>NC_133562.1:28007000-29256500 GCF_048773025.1 Camelus bactrianus | reverse complement strand
TGTGGAGACACGTTCGTTCATCTCTCACAAAGGGAAAGGGTTTAAGTATAAATTTTTACTCTGGTTATCACTTTGTTTCCTAGTGCCTGTTTGAAGGTCCTGCAGTTTTCAGTGTAAAGCAGAGTTGGAGCTAGTACCTCCCCATATATATGTATGGATGGATTTTGCAACTGAAAAGAATCTTTGTGTTCCCAACAAGCTAGGTGAAGGATGGCTTTCACAAACTTATCTCTTAGAACAGAGTATGTGGAGAGACGTTCGTTCATCTAGCAAAAAGGAAACGGGTTATATCAGAAACTTTTACTCTGGTTTCTTAGTGTGTTTCCTAGTGCCGGTTTAAATTTCCTGCAGTTTTCACTGTAAAACTGGGTTGGAGCTGGTACCTCCCCATATATATGTATGGATTGGAGTTTGCAACTGAAAGAAACTTTGTGTTCCCAACAAGCTAGTTGAAGGACGGCTTTCACACAAACTTATATCTCAGAACTGAGCATGTGGAAACTCTTTCGTTCATCTACCACAAGGGAACGGGTTGCAGGGGAAACTTTTACACTGGTTTCTCAGTGTGATTCCTAGTTCCGGTAAGAAGTTCCTGCAGTTTTCACTGTAAAACCCAGTTGGAGCTGGTACCTCCCCATATATATGTATGCAGTGGAGTATGCAACTGAAAAGAAACTTTGTGTTCCCAACAAGCTATGTAAAGGACGGCTTTAATACAAACTTATCTATGAGAATTGAGCATGTGGAGAGACGTTCATTCATCTAGCACAAAGGGAACGGATTGAAGGTTAAATTTTTACTCTGGTTCTCACTGTGTTTCCTAGTGCCTGTTTGAAGTTCCTGCAGTTTTCACTGTAAATCCGAGTTGTTGCTGGTACATCCCCATATATATGTATGGAGTGGAGTATGCAACTGAAAAGGAACTATGTGTTCCCAACAAGCTATGTGAAGTACGGCTTTCACGCAAACTTATCTCTAAGAACTGAGCATGTGGAGAGACTTTCGTTCATCTAGCTCAAAGGGAACGGGAAGCAGGAGAAACTTTTACTCTGTTTTCTCACTGTGATTCCTAGTGCCGGTTTGAAGTTCCTGCAGTTTTCACTATAAAAACGTGTTGGAGCTTGTACTTCCCCATATATATGTATTTTGTGGAGTATGCAACTGAAAAGAAACTTTGTGTTCCCAACAAGCTATGTTAAGGAGGGCTTTAATACAAACTTATATCTGAGAATTGAGCATGTGGAGAGACGTTCGTTCATCTAGCTCAAAGTGAACGGGAAGCAGGGGAAACTTTTACTCTATTATCTCACTGTGTTTCCTAGTGCCGGATTGAAGTTCCTGCAGTTTTCACTGTAAAACCGAGTTGGAGCTGGTACCTCCCCATATATATGTATGGATTGGAGTTTGCAAATGAAAAGAACTTTGTGTTCCCAACAAGCTAGGTGAAGGATGGCTTTCACACACACTCATCTCTCAGAACTGAGCATGTGGAGACTCTTTCGTTCATTTAGCTCAAATGGAACGGGAAGCAGGAGAAACTATTCTCTATTTTCTCAGTGTGTTTCCTAGTGCCGGTTTGATGTTCCAGCAGTTTTCACTGTAAAACCGAGTTGGAGCTAGTACCTCCCCATATATATGTATGGAGTGGAGTTTGCAAATGAAAAGAAACTTTGTGTTCCCAACAAGCTAGGTGAAGCACGGTTATCACACACACTTAACCCTCAGAACTGAGCATGTGGAGACACGTTCGTTCATCTCTCACAAAGGGAAAGGGTTTAAGTATAAATTTTTACTCTGGTTATCACTTTGTTTCCTAGTGCCTGTTTGAAGGTCCTGCAGTTTTCAGTGTAAAGCAGAGTTGGAGCTAGTACCTCCCCATATATATGTATGGATGGATTTTGCAACTGAAAAGAATCTTTGTGTTCCCAACAAGCTAGGTGAAGGATGGCTTTCACAAACTTATCTCTTAGAACAGAGTATGTGGAGAGACGTTCGTTCATCTAGCAAAAAGGAAACGGGTTATATCAGAAACTTTTACTCTGGTTTCTTAGTGTGTTTCCTAGTGCCGGTTTAAATTTCCTGCAGTTTTCACTGTAAAACTGGGTTGGAGCTGGTACCTCCCCATATATATGTATGGATTGGAGTTTGCAACTGAAAGAAACTTTGTGTTCCCAACAAGCTAGTTGAAGGACGGCTTTCACACAAACTTATATCTCAGAACTGAGCATGTGGAAACTCTTTCGTTCATCTACCACAAGGGAACGGGTTGCAGGGGAAACTTTTACACTGGTTTCTCAGTGTGATTCCTAGTTCCGGTAAGAAGTTCCTGCAGTTTTCACTGTAAAACCCAGTTGGAGCTGGTACCTCCCCATATATATGTATGCAGTGGAGTATGCAACTGAAAAGAATCTTTGTGTTCCCAACAAGCTAGTTGAAGGACGGCTTTCACACACACTTACTTCTCAGAAATGAGCATGTGGAGAGACGTTCTTTCATTTAGCTCAAATGGAACGGGAAGCAGGAGAAACCTTTACTGTATTTTATCAATGTGTTTCCTAGTGCAGGTTTGGAATTCTGGCAGTTTTCACTGTAAAACCGAGTTGGAGCTTGTACCTCCCCATATATATGTATGGAATGGAGTTTGCCACTGAAAAGAAACTTTGTGTTCCCAAAAAGCTAGTTGAAAACCGCTTTCACACACACTTACTTCTCAGAAATGAGCATGTGGAGAGACTTTCGTTCATCTAGCTCAAAGGGAACGGGAAGCAGTAGAAACTTTTACTCCATTTTCTCACTGTTTCCTAGTGCCGTATTGAAGTTCCTGCAGTTTTCACTGTAAAATCTAGTTGGAGCTGGTACATCCCCATATATATGTATGGATTGGAGTTTGTAACTGAAAAGAAACTTTGTGTTCCAAACAAGCTAGGTGAATGACGGCATTCACACACACTTATCTCTCAGAACTGAGCATGTGGAGAGTCGTTCGTTCATCTAGCACAAAGGGAACGGTTTGAAGAATAAATTATTACAATGTTTCTCACTGTGTTTCCTAGTGCCGGTTTCAAGTTCCTGCAGTTTTCACTGTAAAACCGAGTTGGAGCTAGTACCTCCCCATATATATGTATGTATTGGAGTTTGCAACTTAAAAGAAACTTTGTGTTCCCAACAAGCTATGTGAAGGACGGCTTTCACACACACTTAACTCTCAGAACTGAGCATGTGTAGAGTCGTTCGTTCATCTAGCACAAAGGGAACGGGTTGCAGGGGAAACTTTTACTCTGGTTTCTCAGTGTGTATCCTAGTGCCGTTTTCAAGTTCCTGCAGTTTTCACTGTAAAACCGAGTTGGAGCTAGTACTTCCCGATATATATGTATGGACTGGAGTTTGCAACTGAAAAGAAACTTTGTGTTCCCAACAAGCTAGGAGAAGGATAGCTTTCACACACACTTATCTCTCAGAACTGAGCATGTGGCGAGTCGTTCGTTCATCTAGCACAAAGGGAACGTTTTGCAGGGGAAACTTTTACTCTGGTTTCTCAGTGTGATTCCTAGTTCCGGGTAGAAGTTCCTGCAGTTTTCACTGTAAAATCGAGTTGGAGCTTGTACCTCCAATAAATATGTATGGAGTGGAGTATGCAACTTATAAGAAACTTTGTGTTCCCAAAAATCAAGGTGAAGTACGGCTTTCACACACATACATCTCTCAGAACTGAGCATATGGAGAAACGTTAGTTCATCTAGCACAAATGGAACCGGAAGCAGGGGAAACATTTACTCTATATTCTCACTGTGTTTCCTAGTGCCGGTTTGAAGTTCCTGCAGTTTTCACAGAAAAAACAATTTGGAACTAGTACCTCCCCTTATATATGTATGAAGTGGAGTATGCAACTGAAAAGGAACTTTGTGTTCCCAACAAGCTATGTGAAGTACGGCTTTCACGCAAACTTATCACTAAGAAATGAGCATGTGGAGAGACGTTCGTTAATCTAGCACAAAAGGAACGGGAAGCAGGAGAAACTTTTTCTCTATTTTCTCAGTGTGTTTCCTAGTGCCGGTTTGATGTTCCAGCAGTTTTCACTGTAAAACCGAGTTGGAGCTAGTACCTCCCCATATATATGTATGGAGTGGAGTTTGCAAATGAAAAGAAACTTTGTGTTCCCAACAAGCTAGGTGAAGCACGGTTATCACACACACTTAACCCTCAGAACTGAGCATGTGGAGACACGTTCGTTCATCTCTCACAAAGGGAAAGGGTTTAAGTATAAATTTTTACTCTGGTTATCACTTTGTTTCCTAGTGCCTGTTTGAAGGTCCTGCAGTTTTCAGTGTAAAGCAGAGTTGGAGCTAGTACCTCCCCATATATATGTATGGATGGATTTTGCAACTGAAAAGAATCTTTGTGTTCCCAACAAGCTAGGTGAAGGATGGCTTTCACAAACTTATCTCTTAGAACAGAGTATGTGGAGAGACGTTCGTTCATCTAGCAAAAAGGAAACGGGTTATATCAGAAACTTTTACTCTGCTTTCTTAGTGTGTTTCCTAGTGCCGGTTTCAAGTTCCTGCAGTTTTCACTGTAAAACCGAGTTGGAGCTAGTACCTCCCCATATATATGTATGTATTGAAGTTTGCAACTTAAAAGAAACTTTGTGTTCCCAACAAGATATGTGAAGGACGGCTTTCACACACACTTATCTCTCAGAACTGAGCATGTGGAGAGTCGTTCGTTCATCTAGCACAAAGGGAACGGGTTGCAGGTGAAACTTTTACCCTTGTTTCTCAGTGTGTTTCCTAGTGCCGTTTTGAAGTTCCTGCAGTTTTCACTGTAAAACCGAGTTGGCGCTTGTACCTCCCCATATATATGTATGGAGTGGTGTATGCAACTGAAAAGAATCTTTGTGTTCCCAACAAGCTAGTTGAAGGACGGCTTTCACACACACTTACTTCTCAGAAATGAGCATGTGGAGAGACGTTCTTTCATTTAGCTCAAATGGAACGGGAAGCAGGAGAAACTTTTACTGTATTTTATCAATGTGTTTCCTAGTGCAGGTTTGGAATTCCGGCAGTTTTCACTGTAAAACCGAGTTGGAGCTTGTACCTCCCCATATATATGTATGGAATGGAGTTTGCCACTGAAAAGAAACTTTGTGTTCCCAAAAAGCTAGTTGAAAACCGCTTTCACACACACTTACTTCTCAGAAATGAGCATGTGGAGAGACTTTCGTTCATCTAGCTCAAAGGAACGGGAAGCAGTAGAAACTTTTACTCCATTTTCTCACTGTTTCCTAGTGCCGTATTGAAGTTCCTGCAGTTTTCACTGTAAAACCGAGTTGGCGCTTGTACTTCCCCATACATATGTTAGGAGTGGAGTATGCAACTGAAAAGTATTTTGTGTTCCCAACAAGCTACGTGAAGTACGGCTTTCACTCATACATATCTCTGAGAATTGAGCGTGTGGAGAGACGTTCGTTCTTCTAGCTCAAAGGGAACGGGAATAGGGGAAACATTTACTCTAATTTCTCACTGTGTTTCCTAGTGCCGGTTTAAAGTTCTGGCACTTTTCACTGTAAAACAGAGTTAGATCTATTACCTCCCCATATATATGTATGGAGTGGAGTTTGCAACTGGAAAGAAACTTTGTGTTCCCAACAAGCTAGATGAAGGACGGCTTTCACAGACACTTATCTCTCAGAACTGAGCATGTGGAGAGACATTCGTTCATCTAGCACAAAGGGAACGGGTTGCAGGGGAAACTTTTACTCTGGTTTTTCAGTGTGTTTCCTAGTGCCGGTTTGAAGTTCCTGCAGTTTTCAATGTAAAACCGAGTTGGAGCTAGTACCTCCGCATATATATGTATGGAGTGGAGTTTAAAACTGAAAAGGAACTTTTTTTTCCCTACAAGCTAGCTGAAGGACGGCTTTAACACACAATTATCTCTCAGAACTGAGCATGTGGAGAGTCGTTCATTCATCTAGCACAAAGGGAACGGGTTGCAGGGGAAACATTTACTCTGGTATCTCATTGTGTTTCCTAGTTCAGGTTTGAAGTTCCTGCAGTTTTCACTGTAAAACAGATTTGGACCTTGTACTTCCCCATATAAATGTATTTATTGGGGTATGCAACTGAAAAGAAACTTTGTGTTCCCAACAAGCTATGTAAAGGACGGCTTTAATACAAACTTATCTATGAGAATTGAGCATGTGGAGAGACGTTCATTCATCTAGCACAAAGGGAACGGATTGAAGGTTAAATTTTTACTCTGGTTCTCACTGTGTTTCCTAGTGCCTGTTTGAAGTTCCTGCAGTTTTCACTGTAAATCCGAGTTGTTGCTGGTACATCCCCATATATATGTATGGAGTGGAGTATGCAACTGAAAAGGAACTATGTGTTCCCAACAAGCTATGTGAAGTACGGCTTTCACGCAAACTTATCTCTAAGAACTGAGCATGTGGAGAGACTTTCGTTCATCTAGCTCAAAGGGAACGGGAAGCAGGAGAAACTTTTACTCTGTTTTCTCACTGTGATTCCTAGTGCCGGTTTGAAGTTCCTGCAGTTTTCACTATAAAAACGTGTTGGAGCTTGTACTTCCCCATATATATGTATTTTGTGGAGTATGCAACTGAAAAGAAACTTTGTGTTCCCAACAAGCTATGTTAAGGAGGGCTTTAATACAAACTTATATCTGAGAATTGAGCATGTGGAGAGACGTTCGTTCATCTAGCTCAAAGTGAACGGGAAGCAGGGGAAACTTTTACTCTATTATCTCACTGTGTTTCCTAGTGCCGGATTGAAGTTCCTGCAGTTTTCACTGTAAAACCGAGTTGGAGCTGGTACCTCCCCATATATATGTATGGATTGGAGTTTGCAAATGAAAAGAACTTTGTGTTCCCAACAAGCTAGGTGAAGGATGGCTTTCACACACACTCATCTCTCAGAACTGAGCATGTGGAGACTCTTTCGTTCATTTAGCTCAAATGGAACGGGAAGCAGGAGAAACTATTCTCTATTTTCTCAGTGTGTTTCCTAGTGCCGGTTTGATGTTCCAGCAGTTTTCACTGTAAAACCGAGTTGGAGCTAGTACCTCCCCATATATATGTATGGAGTGGAGTTTGCAAATGAAAAGAAACTTTGTGTTCCCAACAAGCTAGGTGAAGCACGGTTATCACACACACTTAACCCTCAGAACTGAGCATGTGGAGACACGTTCGTTCATCTCTCACAAAGGGAAAGGGTTTAAGTATAAATTTTTACTCTGGTTATCACTTTGTTTCCTAGTGCCTGTTTGAAGGTCCTGCAGTTTTCAGTGTAAAGCAGAGTTGGAGCTAGTACCTCCCCATATATATGTATGGATGGATTTTGCAACTGAAAAGAATCTTTGTGTTCCCAACAAGCTAGGTGAAGGATGGCTTTCACAAACTTATCTCTTAGAACAGAGTATGTGGAGAGACGTTCGTTCATCTAGCAAAAAGGAAACGGGTTATATCAGAAACTTTTACTCTGGTTTCTTAGTGTGTTTCCTAGTGCCGGTTTAAATTTCCTGCAGTTTTCACTGTAAAACTGGGTTGGAGCTGGTACCTCCCCATATATATGTATGGATTGGAGTTTGCAACTGAAAGAAACTTTGTGTTCCCAACAAGCTAGTTGAAGGACGGCTTTCACACAAACTTATATCTCAGAACTGAGCATGTGGAAACTCTTTCGTTCATCTACCACAAGGGAACGGGTTGCAGGGGAAACTTTTACACTGGTTTCTCAGTGTGATTCCTAGTTCCGGTAAGAAGTTCCTGCAGTTTTCACTGTAAAACCCAGTTGGAGCTGGTACCTCCCCATATATATGTATGCAGTGGAGTATGCAACTGAAAAGAAACTTTGTGTTCCCAACAAGCTATGTAAAGGACGGCTTTAATACAAACTTATCTATGAGAATTGAGCATGTGGAGAGACGTTCATTCATCTAGCACAAAGGGAACGGATTGAAGGTTAAATTTTTACTCTGGTTCTCACTGTGTTTCCTAGTGCCTGTTTGAAGTTCCTGCAGTTTTCACTGTAAATCCGAGTTGTTGCTGGTACATCCCCATATATATGTATGGAGTGGAGTATGCAACTGAAAAGGAACTATGTGTTCCCAACAAGCTATGTGAAGTACGGCTTTCACGCAAACTTATCTCTAAGAACTGAGCATGTGGAGAGACTTTCGTTCATCTAGCTCAAAGGGAACGGGAAGCAGGGGAAACTTTTACTCTATTATCTCACTGTGTTTCCTAGTGCCGGATTGAAGTTCCTGCAGTTTTCACTATAAAAACGTGTTGGAGCTTGTACTTCCCCATATATATGTATTTTGTGGAGTATGCAACTGAAAAGAAACTTTGTGTTCCCAACAAGCTATGTTAAGGAGGGCTTTAATACAAACTTATATCTGAGAATTGAGCATGTGGAGAGACGTTCGTTCATCTAGCTCAAAGTGAACGGGAAGCAGGGGAAACTTTTACTCTATTATCTCACTGTGTTTCCTAGTGCCGGATTGAAGTTCCTGCAGTTTTCACTGTAAAACCGAGTTGGAGCTGGTACCTCCCCATATATATGTATGGATTGGAGTTTGCAAATGAAAAGAACTTTGTGTTCCCAACAAGCTAGGTGAAGGATGGCTTTCACACACACTCATCTCTCAGAACTGAGCATGTGGAGACTCTTTCGTTCATTTAGCTCAAATGGAACGGGAAGCAGGAGAAACTATTCTCTATTTTCTCAGTGTGTTTCCTAGTGCCGGTTTGATGTTCCAGCAGTTTTCACTGTAAAACCGAGTTGGAGCTAGTACCTCCCCATATATATGTATGGAGTGGAGTTTGCAAATGAAAAGAAACTTTGTGTTCCCAACAAGCTAGGTGAAGCACGGTTATCACACACACTTAACCCTCAGAACTGAGCATGTGGAGACACGTTCGTTCATCTCTCACAAAGGGAAAGGGTTTAAGTATAAATTTTTACTCTGGTTATCACTTTGTTTCCTAGTGCCTGTTTGAAGGTCCTGCAGTTTTCAGTGTAAAGCAGAGTTGGAGCTAGTACCTCCCCATATATATGTATGGATGGATTTTGCAACTGAAAAGAATCTTTGTGTTCCCAACAAGCTAGGTGAAGGATGGCTTTCACAAACTTATCTCTTAGAACAGAGTATGTGGAGAGACGTTCGTTCATCTAGCAAAAAGGAAACGGGTTATATCAGAAACTTTTACTCTGGTTTCTTAGTGTGTTTCCTAGTGCCGGTTTAAATTTCCTGCAGTTTTCACTGTAAAACTGGGTTGGAGCTGGTACCTCCCCATATATATGTATGGATTGGAGTTTGCAACTGAAAGAAACTTTGTGTTCCCAACAAGCTAGTTGAAGGACGGCTTTCACACAAACTTATATCTCAGAACTGAGCATGTGGAAACTCTTTCGTTCATCTACCACAAGGGAACGGGTTGCAGGGGAAACTTTTACACTGGTTTCTCAGTGTGATTCCTAGTTCCGGTAAGAAGTTCCTGCAGTTTTCACTGTAAAACCCAGTTGGAGCTGGTACCTCCCCATATATATGTATGCAGTGGAGTATGCAACTGAAAAGAATCTTTGTGTTCCCAACAAGCTAGTTGAAGGACGGCTTTCACACACACTTACTTCTCAGAAATGAGCATGTGGAGAGACGTTCTTTCATTTAGCTCAAATGGAACGGGAAGCAGGAGAAACTTTTACTGTATTTTATCAATGTGTTTCCTAGTGCAGGTTTGGAATTCTGGCAGTTTTCACTGTAAAACCGAGTTGGAGCTTGTACCTCCCCATATATATGTATGGAATGGAGTTTGCCACTGAAAAGAAACTTTGTGTTCCCAAAAAGCTAGTTGAAAACCGCTTTCACACACACTTACTTCTCAGAAATGAGCATGTGGAGAGACTTTCGTTCATCTAGCTCAAAGGGAACGGGAAGCAGTAGAAACTTTTACTCCATTTTCTCACTGTTTCCTAGTGCCGTATTGAAGTTCCTGCAGTTTTCACTGTAAAATCTAGTTGGAGCTGGTACATCCCCATATATATGTATGGATTGGAGTTTGTAACTGAAAAGAAACTTTGTGTTCCAAACAAGCTAGGTGAATGACGGCATTCACACACACTTATCTCTCAGAACTGAGCATGTGGAGAGTCGTTCGTTCATCTAGCACAAAGGGAACGGTTTGAAGAATAAATTATTACAATGTTTCTCACTGTGTTTCCTAGTGCCGGTTTCAAGTTCCTGCAGTTTTCACTGTAAAACCGAGTTGGAGCTAGTACCTCCCCATATATATGTATGTATTGGAGTTTGCAACTTAAAAGAAACTTTGTGTTCCCAACAAGCTATGTGAAGGACGGCTTTCACACACACTTAACTCTCAGAACTGAGCATGTGTAGAGTCATTCGTTCATCTAGCACAAAGGGAACGGGTTGCAGGGGAAACTTTTACCCTTGTTTCTCAGTGTGTTTCCTAGTGTCGTTTTGAAGTTCCTGCAGTTTTCACTGTAAAACCGAGTTGGCGCTTGTACTTCCCCATACATATGTTAGGAGTGGAGTATGCAACTGAAAAGTATTTTGTGTTCCCAACAAGCTACGTGAAGTACGGCTTTCACTCATACATATCTCTGAGAATTGAGCGTGTGGAGAGACGTTCGTTCTTCTAGCTCAAAGGGAACGGGAATAGGGGAAACATTTACTCTAATTTCTCACTGTGTTTCCTAGTGCCGGTTTAAAGTTCTGGCACTTTTCACTGTAAAACAGAGTTAGATCTTGTACCTCCCCATATATATGTATGGAGTGGAGTTTGCAACTGGAAAGAAACTTTGTGTTCCCAACAAGCTAGATGAAGGACGGCTTTCACAGACACTTATCTCTCAGAACTGAGCATGTGGAGAGACATTCGTTCATCTAGCACAAAGGGAACGGGTTGCAGGGGAAACTTTTACTCTGGTTTTTCAGTGTGTTTCCTAGTGCCGGTTTGAAGTTCCTGCAGTTTTCAATGTAAAACCGAGTTGGAGCTAGTACCTCCGCATATATATGTATGGAGTGGAGTTTAAAACTGAAAAGGAAGTTTTTGTTCCCAAGAAGCTAGCTGAAGGACGGCTTTAACACACAATTATCTCTCAGAACTGAGCATGTGGAGAGTCGTTCATTCATCTAGCACAAAGGGAACGGGTTGCAGGGGAAACATTTACTCTGGTATCTCAGTGTGTTTCCTAGTTCAGGATTGAAGTTCCTGCAGTTTTCACTGTAAAACAGATTTGGACCTTGTACTTCCCCATATAAATGTATTTATTGGGGTATGCAACTGAAAAGAAACTTTGTGTTCCCAACAAGCTATGTAAAGGACGGCTTTAATACAAACTTATCTCTGAGAATTGAGCATGTGGAGAGACGTTCATTCATCTAGCACAAAGGGAACGGATTGAAGGTTAAATTTTTACTCTGGTTCTCACTGTGTTTCCTAGTGCCTGTTTGAAGTTCCTGCAGTTTTCACTGTAAATCCGAGTTGTTGCTGGTACATCCCCATATATATGTATGGAGTGGAGTATGCAACTGAAAAGGAACTATGTGTTCCCAACAAGCTATGTGAAGTACGGCTTTCACGCAAACTTATCTCTAAGAACTGAGCATGTGGAGAGACTTTCGTTCATCTAGCTCAAAGGGAACGGGAAGCAGGAGAAACTTTTACTCTGTTTTCTCACTGTGATTCCTAGTGCCGGTTTGAAGTTCCTGCAGTTTTCACTATAAAAACGTGTTGGAGCTTGTACTTCCCCATATATATGTATTTTGTGGAGTATGCAACTGAAAAGAAACTTTGTGTTCCCAACAAGCTATGTAAAGGAGGGCTTTAATACAAACTTATATCTGAGAATTGAGCATGTGGAGAGACGTTCGTTCATCTAGCTCAAAGTGAACGGGAAGCAGGGGAAACTTTTACTCTATTATCTCACTGTGTTTCCTAGTGCCGGATTGAAGTTCCTGCAGTTTTCACTGTAAAACCGAGTTGGAGCTGGTACCTCCCCATATATATGTATGGATTGGAGTTTGCAAATGAAAAGAACTTTGTGTTCCCAACAAGCTAGGTGAAGGATGGCTTTCACACACACTCATCTCTCAGAACTGAGCATGTGGAGACACTTTCGTTCATTTAGCTCAAATGGAACGGGAAGCAGGAGAAACTATTCTCTATTTTCTCAGTGTGTTTCCTAGTGCCGGTTTGATGTTCCAGCAGTTTTCACTGTAAAACCGAGTTGGAGCTAGTACCTCCCCATATATATGTATGGAGTGGAGTTTGCAAATGAAAAGAAACTTTGTGTTCCCAACAAGCTAGGTGAAGCACGGTTATCACACACACTTAACCCTCAGAACTGAGCATTTGGAGACACGTTCGTTCATCTCTCACAAAGGGAAAGGGTTTAAGTATAAATTTTTACTCTGGTTATCACTTTGTTTCCTAGTGCCTGTTTGAAGGTCCTGCAGTTTTCAGTGTAAAGCAGAGTTGGTGCTAGTACCTCCCCATATATATGTATGGATGGATTTTGCAACTGAAAAGAATCTTTGTGTTCCCAACAAGCGAGGTGAAGGATGGCTTTCCCAAACTTTTCTCTTAGAACAGAGTATGTGGAGAGACGTTCGTTCATCTAGCAAAAAGGAAACGGGTTACATCAGAAACTTTTACTCTGGTTTCTTAGTGTGTTTCCTAGTGCCGGTTTGAATTTCCTGCAGTTTTCACTGTAAAACTGGGTTGGAGCTTGTACCTCCCCATATATATGTATGGATTGGAGTTTGCAACTGAAAGAAACTTTGTGTTCCCAACAAGCTAGTTGAAGGACGGCTTTCACACACACTTATATCTCAGAACTGAGCATGTGGAAACTCTTTCGTTCATCTAGCACAAGGGAACGGGTTGCAGGGGAAACTTTTACACTGGTTTCTCAGTGTGATTCCTAGTTCCGGTAAGAAGTTCCTGCAGTTTTCACTGTAAAACCCAGTTGGAGCTTGTACCTCCCCATATATATGTATGGAGTGGAGTATGCAACTGAAAAGAAACATTGTGTTCCCAAAAAGCTAGGTGAAGGATGGCTTTACACACACTTATCTCTCAGAACTGAGCATGTGAAGAGACTTTCGTTCATCTAGCTCAAAGGGAACGGGAAGCAGGAGAAACATTTACTCTATTTTCTCAGTGTGTTTACTAGTGCCGGTTTGAATTTCCTGCAGTTTTCACTGTAAAACCGAGTTGGAGCTTGTACCTCCCCATATATATGTATGGAGTGGAGTTTACAACTGAAAAGAAACTTTGTGTTCCCAACAAGCTAGGTGAAGGGCGGCTTTGACACACAATTATCTCTCAGATCTGAGCATGTGGAGAGTCGTTCGTTCATCTAGCACAAAGGGAACGGGTTAAAGACTAAATTTTTACTCTGGTTCTCACTGTGGATCCTAATGCCGGTTTCAAGTTCCTGCAGTTTTCAGTGTAAAACCGAGTTGGAACTAGTACCTCCCCTTATATATGTATGGAGTGGAGAATGCAAATGAAAAGAAACTTTGTGTTCCCAAAAACCTAGTTGAAGGACCGCTTTACACGCACTTATCTCTCAGAACTGAGCATGTGAAGAGACGTTCGTTCATTTAGCTCAAATGGAACGGGAAGCAGGAGAAACTTTTACTCTATTTTCTCACTCTGTTTCCTAGTGCCAGTTTGAAATTCCGGCAGTTTTCACAGTAAAACCGAGTTTGAGCTAGTACCGCCCCATATATATGTATGGACTGGAGTTTGCAACTGAAAAGAAACTTTGTGTTCCCAAAACGATAGTTGAAGGGCGGCTTTCACACACACTTAATTATCAGAAATGAGCATGTGGAGAGTCGTTCGTTCATCTAGCACAAAGGGAACTGGTTGCTGGTGAAACTTTTACTCTGGTTTCTCAGTGTGTTTCCTAGTGCGTGTTTGAAGTTGCTGCAGTTTTCACTGTAAAACAGAGTTGGAGCTAGTACTTACCCATATAAAGTATGGAGTGTAGTACGCAACTGAAAAGTATCTATGTGTTCCCAACAAGCTAGGTGAAGGACGGGTGTCACACAAACATATCTCTGAGAACTGAGCATGTGGAGAGACGTTCGTTCATCTAGCTCAAAGGGAACGGGAAGCAGGAGAAACTTTTACTCCATTTTCTCACTGTGTTTCCTAGTGCCGGATTGAAGTTCCTTCAGTTTTCACTGTAAAACCGAGTTGGAGCTCGTAACTACCCATATATATGTATGGAGTGTAGATTGCAACTGAAAAGAAACTTTGTGTTCCCAAAAAGCTAGTTGAAGGACGGCTTTCTCACACACTTAATTATCAGAACTGAGCATGTTTAGAATCTTTCGTTCATCTAGCCAAAGGGAAAGGTTTGCAGGAGAAACTTTTACTCTGGTTTCTCAGTGTGATTCCTAGTTCCGTTTGAAGTTCCTGCAGTTTTCACTGTAAAACCGAATTGGAGCTAGTACCTCCCCATATATATGTATGGAGTGGAGTATGCAACTGAAAAGAATCTTTGTGTTCCCAACAAGCTAGTTGAAGGACGGCTTTCACACACACTTACTTCTCAGAAATGAGCATGTGGAGAGACGTTCGTTCATTTAGCTCAAATGGAACGGGAAGCAGGAGAAATTTTTACTGTATTTTATCAATGTGTTTCCTAGTGCAGGTTTGGAATTCCGGCAGTTTTCACTGTAAAACCGAGTTGGAGCTTGTACCTCCCCATATATATATATGGAGTGGAGTTTGCAAATGAAAAGAACTTTGTGTTCCCAACAAGCTAGGTGAAGGATGGCTTTCACACACACTCATCTCTCAGAACTGAGCATGTGGAGACACTTTCGTTCATTTAGCTCAAATGGAACGGGAAGCAGGAGAAACTATTCTCTATTTTTTCAGTGTGTTTCCTAGTGCCGGTTTGATGTTCCAGCAGTTTTCACTGTAAAACCGAGTTGGAGCTAGTACCTCCCCTTATATATGTATGGAGTGGAGTTTGCAAATGAAAAGAAACTTTGTGTTCCCAACAAGCTAGGTGAAGCACGGTTATCACACACACTTAACCCTCAGAACTGAGCATGTGGAGACACGTTCGTTCATCTCTCACAAAGGGAAAGGGTTTAAGTATAAATTTTTACTCTGGTTATCACTTTGTTTCCTAGTGCCTGTTTGAAGGTCCTGCAGTTTTCAGTGTAAAGCAGAGTTGGAGCTAGTACCTCCCCATATATATGTATGGATGGATTTTGCAACTGAAAAGAATCTTTGTGTTCCCAACAAGCGAGGTGAAGGATGGCTTTCCCAAACTTTTCTCTTAGAACAGAGTATGTGGAGAGACGTTCGTTCATCTAGCAAAAAGGAAACGGGTTACATCAGAAACTTTTACTCTGGTTTCTTAGTGTGTTTCCTAGTGCCGGTTTGAATTTCCTGCAGTTTTCACTGTAAAACTGGGTTGGAGCTGGTACCTCCCCATATATATGTATGGATTGGATTTTGCAACTGAAAGAAACTTTGTGTTCCCAACAAGCTAGTTGAAGGACGGCTTTCACACACACTTATATCTCAGAACTGAGCATGTGGAAACCCTTTCGTTCATCTAGCACAAGGGAACGGGTTGCAGGGGAAACTTTTACACTGGTTTCTCAGTGTGATTCCTAGTTCCGGTAAGAAGTTCCTGCAGTTTTCACTGTAAAACCCAGTTGGAGCTTGTACCTCCCCATATATATGTATGGAGTGGAGTATGCAACTGAAAAGAAACATTGTGTTCCCAAAAAGCTAGGTGAAGAATGGCTTTACACACACTTATCTCTCAGAACTGAGCATGTGAAGAGACTTTCGTTCATCTAGCTCAAAGGGAACGGGAAGCAGGAGAAACATTTACTCTATTTTCTCAGTGTGTTTACTAGTGCCGGTTTGAATTTCCTGCAGTTTTCACTGTAAAACCGAGTTGGAGCTTGTACCTCCCCATATATATGTATGGAGTGGAGTTTGCAACTGAAAAGAAACTTTGTGTTCCCAACAAGCTAGGTGAAGGGCGGCTTTGACACACAATTATCTCTCAGATCTGAGCATGTGGAGAGTCGTTCGTTCATCTAGCACAAAGGGAACGGGTTAAAGACTAAATTTTTACTCTGGTTCTCACTGTGGATCCTAATGCCGGTTTCAAGTTCCTGCAGTTTTCAGTGTAAAACCGAGTTGGAACTAGTACCTCCCCTTATATATGTATGGAGTGGAGAATGCAAATGAAAAGAAACTTTGTGTTCCCAAAAACCTAGTTGAAGGACCGCTTTACACGCACTTATCTCTCAGAACTGAGCATGTGAAGAGACGTTCGTTCATTTAGCTCAAATGGAACGGGAAGCAGGAGAAACTTTTACTCTATTTTCTCACTCTGTTTCCTAGTGCCAGTTTGAAATTCCGGCAGTTTTCACAGTAAAACCGAGTTTGAGCTAGTACCGCCCCATATATATGTATGGACTGGAGTTTGCAACTGAAAAGAAACTTTGTGTTCCCAAAACGATAGTTGAAGGGCGGCTTTCACACACACTTAATTATCAGAAATGAGCATGTGGAGAGTCGTTCGTTCATCTAGCACAAAGGGAACTGTTTGCTGGTGAAACTTTTACTCTGGTTTCTCAGTGTGTTTCCTAGTGCGTGTTTGAAGTTGCTGCAGTTTTCACTGTAAAACAGAGTTGGAGCTAGTACTTACCCATATAAAGTATGGAGTGTAGTACGCAACTGAAAAGTATCTATGTGTTCCCAACAAGCTAGGTGAAGGACGGGTGTCACACAAACATATCTCTGAGAACTGAGCATGTGGAGAGACGTTCGTTCATCTAGCTCAAAGGGAACGGGAAGCAGGAGAAACTTTTACTCCATTTTCTCACTGTGTTTCCTAGTGCCGGATTGAAGTTCCTTCAGTTTTCACTGTAAAACCGAGTTGGAGCTCGTAACTACCCATATATATGTATGGAGTGTAGATTGCAACTGAAAAGAAACTTTGTGTTCCCAAAAAGCTAGTTGAAGGACGGCTTTCTCACACACTTAATTATCAGAACTGAGCATGTTTAGAATCTTTCGTTCATCTAGCCAAAGGGAAAGGTTTGCAGGAGAAACTTTTACTCTGGTTTCTCAGTGTGATTCCTAGTTCCGTATGAAGTTCCTGCAGTTTTCACTGTAAAACCGAATTGGAGCTAGTACCTCCCCATATATATGTATGGAGTGGAGTATGCAACTGAAAAGAATCTTTGTGTTCCCAACAAGCTAGTTGAAGGACGGCTTTCACACACACTTACTTCTCAGAAATGAGCATGTGGAGAGAAGTTCGTTCATTTAGCTCAAATGGAACGGGAAGCAGGAGAAATTTTTACTGTATTTTATCAATGTGTTTCCTAGTGCAGGTTTGGAATTCCGGCAGTTTTCACTGTAAAACCGAGTTGGAGCTTGTACCTCCCCATATATATGTATGGAATGGAGTTTGCCACTGAAAAGAAACTTTGTGTTCCCAAAAAGCTTGTTGAAAACCGCTTTCACACACACTTACTTCTCAGAAATGAGCATGTGGAGAGACTTTCGTTCATCTAGCTCAAAGGGAACGGGAAGCAGGAGAAACTTTTACTCCATTTTCTCACTGTTTCCTAGTGCCGTATTGAAGTTCCTGCAGTTTTCACTGTAAAATCTAGTTGGAGCTGGTACATCCCCATATATATGTATGGAGTGGAGTTTGTAACTGAAAAGAAACTTTGTGTTCCCAAAAAGCTAGGTGAATGACGGCTTTCACACACACTTATCTCTCAGAACTGAGCATGTGGAGAGTCGTTCGTCCATCTAGCACAAAGGGAACGGGTGGAAGAATAAATTATTACAATGTTTCTCACTGTGTTTCCTAGTGCCTGTTTGAAGTTTCTGCAGATTTCACTGTAAAACCGAGTTGGAGCTAGTACCTCCCCATATATATGTATGGACTGGAGTTTGCAACTGAAAAGAAACTTTGTGTTCCCAACAAGCTAGGTGAAGGACGGCTTTCACACACACTTATCTCTCAGAACTTTGTATGTGGAGAGACGTTCGTTCATCTAGCAAAAAGGGAACGGGTTGCAGGAGAAATTTTTCTCTGTTTTCTCAGTGTGTTTCCTAGTGCCGGTTTCAAGTTCCTGCTGTTTTCACTGTAAAACCGTGTTGGAGCTAGTACCTCCCCATATATATGTATGGACTGGAGTTTGCAACTGAAAAGAAACTTTGTGTTCCCAACAAGCTAGAAGACGGATGGCTTTCACACACACTTATCTCTCAGAACTGACCATAAGGAGAGACTTTCGTTCATCTAGCTCAAAGGGAAATGGAAGCAGGAGAAACTTTTACTCTATTTCTCAATGTTTTACCTAGTGCCGGTATGAAGTTCCTGCAGTTTTCACTGTACAACCGTGTTGGAGCTGGTTACTCCCCATATATATGTATGGAGTGGAGTTAGCAACTGAAAAGAAAGTTTGTGTTCCCAACAAGCTAGGTGAAGGACGGTATTCACACACAATTATCTCTCAGACCTGAACATGTGGAGAGAATTTCATTCATCTAGCACAAAGGGAACAGGTTGAAGGGTAAATTTTTACTCTGGTTCCCACTGGGTTTCCTAGTGCCATTTTAAGTTCGTGCAGTTTTCAATGAAAAACGCAGTTGGAGCTAGTTCCTCCCCATATATATGTACGGAGTGGAGTTTGCAACTGAAAAGTATCTATGTGTTCCCAGCAAGCTAGGTGAAGGACGGCTTTCACACACACTTATCTCTCAGATCTGAGCATGTGGAAAGTCGTTCGTTGAGCTAGCACAAAGGGAACTGGTTGAAGAATAAATTTTTACAATGTTACTCACTGTGTTTCCTAGTGCCTGTATGAAGGTCCTGCAGTTTTCACTGTAAAACCGAGTTGGAGCTAGTACCTCCCCATATATATGTATGGAATTGAGTTTGCAACTGAAAAGAATCTTTGTGTTCCCAACAAGCTAGGTGAAGGACGGCTTTCATACACACTTATCTCTCAGAACTTAGTATGTGGAGAGACGTTCGTTCATCTAGCACAAAGGGAACGGGTTGCAGGAGAAACTTTTACTCTGGTTTCTCAGTGTGTATCCTAGTGCCGTTTTCAAGTTCCTGCAGTTTTCACTGTAAAACCGAGTTGGAGCTAGTACTTCCCGATATATATGTATGGACTGGAGTTTGCAACTGAAAAGAATCTTTGTGTTCCCAACAAGCTAGGAGAAGGATGGCTTTCACACACACTTATCTCTCAGAACTGAGCATGTGGCGAGTCGTTCGTTCATCTAGCACAAAGGGAACGTGTTGCAGGAGAAACTTTTACTCTGGTTTCTCAGTGTGATTCCTAGTTCCGGGTAGAAGTTCCTGCAGTTTTCACTGTAAAATCGAGTTGGAGCTTGTACCTCCCCTAAATATGTATGGAGTGGAGTATGCAACTTAAAAGAAACTTTGTGTTCCCAAAAATCAAGGTGAAGTACGGCTTTCACACACATATATCTCTCAGAACTGAGCATGTGGAGAGACGTTCGTTCATCTAGCACAAATGGAACGTGAAGCAGGGGAAACATTTACTCTATATTCTCACTGTGTTTCCTAGTGCCGGTTTGAAGTTCCTGCAGTTTTCACAGTAAAAACAATTTGGAGCCAGTACCTCCCCTTATATATGCATGAAGTGGAGTATGCAACTGAAAAGGAACTTTGTGTTCCCAACAAGCTATGTGAAGTACGGCTTTCACGCAAACTTATCACTAAGAACTGAGCATGTGGAGAGACGTTCGTTCATCTAGCTCAAAAGGAACTGGAAGCAGGAGAAACTTTTTCTCTATTTTCTCACTGTGATTCCTAGTGCCGGTTTGAAGTTCCTGCAGTTTTCACTATAAAAACGTGTTGGAGCTTGTACTTCCCATATATATGTATTTTGTGGATTATGCAACTGAAAAGAAACTTTGTGTTCCCAACAAGCTAGGTGAAGGACGGCGTTAATACTAACTTAACTCTGAGAACTGAGCATGTGGAAAGACGTTCGTTCATCTAGCTCAAAGGGAACGGGAAGCAGGGGAAACTTTTACTCTATTTTCTCACTTTGTTTCCTAGTGCCGGTTTGAAGTTCCTGCAGTTTTCCCTTTAAATCCGATTTGGCGCTATTACTTCCCCTATATATGTATGGAGTGGAGGATGCAACTGAAAAGAAACTTTGTGTTCCCAAAAATCAAGGTGAAGGACGGCTTTCACACACATATATCTCTCAGAACTGAGCATGAGGAGAGAATTTCGTTCATCTAGCACAAAGGGAACGGGTTGCAGGGTAATCTTTTACTCTATGTTCTCACTGTGTTTCCTAGTGCCGGTTTTAAGTTCCTGCAGATTTCACTGTAAAACCGAGTTGGACTTTTACTTCCCCATATAAATGTATTTAGTGGAGTATGCAACTGAAAAGAAAATTTGTGTTCCCTACAAGCTATGTGAAGGATGGCTTTAATACAAACTTATCTCTGAGAACTGAGCATGTGGAGAGAGTTTCGTTCATTTAGCTCAAAGGGAACGGGAACAGGAGAAACTTTTACTCTATTTTCTCTCTGTGTTTCCTAGTGACGGTTTCAAGTTCCTGCAGTTTACACTGTAAAACCGAGTTGGAGCTAGTACCTCCGCATATATATGTATGGAGTGGAGTTTACAACCATAAAGGAACTTTGTGTTCCCAACAATCTAGCTGAAGGACGGCTTTCACACACAGTTATCTCTCAGAAATGAGCATGTGGAGAGTCGTTCGTTCATCTAACACAAAGGGAACGGGTTGCAGGGGAAACTTTCACTCTGGTTTCTCAGTGTGTTTCCTATTGCCGGTTTGAAGTTCCTGCACATTTCACTGTAAAGCCGAGTTGGGGATGGTACCTCCCCATATATATGTATGGAGTGTAATTTGCAACTGAAAAGAAACTTTGTGTTCCCAAAAAGCTAGCTGAAGGACGGCTTTCAAACAAAATTATCTCTGAGAACTGAGCATGTGCAGAGACGTTCGTTCAACTAGCTCAAAGGGAACGGGAAGCAGGAGAATGTTTTACTCTATTTTCTCACTGTGTTTCCTAGTTACAGTGTGAACTTCCTGCACTTTTCAGTGTAAAAACTAGTTGGAGCTTGTACTTCCCCATATATATGTATTAAGTGGATTATGCAACTGAGAAGAAACTTTGTGTTCCCAACAATCTAGTTCTTGGACGGCTTTAACACAAACTTATCTCTGAGAACATAGCATGTGGAGAGACGTTCGTTCATTTATCTCTAAAGGAATGGGAACCAAGAGAATCTTTTAATCTATTTTCTCACTGTGTTTCATAGTGTCGGTTTGAAGTTCCTGCAGTTTTCACTGTAAAACCGTGTTGGAGCTATTACCTCCCCATATATATGTATTGAGTGGAGTTTGCAACTGAAAAGAAACTTTGTGTTCCCAACAAGCTATTTGAAGGACGGCTTTCACACACACTTATCTCTCAGAACTGAGCATGTGGAGAGAATTTCGTTCATGTAGCACAATGGGAACGGGTTGCAGGAGACACTTTTACTCTATTTTCTCACTGTTTTTCCTAGTGCCGGGTTCAAGTTACTGCAGTTTTCACTGTAAAACCGAGTTGGGGCTATTACCTCCCCATATATATATATGGAGTGGAGTATGTAACTGAAAAGAAACTTTGTGTTCCCAACAAGCTAGTTGAAGGACGGCTTTAAAACAAACTATCTCTGAGAACTGAGCATGTGGAGAGACGTTCTTTCATTTATCTCATAGGGAACGGGAAGTAGTTGAAAATTTACTCTATTTTCTCACTGTGTTTCTTAGAGCCGGTTTGAAATTCCTGCAGTTTTCACTGTAAAAACGATTTGGAAATATTACCTCCCCATATATATGTATGGAGTGCAGTTTGCAAATGAAAAGAAACTTTGTGTTCCCAACAAGCTAGTTTAAGGACGGCTTTCAGACACACTTTTCTCTCAGAACTGAGCATTTGGAGAGAAATACGTTCATCTAGCACAAAGGGAAAGGGTTGCATGTGAAATTTTTACTCTGGTTTCTCAGTGTGTTTCCTAATGCCGGGTTGAAGTTCCTGCAATTTTCACTGTAAAACCGATTTGGAGCTAGTACTTCCCCATAAATATGTATGGTGTGGAGTGTGCAACTGAAAAGAAACATTGTGTTCACAACAAGCTAGATGAACCACGGCTTTCACACAAACTTATCTCTGAGAACTTAGCATGTGGAGAGACGTTCGTTCATCTAGCTAAAATGGTACGGGAAGCAGGAGAAACTTTTACTCTATTTCTCACTGTGTTTCCTAGTGCCGGTTTGAAGTTCCTGCAGTTTTCACTGTAAAACAGACTTGGAGCTAATACCTCCCCATATATATGTATGGAGTAGAATTTGCAACAGAAAAGAAACTTTGTGTAACCAACAAGCTAGTTGAAGGACGGCTTTCACACACACTTATCTTTCAGAACTGAGCATGTGGGAGTCATTCTTTCATCTAGCACAAAGGGAACGGGTTGCAGGGGAAACTTTTACTCTGGTTTCTCAGTGTGTTTCCTAGTGCCGGGTTTAAGTTCCTGCAGTTTTCACTGTAAAACCGAGTTGGAGCTAGTACTTCCCCATATATATGTATGGAGTGGAGTATGCAACTGAAAAGAATCTTTGTGTTCCCAACAAGCAAGTTGAAGGACGGCTTTCACACAAATTTATCTCTGAGAACTGAGCATGTGGAGAGAAGTTCGTTCATTTAGCTCAAATGGAACGGGAAGCAGTTGACACTATTACTCTATTTTCTTACTGTGTTTCCTAGTGCCGGTTTGAATTTCCTGCAATTTTCACTGTAAAATAGGGTTGGAGCTAGTACTTCCCCATATATATATATGGAGTGGAGTTTGCAACTGAAAAGAAACTTGGTGTTCACAACAAGCAAGCTGAAGGACGGCTTTCACACACTCCTATCTCTCAGAACTGAGCAAGTGGAGAGAATTTCGTTCATCTAGCACAATGGGAACGGGTTGCAGGAGACACTTTTACTCTATTTTCTCACTGTTTTTCCTAGTGCCGGGTTCAAGTTACTGCAGTTTTCACTGAAAAACCGAGTTGGGGCTATTACCTCCCCATATATATATATGGAGTGGAGTATGTAACTGAAAAGAAACTTTGTGTTCCCAACAAGCTAGTTGAAGGACGGCTTTAAAACAAACTATCTCTGAGAACTGAGCATGTGGAGAGACGTTCTTTCATTTATCTCATAGGGAACGGGAAGTAGTTGAAAATTTACTCTATTTTCTCACTGTGTTTCTTAGAGCCGGTTTGAAATTCCTGCAGTTTTCACTGTAAAAACGATTTGGAAATATTACCTCCCCATATATATGTATGGAGTGCAGTTTGCAAATGAAAAGAAACTTTGTGTTCCCAACAAGCTAGTTTAAGGACGGCTTTCAGACACACTTTTCTCTCAGAACTGAGCATTTGGAGAGAAATACGTTCATCTAGCACAAAGGGAAAGGGTTGCATGTGAAATTTTTACTCTGGTTTCTCAGTGTGTTTCCTAATGCCGGGTTGAAGTTCCTGCAATTTTCACTGTAAAACCGATTTGGAGCTAGTACTTCCCCATAAATATGTATGGTGTGGAGTGTGCAACTGAAAAGAAACATTGTGTTCACAACAAGCTAGATGAACCACGGCTTTCACACAAACTTATCTCTGAGAACTTAGCATGTGGAGAGACGTTCGTTCATCTAGCTAAAATGGTACGGGAAGCAGGAGAAACTTTTACTCTATTTTCTCACTGTGTTTCCTAGTGCCGGTTTGAAGTTCCTGCAGTTTTCACTGTAAAACAGACTTGGAGCTAATACCTCCCCATATACATGTATGGAGTAGAATTTGCAACTGAAAAGAAACTTTGTGTAACCAACAAGCTAGTTGAAGGACGGCTTTCACACACACTTATCTTTCAGAACTGAGCATGTGGGAGTCATTCTTTCATCTAGCACAAAGTGAACGGGTTGCAGGGGAAACTTTTACTCTGGTTTCTCAGTGTGTTTCCTAGTGCCGGGTTTAAGTTCCTGCAGTTTTCACTGTAAAACCGAGTTGGAGCTAGTACTTCCCCATATATATGTATGGAGTGGAGTATGCAACTGAAAAGAATCTTTGTGTTCCCAACAAGCAAGTTGAAGGACGGCTTTCACACAAATTTATCTCTGAGAACTGAGCATGTGGAGAGAAGTTCGTTCATTTAGCTCAAATGGAACGGGAAGCAGTTGACACTATTACTCTATTTTCTTACTGTGTTTCCTAGTGCCGGTTTGAATTTCCTGCAATTTTCACTGTAAAATAGGGTTGGAGCTAGTACTTCCCCATATATATATATGGAGTGGAGTTTGCAACTGAAAAGAAACTTGGTGTTCACAACAAGCAAGCTGAAGGACGGCTTTCACACACTCCTATCTCTCAGAACTGAGCAAGTGGAGAGAATTTCGTTCATCTAGCACAATGGGAACGGGTTGCAGGAGACACTTTTACTCTATTTTCTCACGGTTTTTCCTAGTGCCGGGATCAAGTTACTGCAGTTTTCACTGTAAAACCGAGTTGGGGCTATTACCTCCCCATATATATATATGGAGTGGAGTATGTAACTGAAAAGAAACTTTGTGTTCCCAACAAGATAGTTGAAGGACGGCTTTAAAACAAACTATCTCTGAGTTCTGAGCATGTGGAGAGACGTTCTTTCATTTATCTCATAGGGAACGGGAAGTAGTTGAAAATTTACTCTATTTTCTCACTGTGTTTCCTAGAGCCGGTTTGAAATTCCTGCAGTTTTCACTGTAAAAACGATTTGGAAATATTACCTCCCCATATATATGTATGGAGTGCAGTTTGCAAATGAAAAGAAACTTTGTGTTCCCAACAAGCTAGTTTAAGGACGGCTTTCAGACACACTTTTCTCTCAGAACTGAGCATTTGGAGAGAAATTCGTTCATCTAGCACAAAGGGAAAGGGTTGCAGGTGAAATTTTTACTCTGGTTTCTCAGTGTGTTTCCTAATGCCGGGTTGAAGTTCCTGCAATTTTCACTGTAAAACCGATTTGGAGCTAGTTCTTCCCCATAAATATGTATGGTGTGGAGTGTGCAACAAAAAGAAACATTGTGTTCACAACAAGCTAGGTGAACCACGGCTTTCACACAATCTTATCTCTGAGAACTTAGCATGTGGAGAGACGTTCGTACATCTAGCTAAAATGGAACGGGAAGCAGGAGAAACTTTTACTCTATTTTCTCACTGTGTTTCCTAGTGCCGGTTTGAAGTTCCTGCAGTTTTCACTGTAAAACAGACTTGGAGCTAATACCTCCCCATATATATGTATGGAGTAGAATTTGCAACTGAAAAGAAACTTTGTGTAACCAACAAGCTAGTTGAAGGACGGCTTTCACACACACTTATCTTTCAGAACTGAGCATGTGGGAGTCATTCTTTCATATAGCACAAAGGGAACGGGTTGCAGGGGAAACTTTTACTCTGGTTTTTCAGTGTGTTTCCTAGTGCCGGGTTGAATTTCCTGCAGTTTTCACTGTAAAACCGAGTTGGAGCTAGTACTTCCCCATATATATGTATGGAGTGGAGTATGCAACTTAAAAGAATCTTTGTGTTCCCAACAAGCAAGGTGAAGGACTGCTTTCACACAAATTTATCTCTGAGAAATGAGCATGTGGAGAGAAGTTCGTTCATTTAGCTCAAATGGAACGGGAAGCAGTTGACACAATTACTCTATTTTCTTACTGTGTTTCCTAGTGCCGGTTTGAATTTCCTGCAATTTTCACTGTAAAATAGGGTTGGAGCTAGTACTTCCCCATATATATATATGGAGTGGAGTTTGCAAATGAAAAGAAACTTGGTGTTCACAACAAGCAAGCTGAAGGACGGCTTTCACACACACCTATCTCTCAGAACTGAGCAAGTGGAGAGTCGTTAGTTCATTTAGCTCAAAGGGAACGGGAAGCAGGAGAAACTTTTAATCTATTTTCTCACTGTGTTTCATAGTGTCGGTTTGAAGTTCCTGCAGTTTTCACTTTAAAACCGTGTTTGAACTAGTACCTCCCCATATATATGTATGGAATGGAGTTTACAACTGAAAAGAAACTTTCTGTTAACAACAATCTAGCTGAAGGACGGCATTCACACACAGAAATCTCTCAGAAATGAGCTTGTGGAGAGTCGTTCGTTCATCTAACACAAAGGGAACTGGTTGCAGGGGAAACTTTTACTCTGGTTTCTCAGTGAGTTTCCTAGTGCCGGTTTGAAGTTCCTGCAGTTTTCACTGTAAAGCCGAGTTGGGGATGGTACCTCCCCATATATATGTACGGAGTGGAATTTGCAACTGAAAGAAACTTTGTGTTCCCAAAAAGCTAGCTGAAGGACGGCTTTCACACAAAATTATCTCTGAGAACTGAGCATGTGGAGAGACGTTCGTTCAACTAGCTCAATGGGAACGGGAAGCAGGAAAAACTTTTACTCTATTTTCTCACTGATTTTCCTAGTGCCGGGGTCAAGTTCCTGCAGTTTTCACTGTAAAACCGAGTTGGGGCTATTACCTCCCCATATATATGTATGGAGTGGAGTATGCAACTGAAAAGAAACTTTGTGTTCCCAACAAGTTAGGTGAAGGACGGTTTAAAACAAACTATCTCTGAGAACGTAGCATGTGGAGAGAAGTTCTTTCATTTATCTCATAGGGAACGGGAAGCAGTTGAAACTTTTACTCTATTTTCTCACTGTGTTTCCTAGTGCCGGTTTGAAATTCGTGCAGTTTTCACTGTAAAAACGAGTTGGAACTATTACCTCCCCATATATATGTATGGAGTGCAGTTTGCAAATGAAAAGAAACTTTGTGTTCCCAACAAGCTAGTTTAAGGACGGCTTTCAGACACACTTTTCTCTCAGAACTGAGCATGTGGAGAGAATTTCGTTCATCTAGCACAAAGGGAAAGGGTTGCAGGTGAAATTTTTACTCTGGTTTCTCAGTGTGTTTCCTAATGCCGGGTTGAAGTTCCTGCAATTTTCACTGTAAAATCGAGTTGGAGCTAGTACTTCCCCATAAATATGTATGGTGTGGAGTGTGCAACTGAAAAGAAACATTGTGTTCACAACAAGCTAGGTGAACCACGGCTTTCACACAATCTTATCTCTGAGAACTTAGCATGTGGAGAGACGTTCGTTCATCTAGCTAAAATAGAACGGGAAGCAGGAGAAACTTTTACTCTATTATCTCACTGTGTTTCCTAGTGCCGGTTTGAAGTTCCTGCAGTTTTCACTGTAAAACACACTTGGAGCTAGTACCTCCCCATATATATGAATGGATTAGAATTTGCAACTTAAAAGAAACTTTGTGTTCCTAACAAGCTAGTTGAAGGACGGCTTTCACACACACTTATCTTTCAGAACTGAGCATGTGGGAGTCATTCTTTCATCTAGCACAAAGGGAACGGTTTGCAGGGGAAACTTTTACTCTGGTTTCTCAGTTTGTTTCCTAGTGCCGGGTTGAAGTTCCTGCAGTTTTCACTATAAAACCGAGTTGGAGATAGTACTTCCCCATATATATGTATGGAGTGGAGTATGCAAATGAAAAGAATCTTTGTGTTCCCAACAAGCTAGGTGAAGGATGGCTTTCACACACACTTATCTCTCAGAACTGAGCATGTGGCGAGTCGTTCGTTCATCTAGCACAAAGGGAACGTGTTGCAGGAGAAACTTTTACTCTGGTTTCTCAGTGTGATTCCTAGTTCCGGGTAGAAGTTCCTGCAGTTTTCACTGTAAAATCGAGTTGGAGCTTGTACCTCCCCTAAATATGTATGGAGTGGAGTATGCAACTTAAAAGAAACTTTGTGTTCCCAAAAATCAAGGTGAAGTACGGCTTTCACACACATATATCTCTCAGAACTGAGCATGTGGAGAGACGTTCGTTCATCTAGCACAAATGGAACGTGAAGCAGGGGAAACATTTACTCTATATTCTCACTGTGTTTCCTAGTGCCGGTTTGAAGTTCCTGCAGTTTTCACAGTAAAAACAATTTGGAGCCAGTACCTCCCCTTATATATGCATGAAGTGGAGTATGCAACTGAAAAGGAACTTTGTGTTCCCAACAAGCTATGTGAAGTACGGCTTTCACGCAAACTTATCACTAAGAACTGAGCATGTGGAGAGACGTTCGTTCATCTAGCTCAAAAGGAACTGGAAGCAGGAGAAACTTTTTCTCTATTTTCTCACTGTGATTCCTAGTGCCGGTTTGAAGTTCCTGCAGTTTTCACTATAAAAACGTGTTGGAGCTTGTACTTCCCATATATATGTATTTTGTGGATTATGCAACTGAAAAGAAACTTTGTGTTCCCAACAAGCTAGGTGAATGACGGCGTTAATACTAACTTAACTCTGAGAACTGAGCATGTGGAAAGACGTTCGTTCATCTAGCTCAAAGGGAACGGGAAGCAGGGGAAACTTTTACTCTATTTTCTCACTTTGTTTCCTAGTGCCGGTTTGAAGTTCCTGCAGTTTTCCCTTTAAATCCGATTTGGCGCTATTACTTCCCCTATATATGTATGGAGTGGAGGATGCAACTGAAAAGAAACTTTGTGTTCCCAAAAATCAAGGTGAAGGACGGCTTTCACACACATATATCTCTCAGAACTGAGCATGAGGAGAGAATTTCGTTCATCTAGCACAAAGGGAACGGGTTGCAGGGTAATCTTTTACTCTATGTTCTCACTGTGTTTCCTAGTGCCGGTTTTAAGTTCCTGCAGATTTCACTGTAAAACCGAGTTGGACTTTTACTTCCCCATATAAATGTATTTAGTGGAGTATGCAACTGAAAAGAAAATTTGTGTTCCCTACAAGCTATGTGAAGGATGGCTTTAATACAAACTTATCTCTGAGAACTGAGCATGTGGAGAGAGTTTCGTTCATTTAGCTCAAAGGGAACGGGAACAGGAGAAACTTTTACTCTATTTTCTCTCTGTGTTTCCTAGTGACGGTTTCAAGTTCCTGCAGTTTACACTGTAAAACCGAGTTGGAGCTAGTACCTCCGCATATATATGTATGGAGTGGAGTTTACAACCATAAAGGAACTTTGTGTTCCCAACAATCTAGCTGAAGGACGGCTTTCACACACAGTTATCTCTCAGAAATGAGCATGTGGAGAGTCGTTCGTTCATCTAACACAAAGGGAACGGGTTGCAGGGGAAACTTTCACTCTGGTTTCTCAGTGTGTTTCCTATTGCCGGTTTGAAGTTCCTGCACATTTCACTGTAAAGCCGAGTTGGGGATGGTACCTCCCCATATATATGTATGGAGTGTAATTTGCAACTGAAAAGAAACTTTGTGTTCCCAAAAAGCTAGCTGAAGGACGGCTTTCAAACAAAATTATCTCTGAGAACTGAGCATGTGCAGAGACGTTCGTTCAACTAGCTCAAAGGGAACGGGAAGCAGGAGAATGTTTTACTCTATTTTCTCACTGTGTTTCCTAGTTACAGTGTGAACTTCCTGCACTTTTCAGTGTAAAAACTAGTTGGAGCTTGTACTTCCCCATATATATGTATTAAGTGGATTATGCAACTGAGAAGAAACTTTGTGTTCCCAACAATCTAGTTCTTGGACGGCTTTAACACAAACTTATCTCTGAGAACATAGCATGTGGAGAGACGTTCGTTCATTTATCTCTAAAGGAATGGGAACCAAGAGAATCTTTTAATCTATTTTCTCACTGTGTTTCATAGTGTCGGTTTGAAGTTCCTGCAGTTTTCACTGTAAAACCGTGTTGGAGCTATTACCTCCCCATATATATGTATTGAGTGGAGTTTGCAACTGAAAAGAAACTTTGTGTTCCCAACAAGCTATTTGAAGGACGGCTTTCACACACACTTATCTCTCAGAACTGAGCATGTGGAGAGAATTTCGTTCATGTAGCACAATGGGAACGGGTTGCAGGAGACACTTTTACTCTATTTTCTCACTGTTTTTCCTAGTGCCGGGTTCAAGTTACTGCAGTTTTCACTGTAAAACCGAGTTGGGGCTATTACCTCCCCATATATATATATGGAGTGGAGTATGTAACTGAAAAGAAACTTTGTGTTCCCAACAAGCTAGTTGAAGGACGGCTTTAAAACAAACTATCTCTGAGAACTGAGCATGTGGAGAGACGTTCTTTCATTTATCTCATAGGGAACGGGAAGTAGTTGAAAATTTACTCTATTTTCTCACTGTGTTTCTTAGAGCCGGTTTGAAATTCCTGCAGTTTTCACTGTAAAAACGATTTGGAAATATTACCTCCCCATATATATGTATGGAGTGCAGTTTGCAAATGAAAAGAAACTTTGTGTTCCCAACAAGCTAGTTTAAGGACGGCTTTCAGACACACTTTTCTCTCAGAACTGAGCATTTGGAGAGAAATACGTTCATCTAGCACAAAGGGAAAGGGTTGCATGTGAAATTTTTACTCTGGTTTCTCAGTGTGTTTCCTAATGCCGGGTTGAAGTTCCTGCAATTTTCACTGTAAAACCGATTTGGAGCTAGTACTTCCCCATAAATATGTATGGTGTGGAGTGTGCAACTGAAAAGAAACATTGTGTTCACAACAAGCTAGATGAACCACGGCTTTCACACAATCTTATCTCTGAGAACTTAGCATGTGGAGAGACGTTCGTTCATCTAGCTAAAATGGTACGGGAAGCAGGAGAAACTTTTACTCTATTTCTCACTGTGTTTCCTAGTGCCGGTTTGAAGTTCCTGCAGTTTTCACTGTAAAACAGACTTGGAGCTAATACCTCCCCATATATATGTATGGAGTAGAATTTGCAACAGAAAAGAAACTTTGTGTAACCAACAAGCTAGTTGAAGGACGGCTTTCACACACACTTATCTTTCAGAACTGAGCATGTGGGAGTCATTCTTTCATCTAGCACAAAGGGAACGGGTTGCAGGGGAAACTTTTACTCTGGTTTCTCAGTGTGTTTCCTAGTGCCGGGTTTAAGTTCCTGCAGTTTTCACTGTAAAACCGAGTTGGAGCTAGTACTTCCCCATATATATGTATGGAGTGGAGTATGCAACTGAAAAGAATCTTTGTGTTCCCAACAAGCAAGTTGAAGGACGGCTTTCACACAAATTTATCTCTGAGAACTGAGCATGTGGAGAGAAGTTCGTTCATTTAGCTCAAATGGAACGGGAAGCAGTTGACACTATTACTCTATTTTCTTACTGTGTTTCCTAGTGCCGGTTTGAATTTCCTGCAATTTTCACTGTAAAATAGGGTTGGAGCTAGTACTTCCCCATATATATATATGGAGTGGAGTTTGCAACTGAAAAGAAACTTGGTGTTCACAACAAGCAAGCTGAAGGACGGCTTTCACACACTCCTATCTCTCAGAACTGAGCAAGTGGAGAGAATTTCGTTCATCTAGCACAATGGGAACGGGTTGCAGGAGACACTTTTACTCTATTTTCTCACTGTTTTTCCTAGTGCCGGGTTCAAGTTACTGCAGTTTTCACTGTAAAACCGAGTTGGGGCTATTACCTCCCCATATATATATATGGAGTGGAGTATGTAACTGAAAAGAAACTTTGTGTTCCCAACAAGCTAGTTGAAGGACGGCTTTAAAACAAACTATCTCTGAGAACTGAGCATGTGGAGAGACGTTCTTTCATTTATCTCATAGGGAACGGGAAGTAGTTGAAAATTTACTCTATTTTCTCACTGTGTTTCTTAGAGCCGGTTTGAAATTCCTGCAGTTTTCACTGTAAAAACGATTTGGAAATATTACCTCCCCATATATATGTATGGAGTGCAGTTTGCAAATGAAAAGAAACTTTGTGTTCCCAACAAGCTAGTTTAAGGACGGCTTTCAGACACACTTTTCTCTCAGAACTGAGCATTTGGAGAGAAATACGTTCATCTAGCACAAAGGGAAAGGGTTGCATGTGAAATTTTTACTCTGGTTTCTCAGTGTGTTTCCTAATGCCGGGTTGAAGTTCCTGCAATTTTCACTGTAAAACCGATTTGGAGCTAGTACTTCCCCATAAATATGTATGGTGTGGAGTGTGCAACTGAAAAGGAACATTGTGTTCACAACAAGCTAGATGAACCACGGCTTTCACACAAACTTATCTCTGAGAACTTAGCATGTGGAGAGACGTTCGTTCATCTAGCTAAAATGGTACGGGAAGCAGGAGAAACTTTTACTCTATTTTCTCACTGTGTTTCCTAGTGCCGGTTTGAAGTTCCTGCAGTTTTCACTGTAAAACAGACTTGGAGCTAATACCTCCCCATATATATGTATGGAGTAGAATTTGCAACTGAAAAGAAACTTTGTGTAACCAACAAGCTAGTTGAAGGACGGCTTTCACACACACTTATCTTTCAGAACTGAGCATGTGGGAGTCATTCTTTCATCTAGCAAAAAGGGAACGGGTTGCAGGGGAAACTTTTACTCTGGTTTCTCAGTGTGTTTCCTAGTGCCGGGTTTAAGTTCCTGCAGTTTTCACTGTAAAACCGAGTTGGAGCTAGTACTTCCCCATATATATGTATGGAGTGGAGTATGCAACTGAAAAGAATCTTTGTGTTCCCAACAAGCAAGTTGAAGGACGGCTTTCACACAAATTTATCTCTGAGAACTGAGCATGTGGAGAGAAGTTCGTTCATTTAGCTCAAATGGAACGGGAAGCAGTTGACACTATTACTCTATTTTCTTACTGTGTTTCCTAGTGCCGGTTTGAAGTTCCTGCAGTTTTCACTGTAAAACACACTTGGAGCTAGTACCTCCCCATATATATGAATGGATTAGAATTTGCAACTTAAAAGAAACTTTGTGTTCCTAACAAGCTAGTTGAAGGACGGCTTTCACACACACTTATCTTTCAGAACTGAGCATGTGGGAGTCATTCTTTCATCTAGCACAAAGGGAACGGTTTGCAGGGGAAACTTTTACTCTATTTTCTCACTTTGTTTCCTAGTGCCGGTTTGAAGTTCCTGCAGTTTTCCCTTTAAATCCGATTTGGCGCTATTACTTCCCCTATATATGTATGGAGTGGAGGATGCAACTGAAAAGAAACTTTGTGTTCCCAAAAATCAAGGTGAAGGACGGCTTTCACACACATATATCTCTCAGAACTGAGCATGAGGAGAGAATTTCGTTCATCTAGCACAAAGGGAACGGGTTGCAGGGTAATCTTTTACTCTATGTTCTCACTGTGTTTCCTAGTGCCGGTTTTAAGTTCCTGCAGATTTCACTGTAAAACCGAGTTGGACTTTTACTTCCCCATATAAATGTATTTAGTGGAGTATGCAACTGAAAAGAAAATTTGTGTTCCCTACAAGCTATGTGAAGGATGGCTTTAATACAAACTTATCTCTGAGAACTGAGCATGTGGAGAGAGTTTCGTTCATTTAGCTCAAAGGGAACGGGAACAGGAGAAACTTTTACTCTATTTTCTCTCTGTGTTTCCTAGTGACGGTTTCAAGTTCCTGCAGTTTACACTGTAAAACCGAGTTGGAGCTAGTACCTCCGCATATATATGTATGGAGTGGAGTTTACAACCATAAAGGAACTTTGTGTTCCCAACAATCTAGCTGAAGGACGGCTTTCACACACAGTTATCTCTCAGAAATGAGCATGTGGAGAGTCGTTCGTTCATCTAACACAAAGGGAACGGGTTGCAGGGGAAACTTTCACTCTGGTTTCTCAGTGTGTTTCCTATTGCCGGTTTGAAGTTCCTGCACATTTCACTGTAAAGCCGAGTTGGGGATGGTACCTCCCCATATATATGTATGGAGTGTAATTTGCAACTGAAAAGAAACTTTGTGTTCCCAAAAAGCTAGCTGAAGGACGGCTTTCAAACAAAATTATCTCTGAGAACTGAGCATGTGCAGAGACGTTCGTTCAACTAGCTCAAAGGGAACGGGAAGCAGGAGAATGTTTTACTCTATTTTCTCACTGTGTTTCCTAGTTACAGTGTGAACTTCCTGCACTTTTCAGTGTAAAAACTAGTTGGAGCTTGTACTTCCCCATATATATGTATTAAGTGGATTATGCAACTGAGAAGAAACTTTGTGTTCCCAACAATCTAGTTCTTGGACGGCTTTAACACAAACTTATCTCTGAGAACATAGCATGTGGAGAGACGTTCGTTCATTTATCTCTAAAGGAATGGGAACCAAGAGAATCTTTTAATCTATTTTCTCACTGTGTTTCATAGTGTCGGTTTGAAGTTCCTGCAGTTTTCACTGTAAAACCGTGTTGGAGCTATTACCTCCCCATATATATGTATTGAGTGGAGTTTGCAACTGAAAAGAAACTTTGTGTTCCCAACAAGCTATTTGAAGGACGGCTTTCACACACACTTATCTCTCAGAACTGAGCATGTGGAGAGAATTTCGTTCATGTAGCACAATGGGAACGGGTTGCAGGAGACACTTTTACTCTATTTTCTCACTGTTTTTCCTAGTGCCGGGTTCAAGTTACTGCAGTTTTCACTGTAAAACCGAGTTGGGGCTATTACCTCCCCATATATATATATGGAGTGGAGTATGTAACTGAAAAGAAACTTTGTGTTCCCAACAAGCTAGTTGAAGGACGGCTTTAAAACAAACTATCTCTGAGAACTGAGCATGTGGAGAGCGTTCTTTCATTTATCTCATAGGGAACGGGAAGTAGTTGAAAATTTACTCTATTTTCTCACTGTGTTTCTTAGAGCCGGTTTGAAATTCCTGCAGTTTTCACTGTAAAAACGATTTGGAAATATTACCTCCCCATATATATGTATGGAGTGCAGTTTGCAAATGAAAAGAAACTTTGTGTTCCCAACAAGCTAGTTTAAGGACGGCTTTCAGACACACTTTTCTCTCAGAACTGAGCATTTGGAGAGAAATACGTTCATCTAGCACAAAGGGAAAGGGTTGCAGGTGAAATTTTTACTCTGGTTTCTCAGTGTGTTTCCTAATGCCGGGTTGAAGTTCCTGCAATTTTCACTGTAAAACCGATTTGGAGCTAGTACTTCCCCATAAATATGTATGGTGTGGAGTGTGCAACTGAAAAGAAACATTGTGTTCACAACAAGCTAGATGAACCACGGCTTTCACACAATCTTATCTCTGAGAACTTAGCATGTGGAGAGACGTTCGTTCATCTAGCTAAAATGGTACGGGAAGCAGGAGAAACTTTTACTCTATTTCTCACTGTGTTTCCTAGTGCCGGTTTGAAGTTCCTGCAGTTTTCACTGTAAAACAGACTTGGAGCTAATACCTCCCCATATATATGTATGGAGTAGAATTTGCAACAGAAAAGAAACTTTGTGTAACCAACAAGCTAGTTGAAGGACGGCTTTCACACACACTTATCTTTCAGAACTGAGCATGTGGGAGTCATTCTTTCATCTAGCACAAAGGGAACGGGTTGCAGGGGAAACTTTTACTCTGGTTTCTCAGTGTGTTTCCTAGTGCCGGGTTTAAGTTCCTGCAGTTTTCACTGTAAAACCGAGTTGGAGCTAGTACTTCCCCATATATATGTATGGAGTGGAGTATGCAACTGAAAAGAATCTTTGTGTTCCCAACAAGCAAGTTGAAGGACGGCTTTCACACAAATTTATCTCTGAGAACTGAGCATGTGGAGAGAAGTTCGTTCATTTAGCTCAAATGGAACGGGAAGCAGTTGACACTATTACTCTATTTTCTTACTGTGTTTCCTAGTGCCGGTTTGAATTTCCTGCAATTTTCACTGTAAAATAGGGTTGGAGCTAGTACTTCCCCATATATATATATGGAGTGGAGTTTGCAACTGAAAAGAAACTTGGTGTTCACAACAAGCAAGCTGAAGGACGGCTTTCACACACTCCTATCTCTCAGAACTGAGCAAGTGGAGAGAATTTCGTTCATCTAGCACAATGGGAACGGGTTGCAGGAGACACTTTTACTCTATTTTCTCACTGTTTTTCCTAGTGCCGGGTTCAAGTTACTGCAGTTTTCACTGAAAAACCGAGTTGGGGCTATTACCTCCCCATATATATATATGGAGTGGAGTATGTAACTGAAAAGAAACTTTGTGTTCCCAACAAGCTAGTTGAAGGACGGCTTTAAAACAAACTATCTCTGAGAACTGAGCATGTGGAGAGACGTTCTTTCATTTATCTCATAGGGAACGGGAAGTAGTTGAAAATTTACTCTATTTTCTCACTGTGTTTCTTAGAGCCGGTTTGAAATTCCTGCAGTTTTCACTGTAAAAACGATTTGGAAATATTACCTCCCCATATATATGTATGGAGTGCAGTTTGCAAATGAAAAGAAACTTTGTGTTCCCAACAAGCTAGTTTAAGGACGGCTTTCAGACACACTTTTCTCTCAGAACTGAGCATTTGGAGAGAAATACGTTCATCTAGCACAAAGGGAAAGGGTTGCATGTGAAATTTTTACTCTGGTTTCTCAGTGTGTTTCCTAATGCCGGGTTGAAGTTCCTGCAATTTTCACTGTAAAACCGATTTGGAGCTAGTACTTCCCCATAAATATGTATGGTGTGGAGTGTGCAACTGAAAAGAAACATTGTGTTCACAACAAGCTAGATGAACCACGGCTTTCACACAAACTTATCTCTGAGAACTTAGCATGTGGAGAGACGTTCGTTCATCTAGCTAAAATGGTACGGGAAGCAGGAGAAACTTTTACTCTATTTTCTCACTGTGTTTCCTAGTGCCGGTTTGAAGTTCCTGCAGTTTTCACTGTAAAACAGACTTGGAGCTAATACCTCCCCATATATATGTATGGAGTAGAATTTGTAACTGAAAAGAAACTTTGTGTAACCAACAAGCTAGTTGAAGGACGGCTTTCACACACACTTATCTTTCAGAACTGAGCATGTGGGAGTCATTCTTTCATCTAGCAAAAAGGGAACGGGTTGCAGGGGAAACTTTTACTCTGGTTTCTCAGTGTGTTTCCTAGTGCCGGGTTTAAGTTCCTGCAGTTTTCACTGTAAAACCGAGTTGGAGCTAGTACTTCCCCATATATATGTATGGAGTGGAGTATGCAACTGAAAAGAATCTTTGTGTTCCCAACAAGCAAGTTGAAGGACGGCTTTCACACAAATTTATCTCTGAGAACTGAGCATGTGGAGAGAAGTTCGTTCATTTAGCTCAAATGGAACGGGAAGCAGTTGACACTATTACTCTATTTTCTTACTGTGTTTCCTAGTGCCGGTTTGAATTTCCTGCAATTTTCACTGTAAAATAGGGTTGGAGCTAGTACTTCCCCATATATATATATGGAGTGGAGTTTGCAACTGAAAAGAAACTTGGTGTTCACAACAAGCAAGCTGAAGGACGGCTTTCACACACTCCTATCTCTCAGAACTGAGCAAGTGGAGAGAATTTCGTTCATTTAGCACAATGGGAACGGGTTGCAGGAGACACTTTTACTCTATTTTCTCACTGTTTTTCCTAGTGCCGGGTTCAAGTTACTGCAGTTTTCACTGTAAAACCGAGTTGGGGCTATTACCTCCCCATATATATATATGGAGTGGAGTATGTAACTGAAAAGAAACTTTGTGTTCCCAACAAGATAGTTGAAGGACGGCTTTAAAACAAACTATCTCTGAGTACTGAGCATGTGGAGAGACGTTCTTTCATTTATCTCATAGGGAACGGGAAGTAGTTGAAAATTTACTCTATTTTCTCACTGTGTTTCCTAGAGCCGGTTTGAAATTCCTGCAGTTTTCACTGTAAAAACGATTTGGAAATATTACCTCCCCATATATATATATGGAGTGCAGTTTGCAAATGAAAAGAAACTTTGTGTTCCCAACACGCTAGTTTAAGGACGGCTTTCAGACACACTTTTCTCTCAGAACTGAGCATTTGGAGAGAAATTCGTTCATCTAGCACAAAGGGAAAGGGTTGCAGGTGAAATTTTTACTCTGGTTTCTCAGTGTGTTTCCTAATGCCGGGTTGAAGTTCCTGCAATTTTCACTGTAAAACCGATTTGGAGCTAGTTCTTCCCCATAAATATGTATGGTGTGGAGTGTGCAACAAAAAGAAACATTGTGTTCACAACAAGCTAGGTGAACCACGGCTTTCACACAATCTTATCTCTGAGAACTTAGCATGTGGAGAGACGTTCGTACATCTAGCTAAAATGGAACGGGAAGCAGGAGAAACTTTTACTCTATTTTCTCACTGTGTTTCCTAGTGCCGGTTTGAAGTTCCTGCAGTTTTCACTGTAAAACAGACTTGGAGCTAATACCTCCCCATATATATGTATGGAGTAGAATTTGCAACTGAAAAGAAACTTTGTGTAACCAACAAGCTAGTTGAAGGACGGCTTTCACACACACTTATCTTTCAGAAGTGAGCATGTGGGAGTCATTCTTTCATATAGCACAAAGGGAACGGGTTGCAAGGGAAAATTTTACTCTGGTTTTTCAGTGTGTTTCCTAGTGCCGGGTTGAATTTCCTGCAGTTTTCACTGTAAAACCGAGTTGGAGCTAGTACTTCCCCATATATATGTATGGAGTGGAGTATGCAACTTAAAAGAATCTTTGTGTTCCCAACAAGCAAGTTGAAGGACTGCTTTCACACAAATTTATCTCTGAGAAATGAGCATGTGGAGAGAAGTTCGTTCATTTAGCTCAAATGGAACGGGAAGCAGTTGACACAATTACTCTATTTTCTTACTGTGTTTCCTAGTGCCGGTTTGAATTTCCTGCAATTTTCACTGTAAAATAGGGTTGGAGCTAGTACTTCCCCATATATATATATGGAGTGGAGTTTGCAAATGAAAAGAAACTTGGTGTTCACAACAAGCAAGCTGAAGGACGGCTTTCACACACACCTATCTCTCAGAACTGAGCAAGTGGAGAGTCGTTAGTTCATTTAGCTCAAAGGGAACGGGAAGCAGGAGAAACTTTTAATCTATTTTCTCACTGTGTTTCATAGTGTCGGTTTGAAGTTCCTGCAGTTTTCACTTTAAAACCGTGTTTGAACTAGTACCTCCCCATATATATGTATGGAATGGAGTTTACAACTGAAAAGAAACTTTCTGTTAACAACAATCTAGCTGAAGGACGGCATTCACACACAGAAATCTCTCAGAAATGAGCTTGTGGAGAGTCGTTCGTTCATCTAACACAAAGGGAACTGGTTGCAGGGGAAACTTTTACTCTGGTTTCTCAGTGATTTTCCTAGTGCCGGTTTGAAGTTCCTGCAGTTTTCACTGTAAAGCCGAGTTGGGGATGGTACCTCCCCATATATATGTACGGAGTGGAATTTGCAACTGAAAGAAACTTTGTGTTCCCAAAAAGCTAGCTGAAGGACGGCTTTCACACAAAATTATCTCTGAGAACTGAGCATGTGGAGAGACGTTCGTTCAACTAGCTCAATGGGAACGGGAAGCAGGAAAAACTTTTACTCTATTTTCTCACTGATTTTCCTAGTGCCGGGGTCAAGTTCCTGCAGTTTTCACTGTAAAACCGAGTTGGGGCTATTACCTCCCCATATATATGTATGGAGTGGAGTATGCAACTGAAAAGAAACTTTGTGTTCCCAACAAGTTAGGTGAAGGACGGTTTAAAACAAACTATCTCTGAGAACTTAGCATGTGGAGAGAAGTTCTTTCATTTATCTCATAGGGAACGGGAAGCAGTTGAAACTTTTACTCTATTTTCTCACTGTGTTTCCTAGTGCCGGTTTGAAATTCGTGCAGTTTTCACTGTAAAAACGAGTTGGAACTATTACCTCCCCATATATATGTATGGAGTGCAGTTTGCAAATGAAAAGAAACTTTGTGTTCCCAACAAGCTAGTTTAAGGACGGCTTTCAGACACACTTTTCTCTCAGAACTGAGCATGTGGAGAGAATTTCGTTCATCTAGCACAAAGGGAAAGGGTTGCAGGTGAAATTTTTACTCTGGTTTCTCAGTGTGTTTCCTAATGCCGGGTTGAAGTTCCTGCAATTTTCACTGTAAAATCGAGTTGGAGCTAGTACTTCCCCATAAATATGTATGGTGTGGAGTGTGCAACTGAAAAGAAACATTGTGTTCACAACAAGCTAGGTGAACCACGGCTTTCACACAATCTTATCTCTGAGAACTTAGCATGTGGAGAGACGTTCGTTCATCTAGCTAAAATAGAACGGGAAGCAGGAGAAACTTTTACTCTATTTTCTCACTGTGTTTCCTAGTGCCGGTTTGAAGTTCCTGCAGTTTTCACTGTAAAACACACTTGGAGCTAGTACCTCCCCATATATATGAATGGATTAGAATTTGCAACTTAAAAGAAACTTTGTGTTCCTAACAAGCTAGTTGAAGGACGGCTTTCACACACACTTATCTTTCAGAACTGAGCATGTGGGAGTCATTCTTTCATCTAGCACAAAGGGAACGGTTTGCAGGGGAAACTTTTACTCTGGTTTCTCAGTTTGTTTCCTAGTGCCGGGTTGAAGTTCCTGCAGTTTTCACTATAAAACCGAGTTGGAGATAGTACTTCCCCATATATATGTATGGAGAGGAGTATGCAAATGAAAAGAATCTTTGTGTTCCCAACAAGCTAGGTGAAGTTCGGCTTTGACACAAACTTATCTCTGAGAAATGAGCATGTGGAAAGAAGTTCGTTCATTTAGCTCAAATGGAACGGGAAGCTGTTGAAACTATTACTCTATTTTCTTACTTTGTTTCCTAGTGCCGGTTTGAATTTCCTGCAGTTTTCACTGTAAAATTTAGTTGGAGCTAATACTTCCCCATATATATGTATGGAGAGTAGTATGCAAATGAAAAGAAACGTTGTGTTCCCAACAAGCTAGGTGAAGGACCGCTTTCACACAAACTTATCTCTGAGAACTGAGCATGTGGAGAGACGTTCGTTCATTTACCTCAAAGGGAACGGGAAGCATGAGAAACTTTTACTCTATTTTCTCACTGTATTTCCTAGTGCCGGTTTGAATTTCCTGCAATTTTCACTGTAAAATAGAGTTGGAGCTAGTACTTCCCCATATATATGTATAGAGAGTAGTATGCAAATGAAAAGAAACGTTGAGTTCCCAACAAGCTAGGTGAAGGACGGCTTTCACACAAACTTATCACTAAGAACTGAGCATGTGGAGAGACGTTCGTTCATTTACCTCAAAGGGAACGAGAAGCAGGAGAAACTTTTAATCTATTTTCTCACTGATTTTCCTAGTGCCGTGTTCAAGTTCCTGCAGTTTTCACTGTAAAACCGAGTTGGGGCTATTACCTCCCCATATATATGTATGGAGTGGAGTATGCAACTGAAAAGAAACTTTGTGTTCCCAACAAGCTAGGTGACGGACGGTTTAAAACAAACTATCTCTGAGAACTGAGCATGTGGAGAGAAGTACTTTCATTTATCTCATAGGGAACGTGAAGCAGTTGAAACTTTTACTCTATTTTCTCACTGTGTTTCCTAGTGCCGGTTTGAACTTCCTGCAGTTTTCACTGTAAAAACGTGTTGGAACTATTACCTCCCCATATATATGTATGGAGTGCAGTTTGCAAATGAAAAGAAACTTTGTGTTCCCAACAAGCTAGTTTAAGGATGGCTTTCAGACACACTTTTCTCTCAGAACTGAGCATGTGGAGAGAAGTTCGTTCATCTAGCACAAAGTGAAAGGGTTGCAGTTGAAATTTTTACTCTGGTTTCTCAGTGTGTTTCCTAGTGCCGGGTTGAAGTTCCTGCAATTTTCACTGTAAAACCGAGTTGGAGCTAATACTTCCCCATAAATATTTATGGTGTGGGGTGTGCAACTGAAAAGAAACATTGTGTTCACAACAAGCTAGGTGAACCATGGCTTTCACACAATCTTATCTCTGAGAACTTAGCATGAGGAGAGACGTTCGTTCATCTAGCTAAAATGGAACGGGAAGCAGGAGAAACTTTTACTCTATTTTCTCTCTGTGTTTCCTAGTGCCGGTTTGAAGTTCCTGCAGTTTTCACTGTAAAACAGACTTGGAGCTAGTACCTCCCCATATATATATTTGGAGTAGAATTTGCAACTGAAAAGAAACTTTGTGTTCCCAACAAGCTATTTGAAGGACGGCTTTCACACACACATATCTCTCAGGACTGAGCATGTGGAGAGACGTTCGTTCATCTAGCACAAAGGGAAAGGTTTGCAGGAAAAACTTTTACTATGGTTTCTCAGTTTGTTTCCTAGTGCCAGTTTGAAGTTCCTGCAAATTTCACTGTAAAACCGAGTTGGAGCTGGTACCTCCCCATATGTATTTATGGAGTGGAGTTTGCTACTGAAAAGAAATTTTGTGTTAACAACAATCTAGCTGAAGGACGGCTTTCACACACACTTATATTTCAGAACTGAGCATGTAGGAGTCATTCTTTCATCTAGGCCAAAGGGAACGGGTTGCAGGGGAAACTTTTACTCTGGTTTCTCAGTGTGTTTCCTAGTGCCGGGTTGAAGTTCCTGCAGTTTTCACTGTAAAACCGAGTTGGAGCTAGTACTTCCCCATATATATGTATGGAGTGGAGTATGCAACTGAAAAGAATCTTTGTGTTCCCAACAAGCTAGGTGAAGGGCGGCTTTCACACAAATTTATCTCTGAGAAATGAGCATGTGGAGAGAAGTTCGTTCCTTTAGCTCAAATGGAACGGGAAGCAGTTCAAACTATTACTCTATATTCTTACTGTGTTTCCTAGTGCCGGTTTGAATTTCCTGCAATTTTCACTGTAAAATAGGGTTGGAGCTAGTACTTCCCCATATATATATATGGAGTGGAGTTTGCAAATGAAAAGAAACTTGGTGTTCACAACAAGCAAGCTGAAGGACGGCTTTCACACACACCTATCTCTCAGAACTGAGCAAGTGGAGGGTCGTTCGTTCATTTAGCTCAAAGGGAACGGGAAGCAGGAGAAACTTTTAATCTATTTTCTCACTGTGTTTCATAGTGTCGGTTTGAATTTCCTGCAGTTTTCACTTTAAAACCGTGTTTGAACTAGTACCTCCCCATATATATGTATGGAATGGAGTTTACAACTGAAAAGAAACTTTCTGTTAACAACAATCTAGCTGAAGGACGGATTTCACACACAGATATCTCTCAGAAATGAGCTTGTGGAGAGTCGTTCGTTCATCTAACCCAAAGGGAACGCGTTGCAGGGGAAACTTTTACTCTGGTTTCTCAGTGAGTTTCCTAGTGCTGGTTTGAAGTTCCTGCAGTTTTCACTGTAAAGCCGAGTTGGGGAAGATACCTCCCCATATATATGTATGGAGTGGAATTTGCAACTGAAAGAAACTTTGTGTTCCCAAAAAGCTAGCTGAAGGACGGCTTTCACACAAAATTAGCTCTGAGAACTGAGCATGTGGAGAGACTTTCGTTCAACTAGCTCAATGGGAACGGGAAGCAGGAGAAACTTTTACTCTATTTTCTCACTGATTTTCCTAGTGCCGGGTTCAAGTTCCTGCAGTTTTCACTGTAAAACCGAGTTGGGGCTATTACCTCCCCATATATATGTATGGACTGGAGTTTGCAACAGAAAAGAAACTTTGTTTTCCCAAAAAGCTTGTTGAAGTACGGCTTTCACACACACTTAATTCTCAGAAATGAGCATGTGGAGAGGCTTTCGTTCATCTAGCTCAAATGGAACGGGAAGCAGGAGAAACTTTTACTCTATTTTATCACTGTGTTTCCTAGTGCCGGATTGAATTTCCTGCAGTTTTCACTGTAAAACCGAGTTGGAGCTGGTACATCCCCATATATATGTATGGAGTGGAGTTTGCAACTGAAAAGAAACTTTGTGTTCCAAACAAGTTATGTGAATGACGGCTTTCACACACACTTATCTCTCAGAACTGAGCATGTGGAAAGTCGTTCATTGATCTAGCACAAAGGGAACTGGTTGAAGAATAAATTTTTACAATGTTACTCACTGTGTTTCCTAGTGCCTGTATGAAGGTCCTGCAGTTTTCACTGTAAAACCGAGTTGGAGCTAGTACCTCCCCATATATATGTATGGAATTGAGTTTGCAACTGAAAAGAATCTTTGTGTTCCCAACAAGCTAGGTGAAGGACGGCTTTCATACACACTTATCTCTCAGAACTTAGTATGTGGAGAGACGTTCGTTCATCTAGCACAAAGGGAACGGGTTGCAGGAGAAACTTTTACTCTGGTTTCTCAGTGTGTATCCTAGTGCCGTTTTCAAGTTCCTGCAGTTTTCACTGTAAAACCGAGTTGGAGCTAGTACTTCCCGATATATATGTATGGACTGGAGTTTGCAACTGAAAAGAAACTTTGTGTTCCCAACAAGCTAGGAGAAGGATGGCTTTCACACACACTTATCTCTCAGAACTGAGCATGTGGCGAGCCGTTCGTTCATCTAGCACAAAGGGAACGTGTTGCAGGAGAAACTTTTACTCTGGTTTCTCAGTGTGATTCCTAGTTCCGGGTAGAAGTTCCTGCAGTTTTCACTGTAAAATCGAGTTGGAGCTTGTACCTCCCCTAAATATGTATGGAGTGGAGTATGCAACTTAAAAGAAACTTTGTGTTCCCAAAAATCAAGGTGAAGTACGGCTTTCACACACATATATCTCTCAGAACTGAGCATGTGGAGAGACGGTCGTTCACCTAGCACAAATGGAACTTGAAGCAGGGGAAACATTTACTCTATATTCTCACTGTGTTTCCTAGTGCCGGTTTGAAGTTCCTGCAGTTTTCACAGTAAAAACAATTTGGAGCTTGTACCTCCCCTTATATATGTATGAAGTGGAGTATGCAACTGAAAAGGAACTTTGTGTTCCCAACAAGCTATGTGAAGTACGGCTTTCACGCAAACTTATCACTAAGAACTGAGCATGTGGAGAGACGTTCGTTCATCTAGCTCAAAAGGAACGGGAAGCAGGAGAAACTTTTTCTCTATTTTCTCACTGTGATTCCTAGTGCCGGTATGAAGTTCCTGCAGTTTTCACTATAAAAACGTGTTGGAGCTTGTACTTCCCATATATATGTATTTTGTGGATTATGCAACTGAAAAGAAACTTTGTGTTCCCAACAAGCTAGGTGAAGGACGGCGTTAATACTAACTTAACTCTGAGAACTGAGCATGTGGAAAGACATTCGTTCATCTAGCTCAAAGGGAACGGGAAGCAGGGGAAACTTTTACTCTATTTTCTCACTTTGTTTCCTAGTGCCGGTTTGAAGTTCCTGCAGTTTTCACTTTAAATCCGATTTGGCGCTATTACTTCCCCTATATATGTATGGAGTGGAGGATGCAACTGAAAAGGAACTTTGTGTTCCCAAAAATCAAGGTGAAGGACGGCTTTCACACACATATATCTCTCAGAACTGAGCATGAGGAGAGAATTTCGTTCATCTATCACAAAGGGAATGGGTTGCAGGGTAATCTTTTACTCTATGTTCTCACTGTGTTTCCTAGTGCCGGTTTTAAGTTCCTGCAGATTTCACTGTAAAACCGAGTTGGACTTTTACTTCCCCATATAAATGTATTTAGTGGAGTATGCAACTGAAAAGAAAATTTGTGTTCCCTACAAGCTATGTGAAGGATGGCTTTAATACAAACTTATCTCTGAGAACTGAGCATGTGGAGAGAGTTTCGTTCATTTAGCTCAAAGGGAACGGGAACAGGAGAAACTTTTACTCTATTTTCTCTCTGTGTTTCCTAGTGACGGTTTCAAGTTCCTGCAGTTTACACTGTAAAACCGAGTTGGAGCTAGTACCTCCGCATATATATGTATGGAGTGGAGTTTACAACTGAAAAGGAACTTTGTGTTCCCAACAATCTAGCTGAAGGACGGCTTTCACACACAGATATCTCTCAGAAATGAGCTTGTGGAGAGTCGTTCGTTCATCTAACACAAAGGAAACTGGTTGCAGGGGAAACTTTTACTCTGGTTTCTCAGTGAGTTTCCTAGTGCCGGTTTGAAATTCCTGCATATTTCACTGTAAAACCGAGTTGGAGCTAGTTTTTCCCCATATATATATATGGAGTGGAGTTTGCAACTGAAAAGAAACTTTGTGTTCCCAACATGCTAGGTGAAGGACGGCTTTGACACACACTTATCTCTCAGAACTGAGCATGTGGAGAGACGTTCGTTCATCTAGCACAAAGGGAACGGGTTGAAGGTTAAATTTTTTCTCTGGTTCTCACTGTGTTCCCTAGTGACGTTTTCAAATTCCTGCAGTTTTCACTGTAAAACGAAGTTGGAGCTAGAACCTCCCTAATATATATATGGAGTGGAGTATGCAACTGAAAAGAAACTTTGTGTTCCCATCAAGCTAGGTGAAGTGCGGCTTTCACTCCAAATTTTCTCTGAGAACTGAGCACGTGGAGAAACTTTCGTTCATCTAGCATAAAAGGAAAGGGAAGCAAGAGAAACTTTTACTCTGGTTTCCCAGTGTGTTTCCTACTGCCGGTTTGAATTTCCTGCAGTTTTCACTGTAAAATTTAGTTGCAGCTAGTACTTCCCCATATATATGTATGGAGAGTAGTATGCAACTGAAAAGAAACGTTGTGTTCCCAACAAGCTAGGTGAAGGTCGGCTTTCACACAAACTTATCTCTGAGAACTGAGCATGTGGAGAGACGTTCGTTCATTTACCTCAAAGGGAACGGGAAGCAGGAGAAACTTTTACTCTATTTTCTCACTGTATTTCCTAGTGCCGGTTTGAATTTCCTGCAATTTTCACTGTAAAACCGAGTTGGAGCTAGTACTTCCCAATATATATGTATGGAGTGGAGTTTGCAACTGAAAAGAACCTTGGTGTTCACAACAAGCAAGCTGAAGGATGGATTTCACACACAACTATCTCTCAGAACTGAGCAAGTGGAGAGTCGTTCGTTCATTTAGCTCAAAGGAACGGGAAGCAGGAGAAACTTTTAATCTATTTTCTCACTGTGTTTCATAGTGTCGGTTTGAATTTCCTGCAGTTTTCACTGTAAAACCGTGTTGGAGCTAGTACCTCCCCATATATATGTATGGATTGGAGTTTACAACTGAAAAGAAACTTTCTGATAACAACAATCTAGCTGAAGGACGGCTTTCACACACAGTTATCTCTCAGAAATGAGCATGTGGAGAGTCGTTCGTTCATCTAACACAAAGGGAACGGATTGCAGGGGAAACTTTTACTCTGGTTTCTCAGTGTGTTTCCTATTGCCGGTTTGAAGTTCCTGCACATTTCACTGTAAAGCCGAGTTGGGGATGGTACCTCCCCATATATATGTATGGAGTGTAATTTGCAACTGAAAAGAAACTTTGTGTTCCCAAAAAGCTAGCTGAAGGACGGCTTTCAAACAAAATTATCTCTGAGAACTGAGCATGTGCAGAGACGTTCGTTCAACTAGCTCAAAGGGAACGGGAAGCAGGAGAATGTTTTACTCTATTTTCTCACTGTGTTTCCTAGTTACAGTGTGAACTTCCTGCACTTTTCAGTGTAAAAACTAGTTGGAGCTTGTACTTCCCCATATATATGTATTAAGTGGATTATGCAACTGAAAAGAAACTTTGTGTTCCCAACAATCTAGTTCTTGGACGGCTTTAACACAAACTTATCTCTGAGAACATAGCATGTGGAGAGACGTTCGTTCATTTATCTCTAAAGGAATGGGAACCAAGAGAAACTTTTAATCTATTTTCTCACTGTGTTTCATAGTGTCGGTTTGAAGTTCCTGCAGTTTTCGCTGTAAAACAGTGTTGGAGCTATTACCTCCCCATATATATGTATTGAGTGGAGTTTGCAACTGAAAAGAAACTTTGTGTTCCCAACAAGCTATTTGAAGGACGGCTTTCACAGACACTTATCTCTCAGAACTGAGCATGTGGAGAGAATTTCGTTCATCTAGCAAAATGGGAACGGGTTGCAGGAGACACTTTTACTCTATTTTCTCACTGTTTTTCCTAGTGCCGGGTTCAAGTTCCTGCAGTTTTCACTGTAAAATAGAGTTGGAGCTAGTACTTCCCCATATATATGTATAGAGAGTAGTATGCAAATGTAAAGAAACGTTGAGTTCCCAACAAGCTAGGTGAAGGACGGCTTTCACACAAACTTATCTCTGAGAACTGAGCATGTGGAGAGACGTTCGTTCATTTACCTCAAAGGGAACGAGAAGCAGGAGAAACTTTTAATCTATTTTCTCACTGATTTTCCTGGTGCCGGGTTCAAGTTCCTGCAGTTTTCACTGTAAAACCGAGTTGGGGCTATTACCTCCCCATATATATGTATGGAGTGGAGTATGCAACTGAAAAGAAACTTTGTGTTCCCAACAAGCTAGGTGAAGGACGGTTTAAAACATACTATCTCTGAGAACTGAGCATGTGGAGAGAAGTACTTTCATTTATCTCATAGGGAACGGGAAGCAGTTGAAACTTTTACTCTATTTTCTCACTGTGTTTCCTAGTGCCGGTTTGAACTTCCTGCAGTTTTCACTGTAAAAACGAGTTGGAACTATTACCTCCCCATATATATGTATGGAGTGCAGTTTGCAAATGAAAAGAAACTTTGTGTTCCCAACAAGCTAGTTTAAGGATGGCTTTCAGACACACTTTTCTCTCAGAACTGAGCATGTGGAGAGAAGTTCGTTCATCTAGCACAAAGGGAAAGGGTTGCAGTTGAAATTTTTACTCTGGTTTCTCAGTGTGTTTCCTAGTGCCGGGTTGAAGTTCCTGCAATTTTCACTGTAAAACCGAGTTGGAGCTAATACTTCCCCATAAATATTTATGGTGTGGGGTGTGCAACTGAAAAGAAACATTGTGTTCACAACAAGCTAGGTGAACCATGGCTTTCACACAATCTTATCTCTGAGAACTTAGCATGAGGAGAGACGTTCGTTCATCTAGCTAAAATGGAACGGGAAGCAGGAGATACTTTTACTCTATTTTCTCTCTGTGTTTCCTAGTGCCGGTTTGAAGTTCCTGCAGTTTTCACTGTAAAACAGACTTGGAGCTAGTACCTCCCCAAATATATGTATGGAGTAGAATTTGCAACTGAAAAGAAACTATGTGTTCCCAACAAGCTATTTGAAGGACGGCTTTCACACACACATATCTCTCAGGACTGAGCATGTGGAGAGACGTTCGTTCATCTAGCACAAAGGGAAAGGTTTGCAGGAAAAACTTTTACTATGGTTTCTCAGTTTGTTTCCTAGTGCCAGTTTGAAGTTCCTGCAAATTTCACTGTAAAACCGAGTTGGAGCTGGTACCTCCCCATATGTATTTATGGAGTGGAGTTTGCTACTGAAAAGAAATTTTGTGTTAACAACAATCTAGCTGAAGGACGGCTTTCACACACACTTATATTTCAGAACTGAGCATGTAGGAGTCATTCTTTCATCTAGGCCAAAGGGAACGGGTTGCAGGGGAAACTTTTACTCTGGTTTCTCAGTGTGTTTCCTAGTGCCGGGTTGAAGTTCCTGCAGTTTTCACTGTAAAACCGAGTTGGAGCTAGTACTTCCCCATATATATGTATGGAGTGGAGTATGCAACTGAAAAGAATCTTTGTGTTCCCAACAAGCTAGGTGAAGGGCGGCTTTCACACAAACTTATCTCTGAGAAATGAGCATGTGGAGAGAAGTTCGTTCCTTTAGCTCAAATGGAACGGGAAGCAGTTGAAACTATTACTCTATTTTCTTACTGTGTTTCCTAGTGCCGGTTTGAATTTCCTGCAATTTTCACTGTAAAATAGGGTTGGAGCTAGTACTTCCCCATATATATATATGGAGTGGAGTTTGCAACTGAAAAGAATCTTGGTGTTCACAACAAGCAAGCTGAAGGACGGCTTTCACACACACCTATCTCTCAGAACTGAGCAAGTGGAGAGTCGTTCGTTCATTTAGCTCAAAGGGAACGGGAAGCAGGAGAAACTTTTAATCTATTTTCTCACTGTGTTTCATAGTGTCGGTTTGAAGTTCCTGCAGTTTTCACTTTAAAACCGTGTTTGAACTATTACCTCCCCATATATATGTATGGAATGGAGTTTACAACTGAAAAGAAACTTTCTGTTAACAACAATCTAGCTGAAGGACGGCTTTCACACACAGATATCTCTCAGAAATGAGCTTGTGGAGAGTCGTTCGTTCATCTAACACAAAGGGAACGCGTTGCAGGGGAAACTTTTACTCTGGTTTCTCAGTGAGTTTCCTAGTGCTGGTTTGAAGTTCCTGCAGTTTTCACTGTAAAGCCGAGTTGGGAATGGTACCTCCCCATATATATGTATGGAGTGGAATTTGCAACTGAAAGAAACTTTGTGTTCCCAAAAAGCTAGCTGAAGGACGGCTTTCACACAAAATTATCTCTGAGAACTGAGCATGTGGAGAGACGTTCGTTCAACTAGCTCAATGGGAACGGGAAGCAGGAGAAAATTTTACTCTATTTCTCACCGATTTTCCTAGTGCTGGGTTCAAGTTCCTGCAGTTTTCACTGTAAAACCGAGTTGGGGCTATTACCTCCCCATATATATGTATGGAGTGGAGTATACAACTGAAAAGAAACTTTGTGTTCTCAACAATCTAGGTGAAGGACGGTTTAAAACAAACTATCTCTGAGAACTTAGCATGTGGAGAGAAGTTCTTTCATTTATCTCATAGGGAACGGGAAGCAGTTGAAACTTTTACTCTATTTTCTCACTGTGTTTCCTAGTGCCGGTTTGAAATTCCTGCAGTTTTCACTGTAAAAACGAGTTGGAACTATTACCTCCCCATATATATGTATGGAGTGCAGTTTGCAAATGAAAAGAAACTTTGTGTTCCCAACAAGCTAGTTTAAGGACGGCTTTCAGACACACTTTTCTCTCAGAACTGAGCATGTGGATAGAATTTCGCTCATCTAGCACAAAGGGAAAGTGTTGCAGGTGAAATTTTTACTCTGGATTCTCAGTGTGTTTCCTAATGCCGGGTTGAAGTTCCTGCAATTTTCACTGTAAAATCGAGTTGGAGCTAGTACTTCCCCATAAATATGTATGGTGTGGAGTGTGCAAATTAAAAGAAACATTGTGTTCACAACAAGCTAGGTGAACCACGGCTTTCACACAATCTTATCTCTGAGAAATTAGCATGTGGAAAGACGTTCGTTCATCTAGCTAAAATGGAACGGGAAGCAGGAGAAACTTTTACTCTATTTTCTCACTGTGTTTCCTAGTGCCGGTTTGAAGTTCCTGCAGTTTTCACTGTAAAACACACTTGGAGCTAGTACCTCCCCATATATATGAATGGATTAGAATTTGCAACTTAAAAGAAACTTTGTGTTCCTAACAAGCTAGTTGAAGGACGGCTTTCACACACACTTATCTTTCAGAACTGAGCATGTGGGAGTCATTCTTTCATCTAGCACAAAGGGAACGGTTTGCAGGGGAAACTTTTACTCTGGTTTCTCAGTTTGTTTCCTAGTGCAGGTTTGAATTTCCTGCAATATTCACTGTAAAATAGAGTTGGAGCTAGTACTTACCCATATATATATATGGAGTGGAGTTTGCAACTGAAAAGAAACTAGGTGTTCACAACAAGCAAGCTGAAGGACGGCTTTCACACACACCTATCTCTCAGAACTGAGCAAGTGGAGAGTCGTTCGTTCATTTAGCTCAAAGGGAACGGGAAGCAGGAGAAACTTTTAAACTATTTTCTCACTGTGTTTCATAGTGTCGGTTTGAAGTTCCTGCAGTTTTCACTGTAAAACCGTGTTTGAAAAAGTACCTCCCCATATATATGTATGGAATGGATTTTACAACTGAAAAGAAACTTTCTGTTAACAACAATCTAGCTGAAGGACGGCTTTCACACACAGATATGTCTCAGAAATGAGCATGTGGAGAGTCGTTCGTTCATCTAACACAAAGGGATCGGGTTGCAGGGGAAACTTTTACTCTGGTTTCTCAGTGTGTTTCCTAGTGCCGGTTTGAAGTTCCTGCAGTTTTCACTGTAAAACACACTTGGAGCAAGTAAATCCCCATATATATGTATGGATTAGAATTTGCAACTGAAAAGAAACTTTGTGTTCCCAACAAGCTAGTTGAAGGACGGCTTTCACACACAGTTATCTTTCAGAACTGAACATGTTGGAGTCATTCTTTCATCTAGCACAAAGGGAACGGGTTGCAGGGGAAACTTTTACTCTGGTTTCTCAGTTTGTTTCCTAGTGCCGGGTTGAAGTTCCTGCAGTTTTCACTGTAAAAACGAGTTGGAGCTAGTATTTCCCCATATATATGTATCGAGTGGAGTATGCAACTGAAAAGAATCTTTGTGTTCCCAACAATCTAGGTGAAGGACGGCTTTCACACAAAATTATCTCTGAGAACTGAGCATGTGGAGAGACGTTCGTTCAACTAGCTCAATGGGAACGGGAAGCAGGAGAAACTTTTACTCTATTTTCTCACCGATTTTCCTAGTGTCGGGTTCAAGTTCCTGCAGTTTTCACTGTAAAACCGAGTTGGGGCTATTACCTCCCCATATGTATGTATGGAGTGGAGTATGCAACTGAAAAGAAACTTTGTGTTCCCAACAAGCTAGGTGAAGGACGGTTTAAAACAAACTATCTCTGAGAACTGAAGCATGTGGAGAGAAGTTCTTTCATTTATCTCATAGGGAACGGGAAGCAGTTGAAACTTTTACTCTATTTTCTCACTGTGTTTCCTAGTGCCGGTTTGAAGTTCCTGCAGTTTTCACTGTAAAAACAAGTTGGAACTATTTCCTCCCCATATATATGTATGGAGTGCAGTTTGCAAATGAAAAGAAACTTTGTGTTCCCAACAAGCTAGTTTAAGGATGGCTTTCAGACACACTTTTCTCTCAGAACTGAGCATGTGGAGAGAAGTTCGTTCATTTGGCACAAAGGGAAAGGGTTGCAGTTGAAATTTTTACTCTGGTTTCTCAGTGTGTTTCCTAGTGCCGGGTTGAAGTTCCTGCAATTTTCACTGTAAAACCGAGTTGAAGCTAATACTTCCCCATAAATATTTATGGTGTGTAGTGTGCAACTGAAAAGAAACATTGTGTTCACAACAAGCTAGGTGAACCACGGCTTTCACACAATCTTATCTCTGAGAACTTAGCATGAGGAGAGACGTTCGTTCATCTAGCTAAAATGGAATGGGAAGCAGGAGAAACTTTTACTCTATTTTCTCTCTGTGTTTCCTAGTGCCGGTTTGAAGATCCTGCAGTTTTCACTGTAAAACAGACTTGGAGCTAGTACTTCCCCTTATATATGTATGGAGTAGAATTTGCAACTGAAAAGAAACTTTGTGTTCCCAACAAGCTATTTGAAGGACGGCTTTCACACACACATATCTCTCAGAACTGAGCATGTGGAGAGACGTTCGTTCATCTAGCACAAAGGGAACGGTTTGCAGGAGAAGCTTTTACTATGGTTTCTCAGATTGTTTCCTAGTGCCAGTTTGAAGTTCCTGCAAATTTCACTGTAAAACCGAGTTGGAGCTGGTACCTCCCCATATGTATTTATGGAGTGGAGTTTGCTACTGAAAAAAACTTTGTGTTAACAACAATCTAGCTGAAGGACGGCTTTCACACACACTTATATTTCAGAACTGAGAATGTGGGAGTCATTCTTTCATCTTGCACAAAGGGAATGGGTTGCAGGGGAAACTTTTACTCTGGTTTCTCAGTGTGTTTCCTAGTGCCGGGTTGAAGTTCCTGCAGTTTTCACTGTAAAACCGATTTGGAGCTAGTACTTCCCCATATATATGTATGGAGTGGAGTATGCAACTGAAAAGAATCTTTGTGTTCCCAACAAGCTTGGTGAAGGGCGGCTTTCACACAAACATATCTCTGAGAACTGAGCATGTGGAGAGAATTTCGTTCCTTTAGCTCAAATGGAACGGGAAGCAGTTGAAACTATTACTCTATTTTCTTACTGTATTTCCTAGTGCCGGTTTGAAGTTCCTGCTGTTTTCACTGTAAAATCTAGTTGGAGCTAGTACTTCCCCATATATATATATGGAGAGTAGTATGCAACTGAAAAGAAACTTTGTGTTCCCAACAAGCTAGGTGAAGGGCGGCTTTCACACAAACTTATCTCTTAGAACTGAGCATGTGGAGAGACGTTCGTTCATCTAGCACAAAGGGAACGGTTTGCAGGAGAAATTTTTACTATGGTTTCTCAGTTTTTTTCCTAGTGCCGGTTTGAAGTTCCTGCAAATTTCACTGTAAAACCGAGTTGGAGCTGTTACCTCCTCATATGTATTTATGGAGTGGAGTTTGCTACTGAAAAGAAACTTTGTGTTAACAACAATCTAGCTGAAGGACGGCTTTCACACACACTTATCTATCAGAACTGAGCATGTGGGAGTCATTCTTTCATCTAGCACAAAGGGAACGGTTTGCAGGGGAAACTTTTACTCTGGTTTCTCAGTGTGTTTCCTAGTGCCGGGTTGAAGTTCCTGCAGTTTTCACTGTAAAACCGAGTTGGAGCTAGTACTTCCCCATATATATGTATGGAGAGGAGTATGCAACTGAAAAGAATCTTTGTGTTTCCAGCAACCTAGGTTAAGGATGGCTTTCACACAAACTTATCTCTGAGAACTGAGCATGTGGAGAGAATTTCGTTCCTATAGCTCAAATTTAACGGGAAGCAGTTGAAACAATTACTCTGTTTTCTTACTGTGTTTCCTAGTGCCGGTTTGAAGTTCCTGCAGTTTTCACTGTAAAATCTAGTTGGAGCTAGTGCTTCCCCATATATATGTATGGAGAGTAGTATGCAACTGAAAAGAAACGTTGTGTTCCCAAAAAGCTAGGTGAAGGACGGTTTTCACACAAACTTATATCTGAGAACTGAGCATGTGGAGAGAAGTTCGTTCATTTACCTCGAAGGGAACGGGAAGCAGGAGAAACTTTTACTCTATTTTCTCACTGTATTTCCTAGTGCCGGTTTGAATTTCCTGCAATTTTTCTGTAAAATAGAGTTGGAGCTAGTACTTCCCCATATATGTGTATGGAGTGGAATTTGCTACTTAAAAGAAACTTTGAGTTCCCATCAAGCTAGTTGAAGGACGGCTTTCACACACATTTATCTCTCAGAACTGAGTATGTGGAGAGAATTTCGTTCATCTACCACAATGGGAATGGGTTGCAGGGGAAACTTTTACTCAATTTTCTCACTGTGTTTCCTAGTACCGGTTTGAAGTTCCTGCAGTTTTCACTGTAAAACCGAGTTGGAGCAAGTACTTCCCCATATATGTATGGAGTGGTGTATGCAAATGTAAAGAAACTTTGTGTTCCCAACAAGCTAGGTGAAGTATGGCTTTCACACAAATATAACTCTGAGAACTGAGCATGTGGAGAGATATTCGTTCATTTATCTCAAAGGGAACGGGAAGCAGGAGAAACTTATACTCTATTTTCTCACTGTTTTTCCTACTGCCGGGTTAAAATTACTGCAGTTTTCACTGTAAAACCGAGTTGGGGCTATTACCTCCCCATATATATATATGGAGTGGAGTATGTAACTGAAAAGAAACTTTGTGTTCCCAACAAGCAAGTTGAAGGACGGCTTTAAAACAAACTATGTCTGAAAACTGAGCATGTGGGAGTCCTTCTTTCATCTAGCACAAAGGGAACGGGTTGCAGGGGAAACTTTTACTCTGGTTTCTCAGTGTGTTTCCTAGTGCCGGGTTGAAGTTCCTGCAGTTTTCACTGTAAAACCGAGTTGGAGCTAGTACTTCCCCATATATATGTATGGAGTGGAGTATGCAACTGAAAAGCATCTTTGTGTTCCCAACAAGCAAGGTGAAGGACGGCTTTCACACAAACTTATCTCTGAGAACTGAGCATGTGGAGAGAAGTTCTTTCATTTATCTCATAGGGAACGGGAAGCAGTTGAAACTTTTACTCTATTTTCTCAGTGTGTTTCCTAGTGCCGGATTGAAATTCGTGCAGTTTTCACTCTAAAAACGAGTTGGAACTATTACCTCCCCATATATATGTATGGAGTGCAGTTTGCAAATGAAAAGAAACTTTGTGTTCCCAACAAGCTAGTTTAAGGACGGCTTTCAGACACACTTTTCTCTCAGAACTGAGCATGTGGAGAGAAGTTCGTTCATCTAACACAAAGGGAAAGGGTAGCAGGTGAAATTTTTACTCTGGTTTCTCAGTGTGTTTCCTAATGCCGGGTTGAAGTTCCTGCTATTTTCACTGTAAAATCGAGTTGGAGCTAGTAATTCCCCATAAATATGTATGGTGTGGAGTGTGCAACTGAAAAGAAACATTGTGTTCACAACAAGCTAGGTGAACCACGGCTTTCACACAATCTTAGCTCTGAGAACACAGCATGTGGAGAGACGTTCGTTCATCTAGCTAAAATGGAACGGGAAGCAGGAGAAACTTTTACTCTATTTTCTCACTGTGTTTCCTAGTGCCGGTTTGAAGTACCTGCAGTTTTCACTGTAAAACACACTTGGAGCTAGTACCTCCCTATATATATGTATGGATTAGAATTTGCAACTTAAAAGAAACTTTGTGTTCCCAACAAGCTAGTTGAAGGACGGCTTTCACACACACTTATCTTTCAGAACTGAGCATGTGGGAGTCATTCTTTCATCTAGCACAAAGGGAACGTGTTGCAGGGGAAACTTTTACTCTGGTTTCTCAGTTTGTTTCCTAGTGCCGGGTTGATGTTCCTGCAGTTTTCACTGTAAAACCGAGTTGGAGCTAGTACTTCCCCATATATATGTATGGAGTGGAGTATGCAACTGAAAAGAATCTTTGTGTTCCCAACAAGCTAGGTGAAGAACGGCTTTCACACACACTTATCTCTGAGAACTGAGCATGTGGAGAGAATTTCGTTCATTTAGCTCAAATGGAACGGGAAGCTGTTGAAACAATTACTCTATTTTCTTACTGTGTTTCCTAGTGCCGGTTTGAATTTCCTGCAGTTTTCACAGTAAATTTAGTTGGAGCTAATACTTCCCCATATATATGTATGGAGAGTAGTATGCAAATGAAAAGAAACGTTGTGTTCCCAACAAGCTAGTTGAAGGAATGCTTTCACACAAACTTATTTCTGAGAACTGAGCATGTGGAGAGACGTTCGTTCATTTACCTCAAAGGGAACGGGAAGCAGGAGAAACTTTTACTCTATTTTCTCACTGTATTTCCTAGTGCCGGTTTGAATTTCCTGCAATTTTCACTGTAAAATAGAGTTGGAGCTAGTACTTCCCCATATATATGTATGGAGAGTACTATGCAACTGAAAAAAAACGTTGTGTTCCCAACAAGCTAGGTGAAGGACGGCTTTCACACAAACTTATCTCTGAGAACTGAGCATGTGGAGAGACGTTCGTTCATTTACCTCAAAGGGAACGGAATGCAGGAGAAACTTTTACTCTATTTTCTCACTGTATTTCCTAGTGCCGGTTTGAATTTCCTGAAATTTTCACTGTAAAATAGTGTTGGAGCTAGTACTTCCCCATATATATATATGGAGTGGAGTTTGCAACTGAAAAGAAACTTGGTGTTCACAACAAGCAAGCTGAAGGATGGCTTTCACACACACCTATCTCTCAGAAATGAGCAAGTGGAGAGTCGTTCGTTCATTTAGCTCAAAGGGAACGGGAAGCAGGAGAAACTTTTAATCTATTTTCTCACTGTGTTTCATAGTGTCGGTTTGAAGTTCCTGCAGTTTTCACTGTAAAACCGTGTTTGAACAAGAACCTCCCCATATATATGTATGGAATGGAGTTTACAACTGAAAAGAAACTTTCTATTAACAACAATGTAGCTGAAGGACGGCTTTCACACACAGATATGTCTCAGAAATGAGCATGTGGAGAGTCGTTCGTTCATCTAACACAAAGGGAACGGGTTGCAGGGGAAACTTTTACTCTGGTTTCTCAGTATGTTTCCTAGTGCCGGTTTGAAGTTCTTGCAGTTTTCACTGTAAAGCCGAGTTGGGGATGGTACCTCCCCATATATATGTATGGAGTGGAATTTGCAACTGAAAGAAACTTTGTGTTCCCAAAAAGCTAGCTGAAGGACGGCTTTCACACAAAATTATCTCTGAGAACTGAGCATGTGGAGAGACTTTCGTTCAACTAGCTCAATGGGAACGGGAAGCAGGAGAAACTTTTACTCTATTTCTCACTGATTTTCCTAGTGCCGGGTTCAAATTCCTGCAGTTTTCACTGTAAAACCGAGTTTGGGCTATTACCTCCCCATATATATGTTTAGAGTGGAGTATGCAACTGAAAAGAAACTTTGTGTTCCCAACAAGCTAAGTGAAGGACGGTTTAAAACAAACTATCTCTGAGATCTGAGCATGTGGAGAGAAGTTCTTTCATTTATCTCATATGGAACGGGAAGCAGTTGAAACTTTTACTCTATTTTCTCACTGTGTTTCCTAGTGCTGGTTTGAAATTCCTGCAGTTTTCACATAAAAACGAGCTGGAACTATTACCTCCCCATATATATGTATGGAGTGCAGTTTGCAAATGAAAAGAAACTTTGTGTTCCCAACAAGCTAGTTTAAGGATGGCTTTCAGACACACTTTTCTCTCAGAACTGAGCATGTGGAGAGAAGTTCGTTCATGTAGCACAAAGGGAAAGGGTTGAAGTTGAAATTTTTACTCTTGTTTCTCAGTGTGTTTCCCAGTGCCGGTTTGAAGTTCCTGCAGTTTTCAATGTAAAGCCGAGTTGGTGATGTTACCTCCCCATATATATGTATGGAGTGGTGTATGCCACTGAAAAGAAACTTTGTGTTCCCAACAAGCTAGTTGAAGTACGGCTTTCTCACAAACTTATCTCTGAGAACTGAGCATGTGGAGAGACGTTCATTTATTTATCTCAAAGGGAACGGGAAGAAGGAGAATCTTTTACTCTATTTTCTCAATGTTTTTCCTAGTGCCGTGTTCAAGTTCCTGCAGTTTTCACTGTAAAACCGAGTTGGGGCTATTACCTCCCCATATATATGTGTGGAGTGAAGTATGCAACTGAAAAGAAACTTTGTGTTCCAAAGAAGCTAGGTGAAGTACGGCTTTAACACACACTTATAACTAAGAACTGAGTATGTGGAGAGAAATTCGTTCATCTAGCACAAAGGGAACGGGTGGCAGGGGAAACTTTTACTCTGGTTTCTCAGTGTGTTTCCTATTGCCGCTTTGAATTTCCTGCATATTTCACTGTAAAACCGATTTGGAGCTTGTACCTCCCCATATATATGTATGGAGTGGGTTTTGCAACTGAAAAGAATCTTTGTGTTCCCAACAAGCTAGTTGAAGGACGGCTTTCACACACACTAATCTATCAGAACTGAGCATGTGGAGAGAATTTCGTTCATCTAGCACATAGGGATCGGGTTGTTGTGGAAACTTTTACTCTGGCTTCTCAGTGTGTTTCCTAGTGCCGGTATGAGATTCCTGTATTTTTCACTTTAAAACAGTGTTGGAGCTAGTACTTCAACATATATATGTATGGAGTGGAGTTTGCAAGCGAAAAGATTCTTTGTGTTCCCAATAAGCCAGGTGAAGCACGGCTTTCACACACACAATTATCTCAGACCTGAGCATGTGCAGAGACGTTCGTTCATCTAGCACAAAGGGAACGGGAAGCAGGAGGAACTTTTACTCTATTTTCTCACTGTGTTTCCTAGTGCAGTGTTGAAGTTCCTGCAGTTTTCACTGTAAAACCGAGTTGGAGCTAGTACCTACCTATATATATGTATTTAGTGGAATACGCAACTGAAAAGAAACTTTGTGTTCCCAACAAGCTAGTTGAAGGACGGCATTCACACACAGTTATCTCTGAGAAGAGAGCATGTGGAGAGAATTTCGTTCATCTAGCACAAATGGAACTTGAAGCAGTTGAAACTTTTACTCTATTTTATCACTGTTTTTCCTTGTGCCGGTTTGATGTTCCTGCAGTTTTCACTGTAAAAACGAGTTGAACCTGGTACATCCACATATATATTTATGGAGTGGAGTTAGCAACTGAAAAGAAACATTGTGTTCCCAACAATCTAGGTGAACCACGGCTTTCACACACACTTATCTCTTAGAATTGAGCATGTGGAGAGACTTTCGTTCATCTAGCTCAAATGGAACGGGAAGAAGTTGAAACTTTTTCTCTATTTTATCACTGTGTTTCCTAGTGCCGGTTTGAATTTCCTGCAATATTCACTGTAAAAACGAGTTGGAGCTGGTACCTCCACATATATATTTATGGAGTGGAATTTGCAACAAAAAAGAAACATTTGTTCCCAACAAGCTAGGTGAACCACGGCTTTCACACACACTTATCTCTGAGAACTGAGCATGTGGAGAGTCGTTCGTTCATCTAGCTCAAATGGAACGGGAAGCATGAGAAACTATTACTCTATTTTCTCACTGTGTTTCCTAGTGCCGGTTTGAAGTTCCTGCAGTTTTCACTGTAAAACAGACTTGGAGATAGTACCTCCCCATATAAATGTATGGAGTGGAATTTGCAACTGAAAAAAATCTTTGTGGTCCCAACAAGCTTGTTGAAGGACGGCTTTCACACTCACTTAACTCTCAGAACTCAGCATGTGGAGAAAATTTCGTTCATCTAGCAAAAAAGGAATGGGTTGCAGGGGAAACATTTACTCTGGTTTCTCAGTGTGTTTCCTAGTGCCGGTTTGAAATTCCTGCAGTTTTCACTGTAAAACCGTGTTGGAGATTGTACTTCCCCATATATATGTATTTAGTGGAGTATGCAACTGAAAAGAAACTTTGTGTTCCCAAAAAGCTAGGTGAAGGACGGCTTTCACACACACTTATCTCTCAGAACTGAGCATGTGGAGAGACGATCGTTCATCTAGCACAAAGGGAACGGTTCGCAGGAGAAACTTTTACTATGGTTTCTCAGTTTGTTTAATAGTGCTGGTTTGAAGTTCCTGCAGTTTTCAGTGTAAAACCGTGTTGGAGCTGGTACCTCCCCATATATATATATGGAGTGGGTTTTGCAACTTAAAAGACACTTTGTGTTAACAACAATCTAGCTGAAGGACGGCTTTCACACACACTTATCTCTCAGAACTGAGCATGTGGAGGGTCGTTCGTTCATCTAGCACAAAGGGAACGGATTGCATGGGAAAATTTTACTCTGGTTTCTCAGTGTGTTTCCTAGTGCCGGGTTGAAGTTCCTGCAGTTTTCACTGTAAAACCGGGTTGGAGCTAGTACTTCCCCATATATATGTATGGAGTGGAGTATGCAACTGAAAAGAAACATTGTGTTCCCAACAAGATAATTTAAGGACGGCTTTCACACAAAATTATCCCTGTGAAGTGATCATGTGGAGAGAATTTCGTTCATCTAGCACAAAGGGAACGGGAAGCATTTGAAACTTTTACTCTATTTTATCACTGTTTTTCCTTGTGCCGGTTTGAAGATCCTGCAGTTTTCACTGTAAAAACGAGTTGAAGGTGGTCCCTCCACATATATATTTATGGAGTGGAGTTTGCAACTGAAAATAAACATTGTTTTCCCAACTAGCAAGTTGAAGGACGGCTTTCACACACACTTATCTCTGAGAACTGAGCATGTGGAGAGTCGTTCGTTCATCTAGCTCAAATGGAAAGGGAAGAAGTTGAAACTTTTACTCTATTTTATCACTGTGTTTCCTAGTGCCGGTTTGAAGTTCCTGCAATTTTCACTGTAAAAAGGTGTTGAAGCTGGTACCTCCACATATATATTTATGGAGTGGAGTTTGCAACTGAAAAGAAACTATGCGTTCCCAACAAGCTAGTTGAAGGACGGCTTTCACACCCAATTATCTCTCAGAACTGAGCAGGTGGAGAGAAGTTCGTTCATCTAGCACAAACGGAACGGGTTGCATGAGAAACTTGTACTCTGGTTCTCACTGTGTTTCCTACTGCCGGTTTGAAGTTCCTGCAGTTTTCACTGTAAAACACTGTTTGAGCTGGTACCTCCCCATATATATGTATGGAGTGGGTTTTGCATCTGAGAAGAAACTTTGTGTTACCAACAAGCCTGTTGAAGGAAGGCTTTCACACCCAATTATCTCTCAGAAATGAGCAAGTGGAGAGTCGTTCTTTCATCTAGCACAAAGGGAATGGGTTGCAGGGGAAACATTTACTCTGGTTTCTCAGTCTGTTTCCTAGTGCCGGTTTGAAGTTCCTGCAGTTTTCACTGTAATACCGAATCGGAGTTAGTACCTCCACATATATATGTATGGAGTGGAGTTTGCAACTGAAAAGAAACTTTGTGTTCCCTACAATGTAGATGAAGGACGGCTTTCACACACACTTATCTCTCAGAGCTGAGCATGTGGAGAGTCGTTCGTTCATTTAGCTCAAATGGAACGGGAAGCAGGAGAAACTTTTACTCTATTTTCTCACTGTATTTCCTAGTGCCGGTTTGAAGTTCCTGCAGTTTTCACTGTAAAACCGAGTTGGAACTTGTACTTATCCATATATATGTATTTAGTGGAGTATGAAACTGAAAAGAAACTTTGTGTTCCCAACAATCTAGGTGAAGAACGGCTTTTACACAAACTTATCTCTGAGAACTGAGCATGAGGAGAGTCGCTCGTTCATCTACCTCAAAGGGATCGGGAAGCAGTTGAAACTTTTACTCTAATTTATCACTTTGTTTCCTAGTGCCGGGATGAAGTTCCTGCAGTTTTCACTGTTAAACCGTGTTGGAGCTAGTACTTCCCCTTATATATGTATGGATTGGTGTATGCAACTGAAAAGAATCTTTGTGTTCCCAACTAGCTAGGTGAAGGACGGCTTTCACACACACATATCTCTCAGAACTGAGCATGTTGAGAGACGTTCGTTCATGTAGCTCAAAGGGAACGGGAAGAAGGGGAAAATTTTACTCAAGTTTCTCACTGTGTTTCCTAGTGCCGGTTTGAAGTTCCTGCATTTTTCACTGTAAAACCGAGTTGGAGCAGGTATCTATCCCATATATATGTATATAGTGGAGTATGCAACTGTAAAGAAACTTTGTGTTCCCAACAAGCTAGTTGAAGGACGGCTTTCACACAAAATTATCTCTGAGATGTTAGCATGTGGAGAGAATTTCGTTCATCTAGCACAGAGGGAACGGGAAGCAGTTGAAACTTTTTCTCTATTTTATCACTGTTTTTCCTTGTGCCAGTTTGAAGATCCTGCAGTTTTCACTGTAAAAACAAGTTGAAGCTGGTACCCCCACTTATACATTTATGGAGTGGAGTTTGAAACTGAAAAGAAACATTGAGTTCCCAACAAGCTAGGTGAACCACGGCTTTCACACACACTTATCTTTGAGAACTGAGCATGTGGAGTGTCGTTCGTTCTTCTAGCTCAAATGGAACTGGAAGAAGTTGAAACTTTTACTCTATTTTATCACTGATTTTCCTAGTGCCGGTTTGAAATTCCTGCAGTTTTCACTGTAAAAACGAGTTGGAGCTAGTACCTCCCCGTATATATGTACGGAGTGGTGTTTGCAACGGAAAAGAAACTTTGTGTTCCCAACAAGCTAGGAGAACCACGGCTTTCACACACACTTATCTCAGAACTGATCATGTGGAGGGTCGTTTGTTCATGTAGCTCAAATGGAACGGGAAGCAGTAGAATTTTTACTCTATTTTCTCACTGTGTTTCCTAGTGCCGGTTTGAAATTCCTGCAGTTTTCACTGTAAAACCGTGTTGGAGCTAGTACTTCCCCATATATATGTATTTAGTGGAGTATGCAACTGAAAAGAAACTTTGTGTTCCCAACAAGCTAGGTGAAGGACGGCTTTCACACACACTTATCTTTCAGAACTGAGCATGTGGAGAGACGTTCGTTCATAGAGCACAAAGGGAACTGTTCGTAGGAGAAACTTTTACTATGGTTTCTCAGTTTGTTTCCTAGTGCTGGTTTGAAGTTCCTGCAGTTTTCACTGTAAAACCGAGTTGGAGCTTGTACTTCCCCTTATATATTTATTTAGTGGAATATGAAAATGAAAAGAAACTTTGTGTTCCCAACAAGCTAGTTGAAGGACGGCTTTAAAACAAAATTATCTCTGAGAACTGAGCATGTGGAGAGAAGTTCGTTCATTTAGCTCAAATGGAAAGGGAAGCAGGAGAAACTTTTACTCTATTTTCTCACTGTATTTCCTAGTGCTGGTTTGAATTTCCTGCAGTTTACACTGTAAAACCGTGTTGGAGCTTGTACTTTCCCATATATATGTATATATTGGAGTATGAAACTGAAAAGAAACTTTGTGTTCCCAACAAGCTAGGTGAAGGGCGGCTTTCACACAAACTTATCTCTGAGATCTGAGCATGTGGAGAGAATTTCGTTCATTTAGCTCAAATGGAACGGGAAGCAGGAGAAACTTTTTATCTATTTTCTCACTCTGTTTCCTAGTGCCGGTTTGAAGTTCCTGCAGTTTTCACTGTAAAACCGAGTTGGAGCTTGTACTTTCCCATATATATGTATGGAGTGGAATTTGCAGCTGAAAAGAAACTTTGTGTTCTCAACAAGCTAGTTGAAGGACGGCTTTCACACAAAATTATCTCTGAGAAATGAGCATGTGGAGATCGTTCGTTCATCTAGCTCAAATGGAATGGGAAGCAGTTGAAACTTTTACTCTATTTTCTCACTGTGTTTCCTAGTGCCGAGATGAATTTCCTGCAGTTTTCACTATAAAAACGTGTTGGAGCTAGTACTTCCCTTATATATGTACGGAGTGGAATTTGCAACTGAAAAGGAACTTTGTGTTCCCAACAAGCTAGTTGAAGGACGGCTTTCACACACACATATCTCTGAGAACTGAGCATGTGGAGATTCGTTCGTTCATGTAGATCAAATGGAACGGGAAGCAGGAGAAACTTTTACTCTATTTTCTCACTGTGTTTCCTAGTGCCGGTTTGAAATTCCTGCAGTTTTCACTGTAAAACCGTGTTGGAGCTAGTACTTCCCCATATATATGTATTTAGTTGAATATGCAACTGAAAAGAAACTTTGTGTTCCCAACAAGTTAGGTGATGGACGGCTTTCACACACACTTATCTCTCAGAACTAAGCAAATGGGGAAACATTCGTTCATCTAGCACTAAGGGAACTGTTCACAGGAGAAACTTTTACTATGGTTTCTCAGTTTGTTTCCTAGTGCCGGTTTGAAGTTCCTGCAGTTTTCACTGTAAAACCGAGTTGGAGCTTGTACTTCCCCTTATATATGTATTTAGTGGAATATGAAAATGAAAAGAAACTTTGTGTTCCAAACAAGCTAGGTGAAGGACGGCTTTCACACAAAATTATCTCTCAGAACTGAGCATGTGGAGAGAATTTCGTTCATTTAGCTCAAATGGAACGGGAAGCAGGAGGAAATTTTACTCTATATTCTCACTGTATTTCCAAGTGCCGGTTTGAAGTTCCTGCAGTTTTCACTGTAAAACCGATTTGGAGCTTGTACTTCCCCATATAAATGTATTTAGTGGACTAAGAAAATGAAAAGAAACTTTGTGTTCCCAACAAGCTAGGTGAAGGACGGCTTTCACACAAATTTATCTCTGAAATCTGAGCATGTGGAGAGAATGTCGTTCATTTAGCTCAAATGGATCGGGAAGCAGGAGAAACTTTTAATCTATTTCCTCACTCTGTTTCCTAGTGCCGGTTTGAAGTTCCTGCAGTTTTCACTGTAAAACCGAGTTGGAGCTTGTACTTCCCCATATATATTTATGGAGTGGAATTTGCAAATGAAAAGAAACTTTGTGTTCCCAACAAGCTAGTTGAAGGACGGCTTTCACACAAAATTATCTCTGAGAACTGATCATGTGGAGATTCGTTCGTTCATCTAGCTCAAAAGGAACGGGAAGCAGTTGAAAATTTTACTCTATATTCTCACTGTGTTTCCTAGGGCCGGGATGATGTTCCTGCAGTTTTCACCATAAAACCGAGTTGGAGCTAGTATTTCCCTTATATATGTATGGAGTGGAGTACGCAACTGAAAAGAAACTTTGTGTTCCCAACTAGCTAGTTGAAGGACGGCTTTCACACACACATATCTCTCAGAATTGATCATGTGGAGAGACGTTCGTTCATCTAGCTCAAAGGGAACGGGAAGCAGGGGAAAATTTTACACTAGTTTCTCACTGTGTTTCCTAGTGCCGGTTTGAAGTTCCTGCATTTTTCACTGTAAAAACGATTTGGAGCTAGTACCTCCCTATATATATATATTTAGTGGAGTATGCAACTGAAAAGTATCTTTGTGTTCCCAACAAGCAAGTTGAAGGACGGCTTTCACACAAAATTATCCCTGTGAAGATATCATGTGGAGAGAATTTCGTTCATCTAGCACAAAGGTAACGGGAAGCAGTTGAAACTTTTAGTCTATTTTATCACTGTTTTTCCTTGTGCCGGTTTGAATATCCTGCAGTTTTCACTGTAAAAACGAGTTGAATCTGGTCCCTCCACATATATATGTATGGAGTGGAGTTTGCAACTGAAAAGAAACTTTGTGTTCCCAATAAGCTTGGTGAACCACGGCTTTCAAACACACGTATCTCTGAGAACTGAGCATGTGGAGAGTCGTTCGTTAATCTAGCAGAAAAGGAACGGTTTGCAGGGGAAAATTTTTCTCTGGTTTCTCAGTGTATTTCTTAGTGCCGGTTAGAAGTTCATGCAGTTTTCAGTGTAAAACCGAGTTGGAGCTAGTACTTCCCCATATATATGTACGGAGTGGAGTATGCAACTGAAAAGAAACTTTGTGTTCCCAAAAAGCAAGTTGAAGGACGGCTTTCACACAAAATTATCTCTGAGAAGTGATCATGTGGAGAGAATTTCGTTCATCTAGCACAAAGGGAACGGGAAGCTGTTGAAACTTTTACTCTATTTTATCACTGTTTTTCCTTGTGCCGGTTTGAAGATCCTGCAGTTTTCACTGTAAAAACGAGTTGAAGCTGGTCCCTCCACCTATATATATTTATGGAGTGGAGTTTGCAACTGAAAAGAAACTTTGTGTTCCCAACAAGCTAGGTGAACCACGGCTTTCGCACACACTTATCTCTGAGAACTGAGCATGTGGAGAGTCGTTCGTTCATCTAGCTCAAATGGAACGGGAAGAATTTGAAACTTTTACTCTATTTTATCACTGAGTTTCCTAGTGCCGGTTTGAAGATCCTGCATTTTTCACTGTAAAAATGAGTTGGAGCTAGTACATCCCCGTATATATGTATGGAGTGGAATTTGCTACTGAAAAGGAACTTTGTTTTCCCAACAAGCTAGTTGAAGGACGGCTTTCACACACACTTATCTCTCAGAACTGAGCATTTGTATAGACGTTCGTTCATCTAGCACAAAGGGAACGGGTTGCAGGGAAACTTTTACTCTGGTTTCTCAGTGTGTTTCCTAGTGCCGGGTTGATGTTCCTGCAGTTTCCACTGTAAAACCGAGTTGGAGCTAGTACTTCCCCTTATATATGTATGGAGTGGAGTATGCAACTGAAAAGGAACTTTCTGTTCCCAACTAGCTAGGTGAATGACGGCTTTCACACACACATATCTCTCAGAACTGAGCATGTGGAGAGTCTTTCATTCATCTAGCTCAAAGGGAACGGGAAGCAGGAGAAAATTTTACTCTAGTTTCTCACTGTGTTTCCTAGTGCCGGTTTGAAGTTCCTGCAGTTTTCAGTGTAAAACCGAGTTGGAGCTATACCTTCCTATATATATGTATTTAGTGGAGTATGCGACTGAAAAGGAACTTTGTGTTCCCAACAAGCTAGTTGAAGGACGGCTTTCACACAAAATTATCTCTGAGAATTGAGCATGTGGAGAGAATTTCTTTCATCTAGCACAAAGGGAACGGGAAGCAGTTGAAACTTCTACTCTATTTTATCACTGTTTTTCCTTGTGCCGGTTTGAAGTTCCTGCAGTTTTCACTGTAAAAAAGAGTTGAAGCTGGTCCCTCCACATATATATATATGGAGTGGAGTTTGCAACTGAAAAGGAACTTTGTGTTCCCAACAAGCTAGTTGAAGGACGGCTTTCACACACACTTATCTCTCAGAACTGAGCATGTGGAGATACGTTCGTTCATCTAGCACAAAAGGAACGGTTTGCAGGGGAAACTTTTACTCTGGTTTCTCAGTGTGTTTCCTACTGCCGGTTTGAAGTTCCTGCAGTTTTCACTGTAAAACCGAGTTGGAGCTAGTACTTCCCTTATATATGTATGGAGTGGAGTAAGCAACTGAAAAGGAACTTTGTGTTCCCAACAAGCTAGTTGAAGGACGGCATTCACCCACACATATCTCTCAGAATTGAGCATGTGGAGAGACGTTCGTTCATCAAGCTCAAAGGGAACGGGAAGCAGGGGAAAATATTACACTTGTTTCTCACTGTGTTTCCTAGTGCCGGTATGAAGTTCCTGCATTTTTCACTGTAAAAACGAGTTGGAGCTAGTAACTTCCTATATATATATATTTAGTGGAGTATGCAACTGAAAAGAATCTTTGTTTTCCCAACAAGCAAGTTGAAGGACGGCTTTCACACAAAATTATCCCTGAGAAGTGATCTTGTGGAGAGAATTTCGTTCATCTAGCACAAAGGGAACGGGAAGCAGTTGAAACTTTTACTCTATTTTATCACTGTTTTTCCTTGTGCCGGTTTGAATATCCTGCAGTTTTCACTGTAAAAACGAGTTGAAGCTGGTCCCTCCACATATATATTTATGGAGTGGAGTTTGCAACTGAAAAGAAAATTTGTGTTCCCAACAAGCTAGTTGAACCACGGCTTTCACACACACGTATGTCTGAGAACTGAGCATGTGGAGAGTCGTTCGTTAATCTAGCAGAAAGGGAACGGTTTGCAAGGGAAAATTTTACTCTGGTTTCTCAGTGTGTTTCCTAGTGCCGGTTAGAAGTTCATGCAGTTTTAAGTGTAAAACCGAATTGGAGCTAGTACTTCCCCATATATATGTACGGAGTGGTGTATGCAAATGAAAAGAAACTTTGTGTTCCCAACAAGCAAGTTGAAGTACGGCATTCACACAAAATTATCTCTGAGAAGTGATCATGTGGAGAGAATTTCGTTCATCTAGCACAAAGGGAACGGGAAGCTGTTGAACTTTTACTCTATTTTAACACTGTTTTTCCTTGTGCCGGTTTGAAGATCCTGCAGTTTTCACTGTAAAAACGAGTTGAAGCTGGTCCATCCACATATATATTTATGGAGTGGTGTTTGCAACTGATAAGAATCTTTGTGTTCCAAACAAGCTAGGTGAACCACGGCTTAAGCACACACATATCTCTGAGAACTGAGCATGTGGAGAGTCGTTCGTTCATCTAGCTCAAATTGAACGGGAAGAAGTTGAAACTTTTACTCTATTTTATCACTGTGTTTCCTAGTGCCGGTTTGAAGTTCCTGCATTTTTCACTGTAAAAACGAGTTGGAGCTAGTACATCCCCGAATATATGTATGGAGTGGAATTTGCAACTGAAAAAGAACTTTGTGTTCCCAACAAGCTAGTTGAAGGACGGCTTTCACACACACTTATCTCTCAGAACTGAGCATGTGTAGAGACGTTCGTTCATCTAGCACAAAGGGAACGGTTTGCAGGGGAAACTTTTACTCTGGTTTCTCAGTGTGTTTCCTAGTGCCGAGTTGAAGTTCCTGCAGTTTTCACTGTAAAACCGAGTTGGAGCTAGTACTTCCCCTTATATATGTATGGAGTGGAGTATGCAACTGAGAAGAAACTTTCTGTTCCCAACTAGCTAGGTGAAGGACGGCTTTCACACTCAAATATCTCTCAGAACTGAGCATGTTTTGACTCGTCCATTCATCTAGCTCAAAAGGAACGGGAAGCAGGGGAAAATTTTACGCTAGTTTTTTACTGTGTTTCCTAGTGCCGGTTTGAAGTTCCTGCAGTTTTCAGTGTAAAACCGCGTTGGAGCTATACCTTCCTATATATATGTATTTAGTGGAGTATGCGACTGAAAAGGAACTTTGTGTTCCCAACAAGCTAGTTGAAGGACGGCTTTCACACAAAATTATCTCTGAGAATTGAGCATGTGGAGAGAATTTCGTTCATCTAGCACAAAGGGAACGGGAAGCAGTTGAAACTTTTACTGTATTTTGTCACTCTTTTTCCTTGTGCCGGTTTGAAGTTCCTGCAGTTTTCACTGTAAAAACGAGTTGAAGCTGGTACCTCCACATATATATTTATGGAGTGGAGTTTGCAACTGAAAAGAAACTTTGTGTTCCCAACAAGCTAGTTGAAGGACGGCTTTCACACACACTTATCTCTCAGAACTGAGCAGGTGGAGAGAAGTTCGTTCATCTAGCACAAATGGAACGGGTTGCAGGAGAAACTTTTACTCTGGTTCTCACTCTTTTTCCTAGTGCCGGTTTGAATTTCCTGCAGTTTTCACTATAAAAACCTTTTGGAGCTGGTACCTCCCTATATATATGTATGGAGTGGGATTTGCAACTGAGAAGAAACTTTGTGTTACCAACAAGCTAGGTGAAGGACGGCTTTCACACCCACGTATCTCTCAGAAATGAGCAATTGGAGAGTCGTTCTTTCATCTAGCACAAAGGGAATGGATTGCAGGGGAAACTTTTACTCTTGTTTCTCAGTGTGTTTCTTACTTCCGGTTTGAAGTTCCTGCAGATTTCACTGTAAAACCGAGTTGGAGCTAGTACCTCCCCATATATATGTATGGAGAGAGTTTGCAACTGAAAAGAAACTTTTTGTTCCCAACAAGTTAGGTGAAGAACGGCTTTCACACACACATATCTCTCAGAACTGAGCATGTGGAGAGAAGTTCGTTCATGTAGCACAAAGGGAAAAGGTTGCAGTTGAAATTTTTACTCTGGTTTCTCAGTGTGTTTCCTAGTGCCGTGTTGAATTTCCTGCAATTTTCACTGTAAAACCGAGTTGGAGCTAGTACTTCCCCATAAATATATATGGTGTGGAGTGTGCAACTGAAAAGAAACATTGTGTTCACAACAAGCTAGGTGAACCACGGCTTTCACACAATCTTATCTCTGAGAAATTAGCATGAGGAGAGACGTTCTTTCATCTAGCACAAAGGGAACGGTTTGCAGGAGAAACTTTTACTATGTTTTCTGAGTTTGTTTCCTAGTGCCGGTTTGAAGTTCCTGCAAATTTCACTGTAAAACCGAGTTGGAGCTGGTACCTCCCCATATGTATTTATGGAGTGGAGTTTGCTACTGAAAACAAACTTTGAGTTAACAACAATCTAGCTGATGGACGGCTTTCACACACACTTATCTTTCAGAACTGAGCATGTGGGAGACATTCTTTCATCTAGCACAAAGGGAACGGGTCGCAGGGAAACTTTTACTCTGGATTCTCAGTGTGTTTCCTAGTGCCGGGTTGAAATTCCTGCAGTTTTCACTGTAAAACCGAGTTGGAGCTAGTACTTCCCCATATATATGTATGGAGTGGAGTATGCAACTAAAAAGAATCTTTGTGTTCCCAACAAGCTAGGTGAAGGACGGCTTTCACACAAACATATCTCTGAGAACTGAGCATGTGGAGAGAAGTTCGTTCCTTTAGCTCAAATGGAACGGGAAGCAGTTGAAACTATTACTCTATTTTCTTACTGTGTTTCCTAGTGCCGGTTTGAAGTTCCTGCAGTTTTCACTGTAAAATCTATTTGGAGCTAGTACTTCCCCATATATATGTATGGAGAGTAGTATGCAACTGAAAAGAAACGTTGTGTTCCAAACAAGCTAGGTGAAGGACGGCTTTCACACAAACTTATCTCTGAGAACTGAGCATGTGGAGAGACGTTCGTTCATTTACCTCAAAGGGAACGGGAAGCAGGAGAAACTTTTACTCTATTTTCTCACTGTATTTCCTACTGCCGGTTTGAATTTCCTGCAATTTTCACTGTAAAACTGAGTTGGAGCTAGTACTTCCCCATATATATGTATGGAGTTGAGTTTGCAACTGAAAAGAATCTTGGTGTTCACAACAAGCAAGCTGAAGGACGGCTTTCACACACACCTATCTCTCAGAACTGAGCAAGTGGAGAGTCGTTCGTTCATTTAGCTCAAAGGGAACAGGAAGCAGGAGAAACTTTTAATCTATTTTCTCACTGTGTTTCATAGTGTCGGTTTGAAGTTCCTGCAGTTTTCACTGTAAAACCGTGTTTGAACAAGAACCTCCCCATATATATGTATGGAATTGAGTTTACAACTGAAAAGAAACTTTCTGTTAACAACAATCTAGCTGAAGGACGGCTTTCACAAACAGTTATCTCTCAGATATGAGCATGTGGAGAGTCGTTCGTTCATTTAACACAAAGGGAAATGTTTTCAGGGGAAATTTTACTCTGGTTTCTCAGTGTGTTTCCCAGTGCCGGTTTGAAGTTCCTGCAGTTTTCACTGTAAAGCCGAGTTGGGAATGGTACCTCCCCATATATATGTATGGAGTGGAATTAGCAACTGAAAAGAAACTTTGTGTTCCCAAAAAGCTAGTTTAAGTACGGCTTTCACACAAACTTATCTCTGAGAACTGATCATGTGTAGAGACTTTCATTCATTTATCTCAATGTGAACGGGAAGCAGGTGAAACTTTTACTCTATTTTCTCACTTTGTTTCCTAGTGCCGGTTTGAAGTTCCTGCAATGTTCACTATAAAACCGAGTTGGAGCTAGTACCTCTGCATATATACGTATGGAGTGGATTTTGCTACTTAAAAGAAACTTTGAGTTCCCATTAAGCTAGTTGAAGGACGGCTTTCACACACACTTATCTCTCAGAACTGAGCATGTGGAGAGAATTTCGTTCATCTACCACAATGGGAACGGGTTGCAGGGGAAACTTTTACTCAATTTTCTCACTGTGTTTCCTAGTGCCGGTTTGAAGTTCCTGCAGTTTTCACTGTGAAACCGAGTTGGAGCTAGTACTTCCCCATATATGTATGGAGTGGAGTATGCAACTGTAAAGAAACTTTGTGTTCCCAACAAGCTAGGTGAAGTAAGGCTTTCACACAAATATATCTCTGAGATCTGAGCATGTGGAGAGACTTTCGTTCATTTATCTCAAAGGGAACGGGAAGCAGGAGAAACTATTACTCTATTTTCTCAATTTTTTTCCTAGTGCCGGTTTCAAGTTCCTGCATTTTTCACTGTAAACCCGAGTTGGGGCTATTACCTCCCCATATATATGTATCGAGTGGAGTATGCAACTGAAAAGAAATTTTGTGTTCCCAACAAGCTAGGTTAAGGACTGCTTTAACACACACTTATAACTCAGATCTATGTGGAGAGAAATTCGTTCATCTAGCACAAAGGGATCGGGTGGCAGGGGAACCTTTTACTCTGGTTTCTCAGTGTGTTTCCTAGTGCCGCTTTGAATTTCCTGCATTTTTCACTGCAAAACCGAGTTGGAGCTAGTACCTCCCCATATATATGTATGGAATGGAGTATGCAATTGAAAAGAATTTTTGTGTTCCCTACAAGCTAGGTGAAAGACGGCTTTCACACACACTTATCTCTCAGAACTGAGCATGTAGAGAGACGTTCGTTCATCTAGCACAAAGGGAACGGTTTGCAGGGAAACTTTTACTCTGGTTTCTCAGTGTGTTTCCTAGTGCCGCTATGAGATTCCTGTATTTTTCACTTTAAAACAGTTTTGGAGCTAGTACTTCCCCATATATATGTATGGAGTGGAGTTTGCAACTGAAAAGATACTTTGTGTTCCCAAGAAGCTAGGTGAAGCACGGCTTTCACACACACAAATATCACAGAACTGAGCATGTGGAGAGACGTTCGTTTATCTAGCACAAAGGGAACGGGAAGCAGGAGAAACTTTTACTCTATTTTCTCACTGTTTTTCCTAGTGCCGGTTTGAAGTTCCTGCATTTTTCACTGTAAAACCGATTTGGAGCTAGTACCTTCCTATATATATGTATTTAGTGGAGTATGCAACTGAAAAGAAACTTTGTGTTCCCAACAAGCAAGTTGAAGTACGGCTTTCACACAAAATTATCTTTGAGAAGTGATCATGTGGAGAGAATTTCGTTCATCTAGCACAAAGGGAACGGGAAGCAGTTGAAACTTTTACTCTAATTTATCACTGTTTTTCCTTGTGCCGGTTAGAAGATCCTGCATTTTTCACTGTAAAAACGAGTTGAAGCTGGTCCCTGCACATATATATTTATGGAGTGGAGTTTGCAACTGAAAAGAAACATTGTGTTCCCAACTAGCTAGGTGAAGTACGGCTTTCACACACACTTATCTCTGAGAATTGAGCATGTGGAGAGTCGTTCGTTCATCTAGCTCAAATGGAACGGGAAGAAGTTGAAACTTTTACTCTATTTTATCACTGTGTTTCCTAGTGCCGGTTTGAAGTTCCTGCAATTTTCACTGTAAAAAATTGTTGAAGCTGGTACCTCCACATATATATATATGGAGTGGGGTTTGCAACTGAAAAGAAACTATGCGTTCCCAACAAGCTAGTTGAAGGACGGCTTTCACACACACTTATCTCTCAGAACTGAGCAGGTGGAGAGAAGTTCGTTCATCTAGCACAAACGGAACGGGTTGCAGGAGAAACTTTTACTCTGGTTTCTCAGTCTGTTTCCTAGTGCCGGGTTGAAGTTCCTGCAGTTTTCACTGTAAAACCCTGTTGGAGCTGGTACCTCCCCATATATATGAAAGGAGTGGTATTTGCATCTGAGAAGAAACTTTGTGTTACCAACAAGCTAGGTGAAGGACGGCTTTCACACCCACTTACCTCTCAGAAATGAGCAAGTGGAGAGTCGTTCTTTCATCTAGCACAAAGGGAATGGGTTGCAGGGGAAACTTTTACTCTGGTTTCTCAGTCTGTTTCCTAGTGCCGGTTTGAAGTTCCTGCAGTTTTCACTGTAATACCGAGTTGGAGTTAGTACCTCCACATATATATGTATGGAGTGGAGTTTGCAAATGAAAAGAAACTTTGTGTTCCCTACAATCTAGATGAAGGACGGCTTTCACACACACTTATCTCTCAGAACTGAGCATGTGGAGAGTCGTTCGTTCATTTAGCTCAAATGGAACGGGAAGCAGGAGAAACTTTTACTCTATTTTCTCACTGTATTTCCTAGTGCCGGTTTGAAGTTCCTGCAGTTTTCACTGTAAAACCGTGTTGGAGAATGTACTTCCCCATATATATATGTATTTAGTGGAGTATGCAACTGAAAAGAAACTTTGTATTCCCAAAAAGCTAGGTGAAGGACGGCTTTCACCCAAAATTATCTCTGAGAACTGTGCATGTGGAGAGTCGTTCGTTCATCTAGCTCAAAAGGAACGGGAAGCAGGAGAAAATTTTACACTAGTTTCTCACTGTGTTTCCTAGTGCCGGTTTGAAGTTCCTGCGTTTTTCACTGTAAAACCGAGTTGGAGCTAGTACCTTCCTATATATATGTATTTAGTGGAGTATGCAACTGAAAAGAAACTTTGTGTTCCCAACAAGCAAGTTGAAGTACGGCTTTCACACAAAATTATCTTTGAGAAGTGATCATGTGGAGAGAATTTCGTTCATCTAGCACAAAGGGAACGGGAAGCAGTTGAAACTTTTACTCTAATTTATCACTGTTTTTCCTTGTGCCGGTTAGAAGATCCTGCATTTTTCACTGTAAAAACGAGTTGAAGCTGGTCCCTCCACATATATATTTATGGAGTGGAGTTTGCAACTGAAAAGAAACATTGTGTTCCCAACTAGCTAGGTGAAGTACGGCTTTCACACACACTTATCTCTGAGAATTGAGCATGTGGAGAGTCGTTCGTTCATCTAGCTCAAATGGAACGGGAAGAAGTTGAAACTTTTACTCTATTTTATCACTGTGTTTCCTAGTGCCGGTTTGAAGTTCCTGCAATTTTCACTGTAAAAAAGTGTTGAAGCTGGTACCTCCACATATATATTTATGGAGTGGAGTTTGCAACTGAAAAGAAACTATGCGTTCCCAACAAGCTAGTTGAAGGACGGCTTTCACACACACTTATCTCTCAGAACTGAGCAGGTGGAGAGAAGTTCGTTCATCTAGCACAAACGGAACGGGTTGCAGGAGAAACTTTTACTCTGGTTCTCACTGTGTTTCCTAGTGCCGGTTTGAAGTTCCTGCAGTTTTCACTGTAAAACCCTGTTGGAGCTGGTACCTCCCCATATATATGTATGGAGAGGGATTTGCATCTGAGAAGAAACTTTGTGTTACCAACAAGCTAGGTGAAGGACGGCTTTCACACCCACTTATCTCTCAGAAATGAGCAAGTGGAGAGTCGTTCTTTCATCTAGCACAAAGGGAATGGGTTGCAGGGGAAACTTTTACTCTGGTTTCTCAGTCTGTTTCCTAGTGCCGGTTTGAAGTTCCTGCAGTTTTCACTGTAATACCGAGTTGGAGTTAGTACCTCCACATATATATGTATGGAGTGGAGTTTGCAAATGAAAAGAAACTTTGTGTTCCCTACAATCTAGATGAAGGACGGCTTTCACACACACTTATCTCTCAGAACTGAGCATGTGGAGAGTCGTTCATTCATTTAGCTCAAATGGAACGGGAAGCAGGAGAAACTTTTACTCTATTTTCTCACTGTATTTCCTAGTGCCGGTTTGAAGTTCCTGCAATTTTCACTGTAAAAAAGAGTTGGAGCTTGTACTTCCCCATATATATGTATTTAGTGGAGTATGAAACTGAAAAGAAACTTTGTGTTCCCAACAAGCTAGGTGAAGTAGGGCTTTCACACAAACTTATCTCTGAGAACTTAGCATGTGGAGAGAAGTTCGTTCATTTAGCTCAAATGGAACGGGAAGCACGGGAAACTTTTACTCTAGTTTCTCACTGTGTTTCCTAGTGCCGGTTTGAAGTTCCTGCAGTTTTCACTGTAAAACCGAGTTGGAGCTTGTACTTCCCCATATATATGTATGGAGTGGAATTTGCAACTGAAAAGAAACTTTGTGTTCCCAACAAGCTAGGTGAAGGACGGCTTTCACACAAAATTATCTCTGAGAACTGAGCATGAGGAGAGTCACTCGTTCATCTACCTCAAAGGGATCGGGAAGCAGTTGAAACTTTTACTCTATATTCTCACTGTGTTTCCTAGTGCCGGGATAAACTTCCTGCAGTTTTCACTGTAAAATCGTGTTGGAGCTTGTACTTTCCCTTATATATGTATGGATTGGAGTATGCAACTGAAAAGAAACTTTGTGTTCCCAACTAGCTAGGTGAAGGACGGCTTTCACACACACATATCTCTCAGAACTGAGCATGTGGAGAGACGTTCGTTCATGTAGCTCAAACGGAACGGGAAGCAGGAGAAAATTTTACTCTATTTTCTCACTGTGTTTCCTAGTGCCGGTTTGAAGTTCCTGTATTTTTCACTGTAAAACCGAGTTGGAGCAGGTATCTCTCCTATATATATGTATTTATTGGAGTATGAAACTGGAAAGAAACTTTGTGTTCCCAACAAGCTAGTTGAAGGACGGCTTTCACACAAAAATATCTCTGAGAATTTAGCATGTGGAGAGAATTTCGTTCATCTAGCACAAAGGGAAAGGAAAGCAGTTGAAACTTTTTCTCTAGTTCTCACAGTGTTTCCTAGTGCCGGTTTGAATTTCCTGCAGTTTTCACTGCAAAAACGAGTTGAAGCTGTTACCTCCACATATATACTTATGGAGTGGAGTTTGCAACTGAAAGGAAACATTGTGTTCCCAACAAGCTAGGTGAACCACGGCTTTCAAACACACGTATCTCTGAGAACTGAGCATGTGGAGGGTCGTTCGTTAATCTAGCAGAAAGGGAACGGTTTGCAGGGGAAAATTTTACTCTGGTTTCTCAGAGTGTTTCCTAGTGCCGGTTAGAAGTTCATGCAGTTTTCACTGTAAAACCGAGTTGGAGCTAGTACTTCCCCATATATAAGTATGGAGTGGAGTATGCAACTGAAAAGAATCTTTGTGTTCCCAACAAGCAAGATGAAGGAAGGCTTTCACACAAACATATCTCTGAGAACTGAGCATGTGGAGAGAAGTTCGTTCCTTTAGCTCAAATGGAACGGGAAGCAGTTGAAACTATTACTCTATTTTCTTACTGTGTTTCCTAGTGCCGGTTTGAAGTTCCTGCAGTTTTCACTGTAAAATCTACTTGGAGCTAGTACTTCCCCATATATATGTATGGAGAGTAGTATGCAACTGAAAAGAAACGTTGTGTTCCAAAAAAGCTAGGTGAAGGACGGCTTTCACACAAACTTATCTCTGAGAACTGAGCATGTTGAGAGACGTTCGTTCATTTACCTCAAAGGGAACAGGAAGCAGGAGAAACTTTTACTCTATTTTCTCATTGTATTTCCTACTGCCGGTTTGAATTTCCTTCAATTTTCACTGTAAAACAGAGTTGGAGCTAGTACTTCCCCATATATATGTATGGAGTGGGGTTTGCAAATGAAAAGAATCTTGGTGTTCACAACAAGCAAGCTGAAGGACGGCTTTCACACACACCTATCTCTCAGAACTGAGCAAGTGGAGAGTCGTTCGTTCATTTAGCTCAAAGGGAATGGGAAGCAGGAGAAACTTTTAATCTATTTTCTCACTGTTTTTCCTAGTGCCGGTTTCAAGTTCCTGCAGTTTTCACTGTAAAACCGTGCTGGAGATAGTACCTCCCCATATATATGTATGGAATTGAGTTTACAACTGAAAAGAAACTTTCTGTTAACAACAATCTAGCTGAAGGACGGCTTTCACAAACAGTTATCTCTCAGATATGAGCATGTGGAGAGTCGTTCGTTCATCTAACACAAAGGGAACGGTTTGCAGGGGAAACTTTTACTCTGGTTTCTCAGTGTGTTTCCCAGTGCCGGTTTGAAGTTCCTGCAGTTTTCACTGTAAAGCCGAGTTGGGGATGGTACCTCCCCATATATATGTATGGAGTGGAATTTGCAACTGAAAAGAAACTTTGTGTTCCCAAAAAGCTAGCTGAAGGACGGCTTTCACACAAAATTAACTCTGAGAACTGAGCATGTGGAGAGACGTTCGTTCATTTATCTCAAAGGGAACAGGAAGCAGGAGAAACTTTTACACTATTTTCTCACTGTTTTTCCTAGTGCCGGTTTCAAGTTCCTGCAGTTTTCACTGTAAAACCGAGTTGGAGCTCGTACCACCCCATATATATGTATGGAGTGGTGTATGCCACTGAAAAGAAACTTTGTGTTCCCAAAAAGCTAGTTTAAGTACGGCTTTCTCACAAACTTATCTCTGAGAACTGAGCATGTGTAGAGACTTTCATTCATTTATCTCAATGGGAACGGGAAGCAGGTGAAACTATTACTCTATTTTCTCACTGTGTTTCCTAGTGCCGGTTTGAAGTTCCTGCAATTTTCACTATAAAACCGAGTTTGAGCTAGTACCTCTGCATATATATGTATGGAGTGGAATTTGCTACTTAAAAGAAACTTTGAGTTCCCATCATGCTAGTTGAAGGACGGCTTTCACACACACTTATCTCTCAGAACTGAGCATGTGGAGAGAATTTCGTTCATCTACCACAATGGGAACGGGTTGCAGGGGAAACTTTTACTCAATTTTCTCACTGTGTTTCCTAGTGCCGGTTTGAAGTTCCTGCAGTTTTCACTGTGAAACCGAGTTGGAGCTAGTACTTCCCAATATATGTATGGAGTGGAGTATGCAACTGAAAAGAAACTTTGTGTTCCCAACAAGCTAGGTGAAGTAAGGCTTTCAAACAAATATATCTCTGAGATCTGAGCATGTGGAGAGACTTTCGTTCATTTATCTCAAAGGGAACGGGAAGCAGGAGAAACTTTTACTCTATATTCTCACTGTGTTTCCTAGTGCCGGGTTCAAGTTCCTGCATTTTTCACTGTAAAACCGAGTTGGGGCTATTACCTCCCCATATATATGTATGGAGTGGAGTATGCAACTGAAAAGAAACTTTGTGTTCCCAACAAGCTAGGTGAAGTACGGCTTTAACACACACTTATAACTCAGAACTATGTGGAGAGAAATTCGTTCATCTAGCACAAAGGGTTCGGGTGGCAGGGGAAACTTTTACTCTGGTTTCTCAGTGTGTTTCCTAGTGCCGCTTTGAATTTCCTGCATTTTTCACTGCAAAACCGAGTTGGAGCTACTACCTCCCCATACATATGTATGGAGTGGAGTATGCAATTGAAAAGAATCTTTGTGTTCCCAACAAGCTAGGTGAAATACGGCGTTCATACACACTTATCTCTCAGAACTGAGCATGTAGAGAGACGTTCGTTCATCTAGCACAAAGGGAACGGGTTGCAGGGAAATTTTTACTCTGGTTTCTCAGTGTGTTTCCTAGTGCCGGTATGTGATTCCTGTATTTTTCGCTTTAAAACAGTTTTGGAGCTAGTACTTCCCCATATATATGTATGGAGTTGAGTTTGCAACTGAAAAGTTACTTTGTGTTCCCAAGAAGCTAGGTGAAGCACGGCTTTCACACACACAAATATCTCAGACCTGAGCATGTGGAGAGACGTTCGTTCATCTAGCACAAAGGGAACGGGAAGCAGGAGAAACTTTTACTCTATTTTCTCACTGTGTTTCCTAGTACAGTGTTGAAGTTCCTGCAGTTTTCACTGTAAAACCGAGTTGGAGCTAGTACCTTCCTATATATATGTATTTAGTGGAGTATGCAACTGAAAAGAAACTTTGTGTTCCCAACAAGCTAGTTGAAGGACGGCATTCACACAAAATTATCTCTGAGAAGTGAGCATGTGGAGAGAATTTCGTTCATCTAGCACAAATGGAACTTGAAGCAGTTGAAACTTTCACTCTATTTTATCACTGTTTTTCCTTGTGCCGGTTTGATGTACCTGCAGTTTTCACTGTAAAAACGAGTTGAACCTGGTACCTCCACATATATATTTATGGAGTGGAGTTAGCAACTGAAAACAAACATTGTGTTCCCAACAATCTAGGTGAACCACGGCTTTCACACACACTTATATCTGAGAACTGAACATGTGGAGAGACTTTCGTTCATCTAGCTCAAATGGAACGGAAAGAAGTTGAAACTTTTACTCTATTTTATCACTGTGTTTCCTAGTGCCGGTTTGAATTTCCTGCAATTTTCACTGTAAAAACGAGTTGGAGCTGGTACCTCCACATATATATTTATGGAGTGGAATTTGCAACCGAAAAGAAACATTGTGTTCCCAACAAGCTAGGTGAACCACGGCTTTCACACACACTTATCTCTGAGAACTGAGCATGTGGAGAGTCGTTCGTTCATCTAGCTCAAATGGAACGGGAAGCATGAGAAACTATTACTCTATTTTCTCACTGTGTTTCCTAGTGCCGGTTTGAAGTTCCTGCAGTTTTCACTGTAAAACAGACTTGGAGATAGTACCTCCCCATATAAATGTATGGAGTGGAATTTGCAACTGAAAAAAATCTTTGTGGTCCTAACAAGCTTGTTGAAAGACGGCTTTCACACACACTAAACTCTCAGAACTCAGCATGTGGAGAAAATTTCGATCATCTAGGAAAAAAGGAATGGGTTGCAGGGGAAACATTTACTCCGGTTTCTCAGTGTGTTTCCTAGTGCCGGGTTGAAATTCCTGCAGTTTTCACTGTAAAACCGTGTTGGAGATTGTACTTCCCCATATATATATGTATTTAGTGGAGTATGCAACTGAAAAGAAACTTTGTATTCCCAAAAAGCTAGGTGAAGGACGGCTTTCACCCAAAATTATCTCTGAGAACTGTGCATGTGGAGAGTCGTTCGTTCATCTAGCTCAAAAGGAACGGGAAGCAGGAGAAAATTTTACACTAGTTTCTCACTGTGTTTCCTAGTGCCGGTTTGAAGTTCCTGCGTTTTTCACTGTAAAACCGAGTTGGAGCTAGTACCTTCCTATATATATGTATTTAGTGGAGTATGCAACTGAAAAGAAACTTTGTGTTCCCAACAAGCAAGTTGAAGTACGGCTTTCACACAAAATTATCTTTGAGAAGTGATCATGTGGAGAGAATTTCGTTCATCTAGCACAAAGGGAACGGGAAGCAGTTGAAACTTTTACTCTAATTTATCACTGTTTTTCCTTGTGCCGGTTAGAAGATCCTGCATTTTTCACTGTAAAAACGAGTTGAAGCTGGTCCCTCCACATATATATTTATGGAGTGGAGTTTGCAACTGAAAAGAAACATTGTGTTCCCAACTAGCTAGGTGAAGTACGGCTTTCACACACACTTATCTCTGAGAATTGAGCATGTGGAGAGTCGTTCTTTCATCTAGCTCAAATGGAACGGGAAGAAGTTGAAACTTTTACTCTATTTTATCACTGTGTTTCCTAGTGCCGGTTTGAAGTTCCTGCAATTTTCACTGTAAAAAAGTGTTGAAGCTGGTACCTCCACATATATATTTATGGAGTGGAGTTTGCAACTGAAAAGAAACTATGCGTTCCCAACAAGCTAGTTGAAGGACGGCTTTCACACACACTTATCTCTCAGAACTGAGCAGGTGGAGAGAAGTTCGTTCATCTAGCACAAACGGAACGGGTTGCAGGAGAAACTTTTACTCTGGTTCTCACTGTGTTTCCTAGTGCCGGTTTGAAGTTCCTGCAGTTTTCACTGTAAAACCCTGTTGGAGCTGGTACCTCCCCATATATATGTATGGAGAGGGATTTGCATCTGAGAAGAAACTTTGTGTTACCAACAAGCTAGGTGAAGGACGGCTTTCACACCCACTTATCTCTCAGAAATGAGCAAGTGGAGAGTCGTTCTTTCATCTAGCACAAAGGGAATGGATTGAAGGGAAAACTTTTACTCTGGTTTCTCAGTCTGTTTCCTAGTGCCGGTTTGAAGTTCCTGCAGTTTTCACTGTAATACCGAGTTGGAGTTAGTACCTCCACATATATATGTATGGAGTTGAGTTTGCAAATGAAAAGAAACTTTGTGTTCCCTACAATCTAGATGAAGGTCGGCTTTCACACACACTTATCTCTCAGAACTGAGCATGTGGAGAGTCGTTCGTTCATTTAGCTCAAATGGAACGGGAAGCAGGAGAAACTTTTCTCTATTTTCTCACTGTATTTCCTAGTGCCGGTTTGAAGTTCCTGCAATTTTCACTGTAAAAACGAGTTGGAGCTTGTACTTCCCCATATATATGTATTTAGTGGAGTATGAAACTGAAAAGAAACTTTGTGTTCCCAACAAGCTAGGTGAAGTAGGGCTTTCACACAAACTTATCTCTGAGAACTTAGCATGTGGAGAGAAGTTCGTTCATTTAGCTCAAATGGAACGGGAAGCAGGAGAAACTTTTACTCTAGTTTCTCACTGTGTTTCCTAGTGCTGGTTTGAAGTTCCTGCAGTTTTCACTGTAAAACCGAGTTGGAGCTTGTACTTCCCCATATATATGTATGGAGTGGAATTTGCAACTGAAAAGAAACTTTGTGTTCCCAACAAGCTAGGTGAAGGACGGCTTACACACGAAATTATCTCTGAGAACTGAGCATGAGGAGAGTCACTCGTTCATCTACCTCAAAGGGATCGGGAAGCAGTTGAAACTTTTACTCTATATTCTCACTGTGTTTCCTAGTGCCGGGATAAAGTTCCTGCAGTTTTCACTGTAAAACCGTGTTGGAGCTTGTACTTCCCCTTATATATGTATGGATTGGAGTATGCAACTGAAAAGAATCTTTGTGTTCCCAACTAGCTAGGTGAAGGACGGCTTTCACACACACATATCTCTCAGAACTGAGCATGTGGAGAGACGTTCGTTCATGTAGCTCAAACGGAACGGGAAGCAGGAGAAAATTTTACTCTATTTTCTCACTGTGTTTCCTAGTGCCGGTTTGAAGTTCCTGTATTTTTCACTGTAAAACCGAGTTGGAGCAGGTATCTCTCCTATATATATGTATTTAGTGGAGTATGCAACTGGAAAGAAACTTTGTGTTCCCAACAAGCTAGTTGAAGGACGGCTTTCACACAAAATTATCTCTGAGAATTTAGCATGTGGAGAGAATTTCGTTCATCTAGCACAAAGGGAAAGGGAAGCAGTTGAAACTTTTTCTCTAGTTTCTCACTGTGGTTCCTAGTGCCGGTTTGAATTTCCTGCAGTTTTCACTGCAAAAACGAGTTGAAGCTGTTACCTCCACATATATACTTATGGAGTGGCGTTTGCAACTGAAAAGAAACATTGTGTTCCCAACAAGCTAGGTGAACCACGGCTTTCACACACACGTATCTCTGAGAACTGAGCATGTGGAGAGTCGTTCGTTAATCTAGCAGAAAGGGAACGGTTTGCAGGGGAAAATTTTACTCTGGTTTCTCAGTGTGTTTCCTAGTGCCGGTTAGAAGTTCATGCAGTTTTCACTGTAAAACCGAGTTGGAGCTTGTACTTCCCCATATATATGTACGAGGTGGAGTATGCAAATGAAAAGAAACTTTGTGTTCCCAACAAGCTAGTTTAAGGACGGCTTTCAGACACACTTATCTCTCAGAACTGAGCATGTGGAGAGAATTTCGTTCATCTAGCACAAAGGGAATGGGTTGCAGGAGAAACTTTTACTCTGGTTTCTCAGTGCGTTTCCTGGTGCCGGTTTGAAGTTCGTGCTATTTTCACTGTAAAACCGAGTTGGAGCTAGTACCTTCGTATATATATGTATTTAGTGGAGTATGCAACTGAGAAGAAACTTTGTGTTCCCAACAAGCAAGTTGAAGGACGGCTTTCACACAAAATATCTCTGAGAAGTGATCATGTGGAGAGAAATTCGTTCATCTAACACAAAGGGAACGGGAAGCATTTGAAATTTTACTCTATTTTTCACTGTTTTTCCTTGTGCCGGTTTGAAGATCCTGCAGTTTTCACTGTAAAAACGAGTTGAAGCTGGTCCCTCCACATATATATTTATGGAGTGGAGTTTGCAACTGATAAGAAACATTGTGTTCCCAACAAGCTAGGTGAAGTACGGCTTTCACACACACTTATCTCTGAGAACTGAGCATGTGGAGAGTCGTTCGTTCATCTAGCTCAAATGGAACGGGAAGAAGTTGAAACTTTTACTCTATTTTATCACTGTGTTTCCTAGTGCCGGTTTGAATTCCTGCAATTTTCACTATAAAAAAGTGTTGAAGCTGGTACCTCCACATATATATTTATGGAGTGGAGTATCCAACTGAAAAGAATCTTTGTGTTCCCAACTAGCTAGGTGAAGGACGGCTTTCACACACACATATCTCTGAGAACTGAGCATGTGGAGAGACGTTCGTTCATGTAGCTCAAACGGAACGGGAAGCAGGAGAAAATTTTACTCTAGTTTCTCACTGTGTTTCCTAGTGCCGGTTTGAAGTTCCTGTATTTTTCACTGCAAAACCGAGTTGGAGCAAGTATCTCTCCTATATATATGTATTTAGTGGAGTATGCAACTGGAAAGAAACTTTGTGTTCCCAACAAGCTAGTTGAAGGACGGCTTTCACACAAAATTTTCTCTGAGAATTTAGCATGTGGAGAGAATTTCGTTCATCTAGCACAAAGGGAAAGGGAAGCAGTTGAAACTTTTTCTCTAGTTTCTCACTGTGTTTCCTAGTGCCGGTTTGAATTTCCTGCAGTTTTCACTGCAAAAACGAGTTGAAGCTGTTACCTCCACATATATACTTATGGAGTGGCGTTTGCAACTGAAAAGAAACATTGTGTTCCCAACAAGCTAGGTGAACCACGGCTTTCACACACACGTATCTCTGAGAACTGAGCATGTGGAGAGTCGTTCGTTAATCTAGCAGAAAGGGAACGGTTTGCAGGGGAAAATTTTACTCTGGTTTCTCAGTGTGTTTCCTAGTGCCGGTTAGAAGTTCATGCAGTTTTCACTGTAAAACCGAGTTGGAGCTTGTACTTCCCCATATATATGTACGAGGTGGAGTATGCAAATGAAAAGAAACTTTGTGTTCCCAACAAGCTAGTTTAAGGACGGCTTTCAGACACACTTATCTCTCAGAACTGAGCATGTGGAGAGAATTTCGTTCATCTAGCACAAAGGGAATGGGTTGCAGGAGAAACTTTTACTCTGGTTTCTCAGTGTGTTTCCTGGTGCCGGTTTGAAGTTCGTGCTATTTTCACTGTAAAACCGAGTTGGAGCTAGTACCTTCGTATATATATGTATTTAGTGGAGTATGCAACTGAGAAGAAACTTTGTGTTCCCAACAAGCAAGTTGAAGGACGGCTTTCACACAAAATATCTCTGAGAAGTGATCATGTGGAGAGAAATTCGTTCATCTAACACAAAGGGAACGGGAAGCATTTGAAATTTTACTCTATTTTTCACTGTTTTTCCTTGTGCCGGTTTGAAGATCCTGCAGTTTTCACTGTAAAAACGAGTTGAAGCTGGTCCCTCCACATATATATTTATGGAGTGGAGTTTGCAACTGATAAGAAACATTGTGTTCCCAACAAGCTAGGTGAAGTACGGCTTTCACACACACTTATCTCTGAGAACTGAGCATGTGGAGAGTCGTTCGTTCATCTAGCTCAAATGGAACGGGAAGAAGTTGAAACTTTTACTCTATTTTATCACTGTGTTTCCTAGTGCCGGTTTGAAGTTCCTGCAATTTTCACTATAAAAAAGTGTTGAAGCTGGTACCTCCACATATATATTTATGGAGTGGAGTTTGCAACTGAAAAGAAACTATGCGTTCCCAACAAGCTAGTTGAAGGACGGCTTTCACACACACTTATCTCTCAGAACTGAGCAGGTGGAGAGAAGTTCGTTCATCTAGCACAAACGGAACGGGTTGCAGGAGAAACTTTTACTCTGGTTCTCACTGTGTTTCCTAGTGCCGGTTTGAAGTTCCTGCATTTTTCACTGTAAAACCCTGTTGGAGCTGGTACCTCCCCATATATATGTATGGAGAGGGATTTGCATCTGAGAAGAAACTTTGTGTTACCAACAAGCTAGGTGAAGGACGGCTTTCACACCCACTTATCTCTCAGAAATGAGCAAGTGGAGAGTCGTTCTTTCATCTAGCACAAAGGGAATGGGTTGAAGGGAAAACTTTTACTCTGGTTTCTCAGTCTGTTTCCTAGTGCCGGTTTGAAGTTCCTGCAGTTTTCACTGTAATACCGAGTTGGAGTTAGTACCTCCACATATATATGTATGGAGTTGAGTTTGCAACTGAAAAGAAACTTTGTGTTCCCTACAATCTAGATGAAGGTCGGCTTTCACACACACTTATCTCTCAGAACTGAGCATGTGGAGAGTCGTTCGTTCATTTAGCTCAAATGGAACGGGAAGCAGGAGAAACTTTTCTCTATTTTCTCACTGTATTTCCTAGTGCCGGTTTGAAGTTCCTGCAATTTTCACTGTAAAAACGAGTTGGAGCTTGTACTTCCCCATATATATGTATTTAGTGGAGTATGAAACTGAAAAGAAACTTTGTGTTCCCAACAAGCTAGGTGAAGTAGGGCTTTCACACAAACTTATCTCTGAGAACTTAGCATGTGGAGAGAAGTTCGTTCATTTAGCTCAAATGGAACGGGAAGCAGGAGAAACTTTTACTCTAGTTTCTCACTGTGTTTCCTAGTGCCGGTTTGAAGTTCCTGCAGTTTTCACTGTAAAACCGAGTTGGAGCTTGTACTTCCCCATATATATGTATGGAGTGGAATTTGCAACTGAAAAGAAACTTTGTGTTCCCAACAAGCTAGGTGAAGGACGGCTTTCACACAAAATTATATCTGAGAACTGAGCATGAGGAGAGTCACTCGTTCATCTACCTCAAAGGGATCGGGAAGCAGTTGAAACTTTCACTCTATATTCTCACTGTGTTTCCTAGTGCCGGGATAAAGTTCCTGCAGTTTTCACTGTAAAACCGTGTTGGAGCTTGTACTTCCCCTTATATATGTATGGATTGGAGTATGCAACTGAAAAGAATCTTTGTGTTCCCAACTAGCTAGGTGAAGGACGGCTTTCACACACACATATCTCTCAGAACTGAGCATGTGGAGAGAATTTCGTTCATCTAGCACAAAGGGAAAGGGAAGCAGTTGAAACTTTTTCTCTAGTTTCTCACTGTGTTTCCTAGTGCCGGTTTGAATTTCCTGCAGTTTTCACTGCAAAAACGAGTTGAAGCTGTTACCTCCACATATATACTTATGGAGTGGCGTTTGCAACTGGAAAGAAACATTGTGTTCCCAACAAGCTAGGTGAACCACGGCTTTCACACACACGTATCTCTGAGAACTGAGCATGTGGAGAGTCGTTCGTTAATCTAGCAGAAAGGGAACGGTTTGCAGGGGAAAATTTTACTCTGGTTTCTCAGTGTGTTTCCTAGTGCCGGTTAGAAGTTCATGCAGTTTTCACTGTAAAACCGAGTTGGAGCTAGTACTTCCCCATATATATGTACGAGGTGGAGTATGCAAATGAAAAGAAACTTTGTGTTCCCAACAAGCTAGTTTAAGGACGGCTTTCAGACACACTTATCTCTCAGAACTGAGCATGTGGAGAGAATTTCGTTCATCTAGCACAAAGGGAAAGGGTTGCAGGAGAAACTTTTACTCTGGTTTCTCAGTGTGTTTCCTGGTGCCGGTTTGAAGTTCGTGCTATTTTCACTGTAAAACCGAGTTGGAGCTAGTACCTTCGTATATATATGTATTTAGTGGAGTATGCAACTGAGAAGAAACTTTGTGTTCCCAACAAGCAAGTTGAAGGACGGCTTTCACACAAAATTATCTCTGAGAAGTGATCATGTGGAGAGAAATTCGTTCATCTAGCACAAAGGGAACGGGAAGCATTTGAAATTTTACTCTATTTTTCACTGTTTTTCCTTGTGCCGGTTTGAAGATCCTGCAGTTTTCACTGTAAAAACGAGTTGAAGCTGGTCCCTCCACATATATATTTATGGAGTGGAGTTTGCAACTGATAAGAAACATTGTGTTCCCAACAAGCTAGGTGAACCACGGCTTTCACACACACTTATCTCTGAGAACTGAGCATGTGGAGAGTCGTTCGTTCAACTAGCTCAAATGGAACGGGAAAAAGTTGAAACTTTTACTCTATTTTATCACTGTGTTTCCTAGTGCCGGTTTGAAGTTCCTGCAATTTTCACTGTAAAAACGAGTTGGAGCTAGTACCACCCCGTATATAAGTATGGAGTGGAAATTGCAACTGAAAAGGAACTTTGTGTTCCCAACATGCTAGTTGAAGGACGGCTTTCACACACACTTATATCTGAGAACTGAGCATGTGGAGAGTCATTCGTTCATGTAGCTCAAATGGAACGTGAAGCAGGAGAAACTTTTACTCTATTTTCTCACTGTGTTTCCTAGTGCCGGTTTGAAATTCCTGCAGTTTTCACTGTAAAACCGTGTTGGGGCTAGTACTTCCCCATATATATGTATATAGTGGAGTATGCAACTGAAAAGAAACTTAGTGTTCCCGACAAGCTAGGTGAAGGACGGCTTTCACACACACTTATCTCTCAGAACTGAGCATGTGGAGAGAATTTTGTTCATCTAGCACAAAGGGAAAGGGTTGCAGGAGAAACTTTTACTCTGGTTTCTCAGTGTGTTTCCTGGTGCCGGTTTGAAGTTCGTGCTATTTTCACTGTAAAACCGAGTTGGAGCTAGTACCTTCGTATATATATGTATTTAGTGGAGTATGCAACTGAGAAGAAACTTTGTGTTCCCAACAAGCAAGTTGAAGGACGGCTTTCACACAAAATTATCTCTGAGAAGTGATCATGTGGAGAGAAATTCGTTCATCTAGCACAAAGGGAACGGGAAGCATTTGAAATTTTACTCTATTTTTCACTGTTTTTCCTTGTGCCGGTTTGAAGATCCTGCAGTTTTCACTGTAAAAACGAGTTGAAGCTGGTCCCTCCACATATATATTTATGGAGTGGAGTTTGCAACTGATAAGAAACATTGTGTTCCCAACAAGCTAGGTGAACCACGGCTTTCACACACACTTATCTCTGAGAACTGAGCATGTGGAGAGTCGTTCGTTCAACTAGCTCAAATGGAACCGGAAGAAGTTGAAACTTTTACTCTATTTTATCACTGTGTTTCCTAGTGCCGGTTTGAAGTTCCTGCAATTTTCACTGTAAAATCGAGTTGGAGCTAGTACCACCCCGTATATAAGTATGGAGTGGAAATTGCAACTGAAAAGGAACTTTGTGTTCCCAACATGCTAGTTGAAGGACGGCTTTCACACACACTTATATCTGAGAACTGAGCATGTGGAGAGTCATTCGTTCATGTAGCTCAAATAGAACGTGAAGCAGGAGAAACTTTTACTCTATTTTCTCACTGTGTTTCCTAGTGCCGGTTTGAAATTCCTGCAGTTTTCACTGTAAAACCGTGTTGGGGTAGTACTTCCCCATATATATGTATATAGTGGAGTATGCAACTGAAAAGAAACTTAGTGTTCCCGACAAGCTAGGTGAAGGACGGCTTTCACACACACTTATCTCTGAGAACTGAGCATGTGGAGATACGTTCGTTCACTAGCACAAAGAGAACTTTTCACAGGAGAAACTTTTACTATGGTTTCTCAGTTTGTTTCCTAGTGCCGGTTTGAAGTTCCTGCAGTTTTCACTGTAAAACCGAGTTGGAGCAAGTACTTCCCTTATATATGTATGGAGTGGAATTTGCAACTGAAAAGGAACTTTGTGTTCCCAACAAGCTAGTTGAAGGACGGCTTTCACACATACTTATCTCTGAGAACTGAGCATGTGGAGAGTCGTTCGTTCATCTAGCACTAAGGGAACAGTTCGCAGGAGAAACTTTTACTATGGTTTCTCAGTTTGTTTCCTAGTGCCGGTTTGAAGTTCCTGCAGTTTTCACTGTAAAACCGAGTTGGAGCTTGTACTTCCCCTTATATATGTATTTAGTGCAATATGATAATGAAAAGAAACTTTGTGTTCCCAACAAGCTAGGTGAAGTGCGGCTTTCACACAAACTTATCTCTGAGAACTGAGCATGTGGAGAGATGTTTGTTCCTTTAGCTCAAATGGAACGGGAAGCAGTTGAAACTATTACTCTATTTTCTTACTGTGTTTCCTAGTGCCGGTTTGAAGTTCCTGCAGTTTTCACTGTAAAATCTAGTTGGAGCTAGTACTTCCCCATATATATGTATGGAGAGTAGTATGCAACTGAAAAGAAACGTTGTGTTCCAAACAAGTTAGGTGAAGGACGGCTTTCACACAAACTTATCTCTGAGAACTGAGCATGTCGAGAGACGTTCGTTCATTTACCTCAAAGGGAACGGGAAGCAGGAGAAAATTTTACTCTATTTTCTCACTTTATTTCCTACTGCCGGTTTGAATTTCCTGCAATTTTCACTGTAAAACCGAGTTGGAGCTAGTACTTCCCCATATATATGTATGGAGTGGAGTTTGCAACTGAAAAGAATCTTGGTGTTCACAACAAGCAAGCTGAAGGACGGCTTTCACACACACCTATCTCTCAGAACTGAGCAAGTGGAAAGTCGTACGTTCATTTAGCTCAAAGGGAACGGGAAGCAGGAGAAACTTTTAAACTAATTTCTCAGTGTGTTTCCTAGTGCCGGTTTGAAGTTCCTGCAGTTTTCAATGTAAAACCGTGCTGGAGCTAGTACCTCCCCATATATATGTATGGAATTGAGTTTACAACTGAAAAGAAACTTTCTATTAACAACAATTTAGCTGAAGGACGGCTTTCACAAACAGTTATCTCTCAGATATGAGCATGTGGAGAGTCGTTCGTTCATCTAACACAAAGGGAACGGTTTGCAGGGGAAACTTTTACTCTGGTTTCTCAGTGTGTTTCCCAGTGCCGGTTTGAAGTTCCTGCAGTTTTCACTGTAAAGCCGAGTTGGGGATGGTACCTCCCCATATATATGTATGGAGTGGAATTTGCAAATGAAAAGAAACTTTGTGTTCCCAAAAAGCTAGCTGAAGGACGGCTTTCACACAAAATTATCTCTGAGAGCTGCGCATGTGGAGAGACGTTCGTTCATTTATCTCAAAGGGAACAGGAAGCAGGAGAAACTTTTACACTATTTTCTCACTGATTTTCCTAGTGCCGGTTTCAAGTTCCTGCAGTTTTCACTGTAAAACCGAGTTGGATCTCGTACCTCCCCATATATATGTATGGAGTGGTGTATGCCACTGAAAAGAAACTTTGTGTTCCCAACAAGCTAGTTTAAGTACGGCTTTCTCACAAACTTATCTCTGAGAACTGAGCATGTGTAGAGACTTTCATTCATTTATCTCAATGGGAACGGGAAGCAGGTGAAACTTTTACTCTATTTTCTCACTGTGTTTCCTAGTGCCGGTTTGAAGTTCCTGCAATTTTCACTATAAAACCGAGTTGGAGCTAGTATCTCTGCATATATATGTATGGAGTGGATTTTGCTACATAAAAGAAACTTTGAGTTCCCATCGAGCTAGTTGAAGGACGGCTTTCACACACACTTATCTCTCAGAACTGAGCATTTGGAGAGAATTTCGTTCATCTACCACAATGGGAACGGGTTGCAGGGGAAACTTTTACTCAATTTTCTCACTGTGTTTCCTAGTGCCGGTTTGAAGTTCCTGCAGTTTTCACTGTTAAACCGAGTTGGAGCTAGTACTTCCCCATATATGTATGGAGTGGAGTATGCAACTGAAAAGAAACTTTGTGTTCCCAACAAGCTAGTTGAAGGACGGCTTTCACACACACTTATCTCTCAGAACTGAGCATGTGGAGATTCGTTCGTTCATCTAGCTCAAAGGGAACGGGAAGCAGTTGAAATTTTACTCTATATTCTCACTGTGTTTCCTAGGCCCGGGATGAAGTTACTACAGTTTTCACTATAAAACCGAGTTGGAGCTACTACTTCCCTTATATATATATGGAGTGGAGTACGCAACTGAAAAGAAACTTTGTGATCCCAACTAGCTAGTTGAAGGACGGCTTTCACACACACATATCTCTCAGAATTGAGCATGTTGAGAGACGTTCGTTCATCTAGCTCATAGGGAACGGGAAGCAGGAGAAAATTTTAAACTAGTTTCTCACTGTGTTTCCTAGTGCCGGTTTGAAGTTCCTGCATTTTTCACTGTAAAAACGAGTTGCAGCTAGTACCTTCCTATATATATGTATTTAGTGGAGTATGCAACTGAAAAGAATCTTTGTGTTCTCAATAAGCAAGTTGAAGGACGGCTTTCACACAAAATTATCCCTGAGAAGTGATCATGTGGAGAGAATTTCGATCATCTAGCACAAAGGGAACGGGAAGCAGTTGAAACTATTACTCTATTTTATCACTGTTTTTCCTTGTGCCGGTTTGAAGATCCTGCACTTTTCATTGTAAAAACGAGTTGAAGCTGGTACCTCCACATATATATTTATAGAGTGGAGTTTGCAACTGAAAAGAAACTTTGTGTTCCCAACAAGCTAGGTGAACCACGGCTTTCACACACACGTATCTCTGAGAACTGAGCATGTGGAGAGTCGTTCGTTAATCTAGCAGAAAACGTACGGTTTGCAGGGGAAAATTTTACTCTGGTTTCTCTGTGTGTTTCTTAGTGCCGGTTAGAAGTTCATGCAGTTTTCACTGTAAAACCCAGTTGGAGCTAGTACTTCCCCATATATAAGTACGGAGTGGATTATGCAACTGAAATGAAACATTGTGTTCCCAACAAGCAAGTTGAAGGACGGCTTTCACACAAAATTATCTCTGAGAAGTGATCATGTGGAGAGAATTTCGTTCATTTAGCACAAAGGGAACGGGAAGCTGTTGAAACTTTTACTCTATTTTATCACTGTTTTTCCTTGTGCCGGTTTGAAGATCCTGCAATTTTCACTGTAAAAACGAGTTGAAACTGGTCCCTCCACATATATATTTATGGAGTGGAGTTTGCAACTGAAAAGAAACTTTGTGTTCCCAACAAGCTAGGTGAACCACGGCTTTCACACACACTTATATCTGAGAACTGAGCATGTGGAGTGTCGTTCGTTGATCTAGCTCAAATGGAACGGGAAGAAGTTGAAACTTTTACTCTATTTTATCACTGTGTTTCCTAGTGCCGGTTTGAATTTCCTGCAATTTTCACTGTAAAAACGAGTTGAAGCTAGTACATCCCCGTATATATGTATGGAGTGGAATTTGCAACTGTAAAGTAACTTTGTGTTCCCAACAAGCTAGTTGAAGGACGGCTTTCACACACACTTATCTCTCAGAACTGAGCATTTGTATAGACGTTCGTTCATCTAGCACAAAGGGAACCGGTTGCAGGGGAAACTTTTACTCTGGTTTCTCAGTATGTTTCCTAGTGCCGGGTTGAAATTCCTGCAGTTTTCACTGTAAAACCGAGTTGGAGCTAGTACTTCCCTTATATATGTATGGACTGGAGTACGCAAATGAAAAGAAACTTTGTGTTCCCAACTAGCTAGTTGAAGGACGGCTTTCACACACACATATCTCTCAGAATTGAGCATGTTGAGAGACGTTCGTTCATCTAGCTCATAGGGAACGGGAAGCAGGAGAAAATTTTACACTAGTTTCTCACTGTGTTTCCTAGTGCCGGTTTGAAGTTTCTGCATTTTTCACTGTAAAAACGAGTTGCAGCTAGTACCTTCCTATATATATATGTATTTAGTGGAGTATGCAACTGAAAAGAATCTTTGTGTTCTCAACAAGCAAGTTGAAGGACTGCTTTCACACAAAATTATCCCTGAGAAGTGATCATGTGGAGAGAATTTCGTTCATCTAGCACAAAGGGAACGGGAAGCAGTTGAAAATTTTACTCTATTTTATCAATGTTTTTCCTTGTGCCGGTTTGAAGATCCTGCAGTTTTCACTGTAAAAACGAGTTGAAGCTGGTACCTCCACATATATATTTATGGAGTGGAGTTTGCAACTGAAAAGAAACTTTGTGTTCCCAACAAGCTAGTTGAAGAACGGCTTTCACACACACTAATCTCTGAGAACTGAGCATGTGGAGATTCATTCGTTCATCTAGCTCAAAGGGAACGGGAAGCAGTTGAAACTTTTACTCTATATTCTCACTGTGTTTCCTAGGGCCGGGATAAAGTTCTGCAGTTTTCACTATAAAACCGAGTTGGAGCTAGTACTTCCCTTATATATGTATGGAGTGGAGTACGCAACTGAAAAGAAACTTTGTTTTCCCAACTAGCTAGTTGAAGGACGGCTTTCACACACACATATCTCTCAGAATTGAGCATGTTGAGAGACGTTCGTTCATCTAGCTCATAGGGAACGGGAAGCAGGAGAAAATTTTACACTAGTTTCTCACTGTGTTTCCTAGTGCCGGTTTGAAGTTCCTGCATTTTTCACTGTAAAAACTAGTTGCAGCTAGTACCTTCCTATATATATGTATTTAGTGGAGTATGCAACTGAAAAGAATCTTTGTGTTCCCAACAAGCAAGTTGAAGGACGGCTTTCACACAAAATTATCTCTGAGAAGTGATCATGTGGAGAGAATTTCGTTCATTTAGCACAAAGGGAACGGGAAGCTGTTGAAACTTTTACTCTATTTTATCACTGTTTTCCTTGTGCCGGTTTGAAGATCCTGCAATTTTCACTGTAAAAACGAGTTGAAACTGGTCCCTTCACATATATATGTATGGAGTGGAGTTGGCAACTGAAAAGAAACTTTGTGTTCCCAACAAGCTAGGTGAACAACGGCTTTCACACACACTTATATCTGAGAACTGAGCATGTGGAGTGTCGTTCGTTCATCTAGCTCAAATGGAACGGGAAGAAGTTGAAACTTTTACTCTATTTTATCACTGTGTTTCCTAGTGCCGGTTTGAAGTTCCTGAAATTTTCACTGTAAAAACGAGTTGGAGCTAGTACATCCACGTATATATGTATGGAGTGGAATTTGCAACTGAAAAGGAACTTTGTGTTCCCAACAAGCTAGTTGAAGGACAGCTTTCACACACACTTATCTCTCAGAACTGAGCATTTGTATAGACGTTCGTTCATCTAGCACAAAGGGAACCGGTTGCAGGGGAAACATTTACTCTGGTTTCTCAGTGTGTTTCCTAGTGCCGGGTTGAAATTCCTGCAGTTTTCACTGTAAAACCGAGTTGGAGCTAGTACTTCCCCTTATATATGTATGGGGTGGAGTATGCAACTGAAAAGAAACTTTCTGTTCCCAACTTGCTAGGTGAATGACGGCTTTCACACACAGATATCTCTCAGAACTGAGCATGTGAAGAGCCGTTCATTCATCTAGCTCAAAGGTAACGGGAACCAGGAGAAAATTTTACTCTAGTTTCTCACTGTGTTTCCTAGTGCCGGTTTGAAGTTCCTGATGTTTTCAGAGTAAAACCGAGTTGGAGCTATACCTTCCTATATATATGTATTTAGTGGAGTATGCGACTGAAAAGGAACTTTGTGTTCCCAACAAGCTAGTTGAAGGACGGCTTTCACACAAAATTATCTCTGAGAATTTAGCATGTGGAGAGAATTCCGTTCATCTAGCACAAAGGGAACGGGAAGAAGTTGAAACTTCTACTCTATTTTATCACTGTTTTTCCTTGTGCCGGGTTGAAGTTCCTGCAGTTTTCACCGTAAAAACGAGTTGTAGCTGGTCCCTCCACATATATATATATGGAGTGGAGTTTGCAACTGAAAAGAAACTTTGTGTTCCCAACAAGCTAGTTGAAGGACGGCTTTCAAACAAAATTATCTCTGAGAACTGAGCATGTGGAGATTCGTTCGTTCATCTAGCTCAAAGGGAACGGGAAGCAGTTGAAACTTTTACTCTATATTCTCACTGTGTTTCCTAGGGCCGGGATGAAGTTCCTGCAGTTTTCACTATAAAACCGAGTTGGAGCTACTACTTCCCTTATATATGTATGGAGTGGAGTACGCAACTGAAAAGAAACTTTGTGTTCCCAACTAGCTAGTTGAAGGACGGCTTTCACACACACATATCTCTCAGAATTGAGCATGTTGAGAGACGTTCGTTCATCTAGCTCATAGGGAACGGGAAGCTGGAGAAAATTTTACACTTGTTTCTCACTGTGTTTCCTAGTGCCGGTTTGAACTTCCTGCATTTTTCACTGTAAAAACGAGTTGCAGCTAGTACCTTCCTATATATATGTATTTAGTGGAGTATGCAACTGAAAAGAATCTTTGTGTTCTCAACAAGAAAGTTGAAGGACGGCTTTCACACAAAATGAACCCTGAGAAGTGATCATGTTGAGAGAATTTCGTTCATCTAGCACAAATGGAACGGGAAGCAGTAGAAAATTTTACTCTATTTTATCAATGTTTTTCCTTGTGCCGGTTTGAAGATCCTGCAGTTTTCACTGTAAAAACGAGTTGAAGCTGGTACCTCCACATATATATTTATGGAGTGGAGTTTGTAACTGAAAAGAAACTTTGTGTTCCCAACAAGCTATGTGAACCACGGCTTTCACACACACGTATATCTGAGAACTGAGCATGTGGAGAGTCGTTCGTTAATCTAGCAGAAAAGGTACGGTTTGCAGGGGAAAATTTTACTCTGGTTTCTCAGTGTGTTTCCTAGTGCCGGTTAGAAGTTCATGCAGTTTTCACTGTAAAACCCAGTTGGAGCTAGTACTTCCCCATATATATGTACGGAGTGGATTATGCAACTGAAATGAAACATTGGTTCCCAACAAGCAAGGTGAAGGACGGCTTTCACACAAAATTATCTCTGAGAAGTGATCATGTGGAGAGAATTTCGTTCATTTAGCACAAAGTGAACGGGAAGCTGTTGAAACTTTTACTCTATTTTATCACTGTTTTTCCTTGTGCCGGTTTGAAGATCCTGCAATTTTCACTGTAAAAACGGGTTGAAGCTGGTCTCTCCACATATATATTTATGGAGTGGAGTTTGCATCTGAAAAGAAACTTTGTGTTCCAAACAAGCTAGGTGAACCACGGCTTTCACACACAATTATCTCTGAGAACTGAGCATGTGGAGTGTCGTTCGTTCATCTAGCTCAAATGGAACGGGAAGAATTTGAAACTCTTACTATATTTTATCACTGTGTTTCCTATTGCCGGTTTGAATTTCCTGCAATTTTCACTGTAAAAACGAGTTGGAGCTAGTACATCCCCGTATATATGTATGGAGTGGTTTTGCAACTGAAAAGGAACTTTCTGTTCCCAACAAGCTAGTTGAAGGACGGCTTTCACACACACTTATCTCTCAGAACTGAGCATTTGTATAGACGTTCGTTCATCTAGCACAAAGGGAACCGGTTGCAGGGGAAACTTTTACTCTGGTTTCTCAGTGTGTTTCCTACTGCCGGTTTGAAGTTCCTGCAGTTTTCAGTGTAAAACCGAGTTGGAGCTATACCTTCCTATATATATGTATTTAGTGGAGTATGCGACTGAAAAGGAACTTTGTGTTCCCAACAAGCCAGTTGAAGGATGGCTTTCACACAAAATTATCTCTGAGAATTGAGCATGTGGAGAGAATTCCGTTCATCTAGCACAAAGGGAACTGGAATCAGTTGAAAATTCTACTCTATTTTATCACTGTTTTTCCTTGTGCCGGGTTGAAGTTCCTGCAGTTTTCACTGTAAAAACGAGTTGAAGCTGGTCCCTCCACATATATATTTATGGAGTGGAGTTTGCAACTGAAAAGAAACTTTTTGTTAACAACAATCTAGCTGAAGGACGGCTTTCACACACACTTATATTTCAGAAATGAGCATGTGGGGGTCATTCTTTCATCTAGCAAAAAGGGAACGGGTTGCAGGGGAAACTTTTACTCTGGTTTCTCAGTGTGTTTCCTAGTGCCGGGTTGAAGTTCCTGCAGTTTTCACTGTAAAACCGATTTGGAGCTAGTACTTCCCCATATATATGTATGGAGTGGAGTATGCAACTGAAAAGAATCTTTGTGTTCCCAAGAAGCTAGGTGAAGGACGGCTTTCACACAAAATTATCTCTGAGAACTGAGCATGTGGAGAGAAGTTCGTTCCTTTAGCTCAAATGGAACGGGAAGCAGTTGAAACTATTACTCTATTTTCTTACTGTGTTTCCTAGTGCCGGTTTGAAGTTCCTGCAGTTTTCACTGTAAAATCTAGTTGGAGCTAGTACTTCCCCATATATATGTATGGAGAGTTGTATGCAACTGAAAAGAAACGTTGTGTTCCCAACAAGCTAGGTGAAGGACGGCTTTCACACAAACTTTTCACTGAGAACTGAGCATGTGGAGAGACGTTCGTTCATCTAGCACAAGGGGAACGGTTTGCAGGAGAAACTTTTACTATGGTTTCTCAGTTTGTTTCCTAGTGCCGGTTTGAAGTTCCTGCAAATTTCACTGTAAAACCGAGTTGGAGCTGGTACCTCCCCATATGTATTTATGGTGTGGAGTTTGCTACTGAAAAGAAACTTTGTGTTAACAACAATCTAGCTGAAGGACGGCTTTCACACACACTTATCTTTCAGAACTGAGCATGTGGGAGTCATTCTTTCATCTAGCACAAAGGGAACGGGTTGCAGGGGAAACTTTTTCTCTGGATTTTCAGTGTGTTTCCTAGTTCCGGGTTGAAGTTCCTGCAGTTTTCACTGTAAAACCGAGTTGGAGCTAGTACTTCCCCATATGTATGTATGGAGTGGAGTATGCAACTGAAAAGAATCTTTGTGTTCCCAACAAGCTAGGTGAAGGACGGCTTTCACACAAACATATCTCTGAGAACTGAGCATGTGGTGTGAAGTTCGTTCCTTTAGCTCAAATGGAACGGGAAGCAGTTGAAACTATTACTCTATTTTGTTACTGTGTTTCCTAGTGCCGGTTTGAAGTTCCTGCAGTTTTCACTGTAAAATTTATTTGGAGCTAGTACTTCCCCATATATATGTATGGAGAGTAGTATGCAACTGAAAATAAACGTTGTGTTCCCAACAAGCTAGGTGAAGGACGGCTTTCACACAAACATATCTCTGAGAACTGAGCATGTGGAGAGACGTTCGTTCATTTACCTGAAAGGGAACGGGAAGCAGGAGAAACTTTTACTCTATTTTCTCACTGTGTTTCATAGTTTCGGTTTGAAGTTCCTGCAGTTTTCACTGCAAAACCGAGTTGGAGCTAGTACCACCCCATATATATGTATGGAGTGGAGTTTGCAACTGAAAAGAAACTTTGTGTTCCCAACAAGTTAGGTGAAGAACGGCTTTCACACACACATATCTCTCAGAACTGAGCATGTGGAGAGACGTTCGTTCATCTAGCTCAAAGGGAAGGGGTTGCATGAGAAACATTTTCTCTGGTTTCTGAATGTGTTTCCTAGTTCCGATTTGAAGTTCCTGTAGTTTACACTGTAAAACCGTGTTGGAGCTAGTACCTCCCCATTTATATTTATGGAGTGGAATATGCAACTGAAAAGAAACTTTGTGTTCCCAACAAGCTAGTTGAAGGACGGCTTTCAGACACACTTATCTCTCAGAACTGATCATGTGGAGAGAAGTTCGTTCGTCTAGCAAAAAGGGAACGGGATGCAGGGGAAATTTTACTCTAGTGCTAAATGTGTTTCCTAGTGCCGGTTTGAATTTCCTGCAGTTTTCTCTGTAAAACCGTGTTGGAGCTAGTACCTCCCCATATATATGTATGGAGTGGATTTAGCAACTGAAAAGAATCTTTGTGTTACCAACAAGCTAGCTGAAGGACGGTTTTCACACACAATTATCTCTGAGAACTGAGCATGTGGAGAGACTTTCGTTCATCTAGCTCAAAGGGAACGGGAAGCAGGAGAAACTTTTACTCTATTTTCTCCTGTGTTTCCTAGTACCGGTTTGAAATTCCTGCAGTTTTCACTGTAAAACCGTGTTGGAGCTAGTACCTCCCCATATATATGTATGGAGTGGAGTTTGCAACTGAAAAGAAACTTTGTGTTCCGAACAAGCTAGCTGAAGTACGGCTTTCACTCACACTTATCTCCCAGAACTGAGCATGTGGGGAGTCGTTCGTTCATCTAGCACAAAGGGAACGGCTTGCAGGAGAAACTTTTACTCTGGTTTCTCACTGTGTTTCCTTTTGCCGGGTAAACGTTCCTACAGTTTTCACTGTAAAACCGAGTTGGATCTAGTACCTCCCCATATATATGTATGGAGTGGAGTTTGCAACTGAAAAGAAACTTTGTATTCCCAACAAGCTAGGTGAAGAACGGCTTTCACACACACTTATCTCTCAGAATTGAGCATGTGGAGAGACTTTCGTTTATCCAGCTCAAAGTGTTGGGAAGCAGGAGAAACTTTTACTCTATTTTCGCACTGTGTTTCCTAGAGCCGGTTTGAAATTCCTGCAGTTTTCACTGTAGAAACGAGTTGGAGCTAGTACCACCCCATATATATGTATGGAATGCAGTTTGCAACTGAAAAGAAACTTGTGTTCCCAACAAGCTAGGTGAAGGACGGATTTCACACAAAATTATCTCTCAGAACTGAGCATGTGGAGAGTCGTTCGTTCATCTAGCACAAAGGGAAAGTGTTGCAGGTGAAACTTTTACTCTGGTTTCTCAGTGTGTTTCCTAGTGCCGGTTTGATGTTCCTGCAATTTTCAATGTAAAACCGAGTTGGAGCTGGTAACTCCCTATATATATGTATGGAGTGGGGTTTGAAACTGTAAAGAAACTTTGTGTTCCCAACAAGCTAGGTGTAGGACCGCTTTCACACACACTTATCTCTCAGATATGAGCATGTGGACAGTCGTTCTTTCATCTAGCACAAAGGGAATGGGTTGAAGGAGAAACTTTTACTCTGGTTCTCACTGTGTTTCCTTGTGCCGGTTTGAAGTTCCTGCTGTTTTCACTGTAAAACCGAGTTGGAGCTTGTACCTCCCCACATATATGTATGCAGTGGAGTTTGCAACTTAAAAGAACTTTGTGTTCCCTATAATCTAGGTTAAGGACGGCTTTCACATACAATTATCTCTCAGAAATGTGCGTGTGTAGAGATGTACGTTCATCTAGCAAAAAGGGAACTGGTTGCAGGAGAAACTTTTACTCTGGATTCTCATTGGTTTCCTAGTGCCGGTTTGAAGTTTCTGCAGTTTTCACTGTAAAACCGAGTTGGAGCTAGTACCTCCCCATATATATGTATGGAGTGGAGTTTGCAACTGAAAAGAAACTACGTGTTCCCAACAAGTTAGGTGAAGAACGGCTTTTACACACACATATCTCTCAGAACTGAGCATGTTGAGAGACGTTCGTTCATCTAGATCAAAGGGAACTGGAAGCAGGGGAAAATTTTACTCTAGTTTCTCACTGAGTTTCCTAGTGCCTGTTTGAAGTTCCTGCAGTTTTCAGTGTAAAACCGAGTTGGAGCTATACCTTCCTATATATATGTATATACTGGAGTATGCGACTGAAAAGGAACTTTGTGTTCCCAACAAGCTAGTTGAAGGACGGCTTTCACACAAAATTATCTCTGAGAATTGAGCATGTGGAGAGAATTTCGTTCATCTAGCACAAAGGAACGGGAAGCAGTTGAAACTTTTACTCTATTTTATCACTGTATTTCCTTGTGCCGGTTTGATGTTCCTGCATTTTTCACTGTAAAAACGAGTTGAAGCTGGTCCCTCCACATATATATTTATGGAGTGGAGTTTGCAACTGAAAAGAAACTTTGTGTTCCCTACAAGCTAGGTGAAGGATGGCTTTCACATACACTTATCTCTCAGAAATGAGCGTGTGTAGAGATGTACGTTCATCTAACAAAAAGGGAACGGGTTGCAGGATAAACTTTTTCTCTGGTTTCTCATTGGTTTCATAGTGCCGGTTTGAAGTTCCTGCAGTTTTCACTGTAAAACCGAGTTGGAGCTAGTACCTCCCCATATATATGTATGGAGTGGAGTTTGCTAATGAAAAGAAACTTTGTGTTCCCAACAAGTTAGGTGAAGAACAGCTTTCACACACACATATCTCTCAGAACTGAGCATGTGCAGGGACGTTCGTTCATCTAGCTCAAAGGGAACGGGTTGCATGAGAAACATTTTCTCTGGTTTCTGAATGTGTTTCCTAGTTCCGATTTGAAGTTCCTGTAGTTTTCACTGTATAACCGTGTTGGAGCTAGTACCTCCCCATTTATATTTATGGAGTGGAATATGCAACTGAAAAGAAACTTTGTGTTCCCAACAAGCTAGTTGAAGGACGGCTTTCACACACACTTATCTCTCAGAACTGATCATGTGGAGAGAAGTTCGTTCATCTAGCAAAAAGGGAACGGGTTGCAGGGGAAATTTTACTCTGGTGCTAACTGTGTTTCCTAGTGCCGGTTTGAAGTTCCTGCAGTTTTCACTGTAAAACCGTGTTGGAGCTAGTACCTCCCCATATATATGTATGGAGTGGATTTAGCAACTGAAAAGAATCTTTGTGTTACCAACAAGCTAGCTGAAGGACCGTTTTCACACAAAATTATCTCTGAGAACTGAGCATGTGGAGAGACTTTCGTTCATCTAGCTCAAAGGGAACGGGAAGCAGGTGAAACTTTTACTCTATTTTCTCTTGTGTTCCTAGTACCGGTTTGAAATTCCTGCAGTTTTCACTGTAAAACCGTGTTGGAGCTAGTACCTCCCCATATATATGTATGGAGTGGACTTTGCAACTGAAAAGAAACTTTGTGTTCCGAACAAGCTAGCTGAAGTTCGGCTTTCACTCACACTTTTCTCCCAGAACTGAGCATGTGGGGAGTCGTTCGTTCATCTAGCACAAAGGGAACGGCTTGCAGGAGAAACTCTACTCTGGTTTCTCACTGTGTTTCCTTTTGCCGGGTAAAAGTTCCTACAGTTTTCACTGTAAAACCGAGTTGGATCTAGTACCTCCCCATATATATGTATGGAGTGGAGTTTGCAACTGAAAAGAAACTTTGTATTCCCAACAAGCTAGATGAAGGACGGCTTTCACACACACTTAACTCTCAGAATTGAGCATGTGGAGAGACTTTCGTTTATCCAGCTCAAAGGGTTGGGAAGCAGGAGAAACTTTTACTCTATTTTCGCACTGTGTTTCCTAGAGCCGGTTTGAAATTCCTGCAGTTTTCACTGTAGAAACGAGTTGGAGCTAGTACCACCCCATATATATGTATGGAATGGAGTTTGCAACTGAAAATAAACTTTGTGTTCCCAACATGCTAGGTGAACCACGGCTTTCACACACACGTATATCTGAGAACTGAGCATGTGGAGAGTCGTTCGTTAATCTAGCAGAAAGGGAAAGTGTTGCAGTGAAACTTTTACTCTGGTTTCTCAGTGTGTTTCCTAGTGCCGGTTTGATGTTCCTGCAATTTTCAATGTAAAACCGAGTTGGAGCTGGTAACTCCCCATATATATGTATGGATTGGGGTTTGAAACTGAAAAGAATCTTTGTGTTCCCAACAAGCTAGGTGTAGGACCGCTTTCACACACACTTATCTCTCAGATATGAGCATGTTGTCAGTCGTTCTTTCATCTAGCACAAAGGGAATGGGTTGAAGGAGAAACTTTTACTCTGGTTCTCACTGTGTTTCCTTGTGCCGGTTTGAAGTTCCTGCTGTTTTCACTGCAAAACCGAGTTGGAGCTTGTACCTCCCCACATATATGTATGCAGTGGAGTTTGCAACTTAAAAGAAACTTTGTGTTCCCTACAATCCAAGTTAAGGACGGCTTTCACATACAATTATCTCTCAGAAATGAGCGTGTGTAGAGATGTACGTTCATCTAGCAAAAAGGGAACCGGTTGCAGGAGAAACTTTTACTCTGGTTTCTCAGTGTGTTTCCTAGTGCCGGGTTGAAATTCCTGCAGTTTTCACTGTAAAACCGAGTTGGAGCTAGTACTTCCCCTTATATATGTATGGAGTGGAGTATGCAACTGAAAAGAAACTTTCTGTTCCCAACTTGCTAGGTGAATGACGGCTTTCACACACAGATATCTCTCAGAACTGAGCATGTGAAGAGTCGTTCATTCATCTAGCTCAAATGGAACGGGAAGCAGGAGAAAATTTTACTCTAGTTTCTCACTGTGTTTCCTAGTGCCGGTTTGAAGTTCCTGCAGTTTTCAGTGTAAAACCGAGTTGGAGCTATACCTTCCTATATATATGTATTTAGTGGAGTATGCGACTGAAAAGGAACTTTGTGTTCCCAACAAGCCAGTTGAAGGACGGCTTTCAACCAAAATTATCTCTGAGAATTGAGCATGTGGAGAGAATTCCGTTCATCTAGCACAAAGTGAACGGGAAGCAGTTGAAACTTCTACTCTATTTTATCACTTTTTTTCCTTGTGCCGGGTTGAAATTCCTGCAGTTTTCACTGTAAAAACGAGTTGAAGCTGGTCCCTCCACATATATATTTATGGAGTGGAGTTTGCAACTGAAAAGAAACTTTTTGTTAACAACAATCTAGCTGAAGGACGGCTTTCACACACACTTATATTTCAGAAATGAGCATGTGGGAGTCATTCTTTCATCTAGCACAAAGGGAACGGGTTGCAGGGTAAACTTTTACTCTGATTTCTCAGTGTGTTTCCTAGTGCCGGGTTGAAGTTCCTGCAGTTTTCACTGTAAAACCGATTTGGAGCTAGTACTTCCCCATATATATGTATGGAGTGGAGTATGCAACTGAAAAGAATCTTTGTGTTCCCAAGAAGCTAGGTGAAGGACGGCTTTCACACAAAATTATCTCTGAGAACTGAGCATGTGGAGAGAAGTTCGTTCCTTTAGCTCAAATGGAACGGGAAGCAGTTGAAACTATTACTCTATTTTCTTACTGTGTTTCCTAGTGCCGGTTTGAACTTCCTGCAGTTTTCACTGTAAAATCTAGTTGGAGCTAGTACTTCCCCATATATATATATGGAGAGTTGTATGCAACTGAAAAGAAACGTTGTGTTCCCAACAAGCTAGGTGAAGGACGGCTTTCACACAAACTTTTCACTGAGAACTGAGCATGTGGAGAGACGTTCGTTCATCTAGCACAAAGGGAACGGTTTGCAGGAGAAACTTTTACTATGGTTTCTCAGTTTGTTTCCTAGTGCCGGTTTGAAGTTCCTGCAAATTTCACTGTAAAACCGAGTTGGAGCTGGTACCTCCCCATATGTATTTATGGTGTGGAGTTTGCTACTGAAAAGAAACTTTGTGTTAACAACAATCTAGCTGAAGGACGGCTTTCACACACACTTATCTTTCAGAACTGAGCATGTGGGAGTCATTCTTTCATCTAGCACAAAGGGAACGGGTTGCAGGGGAAACTTTTTCTCTGGATTTTCAGTGTGTTTCCTAGTTCCGGGTTGAAGTTCCTGCAGTTTTCACTGTAAAACCGAGTTGGAGCTAGTACTTCCCCATATATATGTATGGAGTGGAGTATGCAACTGAAAAGAATCTTTGTGTTCCCAACAAGCTAGGTGAAGGACGGCTTTCACACAAACATATCTCTGAGAACTGAGCATGTGGTGAGAAGTACGTTCCTTTAGCTCAAATGGAACGGGAAGCAGTTGAAACTATTACTCTATTTTGTTACTGTGTTTCCTAGTGCCGGTTTGAAGTTCCTGCAGTTTTCACTGTAAAATTTAGTTGGAGCTAGTACTTCCCCATATATATGTATGGAGAGTAGTATGCAACTGAAAATAAACGTTGTGTTCCCAACAAGCTAGGTGAAGGACGGCTTTCACACAAACATATCTCTGAGAACTGAGCATGTGGAGAGACGTTCGTTCATTTACCTGAAAGGGAACGGGAAGCAGGAGAAACTTTTACTCTATTTTCTCACAGTGTTTCATAGTGTCGGTTTGAAGTTCCTGCAGTTTTCACTGTAAAACCGAGTTGGAGCTAGTACCTCCCCATATATATGTATGGAGTGGAGTTTGCAAGTGAAAAGAAACTTTGTGTTCCCAACAAGTTAGGTGAAGAACGGCTTTCACACACAAATATTTCTCAGAACTGAGCATGTGGAGAGACGTTCGTTCATCTAGCTCAAAGGGAACGGGTTGCATGAGAAACATTTTCTCTGGTTTCTGAATGTGTTTCCTAGTTCCGATTTGAAGTTCCTGTAGTTTTCACTGTAAAACCGTGTTGGAGCTGGTACCTCCCCATTTATATTTATGGAGTGGAATATGCAACTGAAAAGAAACTTTGTGTTCCCAACAAGCTAGTTGAAGGACGGCTTTCACACACACTTATCTCTCAGAACTGATCATGTGGAGAGAAGTTCGTTCATCTAGCAAAAAGGGAACGGGTTGCAGGGGAAATTTTACTCTGGTGCTAAATGTGTTTCCTAGTGCCGGTTTGAAGTTCCTGCAGTTTCACTGTAAAACCGTTTTGGAGCTAGTACCTCCCCATATATATGTATGGAGTGGATTTAGCAACTGAAAAGAATCTTTGTGTTACCAACAAGCTAGCTGAAGGACGGTTTTCACACACAATTATCTCTGAGAACTGAGCATGTGGAGAGACTTTCGTTCATCTAGCTCAAAGGGAACGGGAAGCAGGAGAAACTTTTACTCTATTTTCTCTTGTGTTTCCTAGTACCGGTTTGAAATTCCTGCAGTTTTCACTGTAAAACCGTGTTGGAGCTAGTACCACCCCATATATATGTATGGAGTGGACTTTGCAACTGAAAAGAAACTTTGTGTTCCGAACAAGCTAGCTGAAGTTCGGCTTTCACTCACACTTTTCTCCCAGAACTGAGCATGTGGGGAGTCGTTCGTTCATCTAGCACAAAGGGAACGGCTTGCAGGAGAAACTTTTACTCTGGTTTCTCACTGTGTTTCCTTTTGCCGGGTAAAAGTTCCTACAGTTTTCACTGTAAAACCGAGTTGGATCTAGTACCTCCCCATATATATGTATGGAGTGGAGTTTGCAACTGAAAAGAAACTTTGTATTCCCAACAAGGTAGGTGAAGAACGGCTTTCACACACACTTATCTCTCAGAACTGAGCATGTGGAGAGTCGTTCGTTCATCTAGCACAAAGGGAAATTGTTGCAGGTGAAACTTTTACTCTGGTTTCTCAGTGTGTTTCCTAGTGCCGGTTTGATGTTCCTGCAATTTTCAATTTAAAACCGAGTTGGAGGTAGTAACTCCCCATATATATGTATGGAGTGGGGTTTGAAACTGTAAAGAAACTTTGTGTTCCCAACAAGCTAGGTGTAGGACCGCTTTCACACACACATCTCTCAGATATGAGCATGTGGACAGTCGTTCTTTCATCTAGCACCAAGGGAATGGGTTGAAGGAGAAACTTTTACTCTGGTTCTCACTGTGTTTCCTTGTGCCGGTTTGAAGTTCCTGCTGTTTTCACTGTAAAACCGAGTTGGAGCTTGTACCTCCCCACATATATGTATGCAGTGGAGTTTGCAACTTAAAAGAACTTTGTGTTCCCTACAATCTAGGTTAAGGACGGCTTTCACATACAATTATCTCTCAGAAATGTGCGTGTGTAGAGATGTACGTTCATCTAGCAAAAAGGGAACGGGTTGCAGGAGAAACTTTTACTCTGTTTTCTCATTGGTTTCCTAGTACCGGTTTGAAGTTTCTGCAGTTTTCACTGTAAAACCGAGTTGGAGCTAGTACCTCCCCATATATATGTATGGAGTGGAGTTTGCAACTGAAAAGAAACTTTGTGTTCCCAACAAGTTAGGTGAAGAACGGCTTTTACACACACATATCTCTCAGAACTGAGCATGATGAGAGACGTTCGTTCATCTAGCTCAAAGGGAACGGGAAGCGGGGGAATATTTTACTCTAGTTTCTCACTGAGTTTCCTAGTGCCTGTTTGAAGTTTCTGCAGTTTTCACTGTAAAACCGAGTTGGAGCTATACCTTCCTATATATATGTATTTAGTGGAGTATGCGACTGAAAAGGAACTTTGTGTTCCCAACAAGCTAGTTGAAGGACGGCTTTCACACAAAATTATCTCTGAGAATTGAGCATGTGGAGAGAATTTCGTTCATTTAGCACAAAGGGAACGGGAAGCAGTTGAAACTTCTACTCTATTTTATCACTGTATTTCCTTGTGCCGGTTTGAAATTCCTGCATTTTTCACTTTAAAAATGAGTTGAAGCTGGTCCCTCCACATATATATTTATGGAGTGGAGTTTGCAACTGAAAAGAAACTTTGTGTTCCCTAAAAGCTAGGTGAAGGACGGCTTTCACATACACTTATCTCTCAGAAATGAGCGTGTGTAGAGATGTACGTTCATCTAGCAAAAAGGGAACGGGTTGCAGGATAAACTTTTTCTCTGCTTTCTCATAGGTTTCCTAGTGCCGGTTTGAAGTTCCTGCAGTTTTCACTGTAAAACCGAGTTGGAGCTAGTACCTCCCCATATATATGTATGGAGTGGAGTTTGCTACTGAAAAGAAACTTTGTGTTCCCAACAAGTTAAGTGAAGAACGGCTTTCACACACACATATCTCTCAGAGCTGAGCATGTGGAGAGACGTTCGTTCATCTAGCTCAAAGGGAACGGGTTGCATGAGAAACATTTTCTCTGGTTTCTGAATGTGTTTCCTAGTGCCGGTTAGAAGTTCCTGCAGTTTTCACTGTAAAACCTTGTTGGAGCTAGTACCTCCCCATATATATGTATGGAGTGGATTTAGCAACTGAAAAGAATCTTTGTGTTACCAACAAGCTAGCTGAAGGACGGTTTTCACACACAATTATCTCTGAGAACTGAGCATGTGGAGAGACTTTCGTTCATCAAGCTCAAAGGGAACGGGAAGCAGGAGAAACTTTTACTCTATTTTCTCTTGTGTTTCCTAGTACCGGTTTGAAATTCCTGCAGTTTTCACTGTAAAACCGTGTTGGATCTAGTACCTCCCCATATATATGTATGGAGTGGAGTTTGCAACTGAAAAGAAACTGTGTGTTCCGAACAAGCTAGCTGAATTACGGGTTTCACTCACGCTTATCTCCCAGAACTGAGCATGTGGGGAGTCTTTCGTTCATCTAGCACAAAGGGAACGGCTTGCAGGAGAAACTTTACTCTGGTTTCTCACTGTGTTTCCTTTTGCCGGGTAAAAGTTCCTACAGTTTTCACTGTAAAACCGAGTTGGATCTAGTACCTCCCCATATATATGTAAGGAGTGGAGTTTGCAACTGAAAAGAAACTTTGTATTCCCAACAAGCTAGATGAGGGACGGCTTTCACACACACTTATCTCTCAGAATTGAGCATGTGGAGAGACTTTCGTTTATCCAGCTCAAAGGGTTGGGAAGCAGGAGAAACTTTTACTCTATTTTCGCACTGTGTTTCCTAGAGCCGGTTTGAAATTCCTGCAGTTTTCACTGTAGAAACGATTTGGAGCTAGTACCACCACATATATATGTATGGAATGGAGTTTGCAACTGAAAAGAAACTTTGTGTTCCCAACATGCTAGGTGAAGGACGGCTTTCACACAAAATTATCTCTCAGAACTGAGCATGTGGAGAGTAGTTCGTTCATCTAGCACAAAGGGAAAGTGTTGCAGGTGAAACTTTTACTCTGGTTTCTCAGTGTGTTTCCTAGTGCCGGTTTGATGTTCCTGCAATTTTCAATGTAAAACCGAGTTGGAGCTGGTAACTCCCCATATATATGTATGGAGTGGGGTTTGAAACTTAAAAGAAACTTTGTGTTCCCAAAAAGCTAGGTGTAGGACCGCTTTCACACACACTTATCTCTCAGATATGAGCATGTGGACAGTCGTTCTTTCATCTAGCACAAAGGGAATGGGTTGAAGGAGAAACTTTTACTCTGGTTCTCACTGAGTTTCCTTGTGCCGGTTTGAAGTTCATGCTGTTTTCATTGTAAAACCGAGTTGGAGCTTGTACCTCCCCACATATATGTATGCAGTGGAGTTTGCAACTTAAAAGAAACTTTGTGTTCCCTACAATCCAAGTTAAGGACGGCTTTCACATACAATTATCTCTCAGAAATGAGCGTGTGTAGAGATGTACGTTCATCTAGCAAAAAGGGAACGGGTTGCAGGAGAAACTTTTACTCTGGTTTCTCATTGGTTTCCTAGTGCCGGTTTGAAGTTTCTGCAGTTTTCACTGTATAACCGAGTTGGAGCTAGTACCTCCCCATATATATGAAAGGAGTGGAGTTTGCAACTGAAAAGAAACTTTGTGTTCCCAACAAGTTAGGTGAAGAACGGCTTTCACACACACATATCTCTCAGAACTGAGCATGTTGAGAGACGTTCGTTCATCTAGCTAAAAGGGAACGGGTTGCATGAGAAACATTTTCTCTGGTTTCTGAATGTGTTTCCTAGTTCCGATTTGAAGTTCCTGTAGTTTTCACTGTAAAACCGTGTTGGAGCTAGTACCTCCCCATTTATATTTATGGAGTGGAAAATGCAACTGAAAAGAAACTTTGTGTTCTCAACAAGCTAGTTGAAGGACGGCTTTCACACACACTTATCTCTAAGAACTGATCATGTGGAGAGACGTTCGTTAAACTAGCACAAAGGGAACGGGTTGCAGGGGAAATTTTACTCTGGTGCTAACTGTGTTTCCTAGTGCCGGTTTGAAGTTCCTGCAGTTTTCACTGTAAAACCTTGTTGGAGCTAGTACCTCCCCATATATATGTATGGAGTGGATTTAGCTACTGAAAAGAAAGTTTGTGTTACCAACAAGCTAGGTGAAGGACGGTTTTCACACAAAATTATCTCTCAGAACTGAGCATGTGCAGAGACTTTCGTTCATCTAGGTCAAAGGGAATGGGAAGCAGGTGAAACTTTTACTCTATTTTCTCCTGTGTTTCCTAGTGCCGGTTTGAAATTCCTGCAGTTTTCACTGTAAAACCGTGTTGCAGCTAGTACCTACCCATATATATGTATGGAGTGGGGTTTTCAACTGTAAAGAAACTTTGTGTTCCGAACAAGCTAGCTGAAGTACGACTTTCACTCACACTTATCTCCCAGAACTGAGCATGTGGAAAGTCGTTTGTTCATCTAGCAAAAAAGGGAACGGGTTGCAGGAGAAACTTTTACTCTGGTTTCTCACTGTGTTTCCTTTTGCCGGGTAAAAGTTCCTGCAGTTTTCACTGTAAAACCGAGTTGTATCTAGTACCTCCCTATATATATGTATGGAGTGTAGTTTGCAACTGAAAAGAAACTTTGTGTTCCCAACAAGCTAGGTGAAGGACGGCTTTCACACACACTTATCTCTCAGAACTGAGCATGTGGAGAGACTTTCGTTTATCTAGCTCAAAGGGTTGGGAAGCAGGAGAAAGTTTTACTCTATTTTCTCACTGTGTTTCCTAGAGCCGGTTTGAAATTCCTGCAGTTTTCACTGTAAAACCGAGTTGGAGCTAGTACCACCCCATGTATATGTATGGAATGGAATTTGCAACTGAAAAGAAACTTTGTGTTCCCAACAAGATAGGTGAAGGACGGCGTTCACACACAATTATCTCTCAGAACTGAGCATGTGGAGAGTCGTTCGTTCATCTAGAACAAAGGGAACGGGACGCAGGAGAAACTTTTACTCTGGTTTCTCAGTGTGTTTCCTAGTGCCGGTTTGAAGTTCCTGAAATTTTCACTGTAAAACCGAGTTGGAGATTGTAACTCCCCATATATATGTATAGATTGGGGTTTGAAACTGAAAAGAAACTTTGTGTTCCCAACAAGCTAGGTGTAGGACCGCTTTCACAAACACTTCTTTCTCAGATATGAGCATGTGGACAGTCTTTCTTTCATCCAGCACAAAGGGAATGGGTTGAAGGAGAAACTTTTACTCTGGTTCTCACTGTGTTTCCTTGTGGCGGTTTGAAGTTCCTGCAGATTACACTGTAAAACCGAGTTGGAGCTTGTACCTCCCCACATATATGTATGGAGTAGAGTTTGCAACTGAAAAGAATCTTTGTGTTCCCAACAAGCTAGGTGAAGTACGGCTTTCACACACACTTATCTCTTAGATTTTAACATGTGGAGAGTCGTTACTTCATCTAGCAGAAATGGAACGGGATGCAGTGGAAATTTTTAATCTGTATCTCACTGTGCTTCCTAGTGCCGTGTGGATGTTCCTGCAGTTTTCAGTGTAAAATCGATTTGGAGCTAGTATCTCCCCATATATATGTATGGAGTAGAGTTTGCAACTGAAAAGAAACTTTGTATTCCCAACAAGCTGGGTGAAGGACGGCTTTCACACACACTTATCTCTCAGATCTGAACATGTGGAGAGACGTTCGTTCATCTATCTCAAAGGAAACGGGAAGCAGGGGAAACTTTTACTCTATATTCTAACTGTGTTTCCTAGTGCCGGATTGAAATTCCTGCAGTTTTCACTGTAAAACCGATTAAATCTAATACCACCCCATATATATGTATGGAGTGGGGTTTGCTACTGTAAAGAAACTTTGTGTTCCCAACAAGCTAAGTGAAGGACGGCTTTCTCACACTCTTATCTCTCAGAACTGAGCATGTGGATAGTCGTTCGTTCATCTAGCACAAAGGGAACATGTTGCAGGAGAAAATTTTACTCTGTTTTCTCAGTGTGTTTCCTAGTTCCAGTATGAAGTTCCTGCAGTTTTCACTGTAAAACCGAATTGTAGCTAGTACCTCCCCATATATATGAATGGAGTGGAGTTTGCAGCTGAAAAGTACTTTGAGTTCTCATCAAGCTAGGGGAAGTTCGGCTTTCACATACACATTTCTCTCAGAAATGAACATGTGGAGAGACTTTCGTTCCTCTAGCTAAAAGGGAATGGGTTGCAGGAGAAACTTTTACTCTGGTTTCTCAGTGTGTTTCCTAGTGCCGGATTGAAGTTCCTGCAGTTTTCACTGTAAAACCGAGTTGGAGCTGGTAACTCCCCATATATATGTATGGAGTGGGGTTTGCAACTGAAAAGAAACTTTGTGTTCCCAACAAAATAAGTGAAGGACGGCTTTCACACACAATTTTCTCTCAGAACTGAGCATGTGGAGAGTCGTTCATTAATCTAGCACAAAGGGAAGCAGTTGCAGGAGAAACTTTTACTCTTTTTTCTCAGTGTGTTTCCTAGTTCCGATATGAAGTTCCTGCAGTTTTCACTGTAAAACCGATTTGGAGCTAGTACCTCCCCATTTATATGTATGGAGTGGAGTATGCAACTGAAAAGAAACTTTGTGTTCCCAACAAGCTAGTTGAAGAACGACTTTCACACACAATTATCTCTCAGAACTGATCATGTGGAGAGAAGTTTGTTCATCTAGCAAAAAGGGAACGGGTTGCAGGGGAAATTTTACTCTGGTTCTAACTGTGTTTCCTAGTGCCGGTTTGAAGTTCCTGCAGTTTTCACTGTAAAACCGAGTTGGAACTAGTACCTCCCCATATATATGTATGGAGTGGATTTAGCAACTGAAAAGAAACTTTGTGTTACCAACAAGCTAGGTGAAGGACGGCTTTCACACACAAATATCTATCAGAACTGAGCATGTGGAGAGTCGTTCGTTCATCTAGCACAAAGGAACGGGTTGCAGGAGAAACTTTACTCTGGTTTCTCAGTGTGTTTCCAAGTTCCGATTTGAAGTTCCTGCAGTTTTCACTGTAAAACTGAGTTGGAGCTGGTACCTCCCCATATATATGTATGGAGTGGAGTTTGCAACTGAAAAGAAACTTTATTTTCCCAACAAGCTAGGTGAAGGAAAGCTTTCACACACACTTATCTCTCAGAAATGAGCATGTGGAGAGTCGTTCTTTCATTTAGCACAAAGGGAACGGGTTGAAGTGGAAACTTATACTCTGGTTCTCACTGTGTTTCCTAGTGCCGTGTTGAAGTTCCTGCAGATTTCACTGTAAAACCGAGATGGAGCTAGTACCTCCCTATATATATGTATGGAGTGGAATTCGCAACTGAAAAGAAACTTTGTATTTCCAACAAGCTATTTGAAGGACGGCTTTCACACACACTTATCTCTCAGAATTTAGCATATGGAGAGTCGTTCGTTCATCTAGCACAAAGGGAATGGTTTGCAGGAGAAACTTTTACTCTGTTTTCTCAGTGTGTTTCCTAGTTCCGGTATGAAGTTCCTGCAGTTTTCACTGTAAAACCGTGTTCGTGCTAGTACCTCCCCATATATATGTATGGAGTGAAGTTTGCAACTGAAAAGAAACTTTGTGTTCCGAACAAGCTAGCTGAAGTACGGCTTTCACTCACACTTAACTCCCAGAACTGAGCATGTGGGGAGTCGTTCGTTCATCTAGCACAAAGGGAATGGTTGGCAGGAGAAACTTTTTCTCTGGTTTCTCACTGTGTTTCCTTTTGCCGGGTAAAAGTTCCTACAGTTTTCACTGTAAAACCGAGTTGGATCTAGTACCTCCCCATGTATATGCATGGAGTGGAGTTTGCAACTGAAAAGAAACTTTGTATTCCCAACAAGATAGGTGAAGGACGGCTTTCACACACACTTACCTCTCAGAATTGAGCATGTGGAGAGACTTTCATTTATCCAGCTCAAAGGGTTGGGAAGCAGGAGAAACTTTTACTCTATTTTCGTACTGTGTTTCCTAGAGCCGGTTTGAAATTCCTGCAGTTTTCACTGTAAAAAAGAGTTGGAGCTAGTACCACCCCATATATATGTATGTAATGGAGTTTGCAACTGAAAAGAAACTTGTGTTCCCAACAAGCTAGGTGAAGGACGGCTTTCACACAAAATTATCTCTCAGAACTGAGCATGTGGAGAGTCGTTAGTTCATCTAGCACAAAGGGAAAGTGTTGCAGGTGAAACTTTTACTCTGGTTTCTCAGTGTGTTTCCTAGTGCCGGTTTGATGTTCCTGCAATTTTCAATGTAAAAGCGAGTTGGAGCTGGTAACTCCCCATATATATGTATGGAGTGGTGTTTGCAACTGAAAAGAAACTTTGTGTTCCCAACAAACTAAGTGAAGGACGGCTTTCACACACAATTTTCTCTCAGAACTGAGCATGTGGAGAGTCGTTCATTAATCTAGCACAAAGGGAAGCAGTTGCAGGAGAAACTTTTACTCTTTTTTCTCAGTGTGTTTCCTAGTTCCGATATGAAGTTCCTGCAGTTTTCACTGTAAAACCGATTTGGAGCTAGTACCTCCCCATTTATATGTATGGAGTGGAGTATGCAACTGAAAAGAAACTTTGTGTTCCCAACAAGTTAGGTGAAGGACGGCTTTCACACACACATATCTCTCAGAACTGAGCATGCTGAGAGACGTTCGTTCATCTAGCTCGAAGGGAACGGGTTGCATGAGAAACATTTTCTCTGGTTTCTGAATGTGTTTCCTAGTTCCGATTTGAAGTTCCTGTTGTTTTCACTGTAAAAGCGAGTTGGAGCTAGTACCTACCCTTTTATATTTATGGAGTGGAGTATGCAACTGAAAAGAAACTTTGTGTTCCCAACAAGCTAGTTGAAGAACGACTTTCACACACACTTATCTCTCAGAACTGATCATGTGGAGAGAAGTTTGTTCATCTAGCACAAAGGGAACAGGTTGCAGGGGAAATTTTACTCTGGTTCTAACTGTGTTTCCTAGTGCCTGTTTGAAGTTCCTGCAGTTTTCACTGTAAAACCGAGTTGGAACTAGTACCTCCCCATATATATGTATGGAGTGGATTTAGCAACTGAAAAGAAACTTTGTGTTACCAACAAGCTAGGTGAAGGACGGCTTTCACACACAAATATCTTAGAACTGAGCATGTGGAGAGTCGTTCGTTCATCTAGCACAAAGGAACGGGTTGAAGTGGAAACTTATACTCTGGTTCTCACTGTGTTTCCTAGTGCCGTGTTGAAGTTCCTGCAGTTTTCACTGTAAAACCGAGTTGGAGCTAGTAACTCCCTATATATATGTATGGAGTGGAATTTGCAACTGAAAAGAAACTTTGTATTTCCAACAAGCTATGTGAAGGACGGCTTTCACACACACTTATCTCTCAGAATTTAGCATATGGAGAGTCGTTCGTTCATCTAGCACAAATGGAACGGTTTGCAGGAGAAACTTTTACTCTGTTTTCTCACTCTGTTTCCTTTTGCCGGGTAAAAGTTCCTACAGTTTTCACTGTAAAACCGAGTTGGATCTAGTACCTCCCCATATATATGTATGGAGTGGAGTTTGCAACTGAAAAGAAACTTTGTGTTCCGAACAAGCTAGCTGAAGTACGGCTTTCACTCACACATATCTCCCAGAACTGAGCATGTGGGGAGTCGTTCGTTCATCAAGCACAAAGGGAACGGTTTGCAGGAGAAACTTTTACTCTGGTTTCTCACTCTGTTTCCTTTTGCCGGGTAAAAGTTCCTACAGTTTTCACTGTAAAACCGAGTTGGATCTAGTACCTCCCCATATATATGTATGGAGTGGAGTTTGCAACTGAAAAGAAACTTTGAATTCCCAACAAGTTAGGTGAAGGACGGCTTTCACACACACATATCTCTCAGAACTGAGCATGCTGAGAGACGTTCGTTCATCTAGCTCGAAGGGAACGGGTTCCATGAGAAACATTTTCTCTGGTTTCTGAATGTGTTTCCTAGTTCCGATTTGAAGTTCCTGTTGTTTTCACTGTAAAAGCGAGTTGGAGCTAGTACCTCCCCATATATTTGTATGGAGTGGAGTTTGCAACTGAAAAGTAACTTTGTGTTCCTAACAAGCTAGGTGAAGTACGGCTTTCACACAAACTTATCTCTGAGAACTGAGCATGAGGAGATACGTTCGTTCATCTAGCTCAAAGGGAACGGGAAACAGGATAAACTCTTATTCTATTATCTCACTGTGTTTCCTAGTGCCAGTTTGAAGTTCCTGCAGTTTTCACTGTAAAATCGAGTTGGAGCTAGTACCTCCCCTTATATATGTATGAAGTGGGGTTTGCATCTGAAAAGAAACTTTATGTTCCCAACAAGCTAAGTAAAGGACGGCTTTCACATACACTTATCTCTCAGAAATGAGAATGTGGAGAGACGTTCTTTCATCTAGCACAAAGGGAATGGGTAGCAGGGGAAATATTTACTCTGGTTCTCAGTGTGTTTCCTAGTTCAGATTAGAAGTTCTTGCAGTTTTCACTGTAAAACCGAGGTGGAGCAAGTTCCTCCCCATATATATGTATGGTGTAGAGTTTGCAACTGAAAAGAAACTTTGTGTTCCCAACAAGCTAGGTGAAGGACGGCTTTCACACACACTTATCTCTCAGAACTGAGCATGTGGAGAGACTTCGTTCTTCTAGCTCAAAGGGAACGGGAAGCAGGAGAAACTTTTACTCTGGTTTCTCAGTGAGTTTCCTAGTGCCGATTTGAAGTTCCTTCAGTTTTCACTGTAAAACCGAGTTGGAGCTAGTACCTCCCCATATATATGTATGGAGTTGTGTTAGCAACTGAAAAGGAACTTTGTGTTCCCAACAAGCTAGGTAAAGGACGGCTTTCACATACACTTATCTCTCAGAAATGAGCATGTGGAGAGACGTTCGTTCATCTAGAAAAAGGGAAAGTGTTGCAGGTGAAAATTTTACTCTGGTTTCTCTTGAGTTCCTAGTGCCGGTTTGAAGTTCCTGCAATATCACGGTAAAACCGAGTTGGAGCTGGTACCTCCCCATATATATGTATGGATTGGAGTGTGCAACTGAAAAGTAACTTTGTGTTCCCAACAAGATATGTGAAGGACGGCTGTCACACACAAATATCTCTCAGAAATGACCATGTGGAGAGGAGTTCGTTCATCTAGCACAAAGGGAAAGGTTTGCAGGAGAAACTTTTACTCTGGTTTCTCAGTGTGTTTACTTGTGCCGGTGTGAAGTTCCTGCAATTTTCTCTGTAAAACCAAATTGGAGCTGGTACCTCCCCATTTATATATATGGAGTGGTGTATGCAACTGAAAAGAAACTTTGTGTTCCCAACAAGCTTGTTGAAGGACTTCTTTCACACCCAATTATCTCTCAGGACTGAGCATGTGGAGAGAAGTTCGTATTCTAGCACAAAGTTAACGGGTTGCAGGAGAAACTTTTACACTGGTTTCTCAGTGTGTTTCCTAGGGCCGGTTTGAAATTCCTGCAGTTTTCACTGTAAAATCGATTTGGAGCTAGTACATCCCCATGTATATGTATGGAGTGGATTTTGCAACAGAAAAGAAACTTTTTGTTCCCAAGAAGCTAGGTGAAGGACGGCATTCAAACAAACTTATCTCTGAGAACTGAGCATGTGGAGAGACGTTCGTTCATCTAGCTCAAAGGGAACGGGAATCAGGAGAAATTTTACTCTATTTTCTCACTGTGTTTCCTAGTGCCGGTTTGAATTTCCTGCAGTTTTCACTGTAAAACCGAGTTGGAACTGGTAACACCCCATATATATGTATGGATTGGGGTTTGCAACTGACAAGAATCTTTGTGTTCCCAACAAGCTAGGTAAAGGACGGCTTTAACACACAGTTATCTCTCAGAACTGAGCATGTGGAGAGTCGTTCGTTCATCTCGCACAAAGGGAGCTGGTTGCAGGAGAAACTTTTACACTGGTTTCTCAGTGTGTTTCCTAGTTCCGGTATGATGTTCCTGCAGTTTTCACTGTAAAACGGAGTTAAAGCTAGTACCTCCCCATATATATGTATGGAGTGGAGTTTGCAACTGAAAAGAAACTTTGTGTTCCCAACAATATAGGTGAAGGACGGCTTTCACATACACTTTTCTCTCAGAAATGAGCATGTGGAGAGTCGTTCGTTCATCTAGCTAAAAGGGAACGGGAAGCAGGAGAAAATTTTACTCTGGTTTCACAATGTGTTTCCCAGTGCCGGTTTGAAGTTCCTGCAGTTTTCACTGTAAAACCGAGTTGGAGCTGGTAACTCCCCGTATATATGTATGGAGTGGAGTTAGCAACTGAAAAGAAACTTTGTATTCCCAACAAGCTATGTGAAGGATGGCTTTCACACACACTTATTTCTCAGAACTGAGCATGTGGAGAGAAGTTCGTTCATCTAGCACAAATCGAACGGGTAGCAGGAGAAACTTTTACCCTGGTTTCTCACTGTGTTTCCTAGTGCCGGTATGAATTTCCTGCAGTTTTCACTGTAAAACTGAGTTGGAGCTGGTACCTCCCCATATATATTTATGGAGTGGAGCTTGCAACTGAAAAGAAACTTTGTGTTCCCAACAAGCTAGGTGAAGGAAAGCTTTCACACACACTTATCTCTCAGAAATGAGCATATGGAGAGTCGTTCGTTCATCTAGCACAAAGAGAACGGGTTGCAGGAGAAAGTTTTACTCTGTTTTCTCATTGTGTTTCCTAGTTCCGGTATGAAGTTCCTGCAGTTTTCACTGTAAAACCGGATTATAGCTAGTACTTCCCCATATATATATATGGAGTGGAGTTTGCAACTGAAAAGAAACTTTGTGTTCCCAACAAGCTAGGTGAAGTTCGGCTTTCACATACACTATTCTGTAAGAAATGAGCATGTGGAGAGTCGTTCGTTCATCTAGCTAAATGGGAATGGGTTGCAGGAGAAACTATTACTCTGGTTTCTCAGTGTGTTTCCTAGTGCCGGTTTGAAGTTCCTGCAGTTTTCACTGTAAAACAGTGTTGGAGCTGGTAACTGCCCTTATATATGTATGGAGTGGGGTTTGCAACTGAAAAGAAACTTTGTGTTCCCAACAAGTTAGGTGAAGGACGGCTTTCACACACACTTAACTCTCAGAACCTAGCATGTGGAGAGTCGTTCGTTCATCTAGCACAAATGGAACGTCTTGCAGGAGAAACTTTTACTCTGGATTCTCAGTGTGTTTCCTAGTTCCGATTTGAAGTTCCTGCAGTTTTCACTGTAAAACCGAGTTGGAGCTAGTACCTCCCCATTTATAAGTATGGAGTGGAGTATACCAATGAAAAGAAACTTTGTGTTCCCAACAAGCTAGTTGAAGGATTTCTTTCACACCAAATTATCTCTCAGAACTGAGCATGTGGAGAAAAGTTCGTTCATCTTGCACAAAGGAAACGGGAAACAGGAGAAACTTTTACTCTGGCTTCTCAGTGAGTTTCCTAGTGCCGGTATGAAGTTCCTGAGGTTTTCACTGTACAACCGAGTTGGAGTTAGTAGCTCCCCCATATATATGTATGGAGTGGAGTTTGCAACTGAAAAGAAACTTTGTGTTCCCAACAAGCTAGTTGAAGGACAGCTTTCACACACACTTATATCTCAGAACAGAGCCTGTGGAGAGACGATCGTTTTTCTAGCTCAAAATGAACGGGAATCAGGAGAAACAATTACACTTCTTTCTCAGTGAGTTTCCTAGTGCCAGTTTGAAGTTCCTTCAGTTTTAAGTGTAAAACCGAGTTGGAGCTAGTACCTCCCTATATATATGTATGGAGTGGAGATTGAAACTGGAAAGAAACTTTGTGTTCCCAAAAAGCTAGGTGAAGGACGGCTTTCACATACACTTATCTCTCAGAAATGAGCATGTGGAGAGACGTTCGTTCATCTAGCACAAAGGAACGGGTAGCAGGGGAAACTTTTACTCTGGTTCTTACTGTGTTTCCTAGTGCCGTGTTGAATTTCCTGCAGTTTTCACTGTAAAATCGAGTTGGAGCTAGTACCTCCCTATATATATGTATGGAATGGATTTTGATCTGAAAAGAAACTTTGTGTTCCCAACAAGCTAGGTAAAGTACGGCTTTCACACACACTTATCTCTCAGAACTGAGCATGTGGAGAGTCGTTCGTTCATCTAGCACAATGGGAACGGGACGCAGGAGAAACATTTTCTCTGTTTTCTCAGTGTGTTTCCTAGTTCTGGTTTTAAGTTCCTCCAGTTTTCACTGTAAAACCGAGTTGGAGCTAGTACCTCCAAATATAAATGTATGGATTGGTGTATGCAACTGAAAAGAAACTTTGTGTTCCCAACAAACTAGGTGAAGGACGGCTTTCACTTACACTTTTCTCTCAGAAATGAGCATGTGGAGAGTCGTTCCTTCATTTAGCACAAAGGGAACGGGTTGAAGGGGAAACTTTTACGCTGGTTTCTCAGTGTGTTTCCTAGTGCAGTTTTGAAGTTCCTGCAGTTTTCATTGTAAAACCGAGTTGGAGCTGGTAACTCCCCATATATACGTATGGAGTGGAGTTTGCAACTGAAAAGAATCTTTGTGTTCCCAACAAACTAGGAGAAGGACGGCATTCACACACATTTATCTGTCATAAATGAGCAATGCAGAGTCATTCTTTCATTTAGCACGAAGGGAACGGGTTGCAGGGAAACTTTTACTCTGGTTTCTCAGTGTGTTTCCTAGTGCCGGTTTGAATTTCCTGCAGTTTTTACTGTAAAACCGAGTTGGAGCTTGTAACTCCCCATATATATGTATGGAGTGGAGTTTGCAACTGAAAATAAACTTTGTGTTCCCAACAAGCTAGGTGAAGTACGGCTTTCACACACACTTATCTCTCAGAACTGAGCCTGTGGAGAGACTTTCGTTCATCTAGCACAATGGGAACGGGATGCAGGGTAAACTTTTACTCTGTTTCTCAATGTGTTTCCTAGTGCCGTGTTGAATTTCCTGCAGTTTTCACTGTAAAACCGAGTTGGATCTAGTACCTCCCCATATATATGTATGGAGTGGTGTTTGCAACTGAAAAGAAACTTTGTGTTCCCAACAAGTTAGGTGAAGTACGGCTTTCACACACACATATCTCCCAGAACTGAGCCTGTGGAGAGACGTTCTTTCATCTACCTCAAAGGAAACGGGAAGCAGGAGAAACTTTTACTCTGGTTTCTCAGTGAGTTTCCTAGTGCAGGTTTGAAGTTCCTTCAGTTTTCACTGTAAAACCGAGTTGGAGCTAGTACCTCCGCATATAGATGTATGGATTGGTGTTTGCAACGGAAAAGAAACTTTGTGTTCCCAACAAGCTAGGTGAAGGACGGCTTTCACATACACTTATCTCTCAGAAATGAACATGTGGAGAAACGTTCGTTCATCTAGCAAAAAGGGAAATTGTTGCAGGTGAAAATTTTACTCTGGTTTCTCAGTGAGTTCCTAGTGCGGATTTAAGATCCTGCAACTTTCATGGTAAAACCGAGTTGGAGCTGGTACCTCCCCATATATATGTATGGTTTGGAGTTTGCAATTGAAAAGAAACTTTGTGTTCCCAACAAGATATGTGAAGGACGGCTGTCACACACACTTATCTCTCAGAAATGATCATGTGGAGAGTCGTTCTTTCATCTAGCACAAAGGGAACGGGTTGCAGAGGAAACTTTTACTCTGGTTTCTCAGTGTGTTTCCTAGTTCCGGTTTGAATTTCCTGCTGTTTTCACTGTAAAACTGAGTTTGAGCTAGTACCTCCCCATATATATATATGGACTGGAGTATGCAACTGAAATGAAACTTCGTGTTCCCAACAAGCTAGCTGAAGGACGGCTTTCACGCACACTTATCTCTCAGAAATGACCATGTGGAGAGGATTTCGTTCATCTAGCACAAAGGGAACGGTTTGCAGGAGAAACTTTTACTCTATTTTCTAAGTGTGTTCCCTTGTGCCGGTTTGAAGTTCCTGCAATTTTCAATGTAAATCAAAACTGGAGCTAGTACCTCCCCATATATATGTATGGAGTGGAGTTTGCAACTGAAAAGTAACTTTGTGTTCCTAACAAGCTAGGTGAAGTACGGCTTTCACACAAACTTATCTCTGAGAACAGAGCATGAGGAGAGAATTTCGTTCATCTAGCTCAAAGGGAACGGGAAACAGGAGAAACTCTTACTCTATTATCTCACTGTGTTTCCTAGTGCCAGTTTGAAGTTCCTGCAGTTTTCACTGTAAAACCGAGTTGGATCTTGTACCTCCCTTTATATATGTATGAAGTCTAGTTGCAACTGAAAAGAAACTTTATGTTCCCAACAAGCTAAGTAAAGGACGGCTTTCACATACAATTATCTCTCAGAAATGAGTATGTGGAGAGACGTTCTTTCATCTAGCAAAAAGGGAATGGGTAACAGGGGAAATATTTACTCTGGTTCTCAGTGTGTTTCCCAGATCAGATTAGATGTTCCTGCACTTTTCACTGTAAAACCGAGTTGGAGCTAGTTCCTCACCATATATATGTACGGTGTGGAGTTTGCAACTGAAAAGAAACTTTGTGTTCCCAACAAGCTAGGTGAAGGAAGGCTTTCACACACACTTATCTCTCAGAACTGAGCATGTGGAGAGAAGTTCGTCCATCTAGCACAATGGGAACGGGACGCAGGAGAAACATTTACTCTGTTTTCTCAGTGTGTTTCCTAGTTCCGGTTTGAAGTTCCTCCAGTTTTCACTGTAAAACCGTGTTGGAGCTAGTACCTCCAAATTTATATGTATGGATTGGTGTATGCAACTGAAAAGAAACTTTGTGCTCCAAACAAGCTAGGTGAAGGACGGCTTTCACACACACTTATCTCTCAGAAATGAGCATTTGGAGAGTCGTTCTTTCATTTAACACAAAGGGAACGGGTTGAAGGGGAAACTTTTACGTTGGTTTCTCAGTGTGTTTCCTAGTGCAGTTTTGAAGTTCCTGCAGTGTTCATTGTAAAACCGAGTTGGAGCTGGTAACTCCCCATATATACGTATGGAGTGGAGTTTGCAACTGAAAAGAATCTTTGTGTTCCCAACAAGCTAGGTGAAGGACGGCATTCACACACATTTATCTGTCATAAATGAGCAATGCAGAGTCGTTCTTTCATTTAGCACGAAGGGAATGGGTTGCAGGGGAAACTTTTACTGTGGTTTCTCAGTGTGTTTCCTAGTGCCGGTGTGAATTTCCTGCAGTTTTTACTGTAAAACGGAGTTGGAGCTTGTAACTCCCCATATATATGTATGGAGTGGAGTTTGCAACTGAAAAGAAACTTTGTGTTCCCAACAAGCTAGGTGAAGTACGGCTTTCACACACACTTATCTCTCAGAACTGAGCATGTGAAGAGTTTTTCCTTCATCTAGCACAAAGGGAAAGGTTTGAAGAAGAAATTTTTACTCTGTTTTCTCATTGTGTTTCCCAGTGCGGGTTTGAAGTTCCTGCAGATTTCACTGTCAAACCGAGTGTAGATAGTAACTCCCATTGTATATGTATGGATTGGAGTATGCACATGAAAAGATACATTATGTTCCCAACAAGCTAGGTGAAGGACGGCTTTCACACACACTTATCTCTCAGAACTGAGCATTTTGAGAGAAGTTCGTTCATCTAGCACAAATGGAACGGTTTGCAGGGGAAACTTTTACTCTGGTTTCTCAGTGTGTTTCCTAGTGCCAGTTTAAAATTCCTGCAGTTTTCATTGTAAAACCGAGATGGAGCTGGTACCTCCCCATATATATGTATGGAGTGGAGTTTGCAACTGAAAAGAAATTTTGTATTCCCAACAAGCTAGTTGAAGGACGGCTTTCACACACCCTTATCTCTCAGAAATTAGCATGTGGAGAGTCGTTCGATCATCTAGCACAATGGGAACGGGATGCAGGGTAAACTTTTACTCTGTTTCTCACTGTGTTTCCTAGTGCCGTGTTGAATTTCCTGCAGTTTTCACTGTAAAACTGAGTTGGATCTAGTACCTCCCCATATATATGTATGGAGTGGTGTTTGCAACTAAAAAGAATCTTTGTGTTCCCAACAAGTTAGGTGAAGGACGGCTTTCACACACACATATTTCTCAGAACTGAGCCTGTGGAGAGACGTTCTTTCATCTACCTCAAAGGAAACGGGAAGCAGGAGAAACTTTTACTCTGGTTTCTCAGTGAGTTTCCTAGTGCAGGTTTGAAGTTCCTTCAGTTTTTACTGTAAAACCGAGTTGCAGCTAGTACATCCCCATTTATATGTATGGAGTGGAGTATGCAAATGAAAAGAAACTTTGTGTTCCCAACAACCTAGGTAAAGGATGGCTTTCACATACACTTATCTCTCAGAAATGAGCATGTGGAGAGACGTTCGTTCATCTAGAAATAGGGAAAGTTTTGCAGGTGAAAATTTTACTCTGGTTTCTCAGTGAGTTCCTAGTGCCGGTTTGAAGTTCCTGCAATATCACGGTAAAACCGAGTTGGAGCTGGTACCTCCCCATATATATGTATGGATTGGAGTGTGCAACTGAAAAGTAACTTTGTGTTCCCAACAAGATATGTGAAGTACGGCTGTCACACACACTTATCTCTCAGAAATTACCATGTGGAGAGGAGTTCGTTCATCTAGCACAAAGGGAACAGTTTGCAGGAGAAACTTTTACCCTGGTTTCTCAGTGTGTTTCCTTCTGCCGGTGTGAAGTTCCTGCAATTTTCACTGTAAAACCAAATTGGAGCTAGTACCTCCCCATTTATATATATGGAGTGGAGTATGCCACTGAAAAGAAATTTTGTGTTCCCAACAAGCTTGTTGAAGGACTTCTTTCACACCCAATTATCGCTCAGGACTGAGCATGTGGAGAGAAGTTCGTATTCTAGCACAAAGTTAACGGGTTGCAGGAGAAACTTTTACTCTGGTTTCTCAGTGTGTTTCCTAGTGCCGGTTTGAAGTTCCTGCATTTTTCACTGTAAAATCAATTTGGAGCTAGTACATCCCCATGTATATATATGGTGTGGATTTTGCAACTGAAAAGAAATTTTGTGTTCCCAAGAAGCTAGGTGAAGGACGGCATTCAAACAAACTTATCTCTGAGAACTGAGCATGTAGAGAGACGTTCGTTCATCTAGCTCAAAGGGAACGGGAATCAGGAGAAATTTTACTCTATTTTCTCAATGTGTTTCCTAGTGCCGGTTTGATGTTCCGACAGTTTTCACTGTTAAACCGAGTTCGAGCTGGTAACATCCCATATATATGTATGGATTGGGGTTTGCAACTGACAAGAAACTTTGTGTTCCCAACAAGCTAGGTGAAGGACGGCTTTAACACACACCTATCTCTCAGAACTGAGCATGTGGTGAGTCGTTCGTTCATCTAGCACAAAGGGAGCTGGTTGCAGGAGAAACTTTTACTCTGGTTTCTCAGTGTGTTTCCTATTTCCGGTATGAAGTTCCTGCAGTTTTCACTGTAAAACGGAGTTATAGCTAGTACCTCCCCGTATATATGTATGGAGTGGAGTTTGCAACTGAAAAGAAACTTTGTGTTCCCAACAATATAGGTGAAGGACGGCTTTCACATACACTTTTCTCTCAGAAATGAGCATGTGGAGAGACGTTCGTTCATCGAGCTAAAAGGGAACGGGTTGCAGGAGAAAATTTTACGCTGGTTTCTCAGTGTGTTTCCTAGTGCCGGTTTGAAGTTCCTGCAGTTTTCACTGTAAAACCGGATTATAGCTAGTACCTCCCCATATATATGTATGGAGTGGAGTTTGCAACTGAAAAGAAACTTTGTGTTCCCAACAAGCTAGGTGAAGTTCGGCTTTCACATACACTTTTCTCTAAGAAATGAGCATGTGGAGAGACGTTCGTTCATCTAGGTAAAAGGGAATGGGTTGCAGGAGAAACTTTTACTCTGGTTTCTCAGTGTGTTTCCTAGTGCCGGTTTGAAGTTCCTGCAGTTTTCACTGTAAAACCGAGTTGGAGCTGGTTACTGCCCATATATATGTATGGAGTGGAGTTTGCAACTGAAAAGAAACTTTGTGTTCCCAACAAGCTAGGTGAAGGACGGCATTCACACACACTTAGCTCTCAGAACTGAGCATGTGGAGAGTCGTTCGTTCATCTAGCACAAAGGGAACGGGTTGCACGAGAAACTTTTACTCTGGATTCTCAGTGTGTTTCCTAGTTCCGATTTGAAGTTCCTGCAGTTTTCAATGTAAAACCGAGTTGGAGCTAGTACCTCCCCATTTATATGTATGGAGTGGAGTATACCACTGAAAGAAACTTTGTGTTCCCAACAAGCTAGTTGAAGGACTTCTTTCACACCCAATTATCTCTCAGAACTGAGCATGTGGAGAGAAGTTCGTTCATCTAGCACAAAGGAAACGGGAAACAGGAGAAACTTTTACTCTGGTTTCTCAGTGAGTTTCCTAGTGCCGGTATGAAGTTGCTGAGGTTTTCACTGTAAAACCGAGTTGGAGTTAGTACCTCCCCCATATATATGTATGGAGTGGAGTTTGCAACTGAAAAGAAACTTTGTGTTCCCAACAAGTTAGGTGAAGTACGGCTTTCACACACACATATCTCTCAGAACTGAGCCTGTGGAGAGACGTTCTTTCATCTACCTCAAATGAAACGGGAAGCAGGAGAAACTTTTTCTCTGGTTTCTCTGTGAGTTTCCTGGTGCCGGTTTGAAGTTCCTTCCGTTTTCACTGTAAAACCGAGTTGGAGCTAGTACCTCCGCATATAGATGTATGGATTGGTGTTTGCAACGGAAAAGAAACTTTGTATTCCCAACAAGCTAGTTGAAGGACGGCTTTCACATACACTTATCTCTCAGAAATGAGCATGTGGAGAATCGTTCTTTTATTTAGCACAAAGTGAACGGGTTGAAGGGGAAACTTTTTTCTGGTTCTCACTGTGTTTCCTAGTGCCGTGTTGAAGTTCCTGCAGTTTTCACTGTAAAACCGAGTTGGAGCTAGTACCTCCCCATATATATGTATGGAGTGGAGTTTGCTACTGAAAAGAAACTTTGTATTCCCAACAAGCTAGGTGAAGGACGGTTTTCACACACACTTATCTCTCAGAACTGAGCATGTGGAGATACGTTCTTTCATCTAGCTCAAAGGAAACGGGAAGCAGGAGAAACTTTTACTCTGTTTTCTCAGTGTGTTTGATAGTTCCGGTTTGAAGTTCTTGCAGTTTACACTGTAAAGCCGAGTTGGATCTAGTACCACTCCATATATATGTATGGATAGGAGTATGTAACTGAAAAGAATCTTTGTGTTCCCAACAAGATAGTTGAAAAACGGCTTTCACATACAATTAACTCTCAGAAATGATCATGTGGAGAGACGATCGTTCATCTAGCTAAAAGGGAACGGAATGCAGGAGAAATTTTTACTCTGGATTCTCAATGTGTTTCCTAGTGTCGGTTTGAAGTTCCTGCAGATTTCATTGTAAAACCGTGTTGGAGCTGGTAACTCCCCATATATATGTATGGAGTGGAGTTTGCAACTGAAAAGAAACTATGTGTTCCCAACAAGCTATGTGAAGTACGGCTTTCAAACACACTTATCCCTCAGAACTTAGCATCTGGAGAGTCGTTCGTTCATCTAAAACAAAGGGAACGGTTTGCAGGAGAAACTTTTACTCTGGTTCTCACTGTATTTCTTAGTGCCGTGATGAATTTCCTGCAGTTTTCACTGTAAAACCGAGTTGGTGCTAGTACATTCCCATATATATGTAAGGAATGGAGTTTGCAACTGAAAAATACTTTGTGTTCCCAACAAGCTAGTTGAAGGACGGCTTTCACACACAATTATCTCTCAGAAATTAGCATGTGGAGAGTCGTTCTTTCATCTAGCACAATGGGAACGGGTTGCAGGGGATACTTTTATTCTGGTTCTCACTCTGTTTCCTAGTGCGGGTTTGAAGTTCCTGCAGTTTTCACTGTAAAACCGAGTTGGAGCTAGTACCTCCCCATATATATGTATGGAGTGGAGTTTGCAACTGAAAAGAAACTTTGTGTTCCCAACAAGTTAGGTGAAGGACGGCATTCAAACAAACTTATATATGAGAACTGAGCATGTGGAGAGACTTTCGTTCATCTAGCTCAAAGGGAACGGAAAACAGGAGAAACTTTTACTCTATATTCTCACTGTGTTTCCTAGTGCCGGTTTGAAGTTTCTGCAGTTTTCACTGTAAAACCGAGTTGGAGCTATTACCTCCCAATATATATGTATGGATTGGAGTTTTCAACTGAAAAGAAACTTTGTGTTCCCAACAAGCTAAGTGAAGGACGGCATTCAAACATACTTATCACTGAGGACTGAGCATGAGGAGAGACGTTCGTTCATCTAGCTCAAAGGGACCGGGAAACAGGAGAAACTTCTACACTAATATCGCACTCAGTTTCCTAGTGCCGGTTTGAAGTTCCTGCAGTTTTCACTGTAAAACCGAGTTGGTGCTAGTACATCCCCATATATAAGTATGTAGTGGAATTTGCAACTGAAAAGAAACTTTGTGATCCCAACAAGCTGGGTGAAGGACGGCTTTCACACACACTTTTCTCTCAGAAATGAGCATGTGGAGAGAAGTTCGTTCATCTAGCTAAAGGGGAACGGGTTGCAGGAGAAACTTTTACTCTGGGTTCTCAGTGTGTTCCCTAGTGCCGGTTTGAAGTTCCTGCAGTTTTCACTGTAAAACCGAGTTGGAGCTAGTACCTCCCAATATATATGTATGGAATGGAGTTTGCAACTGAAAAGAAATTTTGTATTCCCTACAAGTTATGTGAAGGACGGCTTTCACACACACTTATCTCTCAGAAATGAGCATGGGGAGAGTCGTTCTTTCATCTAGCACAAAGGGAACGGGTTGCAGGGGATACTTTTATTCTGGTTCTCACTGTGTTTCCTAGTGCGTGTTTGAAGTTCCTGCAGTTTTCACTGTAAATCCAAGTTGGAACTAGTACCTTCCCATATATAAGTACGGAGTGGCGTCTGCAACTGAAAAGAAACTTTGTGTTCCCAACAAGCTAGGTGAAGCTATGTGAAGGAAACTTATATATTAGAACTGAGCATGTGGAGAGACATTCGTTCATCTAGCTCAAAGGGAACGTGAATCAGGAGAACTTTTACTCTATTTTCTCACTGTGTCTCCTAGTGCCGGTTTGAATTTCCTGCAGTTTTCACTGTAAAACCGAGTTGGAGCTATTACCTCCCCATATATATGTATGGAGTGGAGTTTACAACTGAAAAGAAACTTTGTGTTCCCAACAAGCTATGTGAAGTGCGGCTTTCACACCCAATTATCTGTCAGAACTGAGCATGTGGAGAGAAGTTTGTTTATCTAGCAAAATGGGAATGTGTTGCAGGGGAAACTTTTACTCTGGTTTCTCAGTGTGTTTTCTAGTTCCGATTTGAAGTTCCTGCAGTTTTCACTGTAAAACCGAGTTGGAGCTAGTACCTCCCCTTATATATGTATGGAGTGGAGTTTGCAACTGAAAAGAACCTTTTTTGTTCCCAACAAGCTAGGTGAAGGACGGCATTCAAACAAACTTTTCTCTGAGAACTGAGCATGTGGAGAGACGTTCGTTCAACTAGCTCAAAGAGAACGGGAATCAGGAGAAACTTTTACTCTATTTTCTCACTGTGTTTCCTAGTGCCGGTTTGAAGTTCCTGCAGTTTTCACTGTAAAACCGAGTTGGAGCTGGTAACACCCCATATATATGTATGGAGTGGGGTTTGCAACTGAAAAGAAACTTTGTTATTCCCAACAAGCAAGGTGAAGGACGGCTTTCACCCACACTTATCTCTCAGAACTGAGCATGTGGAGAGTCGTTCGTTCATCTAGCACAAAGGGAACTGGTTGCAGGAGAAACTTTTACTCTTGTTTCTCAGTGTGTTTTCTAGTTCCGATTTGAAGTTCCTGCAGTTTTCACTGTAAAACCGAGTTGGAGCTAGTACCTCCCCTTATATATGTATGGAGTGGGGTTTGCAACTGAAAAGAAACTTGGTTTTCCCAACAAGCTAGGTGAAGTGCGGCTTTCACACACACTCTTCTCTCAGATCTTAGCATGTGGAGAGTCGTTCGTTCATCTAGCACAAAGGGAACGGTTTGCAGTGGAAACATTTACTCTGGTTCTCACTGTGTTTCCTAGTGCCGTTATGAATTTTCTGCAGTTTTCACGGTAAAACCTAGTTGGTTCTAGTATCTCCCCATATATATGTATGGATTGGAGTTTGCAACAGAAAAGAAACTTTGTGTTCCCAACAAGATAGGTGAAGTACGGCTTTCACACCATTATACCTCAGATCTGAGCATGTGGAGAGTCTTTCGTTCATCTAGCACAAAGGGAAAGTTTTGCAGGAGATACTTTTACTCTGTTTTCTCAGTGTGTTTCCTAGTTCCGGTATGAAGTTCTTGCAGTTTTCACTGAAAAACCGAGTTATAGCTAGTACCTCCCCTATATATGTATGGAGTGGAGTTTTCAACTGAAAAGAAACTTTGTGTTCCCAACAAGCTAGGTGAAGGACGGCTTTCACAAACCCTAATCTCTCAGAAATGAGCATGTGGAGAATCGTTCTTTTATTTAGCACAAATGGAACGGGTTGAAGGGGAAACTTTTTTCTGGCTCTCACTGTGTTTCCTAGTGCCGTATTGAAGTTCCTGCAGTTTTCACTGTAAAACCGAGTTGGAGCTAGTATCTCCCCATATATAAGTATGGAGTGGAGATTGCAACTGAAAAGAAACTTTGTATTCCCAACAAGCTAGGTGAAGGGCGTTTTTCACACACACTTATCTCTCAGAACTGAGCATGTGGAGAGACGTTCGTTCATCTAGCTCAAAGGAAACGGGAAGCAGGGGAAACTTTTACTCTGTTTTCTCAGTGTGTTTCCTAGTTCCAGTTTGAAGCTCTTGCAGTTTACACTGTAAAGCCGAGTTGGAGCTAGTACCTCCCCATATATATGTATGGATAGGAGTATGCAACTGAAAAGAAACTTTGTGTTCCCAACAAGCTAGTTGAAAAACGGCTTTCACATACAATTAACTCTCAGAAATTAGCATGTGGAGAGACGTTCGTTCATCTAGCTCAAAGGAAACGGGAAGCAGGAGAAACTTTTACTCTGGATTCTCAATGTGTTTCCTAGTTTCGGTTTGAAGTTTCTGCAGTTTTCACTGTAAAACCGAGTTGGAGCTGGTACCTCCCGATATATATGTATGGAGTGGAGTTTGCAACTGAAAAGAAACTTTGTGTTTCCAAAAAGGTAGGTGAAGGACTGCTTTCACACACACTTATCTCTCAGATCTGAGCATGTGGAGAGTCCTTCGTTCATCCAGCACAAAGGGAACGGTTTGCAGGAGAAACCTTACTCTGTTTTCTCAATGTGTTTCCTAGTTCCGGTATGAAGTTCCTGAAGTTTTCACTGTAAAACCGAATTATAGCTAGTACCTCCCCATATATTTGTATGGAATGGAGTTTGCAACTGAAAAGATACTTTGTGTTCCCAACAAGCTAGGTGAAGGACGGCTTTCACACACAATTATCTTTCAGAAATTAGCATGGGGAGAGTCGTTCTTTCATCTAGCACAAAGGGAACGGGTTGCAGGGGACACTTTTATTCTGGTTCTCACTCTGTTTCATAGTGCGGGTGTTAAGTTCCTGCAGTTTTCACTGTAAAACCGAGTTGGAGCTAGTACCTCCCCATATATAAGTATGAAGTGGAGTTTGCAACTGAAAAGAAACTTTGTGTTCCCAACAAGCTAGGTGAAGGACGGCATTCAAACAAACTTATATATGAGAACTGAGCATGTGGAGAGACGTTCGTTCATCTAGCACAAAGGGAACGGGTTGCAGGGGAAACTTTTACTCTGGTTTCTCAGTGTGTTTCCTTGTTCCAGTTTTAAGTTCCTGCAGTTTTCACTGTAAAACTGAGTTGGAGCTAGTACCTCCCATAAACATGTATGGAGTGGAGTATGAAACTGAAATGAAACTTTGTGTTCCCAACAAGCTAGGTGAAGGACGGCTTTCACACACACTTATCTCTCAGAAATGACCATGTGGAGAGGAGTTCGTTCATGTAGCACAAATGGAACGGTTTGCAGGAGAAACATTTACTCTGGTTTCTCAGGGTGTTTCCTTTTGCCGGTTTGAAGTTCCTGCAATTTTCACTGTAAAACCGAGTTGGAGCTAGTACCTCCCCTTATATATGTATGGAGTGGAGTTTGCAACTGAAAAGAAACTTTGTGTTCCCAACATTCTAAGTAAAGGACGGCTTTCACATACACTTATCTCTCAGAAATGAGAATGTGGAGAGATGTTCTTTCATCTAGCACAAAGGGAATGGGTTGCAGGGGAAATTTTTACTCTGATTCTCAGGTTGTTTCCTAGTTCAGATTAGAAGTTCCTGCAGTTTTCACTGTAAAACCGAGTTGGAGCTAGTACCTCCCCATATATATGTAAGTTGTAGAGTTTTCAACTGAAAGAAACTGTGTTCCCAACAAGCTAGGTGAAGGACGGCTTTCACACACACATATCTCAGAACTGAGCATGTGGAGAGTCGTTCGTTCATCTAGCACAAAGGGAACGGGAAGCAGGGGAAACATTTACTCTAGTTTCTCAGTGTGTTTCCTAGTTCCGATTTGAAGTTCTTGCAGGTTTCACTCTAAAACCGAGTTGGAGCTAGTACCTCCCCTTATATATGTATGAAGTGGAGTTTGCACTGAAAAGTAACTTTGTGTTCCCAACTAGCTAGGTGAAGGATGGCTTTCACATACACATTTCTCTCAGAAATGAGAATGTGGAGAGACTTTCTTTCATCTAGCAAAAAGGGAATGGGTTGCAGGGGAAATTTTTACTCTGGTTGTCAGTGTGTTTCCTAGTTCAGATGAGAAGTTCCTGCAGTTTTCACTGTAAAACCGAGTTGGAGCTAGTACCTCCCCATATATATGTATGGTCTGGAGTTTGCAACTGAAAAGGAACTTTGTGTTCCCAACAAGCTAGGTTAAGGACGGCTTTCACACACACTTATCTCTCAGAACTGAGCATGTGGAGAGTCGTTCGTTCATCCAGCACAAAGGGAACGGGAAGCAGGAGAAACTTTTACTCTAGTTTCTCAGTGTGTTTCCTATTTCCAATTTGAAGTTCTTCCAGGTTTCACTGTAAAACCAAGTTGGAGCTAGTACCTCCCCATTTATATATATGGAGTGGAGTATGCAACTGAAAAGAAAATTTGTGTTCCCAACAAGCTAGGTGAAGGACGGCTTTCACACAGACTTATCTTTCAGAAATTAGCATGGGGAGAGTCGTTCTTTCATCTAGCACAAAGGGAACGGGTTGCAGGGGATACTTTTATTCTGGTTCTCACTCTGTTTCCTAGTGCTTGTTTTAAGTTCCTGCAGTTTTCACTGTAAAACCGAGTTGAATCTAGTACCTCCCCATATATAAGTATGTAGTGGAGTTTGCAACTGAAAAGAAACTTTGTGTTCCCAACAAGCTAGGTGAAGGACAGCATTCAAACAAACTTATATATGAGAACTGAGCATGTGGAGAGACGTTCGTTCATCTAGTTCAAAGAGAATGGGAAGTAGGAGAAATTTTACTCTGGGTTCTCAGTGAGTTTCCTAGTCCCGGTTTGAAGTTCCTTCAGTTTTCACTGTAAAATCGAGTTGGAGCTTGTACCTCCCCTTATATATGTATGGAGTGGTTTTTGCAACTGAAAAGAAACTTTGTGTTCCTAACAAGCTAGGTGAAGGACGGCTTTCACATACACTTAACTCTCAGAAATGAGCATGTGGAGAGATGTTCGTTCATCTAGCAAAAAAGGAAAGTGTTGCAGGTGAAAATTTTACTCTGGTTTCTCAGTGAGTTCCTAGTGCCGAATTGAAGTTCCAGCAGTTTTCACGGTAAAACCGAGTTGGAGCTGGTACCTCCCCATATATATGTATGGATTGGAGTTTGCAACTGAAAATAAATTTTGTGTTCCCAACAAGCTATGTGAAGGACGGCTTTCACACACAATTATCTCTCAGAAATGATCATGTGGAGAGTCGTTCTTTCATCTAGCACAAAGGGAACGGGTTGCAGGGGAAACTTTTACTCTGGTTTCTCAGTGTGTTTCCTTGTTCCGGTATTAAGTTCCTGCAGTTTTCACTGTAAAACTGAGTTGGAGCTAGTACCTCCCATATATATGTACGGAGTGGAGTTTGCAACTGAAAAGAAACTTTGTGTTCCCAACAAGCTAGGTGAAGGACGGCATTCAAACAAAATTATATATGAGAACTGAGCATGTGGAGAGACGTTCGTTCATCTAGCTCAAAGGGAACGGGAAGCAGGAGAAACTTTTACTCTGGTTTCTCAGTGAGTTTCCTAGTCCCGGTTTGATGTTCCTTCAGTTTTCACTGTAAAATCGAGTTGGAGCTTGTACCTCTCCATATATATGTATGGATTGTAGTTTGCAACTGAAAAGAAACTTTTTGTTCCCAACAAGATATGTGAAGGACGGCTTTCACACACAATTATCTCTCAGAATTGATCATGTGGAGAGTCGTTCTTTCATCTAGCACAAAGGGAACGGGTTGCAGGGGAAACTTTTACTCTGGTTTCTCAGTGAGTTCCTAGTGCCGGTTTGAAGTTCCTGCAGTTTTCACGGTAAAACCGAGTTGGAGCTGGTAACTCCCCATATATATGTATGGATTGGAGTTTGCAACTGAAAAGAAACTTTGTGTTCCCAACAAGCTATGTGAAGGACGGCTTTCACACACAATTATCTCTCAGAAATGATCATGTGGAGAGTCCTTCGTTCATCCAGCACAAAGGGAACGGTTTGCAGGAGAAACCTTACTCTGATTTCTCAGTGTGTTTCCTAGTTCCGATTTGAAGTTCTTGCAGGTTTCACTCTAAAACCGAGTTGGAGCTAGTACCTCCCCTTATATATGTATGAAGTGGAGTTTGCACTGAAAAGTAACTTTGTGTTCCCAACAAGCTAGGTGAAGGATGGCTTTCACATACACTTTTCTCTCAGAAATGAGAATGTGGAGAGACGTTCTTTCATCTAGCAAAAAGGGAATGGGTTGCAGGGGAAATTTTTACTCTGGTTGTCAGTGTGTTTCCTAGTTCAGATGAGAAGTTCCTGCAGTTTTCACTGTAAAACCGAGTTCGAGCTAGTACCTCCCCATATATATGTATGGTCTGGAGTTTGCAACTGAAAAGAAACTTTGTGTTCCCAACAAGCTAGGTGAAGGACGGTTTTCACACACACTTATCTCTCAGAACTGAGCATGTAGAGTGTCGTTCGTTCCTCTAGCACAAAGGGAACTGGAAGCAGGAGAAACTTTTACTCTAGTTTCTTAGTGTGTTTCCTAGTTCCGATTTGAAGTTCTTCCAGGTTTCACTGTAAAACCGATTTGGAGCTAGTATCTCCCCATTTATATATATGGAGTGGACTATGCAACAGAAAAGAAAATTTGTGTTCCCAACAAGATAGTTGAAGGACTTCTTTCACACCCAATTATCTCACAGGACTGAGCATGTGGAGAGAAGTTCGTTTTCTAGCACAAAGTGAACAGGTTGCAGGAGAAATTTTTCTCTTGGTTCTCAGTGTGTTTCCTAGTCCTGGTTTGAATTTCCTGCACTTTTCACTGTAAAATCGATTAGGAGCTAGTACATCCCCATGTATATGTATGGAGTGGATTTTGCAACTGAAAAGAAACTTTGTGTTCCCAACAAGCTAAGTGAAGGACGGTTTTCACACAAAATTATTTCTGAGAACTGAGCATGTGGAGAGACGTTCGTTCATCTACCTCAAAGGGAACGGGAAACAGGAGAAACTTTTACTCTGGTTTCTCAGTGTATTTCCTAGTGCGGGTTTTAAGTTCCTGCAGTTTTCACTGTAAAACCGAGTTGTAGCTATTACCACCCCATATATATGTATGGAGTGGAGTTTGTAACTGAAAAGAAACTTTTTTGTTCCCAACAAACTTGGTGAAGGACGGCATTCAAACAAAATTATCTCTGAGAAATGATCATGTGGAGAGACGTTTGTTCATCTAGCTCAAAGGTAACGGGAATCAGGAGAAACTTTTACTCTATTTTCTCACTGTGTTTCCTAGTGCCGGTTTGAAGTTTCTGCAGTTTTCACTGTAAAAACGAGTTGGAGCTGGTAACACCCCATATATATGTATGGAGTGGTGTTTGCAAATGAAAAGAAACTTTGTGTTCCCAACAAGCTAGGTGAAGGACGGCTTTCACAGACACATATCTCTCAGAACTGAGCATGTGGAGAGTCGTTCGTTCATCCAGCACAAAGGGAACGGGAAGCAGGAGAAATTTTACTCTCGTTTCTCAGTGAGTTTCCTAGTCCCGGTTTGAAGTTCCTTCAGTTTTCACTGTAAAATGGAGTTGGAGCTTGTACCTCCCCATATATATGTATGGAGTGGTTTTTGCAACTGAAAAGAAACTTTGTGTTCCTAAAAAGCTAGGTGAAGGACGGCTTTCACATACACTTATCTCTCAGAAATGAGCATGTGGAGAGACGTTCGTTCATCTAGCAAAAACGGAAAGTGTTGCAGGTGAAAATTTTACTCTGGTTTCTCAGTGAGTTCCTAGTGCCGGTTTGAAGTTCCTGCAGTTTTCACGGTAAAACCGAGTTGGAACTGGCACCTCCCCATATATATGTATGGATTGGAGTTTGCAACTGAAAAGAAACTTTTTGTTCCCAACAAGCTATGTGAAGGACGGCTTTCACACACAATTATCTCTCAGAAATTATCATGTGGAGAGTCGTTCTTTCATCTAGCACAAAGGGATCGGGTTGCAAGGGAAACTATTACTCTGGTTTCTCAGTGTGTTTCCTTGTTCCGGTTTTCAGTTCCTGCAGTTTTCACTGTAAAACTGAGTTGTAGCTAGTACCTCCCCATATATATGTATGGAGTGGAGTTTGCAACTGAAAAGAAACTTTGTGTTCCCAACAAGCTAGTTGAAGGATGGCTTTCACACACACTTATCTCTCAGATCTGACCATGTGGAGAGTCCTTCGTTCATCCAGCACAAAGGGAACGGTTTGCAGGAGAAACCTTACTCTATTTTCTCAGTGTGTTTCGTCGTTCCGGTATGAAGTTCCTGAAGTTTTCACTGTAAAACCGAATTATAGCTAGTACCTCCCCATATATATGTATGGAATGGAGTTTGCAACTGAAAAGAAACTTTGTGTTCCCAGCAAGCTAGGTGAAGGACGGCTTTCACACACACTTATCTCTCAGAACTGAGCAAGTGGAGAGACGTTCGTTCATCTAGCACCAAGGGAACGGGTTGCAGGAGACACTTTTTCTCTGCTTTCTCAGTCTGTTTCCTAGTGCCGGGTTGAAGTTCCTGCAGTTTTCACTGTAAAACATAGTTGGATTTAGTACCACCACATATATATGTATGGAGTGGAGTTTGCAACTGAAAAGAAACTTTGTGTTTCCAACAAGCTAAGTGAAGGACGGCATTCAAACAAACTTATTTCTGAGAACTGAGCATGAGGAGAGACGTTCGTTCATCTAGCTCAAAGGGAACGGGAAGCAGGAGAAACTTTTACTCTATTATCGCACTCTGTTTCCAAGTGCCGGTTTGAAGTTCCTGCAGTTTTCACTGTAAATCCGAGTTGGAGCTAGTACCTCCCCATTTATATGTATGGAGTGGAGTATGCAACTGAAAACAATCTTTGTGTTCCCAACAAGCTAGGTGAAGTATGGCTTTCACACCCAAGAATCTCTCAGAACTGAGCATGTGGAGAGAAGTTTGTTCATCTAGCACAAAGGGAACTTGTTGCAGGGGAATCATTTACTCTGCTTTCTAAGTGTTTTTCCTTGTGCCGTGTTGAAGTTCCTGCAGTTTTCACTGTAAAACCGAGTTGGAGCTAGTACTTCCCCATATATTTTTATGGAATGGAGTATGTATCTCAAAAGAATCTTTGTGTTCCCAACAAGCTAGTTGAAGGAGAGCTTTCACACAAAATTATATCTGAGAACTGAGCATGTGGAGAGACGTTCGTTCATCTAGCTCAAAGGGAACGGGAAGCAGGAGAAACTTTTTCTCTCGTTTCTCAGTGACTTTCCTAGTGCCGGATAGAAGTTCCTGCAGTTTTCACTGTAAATCCGATTTGGAGCTTGTACCTCCACATATATATATATGGAGTGGAGTTTGCAACTGAAAAGAAACTTTGTGTTCCCAACAAGCTAGGTGAAGGACGGCTTTCACGTAAACTTATTTCTCAGAAATAAGCTTCTTGGGAGACGATCGTTCATCTAGCACAAAGGGAACGGTTAGCAGCAAAAACATTTACTCTGTTTTCTCAGTGTGTTTTCTAGTACCGGTTTCAAGTTCCTGCAGTTTTCACTGTAAAACCGAGTTGGAGCTGGTACCTCCCCATATATATGTATGGAGTGGAGTTTGCAGCTGAAAAGAAACTTTGTGTTCAAAACAAGCTATTTGAAGGACGGCTTTCACACACACATATCTCTCAGTAATGAGCATGTGGAGAGTCGTTCTTTCATCTAGCACAAAGGGAACGGGTTGAAGGGGAAACTTTTACTCTATTTTCTCACTGTGTTTCATAGTGCCGTGTTGAAGTTCCTGCAGTTTTCACTGTAAAACCGAGTTGGAGCTAATACCTCCCCATATAAATGTATGGAGTGGAATTTTCAACTGAAAAGAAACTTTGTGTACCCAACAAGCTAGGTAAAGTAAGGCTTTCACACACATTAATCTCTCAGAAGTAAGCATGTGGAGAGTCCTTCTTTCATCTAGCACAAAGGGATTGGGTTGCAGGGGAAAATTTTACTGTGGTTCTCACTGTGTTTCCTAGTGCCGGTTTGAAGTTCCTGCAGTTTTCACTGTAAAATCGAGTTGGAACTGGTACTTCCCCATATATATGTATGGAGTGGAGATTGATACTGAAAAGAAACTTTGTGTTCCCAACAAGCTATGTGAAGGAAGTCTTTCACACACAATTATCTCTCAGATCTTAACATGTGGAGAGTCTTTCGTTCATCTAGAACAAATTGATCGGGTTGCAGGGGAAACTTTTACTCTGGTTCTCACTGTGTTTCTTAGTGCCGTGTTGAAGTTCCTGTAGTTTTCACTGTAAAACCGAGTTGGATCTAGTACCTCCCCATATATATGTATGGAGTGGAGTTTCCAACTGAAGATAAACTTTGTATTCCCAACAAGCTAGGAGAAGTACGGCTTTCACACACACTTATCTCTCAGAACTTAGCATGCGAGAGACGTTCGTTCATCTAGCACAAAGGGAACTGGATGCCGGAGAAACTTTTACCATGTTTTCTCAGTGTGTTTCCTAGTTCCGGTTTGAAGTTTCTGCAGTTTTCACTGTCAAACCGAGTTGGAGCTAGTACTTTCCCATATATTTGTATTGATTGGAGTATGCAACTGAAAAGAAACTTTGTGTTCACAACAAGCTAGGTGAAAAACGGCTTTCACACACACTTATCTCTCAGAACTGAGCATGTGGAGAGACTTTCGTTCATCTACCTCAAAGGGAACGGGAAGCAGGGAAACTTTTACTCTGGTTTCTCAGTGTGTTTCCTAGTGCGGGTTTGAAGTTCCTGCAGTTTTCACTGTAAAACCGAGTTGTAGCTATTACCACCCCATATATATGTATGGAGTGGAGTTTGCAAATGAAAAGAAACTTTTTTGTTCCCAACAAGCTAGGTGAAGGACGGCATTCAAACAAACTTATCTCTGAGAACTGAGCATGTGGAGAGACGTTCGTTCATCTAGCTCAAAGGGTACGGGAATCAGGCGAAACTTTTACTCTATTTTCTCACTGTGTTTCCTAGTGGCGGTTTGAAGTTCCTGCAGTTTTCACAGTAAAACCGAGTTGGAGCTAGTACCTCCCCTTATATATGTATGGAGTGGAATTTGCAACTGAAAAGAAACTTTGTGTTCCCAACATGCTAAGTAAAGAACGGCTTTCACATACATTTTTCTCTCAGAAATGAGAATGTGGAGAGACGTTTTTTCATCTAGCACAAAGGGAATGGGTTACAGGGGCAATTTTTACTCTGATTCTCAGTGTGTTTCCTAGTTCAGATTAGAAGTTCCTGCAGTTTTTACTGTAAAACCGAGTTGGAGCTAGTACCTCCCCATATATATGTATGGAGTGGAGTTTGCAACTGAAAAGAAACTTTGTGTTCCCAACAAGCTAGGTGAAGGACGGCTTTCACACACACTTATCTCTCAGATCTGAGCATGTGGAGAGTCCTTCGTTCATCCAGCACTAAGGGAACGGTTTGAAGGAGAAACCTTACTCTGTTTTCTCAGTGTGATTCCTAGTTCCGGTATGAAGTTCCTGAAGTTTTCACTGTAAAACCGAATTATAGCTAGTACCTCCCCATATATATGTATGGAATGGAGTTTGCAACTGAAAAGATACTTTGTGTTCCCAACAAGCTAGGTGAAGGACGGCATTCACACACACTTATCCTTCAGAAATTAGCATGGGGAGAGTCGTTCTTTCATCTAGCACAAAGGGAACGGGTTGCAGGGGATACTTTTATTCTGGTTCTCACTCTGTTTCCTAGAGAGGGTTTTAAGTTCCTGCAGTTTTCACTGTAAAATCGAGTTGCAGATAGTACCTCCCCATATATAATTATGGAGTGGAGTTTGCAACTGAAAAGAAACTTTGTGTTCCCAACAAGCTAGGTGAAGGACGGCATTCAAACAAACTTATATTTGAGAACTGAGCATGTGGAGAGATGTTCGTTCATCTAGCTCAAAGGGAACGGGAAGCAGGGGAAACTTTTACTCTGGTTTCTCAGTGAGATTCATAGTCCCGGTTTGAAGCTCCTTCAGTTTTCACTGTAAAATCGAGTTGGAGCTTGTACCTCCCCATATATATGTGTGGAGTGGTTTTTGCAACTGAAAAGAAACTTTGTGTTCCTAACAAGCTAGGTGAAGGACGGCTTTCACATACACTTATCTCTCAGAAATGAGCATGTGGAGAGACGTTCGTTCATCTAGCAAAAACGGAAAGTGTTGCAGGTGAAAATTTTACTCTGGTTTCTCAGTGTGTTTCCTTGTTCCGGTTTTAAGTTCCTGCAGTTTTCACTGTAAAACTGAGTTGTAGCTAGTACCTCCCCATATATATGTATGGAGTGGAGTTTGCAACTGAAAAGAAACTTTGTGTTCCCAACAAGCTAGGTGAAGGACGGCTTTCACACACACTTATCTCTCAGATCTGAGCATGTGGAGAGTCCTTCGTTCATCCAGCACTAAGGGAACGGTTTGAAGGAGAAACCTTACTCTGTTTTCTCAGTGTGTTTCCTAGTTCCGGTATGAAGTTCCTGAAGTTTTCACTGTAAAACCGAATTATAGCTAGTACCTCCCCATATATATGTATGGAATGGAGTTTGCAACGGAAAAGATACTTTGTGTTCCCAACAAGCTAGGTGAAGGACGTCATTCACACACACTTATCCTTCAGAAATTAGCATGGGGAGAGTCGTTCTTTCATCTAGCACAAAGGGAACGGGTTGCAGGGGATAATTTTATTCTGGTTCTCACTCTGTTTCCTAGAGAGGGTTTTAAGTTCCTGCAGTTTTCACTGTAAAATCGAGTTGCAGATAGTACCTCCCCATATATAAGTATGGAGTGGAGTTTGCAACTGAAAAGAAACTTTGTGTTCCCAACAAGCTAGGTGAAGGACGGCATTCAAACAAACTTATATATGAGAACTTAGCATGTGGAGAGACGTTCGTTCATCTAGCTCAAAGGGAACGGGAAGCAGGAGAAACTTTTACTCTGGTTTCTCAGTGAGTTTCCTAGTCCCGGTTTGAAGCTCCTTCAGTTTTCACTGTAAAATCGAGTTGGAGCTTGTACCTCCCCATATATATGTATGGATTGGTTTTTGCAACTGAAAAGAAACTTTGTTTTCCTAACAAGCTAGGTGAAGGACGGCTTTCACATACACTTATCTCTCAGAAATGAGCATGTGGAGAGACGTTCGTTCATCTAGCAAAAACGGAAAGAGTTGCAGGTGAAAATTTTACTCTGGTTTCTCAGTGAGTTCCTAGTGCCGGTTTGAAGTTCCTGCAGTTTTCACGGTAAAACCTAGTTGGAGCTGGTACCTCCCCATATATATGTATGGATTGGAGTTTGCAACTGAAAAGAAACTTTTTGTTCCCAACAAGCTAGGTGAAGGACGGCTTTCACACACACTTATCTCTCAGATCTGAGCATGTGGAGAGTCCTTCTTTCATCCAGCACTAAGGGAACGGTTTGAAGGAGAAACCTTACTCTGTTTTCTCAGTGTGATTCCTAGTTCCGGTATGAAGTTCCTGAAGTTTTCACTGTAAAACCGAATTATAGCTAGTACCTCCCCATATATATGTATGGAATGGAGTTTGCAACTGAAAAGATACTTTGTGTTCCCAACAAGCTAGGTGAAGGACGGCATTCACACACACTTATCCTTCAGAAATTAGCATGGGGAGAGTCGTTCTTTCATCTAGCACAAAGGGAACGGGTTGCAGGGGATACTTTTATTCTGGTTCTCACTCTGTTTCCTAGAGAGGGTTTTAAGTTCCTGCAGTTTTCACTGTAAAATCGAGTTGCAGATAGTACCTCCCCATATATAATTATGGAGTGGAGTTTGCAACTGAAAAGAAACTTTGTGTTCCCAACAAGCTAGGTGAAGGACGGCATTCAAACAAACTTATATTTGAGAACTGAGCATGTGGAGAGATGTTCGTTCATCTAGCTCAAAGGGAACGGGAAGCAGGGGAAACTTTTACTCTGGTTTCTCAGTGAGATTCATAGTCCCGGTTTGAAGCTCCTTCAGTTTTCACTGTAAAATCGAGTTGGAGCTTGTACCTCCCCATATATATGTGTGGAGTGGTTTTTGCAACTGAAAAGAAACTTTGTGTTCCTAACAAGCTAGGTGAAGGACGGCTTTCACATACACTTATCTCTCAGAAATGAGCATGTGGAGAGACGTTCGTTCATCTAGCAAAAACGGAAAGTGTTGCAGGTGAAAATTTTACTCTGGTTTCTCAGTGTGTTTCCTTGTTCCGGTTTTAAGTTCCTGCAGTTTTCACTGTAAAACTGAGTTGTAGCTAGTACCTCCCCATATATATGTATGGAGTGGAGTTTGCAACTGAAAAGAAACTTTGTGTTCCCAACAAGCTAGGTGAAGGACGGCTTTCACACACACTTATCTCTCAGATCTGAGCATGTGGAGAGTCCTTCGTTCATCCAGCACTAAGGGAACGGTTTGAAGGAGAAACCTTACTCTGTTTTCTCAGTGTGTTTCCTAGTTCCGGTATGAAGTTCCTGAAGTTTTCACTGTAAAACCGAATTATAGCTAGTACCTCCCCATATATATGTATGGAATGGAGTTTGCAACGGAAAAGATACTTTGTGTTCCCAACAAGCTAGGTGAAGGACGTCATTCACACACACTTATCCTTCAGAAATTAGCATGGGGAGAGTCGTTCTTTCATCTAGCACAAAGGGAACGGGTTGCAGGGGATAATTTTATTCTGGTTCTCACTCTGTTTCCTAGAGAGGGTTTTAAGTTCCTGCAGTTTTCACTGTAAAATCGAGTTGCAGATAGTACCTCCCCATATATAAGTATGGAGTGGAGTTTGCAACTGAAAAGAAACTTTGTGTTCCCAACAAGCTAGGTGAAGGACGGCATTCAAACAAACTTATATATGAGAACTTAGCATGTGGAGAGACGTTCGTTCATCTAGCTCAAAGGGAACGGGAAGCAGGAGAAACTTTTACTCTGGTTTCTCAGTGAGTTTCCTAGTCCCGGTTTGAAGCTCCTTCAGTTTTCACTGTAAAATCGAGTTGGAGCTTGTACCTCCCCATATATATGTATGGATTGGTTTTTGCAACTGAAAAGAAACTTTGTTTTCCTAACAAGCTAGGTGAAGGACGGCTTTCACATACACTTATCTCTCAGAAATGAGCATGTGGAGAGACGTTCGTTCATCTAGCAAAAACGGAAAGAGTTGCAGGTGAAAATTTTACTCTGGTTTCTCAGTGAGTTCCTAGTGCCGGTTTGAAGTTCCTGCAGTTTTCACGGTAAAACCTAGTTGGAGCTGGTACCTCCCCATATATATGTATGGATTGGAGTTTGCAACTGAAAAGAAACTTTTTGTTCCCAACAAGCTAGGTGAAGGACGGCTTTCACACACACTTATCTCTCAGATCTGAGCATGTGGAGAGTCCTTCTTTCATCCAGCACTAAGGGAACGGTTTGAAGGAGAAACCTTACTCTGTTTTCTCAGTGTGATTCCTAGTTCCGGTATGAAGTTCCTGAAGTTTTCACTGTAAAACCGAATTATAGCTAGTACCTCCCCATATATATGTATGGAATGGAGTTTGCAACTGAAAAGATACTTTGTGTTCCCAACAAGCTAGGTGAAGGACGGCATTCACACACACTTATCCTTCAGAAATTAGCATGGGGAGAGTCGTTCTTTCATCTAGCACAAAGGGAACGGGTTGCAGGGGATACTTTTATTCTGGTTCTCACTCTGTTTCCTAGAGAGGGTTTTAAGTTCCTGCAGTTTTCACTGTAAAATCGAGTTGCAGATAGTACCTCCCCATATATAATTATGGAGTGGAGTTTGCAACTGAAAAGAAACTTTGTGTTCCCAACAAGCTAGGTGAAGGACGGCATTCAAACAAACTTATATTTGAGAACTGAGCATGTGGAGAGATGTTCGTTCATCTAGCTCAAAGGGAACGGGAAGCAGGGGAAACTTTTACTCTGGTTTCTCAGTGAGATTCATAGTCCCGGTTTGAAGCTCCTTCAGTTTTCACTGTAAAATCGAGTTGGAGCTTGTACCTCCCCATATATATGTGTGGAGTGGTTTTTGCAACTGAAAAGAAACTTTGTGTTCCTAACAAGCTAGGTGAAGGACGGCTTTCACATACACTTATCTCTCAGAAATGAGCATGTGGAGAGACGTTCGTTCATCTAGCAAAAACGGAAAGAGTTGCAGGTGAAAATTTTACTCTGGTTTCTCAGTGAGTTCCTAGTGCCGGTTTGAAGTTCCTGCAGTTTTCACGGTAAAACCTAGTTGGAGCTGGTACCTCCCCATATATATGTATGGATTGGAGTTTGCAACTGAAAAGAAACTTTGTGTTCCCAACAAGCTAGGTGAAGGACGGCTTTCACACACACTTATCTCTCAGATCTGAGCATGTGGAGAGTCCTTCTTTCATCCAGCACTAAGGGAACGGTTTGAAGGAGAAACCTTACTCTGTTTTCTCAGTGTGATTCCTAGTTCCGGTATGAAGTTCCTGAAGTTTTCACTGTAAAACCGAATTATAGCTAGTACCTCCCCATATATATGTATGGAATGGAGTTTGCAACTGAAAAGATACTTTGTGTTCCCAACAAGCTAGGTGAAGGACGGCATTCACACACACTTATCCTTCAGAAATTAGCATGGGGAGAGTCGTTCTTTCATCTAGCACAAAGGGAACGGGTTGCAGGGGATACTTTTATTCTGGTTCTCACTCTGTTTCCTAGAGAGGGTTTTAAGTTCCTGCAGTTTTCACTGTAAAATCGAGTTGCAGATAGTACCTCCCCATATATAATTATGGAGTGGAGTTTGCAACTGAAAAGAAACTTTGTGTTCCCAACAAGCTAGGTGAAGGACGGCATTCAAACAAACTTATATTTGAGAACTGAGCATGTGGAGAGACGTTCGTTCATCTAGCTCAAAGGGAACGGGAAGCAGGAGAAACTTTTACTCTGGTTTCTCAGTGAGTTTCCTAGTCCCGGTTTGAAGCTCCTTCAGTTTTCACTGTAAAATCGAGTTGGAGCTTGTACCTCCCCATATATATGTGTGGAGTGGTTTTTGCAACTGAAAAGAAACTTTGTGTTCCTAACAAGCTAGGTGAAGGACGGCTTTCACATACACTTATCTCTCAGAAATGAGCATGTGGAGAGACGTTCGTTCATCTAGCAAAAACGGAAAGTGTTGCAGGTGAAAATTTTACTCTGGTTTCTCAGTGTGTTTCCTTGTTCCGGTTTTAAGTTCCTGCAGTTTTCACTGTAAAACTGAGTTGTAGCTAGTACCTCCCCATATATATGTATGGAGTGGAGTTTGCAACTGAAAAGAAACTTTGTGTTCCCAACAAGCTAGGTGAAGGACGGCTTTCACACACACTTATCTCTCAGATCTGAGCATGTGTAGAGTCCTTCGTTCATCCAGCACTAAGGGAACGGTTTGAAGGAGAAACCTTACTCTGTTTTCTCAGTGTGTTTCCTAGTTCCGGTATGAAGTTCCTGAAGTTTTCACTGTAAAACCGAATTATAGCTAGTACCTCCCCATATATATGTATGGAATGGAGTTTGCAATGGAAAAGATACTTTGTGTTCCCAACAAGCTAGGTGAAGTACGGCATTCACACACACTTATCCTTCAGAAATTAGCATGGGGAGAGTCGTTCTTTCATCTAGCACAAAGGGAACGGGTTGCAGGGGATAATTTTATTCTGGTTCTCACTCTGTTTCCTAGAGAGGGTTTTAAGTTCCTGCAGTTTTCACTGTAAAATCGAGTTGCAGATAGTACCTCCCCATATATAAGTATGGAGTGGAGTTTGCAACTGAAAAGAAACTTTGTGTTCCCAACAAGCTAGGTGAAGTACGGCATTCAAACAAACTTATATATGAGAACTTAGCATGTGGAGAGACGTTCGTTCATCTAGCTCAAAGGGAACGGGAAGCAGGAGAAACTTTTACTCTGGTTTCTCAGTGAGTTTCCTAGTCCCGGTTTGAAGCTCCTTCAGTTTTCACTGTAAAATCGAGTTGGAGCTTGTACCTCCCCATATATATGTGTGGAGTGGTTTTTGCAACTGAAAAGAAACTTTGTGTTCCTAACAAGCTAGGTGAAGGACGGCTTTCACATACACTTATCTCTCAGACATGAGCATGTGGAGAGACGTTCGTTCATCTAGCAAAAACGGAAAGAGTTGCAGGTGAAAATTTTACTCTGGTTTCTCAGTGAGTTCCTAGTGCCGGTTTGAAGTTCCTGCAGTTTTCACGGTAAAACCTAGTTGGAGCTGGTACCTCCCCATATATATGTATGGATTGGAGTTTGCAACTGAAAAGAAACTTTTTGTTCCCAACAAGCTATGTGAAGGACGGCTTTCACACACAATTATCTCTCAGAAATGATCATGTGGAGAGTCGTTCTTTCATCTAGCACAAAGGGAACGGGTTGCAGGGGAAACTTTTACTCTGGTTTCTCAGTGTGTTTCCTTGTTCCGGTTTTAATTTCCTGCAGTTTTCACTGTAAAACTGAGTTGGAGCAAGTACCTCCCATATATATGTACGGAGTGGAGTATGCAACTGAAATGAAACTTTGTGTTCCCAACAAGCTAGGTGAAGGACGGCTTTCACACACACTTATCTCTCAGAAATGACCATGTGGAGAGGAGTTCATTCATGTAGCACAAAGGGAACTGTTTGCAGGAGAAACTTTTACTCTGGTTTCTCAGGGTGTTTCCTTTTGCCAGTTTGAATTTCCTGCAATTTTCACTGTAAAACCGAGTTGGAGCTAGTACCTCCCCTTATATATGTATGGAGTGGAGTTTGCAACTGAAAAGAAACTTTGTGTTCCCAACATGCTAAATAAAGGACGGCTTTCACATACACTTATCTCTCAGTAATGAGAATGTGGAGAGATTTTCTTTCATCTAGCACAAAGGGAATGGGTTGCAGGGGAAATTTTTACTCTGATTCTCAGGTTGTTTCCTAGTTCAGATTAGAAGTTCCTGCAGTTTTCACTGTAAAACCGAGTTGGAGCTAGTACCTCCCCATATATATGCAAGGTGTGGGGTTTGCAACTGAAAAGAAACTTTGTGTTCCCAACAAGCTAGGTGAAGGACGGCTTTCACACACACTTATATCTCAGAACTGAGCATGTGGAGAGTCGTTCGTTCATCTAGCTCAAAGGGACGGGAAGCAGGAGAAACGTTTACTCTAGTTTCTCAGTGTGTTTCCTAGTTCCGATTTGAAGTTCTTGCAGGTTTCACTCTAAAACCGAGTTGGAGCTAGTACCTCCCCTTATAAATGTATGAAGAGGAGTTTGCATTGAAAAGTAACTTTGTGTTCCCAACAAGCTGGGTGAAGGACGGCTATCACACACAATTATCTCTCAGAAATGAGCATGTGGAGAGACGTTCTTTCATCTAGCACAAAGGGAACTGTTTGCAGGAGAAACTTTTACTCTGGTTTCTCAGTGTGTTTCCTAGTTCCGGTTTGATGTTCTTGCAGGTTTCACTGTAAAACCGAGTTGGAGCTAGTACCTCCCCATTTATATATATGGAGTGGAGTATGCAACTGAAAAGAAACTTTGTGTTCCCAACAAGCTAGTTGAAGGACTTCTTTCACACCCAATTATCTCTCAGGGCTGAGCATGTGGAGAGAAGTTCGTTTTCTAGCACAAAGTTAACGGGTTGCAGGAGAAACTTTTACTCTGGTTTCTCAGTGTGTTTCCTAGTGCCGGGTTGAAGTTCCTGTAGTTTTCACTGTAAAACATAGTTGGATTTAGTACCACCACATATATATGTATGGAGTGGTGTTTGCAACTGAAAAGAAACTTTGTGTTTCCAACAAGCTAAGTGAAGGACGGCATTCAAACAAACTTATTTCTGAGAACTGAGCATGAGGAGAGACGTTCGTTCATCTAGCTCAAAGGGAACGGGAAGCAGGAGAAACTTTTACTCTATTATCGCACTCTGTTTCCAAGTGCCGGTTTGAAGTTCCTGCAGTTTTCACTGTAAATCCGAGTTGGAGCTAGTACCTCCCCATTTATATGTATGGAGTGGAGTATGCAACTGAAAAGAATCTTTGTGTTCCCAACAAGCTAGGTGAAGTATGGCTTTCACACCCAATAATCTCTCAGAACTGAGCATGTGGAGAGAAGTTTGTTCATCTAGCACAAAGGGAACGTGTTGCAGGGGAATCATTTACTCTGCTTTCTAAGTGTTTTTCCTAGTGCCGTGATGAAGTTCCTGCAGTTTTCACTGTAAAACCGAGTTGGAGCTAGTACTTCCCCATATATTTTTATGGAATGGAGTATGTATCTGAAAAGAATCTTTGTGTTCCCAACAAGCTAGTTGAAGGACAGCTTTCACACAAAATTATATCTGAGAACTGAGCATGTGGAGAGACGTTCGTTCATCTAGCTCAAAGGGAACGGGAAGCAGGAGAAACTTTTTCTCTCGTTTCTCAGTGACTTTCCTAGTGCCGGATAGAAGTTCCTGCAGTTTTCACTGTAAAACCGATTTGGAGCTTGTACCTCCACATATATATATATATGGAGTGGAGTTTGCAACTGAAAAGAAACTTTGTGTTCCCAACAAGCTAGGTGAAGGACGGCTTTCACGTAAACTTATTTCTCAGAAATAAGCTTGTTGGGAAACGATCGTTCATCTAGCACAAAGGGAACGGTTTGCAGGAAAAACATTTACTCTGTTTTCTCAGTGTGTTTTCTAGTACCGGTTTCAAGTTCCTGCAGTTTTCACTGTAAAACCGAGTTGGAGCTGGTACCTCCCCATATATATGTATGGAGTGGAGTTTGCAGCTGAAAAGAAACTTTGTGTTCAAAACAAGCTATTTAAAGGACGGCTTTCACACACACATATCTCTCAGTAATGAGCATGTGGAGAGTCGTTCTTTCATCTAGCACAAAGGGAACGGGTTGAAGGGGAAACTTTTACTCTATTTTCTCACTGTGTTTCCTAGTGCCGTGTTGAAGTTCCTGCAGTTTTCACTGTAAAACCGAGTTGGAGCTAATACCTCCCCATATAAATGTATGGAGTGGAATTTTCAACTGAAAAGACACTTTGTGTACCCAACAAGCTAGGTAAAGTAAGGCTTTCACACACATTAATCTCTCAGATGTAAGCATGTGGAGAGCCCTTCTTTCATCTAGCACAAAGGGATTGGGTTGCAGGGGAAAATTTTACTGTGGTTCTCACTGTGTTTCCTAGTGCCGGTTTGAAGTTCCTGCAGTTTTCACTGTAAAATCGAGTTAGAACTGGTACCTCCCCATATATATGTATGGAGTGGAGATTGAAACTGAAAAGAAACTTTGTGTTCCCAACAAGCTATGTGAAGGAAGTCTTTCACACACAATTATTCCTCAGATCTTAACATGTGGAGAGTCTTTCGTTCATCTAGAACAAATTGTTCGGGTTGCAGGGGAAACTTTTACTCTGGTTCTCACTGTGTTTCTTAGTGCCGTGTTGAAGTTCCTGTAGTTTTCACTGTAAAACCGAGTTGGATCTAGTACCTCCCCATATATATGTATGGAGTGGAGTTTCCAACTGAAGATAAACTTTGTATTCCCAACAAGCTAGGAGAAGTACGGCTTTCACACACACTTATCTCTCAGAACTTAGCATGCGATAGACGTTCGTTCATTTAGCACAAAGGGAACTGGATGCCGGAGAAACTTTTACCATGTTTTCTCAGTGTGTTTCCTAGTTCCGGTTTGAAGTTTCTGCAGTTTTCACTGTCAAACCGAGTTGGAGCTAGTACTTTCCCATATATTTGTATGGATTGGAGTATGCAACTGAAAAGAAACTCTGTGTTCCCAACAAGCTAGGTGAAAAACGGCTTTCACACACACTTATCTCTCAGAACTGAGCATGTGGAGAGACGTTCGTTCATCTACCTCAAAGGGAACGGGAAGCAGGGAAACTTTTACTCTGGTTTCTCAGTGTGTTTCCTAGTGCGGGTTTGAAGTTCCTGCAGTTTTCACTGTAAAACCGAGTTGTAGCTATTACCACCCCATATATATGTATGGAGTGGAGTTTGCAAATGAAAAGAAACTTTTTTGTTCCCAACAATCTAGGTGAAGGACGGCATTCAAACAAACTTATCTCTGAGAACTGAGCATGTGGAGAGACGTTCGTTCATCTAGCTCAAAGGGTACGGGAATCAGGTGAAACTTTTACTCTATTTTCTCACTGTGTTTCCTAGTGGCGGTTTGAAGTTTCTGCAGTTTTCACTGTAAAACCGAGATGGAGCTGTTAACACCCCATATATATGTTTGGAGTGGGGTTTGCAACTGAAAAGAAACTTTGTGTTCCCAACAAGCTAGGTGAAGGACTGCTTTCACACACACTTATCTCTCAGATCTGAGCATGTGGAGAGTCCTTCGTTCATCCAGCACTAAGGGAACGGTTTGAAGGAGAAACCTTACTCTGTTTTCTCAGTGTGTTTCCTAGTTCCGGTATGAAGTTTCTGAAGTTTTCACTGTAAAACGGAATTATAGCTAGTACCTCCGCATATATATGTATGGAATGGAGTTTGCAACTGAAAAGATACTTTGTGTTCCCAACAAGCTAGGTGAAGGACGGCATTCACACACACTTATCCTTCAGAAATTAGCATGGGGAGAGTCGTTCTTTCATCTAGCACAATGGGAACGGGTTGCAGGGGATACTTTTATTCTGGTTCTCACTCTGTTTCCTAGAGAGGGTTTTAAGTTCCTGCAGTTTTCACTGTAAAATCGAGTTGCAGATAGTACCTCCCCATATATAATTATGATGTGGAGTTTGCAACTGAAAAGAAACTTTGTGTTCCCAACAAGCTAGGTGAAGGACGGCATTCAAACAAACTTATATTTGAGAACTGAGCATGTGGAGAGACGTTCGTTCATTTAGCTCAAAGGAAACGGGAAGCAGGAGAAACTTTTACTCTGGTTTCTCAGTGAGATTCCTAGTCCCGGTTTGAAGCTCCTTCAGTTTTCACTGTAAAATCGAGATGGAACTGTTAACACCCCATATATATTTTTGGAGTGGGGTTTGCAACTGAAAAGAAACTTTGTGTTCCCAACAAGCTAGGTGAAGGACGGCTTTCACACACACTTATCTCTCAGAACTCAGCATGTGGAGAGACGTTCGTTTATCTAGCACAAAGGGAACTGGTTGCAGGAGAAACTTTTACTCTGGATTCTCAGTGGGTTTCCTTGTGCCGGTTTGAAGTTCCTGCAATTTTCACTGTAAAACCGAGTTGGAGCTAGTACCTCCCCTTATATATGTATGGAGTGGAATTTGCAACTGAAAAGAAACTTTGTGTTCCCAACAAGCTAAGTAAAGAACGGCTTTCACATACATTTTTCTCTCAGAAATGAGAACGTGGAGAGACGTTTTTTCATCTAGCACAAGGGGAATGGGTTACAGGGGCAATTTTTACTCTGATTCTCAGTGTGTTTCCTAGTTCAGATTAGAAGTTCCTGCAGTTTTCACTGTAAAACCGCGTTGGAGCTAGTAACTCCCCATATATATGTATGGAGTGGAGTTTGAAATTGAAAAGAAACTTTGTGTTCCCAACAAGCTAGGTGAAGGACGGCTTTCACACACAATTATCTCTCAGATCTGAGCATGTGGAGAGTCCTTCGTTCATCCAGCACTAAGGGAACGGTTTGAAGGAGAAACCTTACTCTGTTTTCTCAGTGTGTTTCCTAGTTCCGGTATGAAGTTCCTGAAGTTTTCACTGTAAAACCGAATTATAGCTAGTACCTCCCCATATATATGTATGGAATGGAGTTTGCAACTGAAAAGATACTTTGTGTTCCCAACAAGCTAGGTGAAGGACGGCATTCACACACACTTATCCTTCAGAAATTAGCATGGAGAGAGTCGTTCTTTCATCTAGCACAAAGGGAACATGTTGCAGGGGATACTTTTATTCTGGTTCTCACTCTGTTTCCTAGAGAGGGTTTTAAGTTCCTGCAGTTTTCACTGTAAAATCGAGTTGCAGATAGTACCTCCCCATATATAATTATGGAGTGGAGTTTGCAACTGAAAAGAAACTTTGTGTTCCCAACAAGCTAGGTGAAGGACGGCATTCAAACAAACTTATATTTGAGAACTGAGCATGTGGAGAGACGTTCGTTCATCTAGCTCAAAGGGAACGGGAAGCAGGAGAAAGTTTTACTCTGGTTTCTCAGTGAGATTCCTAGTCCCGGTTTGAAGCTCCTTCAGTTTTCACTGTAAAATTGAGTTGGAGCTTGTACCTCCCCATATATATGTGTGGAGTGGTTTTTGCAACTGAAAAGAAACTTTGTGTTCCTAACAAGCTAGGTGAAGGACGGCTTTCACATACATTTATCTCTCAGAAATGAGCATGTGGAGAGACGTTCGTTCATCTAGCAAAAACGGAAAGTGTTGCAGGTGAAAATTTTACTCTGGTTTCTCAGTGTGTTTCCTTGTTCCGGTTTTAAGTTCCTGCAGTTTTCACTGTAAAACTGAGTTGTAGCTAGTACCTCCCCATATATATGTATGGAGTGGAGTTTGCAACTGAAAAGAATCTTTGTGTTCCCAACAAGCTAGGTGAAGGACGGCTTTCACACACACTTATCTCTCAGATCTGAGCATGTGGAGAGTCCTTCGTTCATCCAGCACAAAGGGAACGGGTTGAAAGGGAAACTTTTACTCTATTTTCTCACTGTGTTTCCTAGTGCCGTGTTGAAGTTCCTGCAGTTTTCACTGTAACATCGAGTTGGAACTGGTACCTCCCCATATATATATATGGAGTGGAGATTGAAACTGAAAAGAAACTTTGTGTTCCCAACAAGCTATGTGAAGGAAGTCTTTCACACACAATTATCTCTCAGATCTTAACATGTGGAGAGTCTTTCGTTCATCTAGAACAAATTGATCGGGTTGCAGGGGAAACTTTTACTCTGGTTCTCACTGTGTTTCTTAGTGCCGTGTTGAAGTTCCTGTAGTTTTCACTGTAAAACCGAGTTGGATCTAGTACCTCCCCATATATATGTATGGAGTGGAGTTTCCAACTGAAGATAAACTTTGTATTCCCAACAAGCTAGGAGAAGTACGGCTTTCACACACATTTATCTCTCAGAACTTAGCATGCGAGAGACGTTCGTTCATCTAGCACAAAGGAAACTGGATGCCGGAGAAACTTTTACCATGTTTTCTCAGTGTGTTTCCTAGTTCCGGTTTGAAGTTTCTGCAGTTTTCACTGTCAAACCGAGTTGGAGCTAGTACTTTCCCATATATTTGTATGGATTGGAGTATGCAACTGAAAAGAAACTTTGTGTTCACAACAAGCTAGGTGAAAAACGGCTTTCACACACACTTATCTCTCAGAACTGAGCATGTGGAGAGACTTTCGTTCATCTACCTCAAAGGGAACGGGAAGCAGGGAAACTTTTACTCTGGTTTGTCAGTGTGTTTCCTAGTGCGGGTTTGAAGTTCCTGCAGTTTTCACTGTAAAACCGAGTTGTAGCTATTACCACCCCATATATATGTATGGAGTGGAGTTTGCAAATGAAAAGAAACTTTTTTGTTCCCAACAAGCTAGGTGAAGGACGGCATTCAAACAAACTTATCTCTGAGACCAGAGCATGTGGAGAGACTTTCGTTCATCTAGCTCAAAGGGTACGGGAATCAGGCGAAACTTTTACTCTATTTTCTCACTGTGTTTCCTAGTGGCGGTTTGAAGTTTCTGCAGTTTTCACTGTAAAACCGAGATGGAGCTGGTAACACCCCATATATATGTTTAGAGTGGGGTTTGCAACTGAAAAGAAACTTTGTGTTCCCAACAAGCTAGGTGAAGGACGGCTTTCACACACACTTATCTCTCAGAACTCACCATGTGGAGAGACGTTCGTTCATCTAGCACAAAGGGAACTGGTTGCAGGGAAACTTTTACTCTGGATTCTCAGTGGGTTTCCTTGTGCCGGTTTGAAGTTCCTGCAATTTTCACTGTAAAACCGAGTTGGAGCTAGTACCTCCCCTTATATATGTATGGAGTGGAATTTGCAACTGAAAAGAAACTTTGTGTTCCCAACAAGCTAAGTAAAGAACGGCTTTCACATACATTTTTCTCTCAGAAATGAGAATGTGGAGAGACGTTTTTTCACCTAGCACAAAGGGAATGGGTTACAGGGGCAATTTTTACTCTGATTCTCAGTGTGTTTCCTAGTTCAGATTAGAAGTTCCTGCAGTTTTCACTGTAAAACCGAGTTGGAGCTAGTACCTCCCCATATATATGTAAGGTGTGGAGTTTGCAACTGAAAAGATACTTTGTGTTCCCAACAAGCTAGATGAAGGAAGGCTTTCACACACACTTATCTCTCAGAACTGAACATCTGGAGAGTCGTTCGTTCATCTAGCACAAAAGGAACGGGAAGCAGGAGAAACTTTTACTCTAGTTTCTCAGTGTGTTTCCTAGTTCCGATTTGAAGTTCTTGCAGGTTTCACTTTAAAACCGAGTTGGAGCTAGTACCTCCCCATATATATATATGGAGTGGAGTATGCAACTGAAAAGAAACTTTGTGTTCCCAACAAGCTAGTTGAAGGACTTCTTTCACACCCAATTATCTCTCAGAACTGAACATGTGGAGAGACGTTCGTTCATCTAGCTCAAATGGAACGGGAATTATGAGAAACTTTTACTCTGTTTTCTCACTGTGTTTCCTAGTGCCGGTTTTAAGTTCCTGCAGTTTTCACTGTAAAACCGATTTGGAGCTGGTAACACCCCATATATATTTATGGAGTGTGGTTTGCAACTGAAAAGAAACTTTGTGTTCCCAACAAGCAGGCTGAAGGACGGCTTTCACACACACTTATCTCTCAGAACTGACCATGTGGAGAGTCGTTCGTTCATCTAGCACAAAGGGAACTTATTGCAGGAGAAACTTTTCTCTGGTTTCTCAGTGTGATTCCTACTTCCGATTTGAAGTTCCTGCAGTTTTCACAGTAAAACCGAGTTGGAGCTAGTACTTCCCGATATATATGTATGGAGTGGAGTTTGCAACTGTAAAGAAACTTTGTGTTCCCAAAAATCTAGTTGAAGTACGTCTTTCACACACACTTATCTCTCAGATCTCAGCATGTGGAGAATCCTTCGTTCATCTAGCACAAATGGATTGGGTTGCAGGAGAAACTTTTTCTCTGGTTTCTCAGTGTGATTCCTACTTCCGATTTGAAGTTCCTGCAGTTTTCACAGTAAAACCGATTTGGAGCTGGTAACACCCCATAAATATGTATGGAGTGTGGTTTGCAACTGAAAAGAAACTTTGTGTTCCCAACAAGCTAGGTGAAGGACTGCTTTCACACAAACTTATCTCTCAGAAATTAGCATGGGGAGGGTCGTTCTTTCATTTAGCACAAAGAGAAAGGGTTGCAGGGGATACTTTTATTACGGTTCTCACTCTGTTTCCTAGTGCGGGTATGAAGTTCCTGCAGTTTTCACTGTAAAACCGATTTGGAGCTAGTACCTCCCCATATATATGTATTGAGTGGAATTTGCAACTGAAAAGGAACTTTGTTTCCCAACAAGCTAGATGAATGACGGCATTCAAACAAACTTATATATGAGAACTGAGCATGAGGAGAGACGTTCGTTCATCTAGCTCAAAGGGAACGGGAAGCAGGAGAAACTTTTACTGTATTATCGCACTCTGTTTCCTAGTGCCGGTTTGAAGTTCCTACAGTTTTCACTGTAAAACCGAGTTGGAGCTAGTACCTCCCCATTTATATATATGGAGTGGAGTATGCAACTGAAAAGAATCTTTGTGTTCCCAACAAGCTAGGTGAAGGACGGCTTTCACACCCAATTATCTCTCAGAACTGAGCATGTGGAGAGAATTTTGTTCATCTAGCACAATGGGAACGTGTTGCAGGGGAAACTTTTACTCTGCTTTCTCAGTGTTTTTCCTAGTTCCATGTTGAATTTCCTGCAGTTTTCCCTGTAAAACCGAGTTGGAGCTAGTACTTCCTCATATATTTTTATGGAATGAAGTATGCATCTGAAAAGAAACTTTGTGTTCCCAACAAGCTAGTTGAAGGACAGCTTTCACACAAAATTATATCTGAGAACTGAGTATGTGGAGAGACGTCCGTTCATCTAGCTCAAAGGGAACGGGAAGCAGGAGAAACTTTTACTCTGGTTTCTCAGTGAGTTTCCTAGTGCCGGTTTGAAGTTCCTGCAGTTTTCACTGTAAAACCGATTTGGAGCTAGTACCTCCCCATATATATATATGGAGTGCAGTTTGCAACTGAAAAGAAACTTTGTGTTCCCAACAAGCTAGGTGAAGGACGGCTTTCACGTACACTTGTATCTCAGAAATAAGCATGTGGGGAGACGTTCGTTCATCTAGCACAAAGGGAACGGGTTGCAGGAAAAACATTTACTCTGGTTTCCCAGTGTGTTTTCTAGTACCCGTTTCAAGTTCCTGCAGTTTTCACTGTAAAACCGAGTTGGAGCTCGTACCTCCCCATATATATGTATGGAGTGGAGTTTGCAGTTGAAAAGAAACTTTGTGTTCAAAACAAGCTACGTGAAGGACGGCTTTCACACACACTTATCTCTCAGAAATGAGCATGTGGAGAGTCGTACTTTCATCTAGCACAAAGGGAACGGGTTGAAGGGGAAACTTTTACTCTATTTTCTCACTGTGTTTCCTAGTGCCGTGTTGAAGTTCCTGCAGTTTTCACTGTAAAACCGAGCTGGAGATAATACCTCCCAATATATATGTATGGATTGGAGTTTGCAACTGAAAAGAAAATTTGTGTTCCCAACAAGCTAGGTAAAGTAAGGCTTTCACACACATTAATCTCTCAGAAGTGAGCATGTGGAGAGTCGTTCTTTCATCTAGAACAAAGGGAATGGGTTGCAGGGAAAAATTTTACTGTGGTTCTCACTGTGTTTCCTAGTGCCGGTTTGAAGTTCCTGCAGTTTTCACTGTAAAATCGAGTTGGAACTGGTACCTCCCCATATATATGTATGGAGTGGAGATTGAAACTGAAAAGAAACTTTGTGTTCACAACAAGCTAGGTGAAGGACTTCTTTCACACACAATTATCTCTCAGACCTTAACATGTGGAGAGTCTTTCGTTCATCTAGAACAAATTGATCGGGTTGCAGGGGAAACTTTTACTCTGGTTCTCACTGTGTTTCTTAGTGCCGTGTTGAAGTTCCTGCAGTTTTCACTGTAAAACCGACTTGGATCTAGTACCTCCCCATATATATATATGGAGTGGATTTTGCAACTGAAGAGAAACTTTGTATTCCCAACAAGCTAGGTGAAGTACGGCTTTCACACACACTTATCTCTCAGAACTGAGCATGTGGAGAGACGTTCGTTCATCTAGCACAAAGGGAACTGGATGCCGGAGAAACTTTTTCCCTGTTTTCTCAGTGTGTTTCCTAGTTCCGGTTTGAAGTTCCTGCAGTTTTCACAGTAAAACCGAGTTGGAGCTAGTACCTACCCATATATTTGTATGGATTGGAGTAAGCAACTGAAAAGATACTTTGTGTTCCCAACAAGCTAGGTGAAAAACGGCTTTCACATACAATTAACTCTCAGAAATGAGCATGTCTAGATAAATTCGTTCATCTAGCTAAAAGGGAACGGGATGCAGGGGAAACTATTATTCTGTTTTCCCAATGTGTTTCATAGTGCCGATTTGATGTTCCTGCAGTTTTCATTGTAAAATAGAGTTGAAGCAGGTAACACCCCATATATATGTATGGAGGGATGTTTGCAACTGAAAAGAAACTGTGTGTTCCCAACAAGCTAGGTGATGGACGGCTTTCACACACACATATCTCTCAGAAATGAGCATGTGGAGAGTCGTTCTTTCATCTTGCACAAAGTGAACGGGTTGCAGGGGAAACTTTTACTCTGGTTCTCACTGTGTTTCCTACTGCGGGTTTGAAGTTCCTGCAGTTTTCACTGTAAAACCGAGTTGTAGCTAGTACCTAACCATATATATGTATGGAGTAGAGTTTGCAACTGAAAAGAAACTTTGTGTTCCCAAAAAGCTAGGTGAAGGACAGCATTCAAACAAACTTATCTCTGAGAACTGAGCATGTGGATAGACGTTCGTTCATCTAGCTTAAATGGAACGGGAATCAGGAGAAACTTTTACTCTATTTTCTTACTGTGTTTCCTAGTGCCGGTTTGAAGTTCCTGCAGTTTTCACTGTAAAATCGAGTTGGAGCTAATACCTCTCCATATATATGTATGGAGTAGGGTTTGCAACTGAAAAGAAACTTTGTGTTCCCAACAAGCTAGTTTAAGGACGACTTTCACACACACTTATCTCTCAGAACTGAGCATGTGGAGAGGAGTTCGTTCATCTAGCACAAAGTGAACGGGTTGCAGGGGAAACTTTTACTCAGATTTCTCAGTGTGTTTCCTAGTGCCGGTTTGAATTTCCTGCAGTTTTCACTGTAAAACCGAGTTGGAGCTTGTACCTCCCCATTTATATGTATGGAGTAGAGTATGCAACTGAAAAGAAACTTTGTGTTCACAACAAGCAAAGTTAAGTACGGCTTTCACACACACTTATCTCTCAGAAATGACCATGTGGAGAGGAGTTCGTTCATCTAGCACAAAGGGAACGGGAAGCAGGAGAAACTTTTACTCTATTATCACACTGTGTTTCCTAGTGCCGGTTTGAAGTTCCTGAAGTTCTCACTGTAAAACCGTGTTGGAGCTAGTACCTTCCCATTTATATGTATGGAGTGGTGTATGCAACTGAAAAGAAACTTTGTGTTCCCAACAAGCTAGGTGATGGACGTCTTTCACACCCAATTATCTCTCAGAACTGAGCATGTGGGGAGAAGTTTGTTCATCTAGCACAAAGGGAACGGGTTGCTGGGGAAAGATTTACTCTGGTTTCTCAGTGTGTTTCCTAGTGCGGTGTTGAAATTCCTGCAGTTTTCACTGTAAACCGAGTTGGAGCTAGAACTGCCCCATATATTTGTATGGAGTGTAGTATGCAACTGAAAAGAAACTTTGTGTTCCCAACAAGCTAGGTGAAGGACAGCTTTCACACAAACTTATCTCTGAGAACTGAGCATGTGGAGAGACTTTCGTTCATCTACCTGAAAGGGAACGGATAGCAGGAGAAACTTTTACTCTAGTTTCTCAGTGTGTTTCCTAGTTCCGATTTGAAGTTCCTGCAGTTTTCACTGTAAAACCGATTTGGAGCTATTACCTCCCCATTTATATATATGGAGTGGAGTATGCAACTGAAAAGAAACTTTGTGTTCCGAACAAGCTAGTTGAAGGATTTCTTTCACACCCAATTATCTCTCAGAACTTAGCATGTGGAGAGAAGTTCGTTCATCTAACAGAAAGGGAACGGGTTGCAGGGGAAACTTTTACTCTGGTTTCTCAGTGTGTTTCCTAGTTCCGGTTTGAAGTTCCTGCAGTTATCACTGTAAAACAGAGTTGGAGCTAGTATTTCCACATATATATGTATGGAGCGGAGTATGCAACTGAAAAGAATCTTTGTTTTCCCAACAAGCTACTTGAAGGGCGGCTTTCACACAAACATTTCTCTGAGAACTGAGCCTGTGGAGAGAAGTTCGTTCATCTAGCTCAAAGGGAACGGGAAGCAGGAGAAACTTTTACTCTGGTTTCTCAGTGTGTTTCCTAGTACCGGTTTAAAGTTCCTGCAGTTTTCACTGTAAAACCGAGTTGGAGCTGGTACCTCCCCATATATATGTATGGATTGGAGTTTGCAGCTTAAAAGAAACTTTGGGTTCAAAACAAGCTAGTTGAAGGACGGCTTTCACACACACTTATCTCTCAGAAATGAGCATGTGGAGAGTCGTTCTTTCATCTAGCACAAATGGAATGGGATGCAGGGGAACCTTTTACTCTGGTTTCTCAGTGTGTTTCCTAGCTCCGATTTGAAGTTCCTGCAGTTTTCACTGTAAAACCTAGTTGGAGCTAGTTCTTACCCATTTATATATATGCAGTGGATTATGCAACTGTAAAGAATATTTGTGTTCCCAACAAGCAAGGTGAACCACTGCTTTCGCACACACAAACTTCTCAGAACAGAGCATGTGGAGAGACAATCGTTCATCTAGCACAAAGGGAACGATTTGCAGGTGAAATTTTACTCTGGTTTCTCAGTGTTTTTCCTAGTTCCGGTTGGAAGTTCCTGCAGTTTTCACTGTAAAACCGAGTTGGATCTTGTACCTGCCCATATATATGTATGGATTGGAGTTTGCAACTGAAAAGAAACTTTGTGTTCCCAACAAGTTAGTTGAAGTACGGCTTTCACACACACTTAACTCTCAGAACTGAGCATGTGGAGAGAAGCTCGTTCATCTAGCACAAAGGGAACGGGTTTCAGGGGAAACATTTACTCTGGTTTCTCAGTGTGTTTCCTAGTTCCGGTTTGAAGTTCCTGCAGTTATCACTGTAAAACCGAGTTGGAGCTAGTATTTCCACATATATATGTATGGAGCGGAGTATGCAACTGAAAAGAATCTTTGTGTTCCCAACAAGCTACTTGAAGGGCGGCTTTCACACAAACATTTCTCTGAGAACTGAGCCTGTGGAGAGAAGTTCGTTCATCTAGCTCAAAGGGAACGGGAAGCAGGAGAAACTTTTACTCTGGTTTCTCAGTGTGTTTCCTAGTACCGGTTTAAAGTTCCTGCAGTTTTCACTGTAAAACCGAGTTGGAGCTGGTACCTCCCCATATATATGTATGGATTGGAGTTTGCAGCAGAAAACAAACTTTGGGTTCAAAACAAGCTAGTTGAAGGACGGCTTTCACACACACTTATCTCTCAGAAATGAGCATGTGGAGAGTCGTTCTTTCATCTAGCACAAATGGAATGGGATGCAGGGGAACATTTTACTCTGGTTTCTCAGTGTGTTTCCTAGCTCCGATTTGAAGTTCCTGCAGTTTTCACTGTAAAACCTAGTTGGAGCTAGTTCTTACCCATTTATATATATGCAGTGGATTATGCAACTGTAAAGAATATTTGTGTTCCCAACAAGCTAGGTGAACCACTGCTTTCACACACACAAACTTCTCAGAACAGAGCATGTGGAGAGACAATCGTTCATCTAGCACAAAGGGAACGATTTGCAGGTGAAATTTTACTCTGGTTTCTCAGTGTTTTTCCTAGTACCGGTTTAAATTCCTGCAGTTTTCACTGTAAAACCGAGTTGGATCTTGTACCTCCCCATATATATGTATGGATTGGAGTTTGCAACTGAAAAGAAACTTTGTGTTCCCAACAAGTTAGTTGAAGTACGGCTTTCACACACACTTAACTCTCAGAACTGAGCATGTGGAGAGAAGCTCGTTCATCTAGCACAAAGGGAACGGGTTGCAGGAAAAACTATTACTCTGGTTTCTCATTGTGTTTCCTAGTGCCGGTTTGAAGTTCCTGCAGTTTTTACTGTAAAACCGATTTGGAGCTGGTACCTCCCCATATATATGTATGGAGTGGAGTTTGCAACTGAAAAGAAACATTGTGTTCCCAACAAGCTAGGTGAAGGACAGCTTTCACACACACTTATCTCTCAGACCTTAGCATGTGGAGAGTCGTTCTTTCATCTAGCACAAAGGGAATGGGTTGCAGGGGAATCTTTACTTTGGATTCTCAGTGTGTTTCCTTCTTCCGATTTGATGTTACTGCAGTTTACACTGTAAAACTCAGTTGGAGCTAGTACCTCCCAATATATATGTATGGAGTGGAGTATGCAACTGAAAAGAAACTTTGTGTTCCCAACAAGCTAGGTGAAGTACGGCTTTAACACACATATATCTCTCAGAAATGAGCATGAGGAGAGACGTTCGTTCATCTAGCAAAAATGGAACGGGTTGCAGGAGAAACTTTTACTCTGGTTTCCCAGTGTGTTTCCTAGTGCCGGGTTGAAGTTCCCGCAGTTTACACTGTAAAACCGAGTTGGAGCTAGTACCTCCCCATATATATGTATGGAGTGGATTTAGCAACTGAAAAGAAACTTTGTGTTCCCAACAAGCTAGTTGAAGTACGGCTTTCAAATACACTTAACTCTCAGAAATGAGCATGTGGAGAGACGTTCGTTCATCTAGCAAAAAGGGAACGGGTTTCAGGAGAAACTTTTACTCTTTTTTCTCAGTGTGTTTCCTAGTGCCGGTTTGAAGATCCTTCTGTTTTCACTCTAAAACCTAGTTGGAGCTAGTACCTCCCCATATATATTTATGGAGTGCAGGTTGCAACTGAAAAGAAACTTTGTGTTCCCAACAAGCTAGTTGAAGTACTGCTTTCACACACACTTGTCTCTCAGAAATGAGTATGTGGAGAGTCGTTCTTTCATCTAGCACAAAGGGAAAGGGTTGCAGGATAAACCTTTACTCTGGTTTCTCAGTGTGTTTCCTAGTGCCGGTTTGAATTTCCGGCAGTTTTCACTGTAAAATCGAGTTGTAGCTAGTACCTCCCCATATATATGTATGGAGTGGAGATTGCATCTGAAAAGAAACTTTGTTCCCAACAAGCTAGGTGAAGTACGGCTTTAACACACATAAATCTCTCAGAAATGAGCATGTGGAGAGAAGTTCGTTCATCTAGCAAAAATGGAACAGGTTGCAGGGGAAACTTTTACTCTGGTTTCTCAGTTTGTTTCCTAGTGCCGGGTTGAAGTTCCTGCAGTTTTCACTGTAAAACCGAGTTGGAGCTAGTACCTCCCCATATATATGTATGGAGTGGAGTTAACAACTGAAAAGAAACTTTGTGTTCCCAACAAGCTAGTTGAATTACGGTTTTCACATACACTAAACTCTCAGAAATGAGCATGTGGAGAGACGTTCGTTCATCTAGCAAAAAGGGAACGGGTTTCAGGAGAAACTTTTACTCTTTTTTCTCAGTGTGTTTCCTAGTGCCGGTTTGAAGATCCTGCAGTTTTCACTCTAAAACTTATTTGGAGCTAGTACCTCCTCATATATATTTATGGAGTGCAGGTTGCAACTGAAGAGAAACTTTGTGTTCCCAACAAGCTAGTTGAAGTACGGCATTCACACACACTTGTCTCTCAGAAATGAGCATGTGGAGAGTCGTTCTTTCATCTAGCACAAAGGGAAAGGTTTGCAGAATAAACCTTTACTCTGGTTTCTCAGTGTGTTTCCTAGTGCCGGTTTGAATTTCCGGCAGTTTTCACTGTAAAATCGATATGTAGCTAGTACCTCCCCATATATATGTATGGAGTGGAGTTTGCATCTGAAAAGAAACTTTGTGTTCCCAACAAGCTAGATGAAGGACGGCTTTCACACACACTTATCTCTCAGAACTGAGCATGTGGAGAGAATTTCGTTCATCCTGCACAAAGGGAACGTGTTGCTGGAGAAACTTTTACTCTGGTTTCTCAGTGTGTTTCCTAGTGCCGATTTGAATTTCCTGCAGTTTTCACTGTAAAATCGAGTTGGAGCAAGTACTTCCCCATATATATGTATATAGTGGGCTATGCAACTGAAAAGAAACTTTTGTTCCCAAAAAGGTAGGTGAAGGTCGGGTTTAACACAAATTTATCTCTGAGATCTGAGCATGTGGAGAGACGTTCGTTCATTTAGATCAAAGAGAACGGGAAGCAGGAGAACTTTTATTCTGTTTTCTCATTGTGTTTACTTGTCCCGGTTTGAAGTTCCTGCATATTTCACTCTAAAACCGAGTTTTAGCTAGTACTTCCCCATATATATGTATGGAGTGAAGTATGCAACTGAAAAGAATCTTTGTGTTCAGAACAAGATATGTGAAAGACGACTTTCACACACACTTATTTCTCAGAACTGAGCATGTGGAGAGACGTTCTTTCATCTAGCACAAAGGGAAAGGGTTGAAGAGTAAATTTTTTCTCTGGTTGTCACTGTGTTTCCTAGTGCCGGTTTGAATTTCCTGCAGTTTTCACTGTAAAACCGATTTGTAGCTAGTACGTCCCCTTATATATGTATGGAGTGGTTATGCAACTGAAAAAAACTTTGTGTTCCCAACAAGGTAGGTGAAGGACGGCTTTCACACACACTTATCTCACAGAACTGAGCAAGTGGAGAGACGTTCGTTCATCTAGCAAAAATGGAATGGGTTGCAGGGGCAACTTTTACTCTGGTTTCTCAGTGTGTCTCCTAGTGCCGGTTTGAAGTTCCTGCAGTTTTCACTGTAAAACCGTGTTGGAGCTAGTACATCCCCATATATATGTATGGAGTGGAGTATGCAACTGAAAAGAAACTTTGTGTTCCCAACAAGCTAGTTGAAGAGCGGCTTTCACACAAACTTATCTCTGTGAAATGAGCATGTGGAGATTAGTTCGTTCATCTAGCTCAAAGGGAACGGGAAGCAGTCGAAACATTTACTCTATTTTCTCAATGTGTTTCCAAGTGCCGGTTTGAAGTTCCTGCAGTTTTCACTGTAAAACCGAGTTGGAGCTAGTACCTACCCATATATATGTATGGATAGGGGTTTGCAACTGAAAAGAAACTTTGTGTTCCCAACAAGTTAGGTGAAGAACGGCTTTCACATACAATTAACTCTCAGAAATGAGCATGTCTAGATAAGTTCGTTCATCTAGCTAAAAGGGAACGGGATGCAGGGGAAACTATTATTCTGGTTTCCCAATGTGTTTCATAGTGCCGATTTGATGTTCCTACAGTTTTCATTGTAAAATCGAGTTGGAGCAGGTAACACCCCATATATATGTATGGAGGGATGTTTGCAACTGAAAAGAAACTGTGTGTTCCCAACATGCTAGGTGATGGACGGCTTTCACACACACATATCTCTCAGAAATGAGCATGTGGAGAGTCGTTCCTTCATCTTGAACAAAGTGAACGGGTTGCAGGGGGAACTTTTACTCTGGTTCTCACTGTGTTTCCTACTGCGGGTTTGAAGTTCCTGCAGTTTTCACTGTAAAACCGAGTTGTAGCTAGTACCTAACCATATATATGTATGGAGTAGAGTTTGCAACTGAAAAGAAACTTTGTGTTCCCAAAAAGCTAGGTGAAGGACTGCATTCAAACAAACTTATCTCTGAGAACTGAGCATGTGGATAGACGTTCGTTCATCTAGCTTAAATGGAACGGGAATCAGGAGAAACTTTTACTCTATTTTCTTACTGTGTTTCCTAGTCCCGGTTTGAAGTTCCTGCAGTTTTCACTGTAAAATCGAGTTGGAGCTAATACCTCTCCATATATATGTATGGAGTAGGGTTTGCAACTGAAAAGAAACTTTGTGTTCCCAACAAGCTAGTTTAAGGACGATTTTCACACATACTTATCTCTCAGAACTGAGCATGTGGAGAGGAGTTCGTTCATCTAGCACAAAGGGAACGGGTTGCAGGGGAAACTTTTACTCAGATTTCTCAGTGTGTTTCCTAGTGCCGGTTTGAATTTCCTGCAGTTTTCACAGTAAAACAGAGTTGGAGCTTGTACCTCCCCATTTATATGTATGGAGTAGAGTATGCAACTGAAAAGAAACTTTGTGTTCACAACAAGCAAAGTTAAGTACGGCTTTCACACACACTTATCTCTCAGAAATGACCATGTGGAGAGGAGTTCGTTCATCTAGCACAAAGGGAACGGGAAGCAGGAGAAACTTTTACTCTATTATCACACTGTGTTTCCCAGTGCCGGTTTGAAGTTCCTGAAGTTTTTACTGTAAAACCGTGTTGGAGCTAGTACCTTCCCATTTATATGTAAGGAGTGGTGTATGCAACTGGAAAGAAACTTTGTGTTCCCAACAAGCTAAGTGATGGACGTCTTTCACACCCAATTATCTCTCAGAACTGAGCATGTGGGGAGAAGTTTGTTCATCCAGCACAAAGGGAACGGGTTGCTGGGGAAAGATTTACTCTGGTTTCTCAGTGTGTTTCCTAGTGCGGTGTTGAAGTTCCTGCAGTTTTCACTGTAAACCGAGTTGGAGCTAGTACTGCCCCATATATTTGTATGGAGTGTAGTATGCAACTGAAAAGAAACTTTGTGTTCCCAACAAGCTAGGTGAAGGACAGCTTTCACACAAACTTATCTCTGAGAACTGAGCATGTGGAGAGACGTTCGTTCATCTACCTCAAAGGGAACGGAAAGCAGGAGAAACTTTTACTCTAGTTTCTCAGTGTGTTTCCTAGTTCCGATTTGAAGTTCCTGCAGTTTTCACTGTAAAACCGATTTGGAGCTATTACCTCCCCATTTATATATATGGAGTGGAGTATGCAACTGAAAGAAACTTGGTGTTCCGAACAAGATAGTTGAAGGATTTCTTTCACACCCAATTATCTCTCAGAACTGAGCATGTGGAGAGAAGTTCGTTCATCTAGCACAAAGGGAACGGGTTGCAGGGGAAACTTTTAATCTGGTTTCTCAGTGTGTTTCCTAGTTCCGGTTTGAAGTTCCTGCAGTTATCACTGTAAAATAGAGTTGGAGCTAGTATTTCCACATATATATGTATGGAGCGGAGTATGCAACTGAAAAGAATCTTTGTGTTCCCAACAAGCTAGGTGAAGTACGGTTTTAACACACATATATCTCTCAGAAATGAGCATGTGGAGAGACGTTCGTTCATCTAGCAAAAATGGAACGGGTTGCAGGAGAAACTTTTTCTCTGGTTTCTCAGTGTGTTTCCTAGTGCCGGGTTGAAGTTCCCGCAGTTTTCACTGTAAAACAGAGTTGGAGCTAGTACCTCCCCATATATATGTATGGAGTGGAGATTGCATCTGAAAAGAAACTTTGTGTTCCCAACAAGCTAGGTGAAGTACGGCTTTAACACACATAAATCTCTCAGAAATGAGCATGTGGAGAGACGTTCGTTCATCTAGCACAAAGGGAACGGGTTGCAGGGGAAACTTTTACTCTGGTTTTTCAGTGTGTTTCCTAGTTCCGTTTTGAAGTTCCTGCAGTTATCACTGTAAAACAGAGTTGGAGCTAGTATTTCCACATATATATGTTTGGAGCGGAGTTTGCAGCTGAAAAGAAAATTAGGGTTCAAAACAAGCTAGTTGAAGGACGGCTTTCACACACACTTATCTCTCAGAAATGAGCATGTGCAGAGTCGTTCTTTCATCTAGCACAAATGGAATGGGATGCAGGGGAACCTTTTACTCTGGTTTCTCAGTGTGTTTCCTAGCTCCGATTTGAAGTTCCTGCAGTTTTCACTGTAAAACCTAGTTGGAGCTAGTTCTTACCCATTTATATATATGCAGTGGATTATGCAACTGTAAAGAATATTTGTGTTCCCAACAAGCTAGTTGAACCACTGCTTTCACACACACAAACTTCTCAGAACAGAGCATGTGGAGAGACAATCGTTCATCTAGCACAAAGGGAACGATTTGCAGGTGAAATTTTACTCTGGTTTCTCAGTGTTTTTCCTAGTTCCGGTTGGAAGTTCCTGCAGTTTTCACTGTAAAACCGAGTTGGATCTTGTACCTCCCCATATATATGTATGGATTGGAGTTTGCAACTGAAAAGAAACTTTGTGTTCCCAACAAGTTAGTTGAAGTACGGCTTTCACACACACTTAACTCTCAGAACTGAGCATGTGGAGAGAAGCTCGTTCATCTAGCAAAAAGGGAACGGGTTGAAGGAAAACCTATTACTCTGGTTTCTCATTGTGTTTCCTAGTGCCGGTTTGAAATTCCTGCAGTTTTTACTGTAAAACCGATTTGGAGCTGGTACCTCCCCATATATATGTATGGAGTGGAGTTTGCAACTGAAAAGAAACATTGTGTTCCCAACAAGCTAGGTGAAGGACAGCTTTCACACACACTTATCTCTCAGACCTTAGCATGTGGAGAGTCGTTCTTTCATCTAGCACAAAGGGAATGGGTTGCAGGGGAATCTTTACTTTGGATTCTCAGTGTGTTTCCTTCTTCCGATTTGATGTTACTGCAGTTTACACTGTAAAACTCAGTTGGAGCTAGTACCTCCCAATATATATGTATGGAGTGGAGTATGCAACTGAAAAGAAACTTTGTGTTCCCAACAAGCTAGGTGAAGTACGGCTTTAACACACATATATCTCTCAGAAATGAGCATGTGGAGAGACGTTCGTTCATCTAGCAAAAATGGAACGGGTTGCAGGAGAAACTTTTACTCTGGTTTCTCAGTGTGTTTCCTAGTGCCGGGTTGAAGTTCCCGACATTTTCACTGTAAAACAGAGTTGGAGCTTGTACCTCCCCATATATATGTATGGAGTGGAGATTGCATCTGAAAAGAAACTTTGTGTTCCCAACAAGCTAGGTGAAGTACGGCTTTAACACACATAAATCTCTCAGAAATGAGCATGTGGAGAGACGTTCGTTCATCTAGCACAAAGGGAACGGGTTGCAGGATAAACCTTTACTCTGGTTTCTCAGTGTGTTTCCTAGTGCCGGTTTGAATTTCCGGCAGTTTTCACTGTAAAATCGATATGTAGCTAGTACCTCCCCATATATATGTATGGAGTGGAGTTTGCATCTGAAAAGAAACTTTTTGTTCCCAACAAGCTAGGTGAAGGACGGCTTTCACACTCACTTATCCCTCAGAAATGAGCATGTGGAGAGAATTTCGTTCAACTAGCACAAAGGGAACGTGTTGCTGGAGAAACTTTTACTCTGGTTTCTCAGTGTGTTTCCTAGTGCCGGTTTGAAGTTCCTGCAGTTTTCACTGTAAACTCGTGTTGGAGCAAGTACTTCCCCATATATATATATATAGTGGGCTATGCAACTGAAAAGAAACTTTTGTTCCCAAAAAGGTAGGTGAATGTCGGGTTTAACACAAATTGATCTCTGAGATCTGAGCATGTGGAGAGACTTTCGTTCATTTAGATCAAAGAGAACGGGAAGCAGGAGAACTTTTATTCTGTTTTCTCATTGTGTTTACTTGTCCCGGTTTGAAGTTCCTGCATATTTCACTGTAAAACCGAGTTTTAGCTAGTACTTCCCCATATATATTTATGCAGTGGAGTATGCAACTGAAAAGAATCTTTGTTTTCAGAACAAAATAGGTGAAGGACGGCTTTCACACACACTTATCCCTCAGAACTGAGCATGTGGAGAGACGTTCGTTCATCTAGCACAAAGGGAACGGGTTGAAGAGTAAATTTTTTCCCTGGTTGTCACTGTGTTTCCTAGTGCCGGTTTGAAGTTCCTGCAGTTTTCACTGTAAAACCGATTTGTAGCTAGTTCCTCCCCTCATATATATATGGAGTGTTGTATGCAACTGAGAAGAAACTTTGTGTTCCCAACAAGCTAAGTGAAAGAAGGCTTTCACACAAACTTATCTCTCAAAACTGAGAATGTGGAGAGTCGTTCGTTCATCTAGCACAAAGGGAACAGTTTGCAGGAGAATCTTTCACTCTGGTTTCTCATTGTGTTTCCTAGTTCCGGTTTGAAGTTCCTGCAATTTTCATGGTAAAACCGAGTTGGAGCTTGTACCTCACCATACATATGTATGGATTGGTGTATGCAACTGAAAAGAATCTTTGTGTTCCCAACAAGCTAGGTGAAGCACGGCTTTCACACAGAATTATCTCTCAGAACTGAGCATGTGGAGAGACGTTCGTTCATCTAGGACAAAGTGAACGGGATGCAGGGGATAATTTTACTCTGGATTCGCAGGGTGTTTCCTAGTGCCGGTTTGAAAATCCTGCAGTTTTCACTGTAAAACCGAGTTGGAGCTGGTAACTCCCCATATATATGTATGGAGTGGAGTTTGCAACTGAAAAGAAACTTTGTGTTCCCAACAGCAAGGTGAAGCACGGCTTTCACACAGAAATATCTCTCACAACTGAGCATGTGGAGAGTCGTTCGTTCTTCTAGCACAAAGGGAACGGGTTGCAGGAGAAACTTTTTCTCTCGTTTCTCAGTGTGATTCCTTGTTCTGGTTTGAATTTCCTGCAGTTTTCACTGTAAAACCGAGTTGGAGCTAGTACCTCCCCTTATATATGTATGGATTGGGGTGTGCAAATGAAAAGAAACTTAGTGTTCCCAACAAGCTATGTGAAGTGCGGCTTTCACACACTGTTATCTCTCAGAATTGAGCATGTGGAGAGACGTTCGTTCATCTAGCTCAAAGGGAACGGGAAGCAGGGGAAACTTTTACACTATTTTCTCACTGTGTTTCCTAGTGCCGGTTTGAAGTTCCTGCAGTTTTCACTGTAAAACCGAGTTGGAGCTAGTACCTCCCCATATATATATATGGAGTGGAGTTTGCAACAGAAAAGAATCTTTGTGTTCCCAAAAAGCTAGGTGAAAGAAGGCTTTCACACACAATTATCTCTCTGAACTGAGAATGTGGAGAGTCGTTCGTTCATCTAGCACAAAGGGAACGGGTTGAAGGAGAAACTTTTACTCTGGTTTCTCAGTGTGTTTCCTAGTGCCGGTTAGAATTTCCTGCAGTTTTCACTGTAAAACCAAGTTGGAGCTGGTACCTCCCCATATATATGTATGGAGGGGAGTTTTCAACTGAAAAGAAACTTTGTGTTCCCAACATGCTATTTGAAGGACGGCTTTCACACACACTTATCTCTCAAAACTGAGCTTGTGGAGAGACGTTCGTTCATCTAGCACAAAGTGAACGGGTTGAAGTGTACATTTTTACTCTGGTTCTCAATGTTATTCCTAGTGCCGTTTGAAGTTCCTGCAGTTTTCACTGTAAAACCGAGTTGGAGCTAGTACCTCCCCTTATATATGTATGGAGTGGTGTATGCAACTGAAAAGAAACTTTGTGTTCCCAACAAGCTAGGTGAAGGAAGGCTTTCACACAGAATTTTCTCTCAGAACTGAGCATGTGGAGAGACGTTCGTTCATCTAGCACAAAGTGAACGGGTTGCAGGGGATACTTTTACTCTGGATTCTCAGGGTGTTTCCAAGTGCCGGTTTGACTTTCCTGCAGTTTTCACTGTAAAACCGAGTTGGAGCTGGTACCTCCCCATATATATTTATGGATTGGAGTTTGCAACTGAAAAGAAACTTTGTGTTCCCAACAGCTAGGTAAAGCACGGCTTTCACACAGAATTTTCTCTCACAACTGAGCATGTGGAGAGTCGTTCGTTCATCTAGCACAAAGGGAACGGTTTGAAGTGTAAATTTTTACTCTGGTTCTCAATGTCATTCCTAGTGCCGGTTTGAATTTCCTGCAGTTTTCACTGTAAAACCGAGTTGGAGCCAGTACCTCCCTTTATATATGTATGGAGTGGTGTATGCAACTGAAAAGAAACTTTGTGTTCCCAACAGGCTAGGTGAAATACGGCTATAACACAAATTTATCTCTGAGAACTGAGCATGTGGAGAGTCTTTCGTTCATCTAGCACAAAGGGAACAGTTTGCAGGAGAAATTTTTACTCTGGTTTCTCAGTGTGATTCCTTGTTCCGGTTGGAATTTCTTGCAGTTATCAATGTAAAACCGAGATGGAGTTAGTACCTCCCCTTATATATGTATGGATTGGAGTGTGTAACTGAAAAGACACTTTGTGTTCCCAACAAGATATGTGAAGGACGGCTTTCACACACACTTATCTCTCAGAATTGAGCATGTGGAGAGTCGTTCGTTCATCTAGCACAAAGGGAACGGTTTGAAGTGTACATTTTTACTCTGGTTCTCAATGTGATTCCTAGTGCCGGTTTGAATTTCCTGCAGTTTTCACTGTAAAACCGAGTTGGAGTTAGTACCTCCCTTTATATATGTATGGATTGGAGTATGCAACTGAAAAGAAAGTTTGTGTTCCCAACAAGCTAGGTGAAGGAGAGCTTTAACACACATATATCTCTCAGAAATGAGCATGTGGAGAGACGTTCGTTCATCTAGCACAAAGGGAACGGGTTGCAGGGGAAACTTTTACTCTGGTTTCTCAGTGTGTTTCCTAGTGCCGGGTTGATGTTCCTGCAGTTTTCACTGTAAAACGGAGTTGGAACTAGTACCTAACCATATATATATATGGAGTGGAGTTTGCAACTGAAAAGAAACTTTGTGTTCCCAACAAGCTATGTGAAGGACGGCTTTCACACACACTTATCCCTCCGAACTGAGCATGTGGAGAGACGTTCGTTCATCTAGCTAAAAGGGAACGGGAATCAGGAGAAATTTTTACTCTGTTTTCTCAGTTTTTTTCCAAGTTCTGTTTAGAATTTCCTGCAGTTTTCACTGTAAAACCGAGATGGAGCTTGTATTTCCCCATATATATGTATGTAGTGGAGTAAGCAACTGAAAAAAAACTTTAGTTCCCAAAAAGCTAGGTGAAGTACTGCTTTCACACACACTTATCTCTCAGAACTGAGTATGTGTAGAGAATTTCGTTCATCTAGCACAAAGGGAACGTGTTGCTGGAGAAACTTTTACTCTGGTTTCTCAGTGTGTTTTCTAGTGCCGGTTTGAAGTTCCTGCAGTTTTCACTGTAAAATCGAGTTGGAGCTAGTACTTCCCCATATATATGTATATAGTGCGGTATGCAACTGAAAAGAAACATTTGTTCCCAACAAGCTAGTTGAAGGAAAGTTTAACACAAACTTATCTCTGAGATCTGAGCATGTGGAGAGACGTTCGTTCATTTAGATCAAAGAGAACGGGAAGCAGGAGAACTTTTATTCTATTTTCTCAATGTGTTTACTTGTCCCGGTTTGAAGTTCCTGCATATTTCACTGTAAAACCGAGTTTTAGCTAGTACTTCCCCATATATATGTATGCAGTGGAGTATGCAACTGAAAAGAATCTTTGTGTTCAGAACAAGATAGGTGAAGGTCGGCTTTCACACACACATATCTCTCAGAACTGAGAATGTGGAGAGTCGTTCGTTCATCTAGCACAAAGGGAACGGTTTGCAGGAGAATCTTTTACTCTGGTTTCTCACTGTGTTTCCAAGTGCCGGTCTGAAGTTCCTGCAGTTTTCACTGTAAAACCGAGTTGGAGCTTGTACCTACCCATATATATGTATGGATTGGGGTTTGCAACTGAAAAGGAACTTTGTGTTCCCAACAAGCTAGGTGAAGGACGGCTTTCACACACACTTATTTCTCAGAACTGAGCACGTGGAGAGACGTTCATTCATCTAGCACAAAGTGAACGGGTTGAAGTGTAAATTTTTACTCTGGTTCTCAATGTGATTCCTAGTGCCGGTTTGAAGTTCCTGCAGTTTTCACTGTAAAACCGAGTTGGAGCTTGTACCTCACCATATATGTGTATGGAGTGGAGTATGCAACTGAAAAGAAACTTTGTGTTACCAACAAGCTAGGTGAAGCACTGGTTTCACACAGAATTATCTCTCAGAACTGAGCATGTGGAGAGACGTCCGTTCATCTAGCACAAATTGAACGTGTTGCAGGGGATACTTTTGCTCTGGATTCTCAGTGTGTTTCCTAGTGCCGGTTTGAAGTTCCTGCAGTTTTCACTGTAAAACCGTGTTGGAGCTGGTACCTCCCCATATATATGTATGGAGTGGAGTTTGCAACTGAAAAGAAACTTTGTGTTCCCAACAGCTAGGTGAAGCACGGCTTTCACACAGAATTATCTCTCACAACTGAGCATGTGGATAGTCGTTCGTTTTTCTAGCACAAAGGGAACGGGTTGCAGGAGAAACTTTTACTCTGGTTTCTCAGTGTGATTCCTTGTTCCAGTTTGAATTTCCTGCACTTTTCACTGTAAAACCAAATTGGAGCTAGTACCTCCCCTATATATGTATGGATTGAAGTGTGCAACTGAATAGACACTTTGTGTTCCCAACAAGCTATGTGAAGGGCGGCTTTCACACACTGTTATCTCTCAGAATTGAGCATGTGGAGAGATGTTCGTTCATCTAGCTCAAAGGGAATGGGAAGCAGGAGAAACTTTTACACTATTTTCTCACTGTGTTTCCTAGTGCCGGTTTGAAGTTCCTGCAGTTTTCACTGTAAAACCGAGTTGGAGCTAGTACCTCCCCTTATATATTTATGGAGTGGTGTATGCAACTGAAAAGAAACTTTGTGTTCCCAACAAGCTGGTTGAAGGACGGCTTTCACACACACTTATCTCTCAGAACTGAGCATGTGGAGAGACGTTCGTTCATCTAGCCAAAATGGAACGGATTGCAGGGGCAACTTTTACTCTGGTTTCTCAGTGTGTCTTCTAGTGCCGGTTTGAAGTTCCTGCAGTTTTCACTGTAAAACCGAGTTGGAGCAGGAACCTCCCCATATATATGTATGGATTGGAGTTTGAAACAGAAAAGAAACTTTGTTTTCCCAACAAGCTAAGTGAAGGACTGCTTTCACACACACATATCTCTCACAACTGAGCATGTGGAGAGTCGTTCGTTCATCTAGCACATAGGGAACGGTTTGCAGGAGAAACTTGTAATCTGGTTTCTCAGTGTGTTTCTTAGTGCCGGTTTGAAGTTCCTGCAATTTTCCCTGTAAAACAGATTTGGAGCTAGTACTTCCCCATATATGTATATGGAGTGGAGTTTTCAACTGAAAAGAAAATTTGTGTTCCCAAAAAGCTAGGTGAAAGACGGCTTCCACACACACTTACCTCTAGAACTGAGAATGTGGAGAGTCGTTCTTTCATCTAGCTCAAAGGGAACGGGTTGCAGGAGAATCTTTTACTCTGGATTCTCAGGGTGTTTCCTATGCCGTTTTGAAGTTCCTGCACTTTTCACTGTAAAACCGAGTTGGAGCTTGTACCTCCCCATATATATGTATGGAGTGGAGTTTGCAACTGAAAAGAAACTTTGTGTTCCCAACAGCTAGGTGAAGCACGGCTTTCACACAGAATTATCTCTCACAACTGAGCATGTGGAGAGTCGTTCGTTCATCTAGCACAAATGGAACGGTTTGAAGTGTAAATTTTTACTCTGGTTCTCAATGTGATTCCTAGTGCCGGTTTGAATTTCCTGCAGTTTTCACTGTAAAACCGAGTTGGAGCTAGTACCTCCCCTTATATATATATGGAGTGGTGTATGCTACTGAAAAGAAACTTTGTGTTCCCAACAAGCTAGGTGAAGTACGGCTATAACACAAACTTTTCTCTGAGAACTGAGCATGTGGAGAGTCTTTTGTTCATCTAGCACAAAGGGAACGGTTTGCAGGAGAAACTTTTACTCTGCTTTCTCAGTGTGACTCCTTGTTCCGGTTTGAATTTCCTGCAGTATTCACTGTAAAACCGAGTTGGATTTAGTACCACCCCTTATATATGTATGGTTGGAGTGTGCAACTTAAAAGACACTTTGTGTTCCCAACAAGCTATGTGAAGGGCGGCTTTCACACCCTCTTATCTCTCAGAATTGAGCATGTGGAGAGACGTTCGTTCATCTAGCTCAAAGGGAACGGGAAGCAGGAGAAACTTTTACACTATTATCTCACTGTGTTTCATAGTTCCGGTTTGAAGTTCCTGCATTTTTCACGGTAAAACCGAGTTGGAGCTCGTACCTACCCATATATATATAGGGAGTGGTGTATGCAACTGAAAAGAAAGTTTGTGTTTCCAACAAGCTAGGTGAAGAACAGCTTTAACACACATATATCTCTCAGAAATGAGCATGTGGAGAGACGTTCGTTCATCTAGCACAAAGGGAACGGGTTGCAGGAGAAACTTGTACTCTGGTTTCTCAGTGTGTTTCCTAGTGCCGGGTTGATGTTCCTGCAGTTTTCACTGTAAAACGGAGTTGGAGCTAGTACCTACCCATATATATGTATGGTTGGAGTGTGCAAATGAAAAGTAACTTTGTGTTCCCAACAAGCTAGGTGAAGGACGGCTTTCACACGCACTTATCTCTCAGAACTGAGCACGTGGAGAGACGTTCATTCATCTAGCACAAAGTGAATGGGTTGAAGTGTAAATTTTTACTCTTGTTCTCAATGTGATTCCTAGTGCCGGTTTGAAGTTCCTGCAGTTTTCACTGTAAAACCGAATTGGAGTTAGTACCTCCCCTTATATATGTATGGAGTGGTGTATGCAACTGAAAAGAAACTTTGTGTTCCCAACAAGCTAAGTGAAAGAAGGCTTTCACACAAACTTATCCCTCAAAACTGAGAATGTGGAGAGTCGTTCGTTCATCTAGCACAAAGGGAACGGGTTGCAGGAGAATCTTTTACTCTGGTTTCTCAGTGTGTTTCCTAGTTCCGGTTTGAAGTTCCTACAATTTTCATGGTAAAACCGAGTTGGAGCTTGTACCTCACCATATATATGTATGGATTGGAGTATGCAACTGAAAAGAAACTTTGTGTTCCCAACAAGGTAGGTGAAGCACGGCTTTCACACAGAATTTTCTCTCAGAACTGAGAATGTGGAGAGTCGTTCGTTCATCTAGCACAAAGTGAACGTGTTGCAGGGGATACTTTTACTCTGGATTCTCAGTTTGTTTCCAAGTGCCGGTTTGAAGTTCCTGCAGTTTTCACTGTAAAACCGAGGTGGAGCTGGTACCTCCCCATATATATGTATGGAGTGGAGTTTGCAACTGAAAAGAAACTTTGTGTTCCCAACAGCTAGGTGAAGCACGGCATTCACACAGAATTATCTCTCACAACTGAGCATGTGGAGAGTCGTTCGTTCATCTAGCACAAAGGGAACGGTTTGAAGTGTAAATTTTTACTCTGGTTCTCAATGTGATTCCTAGTGCCGGTTTGAATTTCCTGCAGTTTTCACTGTAAAACCGAGTTGGAGCCAGTACCTCCCCTTATATATGTATGGAGTGGTGTATGCAACTGAAAAGAAACTTTGTGTTCCCAACAAGCTAGGTGAAGGAAGGCTTTCACACAAACTTATCTCTCAGAACTGAGAATGTGGAGAGTCGTTCGTTCATCTAGCACAAAGGGAACGGTTTGCAGGAGAATCTTTTACTCTGGATTCTCAGTGTGTTTCCTAGTGCCGGTTTGAAGTTCCTGCAGTTTTCACTGTAAAACCGAGTTGGAGCTGGTACCTCCCCATATATATGTATGGATTGGAGTGTGCAACTAAAAAGACACTTTGTGTTCCCAACAAGCTATGTGAAGGTTGGCTTTCACACACTGTTATCTCTCAGAATTGAGCATGTGTAGAGACGTTCGTTCATCTAGCTCAAAGGGAACGGGAAGCAGGAGAAACTTTTACACTGTTTTCTCACTGTGTTTCCTAGTGCCGGTTTGAAGTTCCTGCAGTTTTCACTGTGAAACCGAGTTGGAGCTGGTACCTCCCCATATATATGTATGGAGGGGAGTTTGCAACTGAAAAGAAACATTGTGTTCCCAACAAGCTATGTGAAGGACGGCGTTCACACACACTTATCTCTCAAGCTGAGCTTGTGGAGAGACGTTCGTTCATCTAGCACAAAGTGACCGGTTTGAAGTGTACATTTTTACTCTGGTTCTCAATGTGATTCCTAGTGCCGTTTTGAAGTTCCTGCAGTTTTCACTGTAAAACCGTGTTGGAGTTAGTACCTCCCTTTATATATGTATGGATTGGAGTATGCAACTGAAAAGAAAGTTTGTGTTCCCAACAAGCTAGGTGAAGGAGAGCTTTAACACACATATATCTCTCAGAAATGAGCATGTGGAGAGACGTTCGTTCATCTAGCACAAAGGGAACGGGTTGCAGGGGAAACTTTTACTCTGGTTTCTCAGTGTGTTTCCTAGTGCCGGGTTGATGTTCCTGCAGTTTTCACTGTAAAACGGAGTTGGAGCTAGTACCTAACCATATATATATATGGAGTGGAGTTTGCAACTGAAAAGAAACTTTGTGTTCCCAACAAGCTATGTGAAGGACGGCTTTCACACACACTTATGTCTCCGAACTGAGCATGTGGAGAGACGTTCGTTCATCTAGCTAAAAGGGAACGGGAATCAGGAGAAATTTTTACTCTGTTTTCTCAGTGTTTTTCCAAGTTCTGTTTAGAAGTTCCTGCAGTTTTCACTGTAAAACCGAGATGGAGCTTGTATTTCCCCATATATATGTATGGAGTGGAGTAAGCAACTGAAAAAAAACTTTAGTTCCCAAAAAGCTAGGTGAAGTACTGCTTTCACACACACTTATCTCTCAGAACTGAGCATGTGTAGAGAATTTCGTTCATCTAGCACAAAGGGAACGTGTTGCTGGAGAAACTTTTACTCTGGTTTCTCAGTGTGTTTTCTAGTGCCGGTTTGAAGTTCCTGCAGTTTTCACTGTAAAATCGAGTTGGAGCTAGTACTTCCCCATATATATGTATATAGTGCGGTATGCAACTGAAAAGAAACATTTGTTCCCAACAAGCTAGTTGAAGGAAAGTTTAACACAAACTTATCTCTGAGATCTGAGCATGTGGAGAGACGTTCGTTCATTTAGATCAAAGAGAACGGGAAGCAGGAGAACTTTTATTCTATTTTCTCATTGTGTTTACTTGTCCCGGTTTGAAGTTCCTGCATATTTCACTGTAAAACCGAGTTTTAGCTAGTACTTCCCCATATATATGTATGCAGTGGAGTATGCAACTGAAAAGAATCTTTGTGTTCAGAACAAGATAGGTGAAGGTCGGCTTTCACACACACATATCTCTCAGAACTGAGAATGTGGAGAGTCGTTCGTTCATCTAGCACAAAGGAACGGTTTGCAGGAGAATCTTTTACTCTGGTTTCTCACTGTGTTTCCAAGTGCCGGTCTGAAGTTCCTGCAGTTTTCACTGTAAAACCCAGTTGGAGCTTGTACCTACCCATATATATGTATGGATTGGGGTTTGCAACTGAAAAGGAACTTTGTGTTCCCAACAAGCTAGGTGAAGGACGGCTTTCACACACACTTATCTCTCAGAACTGAGCACGTGGAGAGACGTTCATTCATCTAGCACAAAATGAACGGGTTGAAGTGTAAATTTTTACTCTGGTTCTCAATGTGATTCCTAGTGCCGGTTTGAAGTTCCTGCAGTTTTCACTGTAAAACCGAGTTGGAGCTTGTACCTCACCATATATGTATATGGAGTGGAGTATGCAACTGAAAAGAAACTTTGTGTTACCAACAAGCTAGGTGAAGCACTGGTTTCACACAGAATTATCTCTCAGAACTGAGCATGTGGAGAGACGTCCGTTCATCTAGCACAAATTGAACGTGTTGCAGGGGATACTTTTGCTCTGGATTCTCAGTGTGTTTCCTAGTGCCGGTTTGAAGTTCCTGCAGTTTTCACTGTAAAACCGTGTTGGAGCTGGTACCTCCCCATATATATGTATGGAGTGGAGTTTGCAACTGAAAAGAAACTTTGTGTTCCCAACAGCTAGGTGAAGCACGGCTTTCACACAGAATTATCTCTCACAACTGAGCATGTGGAGAGTCGTTCGTTTTTCTAGCACAAAGGGAACGGGTTGCAGGAGAAACTTTTACTCTGGTTTCTCAGTGTGATTCCTTGTTCCAGTTTGAATTTCCTGCACTTTTCACTGTAAAACCAAATTGGAGCTAGTACCTCCCCTATATATGTATGGATTGGAGTGTGCAACTGAAAAGACACTTTGTGTTCCCAACAAGCTATTTGAAGGGCGGCTTTCACACACTGTTATCTCTCAGAATTGAGCATGTGGAGAGATGTTCGTTCATCTAGCTCAAAGGGAATGGGAAGCAGGAGAAACTTTTACACTATTTTCTCACTGTGTTTCCTAGTGCCGGTTTGAAGTTCCTGCAGTTTTCACTGTAAAACCGAGTTGGAGCTAGTACCTCCCCTTATATATTTATGGAGTGGTGTATGCAACTGAAAAGAAACTTTGTGTTCCCAACAAGCTGGTTGAAGGACGGCTTTCACACACACTTATCTCTCAGAACTGAGCATGTGGAGAGACGTTCGTTCATCTAGCCAAAATGGAACGGATTGCAGGGGCAACTTTTACTCTGGTTTCTCAGTGTGTCTTCTAGTGCCGGTTTGAAGTTCCTGCAGTTTTCACTGTAAAACCGAGTTGGAGCAGGAACCTCCCCATATATATGTATGGATTGGAGTTTGAAACAGAAAAGAAACTTTGTTTTCCCAACAAGCTAAGTGAAGGACTGCTTTCACACACACATATCTCTCACAACTGAGCATGTGGAGAGTCGTTCGTTCATCTAGCACATAGGGAACGGGTTGCAGGAGAAACTTGTAATCTGGTTTCTCAGTGTGTTTCTTAGTGCCGGTTTGAAGTTCCTGCAGTTTTCCCTGTAAAACAGATTTGGGGCTAGTACTTCCCCATATATGTATATGGAGTGGAGTTTTCAACTGAAAAGAAAATTTGTGTTCCCAAAAAGCTAGGTGAAAGACGGCTTCCACACACACTTACCTCTAGAACTGAGAATGTGGAGAGTCGTTCTTTCATCTAGCTCAAAGGGAACGGGTTGCAGGAGAATCTTTTACTCTGGATTCTCAGGGTGTTTCCTATGCCGTTTTGAAGTTCCTGCACTTTTCACTGTAAAACCGAGTTGGAGCTTGTACCTCCCCATATATATGTATGGAGTGGAGTTTGCAACTGAAAAGAAACTTTGTGTTCCCAACAGCTAGGTGAAGCACGGCTTTCACACAGAATTATCTCTCACAACTGAGCATGTGGAGAGTCGTTCGTTCATCTAGCACAAATGGAACGGTTTGAAGTGTAAATTTTTACTCTGGTTCTCAATGTGATTCCTAGTGCCGGTTTGAATTTCCTGCAGTTTTCACTGTAAAACCGAGTTGGAACTAGTACCTACCCTTATATATATATGGAGTGGTGTATGCTACTGAAAAGAAACTTTGTGTTCCCAACAAGCTAGGTGAAGTACGGCTATAACACAAACTTTTCTCTGAGAACTGAGCATGTGGAGAGTCTTTTGTTCATCTAGCACAAAGGGAACGGTTTGCAGGAGAAACTTTTACTCTGCTTTCTCAGTGTGACTCCTTGTTCCGGTTTGAATTTCCTGCAGTATTCACTGTAAAACCGAGTTGGATTTAGTACCACCCCTTATATATGTATGGTTGGAGTGTGCAACTTAAAAGACACTTTGTGTTCCCAACAAGCTATGTGAAGGGCGGCTTTCACACCCTCTTATCTCTCAGAATTGAGCATGTGGAGAGACGTTCGTTCATCTAGCTCAAAGGGAACGGGAAGCAGGAGAAACTTTTACACTATTATCTCACTGTGTTTCATAGTTCCGGTTTGAAGTTCCTGCATTTTTCACGGTAAAACCGAGTTGGAGCTCGTACCTACCCATATATATGTAGGGAGTGGTGTATGCAACTGAAAAGAAAGTTTGTGTTTCCAACAAGCTAGGTGAAGAACAGCTTTAACACACATATATCTCTCAGAAATGAGCATGTGGAGAGACGTTCGTTCATCTAGCACAAAGGGAATGGGTTGCAGGAGAAACTTGTACTCTGGTTTCTCAGTGTGTTTCCTAGTGCCGGGTTGATGTTCCTGCAGTTTTCACTGTAAAACGGAGTTGGAGCTAGTACCTACCCATATATATGTATGGTTGGAGTGTGCAAATGAAAAGTAACTTTGTGTTCCCAACAAGCTAGGTGAAGGACGGCTTTCACACGCACTTATCTCTCAGAACTGAGCACGTGGAGAGACGTTCGTTCATCTAGCACAAAGTGAATGGGTTGAAGTGTAAATTTTTACTCTTGTTCTCAATGTGATTCCTAGTGCCGGTTTGAAGTTCCTGCAGTTTTCACTGTAAAACCGAATTGGAGTTAGTACCTCCCCTTATATATGTATGGAGTGGTGTATGCAACTGAAAAGAAACTTTGTGTTCCCAACAAGCTAAGTGAAAGAAGGCTTTCACACAAACTTATCCCTCAAAACTGAGAATGTGGAGAGTCGTTCGTTCATCTAGCACAAAGGGAACGGGTTGCAGGAGAATCTTTTACTCTGGTTTCTCAGTGTGTTTCCTAGTTCCGGTTTGAAGTTCCTACAATTTTCATGGTAAAACCGAGTTGGAGCTTGTACCTCACCATATATATGTATGGATTGGAGTATGCAACTGAAAAGAAACTTTGTGTTCCCAACAAGGTAGGTGAAGCACGGCTTTCACACAGAATTTTCTCTCAGAACTGAGAATGTGGAGAGTCGTTCGTTCATCTAGCACAAAGTGAACGTGTTGCAGGGGATACTTTTACTCTGGATTCTCAGTTTGTTTCCAAGTGCCGGTTTGAAGTTCCTGCAGTTTTCACTGTAAAACCGAGGTGGAGCTGGTACCTCCCCATATATATGTATGGAGTGGAGTTTGCAACTGAAAAGAAACTTTGTGTTCCCAACAGCTAGGTGAAGCACGGCATTCACACAGAATTATCTCTCACAACTGAGCATGTGGAGAGTCGTTCGTTCATCTAGCACAAAGGGAACGGTTTGAAGTGTAAATTTTTACTCTGGTTCTCAATGTGATTCCTAGTGCCGGTTTGAATTTCCTGCAGTTTTCACTGTAAAACCGAGTTGGAGCCAGTACCTCCCCTTATATATGTATGGAGTGGTGTATGCAACTGAAAAGAAACTTTGTGTTCCCAACAAGCTAGGTGAAGGAAGGCTTTCACACAAACTTATCTCTCAGAACTGAGAATGTGGAGAGTCGTTCGTTCATCTAGCACAAAGGGAACGGTTTGCAGGAGAATCTTTTACTCTGGATTCTCAGTGTGTTTCCTAGTGCTGGTTTGAAGTTCTTGCAGTTTTCACTGTAAAACCGAGTTGGAGCTGGTACCTCCCCATATATATGTATGGATTGGAGTGTGCAACTAAAAAGACACTTTGTGTTCCCAACAAGCTATGTGAAGGTTGGCTTTCACACACTGTTATCTCTCAGAATTGAGCATGTGTAGAGACGTTCGTTCATCTAGCTCAAAGGGAACGGGAAGCAGGAGAAACTTTTACACTGTTTTCTCACTGTGTTTCCTAGTGCCGGTTTGAAGTTCCTGCAGTTTTCACTGTGAAACCGAGTTGGAGCTGGTACCTCCCCATATATATGTATGGAGGGGAGTTTGCAACTGAAAAGAAACATTGTGTTCCCAACAAGCTATGTGAAGGACGGCGTTCACACACACTTATCTCTCAAGCTGAGCTTGTGGAGAGACGTTCGTTCATCTAGCACAAAGTGACCGGTTTGAAGTGTACATTTTTACTCTGGTTCTCAATGTGATTCCTAGTGCCGTTTTGAAGTTCCTGCAGTTTTCACTGTAAAACCGAGTTGGAGTTAGTACCTCCCTTTATATATGTATGGATTGGAGTATGCAACTGAAAAGAAAGTTTGTGTTCCCAACAAGCTAGGTGAAGGAGAGCTTTAACACACATATATCTCTCAGAAATGAGCATGTGGAGAGACGTTCGTTCATCTAGCACAAAGGGAACGGGTTGCAGGGGAAACTTTTACTCTGGTTTCTCAGTGTGTTTCCTAGTGCCGGGTTGATGTTCCTGCAGTTTTCACTGTAAAACGGAGTTGGAGCTAGTACCTAACCATATATATATATGGAGTGGAGTTTGCAACTGAAAAGAAACTTTGTGTTCCCAACAAGCTATGTGAAGGACGGCTTTCACACACACTTATGTCTCCGAACTGAGCATGTGGAGAGACTTTCGTTCATCTAGCTAAAAGGGAACGGGAATCAGGAGAAATTTTTACTCTGTTTTCTCAGTGTTTTTCCAAGTTCTTTTTAGAAGTTCCTGCAGTTTTCACTGTAAAACCGAGATGGAGCTTGTATTTCCCCATATATATGTATGGAGTGGAGTAAGCAACTGAAAAAAAACTTTAGTTCCCAAAAAGCTAGGTGAAGTACTGCTTTCACACACACTTATCTCTCAGAACTGAGCATGTGTAGAGAATTTCGTTCATCTAGCACAAAGGGAACGTGTTGCTGGAGAAACTTTTACTCTGGTTTCTCAGTGTGTTTTCTAGTGCCGGTTTGAAGTTCCTGCAGTTTTCACTGTAAAATCGAGTTGGAGCTAGTACTTCCCCATATATATGTATATAGTGCGGTATGCAACTGAAAAGAAACATTTGTTCCCAACAAGCTAGTTGAAGGAAGGTTTAACACAAACTTATCTCTGAGATCTGAGCATGTGGAGAGACGTTCGTTCATTTAGATCAAAGAGAACGGGAAGCAGGAGAACTTTTATTCTATTTTCTCATTGTGTTTACTTGTCCCGGTTTGAAGTTCCTGCATATTTCACTGTAAAACCGAGTTTTAGCTAGTACTTCCCCATATATATGTATGCAGTGGAGTATGCAACTGAAAAGAATCTTTGTGTTCAGAACAAGATAGGTGAAGGTCGGCTTTCACACACACATATCTCTCAGAACTGAGAATGTGGAGAGTCGTTCGTTCATCTAGCACAAAGGAACGGTTTGCAGGAGAATCTTTTACTCTGGTTTCTCACTGTGTTTCCAAGTGCCGGTCTGAAGTTCCTGCAGTTTTCACTGTAAAACCGAGTTGGAGCTTGTACCTACCCATATATATGTATGGATTGGGGTTTGCAACTGAAAAGGAACTTTGTGTTCCCAACAAGCTAGGTGAAGGACGGCTTTCACACACACTTATCTCTCAGAACTGAGCACGTGGAGAGACGTTCATTCATCTAGCACAAAGTGAACGGGTTGAAGTGTAAATTTTTACTCTGGTTCTCAATGTGATTCCTAGTGCCGGTTTGAAGTTCCTGCAGTTTTCACTGTAAAACCGAGTTGGAGCTTGTACCTCACCATATATGTGTATGGAGTGGAGTATGCAACTGAAAAGAAACTTTGTGTTACCAACAAGCTAGGTGAAGCACTGGTTTCACACAGAATTATCTCTCAGAACTGAGCATGTGGAGAGACGTCCGTTCATCTAGCACAAATTGAACGTGTTGCAGGGGATACTTTTGCTCTGGATTCTCAGTGTGTTTCCTAGTGCCGGTTTGAAGTTCCTGCAGTTTTCACTGTAAAACCGTGTTGGAGCTGGTACCTCCCCATATATATGTATGGAGTGGAGTTTGCAACTGAAAAGAAACTTTGTGTTCCCAACAGCTAGGTGAAGCACGGCTTTCACACAGAATTATCTCTCACAACTGAGCATGTGGAGAGTCGTTCGTTTTTCTAGCACAAAGGGAACGGGTTGCAGGAGAAACTTTTACTCTGGTTTCTCAGTGTGATTCCTTGTTCCAGTTTGAATTTCTTGCACTTTTCACTGTAAAACCAAATTGGAGCTAGTACCTCCCCTATATATGTATGGATTGGAGTGTGCAACTGAAAAGACACTTTGTGTTCCCAACAAGCTATGTGAAGGGCGGCTTTCACACACTGTTATCTCTCAGAATTGAGCATGTGGAGAGATGTTCGTTCATCTAGCTCAAAGGGAATGGGAAGCAGGAGAAACTTTTACACTATTTTCTCACTGTGTTTCCTAGTGCCGGTTTGAAGTTCCTGCAGTTTTCACTGTAAAACCGAGTTGGAGCTAGTACCTCCCCTTATATATTTATGGAGTGGTGTATGCAACTGAAAAGAAACTTTGTGTTCCCAACAAGCTGGTTGAAGGACGGCTTTCACACACACTTATCTCTCAGAACTGAGCATGTGGAGAGACGTTCGTTCATCTAGCCAAAATGGAACGGATTGCAGGGGCAACTTTTACTCTGGTTTCTCAGTGTGTCTTCTAGTGCCGGTTTGAAGTTCCTGCAGTTTTCACTGTAAAACCGAGTTGGAGCAGGAACCTCCCCTTATATATGTATGGATTGGAGTTTGAAACAGAAAAGAAACTTTGTTTTCCCAACAAGCTAAGTGAAGGACTGCTTTCACACACACATATCTCTCACAACTGAGCATGTGGAGAGTCGTTCGTTCATCTAGCACATAGGGAACGGGTTGCAGGAGAAACTTGTAATCTGGTTTCTCAGTGTGTTTCTTAGTGCCGGTTTGAAGTTCCTGCAGTTTTCCCTGTAAAACAGATTTGGAGCTAGTACTTCCCCATATATGTATATGGAGTGGAGTTTTCAACTGAAAAGAAAATTTGTGTTCCCAAAAAGCTAGGTGAAAGACGGCTTCCACACACACTTACCTCTAGAACTGAGAATGTGGAGAGTCGTTCTTTCATCTAGCTCAAAGGGAACGGGTTGCAGGAGAATCTTTTACTCTGGATTCTCAGGGTGTTTCCTAGGGCCGTTTTGAAGTTCCTGCACTTTTCACTGTAAAACCGAGTTGGAGCTTGTACCTCCCCATATATATGTATGGAGTGGAGTTTGCAACTGAAAAGAAAATTTGTGTTCCCAACAGCTAGGTGAAGCACGGCTTTCACACAGAATTATCTCTCACAACAGAGCATGTGGAGAGTCGTTCGTTCATCTAGCACAAATGGAACGGTTTGAAGTGTAAATTTTTACTCTGGTTCTCAATGTGATTCCTAGTGCCGGTTTGAATTTCCTGCAGTTTTCACTGTAAAACCGAGTTGGAGCTAGTACCTACCCTTATATATATATGGAGTGGTGTATGCAACTGAAAAGAAACTTTGTGTTCCAAACAAGCTAGGTGAAGGAAGGCTTTCACACAAACTTATCTCTCAGAACTGAGAATGTGGAGAGTCGTTCGTTCATCTAGCACAAAGGGAACGGTTTGAAGGAGAATCTTTTACTCTGGATTCTCAGTGTGTTTCCTAGTGCCGGTTTGAAGTTCCTGCAGTTTTCACTGTAAAACCGAGTTGGATTTAGTACCACCCCTTATATATGTATGGTTGGAGTGTGCAACTTAAAAGACACTTTGTGTTCCCAACAAGCTATGTGAAGGGCGGCTTTCACACCCTCTTATCTCTCAGAATTGAGCATGTGGAGAGACGTTCGTTCATCTAGCTCAAAGGGAACGGGAAGCAGGAGAAACTTTTACACTATTATCTCACTGTGTTTCATAGTTCCGGTTTGAAGTTCCTGCATTTTTCACGGTAAAACCGAGTTGGAGCTCGTACCTACCCATATATATGTAGGGAGTGGTGTATGCAACTGAAAAGAAAGTTTGTGTTTCCAACAAGCTAGGTGAAGAACAGCTTTAACACACATATATCTCTCAGAAATGAGCATGTGGAGAGACGTTCGTTCATCTAGCACAAAGGGAACGGGTTGCAGGAGAAACTTGTACTCTGGTTTCTCACTGTGTTTCCTAGTGCCGGGTTGATGTTCCTGCAGTTTTCACTGTAAAACGGAGTTGGAGCTAGTACCTACCCATATATATGTATGGTTGGAGTGTGCAAATGAAAAGTAACTTTGTGTTCCCAACAAGCTAGGTGAAGGACGGCTTTCACACGCACTTATCTCTCAGAACTGAGCACGTGGAGAGACGTTCGTTCATCTAGCACAAAGTGAATGGGTTGAAGTGTAAATTTTTACTCTTGTTCTCAATGTGATTCCTAGTGCCGGTTTGAAGTTCCTGCAGTTTTCACTGTAAAACCGAATTGGAGTTAGTACCTCCCCTTATATATGTATGGAGTGGTGTATGCAACTGAAAAGAAACTTTGTGTTCCCAACAAGCTAAGTGAAAGAAGGCTTTCACACAAACTTATCCCTCAAAACTGAGAATGTGGAGAGTCGTTCGTTCATCTAGCACAAAGGGAACGGGTTGCAGGAGAATCTTTTACTCTGGTTTCTCAGTGTGTTTCCTAGTGCCGGGTTGAAGTTCCTACAATTTTCATGGTAAAACCGAGTTGGAGCTTGTACCTCACCATATATATGTATGGATTGGAGTATGCAACTGAAAAGAAACTTTGTGTTCCCAACAAGGTAGGTGAAGCACGGCTTTCACACAGAATTTTCTCTCAGAACTGAGAATGTGGAGAGTCGTTCGTTCATCTAGCACAAAGTGAACGTGTTGCAGGGGATACTTTTACTCTGGATTCTCAGTTTGTTTCCAAGTGCCGGTTTGAAGTTCCTGCAGTTTTCACTGTAAAACCGAGGTGGAGCTGGTACCTCCCCATATATATGTATGGAGTGGAATTTGCAACTGAAAAGAAACTTTGTGTTCCCAACAGCTAGGTGAAGCACGGCATTCACACAGAATTATCTCTCACAACTGAGCATGTGGAGAGTCGTTCGTTCATCTAGCACAAAGGGAACGGTTTGAAGTGTAAATTTTTACTCTGGTTCTCAATGTGATTCCTAGTGCCGGTTTGAATTTCCTGCAGTTTTCACTGTAAAACCGAGTTGGAGCCAGTACCTCTCCTTATATATGTATGGAGTGGTGTATGCAACTGAAAAGAAACTTTGTGTTCCCAACAAGCTAGGTGAAGGAAGGCTTTCACACAAACTTATCTCTCAGAACTGAGAATGTGGAGAGTCGTTCGTTCATCTAGCACAAAGGGAACGGTTTGAAGGAGAATCTTTTACTCTGGATTCTCAGTGTGTTTCCTAGTGCCGGTTTGAAGTTCCTGCAGTTTTCACTGTTAAACCGAGTTGGAGCTGGTACCTCCCCATATATATGTATGGATTGGAGTGTGCAACTAAAAAGACACTTTGTGTTCCCAACAAGCTATGTGAAGTTTGGCTTTCACACACTGTTATCTCTCAGAATTGAGCATGTGTAGAGACGTTCGTTCATCTAGCTCAAAGGGAACGGGAAGCAGGAGAAACTTTTACACTGTTTTCTCACTGTGTTTCCTAGTGCCGGTTTGAAGTTCCTGCAGTTTTCACTGTGAAACCGAGTTGGAGCTGGTACCTCCCCATATATATGTATGGAGGGGGGTTTGCAACTGAAAAGAAACATTGTGTTCCCAACAAGCTATGTGAAGGACGGCGTTCACACACACTTATATCTCAAGCTGAGCTTGTGGAGAGACGTTCGTTCATCTAGCACAAAGTGACCGGTTTGAAGTGTACATTTTTACTCTGGTTCTCAATGTGATTCCTAGTGCCGTTTTGAAGTTCCTGCAGTTTTCACTGTAAAACCGAGTTGGAGTTAGTACCTCCCTTTATATATGTATGGATTGGAATATGCAACTGAAAAGAATGTTTGTGTTCCCAACAAGCTAGGTGAAGGAGAGCTTTAACACACATATATCTCTCAGAAATGAGCATGTGGAGAGACGTTCGTTCATCTAGCACAAAGGGAACGGGTTGCAGGGGAAACTTTTACTCTGGTTTCTCAGTGTGTTTCCTAGTGCCGGGTTGATGTTCCTGCAGTTTTCACTGTAAAACGGAGTTGGAGCTAGTACCTAACCATATATATATATGGAGTGGAGTTTGCAACTGAAAAGAAACTTTGTGTTCCCAACAAGCTATGTGAAGGACGGGTTTCACACACACTTATCTCTCCGAACTGAGCATGTGGAGAGACGTTCGTTCATCTAGCTAAAAGGGAACGGGAATCAGGAGAAATTTTTTCTCTGTTTTCTCAGTGTTTTTCCAAGTTCTGTTTAGAAGTTCCTGCAGTTTTCACTGTAAAACCGAGATGGAGCTTGTATTTCCCCATATATATGTATGGAGTGGAGTAAGCAACTGAAAAAAAACTTTAGTTCCCAAAAAGCTAGGTGAAGTACTGCTTTCACACACACTTATCTCTCAGAACTGAGCATGTGTAGAGAATTTCGTTCATCTAGCACAAAGGGAACGTGTTGCTGGAGAAACTTTTACTCTGGTTTCTCAGTGTGTTTTCTAGTGCCGGTTTGAAGTTCCTGCAGTTTTCACTGTAAAATCGAGTTGGAGCTAGTACTTCCCCATATATATGTATATAGTGCGGTATGCAACTGAAAAGAAACATTTGTTCCCAACAAGCTAGTTGAAGGAAGGTTTAACACAAACTTATCTCTGAGATCTGAGCATGTGGAGAGACGTTCGTTCATTTAGATCAAAGAGAACGGGAAGCAGGAGAACTTTTATTCTATTTTCTCATTGTGTTTACTTGTCCCGGTTTGAAGTTCCTGCATATTTCACTGTAAAACCGAGTTTTAGCTAGTACTTCCCCATATATATGTATGCAGTGGAGTATGCAACTGAAAAGAATCTTTGTGTTCAGAACAAGATAGGTGAAGGTCGGCTTTCACACACACATATCTCTCAGAACTGAGAATGTGGAGAGTCGTTCGTTCATCTAGCACAAAGGAACGGTTTGCAGGAGAATCTTTTACTCTGGTTTCTCACTGTGTTTCCAAGTGCCGGTCTGAAGTTCCTGCAGTTTTCACTGTAAAACCGAGTTGGAGCTTGTACCTACCCATATATATGTATGGATTGGGGTTTGCAACTGAAAAGGAACTTTGTGTTCCCAACAAGCTAGGTGAAGGACGGCTTTCACACACACTTATCTCTCAGAACTGAGCACGTGGAGAGACGTTCATTCATCTAGCACAAAGTGAACGGGTTGAAGTGTAAATTTTTACTCTGGTTCTCAATGTGATTCCTAGTGCCGGTTTGAAGTTCCTGCAGTTTTCACTGTAAAACCGAGTTGGAGCTTGTACCTCACCATATATGTGTATGGAGTGGAGTATGCAACTGAAAAGAAACTTTGTGTTACCAACAAGCTAGGTGAAGCACTGGTTTCACACAGAATTATCTCTCAGAACTGAGCATGTGGAGAGACGTCCGTTCATCTAGCACAAATTGAACGTGTTGCAGGGGATACTTTTGCTCTGGATTCTCAGTGTGTTTCCTAGTGCCGGTTTGAAGTTCCTGCAGTTTTCACTGTAAAACTGTGTTGGAGCTGGTACCTCCCCATATATATGTATGGAGTGGAGTTTGCAACTGAAAAGAAACTTTGTGTTCCCAACAGCTAGGTGAAGCACGGCTTTCACACAGAATTATCTCTCACAACTGAGCATGTGGAGAGTCGTTCGTTTTTCTAGCACAAAGGGAACGGGTTGCAGGAGAAACTTTTACTCTGGTTTCTCAGTGTGATTCCTTGTTCCAGTTTGAATTTCCTGCACTTTTCACTGTAAAACCAAATTGGAGCTAGTACCTCCCCTATATATGTATGGATTGGAGTGTGCAACTGAAAAGACACTTTGTGTTCCCAACAAGCTATGTGAAGGGCGGCTTTCACACACTGTTATCTCTCAGAATTGAGCATGTGGAGAGATGTTCGTTCATCTAGCTCAAAGGGAATGGGAAGCAGGAGAAACTTTTACACTATTTTCTCACTGTGTTTCCTAGTGCCGGTTTGAAGTTCCTGCAGTTTTCACTGTAAAACCGAGTTGGAGCTAGTACCTCCCCTTATATATTTATGGAGTGGTGTATGCAACTGAAAAGAAACTTTGTGTTCCCAACAAGCTGGTTGAAGGACGGCTTTCACACACACTTATCTCTCAGAACTGAGCATGTGGAGAGACGTTCGTTCATCTAGCCAAAATGGAACGGATTGCAGGGGCAACTTTTACTCTGGTTTCTCAGTGTGTCTTCTAGTGCCGGTTTGAAGTTCCTGCAGTTTTCACTGTAAAACCGAGTTGGAGCAGGAACCTCCCCTTATATATGTATGGATTGGAGTTTGAAACAGAAAAGAAACTTTGTTTTCCCAACAAGCTAAGTGAAGGACTGCTTTCACACACACATATCTCTCACAACTGAGCATGTGGAGAGTCGTTCGTTCATCTAGCACATAGGGAACGGGTTGCAGGAGAAACTTGTAATCTGGTTTCTCAGTGTGTTTCTTAGTGCCGGTTTGAAGTTCCTGCAGTTTTCCCTGTAAAACAGATTTGGAGCTAGTACTTCCCCATATATGTATATGGAGTGGAGTTTTCAACTGAAAAGAAAATTTGTGTTCCCAAAAAGCTAGGTGAAAGACGGCTTCCACACACACTTACCTCTAGAACTGAGAATGTGGAGAGTCGTTCTTTCATCTAGCTCAAAGGGAACGGGTTGCAGGAGAATCTTTTACTCTGGATTCTCAGGGTGTTTCCTAGGGCCGTTTTGAAGTTCCTGCACTTTTCACTGTAAAACCGAGTTGGAGCTTGTACCTCCCCATATATATGTATGGAGTGGAGTTTGCAACTGAAAAGAAAATTTGTGTTCCCAACAGCTAGGTGAAGCACGGCTTTCACACAGAATTATCTCTCACAACAGAGCATGTGGAGAGTCGTTCGTTCATCTAGCACAAATGGAACGGTTTGAAGTGTAAATTTTTACTCTGGTTCTCAATGTGATTCCTAGTGCCGGTTTGAATTTCCTGCAGTTTTCACTGTAAAACCGAGTTGGAGCTAGTACCTCCCCTTATATATATATGGAGTGGTGTATGCTACTGAAAAGAAACTTTGTGTTCCCAACAAGCTAGGTGAAGTACGGCTATAACACAAACTTTTCTCTGAGAACTGAGCATGTGGAGAGTCTTTTGTTCATCTAGCACAAAGGGAACGGTTTACAGGAGAAACTTTTACTCTGCTTTCTCAGTGTGACTCCTTGTTCCGGTTTGAATTTCCTGCAGTATTCACTGTAAAACCGAGTTGGATTTAGTACCACCCCTTATATATGTATGGTTGGAGTGTGCAACTTAAAAGACACTTTGTGTTCCCAACAAGCTATGTGAAGGGCGGCTTTCACACCCTCTTATCTCTCAGAATTGAGCATGTGGAGAGACGTTCGTTCATCTAGCTCAAAGGGAACGGGAAGCAGGAGAAACTTTTACACTATTATCTCACTGTGTTTCATAGTTCCGGTTTGAAGTTCCTGCATTTTTCACGGTAAAACCGAGTTGGAGCTCGTACCTACCCATATATATGTAGGGAGTGGTGTATGCAACTGAAAAGAAAGTTTGTGTTTCCAACAAGCTAGGTGAAGAACAGCTTTAACACACATATATCTCTCAGAAATGAGCATGTGGAGAGACGTTCGTTCATCTAGCACAAAGGGAACGGGTTGCAGGAGAAACTTGTACTCTGGTTTCTCACTGTGTTTCCTAGTGCCGGGTTGATGTTCCTGCAGTTTTCACTGTAAAACGGAGTTGGAGCTAGTACCTACCCATATATATGTATGGTTGGAGTGTGCAAATGAAAAGTAACTTTGTGTTCCCAACAAGCTAGGTGAAGGACGGCTTTCACACGCACTTATCTCTCAGAACTGAGCACGTGGAGAGACGTTCGTTCATCTAGCACAAAGTGAATGGGTTGAAGTGTAAATTTTTACTCTTGTTCTCAATGTGATTCCTAGTGCCGGTTTGAAGTTCCTGCAGTTTTCACTGTAAAACCGAATTGGAGTTAGTACCTCCCCTTATATATGTATGGAGTGGTGTATGCAACTGAAAAGAAACTTTGTGTTCCCAACAAGCTAAGTGAAAGAAGGCTTTCACACAAACTTATCCCTCAAAACTGAGAATGTGGAGAGTCGTTCGTTCATCTAGCACAAAGGGAACGGGTTGCAGGAGAATCTTTTACTCTGGTTTCTCAGTGTGTTTCCTAGTGCCGGGTTGAAGTTCCTACAATTTTCATGGTAAAACCGAGTTGGAGCTTGTACCTCACCATATATATGTATGGATTGGAGTATGCAACTGAAAAGAAACTTTGTGTTCCCAACAAGGTAGGTGAAGCACGGCTTTCACACAGAATTTTCTCTCAGAACTGAGAATGTGGAGAGTCGTTCGTTCATCTAGCACAAAGTGAACGTGTTGCAGGGGATACTTTTACTCTGGATTCTCAGTTTGTTTCCAAGTGCCGGTTTGAAGTTCCTGCAGTTTTCACTGTAAAACCGAGGTGGAGCTGGTACCTCCCCATATATATGTATGGAGTGGAATTTGCAACTGAAAAGAAACTTTGTGTTCCCAACAGCTAGGTGAAGCACGGCATTCACACAGAATTATCTCTCACAACTGAGCATGTGGAGAGTCGTTCGTTCATCTAGCACAAAGGGAACGGTTTGAAGTGTAAATTTTTACTCTGGTTCTCAATGTGATTCCTAGTGCCGGTTTGAATTTCCTGCAGTTTTCACTGTAAAACCGAGTTGGAGCCAGTACCTCTCCTTATATATGTATGGAGTGGTGTATGCAACTGAAAAGAAACTTTGTGTTCCCAACAAGCTAGGTGAAGGAAGGCTTTCACACAAACTTATCTCTCAGAACTGAGAATGTGGAGAGTCGTTCGTTCATCTAGCACAAAGGGAACGGTTTGAAGGGGAATCTTTTACTCTGGTTTCTCAGTGTGTTTCCTAGTTCCGGTTTGATGTTCCTACAGTTTTCATGGTAAAACCGAGTTGGAGCTTGTACCTCACCATATATATGTATGGATTGGAGTATGCAACTGAAAAGAAACTTTGTTTTCCCTACAAGCTAGCTGAAGCACGGCATTCACACAGAATTTTCTCTCAGAACTGAGCATGTGGAGAGACGTTCGTTCATCTAGCACATAGTGAACGTGTTGCAGGGGATACTTTTACTCTGGATTCTCAGAGTGTTTCCAAGTGCCGGTTTGAAGTTCCTGCAGTTTTCACTGTAAAACCGAGTTGGAGCTGGTACCTCCCCATATATATGTATGGAGTGGAGTATGCAACTGAAAAGAAACTTTGTGTTCCCAACAGCTAGTTGAAGCACGGCTTTCACACAGAATTATCTCTCACAACTGAGCATGTGGAGAGTCGTTCGTTCATCTAGCACAAAGGGAACGGTTTGAAGTGAAAATTTTTTCTCTGGTTCTCAATGTGATTCCTAGTGCCGGTTTGAATTTCCTGCAGTTTTCACTGTAAAACCGAGTTGGAGCTAGTACCTCCCCTTATATATGTATGGAGTGGTGTATGCAACTGAAAAGAAACTTTGTGTTCCCAACAAGCTAGTTGAAGGAAGGCTTTCACACAAACTTATCTCTCAGAACTGAGAATGTGGATAGTCGTTCGTTCATCTAGCACAAAGGGAACGGGTTGCAGGAGAATCTTTTACTCTGGTTTCTCAGTGTGTTTCCTAGTTCCGGTTTGAAGTTCCTACAGTTTTCATGGTAAAACCGAGTTGGAGCTTGTACCTCACCATATATATGTATGGATTGGAGTATGCAACTGAAAAGAAAGTTTGTGTTCCCAACAAGCTAGGTGAAGGAGAGCTTTAACACACATATTTCTCTCAGAAATTAGCATGTGGAGAGACGTTCGTTCATCAAGCACAAAGGGAACGGGTTGCAGGGTTAACTTTTACTCTGGTTTCTCAGTGTGTTTCCTAGTGCCGGGTTGATGTTTCTGCAGTTTTCACTGTAAAACGTAGTTGGAGCTAGTACCTAACCATATATATGTATGGAGTGGAGTTTGCAACTGAAAAGAAACTTTGTGTTCCCAACAAGCTATGTGAAGGACGGATTTCACACAGACTTATCTCTCCGAACTGAGCATGTGGAGAGACGTTCGTTTATCTAGCTAAAAGGGAACGGGAAGCAGGAGAAATTTTTACTCTGTTTTCTCAGTGTTTTTCCAAGTTCCGGTTAGAAGTTCCTGCAGTTTTCACTGTAAAACCGAGATGGAGCTAGTATCTCCCCATATATATGTATGGAGTGGAGTATGCAACTGAAAAAAAACTTTAGTTCCCAAAAAGCTAGGTGAAGAACTGCTTTCACACACACTTATCTCTCAGAACTGAGCATGTGTAGAAATTTTCGTTCATCTAGCACAAAGGGAACGTGTTGCTGGAGAAACTTTTACTCTGGTTTCTCAGTGTGTTTTCTAGTGCCGGTTTGAAGTTCCTGCAGTTTTCACTGTAAAATCGAGTTGGAGCTAGTACTTCCCCATATATATGTATATAGTGCGTTATGCAACTTAAAAGAAACATTTGTTCCCAACAAGCTAGTTGAAGGAAGGCTTTAACACAAACTTATCTCTGAGATCTGAGCATGTGGAGAGATGTTCGTTCATTTAGATCAAAGAGAACGGGAAGCAGGAGAACTTTTATTCTATTTTCTCATTGTGTTTACTTGTCCCGGTTTGAAGTTCCTGCATATTTCACTGTAAAACCGAGTTTTAGCTAGTACTTCCCCATATATATGTATGCAGTGGAGTATGCAACTGAAAAGAATATTTGTGTTCAGAACAAGATAGTTGAAGGTCGGCTTTCACACACACTTATCTCTCAGAACTGAGCATGTGGAGAGACGTTCGTTCATCTAGCACAAAGGGAACGGGTTGAAGAGTAAATTTTTTCTCTGGTTGTCACTGTGTTTCCTAGTGCCGGTTTGAAGTTCCTGCAGTTTTCACTGTAAAACCGATTTGTAGCAAGTACCTCCCCTTATATATGTATGGAGTGGTTATGCAACTGAAAAAAACTTTGTGTTCCCAACAAGGTAGGTGAAGGACTTCTTTCACACACACTTATCTCACAGAACTGAGCATGTGGAGAGACGTTCGTTCATTTAGCAAAAATGGAATGGGTTGCAGGGGCAACTTTTACACTGGTTTCTCAGTGTGTCTCCTAGTGCCGGTTAGAAGTTCGTGCAGTTTTCACTGTAAAACCGAGTTGGAGCTAGTACATCCCCATATATATGTATGGAGTGGAGTATGCAACTGAAAAGAAACTTTGTGTTCCCAACAAGCTAGGTGAAGGACGGCTTTCACACACATTTATCTCTCAGAACTGAGCACGTGGAGGGACGTTCGTTCATCTAGCACAAAGTGAACGGGTTGAAGTGTAAATTTTTAATCTGGTTCTCAATGTGATTCCTAGTGCCGGTTTGAAGTTCCTGCAGTTTTCACTATAAAACCGAGTTGGAGCTTGTACCTCACCATATATATGTATGGAGTGGAGTATGCAACTGAAAAGGAACTTTGTGTTCCCAACAAGCTAGGTGAAGCACTGGTTTCACACAGAACTATCTCTCAGAACTGAGCATGTGGAGAGACGTTCGTTCATCTAGCACAAAGTGAACGTTTTGCAGGGGATACTTTTGCTCTTTATTCTCAGTGTGTTTCCTAGTGCCGGTTTGAAGTTCCTGCAGTTTTCACTGTAAAACCGAGTTGGAGCTGGTACATCCCCATATATATGTATGGAGTGGAGTTTGCAACTGAAAAGAAACTTTGTGTTCCCAACAGCTAGGTGAAGCAAGGCTTTCTCACAGAATTATCTCTCACAACTGAGCATGTGGAGAGTCGTTCGTTTTTCTAGCACAAAGGGAACGGTTTGCAGGGGAAACTTTTACTCTGGTTTCTCAGTGTGATTCCTTGTTCCAGTTTGAATTTCCTGCACTTTTCACTGTAAAACCGAATTGGAGCTAGTACCTCCCCTATATATTTATGGATTGGAGTGTGCAACTGAAAAGACACTTTGTGTTCCCAACAAGCTATGTGAAGGGCGGCTTTCACACACTGTTACTCTCAGAATTGAGCATGTGGAGAGATGTTAGTTCATCTAGCTCAAAGGGAATGGGAAGCAGGAGAAAATTTTACACTATTTTCTCACTGTGTTTCCTAGTGCCGGTTTGAAGTTCCTGCAGTTTTCACTGTAAAACCGAGTTGGAGCTAGTACCTCCCCTTATATATTTATGGAGTGGTGTATGCAACTGAAAAGAAACTTTGTGTTCCCAACAAGCTGGTTGAAGGACGGCTTTCACACACACTTGTCTCTCAGAACTGAGCATGTGGAGAGACGTTCGTTCATCTAGCCAAAATGGAACGGATTGCAGGGGCAACTTTTACTCTGGTTTCTCAGTGTGTCTTCTAGTGCCGGTTTGAAGTTCCTGCAGTTTTCACTGTAAAACCGAGTTGGAGCAGGAACCTCCCCATATATATGTATGGATTGGAGTTTGAAACAGAAAAGAAACTTTGTTTTCCCAACAAGCTAAGTGAAGGACTGCTTTCACACACACATATCTCTCACAACTGAGCATGTGGAGAGTCGTTCGTTCATCTAGCACATAGGGAACGGGTTGCAGGAGAATCTTTTACTCTGGTTTCTCAGTGTGTTTCCTAGTTCCGGTTTGAAGTTCCTACAATTTTCATGGTAAAACCGAGTTGGAGCTTGTACCTCACCATATATATGTATGGATTGAAGTATGCAACTGAAAAGAAACTTTGTGTTCCCAACAAGGTAGGTGAAGCACGGCTTTCACACAGAATTTTCTCTCAGAACTGAGAATGTGGAGAGTCGTTCGTTCATCTAGCACAAAGTGAACGTGTTGCAGGGGATACTTTTACTCTGGATTCTCAGTTTGTTTCCAAGTGCCGGTTTGAAGTTCCTGCAGTTTTCACTGTAAAACCGAGGTGGAGCTGGTACCTCCCCATATATATGTATGGAGTGGAGTTTGCAACTGAAAAGAAACTTTGTGTTCCCAACAGCTAGGTGAAGCCCGGCATTCACACAGAATTATCTCTCACAACTGAGCATGTGGAGAGTCGTTCGTTCATCTAGCACAAAGGGAACGGTTTGAAGTGTAAATTTTTACTCTGGTTCTCAATGTGATTCCTAGTGCCGGTTTGAATTTCCTGCAGTTTTCACTGTAAAACCGAGTTGGAGCCAGTACCTCCCCTTATATATGTATGGAGTGGTGTATGCAACTGAAAAGAAACTTTGTGTTCCCAACAAGCTAGGTGAAGGAAGGCTTTCACACAAACTTATCTCTCAGAACTGAGAATGTGGAGAGTCGTTCGTTCATCTAGCACAAAGGGAACGGTTTGCAGGAGAATCTTTTACTCTGGATTCTCAGTGTGTTTCCTAGTGCCGGTTTGAAGTTCCTGCAGTTTTCACTGTAAAACCGAGTTGGAGCTGGTACCTCCCCATATATATGTATGGATTGGAGTGTGCAACTAAAAAGACACTTTGTGTTCCCAACAAGCTATGTGAAGGTTGGCTTTCACACACTGTTATCTCTCAGAATTGAGCATGTGTAGAGACGTTCGTTCATCTAGCTCAAAGGGAACGGGAAGCAGGAGAAACTTTTACACTGTTTTCTCACTGTGTTTCCTAGTGCCGGTTTGAAGTTCCTGCAGTTTTCACTGTGAAACCGAGTTGGAGCTGGTACCTCCCCATATATATGTATGGAGGGGAGTTTGCAACTGAAAAGAAACATTGTGTTCCCAACAAGCTATGTGAAGGACGGCGTTCACACACACTTATCTCTCAAGCTGAGCTTGTGGAGAGACGTTCGTTCATCTAGCACAAAGTGACCGGTTTGAAGTGTACATTTTTACTCTGGTTCTCAATGTGATTCCTAGTGCCGTTTTGAAGTTCCTGCAGTTTTCACTGTAAAACCGAGTTGGAGTTAGTACCTCCCTTTATATATGTATGGATTGGAGTATGCAACTGAAAAGAAAGTTTGTGTTCCCAACAAGCTAGGTGAAGGAGAGCTTTAACACACATATATCTCTCAGAAATGAGCATGTGGAGAGACGTTCGTTCATCTAGCACAAAGGGAACGGGTTGCAGGGGAAACTTTTACTCTGGTTTCTCAGTGTGTTTCCTAGTGCCGGGTTGATGTTCCTGCAGTTTTCACTGTAAAACGGAGTTGGAGCTAGTACCTAACCATATATATATATGGAGTGGAGTTTGCAACTGAAAAGAAACTTTGTGTTCCCAACAAGCTATGTGAAGGACGGCTTTCACACACACTTATGTCTCCGAACTGAGCATGTGGAGAGACTTTCGTTCATCTAGCTAAAAGGGAACGGGAATCAGGAGAAATTTTTACTCTGTTTTCTCAGTGTTTTTCCAAGTTCTGTTTAGAAGTTCCTGCAGTTTTCACTGTAAAACCGAGATGGAGCTTGTATTTCCCCATATATATGTATGGAGTGGAGTAAGCAACTGAAAAAAAACTTTAGTTCCCAAAAAGCTAGGTGAAGTACTGCTTTCACACACACTTATCTCTCAGAACTGAGCATGTGTAGAGAATTTCGTTCATCTAGCACAAAGGGAACGTGTTGCTGGAGAAACTTTTACTCTGGTTTCTCAGTGTGTTTTCTAGTGCCGGTTTGAAGTTCCTGCAGTTTTCACTGTAAAATCGAGTTGGAGCTAGTACTTCCCCATATATATGTATATAGTGCGGTATGCAACTGAAAAGAAACATTTGTTCCCAACAAGCTAGTTGAAGGAAGGTTTAACACAAACTTATCTCTGAGATCTGAGCATGTGGAGAGACGTTCGTTCATTTAGATCAAAGAGAACGGGAAGCAGGAGAACTTTTATTCTATTTTCTCATTGTGTTTACTTGTCCCGGTTTGAAGTTCCTGCATATTTCACTGTAAAACCGAGTTTTAGCTAGTACTTCCCCATATATATGTATGCAGTGGAGTATGCAACTGAAAAGAATCTTTGTGTTCAGAACAAGATAGGTGAAGGTCGGCTTTCACACACACATATCTCTCAGAACTGAGAATGTGGAGAGTCGTTCGTTCATCTAGCACAAAGGAACGGTTTGCAGGAGAATCTTTTACTCTGGTTTCTCACTGTGTTTCCAAGTGCCGGTCTGAAGTTCCTGCAGTTTTCACTGTAAAACCGAGTTGGAGCTTGTACCTACCCATATATATGTATGGATTGGGGTTTGCAACTGAAAAGGAACTTTGTGTTCCCAACAAGCTAGGTGAAGGACGGCTTTCACACACACTTATCTCTCAGAACTGAGCACGTGGAGAGACGTTCATTCATCTAGCACAAAGTGAACGGGTTGAAGTGTAAATTTTTACTCTGGTTCTCAATGTGATTCCTAGTGCCGGTTTGAAGTTCCTGCAGTTTTCACTGTAAAACCGAGTTGGAGCTTGTACCTCACCATATATGTGTATGGAGTGGAGTATGCAACTGAAAAGAAACTTTGTGTTACCAACAAGCTAGGTGAAGCACTGGTTTCACACAGAATTATCTCTCAGAACTGAGCATGTGGAGAGACGTCCGTTCATCTAGCACAAATTGAACGTGTTGCAGGGGATACTTTTGCTCTGGATTCTCAGTGTGTTTCCTAGTGCCGGTTTGAAGTTCCTGCAGTTTTCACTGTAAAACCGTGTTGGAGCTGGTACCTCCCCATATATATGTATGGAGTGTTGTTTGCAACTGAAAAGAAACTTTGTGTTCCCAACAGCTAGGTGAAGCACGGCTTTCACACAGAATTATCTCTCACAACTGAGCATGTGGAGAGTCGTTCGTTTTTCTAGCACAAAGGGAACGGGTTGCAGGAGAAACTTTTACTCTGCTTTCTCAGTGTGACTCCTTGTTCCGGTTTGAATTTCCTGCAGTATTCACTGTAAAACCGAGTTGGATTTAGTACCACCCCTTATATATGTATGGTTGGAGTGTGCAACTTAAAAGACACTTTGTGTTCCCAACAAGCTATGTGAAGGGCGGCTTTCACACCCTCTTATCTCTCAGAATTGAGCATGTGGAGAGACGTTCGTTCATCTAGCTCAAAGGGAACGGGAAGCAGGAGAAACTTTTACACTATTATCTCACTGTGTTTCATAGTTCCGGTTTGAAGTTCCTGCATTTTTCACGGTAAAACCGAGTTGGAGCTCGTACCTACCCATATATATGTAGGGAGTGGTGTATGCAACTGAAAAGAAAGTTTGTGTTTCCAACAAGCTAGGTGAAGAACAGCTTTAACACACATATATCTCTCAGAAATGAGCATGTGGAGAGACGTTCGTTCATCTAGCACAAAGGGAACGGGTTGCAGGAGAAACTTGTACTCTGGTTTCTCAGTGTGTTTCCTAGTGCCGGGTTGATGTTCCTGCAGTTTTCACTGTAAAACGGAGTTGGAGCTAGTACCTACCCATATATATGTATGGTTGGAGTGTGCAAATGAAAAGTAACTTTGTGTTCCCAACAAGCTAGGTGAAGGACGGCTTTCACACGCACTTATCTCTCAGAACTGAGCACGTGGAGAGACGTTCGTTCATCTAGCACAAAGTGAATGGGTTGAAGTGTAAATTTTTACTCTTGTTCTCAATGTGATTCCTAGTGCCGGTTTGAAGTTCCTGCAGTTTTCACTGTAAAACCGAATTGGAGTTAGTACCTCCCCTTATATATGTATGGAGTGGTGTATGCAACTGAAAAGAAACTTTGTGTTCCCAACAAGCTAAGTGAAAGAAGGCTTTCACACAAACTTATCCCTCAAAACTGAGAATGTGGAGAGTCGTTCGTTCATCTAGCACAAAGGGAACGGGTTGCAGGAGAATCTTTTACTCTGGTTTCTCAGTGTGTTTCCTAGTTCCGGTTTGAAGTTCCTACAATTTTCATGGTAAAACCGAGTTGGAGCTTGTACCTCACCATATATATGTATGGATTGGAGTATGCAACTGAAAAGAAACTTTGTGTTCCCAACAAGGTAGGTGAAGCACGGCTTTCACACAGAATTTTCTCTCAGAACTGAGAATGTGGAGAGTCGTTCGTTCATCTAGCACAAAGTGAACGTGTTGCAGGGGATACTTTTACTCTGGATTCTCAGTTTGTTTCCAAGTGCCGGTTTGAAGTTCCTGCAGTTTTCACTGTAAAACCGAGGTGGAGCTGGTACCTCCCCATATATATATATGGAGGGGAGTTTGCAACTGAAAAGAAACTTTGTGTTCCCAACAGCTAGGTGAAGCACGGCATTCACACAGAATTATCTCTCACAACTGAGCATGTGGAGAGTCGTTCGTTCATCTAGCACAAAGGGAACGGTTTGAAGTGTAAATTTTTACTCTGGTTCTCAATGTGATTCCTAGTGCCGGTTTGAAGTTCCTGCAGTTTTCACTGTAAAACCGAGTTGGAGTTAGTACCTCCCTTTATATATGTATGGATTGGAGTATGCAACTGAAAAGAAAGTTTGTGTTCCCAACAAGCTAGGTGAAGGAGAGCTTTAACACACATATATCTCTCAGAAATGAGCATGTGGAGAGACGTTCGTTCATCTAGCACAAAGGGAACGGGTTGCAGGGGAAACTTTTACTCTGGTTTCTCAGTGTGTTTCCTAGTGCCGGGTTGATGTTCCTGCAGTTTTCACTGTAAAACGGAGTTGGAGCTAGTACCTAACCATATATATATATGGAGTGGAGTTTGCAACTGAAAAGAAACTTTGTGTTCCCAACAAGCTATGTGAAGGACGGCTTTCACACACACTTATGTCTCCGAACTGAGCATGTGGAGAGACGTTCGTTCATCTAGCTAAAAGGGAACGGGAATCAGGAGAAATTTTTACTCTGTTTTCTCAGTGTTTTTCCAAGTTCTGTTTAGAAGTTCCTGCAGTTTTCACTGTAAAACCGAGATGGAGCTTGTATTTCCCCATATATATGTATGGAGTGGAGTAAGCAACTGAAAAAAAACTTTAGTTCCCAAAAAGCTAGGTGAAGTACTGCTTTCACACACACTTATCTCTCAGAACTGAGCATGTGTAGAGAATTTCGTTCATCTAGCACAAAGGGAACGTGTTGCTGGAGAAACTTTTACTCTGGTTTCTCAGTGTGTTTTCTAGTGCCGGTTTGAAGTTCCTGCAGTTTTCACTGTAAAATCGAGTTGGAGCTAGTACTTCCCCATATATATGTATATAGTGCGGTATGCAACTGAAAAGAAACATTTGTTCCCAACAAGCTAGTTGAAGGAAGGTTTAACACAAACTTATCTCTGAGATCTGAGCATGTGGAGAGACGTTCGTTCATTTAGATCAAAGAGAACGGGAAGCAGGAGAACTTTTATTCTATTTTCTCATTGTGTTTACTTGTCCCGGTTTGAAGTTCCTGCATATTTCACTGTAAAACCGAGTTTTAGCTAGTACTTCCCCATATATATGTATGCAGTGGAGTATGCAACTGAAAAGAATCTTTGTGTTCAGAACAAGATAGGTGAAGGTCGGCTTTCACACACACATATCTCTCAGAACTGAGAATGTGGAGAGTCGTTCGTTCATCTAGCACAAAGGAACGGTTTGCAGGAGAATCTTTTACTCTGGTTTCTCACTGTGTTTCCAAGTGCCGGTCTGAAGTTCCTGCAGTTTTCACTGTAAAACCGAGTTGGAGCTTGTACCTACCCATATATATGTATGGATTGGGGTTTGCAACTGAAAAGGAACTTTGTGTTCCCAACAAGCTAGGTGAAGGACGGCTTTCACACACACTTATCTCTCAGAACTGAGCACGTGGAGAGACGTTCATTCATCTAGCACAAAGTGAACGGGTTGAAGTGTAAATTTTTACTCTGGTTCTCAATGTGATTCCTAGTGCCGGTTTGAAGTTCCTGCAGTTTTCACTGTAAAACCGAGTTGGAGCTTGTACCTCACCATATATGTGTATGGAGTGGAGTATGCAACTGAAAAGAAACTTTGTGTTACCAACAAGCTAGGTGAAGCACTGGTTTCACACAGAATTATCTCTCAGAACTGAGCATGTGGAGAGACGTCCGTTCATCTAGCACAAATTGAACGTGTTGCAGGGGATACTTTTGCTCTGGATTCTCAGTGTGTTTCCTAGTGCCGGTTTGAAGTTCCTGCAGTTTTCACTGTAAAACCGTGTTGGAGCTGGTACCTCCCCATATATATGTATGGAGTGTTGTTTGCAACTGAAAAGAAACTTTGTGTTCCCAACAGCTAGGTGAAGCACGGCTTTCACACAGAATTATCTCTCACAACTGAGCATGTGGAGAGTCGTTCGTTTTTCTAGCACAAAGGGAACGGGTTGCAGGAGAAACTTTTACTCTGCTTTCTCAGTGTGACTCCTTGTTCCGGTTTGAATTTCCTGCAGTATTCACTGTAAAACCGAGTTGGATTTAGTACCACCCCTTATATATGTATGGTTGGAGTGTGCAACTTAAAAGACACTTTGTGTTCCCAACAAGCTATGTGAAGGGCGGCTTTCACACCCTCTTATCTCTCAGAATTGAGCATGTGGAGAGACGTTCGTTCATCTAGCTCAAAGGGAACGGGAAGCAGGAGAAACTTTTACACTATTATCTCACTGTGTTTCATAGTTCCGGTTTGAAGTTCCTGCATTTTTCACGGTAAAACCGAGTTGGAGCTCGTACCTACCCATATATATGTAGGGAGTGGTGTATGCAACTGAAAAGAAAGTTTGTGTTTCCAACAAGCTAGGTGAAGAACAGCTTTAACACACATATATCTCTCAGAAATGAGCATGTGGAGAGACGTTCGTTCATCTAGCACAAAGGGAACGGGTTGCAGGAGAAACTTGTACTCTGGTTTCTCAGTGTGTTTCCTAGTGCCGGGTTGATGTTCCTGCAGTTTTCACTGTAAAACGGAGTTGGAGCTAGTACCTACCCATATATATGTATGGTTGGAGTGTGCAAATGAAAAGTAACTTTGTGTTCCCAACAAGCTAGGTGAAGGACGGCTTTCACACGCACTTATCTCTCAGAACTGAGCACGTGGAGAGACGTTCGTTCATCTAGCACAAAGTGAATGGGTTGAAGTGTAAATTTTTACTCTTGTTCTCAATGTGATTCCTAGTGCCGGTTTGAAGTTCCTGCAGTTTTCACTGTAAAACCGAATTGGAGTTAGTACCTCCCCTTATATATGTATGGAGTGGTGTATGCAACTGAAAAGAAACTTTGTGTTCCCAACAAGCTAAGTGAAAGAAGGCTTTCACACAAACTTAACCCTCAAAACTGAGAATGTGGAGAGTCGTTCGTTCATCTAGCACAAAGGGAACGGGTTGCAGGAGAATCTTTTACTCTGGTTTCTCAGTGTGTTTCCTAGTTCCGGTTTGAAGTTCCTACAATTTTCATGGTAAAACCGAGTTGGAGCTTGTACCTCACCATATATATGTATGGATTGGAGTATGCAACTGAAAAGAAACTTTGTGTTCCCAACAAGGTAGGTGAAGCACGGCTTTCACACAGAATTTTCTCTCAGAACTGAGAATGTGGAGAGTCGTTCGTTCATCTAGCACAAAGTGAACGTGTTGCAGGGGATACTTTTACTCTGGATTCTCAGTTTGTTTCCAAGTGCCGGTTTGAAGTTCCTGCAGTTTTCACTGTAAAACCGAGGTGGAGCTGGTACCTCCCCATATATATATATGGAGGGGAGTTTGCAACTGAAAAGAAACTTTGTGTTCCCAACAGCTAGGTGAAGCACGGCATTCACACAGAATTATCTCTCACAACTGAGCATGTGGAGAGTCGTTCGTTCATCTAGCACAAAGGGAACGGTTTGAAGTGTAAATTTTTACTCTGGTTCTCAATGTGATTCCTAGTGCCGGTTTGAATTTCCTGCAGTTTTCACTGTAAAACCGAGTTGGAGCCAGTACCTCCCCTTATATATGTATGGAGTGGTGTATGCAACTGAAAAGAAACTTTGTGTTCCCAACAAGCTAGGTGAAGGAAGGCTTTCACACAAACTTATCTCTCAGAACTGAGAATGTGGAGAGTCGTTCGTTCATCTAGCACAAAGGGAACGGTTTGCAGGAGAATCTTTTACTCTGGATTCTCAGTGTGTTTCCTAGTGCCGGTTTGAAGTTCCTGCAGTTTTCACTGTAAAACCGAGTTGGAGCTGGTACCTCCCCATATATATGTATGGATTGGAGTGTGCAACTAAAAAGACACTTTGTGTTCCCAACAAGCTATGTGAATGTTGGCTTTCACACACTGTTATCTCTCAGAATTGAGCATGTGTAGAGACGTTCGTTCATCTAGCTCAAAGGGAACGGGAAGCAGGAGAAACTTTTACACTGTTTTCTCACTGTGTTTCCTAGTGCCGGTTTGAAGTTCCTGCAGTTTTCACTGTGAAACCGAGTTGGAGCTGGTACCTCCCCATATATATGTATGGAGGGGAGTTTGCAACTGAAAAGAAACATTGTGTTCCCAACAAGCTATGTGAAGGACGGCGTTCACACACACTTATCTCTCAAGCTGAGCTTGTGGAGAGACGTTCGTTCATCTAGCACAATGTGACCGGTTTGAAGTGTACATTTTTACTCTGGTTCTCAATGTGATTGTTGTACCGTTTTGAAGTTCCTGCAGTTTTCACTGTAAAACCGAGTTGGAGTTAGTACCTCCCTTTATATATGTATGGATTGGAGTATGCAACTGAAAAGAAAGTTTGTGTTCCCAACAAGCTAGGTGAAGGAGAGCTTTAACACACATATATCTCTCAGAAATGAGCATGTGGAGAGACGTTCGTTCATCTAGCACAAAGGGAACGGGTTGCAGGGGAAACTTTTACTCTGGTTTCTCAGTGTGTTTCCTAGTGCCGGGTTGATGTTCCTGCAGTTTTCACTGTAAAACGGAGTTGGAGCTAGTACCTAACCATATATATATATGGAGTGGAGTTTGCAACTGAAAAGAAACTTTGTGTTCCCAACAAGCTATGTGAAGGACGGCTTTCACACACACTTATCTCTCCGAACTGAGCATGTGGAGAGACGTTCGTTCATCTAGCTAAAAGGGAACGGGAATCAGGAGAAATTTTTACTCTGTTTTCTCAGTGTTTTTCCAAGTTCTGTTTAGAAGTTCCTGCAGTTTTCACTGTAAAACCGAGATGGAGCTTGTATTTCCCCATATATATGTATGGAGTGGAGTAAGCAACTGAAAAAAAACTTTAGTTCCCAAAAAGCTAGGTGAAGTACTGCTTTCACACACACTTATCTCTCAGAACTGAGCATGTGTAGAGAATTTCGTTCATCTAGCACAAAGGGAACGTGTTGCTGGAGAAACTTTTACTCTGGTTTCTCAGTGTGTTTTCTAGTGCCGGTTTGAAGTTCCTGCAGTTTTCACTGTAAAATCGAGTTGGAGCTAGTACTTCCCCATATATATGTATATAGTGCGGTATGCAACTGAAAAGAAACATTTGTTCCCAACAAGCTAGTTGAAGGAAGGTTTAACACAAACTTATCTCTGAGATCTGAGCATGTGGAGAGACGTTCGTTCATTTAGATCAAAGAGAACGGGAAGCAGGAGAACTTTTATTCTATTTTCTCATTGTGTTTACTTGTCCCGGTTTGAAGTTCCTGCATATTTCACTGTAAAACCGAGTTTTAGCTAGTACTTCCCCATATATATGTATGCAGTGGAGTATGCAACTGAAAAGAATCTTTGTGTTCAGAACAAGATAGGTGAAGGTCGGCTTTCACACACACATATCTCTCAGAACTGAGAATGTGGAGAGTCGTTCGTTCATCTAGCACAAAGGGAACGGTTTGCAGGAGAATCTTTTACTCTGGTTTCTCACTGTGTTTCCAAGTGCCGGTCTGAAGTTCCTGCAGTTTTCACTGTAAAACCGAGTTGGAGCTTGTACCTACCCATATATATGTATGGATTGGGGTTTGCAACTGAAAAGGAACTTTGTGTTCCCAACAAGCTAGGTGAAGGACGGCTTTCACACACACTTATCTCTCAGAACTGAGCACGTGGAGAGACGTTCATTCATCTAGCACAAAGTGAACGGGTTGAAGTGTAAATTTTTACTCTGGTTCTCAATGTGATTCCTAGTGCCGGTTTGAAGTTCCTGCAGTTTTCACTGTAAAACCGAGTTGGAGCTTGTACCTCACCATATATGTGTATGGAGTGGAGTATGCAACTGAAAAGAAACTTTGTGTTACCAACAAGCTAGGTGAAGCACTGGTTTCACACAGAATTATCTCTCAGAACTGAGCATGTGGAGAGACGTCCGTTCATCTAGCACAAATTGAACGTGTTGCAGGGGATACTTTTGCTCTGGATTCTCAGTGTGTTTCCTAGTGCCGGTTTGAAGTTCCTGCAGTTTTCACTGTAAAACCGTGTTGGAGCTGGTACCTCCCCATATATATGTATGGAGTGTTGTTTGCAACTGAAAAGAAACTTTGTGTTCCCAACAGCTAGGTGAAGCACGGCTTTCACACAGAATTATCTCTCACAACTGAGCATGTGGAGAGTCGTTCGTTTTTCTAGCACAAAGGGAACGGGTTGCAGGAGAAACTTTTACTCTGCTTTCTCAGTGTGACTCCTTGTTCCGGTTTGAATTTCCTGCAGTATTCACTGTAAAACCGAGTTGGATTTAGTACCACCCCTTATATATGTATGGTTGGAGTGTGCAACTTAAAAGACACTTTGTGTTCCCAACAAGCTATGTGAAGGGCGGCTTTCACACCCTCTTATCTCTCAGAATTGAGCATGTGGAGAGACGTTCGTTCATCTAGCTCAAAGGGAACGGGAAGCAGGAGAAACTTTTACACTATTATCTCACTGTGTTTCATAGTTCCGGTTTGAAGTTCCTGCATTTTTCACGGTAAAACCGAGTTGGAGCTCGTACCTACCCATATATATGTAGGGAGTGGTGTATGCAACTGAAAAGAAAGTTTGTGTTTCCAACAAGCTAGGTGAAGAACAGCTTTAACACACATATATCTCTCAGAAATGAGCATGTGGAGAGACGTTCGTTCATCTAGCACAAAGGGAACGGGTTGCAGGAGAAACTTGTACTCTGGTTTCTCAGTGTGTTTCCTAGTGCCGGGTTGATGTTCCTGCAGTTTTCACTGTAAAACGGAGTTGGAGCTAGTACCTACCCATATATATGTATGGTTGGAGTGTGCAAATGAAAAGTAACTTTGTGTTCCCAACAAGCTAGGTGAAGGACGGCTTTCACACGCACTTATCTCTCAGAACTGAGCACGTGGAGAGACGTTCGTTCATCTAGCACAAAGTGAATGGGTTGAAGTGTAAATTTTTACTCTTGTTCTCAATGTGATTCCTAGTGCCGGTTTGAAGTTCCTGCAGTTTTCACTGTAAAACCGAATTGGAGTTAGTACCTCCCCTTATATATGTATGGAGTGGTGTATGCAACTGAAAAGAAACTTTGTGTTCCCAACAAGCTAAGTGAAAGAAGGCTTTCACACAAACTTATCCCTCAAAACTGAGAATGTGGAGAGTCGTTCGTTCATCTAGCACAAAGGGAACGGGTTGCAGGAGAATCTTTTACTCTGGTTTCTCAGTGTGTTTCCTAGTTCCGGTTTGAAGTTCCTACAATTTTCATGGTAAAACCGAGTTGGAGCTTGTACCTCACCATATATATGTATGGATTGGAGTATGCAACTGAAAAGAAACTTTGTGTTCCCAACAAGGTAGGTGAAGCACGGCTTTCACACAGAATTTTCTCTCAGAACTGAGAATGTGGAGAGTCGTTCGTTCATCTAGCACAAAGTGAACGTGTTGCAGGGGATACTTTTACTCTGGATTCTCAGTTTGTTTCCAAGTGCCGGTTTGAAGTTCCTGCAGTTTTCACTGTAAAACCGAGGTGGAGCTGGTACCTCCCCATATATATGTATGGAGTGGAGTTTGCAACTGAAAAGAAACTTTGTGTTCCCAACAGCTAGGTGAAGCACGGCATTCACACAGAATTATCTCTCACAACTGAGCATGTGGAGAGTCGTTCGTTCATCTAGCACAAAGGGAACGGTTTGAAGTGTAAATTTTTACTCTGGTTCTCAATGTGATTCCTAGTGCCGGTTTGAATTTCCTGCAGTTTTCACTGTAAAACCGAGTTGGAGCCAGTACCTCCCCTTATATATGTATGGAGTGGTGTATGCAACTGAAAAGAAACTTTGTGTTCCCAGCAAGCTAGGTGAAGGAAGGCTTTCACACAAAATTATCTCTCAGAACTGAGAATGTGGAGAGTCGTTCGTTCATCTAGCACAAAGGGAACGGTTTGCAGGAGAATCTTTTACTCTGGATTCTCAGTGTGTTTCCTAGTGCCGGTTTGAAGTTCCTGCAGTTTTCACTGTAAAACCGAGTTGGAGCTGGTACCTCCCCATATATATGTATGGATTGGAGTGTGCAACTAAAAAGACACTTTGTGTTCCCAACAAGCTATGTGAAGGTTGGCTTTCACACACTGTTATCTCTCAGAATTGAGCATGTGTAGAGACGTTCGTTCATCTAGCTCAAAGGGAACGGGAAGCAGGAGAAACTTTTACACTGTTTTCTCACTGTGTTTCCTAGTGCCGGTTTGAAGTTCCTGCAGTTTTCACTGTGAAACCGAGTTGGAGCTGGTACCTCCCCATATATATGTATGGAGGGGAGTTTGCAACTGAAAAGAAACATTGTGTTCCCAACAAGCTATGTGAAGGACGGCGTTCACACACACTTATCTCTCAAGCTGAGCTTGTGGAGAGACGTTCGTTCATCTAGCACAATGTGACCGGTTTGAAGTGTACATTTTTACTCTGGTTCTCAATGTGATTGCTAGTGCCGTTTTGAAGTTCCTGCAATTTTCACTGTAAAACCGAGTTGGAGTTAGTACCTCCCTTTATATATGTATGGATTGGAGTATGCAACTGAAAAGAAAGTTTGTGTTCCCAACAAGCTAGGTGAAGGAGAGCTTTAACACACATATATCTCTCAGAAATGAGCATGTGGAGAGACGTTCGTTCATCTAGCACAAAGGGAACGGGTTGCAGGGGAAACTTTTACTCTGGTTTCTCAGTGTGTTTCCTAGTGCCGGGTTGATGTTCCTGCAGTTTTCACTGTAAAACGGAGTTGGAGCTAGTACCTAACCATATATATATATGGAGTGGAGTTTGCAACTGAAAAGAAACTTTGTGTTCCCAACAAGCTATGTGAAGGACGGCTTTCACACACACTTATCTCTCCGAACTGAGCATGTGGAGAGACGTTCGTTCATCTAGCTAAAAGGGAACGGGAATCAGGAGAAATTTTTACTCTGTTTTCTCAGTGTTTTTCCAAGTTCTGTTTAGAAGTTCCTGCAGTTTTCACTGTAAAACCGAGATGGAGCTTGTATTTCCCCATATATATGTATGGAGTGGAGTAAGCAACTGAAAAAAAACTTTAGTTCCCAAAAAGCTAGGTGAAGTACTGCTTTCACACACACTTATCTCTCAGAACTGAGCATGTGTAGAGAATTTCGTTCATCTAGCACAAAGGGAACGTGTTGCTGGAGAAACTTTTACTCTGGTTTCTCAGTGTGTTTTCTAGTGCCGGTTTGAAGTTCCTGCAGTTTTCACTGTAAAATCGAGTTGGAGCTAGTACTTCCCCATATATATGTATATAGTGCGGTATGCAACTGAAAAGAAACATTTGTTCCCAACAAGCTAGTTGAAGGAAGGTTTAACACAAACTTATCTCTGAGATCTGAGCATGTGGAGAGACGTTCGTTCATTTAGATCAAAGAGAACGGGAAGCAGGAGAACTTTTATTCTATTTTCTCATTGTGTTTACTTGTCCCGGTTTGAAGTTCCTGCATATTTCACTGTAAAACCGAGTTTTAGCTAGTACTTCCCCATATATATGTATGCAGTGGAGTATGCAACTGAAAAGAATCTTTGTGTTCAGAACAAGATAGGTGAAGGTCGGCTTTCACACACACATATCTCTCAGAACTGAGAATGTGGAGAGTCGTTCGTTCATCTAGCACAAAGGAACGGTTTGCAGGAGAATCTTTTACTCTGGTTTCTCACTGTGTTTCCAAGTGCCGGTCTGAAGTTCCTGCAGTTTTCACTGTAAAACCGAGTTGGAGCTTGTACCTACCCATATATATGTATGGATTGGGGTTTGCAACTGAAAAGGAACTTTGTGTTCCCAACAAGCTAGGTGAAGGACGGCTTTCACACACACTTATCTCTCAGAACTGAGCACGTGGAGAGACGTTCATTCATCTAGCACAAAGTGAACGGGTTGAAGTGTAAATTTTTACTCTGGTTCTCAATGTGATTCCTAGTGCCGGTTTGAAGTTCCTGCAGTTTTCACTGTAAAACCGAGTTGGAGCTTGTACCTCACCATATATGTGTATGGAGTGGAGTATGCAACTGAAAAGAAACTTTGTGTTACCAACAAGCTAGGTGAAGCACTGGTTTCACACAGAATTATCTCTCAGAACTGAGCATGTGGAGAGACGTCCGTTCATCTAGCACAAATTGAACGTGTTGCAGGGGATACTTTTGCTCTGGATTCTCAGTGTGTTTCCTAGTGCCGGTTTGAAGTTCCTGCAGTTTTCACTGTAAAACCGTGTTGGAGCTGGTACCTCCCCATATATATGTATGGAGTGGAGTTTGCAACTGAAAAGAAACTTTGTGTTCCCAACAGCTAGGTGAAGCACGGCTTTAACACAGAATTATCTCTCACAACTGAGCATGTGGAGAGTCGTTCGTTTTTCTAGCACGAAAGGAACGGGTTGCAGGAGAAACTTTTACTCTGGTTTCTCAGTGTGATTCCTTGTTCCAGTTTGAATTTCCTGCACTTTTCACTGTAAAACCAAATTGGAGCTAGTACCTCCCCTATATATGTATGGATTGGAGTGTGCAACTGAAAAGACACTTTGTGTTCCCAACAAGCTATGTGAAGGGCGGCTTTCACACACTGTTATCTCTCAGAATTGAGCATGTGGAGAGACGTTCGTTCATCTAGCTCAAAGGGAATGGGAAGCAGGAGAAACTTTTACACTATTTTCTCACTGTGTTTCCTAGTGCCGGTTTGAATTTCCTGCAGTTTTCACTGTAAAACCGAGTTGGAGCTAGTACCTCCTCTTATATATTTATGGAGTGGTGTATGCAACTGAAAAGAAACTTTGTGTTCCCAACAAGCTGGTTGAAGGACGGCTTTCACACACACTTATCTCTCAGAACTGAGCATGTGGAGAGACGTTCGTTCATCTAGCCAAAATGGAACGGATTGCAGGGGCAAATTTTACTCTGGTTTCTCAGTGTGTCTTCTAGTGCCGGTTTGAAGTTCCTGCAGTTTTCACTGTAAAACCGAGTTGGAGCAGGAACCTCCCCATATATATGTATGGATTGGAGTTTGAAACAGAAAAGAAACTTTGTTTTCCCAACAAGCTAAGTGAAGGACTGCTTTCACACACACATATCTCTCACAACTGAGCATGTGGAGAGTCGTTCGTTCATCTAGCACATAGGGAACGGGTTGCAGGAGAAACTTGTAATCTGGTTTCTCAGTGTGTTTCTTAGTGCCGGTTTGAAGTTCCTGCAGTTTTCCCTGTAAAACAGATTTGGAGCTAGTACTTCCCCATATATGTATATGGAGTGGAGTTTTCAACTGAAAAGAAAATTTGTGTTCCCAAAAAGCTAGGTGAAAGACGGCTTCCACACACACTTACCTCTAGAACTGAGAATGTGGAGAGTCGTTCTTTCATCTAGCTCAAAGGGAACGGGTTGCAGGAGAATCTTTTACTCTGGATTCTCAGGGTGTTTCCTAGGGCCGTTTTGAAGTTCCTGCACTTTTCACTGTAAAACCGAGTTGGAGCTTGTACCTCCCCATATATATGAATGGAGTGGAGTTTGCAATTGAAAAGAAACTTTGTGTTCCCAACAGCTAGGTGAAGCACGGCTTTCACACAGAATTATCTCTCACAGCTGAGCATGTGGAGAGTCGTTCGTTCATCTAGCACAAATGGAACGGTTTGAAGTGTAAATTTTTACTCTGGTTCTCAATGTGATTCCTAGTGCCGGTTTGAATTTCCTGCAGTTTTCACTGTAAAACCGAGTTGGAGCTAGTACCTACCCTTATATATATATGGAGTGGTGTATGCTACTGAAAAGAAACTTTGTGTTCCCAACAAGCTAGGTGAAGTACGGCTATAACACAAACTTTTCTCTGAGAACTGAGCATGTGGAGAGTCTTTTGTTCATCTAGCACAAAGGGAACGGTTTGCAGGAGAAACTTTTACTCTGCTTTCTCAGTGTGACTCCTTGTTCCGGTTTGAATTTCCTGCAGTATTCACTGTAAAACCGAGTTGGATTTAGTACCACCCCTTATATATGTATGGTTGGAGTGTGCAACTTAAAAGACACTTTGTGTTCCCAACAAGCTATGTGAAGGGCGGCTTTCACACCATCTTATCTCTCAGAATTGAGCATGTGGAGAGACGTTCGTTCATCTAGCTCAAAGGGAACGGGAAGCAGGAGAAACTTTTACACTATTATCTCACTGTGTTTCATAGTTCCGGTTTGAAGTTCCTGCATTTTTCACGGTAAAACCGAGTTGGAGCTCGTACCTACCCATATATATGTAGGGAGTGGTGTATGCAACTGAAAAGAAAGTTTGTGTTTCCAACAAGCTAGGTGAAGAACAGCTTTAACACACATATATCTCTCAGAAATGAGCATGTGGAGAGACGTTCGTTCATCTAGCACAAAGGGAACGGGTTGCAGGAGAAACTTGTACTCTGGTTTCTCAGTGTGTTTCCTAGTGCCGGGTTGATGTTCCTGCAGTTTTCACTGTAAAACGGAGTTGGAGCTAGTACCTACCCATATATATGTATGGTTGGAGTGTGCAAATGAAAAGTAACTTTGTGTTCCCAACAAGCTAGGTGAAGGACGGCTTTCACACGCACTTATCTCTCAGAACTGAGCACGTGGAGAGACGTTCGTTCATCTAGCACAAAGTGAATGGGTTGAAGTGTAAATTTTTACTCTTGTTCTCAATGTGATTCCTAGTGCCGGTTTGAAGTTCCTGCAGTTTTCACTGTAAAACCGAATTGGAGTTAGTACCTCCCCTTATATATGTATGGAGTGGTGTATGCAACTGAAAAGAAACTTTGTGTTCCCAACAAGCTAAGTGAAAGAAGGCTTTCACACAAACTTATCGCTCAAAACTGAGAATGTGGAGAGTCGTTCGTTCATCTAGCACAAAGGGAACGGGTTGCAGGAGAATCTTTTACTCTGGTTTCTCAGTGTGTTTCCTAGTTCCAGTTTGAAGTTCCTACAATTTTCATGGTAAAACCGAGTTGGAGCTTGTACCTCACCATATATATGTATGGATTGGAGTATGCAACTGAAAAGAAACTTTGTGTTCCCAACAAGGTAGGTGAAGCACGGCTTTCACACAGAATTTTCTCTCAGAACTGAGAATGTGGAGAGTCGTTCGTTCATCTAGCACAAAGTGAACGTGTTGCAGGGGATACTTTTACTCTGGATTCTCAGTTTGTTTCCAAGTGCCGGTTTGAAGTTCCTGCAGTTTTCACTGTAAAACCGAGGTGGAGCTGGTACCTCCCCATATATATGTATGGAGTGGAGTTTGCAACTGAAAAGAAACTTTGTGTTCCCAACAGCTAGGTGAAGCACGGCATTCACACAGAATTATCTCTCACAACTGAGCATGTGGAGAGTCGTTCGTTCATCTAGCACAAAGGGAACGGTTTGAAGTGTAAATTTTTACTCTGGTTCTCAATGTGATTCCTAGTGCCGGTTTGAATTTCCTGCAGTTTTCACTGTAAAACCGAGTTGGAGCCAGTACCTCTCCTTATATATGTATGGAGTGGTGTATGCAACTGAAAAGAAACTTTGTGTTCCCAACAAGCTAGGTGAAGGAAGGCTTTCACACAAAATTATCTCTCAGAACTGAGAATGTGGAGAGTCGTTCGTTCATCTAGCACAAAGGGAATGGTTTGAAGGAGAATCTTTTACTCTGGATTCTCAGTGTGTTTCCTAGTGCCGGTTTGAAGTTCCTGCAGTTTTCACTGTAAAACCGAGTTGGAGCTGGTACCTCCCCATATATATGTATGGATTGGAATGTGCAACTAAAAAGACACTTTGTGTTCCCAACAAGCTATGTGAAGGTTGGCTTTCACACACTGTTATCTCTCAGAATTGAGCATGTGTAGAGACGTTCGTTCATCTAGCTCAAAGGGAACGGGAAGCAGGAGAAACTTTTACACTGTTTTCTCACTGTGTTTCCTAGTGCCGGTTTGAAGTTCCTGCAGTTTTCACTGTGAAACCGAGTTGGAGCTGGTACCTCCCCATATATATGTATGGAGGGGAGTTTGCAACTGAAAAGAAACATTGTGTTCCCAACATTGCTATGTGAAGGACGGCGTTCACACACACTTATATCTCAAGCTGAGCTTGTGGAGAGACGTTCGTTCATCTAGCACAAAGTGACCGGTTTGAAGTGTACATTTTTACTCTGGTTCTCAATGTGATTCCTAGTGCCGTTTTGAAGTTCCTGCAGTTTTCACTGTAAAACCGAGTTGGAGTTAGTACCTCCCTTTATATATGTATGGATTGGAGTATGCAACTGAAAAGAAAGTTTGTGTTCCCAACAAGCTAGGTGAAGGAGAGCTTTAACACACATATATCTCTCAGAAATGAGCATGTGGAGAGACGTTCGTTCATCTAGCACAAAGGGAACGGGTTGCAGGGGAAACTTTTACTCTGGTTTCTCAGTGTGTTTCCTAGTGCCGGGTTGATGTTCCTGCAGTTTTCACTGTAAAACGGAGTTGGAGCTAGTACCTAACCATATATATATATGGAGTGGAGTTTGCAACTGAAAAGAAACTTTGTGTTCCCAACAAGCTATGTGAAGGACGGCTTTCACACACACTTATCTCTCCGAACTGAGCATGTGGAGAGACGTTCGTTCATCTAGCTAAAAGGGAACGGGAATCAGGAGAAATTTTTACTCTGTTTTCTCAGTGTTTTTCCAAGTTCTGTTTAGAAGTTCCTGCAGTTTTCACTGTAAAACCGAGATGGAGCTTGTATTTCCCCATATATATGTATGGAGTGGAGTAAGCAACTGAAAAAAAACTTTAGTTCCCAAAAAGCTAGGTGAAGTACTGCTTTCACACACACTTATCTCTCAGAACTGAGCATGTGTAGAGAATTTCGTTCATCTAGCACAAAGGGAACGTGTTGCTGGAGAAACTTTTACTCTGGTTTCTCAGTGTGTTTTCTAGTGCCGGTTTGAAGTTCCTGCAGTTTTCACTGTAAAATCGAGTTGGAGCTAGTACTTCCCCATATATATGTATATAGTGCGGTATGCAACTGAAAAGAAACATTTGTTCCCAACAAGCTAGTTGAAGGAAGGTTTAACACAAACTTATCTCTGAGATCTGAGCATGTGGAGAGACGTTCGTTCATTTAGATCAAAGAGAACGGGAAGCAGGAGAACTTTTATTCTATTTTCTCATTGTGTTTACTTGTCCCGGTTTGAAGTTCCTGCATATTTCACTGTAAAACCGAGTTTTAGCTAGTACTTCCCCATATATATGTATGCAGTGGAGTATGCAACTGAAAAGAATCTTTGTGTTCAGAACAAGATAGGTGAAGGTCGGCTTTCACACACACATATCTCTCAGAACTGAGAATGTGGAGAGTCGTTCGTTCATCTAGCACAAAGGAACGGTTTGCAGGAGAATCTTTTACTCTGGTTTCTCACTGTGTTTCCAAGTGCCGGTCTGAAGTTCCTGCAGTTTTCACTGTAAAACCGAGTTGGAGCTTGTACCTACCCATATATATGTATGGATTGGGGTTTGCAACTGAAAAGGAACTTTGTGTTCCCAACAAGCTAGGTGAAGGACGGCTTTCACACACACTTATCTCTCAGAACTGAGCACGTGGAGAGACGTTCATTCATCTAGCACAAAGTGAACGGGTTGAAGTGTAAATTTTTACTCTGGTTCTCAATGTGATTCCTAGTGCCGGTTTGAAGTTCCTGCAGTTTTCACTGTAAAACCGAGTTGGAGCTTGTACCTCACCATATATGTGTATGGAGTGGAGTATGCAACTGAAAAGAAACTTTGTGTTACCAACAAGCTAGGTGAAGCACTGGTTTCACACAGAATTATCTCTCAGAACTGAGCATGTGGAGAGACGTCCGTTCATCTAGCACAAATTGAACGTGTTGCAGGGGATACTTTTGCTCTGGATTCTCAGTGTGTTTCCTAGTGCCGGTTTGAAGTTCCTGCAGTTTTCACTGTAAAACCGTGTTGGAGCTGGTACCTCCCCATATATATGTATGGAGTGGAGTTTGCAACTGAAAAGAAACTTTGTGTTCCCAACAGCTAGGTGAAGCACGGCTTTCACACAGAATTATCTCTCACAACTGAGCATGTGGAGAGTCGTTCGTTTTTCTAGCACAAAGGGAACGGGTTGCAGGAGAAACTTTTACTCTGGTTTCTCAGTGTGATTCCTTGTTCCAGTTTGAATTTCCTGCACTTTTCACTGTAAAACCAAATTGGAGCTAGTACCTCCCCTATATATGTATGGATTGGAGTGTGCAACTGAAAAGACACTTTGTGTTCCCAACAAGCTATGTGAAGGGCGGCTTTCACACACTGTTATCTCTCAGAATTGAGCATGTGGAGAGATGTTCGTTCATCTAGCTCAAAGGGAATGGGAAGCAGGAGAAACTTTTACACTATTTTCTCACTGTGTTTCCTAGTGCCGGTTTGAAGTTCCTGCAGTTTTCACTGTAAAACCGAGTTGGAGCTAGTACCTCCCCTTATATATTTATGGAGTGGTGTATGCAACTGAAAAGAAACTTTGTGTTCCCAACAAGCTGGTTGAAGGACGGCTTTCACACACACTTATCTCTCAGAACTGAGCATGTGGAGAGACGTTCGTTCATCTAGCCAAAATGGAACGGATTGCAGGGGCAACTTTTACTCTGGTTTCTCAGTGTGTCTTCTAGTGCCGGTTTGAAGTTCCTGCAGTTTTCACTGTAAAACCGAGTTGGAGCAGGAACCTCCCCTTATATATGTATGGATTGGAGTTTGAAACAGAAAAGAAACTTTGTTTTCCCAACAAGCTAAGTGAAGGACTGCTTTCACACACACATATCTCTCACAACTGAGCATGTGGAGAGTCGTTCGTTCATCTAGCACATAGGGAACGGGTTGCAGGAGAAACTTGTAATCTGGTTTCTCAGTGTGTTTCTTAGTGCCGGTTTGAAGTTCCTGCAGTTTTCCCTGTAAAACAGATTTGGAGCTAGTACTTCCCCATATATGTATATGGAGTGGAGTTTTCAACTGAAAAGAAAATTTGTGTTCCCAAAAAGCTAGGTGAAAGACGGCTTCCACACACACTTACATCTAGAACTGAGAATGTGGAGAGTCGTTCTTTCATCTAGCTCAAAGGGAACGGGTTGCAGGAGAATCTTTTACTCTGGATTCTCAGGGTGTTTCCTAGGGCCGTTTTGAAGTTCCTGCACTTTTCACTGTAAAACCGAGTTGGAGCTTATACCTCCCCATATATATGTATGGAGTGGAGTTTGCAATTGAAAAGAAACTTTGTGTTCCCAACAGCTAGGTGAAGCACGGCTTTCACACAGAATTATCTCTCACAACTGAGCATGTGGAGAGTCGTTCGTTCATCTAGCACAAATGGAACGGTTTGAAGTGTAAATTTTTACTCTGGTTCTCAATGTGATTCCTAGTGCCGGTTTGAATTTCCTGCAGTTTTCACTGTAAAACCGAGTTGGAGCTAGTACCTCCCCTTATATATATATGGAGTGGTGTATGCTACTGAAAAGAAACTTTGTGTTCCCAACAAGCTAGGTGAAGTACGGCTATAACACAAACTTTTCTCTGAGAACTGAGCATGTGGAGAGTCTTTTGTTCATCTAGCACAAAGGGAACGGTTTACAGGAGAAACTTTTACTCTGCTTTCTCAGTGTGACTCCTTGTTCCGGTTTGAATTTCCTGCAGTATTCACTGTAAAACCGAGTTGGATTTAGTACCACCCCTTATATATGTATGGTTGGAGTGTGCAACTTAAAAGACACTTTGTGTTCCCAACAAGCTATGTGAAGGGCGGCTTTCACACCCTCTTATCTCTCAGAAATGAGCATGTGGAGAGACGTTCGTTCATCTAGCTCAAAGGGAACGGGAAGCAGGAGAAACTTTTACACTATTATCTCACTGTGTTTCATAGTTCCGGTTTGAAGTTCCTGCATTTTTCACGGTAAAACCGAGTTGGAGCTCGTACCTACCCATATATATGTAGGGAGTGGTGTATGCAACTGAAAAGAAAGTTTGTGTTTCCAACAAGCTAGGTGAAGAACAGCTTTAACACACATATATCTCTCAGAAATGAGCATGTGGAGAGACGTTCGTTCATCTAGCACAAAGGGAACGGGTTGCAGGAGAAACTTGTACTCTGGTTTCTCAGTGTGTTTCCTAGTGCCGGGTTGATGTTCCTGCAGTTTTCACTGTAAAACGGAGTTGGAGCTAGTACCTACCCATATATATGTATGGTTGGAGTGTGCAACTGAAAAGTAACTTTGTGTTCCCAACAAGCTAGGTGAAGGACGGCTTTCACACGCACTTATCTCTCAGAACTGAGCACGTGGAGAGACGTTCGTTCATCTAGCACAAAGTGAATGGGTTGAAGTGTAAATTTTTACTCTTGTTCTCAATGTGATTCCTAGTGCCGGTTTGAAGTTCCTGCAGTTTTCACTGTAAAACCGAATTGGAGTTAGTACCTCCCCTTATATATGTATGGAGTGGTGTATGCAACTGAAAAGAAACTTTGTGTTCCCAACAAGCTAAGTGAAAGAAGGCTTTCACACAAACTTATCCCTCAAAACTGAGAATGTGGAGAGTCGTTCGTTCATCTAGCACAAAGGGAACGGTTGGCAGTAGAATCTTTACTCTGGTTTCTCAGTATGTTTCCTAGTTCCGGTTTGAAGTTCCTGCAGTTTTCATGGTAAAACCGAGTTGGAGCTTGTACCTCACCATATATATGTATGGATTGGAGTATGCAACTGAAAAGAAAATTTGTGTTCCCAACAAGCTATGTGAAGGACAGCTTTCACACACACTTATCTCTCAAAACTGAGCTTGTGGAGAGACGTTCGTTCATCTAGCACAAAGTGAACGGGTTGAAGTGTAAATTTTTCCTCTGGTTCTCAATGTGATTCCTAGTGCCGTTTTGAAGTTCCTGCAGTTTTCACTGTAAAACAGAATTGGAGCTAGTACCTCCCCTTATATATGTATGGAGTGGTGTATGCAACTGAAAATTAACGTTGTGTTCCCAAAAAGCTAGTTGAAGGAAGGCTTTCACACAAAATTATCTCTCAGAACTGAGAATGTGGAGAGTCGTTCGTTCATCTAGCACAAAGGGAACGGGTTGCAGGAGAATCTTTTACTCTGGTTTCTCAGTGTGTTTCCTAGTTCCGGTTTGAAGTTCCTACAATTTTCATGGTAAAACCGAGTTGGAGCTTGTACCTCACCATATATATGTATGGATTGGAGTATGCAACTGAAAAGAAACTTTGTGTTCCCAACAAGGTAGGTGAAGCACGGCTTTCACACAGAATTTTCTCTCAGAACTGAGAATGTGGAGAGTCGTTCGTTCATCTAGCACAAAGTGAACGTGTTGCAGGGGATACTTTTACTCTGGATTCTCAGGGTGTTTCCAAGTGCCGGTTTGAAGTTCCTGCAGTTTTCACTGTAAAACCGAGGTGGAGCTGGTACCTCCCCATATATATGTATGGAGTGGAGTTTGCAACTGAAAAGAAACTTTGTGTTCCCAACAGCTAGGTGAAGCACGGCATTCACACAGAATTATCTCTCACAACTGAGCATGTGGAGAGTCGTTCGTTCATCTAGCACAAAGGGAACGGTTTGAAGTGTAAATTTTTACTCTGGTTCTCAATGTGATTCCTAGTGCCTGTTTGAATTTCCTGCAGTTTTCACTGTAAAACCGAGTTGGAGCTAGTACCTCTCCTTATATATGTATGGAGTGGTGTATGCAACTGAAAAGAAACTTTGTGTTCCCAACAAGCTAGGTGAAGGAAGGCTTTCTCACAAACTTATCTCTCAGAACTGAGAATGTGGAGAGTCGTTCGTTCATCTAGCACAAAGGGAACGGTTTGCAGGAGAATCTTTTACTCTGGATTCTCAGTGTGTTTCCTAGTGCCGGTTTGAAGTTCCTGCAGTTTTCACTGTAAAACCGAGTTGGAGCTGGTACCTCCCCATATATATGTATGGATTGGAGTGTGCAACTAAAAAGACACTTTGTGTTCCCAACAAGCTATGTGAAGGTTGGCTTTCACACACTGTTATCTCTCAGAATTTAGCATGTGTAGAGACGTTCGTTCATCTAGCTCAAAGGGAACGGGAAGCAGGAGAAACTGTTACACTGTTTTCTCACTGTGTTTCCTAGTGCCGGTTTGAAGTTCCTGCAGTTTTCACTGTGAAACCGAGTTGGAGCTGGTACCTCCCCATATATATGTATGGAGGGGAGTTTGCAACTGAAAAGAAACATTGTGTTCCCAACAAGCTATGTGAAGGACGGCGTTCACACACACTTATCTCTCAAGCTGAGCTTGTGGAGAGACGTTCGTTCATCTAGCACAAAGTGACCGGTTTGAAGTGTACATTTTTACTCTGGTTCTCAATGTGATTCCTAGTGCCGTTTTGAAGTTCCTGCAGTTTTCACTGTAAAACCGAATTGGAGCTAGTACCTCCCCTTATAGATGTATGGAGTGGTGTATGCAACTGAAAAGAAACTTTGTGTTCCCAACAAGCTAGGTGAAGGAAGGCTTTCACACAAACTTATCTCTCAGAACTGAGAATGTGGAGAGTCGTTCGTTCATCTAGCACAAAGGGAACGGGTTGCAGGAGAATCTTTTACTCTTGTTTCTCAGTGTGTTTCCTAGTTCTGGTTTGAAGTTCCTACAGTTTTCATGGTAAAACCGAGTTGGAGCTTGTACCTCACCATATATATGTATGGATTGGAGTATGCAACTGAAAAGAAACTTTGTTTTCCCTACAAGCTAGCTGAAGCACGGCATTCACACAGTATTTTCTCTCAGAACTGAGCATGTGGAGAGACGTTTGTTCATCTAGCACATAGTGAACGTGTTGCAGGGGATACTTTTACTCTGGATTCTCAGAGTGTTTCCAAGTGCCGGTTTGAAGTTCCTGCAGTTTTCACTGTAAAACCGAGTTGGAGCTGGTACCTCCCCATATATATGTATGGAGTGGGGTATGCAACTGAAAAGAAACTTTGTGTTCCCAACAGCTAGTTGAAGCACGGCTTTCACACAGAATTATCTCTCACAACTGAGCATGTGGAGAGTCGTTCGTTCATCTAGCACATAGGGAACGGGTTGCAGGAGAAACTTGTTATCTGGTTTCTCAGTGTGTTTCTTAGTGCCGGTTTGAAGTTCCTGCAGTTTTCCCTGTAAAACAGATTTGGAGCTAGTACTTCCCCATATATATATGTGGAGTGGAGTTTGCAACTGAAAAGCAAATTTGTGTTCCCAAAAAGCTAGGTGAAAGACGGCTTCCACACACACTTATCTCTAGAACTGTGAATGTGGAGAGTCGTTCTTTCATCTAGCACAAAGGGAAAGGGTTGAAGGAGAATCTTTTACTCTGGATTCTCAGGGTGTTTCCTAGGGCCGTTTTGAAGTTCCTGCCCTTTTCACTGTAAAACCGAGTTGGAGCTTGTACCTCCCCATATATATGTATGGAGTGGAGTGTGCAACTGAAAAAAACATTGTGTTCCCAACAGCTAGGTGAAGCACGGCTTTCACACAGAATTATCTCTCACAACTGAGCATGTGGAGAGTCGTTCGTTCATCTACCACAAATGGAACGGTTTGAAGTGTAAATTTTTACTCTGGTTCTCAATGTGATTCCTAGTGCCGGTTTGAATTTCCTGCAGTTTTCACTGTAAAACCGAGTTGGAGCTAGTACCTCCCCTTATATATATATGGAGTGGTGTATGGTACTGAAAAGAAACTTTGTGTTTCCAACAAGCTAGGTGAAGTACGGCTATAACACAAACTTTTCTCTGAGAACTGAGCATGTAGAGAGTCTTTCGTTCATCTTTCACAAAGGGAACGGGTTGCAGGAGAAACTTTTACTCAGCTTTCTCAGTGTGATTCCTTGTTCCGGTTTGAATTTCCTGCAGTATTCACTGTAAAACCGAGTTGGATTTAGTACCACCCCTTATATATGTATGTTTGGAGTGTGCAACTGAAAAGACACTTTGTGTTCCCAAAAAGCTATGTGAAGGGCGGCTTTCACACCCTCTTATCTCTCAGAATTGAGCATGTGGAGAGACGTTCGTTCATCTAGCTCAAAGGGAACGGGAAGCAGGAGAAACTTTTACACTATTATCTCACTGTGTTTCATAGTTCCGGTTTGAAGTTCCTGCATTTTTCACGGTAAAACCGAGTTGGAGCTCGTACCTACCCATATATATGTAGGGAGTGGTGTATGCAACTGAAAAGAAAGTTTGTGTTTCCAACAAGCTAGGTGAAGAACAGCTTTAACACACATATATCTCTCAGAAATGAGCATGTGGAGAGACGTTCGTTCATCTAGCACAAAGGGAGAGGGTTGCAGGAGAAACTTGTACTCTGGTTTCTCAGTGTGTTTCCTAGTGCCGGGTTGATGTTCCTGCAGTTTTCACTGTAAAACGGAGTTGGAGCAAGTATCTACCCATATATATGTATGGTTGGAGTGTGCAACTGAAAAGAAACTTTGTGTTCCCAACAAGCTAGGTGAAGGACGGCTTTCACACGCACTTATCTCTCAGAACTGAGCACGTGGAGAGACGTTCGTTCATCTAGCACAAAGTGAACGGGTTGAAGTGTAAATTTTTACTCTGGTTCTCAATGTGATTCCTAGTGCCGGTTTGAAGTTCCTGCAGTTTTCACTGTAAAACCGAATTGGAGTTAGTACCTCCCCTTATATATGTATGGAGTGGTGTATGAAACTGAAAAGAAACTTTGTGTTCCCAACAATCTAAGTGAAAGAAGGCTTTCACACAAACTTATCCCTCAAAACTGAGAATGTGGAGAGTCGTTCGTTCATCTAGCACAAAGGGAACGGTTTGCAGTAGAATCTTTTACTCTGGTTTCTCAGTGTGTTTCCTAGTTCCGGTTTGATGTTCCTGCAGTTTTCATGGTAAAATCGAGTTGGAGCTTGTACCTCACCATATATATGTATGGATTGGAGTATGCAACTGAAAAGAAACTTTGTGTTCCCAACAAGCTAGGTGAAGCACGGCTTTCACACAGAATTATCTCTCACAACTGAGCATGTTGAGAGTCTTTTGTTCTTCTAGCACAAAGGGAACGGGTTGCAGGAGAAACTTTTACTCTTGTTTCTCAGTGTGATTCCTTGTTCCGGTTTGAATTACCTGCAGTTTTCACTGTAAAACCGAGTTGGAGCTAGTATCTCCCCTTATATATGTATGGATTGGAGTGTGCAACTGAAAAGACTCTTTGTGTTCCCAACAAGCTATGTGAAGGGTGGCTTTCACACACTGATATCTCTCAGAATTGAGCATGTGGAGAGACGTTCGTTCATCTAGCTCAAAGGGAACGGGAAGCAGGAGAAACTTTTACACTATTTTCTCACTGTGTTTCCTAGTGCCGGTTTGAAGTTCCTGCAGTTTTCACTGTGAAACCGAGTTGGAGCTGGTACCTCCCCATATATATGTATGGAGGGGAGTTTGCAACTGAAAAGAAACATTGTGTTCCCAACAAGCTATGTGAAGGACGGCTTTCACACACACTTATCTCTCAAACTGATCTTGAGGAGAGACGTTCGTTCATCTAGCACAAAGTGAACGTGTTGCAGGGGATGCTTTTACTCTGGATTCTCAAGGTGTTTCCAAGTGCCGGTTTGAAGTTCCTGCAGTTTTCCCTGTAAAACCGAGTTGGAGCTGGTACCTCCCGATATATATGTATGGAGTGGAGTTTGCAACTGAAAAGAAACTTTGTGTTCCCAACAGCTAGGTGAAGCACGGCTTTCACACATAATTATCTCTCACAAATGAGCATGTGGAGAGTGGTTCGTTCATCTAGCACAAAGGGAACGGTTTGAAGTGTAAATTTTTACTCTGGTTCTCAATGTCATTCCTAGTGCCGGTTTGAATTTCCTGCAGTTTTCACTGTAAAACCGAGTTGGAGCTAGTACCTCCCCTTATATATGTATGGAGTGGTGTATGCAACTGAAAAGAAACTTTGTGTTCCCAACAAGCTAGGTGAAGTACGGCTTTCACACACACTTATCTCTCCGAACTGAGAATGTGGAGAGTCGTTCGCTCATCTAGCACAAATGGAACGGGCTGCAGGAGAACCTTTTACTCTGGTTTCTCAGTGTGTTTACTTGTTCAGGTTTGAAGTTCCTGCAGTTTTCACGGTAAAACCCAGTTGGATCTGGTACCTCCCATATATATGTATGGGGTGGAGTTTGCAACTGAAAAGAAACTTTGTGTTCCCAACAAGCTAGGTGAAGGACGGCTTTCACACACACTTATCTCTCAAAACTGAGCACGTGGAGAGACGTTCGTTCATCTAGCACAAAGGGAACGGTTTGACGTGTAAACTTTTACTCTGGTTTCTCAGTGTGTTTCCAAGTGCCGGTTTGAAGTTCCTGCAGTTTTCACTGTAAAACCGAGTCGGAGCTAGTACCTCCCCATATATATGTATGGAGTGGTGTATGCAACTTTGTGTTCCCAACAAGCTGAGTGAAGGACGGCTTTCACACACACTTATCTCTCAGAACTGAGCATGTGTAGAGACGTTCGTTCATCTAGCCAAAAGGGAACGGATTGCTGGGGCAACTTTTACTCTGGTTTCTCAGTGTTTCTCCTTGTGCCGGTTTGAAGTTCCTGCAGTTTTCACTGTAAAAACGAGTTGGTGCAGGTACCTCCTCATATACATGTATGGATTGGTGCTTGAAAATGAAAAGAATCTTTGTTTTCCCAACAAGATATTTGAAGGACGGCTTTCACACACACTTATCTCTCACAACTGAGCATGTGGAGAGTCGTTCGTTCATCTAGCACAAAGGTAACGGTTTGCAGGAGAAACTTGTACTCTGGTTTCTCAGTGTGTTTCTTAGTGCCTGTTTGAAGTTCCTGAATTTTTCTCTGTAAAACAGATTTGGAGCTAGTATTTCCCCATATATATGTATATAGAGGAGTATACAACTGAAAAGAAACTTTGTGTTCCCAACAAGCTAGATGAAGGACGGCTATAACACAAACTTATCTCTGAGAACTGAGCATGTCGAGAGTCTTTCGTTAATCTAGCACAAAGGGAACGGGTTGCAGGAGAAACTTTTACTCTGGTTTCTCAGTGTGATTCCTTGTTCCGGTTTGAAGTTCCTGCAGATTTCACTGTAAAACCGAGTTGGAGCTAGTGCCTCCCCTTATATATTTATAGATTGGGGTGTGCCAATGAAAAGACACTTTGTTTTCCCAACAAGCTATGTTAAGGGCGGCTTTCACACACTCTTATCTCTCAGAATTGAGCATGTGGAGAGACGTTCGTTCACCTAGCTCAAAGGGAACGGGAAGCAGGAGAAACTTTTACACTATTTTCTCACTGTGTTTCCTAGTGCCGGTTTGAAGTTCCTGCAGTTTTCACTGTAAAACCGTGTTGGAGTTAGTACCTCCCCTTATATATGTATGGAGTGGTGTATGCAACTGAAAAGAAACTTTGTGTTCCCAACAAGCTAGTTGAAGGACGGCTTCGCACACACTTATCACTCAGAACTTAGAATGTGGAGAGTCGTTCATTCATCTAGCCCAAAGGAACGGGTTGCAGGAGAATCTTTTACTGTGGTTTCTCAGTGTGTTTCCTACTTCCGGTTTGAAGGTCCTGCAGTTTTCACGGTAAAACCGAGTTGGAGCTGGTACCTCCCCATATATATGTATGGAGTGGAGTTTGCAACTGAAAAGAAACTTTGTGTTCCCAACAGCTAGGTGAAGCACGGCTTTCACACAGAATTATCTCTCACAAATGAGCATGTGGAGAGTGGTTCGTTCATCTAGCACAAAGGGAACGGTTTGAAGTGTAAATTTTTACTCTGGTTCTCAATGTCATTCCTAGTGCCGGTTTGAATTTCCTGCAGTTTTCACTGTAAAACCGAGTTGGAGCTAGTACCTCCCCTTATATATGTATGGAGTGGTGTATGCAACTGAAAAGAAACTTTGTGTTCCCAACAAGCTAGGTGAAGTACGGCTTTCACACACACTTATCTCTCCGAACTGAGAATGTGGAGAGTCGTTCGCTCATCTAGCACAAATGGAACGGGCTGCAGGAGAACCTTTTACTCTGGTTTCTCAGTGTGTTTACTTGTTCAGGTTTGAAGTTCCTGCAGTTTTCACGGTAAAACCCAGTTGGATCTGGTACCTCCCATATATATGTATGGGGTGGAGTTTGCAAATGAAAAGAAACTTTGTGTTCCCAACAAGCTAGGTGAAGGACGGCTTTCACACACACTTATCTCTCAAAACTGAGCACGTGGAGAGACGTTCGTTCATCTAGCACAAAGGGAACGGTTTGACGTGTAAACTTTTACTCTGGTTTCTCAGTGTGTTTCCAAGTGCCGGTTTGAAGTTCCTGCAGTTTTCACTGTAAAACCGAGTCGGAGCTAGTACCTCCCCATATATATGTATGGAGTGGTGTATGCAACTTTGTGTTCCCAACAAGCTGAGTGAAGGACGGCTTTCACACACACTTATCTCTCAGAACTGAGCATGTGTAGAGACGTTCGTTCATCTAGCCAAAAGGGAACGGATTGCTGGGGCAACTTTTACTCTGGTTTCTCAGTGTTTCTCCTTGTGCCGGTTTGAAGTTCCTGCAGTTTTCACTGTAAAAACGAGTTGGTGCAGGTACCTCCTCATATACATGTATGGATTGGTGCTTGAAAATGAAAAGAATCTTTGTTTTCCCAACAAGATATTTGAAGGACGGCTTTCACACACACTTATCTCTCACAACTGAGCATGTGGAGAGTCGTTCGTTCATCAAGCACAAAGGTAACGGTTTGCAGGAGAAACTTGTACTCTGGTTTCTCAGTGTGTTTCTTAGTGCCTGTTTGAAGTTCCTGAATTTTTCTCTGTAAAACAGATTTGGAGCTAGTATTTCCCCATATATATGTATATAGAGGAGTATACAACTGAAAAGAAACTTTGTGTTCCCAACAAGCTAGATGAAGGACGGCTATAACACAAACTTATCTCTGAGAACTGAGCATGTCGAGAGTCTTTCGTTAATCTAGCACAAAGGGAACGGGTTGCAGGAGAAACTTTTACTCTGGTTTCTCAGTGTGATTCCTTGTTCCGGTTTGAAGTTCCTGCAGATTTCACTGTAAAACCGAGTTGGAGCTAGTGCCTCCCCTTATATATTTATAGATTGGGGTGTGCCAATGAAAAGACACTTTGTGTTCCCAACAAGCTATGTTAAGGGCGGCTTTCACACACTCTTATCTCTCAGAATTGAGCATGTGGAGAGACGTTCGTTCACCTAGCTCAAAGGGAACGGGAAGCAGGAGAAACTTTTACACTATTTTCTCACTGTGTTTCCTAGTGCCGGTTTGAAGTTCCTGCAGTTTTCACTGTAAAACCGTGTTGGAGTTAGTACCTCCCCTTATATATGTATGGAGTGGTGTATGCAACTGAAAAGAAACTTTGTGTTCCCAACAAGCTAGTTGAAGGACGGCTTCGCACACACTTATCACTCAGAACTTAGAATGTGGAGAGTCGTTCATTCATCTAGCCCAAAGGAACGGGTTGCAGGAGAATCTTTTACTGTGGTTTCTCAGTGTGTTTCCTACTTCCGGTTTGAAGGTCCTGCAGTTTTCACGGTAAAACCGAGTTGGAGATTGTACCTCACCATATATATGTATGAATTTAAGTATGCAACTGAAAAAAACTTTGTGTTCCCAACAAGGTAGGTGAAGGACGGCTTTCACACAGTATTATCTCTCAGAACTGAGCATGTGGATAGACGTTCGTTCATCTAGAACAAATTGAACGGGTTGCAGGAGAAACTTTTACTCTGGTTTCTCAGTGTGTTTCCTAGTGCCAATTTGAAGTTCCTGCAGTTTTCACTGTAAAACCTAGTTGGAGCTGGTACCTCCCCATATATATGTATGGTGGGGAATTTGCAACTGAAAAGAAACTTTGTGTTCCCAACAAGCAAGTTGAAGACGGCTTTCACACACACTTATCTCTCAAAACTGAGCACGTGGAGACAGGTTCGTTCATGTAGAACCAAGGAAACGGTTTGAAGTGTAAAGTTTTACTCTGGTTTCTCAGTGTGTTTCCAAGTGCCGGCTGGAAGTCCCTGCAGTTTCAGTGTAAAACCGAGTTGGAGCTTGTACATCACCATATATATGTATGGAGTGGAGTATGCAACTGAAAAGAAACTTTGTGTTCCCAACAAGCTAGGTGAAGCACTGGTTTCACACAGAATTATCTCTCAGAACTGAGCATGTGGAGAGACGTTTGTTCATCTAGCACAAAGTGAACGGGTTGCAGGAGAAACTTTTACTCTGGTTTCTCAGTGTGTTTCCTAGTGCCGGTTTGAAGTTCCTGCAGTTTTCACTGTAAAACCGAGGTGGGGCTGGTACCTCCGCATATATATTTTTGGAGGGGAGTTTGCAACTGAAAAGAAACTTTGTGTTCCCAACAAGCTAGGTGAAGGTCGGCTTTCACAAACACTTATCTCTCAAAACTGAGCACGTGGAGAGACGTTCGTTCATTTAGATCAAAGAGAACGTGAAGCAGGAGAACGTTTATTCTATTTTCTCACTGTGTTTTCTTGTCCCGGTTTGAAGTTCCTGCATATTTCACTGTAAAACCGAGTTTTAGCTAGTACTTCCCCTTATATATGTATGGAGTGGAGTATGCAACTGAAAAGTATCTTTGTGTTCCCAACAGGCTAGGTGAAGGACAGCTTTCACACACACTTATCTCTCAGAACTGAGCATGTGGAGAGACTTTCGTTGATCAAGCACAATGGGAACTGGTTGAAGAGTAAATTTTTTCTCTGGTTTTCACTGTGTTTCCTAGGGCCGGTTTGAAGTTACTGCAGTTTTCACTGTAAAACCGTGTTGTAGCTAGTTTCTCCCCCTATATATGTATGGAGTGGTTATGCAACTGAAAAAAACTCTGTGTTCCCAGCAAGTTAGTTGAAGGACGGCTTTCACACACACTTATCTCACAGAACTGAGCATGTGGAGAGACGTTCGTCCATCTAGGAAAAATGGAATGGGTTGAAGGGGCAAATTTTACTCTGGTTTCTCAGTGTGTCTCTTAGTGCCTGTTTGAAGTTCCTGCAGTTTTCACTGTAAAACCGAGTTGGAGCTAGTACATCCCCATATATATGTATGGAGTGGAGTATGCAACTGAAAAGAAACTTTGTGTTCCCAACAAGCTGTTTGAAGGGCGGTTTTCACACAAAATTATCTCTGTGAAATGAGTATGAGGTGAGTAGTTCGTTCATCTAGCTCAAAGGGAATGGGAAGCAGTCGAAACTTTTACTCTATTTTCTCACTGTGTTCTCAAGGGCCGGTTTGAAGTTCCTGCAGTTTTCACTGTAAAACCGAGTTGGAGCTAGTACCTACCCATATAAAATTATGGATTGGGGTTTGCAACTGAAAAGATACTTTGTGATCCCAACAAGCTAGGTGAAGCAAGGCTTTCACACAGAATTATCTCTCAGAACTGAGCATGTGGAGACGTTCGTTCATCTAGCACAATGTGAACGGGTTGCAGGGGTTACATTTACTCTGGTTTCTCAGTCTGTTTCCTTGTTCAGGTTTGAAATTCCAGCAGTTTTCACGGTAAAACCGAGTTGGAGCTGGTACCTCCCCATATATATGTATGGGGTGGAGTTTGCAACTGAAAAGAAACTTTGTGTTCCCAACAAGCTAGGTGAAGTACGGCTTTCACACACACTTATCTCTCCGAACTGAGAATGTGGAGAGTCGTTCGCTCATCTAGCACAAATGGAACGGGTTGCAGGAGAACCTTTTACTCTGGTTTCTCAGTGTGTTTCCTTGTTCATGTTTGAAGTTCCTGCAGTTTTCACGGTAAAACCGTGTTGGAGCTGGTACCTCCCATATATATATATGGGGTGGAGTTTGCAACTGAAAAGAAATTTTGTGTTCCCAACAAGCTAGGTGAAGGACGGCTTTCACACACTCTTATCTCTCAGAATTGAGCACGTGGAGAGACGTTCGTTCATCTAGCTCAAAGGGAACGGGAAGCAGGAGAAACTTTTACACTATTTTCTCACTGTGTTTCCTAGTGCCGGTTTGAAGTTCCTGCAGTTTTCACTGTAAAACCGTGTTGGAGCTAGTACTTCCCCTTATATATGTATGGAGTGGTGTATGCAACTGAAAAGAAACTTTGTGTTCCCAACAAGCTAGGTGAAGAACGGCTTCACACACACTTATCACTCAGAACTTAGAATGTGGAGAGTCGTTCATTCATCTAGCCCAAAGGAAACGGGTTGCAGGAGAATCTTTTACTCTGGTTTCTCAGTGTGTTTCCTACTTCCGGTTTGAAGGTCCTGCAGTTTTCACGGTAAAACCGAGTTGGAGATTGTACCTCACCTTATATATGTATGGATTGGAGTATGCAACTGAAAAAAACTTTGTGTTCCCAACAAGGTAGGTGAAGGACGGCTTTCACACAGAATTATCTCTCAGAACTGAGCATGTGGATAGACGTTCGTTCATCTAGAACAAATTAAACGGGTTGCAGGAGAAACTATTACTCTGGTTTCTCAGTGTGTTTCCTAGTGCCGATTTGAAGTTCCTGCATTTTTCACTGTAAAACCGAGTTGGAGCTGGTACCTCCCCATATATATGTATGGTGGGGAGTTGCAACTGAAAAAAAAATTTGTGTTCACAAGAAGCAATGTGAAGACAGCTTTCAAACACACTTATCTCTCAAAACTGAGCACGTGGAGAGACGTTCGTTCATGTAGCACCAAGGAAACTGTTTGAAGTGTAAACTTTTACTCTGGTTTCTCAGTGTGTTTCCAAGTGCCGGCTGGAAGTTCCTGCAGTTTTCACTGTAAAACCGAGTTGGAGCTTGTACCTCCCCTTCTATATGTATGGAGTGGTGTATGCAAATTTGTGTTCCCAACAAGCTGAGTGAAGGACGGCTTTCACACACACTTATCTCTCAGAACTGAGCATGTGTAGAGACGATCGTTCATCTAGCCAAAAGGGAACGGATTGCAGGGGCAACTTTTACTCTGGTTTCTCAGTGTGTCTCCTAGTGCCGGTTTGAAGTTCCTGCAGTTTTCACTGTAAAACCGAGTTGGTGCAGGTACCTCCTCATATATATGTATGGATTGGTGCTTGAAAATGAAAAGAAACTTTGTTTTCCCAACAAGCTAATTGAAGGACGGCTTTCACACACACTTATCTCTCACAACTGAGCATGTGGAGAGTCGTTCGTTCATCTAGCACAAAGGTCACGGTTTGCAGGAGAAACTTGTACTCTGGTTTCTCAGTGTGTTTCTTAGTGCCTGTTTGAAGTTCCTGAATTTTTCTCTGTAAAACAGATTTGGAGCTAGTATTTCCCCATATATATATATATAGAGGAGTATACAACTGAAAAGAAACTTTGTGTTCCCAACAAGCTAGGTGAAGGACGGCTATAATACAAACTTATCTCTGAGAACTGAGCATGTCGAGAGTCTTTCGTTCATCTAGCACAAAGGGAACGGGTTGCAGGAGAAACTTTTACTCTGGTTTCTCAGTGTGATTCCTTGTTCCGGTTTGAAGTTCCTGCAGATTTCACTGTAAATCCAAGTTGGAGCTAGTACCTCCCCTTATATATTAATGGATTGGAGTGTGCCACTGAAAAGACACTTTGTGTTCCCAACAAGCTATGTGAAGGGCGGCTTTCACACACTCTTATCTCTCAGAATTGAGCATATGGAGAGACGTTCGTTCATCTAGCTCAAAGGGAACGGGAAGCAGGAGAAACTTTTACATTATTTTCTCAATGTGTTTCCTAGTGCCGGTTTGAAGTTCCTGCAGTTTTAACTGTAAAACCGAGTTGGAGCTTGTACCTCCCCATATATTTATATGGAGTGGAGTTTGCAACTGAAAAGAAACTTTGTGTTCCCAACAAGCTAGGTGAAGCACTGGTTTCACACAGAATTATCTCTCAGAACTGAGCATGTGGAGAGACGTTCGTTCATCTAGCACAAAGTGAACGGGTTGCTGGAGAAACTTGTACTCTGGTTTCTCAGTGTGTTTCCTAGTGCCGGTTTGAAGTTCCTGCAGTTTTCACTGTAAAACCGTGTTGGGGCTGGTACCTCCGCATATATATTTTTGGAGGGGAGTTTGCAACTGAAAAGAAACTTTGTGTTATCCCAACAAGCTAGGTGAAGGTCGGCTTTCACAAACACTTATCTCTCTAAACTGAGCACGTGGAGAGACGTTCGTTCATTTAGATCAAAGCGAACGTGAAGCAGGAGAACTTTTATTCTATTTTCTCACTGTGTTTTCTTGTCCCGGTTTGAAGTTCCTGCATATTTCACTGTAAAACCGAGTTTTAGCTAGTACTTCCCCATATATATGTATGGAGTGGAGTATGCAACTGAAAAGTATCTTTGTGTTCCCAACAGGCTAGGTGAAGGACAGCTTTCACACACACTTATCTCTCAGAACTGGGCATGTGGAGAGACTTTCGTTGATCAAGCACAATGGGAACTGGTTGAAGAGTAAATTTTTTCTCTGGTTGTCACTGTGTTTCCTAGTGCCGGTTTGAAGTTACTGCAGTATTCACTGTAAAACCGTGTTGTAGCTAACTCCTCCCCTTATATATGTATGGAGTGGTTATGCAACTGAAAAAAACTTTGTGTTCCCAACAAGGTAGGTGAAGGACGGCTTTCACACACACTTATCTCACAGAACTGAGCATGTGGAGAGACGTTCGTCCATCTAGGAAAAATGGAATTGGTTGCAGGGGCAAATTTTACACTGGTTTCTCAGTGTGTCTCTTAGTGCCTGTTTGAAGTTCCTGCAGTTTTCACTGTAAAACCGAGTTGGAGCTAGTACATCCCCATATATATGTATGGAGTGGAGTATGCAACTGAAAAGAAACTTTGTGTTCCCAACAAGCTAGTTGAAGGGAGGCTTTCACACAAAATTATCTCTGTGAAATGAGTATGAGGAGAGTAGTTCGTTCATCTAGCTCAAAGGGAATGGGAAGCAGTCGAAACTTTTACTCTATTTTCTCACTGTGTTCCCAAGGGCCGGTTTGAAGTTCCTGCAGTTTTCACTGTAAAACCGAGTTGGAGCTAGTACCTACCCATATATAATTATGGATTGGGGTTTGCAACTGAAAGGATACTTTGTGATCCCAACAAGCAAGGTGAAGCACGGCTTTCACACAGAATTATCTCTCAGAACTGAGCATGTGGAGACGTTCGTTCATCTAGCACAATGTGAACGGGTTGCAGGGGTTACATTTACTCTGGTTTCTCAATCTGTTTCCTTGTTCAGGTTTGAAATTCCTGCGGTTTTCACGGTAAAACCGAGTTGGAGCTGGTACCTCCCCATATATATGTATGGGCTGGAGTTTGCAACTGAAAAGAAACTTTGTGTTCCCAACAAGCTAGGTGAAGTACGGCTTTCACACACACTTATCTCTCCGAACTGAGAATGTGGAGAGTCGTTCGCTCATCTAGCACAAATGGAACGGGTTGCAGGAGAAACTTTTACTCTGGTTTCTCAGTGTGTTTCCTTGTTCAGGTTGAAGTTCCTGCAGTTTTCACGGTAAAACCGAGTTGGAGCTGGTACCTCCCATATATATGTATGGGGTGGAGTTTGCAACTGAAAAGAAACTTTGTGTTCCCAACAAGCTAGGTGAAGTACGGATTTCACACACACTTATCTCTCAAAACTGAGCACGTGGAAAGACGTTCGTCATCTAGCACAAAGGGAACGGTTTGACGTGTAAACTTTTACTCTGGTTTCTCAGTGTGTTTCCAAGTGCCGGTTTGAAGTTCCTGCAGTTTTCACTGTAAAACCGAGTTGGAGCTAGTACCTACCTTTATATATGTATGGAGAGGTGTATGCAACTTTGTGTTCCCAACAAGCTGAGTGAAGGACGGCTTTCACACACACTTATCTCTCATAACTGAGCATGTGTATAGACGTTCGTTCATCTAGAAAAAAAGGGAACGGATTGCAGGGGCAACTTTTACTCTGGTTTCTCAGTGTTTCTCCTAGTGCCGGTTTGAAGTTCCTGCAGTTTTCACTGTAAAACCGAGTTGGAGCTAGTACCTACCTTTATATATGTATGGAGAGGTGTATGCAACTTTGTGTTCCCAACAAGCTGAGTGAAGGACGGCTTTCACACACACTTATCTCTCATAACTGAGCATGTGTATAGACGTTCGTTCATCTAGAAAAAAAGGGAACGGATTGCAGGGGCAACTTTTACTCTGGTTTCTCAGTGTTTCTCCTAGTGCCGGTTTGAAGTTCCTGCAGTTTTCACTGTAAAACCGAGTTGGTGCAGGTACCTCCTCATATATATGTATGGATTGGTGCTTGAAACTGAAAAGAATCTTTGTTTTCCCAACAAGCTAATTGAAGGACGGCTTTCACACACACTTATCTCTCACAACTGAGCATGTGGAGAGTCGTTCGTTCATCAAGCACAAAGGTAACGTTTTGCAGGAGAAACTTGTACTCTGGTTTCTCAGTCTGTTTCCTACTTCCGGTTTGAAGGTCCTGCAGTTTTCACGGTAAAACCGAGTTGGAGATTGTACCTCACCATATATATGTATGGATTGGAGTATGCAACTGAAAAAAACTTTGTGTTCCCAACAAGCTAGGTGAAGGACGGCTTTCACACAGAATTATCTCTCAGTACTGAGCATGTGGATAGACGTTCGTTCATCTAGCACAAATTGAACTGTTTGCAGGGGAAACTTTTACTCTGCTTTCTCAGTGTGTTTCCTAGTGCCGGTTTGAAGTTCCTGCAGTTTTCACTGTAAAACCGAGTTGAAACTGATACCTCCCCATATATATGTATGGTGGGGAGTTTGTAAATGAAAAGAAACTTCGTGTTCCCAACAAGCAAGGTGAAGACGGCTTTCACACACACTTATTTCTCAAAACTGAGCACGTGGAGAGACGTTCGTTCATGTAGCACCAAGGAAACGGTTTGAAGTGTAAAGTTTTACTCTGGTTTCTCAGTGTGTTTCCAAGTGCCAGCTGGAAGTTCCTGCAGTTTTCACTGTAATACCGAGTTGGAGCTTGTACCTCACCTTATATATGTATGGAGTGGTGTATGCAACTGAAAAGTATCTTTGTGTTCCCAACAAGCTAGGTGAAGGACAGCTTTCACACACACTTATCTCTCAGAACTGAGCATGTGGAGAGACTTTCGTTCATTAAGCACAAAGGGAACTGGTTGAAGAGTAAATTTTTTCTCTGGTTGTCACTGTGTTTCCTAGTGCCGGTGTGAAGTTACTGCAGTTTTCACTGTAAAACCGTGTTGTAGCTAGTTCCTCCCCTTATATATGTATGGAGTGGTTATGCAACTGAAAAAAACTTTGTGTTCCCAACAAGGTAGGTGAAGGACGGCTTTCACACTCACTTATCTCACAGAACTGAACATGTGGAGAGACGTTCGTTCATCTAGCACAAAGGGAACGGGTTGCAGGAGAAACTTTTTCTCTGGTTTCTCAGTGTGTCTCTTAGTGCCGGTTTGAAGTTTCTGCAGTTTTCACTCTAAAAACGAGTTGGAGCTAGTAAATCCCCATATATATGTATGGAGTGGAGTATGCAACTGAAAAGAAACTTTGTGTTCCCAACAAGCTAGTTGAAGGGCGGCTTTCACACAAATTTATCTCTGTGAAATGAGCATGAGGAGAGTAGTTCGTTCATCTAGCTCAAAGGGAACGGGAAGAGGTCGAAACTTTTACTCTATTTCCTCACTGTGTTTCCAAGTGCCGGTTTGAATTTCCTGCAGTTTTAACTGTAAAACCGAGTTGGAGCTAGTACCTACCCATATATATTTATGGATTGGGGTTTGCAACTGAAAAGAAACTTTGTGATCCCAACAAGCTAGGTGAAGCACGGCTTTCACACAGAAATATCTCTCAGAACTGAGCATGTGGAGAGACGTTCGTTCATCTAGCACAAAGTGAACGGTTTGCAGGGGATACTTTTACTCTGGTTTCTCAGTCTGTTTCCTAGTGCCGGTTTGAATTTCCTGCAGTTTTCACTGTAAAACCGAGTTGGAGCTAGTACCTCCTCTTATATATGTATGGAGTGGTGTATGCAACTGAAAAGAAACTTTGTGTTCCCAACAAGCTAGGTGAAGTACGGCTTTCAAACACACTTATCTCTCAGAACTGAGAATTTGGAGAGTCGTTCGTTCATCTAACACAAATGGAACGGGTTGCAGGAGAAACATTTACTCTGGTTTTTCAGTGTGTTTCCTTCTTCAGGTTTGAAGTTCCTGCAGTTTTCACGGTAAAACCGTGTTGGAGCTGGTACCTCCCCATATATATATATGGGGTGGAGTTTGCAACTGAAAAGAAACTTTGTGTTCCCAACAAGCTAGGTGAAGGACGGCTTTCACACACACATATATCTCAAAACTGAGCACGTGGAGAGACGTTCGTTCATCTAGCACAAAGGGAACGGTTTGAAGTGTAAACTTTTACTCTGGTTTCTCAGTGTGTTTCCAAGTGCCGGTTTGAAGTTGTGCAGTTTTCACTGTAAAACCGAGTTGGAGCTAATACCTCCCCATATATATGTATGGAGTGGTGTATGCAACTTTGTGTTCCCAACAAGCTCAGTGAAGGACGGCTTTTGCACACACTTATCTCTCAGAACTGAGCATGTGTAGAGACGTTCTTTCATCTAGCCAAAAGGAACGGATTGCAGGGGCAACTTTTACTCTGGTTTCTCAGTGTGTCTCCTAGTGCCGGTTTGAAGTTCCTGCAGTTTTCACTGTAAAACCGAGTTGGAGCAGGTACCTCCTCATATATATGTAAGGATTGGTGCTTGAAACTGAAAAGAAACTTTGTTTTCCCAACAAGCTAAGTGAAGGACGGCTTTCACACACACATATCTCTCACAACTGAGCATGTGGAGAGTCGTTCGTTCATCTAGCACAAAAGTAACGGGTTGCAGGAGAAATTGTAGTCTGGTTTCTCAGTGTGTTTCTTAGTGCCTGTTTGAAGTTCCTGAATTTTTCTCTGTAAAACCGATTTGGAGCTAGTATTTTCCCATATATATGTATATAGAGGAGTATACAACTGAAAAGAAACTTTGTGTTCCCAACAAGCTAGGTGAAGGACGGCTATAACACAAACTTATCTCTGAGAACTTAGCAAGTCGAGATTCTTTCGTTCATCTAGCACAAGGGGAACGGTTTGCAGGAGAAACTTTTACTCTGGTTTCTCAGTGTGATTCCTTGTTCCGGTTTGAAGTTCCTGCAGATTTCACTGTAAAACCGAGTTGGAGCTAGTACCTCCCCTTATATATTTATGGATTGGAGTGTGCCACTGAAAAGACACTTTGTGTTCCCAACAAGCTATGTGAAGGGCGGCTATCACACACTATTATCTCTCAGAATTGAGCATGTGGAGAGACGTTCGTTCATCTAGCTCAAAGGGAACGGGAAGCAGGAGAAACTTTTACACTATTTTCTCACTGTGTTTCCTAGTGCCGGTTTGAATTTCCTGCAGTTTTCATTGTAAAACCGAGTTGGAGCTAGTACCTCCAAATATATATATATGGAGTGCAGTTTGCAACTGAAAAGAAACTTTGTGTTCCCAAAAAGCTAGGTGAAAGAAGGCTTTCACACACACTTATCTCTCAGAATTGAGCATGTGGAGAGACGTTCGTTCATCTAGCACAAAGGGAACGGGTTGCAGGAGAAACTTTTACTCTGATTTCTCAGTGTGTTTCCTACTTCCGGTTTGAAGGTCCTGCAGTTTTCACGGTAAAACCGAGTTGGAGATTGTACCTCACCATATATATGTATGGATTCGAGTATGCAACTGAAAAGAAACTTTGTGTTCCCAACAAGCTAGTTGAAGGGCGGCTTTCACACAAATTTATCTCTGTGAAATGAGGATGAGGAGAGTAGTTCGTTCATCTAGCTCAAATGGAACGGGAAGAGGTCGAAACTTTTACTCTATTTCCTCACTGTGTTTCCAAGTGCCGGTTTGAATTTCCTGCAGTTTTAACTGTAAAACCGAGTTGGAGCTAGTACCTACCCATATATATTTATGGATTGGGGTTTGCAACTGAAAAGAAACTTTGTGATCCCAACAAGCTAGTTGAAGCACGGCTTTCACACAGAAATATCTCTCAGAACTGAGCATGTGGAGAGACGTTCGTTCATCTAGCACAAAGTGAACGGTTTGCAGGGGATACTTTTACTCTGGTTTCTCAGTCTGTTTCCTAGTGCCGGTTTGAATTTCCTGCAGTTTTCACTGTAAAACCGAGTTGGAGCTAGTACCTCCTCTTATATATGTATGGAGTGGTGTATGCAACTGAAAAGAAACTTTGTGTTCCCAACAAGCTAGGTGAAGTACGGCTTTCAAACACACTTATCTCTCAGAACTGAGAATTTGGAGAGTCGTTCGTTCATCTAACACAAATGGAACGGGTTGCAGGAGAAACATTTACTCTGGTTTTTCAGTGTGTTTCCTTCTTCAGGTTTGAAGTTCCTGCAGTTTTCACGGTAAAACCGTGTTGGAGCTGGTACCTCCCCATATATATATATGGGGTGGAGTTTGCAACTGAAAAGAAACTTTGTGTTCCCAACAAGCTAGGTGAAGGACGGCTTTCACACACACATATATCTCAAAACTGAGCACGTGGAGAGACGTTCGTTCATCTAGCACAAAGGGAACGGTTTGAAGTGTAAACTTTTACTCTGGTTTCTCAGTGTGTTTCCAAGTGCCGGTTTGAAGTTGTGCAGTTTTCACTGTAAAACCGAGTTGGAGCTAATACCTCCCCATATATATGTATGGAGTGGTGTATGCAACTTTGTGTTCCCAACAAGCTCAGTGAAGGACGGCTTTCGCACACACTTATCTCTCAGAACTGAGCATGTGTAGAGACGTTCTTTCATCTAGCCAAAAGGAACGGATTGCAGGGGCAACTTTTACTCTGGTTTCTCAGTGTGTCTCCTAGTGCCGGTTTGAAGTTCCTGCAGTTTTCACTGTAAAACCGAGTTGGAGCAGGTACCTCCTCATATATATGTAAGGATTGGTGCTTGAAACTGAAAAGAAACTTTGTTTTCCCAACAAGCTAAGTGAAGGACGGCTTTCACACACACATATCTCTCACAACTGAGCATGTGGAGAGTCGTTCGTTCATCTAGCACAAAAGTAACGGGTTGCAGGAGAAATTGTAGTCTGGTTTCTCAGTGTGTTTCTTAGTGCCTGTTTGAAGTTCCTGAATTTTTCTCTGTAAAACCGATTTGGAGCTAGTATTTTCCCATATATATGTATATAGAGGAGTATACAACTGAAAAGAAACTTTGTGTTCCCAACAAGCTAGGTGAAGGACGGCTATAACACAAACTTATCTCTGAGAACTTAGCAAGTCGAGATTCTTTCGTTCATCTAGCACAAGGGGAACGGTTTGCAGGAGAAACTTTTACTCTGGTTTCTCAGTGTGATTCCTTGTTCCGGTTTGAAGTTCCTGCAGATTTCACTGTAAAACCGAGTTGGAGCTAGTACCTCCCCTTATATATTTATGGATTGGAGTGTGCCACTGAAAAGACACTTTGTGTTCCCAACAAGCTATGTGAAGGGCGGCTATCACACACTATTATCTCTCAGAATTGAGCATGTGGAGAGACGTTCGTTCATCTAGCTCAAAGGGAACGGGAAGCAGGAGAAACTTTTACACTATTTTCTCACTGTGTTTCCTAGTGCCGGTTTGAATTTCCTGCAGTTTTCACTGTAAAACCGAGTTGGAGCTAGTACCTCCAAATATATATATATGGAGTGCAGTTTGCAACTGAAAAGAAACTTTGTGTTCCCAAAAAGCTAGGTGAAAGAAGGCTTTCACACACACTTATCTCTCAGAATTGAGCATGTGGAGAGACGTTCGTTCATCTAGCACAAAGGGAACGGGTTGCAGGAGAAACTTTTACTCTGATTTCTCAGTGTGTTTCCTACTTCCGGTTTGAAGGTCCTGCAGTTTTCACGGTAAAACCGAGTTGGAGATTGTACCTCACCATATATATGTATGGATTCGAGTATGCAACTGAAAAGAAACTTTGTGTTCCCAACAAGCTAGTTGAAGGGCGGCTTTCACACAAATTTATCTCTGTGAAATGAGGATGAGGAGAGTAGTTCGTTCATCTAGCTCAAATGGAACGGGAAGAGGTCGAAACTTTTACTCTATTTCCTCACTGTGTTTCCAAGTGCCGGTTTGAATTTCCTGCAGTTTTAACTGTAAAACCGAGTTGGAGCTAGTACCTACCCATATATATTTATGGATTGGGGTTTGCAACTGAAAAGAAACTTTGTGATCCCAACAAGCTAGTTGAAGCACGGCTTTCACACAGAAATATCTCTCAGAACTGAGCATGTGGAGAGACGTTCGTTCATCTAGCACAAAGTGAACGGTTTGCAGGGGATACTTTTACTCTGGTTTCTCAGTCTGTTTCCTAGTGCCGGTTTGAAGTTCCTGCAGTTTTCACTGTAAAACCGAGTTGGAGCTAGTACCTCCTCTTATATATGTATGGAGTGGTGTATGCAACTGAAAAGAAACTTTGTGTTCCCAACAAGCTAGGTGAAGTACGGCTTTCAAACACACTTATCTCTCAGAACTGAGAATTTGGAGAGTCGTTCGTTCATCTAACACAAATGGAACGGGTTGCAGGAGAAACATTTACTCTGGTTTTTCAGTGTGTTTCCTTCTTCAGGTTTGAAGTTCCTGCAGTTTTCACGGTAAAACCGTGTTGGAGCTGGTACCTCCCCATATATATATATGGGGTGGAGTTTGCAACTGAAAAGAAACTTTGTGTTCCCAACAAGCTAGGTGAAGGACGGCTTTCACACACACATATATCTCAAAACTGAGCACGTGGAGAGACGTTCGTTCATCTAGCACAAAGGGAACGGTTTGAAGTGTAAACTTTTACTCTGGTTTCTCAGTGTGTTTCCAAGTGCCGGTTTGAAGTTGTGCAGTTTTCACTGTAAAACCGAGTTGGAGCTAATACCTCCCCATATATATGTATGGAGTGGTGTATGCAACTTTGTGTTCCCAACAAGCTCAGTGAAGGACGGCTTTCGCACACACTTATCTCTCAGAACTGAGCATGTGTAGAGACGTTCTTTCATCTAGCCAAAAGGAACGGATTGCAGGGGCAACTTTTACTCTGGTTTCTCAGTGTGTCTCCTAGTGCCGGTTTGAAGTTCCTGCAGTTTTCACTGTAAAACCGAGTTGGAGCAGGTACCTCCTCATATATATGTAAGGATTGGTGCTTGAAACTGAAAAGAAACTTTGTTTTCCCAACAAGCTAAGTGAAGGACGGCTTTCACACACACATATCTCTCACAACTGAGCATGTGGAGAGTCGTTCGTTCATCTAGCACAAAAGTAACGGGTTGCAGGAGAAATTGTAGTCTGGTTTCTCAGTGTGTTTCTTAGTGCCTGTTTGAAGTTCCTGAATTTTTCTCTGTAAAACCGATTTGGAGCTAGTATTTTCCCATATATATGTATATAGAGGAGTATACAACTGAAAAGAAACTTTGTGTTCCCAACAAGCTAGGTGAAGGACGGCTATAACACAAACTTATCTCTGAGAACTTAGCAAGTCGAGATTCTTTCGTTCATCTAGCACAAGGGGAACGGTTTGCAGGAGAAACTTTTACTCTGGTTTCTCAGTGTGATTCCTTGTTCCGGTTTGAAGTTCCTGCAGATTTCACTGTAAAACCGAGTTGGAGCTAGTACCTCCCCTTATATATTTATGGATTGGAGTGTGCCACTGAAAAGACACTTTGTGTTCCCAACAAGCTATGTGAAGGGCGGCTATCACACACTATTATCTCTCAGAATTGAGCATGTGGAGAGACGTTCGTTCATCTAGCTCAAAGGGAACGGGAAGCAGGAGAAACTTTTACACTATTTTCTCACTGTGTTTCCTAGTGCCGGTTTGAATTTCCTGCAGTTTTCACTGTAAAACCGAGTTGGAGCTAGTACCTCCAAATATATATATATGGAGTGCAGTTTGCAACTGAAAAGAAACTTTGTGTTCCCAAAAAGCTAGGTGAAAGTAGGCTTTCACACACACTTATCTCTCAGAATTGAGCATGTGGAGAGACGTTCGTTCATCTAGCACAAAGGGAACGGGTTGCAGGAGAAACTTTTACTCTGATTTCTCAGTGTGTTTCCTACTTCCGGTTTGAAGGTCCTGCAGTTTTCACGGTAAAACCGAGTTGGAGATTGTACCTCACCATATATATGTATGGATTCGAGTATGCAACTGAAAAGAAACTTTGTGTTCCCAACAAGCTAGGTGAAGGACGGCTTTCACAAAGAATTATGTCTCAGAACTGAGCATGTGGAGAGACGTTCGTTCATCTTGCACAAATTGAACGTGTTGCAGGAGAAACTTTTACTCTGGTTTCTCAGTGTGTTTCTTAGTGCCGGTTTGAATTTCCTGCAGTTTTCACTGTAAAACCTTGTTGGAGCTGGAACCTCCCCATATATATGTATGGAGGGGTGTTTTCAACTGAAAGGAAACTTTGTGTTCCCAACAAGCAAGGTGAAGACGGCTTTGACACACACTAATCTCTCAGAACTGAGCATGTGGAGAGACGTTCGTTCATCTAGCAAAAAGGGAACGGGTTTCAGGGAAACTTTTACTCTTTTTTCTCAGTGTGTTTCCTAGTGCCGGTTTGAAGATCCTGCAGTTTTCACTGTAAAATCTAGTTGGAGCTAGTACCTCCCCATATATATTTATGGAGTGCAGTTTGCAACTGAAAAGAAATTTTGTGTTCCCAACAATCTTGCTGAAGTACGGCTTTCACACACACTTATGTCTCAGAACTGAGCATGTGGAGAGTCGTTCTTTCATCTAGCACAATGGGAAAGGGTTGCAGGATAAACCTTTACTCTGGTTTCTCAGTGTGTTTCCTTGTGCCAGTTTGAATTTCCTGCAGTTTTTACTGTAAAACCGAGTTGTAGCTATTACCTCCCCATATATATGTATAGAGTGGAGTTTGCAACTGAAAAGAAACTTTGTGTTCCCAACAATCTAGGTGAAGGACGGCTTTCACACACACTTATCTCTCAGAGCTGAGCATGTGGAGAGACGTTCGTTCATCTAGCACAAAGGTAACGGTTTGCAGGAAAAACTTGTACTCTGGTTTCTCAGTGTGTTTCTTAGTGCCTGTTTGAAGTTCCTGAATTTTTCTCTGTAAAACAGATTTGGAGCTAGTATTTCCCCATATATATGTATATAGAGGAGTATACAACTGAAAGGAAACTTTGTGTTCACAACAAGCTATGTGAAGGACGGTTATAACACAAACTTATCTCTGAGAACTGAGCATGTCGAGAGTCTTTCGTTCATCTAGCACAAAGTGAACGGGTTGCCGGAGATACTTTTACTCTGGTTTCTCAGTGTGTTTCCTAGTGCCGGTTTGAAGTTCCTGCAGTTTTCACTGTAAAACCGAGTTGGTGCTAGTACCTCCCCTTATATATGTAAGGAGTGGTGTATGCAACTGAAAAGAAACTTTGTGTTCCCAACAAGCTAGGTGAAGGACGGCTTTCACACAAACTTATCACTCAGAACTGAGAATGTGGAGAGACGTTCGTTCATCTAGCTCAAAGGAACGTGAATCAGGAGAAACTTTTTCTCTGTTTTCTCATTGTTTTTCCAAGTTCCGGTTTGAAGTTCCTGCAGTTTTCACTGTAAAACCGAGTTGGGCCTAGTATCACCCCATATATATGTATGGGGTGGAGTATGCAACTGAAAAAAAACTTTTGTTCCCAAAAAGCTAGGTGAAGGACGGCTTTCACACACACTTATCTCTCAGAACTGAGCATGTGGAGAGAATTTCGTTCATATAGCACAAAGGGAACGTGTTGCAGGATAAACTTTTACTGTGGTTTCTCAGTGTGTTTCCTAGTGCCGGTTTGATGTTCCTGAAGTTTTCACCCTAAGATCGAGTTGGAGCTAGTACTTCCCCGTATATATGTATATTGTGGGGTATGAAACTCAAAAGAAACTTTGTGTTACCAACAAGCTAGGTGAAGTACGTCTTTAACACAAACTTTTCTCTGAGAACTGAGCATGTGGAGAGACTTTCGTTCATTTAGATCAAAGAGAATGGGAAGCAGGAGAACTTTTATTCTATTTTCTCACTGTGTTTTCTTGTCCCGGTTTGAAATTCCTGCATATTTCACTGTAAAACCGAGATTTAGCTAGTACTTCCCCATATATATTTATGGATTGGGGTATGCAACTGAAAAGTATCTTTGGGTTCCCAACAAGCTAGGTGAAGTACAGCTTTCACACACACTTATCTCTCAGAACTGAGCATGAGGAGAGACTTTCGTTCATCTAGAACAAAGGGAACGGGTTGAAGAGTGAATTTTTTCTCTAGTTGTCACTGTGTTTCCTAGTGCCGGTTTGAAGTTCCTGCACTTTTCACTGTAAAACCGTGTTTTAGCTAGTTCCTCCCCTTATATATGTATGAAGTGGTTATGCAACTGAAAAAAACTTTGTGTTCCCAACAAGGTAGGTGAAGGACGGCATTCACACACACTTATCTCACAGAACTGAGCATGTGGAGAGACGTTCGTTCATCTAGGAAAAATGGAATGGGTTGCAGGGGCAACTTTTACTCTGGTTTCTCAGTGTGTCTCTTAGTGCCGGTTTGAAGTTCCTGCAGTTTTCACTGTAAAAACGAGTTGGAGCTAGTACATCCCCATATATATGTATGGAGTGGAGTATGCAACTGAAAAGAAACTTTGTGTTCCCAACAAGCTAGTTGAAGGGCGGCTTTCACACAAATTTATCTCTGTGAAATGAGCATGAGGAGAGTAGTTCGTTCATCTAGCTCAAAGGGAACGGGAAGAAGTCGAAACTTTTACTCTATTTCCTCACTGTGTTTCCAAGTGCCGGTTTGAATTTCCTGCAGTTTTAACTGTAAAACCGAGTTGGAGCTAGTACCTACCCATATATATTTATGGATTGGGGTTTGCAACTGAAAAGAAACTTTGTGATCCCAACAAGCTAGGTGAAGCACGGCTTTCACACAGAAATATCTCTCAGAACTGAGCATGTGGAGAGACGTTCGTTCATCTAGCACAAAGTGAACGGTTTGCAGGGGATACTTTTACTCTGGTTTCTCAGTCTGTTTCCTAGTGCCGGTTTGAAGTTCCTGCAGTTTTCACTGTAAAACCGAGTTGGAGCTAGTACCTCCTCTTATATATGTATGGAGTGGTGTATGCAACTGAAAAGAAACTTTGTGTTCCCAACAAGCTAGGTGAAGTACGGCTTTCAAACACACTTATCTCTCAGAACTGAGAATTTGGAGAGTCGTTCGTTCATCTAACACAAATGGAACGGGTTGCAGGAGAAACATTTACTCTGGTTTTTCAGTGTGTTTCCTTCTTCAGGTTTGAAGTTCCTGCAGTTTTCACGGTAAAACCGTGTTGGAGCTGGTACCTCCCCATATATATATATGGGGTGGAGTTTGCAACTGAAAAGAAACTTTGTGTTCCCAACAAGCTAGGTGAAGGACGGCTTTCACACACACATATATCTCAAAACTGAGCACGTGGAGAGACGTTCGTTCATCTAGCACAAAGGGAACGGTTTGAAGTGTAAACTTTTACTCTGGTTTCTCAGTGTGTTTCCAAGTGCCGGTTTGAAGTTGTGCAGTTTTCACTGTAAAACCGAGTTGGAGCTAATACCTCCCCATATATATGTATGGAGTGGTGTATGCAACTTTGTGTTCCCAACAAGCTCAGTGAAGGACGGCTTTCGCACACACTTATCTCTCAGAACTGAGCATGTGTAGAGACGTTCTTTCATCTAGCCAAAACGAACGGATTGCAGGGGCAACTTTTACTCTGGTTTCTCAGTGTGTCTCCTAGTGCCGGTTTGAAGTTCCTGCAGTTTTCACTGTAAAACCGAGTTGGAGCAGGTACCTCCTCATATATATGTAAGGATTGGTGCTTGAAACTGAAAAGAAACTTTGTTTTCCCAACAAGCTAAGTGAAGGACGGCTTTCACACACACATATCTCTCACAACTGAGCATGTGGAGAGTCGTTCGTTCATCTAGCACAAAAGTAACGGGTTGCAGGAGAAATTGTAGTCTGGTTTCTCAGTGTGTTTCTTAGTGCCTGTTTGAAGTTCCTGAATTTTTCTCTGTAAAACCGATTTGGAGCTAGTATTTTCCCATATATATGTATATAGAGGAGTATACAACTGAAAAGAAACTTTGTGTTCCCAACAAGCTAGGTGAAGGACGGCTATAACACAAACTTATCTCTGAGAACTTAGCAAGTCGAGATTCTTTCGTTCATCTAGCACAAGGGGAACGGTATGCAGGAGAAACTTTTACTCTGGTTTCTCAGTGTGATTCCTTGTTCCGGTTTGAAGTTCCTGCAGATTTCACTGTAAAACCGAGTTGGAGCTAGTACCTCCCCTTATATATTTATGGATTGGAGTGTGCCACTGAAAAGACACTTTGTGTTCCCAACAAGCTATGTGAAGGGCGGCTATCACACACTATTATCTCTCAGAATTGAGCATGTGGAGAGACGTTCGTTCATCTAGCTCAAAGGGAACGGGAAGCAGGAGAAACTTTTACACTATTTTCTCACTGTGTTTCCTAGTGCCGGTTTGAATTTCCTGCAGTTTTCATTGTAAAACCGAGTTGGAGCTAGTACCTCCAAATATATATATATGGAGTGCAGTTTGCAACTGAAAAGAAACTTTGTGTTCCCAAAAAACTAGGTGAAAGAAGGCTTTCACACACACTTATCTCTCAGAATTGAGCATGTGGAGAGACGTTCGTTCATCTAGCAAAGAGGGAACGGGTTGCAGGAGAAACTTTTACTCTGATTTCTCAGTGTGTTTCCTACTTCCGGTTTGAAGGTCCTGCAGTTTTCACGGTAAAACCGAGTTGGAGATTGTACCTCACCATATATATGTATGGATTCGAGTATGCAACTGAAAAGAAACTTTGTGTTCCCAACAAGCTACTTGAAGGGCGGCTTTCACACAAATTTATCTCTGTGAAATGAGGATGAGGAGAGTAGTTCGTTCATCTAGCTCAAAGGGAACGGGAAGAGGTCGAAACTTTTACTCTATTTCCTCACTGTGTTTCCAAGTGCCGGTTTGAATTTCCTGCAGTTTTAACTGTAAAACCGAGTTGGAGCTAGTACCTACCCATATATATTTATGGATTGGGGTTTGCAACTGAAAAGAAACTTTGTGATCCCAACAAGCTAGTTGAAGCACGGCTTTCACACAGAAATATCTCTCAGAACTGAGCATGTGGAGAGACGTTCGTTCATCTAGCACAAAGTGTACGGTTTGCAGGGGATACTTATACTCTGGTTTCTCAGTCTGTTTCCTAGTGCCGGTTTGAATTTCCTGCAGTTTTCACTGTAAAACCGAGTTGGAGCTAGTACCTCCTCTTATATATGTATGGAGTGGTGTATGCAACTGAAAAGAAACTTTGTGTTCCCAACAAGCTAGGTGAAGTACGGCTTTCAAACACACTTATCTCTCAGAACTGAGAATTTGGAGAGTCGTTCGTTCATCTAACACAAATGGAACGGGTTGCAGGAGAAACATTTACTCTGGTTTTTCAGTGTGTTTCCTTCTTCAGGTTTGAAGTTCCTGCAGTTTTCACGGTAAAACCGTGTTGGAGCTGGTACCTCCCCATATATATATATGGGGTGGAGTTTGCAACTGAAAAGAAACTTTGTGTTCCCAACAAGCTAGGTGAAGGACGGCTTTCACACACACATATATCTCAAAACTGAGCACGTGGAGAGACGTTCGTTCATCTAGCACAAAGGGAACGGTTTGAAGTGTAAACTTTTACTCTGGTTTCTCAGTGTGTTTCCAAGTGCCGGTTTGAAGTTGTGCAGTTTTCACTGTAAAACCGAGTTGGAGCTAATACCTCCCCATATATATGTATGGAGTGGTGTATGCAACTTTGTGTTCCCAACAAGCTCAGTGAAGGACGGCTTTCGCACACACTTATCTCTCAGAACTGAGCATGTGTAGAGACGTTCTTTCATCTAGCCAAAAGGAACGGATTGCAGGGGCAACTTTTACTCTGGTTTCTCAGTGTGTCTCCTAGTGCCGGTTTGAAGTTCCTGCAGTTTTCACTGTAAAACCGAGTTGGAGCAGGTACCTCCTCATATATATGTAAGGATTGGTGCTTGAAACTGAAAAGAAACTTTGTTTTCCCAACAAGCTAAGTGAAGGACGGCTTTCACACACACATATCTCTCACAACTGAGCATGTGGAGAGTCGTTCGTTCATCTAGCACAAAAGTAACGGTTTGCAGGAGAAATTGTAGTCTGGTTTCTCAGTGTGTTTCTTAGTGCCTGTTTGAAGTTCCTGAATTTTTCTCTGTAAAACCGATTTGGAGCTAGTATTTTCCCATATATATGTATATAGAGGAGTATACAACTGAAAAGAAACTTTGTGTTCCCAACAAGCTAGGTGAAGGACGGCTATAACACAAACTTATCTCTGAGAACTTAGCAAGTCGAGATTCTTTCGTTCATCTAGCACAAGGGGAACGGTTTGCAGGAGAAACTTTTACTCTGGTTTCTCAGTGTGATTCCTTGTTCCGGTTTGAAGTTCCTGCAGATTTCACTGTAAAACCGAGTTGGAGCTAGTACCTCCCCTTATATATTTATGGATTGGAGTGTGCCACTGAAAAGACACTTTGTGTTCCCAACAAGCTATGTGAAGGGCGGCTATCACACACTATTATCTCTCAGAATTGAGCATGTGGAGAGACGTTCGTTCATCTAGCTCAAAGGGAACGGGAAGCAGGAGAAACTTTTACACTATTTTCTCACTGTGTTTCCTAGTGCCGGTTTGAATTTCCTGCAGTTTTCACTGTAAAACCGAGTTGGAGCTAGTACCTCCAAATATATATATATGGAGTGCAGTTTGCAACTGAAAAGAAACTTTGTGTTCCCAAAAAGCTAGGTGAAAGAAGGCTTTCACACACACTTATCTCTCAGAATTGAGCATGTGGAGAGACGTTCGTTCATCTAGCACAAAGGGAACGGGTTGCAGGAGAAACTTTTACTCTGATTTCTCAGTGTGTTTCCTACTTCCGGTTTGAAGGTCCTGCAGTTTTCACGGTAAAACCGAGTTGGAGATTGTACCTCACCATATATATGTATGGATTCGAGTATGCAACTGAAAAGAAACTTTGTGTTCCCAACAAGCTAGTTGAAGGGCGGCTTTCACACAAATTTATCTCTGTGAAATGAGGATGAGGAGAGTAGTTCGTTCATCTAGCTCAAAGGGAACGGGAAGAGGTCGAAACTTTTACTCTATTTCCTCACTGTGTTTCCAAGTGCCGGTTTGAATTTCCTGCAGTTTTAACTGAAAAACCGAGTTGGAGCTAGTACCTACCCATATATATTTATGGATTGGGGTTTGCAACTGAAAAGAAACTTTGTGATCCCAACAAGCTAGGTGAAGCACGGCTTTCACACAGAAATATCTCTCAGAACTGAGCATGTGGAGAGACGTTCGTTCATCTAGCACAAAGTGAACGGTTTGCAGGGGATACTTTTACTCTATTTTCTCAGTCTGTTTCCTAGTGCCGGTTTGAATTTCCTGCAGTTTTCACTGTAAAACCGAGTTGGAGCTAGTACCTCCTCTTATATATGTATGGAGTGGTGTATGCAACTGAAAAGAAACTTTGTGTTCCCAACAAGCTAGGTGAAGTACGGCTTTCAAACACACTTATCTCTCAGAACTGAGAATTTGGAGAGTCGTTCGTTCATCTAACACAAATGGAACGGGTTGCAGGAGAAACATTTACTCTGGTTTTTCAGTGTGTTTCCTTCTTCAGGTTTGAAGTTCCTGCAGTTTTCACGGTAAAACCGTGTTGGAGCTGGTACCTCCCCATATATATATATGGGGTGGAGTTTGCAACTGAAAAGAAACTTTGTGTTCCCAACAAGCTAGGTGAAGGACGGCTTTCACACACACATATATCTCAAAACTGAGCACGTGGAGAGACGTTCGTTCATCTAGCACAAAGGGAACGGTTTGAAGTGTAAACTTTTACTCTGGTTTCTCAGTGTGTTTCCAAGTGCCGGTTTGAAGTTGTGCAGTTTTCACTGTAAAACCGAGTTGGAGCTAATACCTCCCCATATATATGTATGGAGTGGTGTATGCAACTTTGTGTTCCCAACAAGCTCAGTGAAGGACGGCTTTCGCACACACTTATCTCTCAGAACTGAGCATGTGTAGAGACGTTCTTTCATCTAGCCAAAAGGAACGGATTGCAGGGGCAACTTTTACTCTGGTTTCTCAGTGTGTCTCCTAGTGCCGGTTTGAAGTTCCTGCAGTTTTCACTGTAAAACCGAGTTGGAGCAGGTACCTCCTCATATATATGTAAGGATTGGTGCTTGAAACTGAAAAGAAACTTTGTTTTCCCAACAAGCTAAGTGAAGGACGGCTTTCAAACACACATATCTCTCACAACTGAGCATGTGGAGAGTCGTTCGTTCATCTAGCACAAAAGTAACGGGTTGCAGGAGAAATTGTAGTCTGGTTTCTCAGTGTGTTTCTTAGTGCCTGTTTGAAGTTCCTGAATTTTTCTCTGTAAAACCGATTTGGAGCTAGTATTTTCCCATATATATGTATATAGAGGAGTATACAACTGAAAAGAAACTTTGTGTTCCCAACAAGCTAGGTGAAGGACGGCTATAACACAAACTTATCTCTGAGAACTTAGCAAGTCGAGATTCTTTCGTTCATCTAGCACAAGGGGAACGGTTTGCAGGAGAAACTTTTACTCTGGTTTCTCAGTGTGATTCCTTGTTCCGGTTTGAAGTTCCTGCAGATTTCACTGTAAAACCGAGTTGGAGCTAGTACCTCCCCTTATATATTTATGGATTGGAGTGTGCCACTGAAAAGACACTTTGTGTTCCCAACAAGCTATGTGAAGGGCGGCTATCACACACTATTATCTCTCAGAATTGAGCATGTGGAGAGACGTTCGTTCATCTAGCTCAAAGGGAACGGGAAGCAGGAGAAACTTTTACACTATTTTCTCACTGTGTTTCCTAGTGCCGGTTTGAATTTCCTGCAGTTTTCATTGTAAAACCGAGTTGGAGCTAGTACCTCCAAATATATATATATGGAGTGCAGTTTGCAACTGAAAAGAAACTTTGTGTTCCCAAAAAGCTAGGTGAAAGAAGGCTTTCACACACACTTATCTCTCAGAATTGAGCATGTGGAGAGACGTTCGTTCATCTAGCAAAGAGGGAACGGGTTGCAGGAGAAACTTTTACTCTGATTTCTCAGTGTGTTTCCTACTTCCGGTTTGAAGGTCCTGCAGTTTTCACGGTAAAACCGAGTTGGAGATTGTACCTCACCATATATATGTATGGATTCGAGTATGCAACTGAAAAGAAACTTTGTGTTCCCAACAAGCTAGGTGAAGGACGGCTTTCACAAAGAATTATCTCTCAGAACTGAGCATGTGGAGAGACGTTCGTTCATCTTGCACAAATTGAACGTGTTGCAGGAGAAACTTTTACTCTGGTTTCTCAGTGTGTTTCTTAGTGCCGGTTTGAATTTCCTGCAGTTTTCACTGTAAAACCGTGTTGGAGCTGGAACCTCCCCATATATATGTATGGAGGGGTGTTTTCAACTGAAAGGAAACTTTGTGTTCCCAACAAGCAAGGTGAAGACGGCTTTGACACACACTAATCTCTCAGAACTGAGCATGTGGAGAGACGTTCGTTCATCTAGCAAAAAGGGAACGGGTTTCAGGGAAACTTTTACTCTTTTTTCTCAGTGTGTTTCCTAGTGCCGGTTTGAAGATCCTGCAGTTTTCACTGTAAAATCTAGTTGGAGCTAGTACCTCCCCATATATATTTATGGAGTGCAGTTTGCAACTGAAAAGAAATTTTGTGTTCCCAACAATCTTGCTGAAGTACGGCTTTCACACACACTTATGTCTCAGAACTGAGCATGTGGAGAGTCGTTCTTTCATCTAGCACAATGGGAAAGGGTTGCAGGATAAACCTTTACTCTGGTTTCTCAGTGTGTTTCCTTGTGCCAGTTTGAATTTCCTGCAGTTTTTACTGTAAAACCGAGTTGTAGCTATTACCTCCCCATATATATGTATAGAGTGGAGTTTGCAACTGAAAAGAAACTTTGTGTTCCCAACAATCTAGGTGAAGGACGGCTTTCACACACACTTATCTCTCAGAGCTGAGCATGTGGAGAGACGTTCGTTCATCTAGCACAAAGGTAACGGTTTGCAGGAAAAACTTGTACTCTGGTTTCTCAGTGTGTTTCTTAGTGCCTGTTTGAAGTTCCTGAATTTTTCTCTGTAAAACAGATTTGGAGCTAGTATTTCCCCATATATATGTATATAGAGGAGTATACAACTGAAAGGAAACTTTGTGTTCACAACAAGCTATGTGAAGGACGGTTATAACACAAACTTATCTCTGAGAACTGAGCATGTCGAGAGTCTTTCGTTCATCTAGCACAAAGTGAACGGGTTGCCGGAGATACTTTTACTCTGGTTTCTCAGTGTGTTTCCTAGTGCCGGTTTGAAGTTCCTGCAGTTTTCACTGTAAAACCGTGTTGGTGCTAGTACCTCCCCTTATATATGTAAGGAGTGGTGTATGCAACTGAAAAGAAACTTTGTGTTCCCAACAAGCTAGGTGAAGGACGGCTTTCACACAAACTTATCTCTCAGAACTGAGAATGTGGAGAGACGTTCGTTCATCTAGCTCAAAGGAACGTGAATCAGGAGAAACTTTTTCTCTGTTTTCTCATTGTTTTTCCAAGTTCCGGTTTGAAGTTCCTGCAGTTTTCACTGTAAAACCGAGTTGGGCCTAGTATCACCCCATATATATGTATGGGGTGGAGTATGCAACTGAAAAAAAACTTTTGTTCCCAAAAAGCTAGGTGAAGGACGGCTTTCACACACACTTATCTCTCAGAACTGAGCATGTGGAGAGAATTTCGTTCATATAGCACAAAGGGAACGTGTTGCAGGATAAACTTTTACTGTGGTTTCTCAGTGTGTTTCCTAGTGCCGGTTTGATGTTCCTGAAGTTTTCACCCTAAGATCGAGTTGGAGCTAGTACTTCCCCGTATATATGTATATTGTGGGGTATGAAACTCAAAAGAAACTTTGTGTTACCAACAAGCTAGGTGAAGTACGTCTTTAACACAAACTTTTCTCTGAGAACTGAGCATGTGGAGAGACTTTCGTTCATTTAGATCAAAGAGAATGGGAAGCAGGAGAACTTTTATTCTATTTTCTCACTGTGTTTTCTTGTCCCGGTTTGAAATTCCTGCATATTTCACTGTAAAACCGAGATTTAGCTAGTACTTCCCCATATATATTTATGGATTGGGGTATGCAACTGAAAAGTATCTTTGGGTTCCCAACAAGCTAGGTGAAGTACAGCTTTCACACACACTTATCTCTCAGAACTGAGCATGTGGAGAGACTTTCGTTCATCTAGAACAAAGGGAACGGGTTGAAGAGTGAATTTTTTCTCTAGTTGTCACTGTGTTTCCTAGTGCCGGTTTGAAGTTCCTGCACTTTTCACTGTAAAACCGTGTTTTAGCTAGTTCCTCCCCTTATATATGTATGAAGTGGTTATGCAACTGAAAAAAACTTTGTGTTCCCAACAAGGTAGGTGAAGGACGGCATTCACACACACTTATCTCACAGAACTGAGCATGTGGAGAAACGTTCGTTCATCTAGGAAAAATGGAATGGGTTGCAGGGGCAACTTTTACTCTGGTTTCTCAGTGTGTCTCTTAGTGCCGGTTTGAAGTTCCTGCAGTTTTCACTGTAAAAACGAGTTGGAGCTAGTACATCCCCATATATATGTATGGAGTGGAGTATGCAACTGAAAAGAAACTTTGTGTTCCCAACAAGCTAGTTGAAGTGAGGCTTTCACACAAAATTATCCCTGTGAAATGAGCATGAGGAGAGTAGTTCGTTCATCTAGCTCAAAGGGAACGGGAAGCAGTCGAAACTTTTACTCTATTTTCTCACTGTGTTCCCAAGAGCCGGTTTGAAGTTCCTGCAGTTTTCACTGTAAAACCGAGTTGGAGCTAGTACCTAACCATATATATATATGGATTGGGGTTTGCAACTGAAAAGAAACTTTGTGTTCCCAAAAAGCTAGGTGAAGGACGGCTTTCACATACACTTATCTCTCAGAACTGAGAATGTGGAGAGACGTTCATTCATCTAGCACAAAGGAAACGGGTTGCAGGAGAAACTTTTACTGTGGTTTCTCAGTGTGTTTCCTGGTTCAGGTTTGAAGTTCCTGCAGTTTTCACGGTAAAACCGAGTTGGAGCTAGTACCTCCCCATATATATGTATGGGGTGGAGTTTGCAACTGAAAAGAAACTTTGTGTTCCCAACAAGCTAGGTGAAGTACGGCTTTCACACACACCTATCTCTCAAAACTGAGCACGTGGAGAGACGTTCGTTCATCTAGCACAAAGGGAACGGTTTGAAGTGTAAACTTTTACTCTGGTTTCTCAGTGTGTTTCGAAGTGCCGGTTTGAAGTTCCTGCAGTTTTCACTGTAAAACCGAGTTGGAGATAGTACCTCCCCTTATATATGTATGGAGTGGTGTATGCAACTTTGTGTTCCCAACAAGCTGAGTGAAGGACGGCTTTCACACACACTTATCTCTCAGAACTGAGCATGTGTTGAGACGTTCGTTCATCTAGCCAAAATGGAACGGATTGCAGGGGCAACTTTTACTCTGGTTTCTCAGTGTGTCTCCTAGTGCCGGTTTGACGTTCCTGCAGTTTTCACTGTAAAACCGAGTTGGTGCATGTACCTCCTCATATATATGTATGGATTGGTGCTTGAAACTGAAAAGAAACTTTGTTTTCCCAACAAGCTAATTGAAGGACGGCCTTCACACCCACTTATCTCTCACAACTGAGCATGTGGAGAGTCGTTCGTTCATCTAGCACAAAGGTAACGGTTTGCAGGAGAAACTTGTACTCTGGTTTCTCAGTGTGTTTCTTAGTGCCTGTTTGAAGTTCCTGAATTTTTCTCTGTAAAACAGATTTGGAGCTAGTATTTCCCCATATATATGTATATAGAGGAGTATACAACTGAAAAGAAACTTTGTGTTCAAAACAAGCTAGGTGAAGGACGGCTATAACACAAACTAATCTCTGAGAACTGAGCATGTCGAGAGTCTTTCGTTCATCTAGCACAAAGGGAACGGGTTGCAGGAGAAACTTTTACTCTGGTTTCTCAGTGTGATTCCTTGTTCCGGTTTGAAGTTCCTGCAGATTTCACTGTAAAACCAAGTTGGAGCTAGTACCTCCCCTTATATATTTATGGATTGGGTTGTGCCACTGTAAAGACACTTTGTGTTCCCAACAAGCTATGTGAAGGGCGGCTTTCACACACTCTTATCTCTCAGAATTGAGCATATGGAGAGATGTTCGTTCATCTAGCTCAAAGGGAACGGGAAGCAGGAGAAACTTTTACACTATTTTCTCACTGTGTTTCCTAGGGCCGGTATGAAGTTCCTGCAGTTTTCACTGTAAAACCGAGTTCTAGCTAGTACCTCCCCATATATATATATGGAGTGGAGTTTGCAACTGAAAAGAAACTTTGTGTTCCCAAAAAGCTAGGTGAAAGAAGACTTTCACACACACATATCTCTCAGAACTGAGAATATGGAGAGTCGTTCGTTCATCTAGCACAAAGTGAACGGGTTGCCGGAAATACTTTTACTCTGGTTTCTCAGTGTGTTTCCTAGTGCCGGTTTGAAGTTCCTGCAGTTTTCACTGTAAAACCGTGTTGGAGCTAGTACCTCCCCTTATATATGTATGGAGTGGTGTATGCAACTGAAAAGAAACTTTGTGTTCCCAACAAGCTAGGTGAAGAACGGCTTTCACACACACTTATCAGTCAGAACTGAGAATGTGGAGAGTCGTTCGTTCATCTAGCCCAAAGGGAACGGGTTGCAGGAGAAACTTTTACTCTGGTTTCTCAGTGTGTTTCCTACTTCCGGTTTGAATGTCCTGCAGTTTTCACGGTAAAACCGAGTTGGAGATTGTACCTCACCATATATATGTATGGATTGGAGTATGCAACTGAAAAGAAACTTTGTGTTCCCAACAAGCTAGGTGAAGGACGGCTTTCACACAGAAATATCTCTCAGAACTGAGCATGTGGATAGACGTTCGTTCATCTAGCACAAATTGAACGGGTTGCAGGAGAAACTTTTGCTCTGGTTTCTCAGTGTGTTTCCTAGTCCCGGTTTGAAGTTCCTGCAGTTTTCACTGTATAACCGAGTTGGAGCTGGTACCTCCCCATATATATGTATGGTGGGGAGTTTGCAACTGAAAAGATACTTTGTGTTCCCAACAAGCTAGGTGAAGCACGGCTTTCACACAGAATTATCTCTCAGAACAGAGCATGTGGAGACGTTCGTTCATCTAGCACAAAGTGAATGGGTTGCAGGGGATACTTTTACTCTGGTTTCTCAGTCTGTTTCTTTGTTCAGGTTTGAAATTCCTGCAGTTTTCACGGTAAAACAGAGTTGGAGCTGGTACCTCCCCATATATATGTATGGGGTGGAGTTTGCAAATGAAAAGAAACTTTGTGTTCCCAACAAGCTAGGTGAAGGACGGCTTTCACACACACTTATCTCTCAGAACTGAGAATGTGGAGAGACGTTCGTTCATCTAGCACAAAGGGAACGGGTTGCAGGGGAAGCATTTACTGTGGTTTATCAGTGTGTTTCCTGGTTCAGGTTTGAAGTTCCTGCAGTTTTCACGGTAAAACCGAGTTGGAGCTGGTACCTCCCAATATATATGTATGGGGTGGCGTTTGCAACTGAAAAGAAACTTTGTGTTCCCAACAAGTTAGGTGAAGTACGGCTTTCACACACACCTATCTCTCAAAACTGAGCACGTGGAGAGACGTTCGTTCATCTAGCACAAAGGGAACGGTTTGAAGTGTAAACTTTTACTCTGGGTTCTCAGTGTGTTTCGAAGTGCCGGTTTGAAGTTCCTGCAGTTTTCACTGTAAAACCGAGTTGGAGCTAGTACCTCCCCTTATATATGTATGGAGTGGTGTATGCAACTTTGTGTTCCCAACAAGCTGAGTGAAGGACGGCTTTCACACACACTTATCTCTCAGAACTGAGCATGTGTAGAGACGTTCGTTCATCTAGCCAAAATGGAACGGATTGCAGGGGCAACTTATACTCTGGTATCTCAATGTGTCTCCTAGTGCCTGTTTGACGTTCCTGCAGTTTTCAGTGTAAAACCGAGCTGGTGCAGGTTCCTCCTCATATATATGTATGGATTGGTGCTTGAAACTGAAAAGAAACTTTGTTTTCCCAACAAGCTAATTGAAGGACGGCATTCACACACACTTATCTCTCACAACTGAGCATGTGGAGAGTCGTTCGTTCATCTAGCACAAAGGTAATGGTTTGCAGGAGAAACTTGTACTCTGGTTTCTCAGTGTGTTTCTTAGTGCCTGTTTGAAGTTCCTGAATTTTTCTCTGTAAAACAGATTTGGAGCTAGTATTTCCCCATATATATGTATATAGAGTAGTATACAACTGAAAAGAAACTTTGTGTTCACAACAAGCTATGTGAAGAACGGCTATAACACAAACTAATCTCTGAGAACTGAGCATGTCGAGAGTCTTTCGTTAATCTAGGCCAAAGGGAACGGGTTGCAGGAGAAACTTTTACTCTGGTTTCTCAGTGTGATTCCTTGTTCCGGTTTGAAGTTCCTGCAGATTTCACTGTAAAACCGAGTTGGAGCTAGTACCTCCCCTTATATATTTATGGATTGGAGTGTGCCACTGAAAAGACACTTTGTGTTCCCAACAAGCTATGTGAAGGGCGGCTTTCACATACTCTTATCTCTCAGAATTGAGCATATGGAGAGACGTTCGTTCATCTAGCTCAAAGGGAACGGGAAGCAGGAGAAACTTTTACACTATTTTCTCACTGTGTTTCCTAGTGCCGGTTTGAAGTTCCTGCAGTTTTCACTGTAAAACCGAGTTGGAGCTAGTACCTCCCCATATATATATATGGAGTGGAGTTTGCAACTGAAAAGAAACTTTGTGTTCCCAAAAAGCTAGGTGAAAGAAGGCTTTCAAACACACTTATCTCTCAGAACTGAGAATATGGGGAGTCGTTCGTTCATCTAGCACAAAGTGAACGGGTTGCCTGAGATACTTTTACTCTGGTTTCTCAGTGTGTTTCCTAGTGCCGGTTTGAAGTTCCTGCAGTTTTCACTGTAAAACCGTGTTGGAGCTAGTACCTCCCCTTATATATGTATGGAGTGGTGTATGCAACTGAAAAGAAACTTTGTGTTCCCAACAAGCTAGGTGAAGAACGGCTTTCACACACCCTTATCACTCAGAACTGAGAATGTGGAGAGTCGTTCGTTCATCTAGCCCAAAGGGAACGGGTTGCAGGAGAAACTTTTACTGTGGTTTCTCAGTGTGTTTCCTAGTGCCGGTTTGATGTTCCTGAAGTTTTCACCCTAAGATCGAGTTGGAGCTAGTACTTCCCCGTATATATGTATATTGTGGGGTATGAAACGCAAAAGAAACTTTGTGTTACCAACAAGCTAGGTGAAGTACGTCTTTAACACAAACTTTTCTCTGAGAACTGAGCATGTGGAGAGACTTTCGTTCATTTAGATCAAAGAGAATGTGAAGCAGGAGAACTTTTATTCTATTTTCTCACTGTGTTTTCTTGTCCCGGTTTGAAATTCCTGCATATTTCACTGTAAAACCGAGATTTAGCTAGTACTTCCCCATATATATTTATGGAGTGGGGTATGCAACTGAAAAGTATCTTTGTGTTCCCAACAAGCTAGGTGAAGTACAGCTTTCACACACACTTATCTCTCAGAACTGAGCATGTGGAGAGACTTTCGTTCATCTAGAACAAAGGGAACGGGTTGAAGAGTGAATTTTTTCTCTAGTTGTCACTGTGTTTCCTAGTGCCGGTTTGAAGTTCCTGCACTTTTCACTGTAAAACCGTGTTTTAGCTAGTTCCTCCCCTTATATATGTATGAAGTGGTTATGCAACTGAAAAAAACTTTGTGTTCCCAAAAAGGTAGGTGAAGGACGGCATTCACACACACTTATCTCACAGAACTGAGCATGTGGAGAGACGTTCGTTCATCTAGGAAAAATGGAATGGGTTGCAGGGGCAACTTTTAATCTGGTTTCTCAGTGTGTCTCTTAGTGCCGGTTTGAAGTTCCTGCAGTTTTCACTGTAAAAACGAGTTGGATCTAGTACATCCCCATATATATGTATGGAGTGGAGTATGCAACTGAAAAGAAACTTTGTGTTCCCAACAAGCTAGTTGAAGTGCGGCTTTCACACAAAATTATCCCTGTGAAATGAGCATGAGGAGAGTAGTTCGTTCATCTAGCTCAAAGGGAACGGGAAGCAGTCGAAATTTTTACTCTATTTTCTCACTGTGTTCCCAAGAGCCGGTTTGAAGTTCCTGCAGTTTTCACTGTAAAACCGAGTTGGAGCTAGTACCTAACCATATATATATATGGATTGGGGTTTGCAACTGAAAAGAAACTTTGTGTTCCCAACAAGCTAGGTGAAGTACGGCTTTCACATACACTTATCTCTCAGAACTTAGTATGTGGAGAGACGTTCATTCATCTAGCACAAAGGAAACAGTTTGCAGGAGAAACTTTTACTGTGGTTTCTCAGTGTGTTTCCTTGTTCAGGTTTGAAGTTCCTGCAGTTTTCACGGTAAAACCGAGTTGGAGCTGGTACCTCCCCATATATATGTATGGGGTGGAGTTTGCAACTGAAAAGAAACTTTGTGTTCCCAACAAGCTAGGTGAAGTATGGCTTTCACACACACCTATCTCTCAAAACTGAGCACGTGGAGAGACGTTCGTTCATCTAGCACAAAGGGAACGGTTTGAAGTGTAAACTTTTACTCTGGGTTCTCAGTGTGTTTCGAAGTGCCGGTTTGAAGTTCCTGCAGTTTTCACTGTAAAACCGAGTTGGAGCTAGTACCTCCCCTTATATATGTATGGAGTGGTGTATGCAACTTTGTGTTCCCAACAAGCTGAGTGAAGGACGGCTTTCACACACACTTATCTCTCAGAACTGAGCATGTGTTGAGACGTTCGTTCATCTAGCCAAAATGGAACGGATTGCAGGGGCAACTTTTACTCTGGTTTCTCAGTGTGTCTCCTAGTGCTGGTTTGACGTTCCTGCAGTTTTCACTGTAAAACCGAGTTGGTGCAGGTACCTCCTCATATATATGTATGGATTGGTGCTTGAAACTGAAAAGAAACTTTGTTTTCCCAACAAGCTAATTGAAGGACGGCCTTCACACCCACTTATCTCTCACAACTGAGCATGTGGAGAGTCGTTCGTTCATCTAGCACAAAGGTAACTGTTTGCAGGAGAAACTTGTACTCTGCTTTCTCAGTGTGTTTCTTAGTGCCTGTTTGAAGTTCCTGAATTTTTCTCTGTAAAACAGATTTGGAGCTAGTATTTCCCCATATATATGTATATAGAGGAGTATACAACTGAAAAGAAACTTTGTGTTCACAACAAGCTAGGTGAAGGACGGCTATAACACAAACTAATCTCTGAGAACTGAGCATGTCGAGAGTCTTTCGTTCATCTAGCACAAAGGGAACGGGTTGCAGGAGATACTTTTAGTCTGGTTTCTCAGTGTGATTCCTTGTTCCGGTTTGAAGTTCCTGCAGATTTCACTGTAAAACCAAGTTGGAGCTAGTACCTCCCCTTATATATTTATGGATTGGGGTGTGCCACTGTAAAGACACTTTGTGTTCCCAACAAGCTATGTGAAGGGCGGCTTTCACACACTCTTATCTCTCAGAATTGAGCATATGGAGAGATGTTCGTTCATCTAGCTCAAAGGGAACGGGAAGCAGGAGAAACTTTTACACTATTTTCTCACTGTGTTTCCTAGGGCCGGTATGAAGTTCCTGCAGTTTTCACTGTAAAACCGAGTTCTAGCTAGTACCTCCCCATATATATATATGGAGTGGAGTTTGCAACTGAAAAGAAACTTTGTGTTCCCAAAAAGCTAGGTGAAAGAAGGCTTTCACACACACTTATCTCTCAGAACTGAGAATATGGAGAGTCGTTCGTTCATCTAGCACAAAGTGAACGGGTTGCCGGAAATACTTTTACTCTGGTTTCTCAGTGTGTTTCCTAGTGCCGGTTTGAAGTTCCAGCAGTTTTCACTGTAAAACCGTGTTGGAGCTAGTTCCTCCCCTTATATATGTATGGAGTGGTGTATGCAACTGAAAAGAAACTTTGTGTTCCCAACAAGCTAGGTGAAGAACGGCTTTCACACACACTTATCAGTCAGAACTGAGAATGTGGAGAGTCGTTCGTTCATCTAGCCCAAAGGGAACGGGTTGCAGGAGAAACTTTTACTCTGTTTTCTCAGTGTGTTTCCTACTTCCGGTTTGAAGGCCCTGCAGTTTTCACGGTAAAACCGAGTTGGAGATTGTACCTCACCATATATATGTATGGATTGGAGTATCCAACTGAAAAGAAACTTTGTGTTCCCAACAAGCTAGGTGAAGGACGGCTTTCACACAGAATTATCTCTCAGAACTGAGCATGAGGATAGACGTTCGTTCATCTAGCACAAATTGAACGGGTTGCAGGAGAAACTTTTACTCTGGTTTCTCAGTGTGATTCCTTGTTCCGGTTTGAAGTTCCTGCAGTTTTCACTGTAAAACCGAGTTGGAGCAGGTACCTCCTCATATATATTTATGGATTGGTGTGTGCCACTGTAAAGACACTTTGTGTTCCCAACAAGCTATGTGAAGGGCGGCTTTCACACACTCTTATCTCTCAGAATTGAGCATATGGAGAGATGTTCGTTCATCTAGCTCAAAGGGAACGGGAAGCAGGAGAAACTTTTACACTATTTTCTCACTCTGTTTCCTAGGGCCGGTATGAAGTTCCTGCAGTTTTCACTGTAAAACCGAGTTCTAGCTAGTACCTCCCCATATATATATATGGAGTGGAGTTTGCAACTGAAAAGAAACTTTGTGTTCCCAAAAAGCTAGGTGAAAGAAGGCTTTCACACACACTTATCTCTCAGAACTGAGAATATGGAGAGTCGTTCGTTCATCTAGCACAAAGTGAACGGGTTGCCGGAAATACTTTTACTCTGGTTTCTCAGTGTGTTTCCTAGTGCCGGTTTGAAGTTCCAGCAGTTTTCACTGTAAAACCGTGTTGGAGCTAGTTCCTCCCCTTATATATGTATGGATTGGAGTGTGCCACTGAAAAGACACTTTGTGTTCCCAACAAGCTATGTGAAGTGCGGCTATCACACACTATTATCTCTCAGAATTGAGCATGTGGAGAGACGTTCGTTCATCTAGCTCAAAGGGAACGGGAAGCAGGAGAAACTTTTACACTATTTTCTCACTGTGTTTCCTAGTGCCGGTTTGAATTTCCTGCAGTTTTCATTGTAAAACCGAGTTGGAGCTAGTACCTCCAAATATATATATATGGAGTGCAGTTTGCAACTGAAAAGAAACTTTGTGTTCCCAAAAAGCTAGGTGAAAGAAGGCTTTCACACACACTTATCTCTCAGAATTGAGCATGTGGAGAGACGTTCGTTCATCTAGCACAAAGGGAACGGGTTGCAGGAGAAACTTTTACTCTGATTTCTCAGTGTGTTTCCTACTTCCGGTTTGAAGGTCCTGCAGTTTTCACGGTAAAACCGAGTTGGAGATTGTACCTCACCATATATATGTATGGATTCGAGTATGCAACTGAAAAGAAACTTTGTGTTCCCAACAAGCTAGTTGAAGGGCGGCTTTCACACAAATTTATCTCTGTGAAATGAGGATGAGGAGAGTAGTTCGTTCATCTAGCTCAAAGGGAACGGGAAGAGGTCGAAACTTTTACTCTATTTCCTCACTGTGTTTCCAAGTGCCGGTTTGAATTTCCTGCAGTTTTAACTGTAAAACCGAGTTGGAGCTAGTACCTACCCATATATATTTATGGATTGGGGTTTGCAACTGAAAAGAAACTTTGTGATCCCAACAAGCTAGTTGAAGCACGGCTTTCACACAGAAATATCTCTCAGAACTGAGCATGTGGAGAGACGTTCGTTCATCTAGCACAAAGTGAACGGTTTGCAGGGGATACTTTTACTCTGGTTTCTCAGTCTGTTTCCTAGTGCCGGTTTGAATTTCCTGCAGTTTTCACTGTAAAACCGAGTTGGAGCTAGTACCTCCTCTTATATATGTATGGAGTGGTGTATGCAACTGAAAAGAAACTTTGTGTTCCCAACAAGCTAGGTGAAGTACGGCTTTCAAACACACTTATCTCTCAGAACTGAGAATTTGGAGAGTCGTTCGTTCATCTAACACAAATGGAACGGGTTGCAGGAGAAACATTTACTCTGGTTTTTCAGTGTGTTTCCTTCTTCAGGTTTGAAGTTCCTGCAGTTTTCACGGTAAAACCGTGTTGGAGCTGGTACCTCCCCATATATATATATGGGGTGGAGTTTGCAACTGAAAAGAAACTTTGTGTTCCCAACAAGCTAGGTGAAGGACGGCTTTCACACACACATATATCTCAAAACTGAGCACGTGGAGAGACGTTCGTTCATCTAGCACAAAGGGAACGGTTTGAAGTGTAAACTTTTACTCTGGTTTCTCAGTGTGTTTCCAAGTGCCGGTTTGAAGTTGTGCAGTTTTCACTGTAAAACCGAGTTGGAGCTAATACCTCCCCATATATATGTATGGAGTGGTGTATGCAACTTTGTGTTCCCAACAAGCTCAGTGAAGGACGGCTTTCGCACACACTTATCTCTCAGAACTGAGCATGTGTAGAGACGTTCTTTCATCTAGCCAAAAGGAACGGATTGCAGGGGCAACTTTTACTCTGGTTTCTCAGTGTGTCTCCTAGTGCCGGTTTGAAGTTCCTGCAGTTTTCACTGTAAAACCGAGTTGGAGCAGGTACCTCCTCATATATATGTAAGGATTGGTGCTTGAAACTGAAAAGAAACTTTGTTTTCCCAACAAGCTAAGTGAAGGACGGCTTTCACACACACATATCTCTCACAACTGAGCATGTGGAGAGTCGTTCGTTCATCTAGCACAAAAGTAACGGGTTGCAGGAGAAATTGTAGTCTGGTTTCTCAGTGTGTTTCTTAGTGCCTGTTTGAAGTTCCTGAATTTTTCTCTGTAAAACCGATTTGGAGCTAGTATTTTCCCATATATATGTATATAGAGGAGTATACAACTGAAAAGAAACTTTGTGTTCCCAACAAGCTAGGTGAAGGACGGCTATAACACAAACTTATCTCTGAGAACTTAGCAAGTCGAGATTCTTTCGTTCATCTAGCACAAGGGGAACGGTTTGCAGGAGAAACTTTTACTCTGGTTTCTCAGTGTGATTCCTTGTTCCGGTTTGAAGTTCCTGCAGATTTCACTGTAAAACCGAGTTGGAGCTAGTACCTCCCCTTATATATTTATGGATTGGAGTGTGCCACTGAAAAGACACTTTGTGTTCCCAACAAGCTATGTGAAGGGCGGCTATCACACACTATTATCTCTCAGAATTGAGCATGTGGAGAGACGTTCGTTCATCTAGCTCAAAGGGAACGGGAAGCAGGAGAAACTTTTACACTATTTTCTCACTGTGTTTCCTAGTGCCGGTTTGAATTTCCTGCAGTTTTCACTGTAAAACCGAGTTGGAGCTAGTACCTCCTCTTATATATGTATGGAGTGGTGTATGCAACTGAAAAGAAACTTTGTGTTCCCAACAAGCTAGGTGAAGTACGGCTTTCAAACACACTTATCTCTCAGAACTGAGAATTTGGAGAGTCGTTCGTTCATCTAACACAAATGGAACGGGTTGCAGGAGAAACATTTACTCTGGTTTTTCAGTGTGTTTCCTTCTTCAGGTTTGAAGTTCCTGCAGTTTTCACGGTAAAACCGTGTTGGAGCTGGTACCTCCCCATATATATATATGGGGTGGAGTTTGCAACTGAAAAGAAACTTTGTGTTCCCAACAAGCTAGGTGAAGGACGGCTTTCACACACACATATATCTCAAAACTGAGCACGTGGAGAGACGTTCGTTCATCTAGCACAAAGGGAACGGTTTGAAGTGTAAACTTTTACTCTGGTTTCTCAGTGTGTTTCCAAGTGCCGGTTTGAAGTTGTGCAGTTTTCACTGTAAAACCGAGTTGGAGCTAATACCTCCCCATATATATGTATGGAGTGGTGTATGCAACTTTGTGTTCCCAACAAGCTCAGTGAAGGACGGCTTTCGCACACACTTATCTCTCAGAACTGAGCATGTGGAGAGACGTTCGTTCATCTAGCACAAAGGGAACGGGTTGCAGGAGAAACTTTTACTCTGATTTCTCAGTGTGTTTCCTACTTCCGGTTTGAAGGTCCTGCAGTTTTCACGGTAAAACCGAGTTGGAGATTGTACCTCACCATATATATGTATGGATTCGAGTATGCAACTGAAAAGAAACTTTGTGTTCCCAACAAGCTAGGTGAAGGACGGCTTTCACAAAGAATTATCTCTCAGAACTGAGCATGTGGAGAGACGTTCGTTCATCTTGCACAAATTGAACGTGTTGCAGGAGAAACTTTTACTCTGGTTTCTCAGTGTGTTTCTTAGTGCCGGTTTGAATTTCCTGCAGTTTTCACTGTAAAACCGTGTTGGAGCTGGAACCTCCCCATATATATGTATGGAGGGGTGTTTTCAACTGAAAGGAAACTTTGTGTTCCCAACAAGCAAGGTGAAGACGGCTTTGACACACACTAATCTCTCAGAACTGAGCATGTGGAGAGACGTTCGTTCATCTAGCAAAAAGGGAACGGGTTTCAGGGAAACTTTTACTCTTTTTTCTCAGTGTGTTTCCTAGTGCCGGTTTGAAGATCCTGCAGTTTTCACTGTAAAATCTAGTTGGAGCTAGTACCTCCCCATATATATTTATGGAGTGCAGTTTGCAACTGAAAAGAAATTTTGTGTTCCCAACAATCTTGCTGAAGTACGGCTTTCACACACACTTATGTCTCAGAACTGAGCATGTGGAGAGTCGTTCTTTCATCTAGCACAATGGGAAAGGGTTGCAGGATAAACCTTTACTCTGGTTTCTCAGTGTGTTTCCTTGTGCCAGTTTGAATTTCCTGCAGTTTTTACTGTAAAACCGAGTTGTAGCTATTACCTCCCCATATATATGTATAGAGTGGAGTTTGCAACTGAAAAGAAACTTTGTGTTCCCAACAATCTAGGTGAAGGACGGCTTTCACACACACTTATCTCTCAGAGCTGAGCATGTGGAGAGACGTTCGTTCATCTAGCACAAAGGTAACGGTTTGCAGGAAAAACTTGTACTCTGGTTTCTCAGTGTGTTTCTTAGTGCCTGTTTGAAGTTCCTGAATTTTTCTCTGTAAAACAGATTTGGAGCTAGTATTTCCCCATATATATGTATATAGAGGAGTATACAACTGAAAGGAAACTTTGTGTTCACAACAAGCTATGTGAAGGACGGTTATAACACAAACTTATCTCTGAGAACTGAGCATGTCGAGAGTCTTTCGTTCATCTAGCACAAAGTGAACGGGTTGCCGGAGATACTTTTACTCTGGTTTCTCAGTGTGTTTCCTAGTGCCGGTTTGAAGTTCCTGCAGTTTTCACTGTAAAACCGTGTTGGTGCTAGTACCTCCCCTTATATATGTAAGGAGTGGTGTATGCAACTGAAAAGAAACTTTGTGTTCCCAACAAGCTAGGTGAAGGACGGCTTTCACACAAACTTATCACTCAGAACTGAGAATGTGGAGAGACGTTCGTTCATCTAGCTCAAAGGAACGTGAATCAGGAGAAACTTTTTCTCTGTTTTCTCATTGTTTTTCCAAGTTCCGGTTTGAAGTTCCTGCAGTTTTCACTGTAAAACCGAGTTGGGCCTAGTATCACCCCATATATATGTATGGGGTGGAGTATGCAACTTAAAAAAAAACTTTTGTTCCCAAAAAGCTAGGTGAAGGACGGCTTTCACACACACTTATCTCTCAGAACTGAGCATGTGGAGAGAATTTCGTTCATATAGCACAAAGGGAACGTGTTGCAGGATAAACTTTTACTGTGGTTTCTCAGTGTGTTTCCTAGTGCCGGTTTGATGTTCCTGAAGTTTTCACCCTAAGATCGAGTTGGAGCTAGTACTTCCCCGTATATATGTATATTGTGGGGTATGAAACTCAAAAGAAACTTTGTGTTACCAACAAGCTAGGTGAAGTACGTCTTTAACACTAACTTTTCTCTGAGAACTGAGCATGTGGAGAGACTTTCGTTCATTTAGATCAAAGAGAATGGGAAGCAGGAGAACTTTCATTCTATTTTCTCACTGTGTTTTCTTGTCCCGGTTTGAAATTCCTGCATATTTCACTGTAAAACCGAGATTTAGCTAGTACTTCCCCATATATATTTATGGATTGGGGTATGCAACTGAAAAGTATCTTTGGGTTCCCAACAAGCTAGGTGAAGTACAGCTTTCACACACACTTATCTCTCAGAACTGAGCATGTGGAGAGACTTTCGTTCATCTAGAACAAAGGGAACGGGTTGAAGAGTGAATTTTTTCTCTAGTTGTCACTGTGTTTCCTAGTGCCGGTTTGAAGTTCCTGCACTTTTCACTGTAAAACCGTGTTTTAGCTAGTTCCTCCCCTTATATATGTATGAAGTGGTTATGCAACTGAAAAAAACTTTGTGTTCCCAACAAGGTAGGTGAAGGACGGCATTCACACACACTTATCTCACAGAACTGAGCATGTGGAGAGACGTTCGTTCATCTAGGAAAAATGGAATGGGTTGCAGGGGCAACTTTTACTCTGGTTTCTCAGTGTGTCTCTTAGGGCCGGTTTAAAGTTCCTGCAGTTTTCACTGTAAAAACGAGTTGGAGCTAGTACATCCCCATATATATGTATGGAGTGGAGTATGCAACTGAAAAGAAACTTTGTGTTCCCAACAAGCTAGTTGAAGTGAGGCTTTCACACAAAATTATCCCTGTGAAATGAGCATGAGGAGAGTAGTTCGTTCATCTAGCTCAAAGGGAACGGGAAGCAGTCGAAACTTTTACTCTATTTTCTCACTGTGTTCCCAAGAGCCGGTTTGAAGTTCCTGCAGTTTTCACTGTAAAACCGAGTTGGAGCTAGTACCTAACCATATATATATATGGATTGGGGTTTGCAACTGAAAAGAAACTTTGTGTTCCCAAAAAGCTAGGTGAAGGACGGCTTTCACATACACTTATCTCTCAGAACTGAGAATGTGGAGAGACGTTCATTCATCTAGCACAAAGGAAACGGGTTGCAGGAGAAACTTTTACTGTGGTTTCTCAGTGTGTTTCCTGGTTCAGGTTTGAAGTTCCTGCAGTTTTCACGGTAAAACCGAGTTGGAGCTAGTACCTCCCCATATATATGTATGGGGTGGAGTTTGCAACTGAAAAGAAACTTTGTGTTCCCAACAAGCTAGGTGAAGTACGGCTTTCACACACACCTATCTCTCAAAACTGAGCACGTGGAGAGACGTTCGTTCATCTAGCACAAAGGGAACGGTTTGAAGTGTAAACTTTTACTCTGGTTTCTCAGTGTGTTTCGAAGTGCCGGTTTGAAGTTCCTGCAGTTTTCACTGTAAAACCGAGTTGGAGATAGTACCTCCCCTTATATATGTATGGAGTGGTGTATGCAACTTTGTGTTCCCAACAAGCTGAGTGAAGGACGGCTTTCACACACACTTATCTCTCAGAACTGAGCATGTGTAGAGACGTTCGTTCATCTAGCCAAAATGGAACGGATTGCAGGGGCAACTTTTACTCTGGTTTCTCAGTTTGTCTCCTAGTGCCGGTTTGACGTTCCTGCAGTTTTCACTGTAAAACCGAGTTGGTGCATGTACCTCCTCATATATATGTATGGATTGGTGCTTGAAACTGAAAAGAAACTTTGTTTTCCCAACAAGCTAATTGAAGGACGGCCTTCACACCCACTTATCTCTCACAACTGAGCATGTGGAGAGTCGTTCGTTCATCTAGCACAAAGGTAACGGTTTGCAGGAGAAACTTGTACTCTGGTTTCTCAGTGTGTTTCTTAGTGCCTGTTTGAAGTTCCTGAATTTTTCTCTGTAAAACAGATTTGGAGCTAGTATTTCCCCATATATATGTATATAGAGGAGTATACAACTGAAAAGAAACTTTGTGTTCAAAACAAGCTAGGTGAAGGACGGCTATAACACAAATTAATCTCTGAGAACTGAGCATGTCGAGAGTCTTTCGTTCATCTAGCACAAAGGGAACGGGTTGCAGCAGAAACTTTTACTCTGGTTTCTCAGTGTGATTCCTTGTTCCGGTTTGAAGTTCCTGCAGATTTCACTGTAAAACCAAGTTGGAGCTAGTACCTCCCCTTATATATTTATGGATTGGGTTGTGCCACTGTAAAGACACTTTGTGTTCCCAACAAGCTATGTGAAGGGCGGCTTTCACACACTCTTATCTCTCAGAATTGAGCATATGGAGAGATGTTCGTTCATCTAGCTCAAAGGGAACGGGAAGCAGGAGAAACTTTTACACTATTTTCTCACTGTGTTTCCTAGGGCCGGTATGAAGTTCCTGCAGTTTTCACTGTAAAACCGAGTTCTAGCTAGTACCTCCCCATATATATATATGGAGTGGAGTTTGCAACTGAAAAGAAACTTTGTGTTCCCAAAAAGCTAGGTGAAAGAAGACTTTCACACACACATATCTCTCAGAACTGAGAATATGGAGAGTCGTTCGTTCATCTAGCACAAAGTGAACGGGTTGCCGGAAATACTTTTACTCTGGTTTCTCAGTGTGTTTCCTAGTGCCGGTTTGAAGTTCCTGCAGTTTTCACTGTAAAACCGTGTTGGAGCTAGTACCTCCCCTTATATATGTATGGAGTGGTGTATGCAACTGAAAAGAAACTTTGTGTTCCCAACAAGCTAGGTGAAGAACGGCTTTCACACACACTTATCAGTCAGAACTGAGAATGTGGAGAGTCGTTCGTTCATCTAGCCCAAATGGAACGGGTTGCAGGAGAAACTTTTACTCTGGTTTCTCAGTGTGTTTCCTACTTCCGGTTTGAATGTCCTGCAGTTTTCACGGTAAAACCGAGTTGGAGATTGTACCTCACCATATATATGTATGGATTGGAGTATGCAACTGAAAAGAAACTTTGTGTTCCCAACAAGCTAGGTGAAGGACGGCTTTCACACAGAAATATCTCTCAGAACTGAGCATGTGGATAGACGTTCGTTCATCTAGCACAAATTGAACGGGTTGCAGGAGAAACTTTTGCTCTGGTTTCTCAGTGTGTTTCCTAGTCCCGGTTTGAAGTTCCTGCAGTTTTCACTGTATAACCGTGTTGGAGCTGGTACCTCCCCATATATATGTATGGTGGGGAGTTTGCAACTGAAAAGAAACTTTGTGTTCCCAACAAGCTAGGTGAAGCACGGCTTTCACACAGAATTATCTCTCAGAACAGAGCATGTGGAGACGTTCGTTCATCTAGCACAAAGTGAATGGGTTGCAGGGGATACTTTTACTCTGGTTTCTCAGTCTGTTTCTTTGTTCAGGTTTGAAATTCCTGCAGTTTTCACGGTAAAACAGAGTTGGAGCTGGTACCTCCCCATATATATGTATGGGGTGGAGTTTGCAACTGAAAAGAAACTTTGTGTTCCCAACAAGCTAGGTGAAGGACGGCTTTCACACACACTTATCTCTCAGAACTGAGAATGTGGAGAGACGTTCGTTCATCTAGCACAAAGGGAACGGGTTGCAGGGGAAGCATTTACTGTGGTTTATCAGTGTGTTTCCTGGTTCAGGTTTGAAGTTCCTGCAGTTTTCACGGTAAAACCGAGTTGGAGCTGGTACCTCCCAATATATATGTATGGGGTGGCGTTTGCAACTGAAAAGAAACTTTGTGTTCCCAACAAGTTAGGTGAAGTACGGCTTTCACACACACCTATCTCTCAAAACTGAGCACGTGGAGAGACGTTCGTTCATCTAGCACAAAGGGAACGGTTTGAAGTGTAAACTTTTACTCTGGTTTCTCAGTGTGTTTCGAAGTGCCGGTTTGAAGTTCCTGCAGTTTTCACTGTAAAACCGAGTTGGAGCTAGTACCTCCCCTTATATATGTATGGAGTGGTGTATGCAACTTTGTGTTCCCAACAAGCTGAGTGAAGGACGGCTTTCACACACACTTATCTCTCAGAACTGAGCATGTGTAGAGACGTTCGTTCATCTAGCCAAAATGGAACGGATTGCAGGGGCAACTTATACTCTGGTATCTCAATGTGTCTCCTAGTGCCTGTTTGACGTTCCTGCAGTTTTCAGTGTAAAACCGAGCTGGTGCAGGTTCCTCCTCATATATATGTATGGATTGGTGCTTGAAACTGAAAAGAAACTTTGTTTTCCCAACAAGCTAATTGAAGGACGGCATTCACACACACTTATCTCTCACAACTGAGCATGTGGAGAGTCGTTCGTTCATCTAGCACAAAGGTAACTGTTTGCAGGAGAAACTTGTACTCTGGTTTCTCAGTGTGTTTCTTAGTGCCTGTTTGAAGTTCCTGAATTTTTCTCTGTAAAACAGATTTGGAGCTAGTATTTCCCCATATATATGTATATAGAGTAGTATACAACTGAAAAGAAACTTTGTGTTCACAACAAGCTATGTGAAGAACGGCTATAACACAAACTAAGCTCTGAGAACTGAGCATGTCGAGAGTCTTTCGTTAATCTAGGCCAAAGGGAACGGGTTGCAGGAGAAACTTTTACTCTGGTTTCTCAGTGTGATTCCTTGTTCCGGTTTGAAGTTCCTGCAGATTTCACTGTAAAACCAAGTTGGAGCTAGTACCTCCCCTTATATATTTATGGATTGGAGTGTGCCACTGAAAAGACACTTTGTGTTCCCAACAAGCTATGTGAAGGGCGGCTTTCACACACTCTTATCTCTCAGAATTGAGCATATGGAGAGACGTTCGTTCATCTAGCTCAAAGGGAACGGGAAGCAGGAGAAACTTTTACACTATTTTCTCACTGTGTTTCCTAGTGCCGGTTTGAAGTTCCTGCAGTTTTCACTGTAAAACCGAGTTGGAGCTAGTACCTCCCCATATATATATATGGAGTGGAGTTTGCAACTGAAAAGAAACTTTGTGTTCCCAAAAAGCTAGGTGAAAGAAGGCTTTCAAACACACTTATCTCTCAGAACTGAGAATATGGGGAGTCGTTCGTTCATCTAGCACAAAGTGGACGGGTTGCCTGAGATACTTTTACTCTGGTTTCTCAGTGTGTTTCCTAGTGCCGGTTTGAAGTTCCTGCAGTTTTCACTGTAAAACCGTGTTGGAGCTAGTACCTCCCCTTATATATGTATGGAGTGGTGTATGCAACTGAAAAGAAACTTTGTGTTCCCAACAAGCTAGGTGAAGAACGGCTTTCACACACCCTTATCACTCAGAACTGAGAATGTGGAGAGTCGTTCGTTCATCTAGCCCAAAGGGAACGGGTTGCAGGAGAAACTTTTACTGTGGTTTCTCAGTGTGTTTCCTAGTGCCGGTTTGATGTTCCTGAAGTTTTCACCCTAAGATCGAGTTGGAGCTAGTACTTCCCCGTATATATGTATATTGTGGGGTATGAAACGCAAAAGAAACTTTGTGTTACCAACAAGCTAGGTGAAGTACGTCTTTAACACAAACTTTTCTCTGAGAACTGAGCATGTGGAGAGACTTTCGTTCATTTAGATCAAAGAGAATGTGAAGCAGGAGAACTTTTATTCTATTTTCTCACTGTGTTTTCTTGTCCCGGTTTGAAATTCCTGCATATTTCACTGTAAAACCGAGATTTAGCTAGTACTTCCCCATATATATTTATGGAGTGGGGTATGCAACTGAAAAGTATCTTTGTGTTCCCAACAAGCTAGGTGAAGTACAACTTTCACACACACTTATCTCTCAGAACTGAGCATGTGGAGAGACTTTCGTTCATCTAGAACAAAGGGAACGGGTTGAAGAGTGAATTTTTTCTCTAGTTGTCACTGTGTTTCCTAGTGCCGGTTTGAAGTTCCTGCACTTTTCACTGTAAAACCGTGTTTTAGCTAGTTCCTCCCCTTATATATGTATGAAGTGGTTATGCAACTGAAAAAAACTTTGTGTTCCCAAAAAGGTAGGTGAAGGACGGCATTCACACACACTTATCTCACAGAACTGAGCATGTGGAGAGACGTTCGTTCATCTAGGAAAAATGGAATGGGTTGCAGGGGCAACTTTTAATCTGGTTTCTCAGTGTGTCTCTTAGTGCCGGTTTGAAGTTCCTGCAGTTTTCACTGTAAAAACGAGTTGGATCTAGTACATCCCCATATATATGTATGGAGTGGTGTATGCAACTGAAAAGAAACTTTGTGTTCCCAACAAGCTAGATGAAGTGCGGCTTTCACACAAAATTATCCCTGTGAAATGAGCATGAGGAGAGTAGTTCGTTCATCTAGCTCAAAGGGAACGGGAAGCAGTCGAAATTTTTACTCTATTTTCTCACTGTGTTCCCAAGAGCCGGTTTGAAGTTCCTGCAGTTTTCACTGTAAAACCGAGTTGGAGCTAGTACCTAACCATATATATATATGGATTGGGGTTTGCAACTGAAAAGAAACTTTGTGTTCCCAACAAGCTATGTGAAGTACGGCTTTCACATACACTTATCTCTCAGAACTGAGTATGTGGAGAGACGTTCATTCATCTAGCACAAAGGAAACAGTTTGCAGGAGAAACTTTTACTGTGGTTTCTCAGTGTGTTTCCTTGTTCAGGTTTGAAGTTCCTGCAGTTTTCACGGTAAAACCGAGTTGGAGCTGGTACCTCCCCATATATATGTATGGGGTGGAGTTTGCAACTGAAAAGAAACTTTGTGTTCCCAACAAGCTAGGTGAAGTATGGCTTTCACACACACCTATCTCTCAAAACTGAGCACGTGGAGAGACGTTCGTTCATCTAGCACAAAGGGAACGGTTTGAAGTGTAAACTTTTACTCTGGGTTCTCAGTGTGTTTCGAAGTGCCGGTTTGAAGTTCCTGCAGTTTTCACTGTAAAACCGAGTTGGAGCTAGTACCTCCCCTTATATATGTATGGAGTGGTGTATGCAACTTTGTGTTCCCAACAAGCTGAGTGAAGGACGGCTTTCACACACACTTATCTCTCAGAAATGAGCATGTGTTGAGACGTTCGTTCATCTAGCCAAAATGGAACGGATTGCAGGGGCAACTTTTACTCTGGTTTCTCAGTGTGTCTCCTAGTGCCGGTTTGACGTTCCTGCAGTTTTCACTGTAAAACCGAGTTGGTGCAGGTACCTCCTCATATATATGTATGGATTGGTGCTAAACTGAAAAGAAACTTTGTTTTCCCAACAAGCTAATTGAAGGACGGCCTTCACACCCACTTATCTCTCACAACTGAGCATGTGGAGAGTCGTTCGTTCAACTAGCACAAAGGTAACTGTTTGCAGGAGAAACTTGTACTCTGGTTTCTCAGTGTGTTTCTTAGTGCCTGTTTGAAGTTCCTGAATTTTTCTCTGTAAAACAGATTTGGAGCTAGTATTTCCCCATATATATGTATACAGAGGAGTATACAACTGAAAAGAAACTTTGTGTTCACAACAAGCTAGGTGAAGGACGGCTATAACACAAACATATCTCTGAGAACTGAGCATGTCGAGAGTCTTTCGTTCATCTAGCACAAAGGGAACGGGTTGCAGGAGATACTTTTAGTCTGGTTTCTCAGTGTGATTCCTTGTTCCGGTTTGAAGTTCCTGCAGATTTCACTGTAAAACCAAGTTGGAGCTAGTACCTCCCCTTATATATTTATGGATTGGGGTGTGCCACTGTAAAGACACTTTGTGTTCCCAACAAGCTATGTGAAGGGCGGCTTTCACACACTCTTATCTCTCAGAATTGAGCATATGGAGAGATGTTCGTTCATCTAGCTCAAAGGGAACGGGAAGCAGGAGAAACTTTTACACTATTTTCTCACTGTGTTTCCTAGGGCCGGTATGAAGTTCCTGCAGTTTTCACTGTAAAACCGAGTTCTAGCTAGTACCTCCCCATATATATATATGGAGTGGAGTTTGCAACTGAAAAGAAACTTTGTGTTCCCAAAAAGCTAGGTGAAAGAAGGCTTTCACACACACTTATCTCTCAGAACTGAGAATATGGAGAGTCGTTCGTTCATCTAGCACAAAGTGAACGGGTTGCCGGAAATACTTTTACTCTGGTTTCTCAGTGTGTTTCCTAGTGCCGGTTTGAAGTTCCAGCAGTTTTCACTGTAAAACCGTGTTGGAGCAAGTTCCTCCCCTTATATATGTATGGAGTGGTGTATGCAACTGAAAAGAAACTTTGTGTTCCCAACAAGCTAGGTGAAGAACGGCTTTCACACACACTTAACAGTCAGAACTGAGAATGTGGAGAGTCGTTCGTTCATCTAGCCCAAAGGGAACGGGTTGCAGGAGAAACTTTTACTCTGTTTTCTCAGTGTGTTTCCTACTTCCGGTTTGAAGGCCCTGCAGTTTTCACGGTAAAACCGAGTTGGAGATTGTACCTCACCATATATATGTATGGATTGGAGTATCCAACTGAAAAGAAACTTTGTGTTCCCAACAAGCTAGGTGAAGGACGGCTTTCACACAGAATTATCTCTCAGAACTGAGCATGTGGATAGACATTCGTTCATCTAGCACAAATTGAACGGGTTGCAGGAGAAACTTTTACTCTGGTTTCTCAGTGTGATTCCTTGTTCCGGTTTGAAGTTCCTGCAGATTTCACTGTAAAACCAAGTTGGAGCTAGTACCTCCCCTTATATATTTATGGATTGGGGTGTGCCACTGTAAAGACACTTTGTGTTCCCAACAAGCTATGTGAAGGGCGGATTTCACACACTCTTATCTCTCAGAATTGAGCATATGGAGAGATGTTCGTTCATCTAGCTCAAAGGGAACGGGAAGCAGGAGAAACTTTTACACTATTTTCTCACTGTGTTTCCTAGGGCCGGTATGAAGTTCCTGCAGTTTTCACTGTAAAACCGTGTTCTAGCTAGTACCTCCCCATATATATATATGGAGTGGAGTTTGCAACTGAAAAGAAACTTTGTGTTCCCAAAAAGCTAGGTGAAAGAAGGCTTTCACACACACTTATCTCTCAGAACTGAGAATATGGAGAGTCGTTCGTTCATCTAGCACAAAGTGAACGGGTTGCCGGAAATACTTTTACTCTGGTTTCTCAGTGTGTTTCCTAGTGCCGGTTTGAAGTTCCAGCAGTTTTCACTGTAAAACCGTGTTGGAGCTAGTTCCTCCCCTTATATATGTATGGAGTGGTGTATGCAACTGAAAGAAACTTTGTGTTCCCAACAAGCTAGGTGAAGAACGGCTTTCACACACACTTATCAGTCAGAACTGAGAATGTGGAGAGTCGTTCGTTCATCTAGCACAAAGGGAACGGGTTGCAGGAGAAACTTTTACTCTGTTTTCTCAGTGTGTTTCCTACTTCCGGTTTGAAGGTCCTGCAGTTTTCACGGTAAAACCGAGTTGGAGATTGTACCTCACCATATATATGTATGGATTGGAGTATGCAACTGAAAAGAAACTTTGTGTTCCCAAGAAGCTAGGTGAAGGACGTCTTTCACACAGAATTATCTCTCAGAACTGAGCATGAGGATAGACGTTCGTTCATCTAGCACAAATTGAACGGGTTGCAGGAGAAACTTTTACTCTGGTTTCTCAGTGTGATTCCTTGTTCCGGTTTGAAGTTCCTGCAGATTTCACTGTAAAACCAAGTTGGAGCTAGTACCTCCCCTTATATATTTATGGATTGGGGTGTGCCACTGTAAAGACACTTTGTGTTCCCAACAAGCTATGTGAAGGGCGGCTTTCACACACTCTTATCTCTCAGAATTGAGCATATGGAGAGATGTTCGTTCATCTAGCTCAAAGGGAACGGGAAGCAGGAGAAACTTTTACACTATTTTCTCACTGTGTTTCCTAGGGCCGGTATGAAGTTCCTGCAGTTTTCACTGTAAAACCGAGTTCTAGCTAGTACCTCCCCATATATATATATATGGAGTGGAGTTTGCAACTGAAAAGAAACTTTGTGTTCCCAAAAACTAGGTGAAAGAAGGCTTTCACACACAATTATTTCTCAGAACTGAGAATATGGAGAGTCGTTCGTTCATCTAGCACAAAGTGAACGGGTTGCCGGAAATACTTTTACTCTGGTTTCTCAGTGTGTTTCCTAGTGCCGGTTTGAAGTTCCTGCAGTTTTCACTGTAAAACCGTGTTGAAGCTAGTACATCCCCTTATATATGTATGGAGTGGTGTATGCAACTGAAAAGAAACTTTGTGTTCCCAACAAGCTAGGTGAAGAATGGCTTTCACACACACTTATCAGTCAGAACTGAGAATGTGGAGAGTCGTTCGTTCATCTAGCCCAAAGGGAACGGGTTGCAGGAGAAACTTTTACTCTGGTTTCTCAGTGTGTTTCCTACTTCCGGTTTGAAGGTCCTGCAGTTTTCACGGTAAAACCGAGTTGGAGATTGTACCTCACCATATATATGTATGGATTGGAGTATGCAACTGAAAAGAAACTTTGTGTTCCCAACAAGCTAGGTGAAGCACGGCTTTCACACAGAATTATCTCTCAGAACAGAGCATGTGGAGACGTTCGTTCATCTAGCACAAAGTGAATGGGTTGCAGGGGATACTTTTACTCTGGTTTCTCAGTCTGTTTCCTTGTTCAGGTTTGAAATTCCTGCAGTTTTCACGGTAAAACAGAGTTGGAGCTGGTACCTCCCCATATATTTGTATGGGGTGGAGTTTGCAACTGAAAAGAAACTTTGTGTTCCCAACAAGCTAGGTGAAGGACGGCTTTCACACACACTTATCTCTCAAAACTGAGCACGTGGAGAGACGTTCGTTCATGTAGCACCAAGGAAACGGTTTGAAGTTTAAAGTTTTACTCTGGTTTCTCAGTGTGTTTCCAAGTGCCGGCTGGAAGTTCCTGCAGTTTTCACTGTAAAACCGAGTTGGAGCTAGTACCTCCCCATATATTTGTATGGAGTGGTGTATGCAACTTTGTTTTTCCAACAAGCTGAGTGAAGGACGGCTTTCACACACACTTATCTCTCAGAACTGAGCATGTGTAGAGACGTTCGTTCATCTAGCCAAAAGGGAACGGATTGCAGGGGCAACTTTTTCTCTGGTTTCTCAGTGTGTCTCCTAATGCCGGTTTGAAGTTCCTGCAGTTTTCACTGTAAAACCGTGTTGGTGCAGGTACCTCCTCATATATATGTATGGATTGGTGCTTGAAAATGAAAAGAATCTTTGTTTTCCCAACAAGCTAATTGAAGGACGGCTTTCACACACACTTATCTCTCACAACTGAGCATGTGGAGACTCGTTCGTTCATCTAGCACAAAGGTAACGGTTTGCAGGAGAAACTTGTACTCTGGTTTCTCAGTGTGTTTCTTAGTGCCTGTTTGAAGTTCCTGAATTTTTCTCTGTAAAACAGATTTGGAGCTAGTATTTCCCCATATATATGTATATAGAGGAGTATACAACTGAAAAGACACTTTGTGTTCCCAACAAGCTATGTGAAGGGCGGCTTTCACACACTCTTATCTCTCAGAATTGAGCATATGGAGAGACGTTCGTTCATCTAGCTCAAAGGGAACGGGAAGCAGGAGAAACTTCTACACTATTTTCTCACTGTGTTTCCTAGTGCCGGTTTGAAGTTCCTGCAGTTTTCACGGTAAAACCGAGTTGGAGCTGGTACCTCCCATATATATGTATGGGGTGGAATTTGCAACTGAAAAGAAACTTTGTGATCCCAACAAGCTAACTGAAGCACGGCTTTCACACAGAATTATCTCTCAGAACTGAGCATGTGGAGACGTTCGTTCATCTAGCACAAATGGAACGGGTTGCAGGAGAAACTTTTACTCTGGTTTCTCAGTGTGTTTCCTTGTTCAGGTTTGAAGTTCCTGCAGTTTTCACGGTAAAACCGAGTTGGAGCTGGTACCTCCCATATATATGTATGGGGTGGAGTTTGCAACTGAAAAGAAACTTTGTGTTCCCAACAAGCTAGGTGAAGGACGGCTTTCACACACACTTATCTCTCAAAACTGAGCACGTGGAAAGACGTTCGTTCATCTAGCACAAAGGGAACGGTTTGACATGTAAACTTTTACTCTGGTTTCTCAGTGTGTTTCCAAGTGCCGGTTTGAAGTTCCTGCAGTTTTCACTGTAAAACCGACTTGGAGCTAGTACCTACCCTTATATATGTATGGAGAGGTGTATGCAACTTTGTGTTCCCAACAAGCTGAGTGAAGGACGGCTTTCACACACACTTATCTCTCAGAACTGAGCATGTGTAGAGACGTTCGTTTATCTAGCCAAAAGGGAAAGGATTGCAGGGGCAACTTTTACTCTGGTTTCTCAGTGTTTCTCCTAGTGCCGGTTTGAAGTTCCTGCAGTTTTCACTGCAAAACCGAGTTGGTGCATGTACCTACTCATATATATGTATGGATTGGTGCTTGAAACTGAAAAGAATCTTTGTTTTCCCAACAAGCTAATTGAAGTACGGCTTTCACACACACTTATCTCTCACAACTGAGCATGTGGAGAGTCGTTCGTTCATCTAGCACAAAGGTAACCGTTTGCAGGAGAAACTTGTACTCTGGTTTCTCAGTGTGTTTCTTAGTGCCTGTTTGAAGTTCCTGAATTTTTCTCTGTAAAACAGATTTGGAGCTAGTATTTCCCCATATATATGTATATAGAGGAGTATACAACTGAAAAGAAACTTTGTGTTCCCAACAAGCTAGGTGAAGGACGGCTATAACACAAACTTATCTCTGAGAACTGAGCATGTCGAGAGTCTCTCGTTAATCTAGGCCAAAGGGAACGGGTTGCAGGAGAAACTTTTACTCTGGTTTCTCAGTGTGATTCCTTGTTCCGGTTTGAAGTTCCTGCAGATTTCACTGTAAAACCAAGTTGGAGCTAGTACCTCCCCTTATATATTTATGGATTGGAGTGTGCCACTGAAAAGACACTTTGTGTTCCCAACAAGCTATGTGAAGGGCGGCTTTCACACACTCTTATCTCTCAGAATTGAGCATATGGAGAGACGTTCGTTCATCTAGCTCAAAGGGAACGGGAAGCAGGAGAAACTTCTACACTATTTTCTCACTGTGTTTCCTAGTGCCGGTTTGAAGTTCCTGCAGTTTTCACTGTAAAACCGAGTTGGAGTTAGTACCTCCCCATATATATATATGGAGTGGAGTTTGCAACTGAAAAGAAACTTTGTGTTCCCAAAAAGCTAGGTGAAAGAAGGCTTTCACACACACTTATCTCTCAGAACTGAGAATATGGAGAGTCGTTCGTTCATCTAGCACAAAGTGAACGGGTTGCTGGAGATACTTTTACTCTGGTTTCTCAGTGTGTTTCCTAGTGCCGGTTTGAAGTTCCTGCAGTTTTCACGGTAAACCGTGTTGGAGCTAGTACCTCCCCTTATATATGTATGGAGTGGTGTATGCAACTGAAAAGAAACTTTTTGTTCCCAACAAGGTAGTTGAAGGACGGCTTTCACACACACTTATCACTCAGAACTGAGAATGTGGAGAGTCGTTCGTTCATCTAGCCCAAAGGGAACGGGAAGCAGGAGAAACATTTACTCTGGTTTTTCAGTGTGTTTCCTACTTCCGGTTTGAAGGTCCTGCAGTTTTCACGGTAAAACCGAGTTGGAGATTGTACCTCACCATATATATGTATGGATTGGAGTATGCAACTGAAAAGAAACTTTGTGTTCCCAACAAGCTATGTGAAGGACGGCTTTCACACAGAATTATCTCTCAGAACTGAGCATGTTGATAGACGTTCGTTCATCTAGCACAAATTGAACGGGTTGCAGGAGAAACTTTTTCTCTGGTTTCTCAGTGTGTTTCCTAGTGCCGATTTGAAGTTCCTGCAGTTTTCACTGAAAAACCGAGTTGGAGCTGGTACCTCCCCTTATATATGTATGGTGGGGAGTTTGCAACTGAAAAGAAACTTTGTGTTCCCAACAAGCAAGTTGAAGACGGCTTTCACACACACTTATCTCTCAAAACTGAGCACGTGGAGAGACGTTCGTTCATGTAGAACCAAGGAAACGGTTTGAAGTGTAAAGTTTTACTCTGGTTTCTCAGTGTGTTTCCAAGTGCCGGCTGGAAGTCCCTGCAGTTTTCACTGTAAAACCGAGTTGGAGCTTGTACCTCACCATATATATGTATGGAGTGGAGTATGCAACTGAAAAGAAACTTTGTGTTCCCAACAAGCTAGGTGAAGCACTGGATTCACACAGAATTATCTCTCAGAACCGAGCATGTGGAGAGACGTTCGTTCATCTAGCACAAAGTGAACGGGTTGCAGGAGAAACTTTTACTCTGGTTTCTCAGTGTGTTTCCTAGTGCCGGTTTGAAGCTCCTGCAGTTTTCACTGTAAAACCGAGTTGGGGCTGGTACCTCTGCTTATATATTTTTGGAGGGGTGTTTGCAACTGAAAAGAAACTTTGTGTTCCCAACAAGCTAGGTGAAGGTCGGCTTTCACAAACACTTATCTCTCAAAACTGAGCACGTGGAGAAACTTTCGTTCATTTGATCAAAGCGAACGTGAAGCAGGAGAACTTTTATTCTATTTTCTCACTGTGTTTTCTTGTCCCGGTTTGAAGTTCCTGCATATTTCACTGTAAAACCGAGTTTTAGCTAGTACTTCCCCATATATATGTATGGATTGTAGTATGCAACTTAAAAGTATCTTTGTGTTCCCAACAGGCTAGGTGAAGGACAGCTTTCACACACACTTATCTCTCAGAACTGAGCATGTGGAGAGACTTTAGTTAATCAAGCACAATGGGAACTGGTTGAAGAGTAAATTTTTTCTCTGGTTGTCACTGTGTTTCCTAGTGCCGGTTTGAAGTTACTGCAGTTTTCACTGCAAAACCGTGTTGTAGCTAGTTCCTCCCCTTATATATGTATGGAGTGGTTATGCAACTGAAAAAAACTTTTTGTTCCCAACAAGGTAGGTGAAGGACGGCTTTCACACACACTTATCTCACAGAACTGAACATGTGGAGAGACGTTCGTCCATCTAGGAAAAATGGAATGGGTTGCAGGGACAAATTTTACTCTGGTTTCTCAGTGTGTCTCTTAGTGCCTGTTTGAAGTTCCTGCAGTTTTCACTGTAAAACCGAGTTGGAGCTAGTACATCCCCATATATATGTATGGAGTGGAGTATGCAACTTAAAAGAAACTTTGTGTTCCCAACAAGCTAGTTGAAGGGCGGCTTTCACACAAAATTATCTCTGTGAAATGAGTATGAGGAGAGTAGTTCGTTCATCTAGCTCAAAGGGAAAGGGAAGCAGTCGAAACTTTTACTCTATTTTCTCACTGTGTTCCCAAGGGCCGGTTTGAAGTTCCTGCAGTTTTCACTGTAAAACCGAGTTGGAGCAAGTACCTACCCATATATAATTATGGATTGGGGTTTGCAACTGAAAAGATACTTTGTGATCCCAACAAGCTAACTGAAGCACGGCTTTCACACAGAATTATCTCTCAGAACTGAGCATGTGGAGACGTTCGTTCATCTAGCACAATGTGAACGGGTTGCAGGGGTTACATTTACTCTGGTTTCTCAGTCTGTTTCCTTGTTCAGGTTTGAAATTCCTGCAGTTTTCACGGTAAAACCGAGTTGGAGCTGGTACCTCCCCATATATATGTATGGGGTGGAGTTTGCAACTGAAAAGAAACTTTGTGTTCCCAACAAGCTAGGTGAAGTACGGCTTTCACACACACTTATCTCTCCGAACTGAGAATGTGGAAAGACGTTCGTTCATCTAGCACAAAGGGAACGGTTTGACGTGTAAACTTTTACTCTGGTTTCTCAGTGTGTTTCCAAGTGCCGGTTTGAAGTTCCTGCAGTTTTCACTGTAAAACCGACTTGGAGCTAGTACCTACCCTTATATATGTATGGAGAGGTGTATGCAACTTTGTGTTCCCAACAAGCTAACTGAAGCACGGCTTTCACACACACTTATCTCTCAGAACTGAGCATGTGTAGAGACGTTCGTTCATCTAGCCAAAATGGAACGGATTGCAGGGGCAACTTTTACTCTGGTTTCTCAGTGTGTCTCCTAGTGCCGGTTTGACGTTCCTGCAGTTTTCACTGTAAAACCGAGTTGGTGCATGTACCTCCTCATATATATGTATGGATTGGTGCTTGAAACTGAAAAGAAACTTTGTTTTCCCAACAAGCTAATTGAAGGACGGCCTTCAAACCCACTTATCTCTCACAACTGAGCATGTGGAGAGTCGTTCGTTCATCTAGCACAAAGGTAACGGTTTGCAGGAGAAACTTGTACTCTGGTTTCTCAGTGTGTTTCTTAGTGCCTGTTTGAAGTTCCTGAATTTTTCTCTGTAAAACAGATTTGGAGCTAGTATTTCCCCATATATATGTATATAGAGGAGTATACAACTGAAAAGAAACTTTGTGTTCAAAACAAGCTAGGTGAAGGACGGCTATAACACAAACTAATCTCTGAGAACTGAGCATGTCGAGAGTCTTTCGTTCATCTAGCACAAAGGGAACGGGTTGCAGGAGAAACTTTTACTCTGGTTTCTCAGTGTGATTCCTTGTTCCGGTTTGAAGTTCCTGCAGATTTCACTGTAAAACCAAGTTGGAGCTAGTACCTCCCCTTATATATTTATGGATTGGGGTGTGCCACTGTAAAGACACTTTGTGTTCCCAACAAGCTATGTGAAGGGCGGCTTTCACACACTCTTATCTCTCAGAATTGAGCATATGGAGAGATGTTCGTTCATCTAGCTCAAAGGGAACGGGAAGCAGGAGAAACTTTTACACTATTTTCTCACTGTGTTTCCTAGGGCCGGTATGAAGTTCCTGCAGTTTTCACTGTAAAACCGAGTTCTAGCTAGTACCTCCCCATATATATATATGGAGTGGAGTTTGCAACTGAAAAGAAACTTTGTGTTCCCAAAAAGCTAGGTGAAAGAAGACTTTCACACACACATATCTCTCAGAACTGAGAATATGGAGAGTCGTTCGTTCATCTAGCACAAAGTGAACGGGTTGCCGGAAATACTTTTACTCTGGTTTCTCAGTGTGTTTCCTAGTGCCGGTTTGAAGTTCCTGCAGTTTTCACTGTAAAACCGTGTTGGAGCTAGTACCTCCCCTTATATATGTATGGAGTGGTGTATGCAACTGAAAAGAAACTTTGTGTTCCCAACAAGCTAGGTGAAGAACGGCTTTCACACACACTTATCAGTCAGAACTGAGAATGTGGAGAGTCGTTCGTTCATCTAGCCCAAAGGGAACGGGTTGCAGGAGAAACTTTTACTCTGGTTTCTCAGTGTGTTTCCTACTTCCGGTTTGAATGTCCTGCAGTTTTCACGGTAAAACCGAGTTGGAGATTGTACCTCACCATATATATGTATGGATTGGAGTATGCAACTGAAAAGAAACTTTGTGTTCCCAACAAGCTAGGTGAAGGACGGCTTTCACACAGAAATATCTCTCAGAACTGAGCATGTGGATAGACGTTCGTTCATCTAGCACAAATTGAACGGGTTGCAGGAGAAACTTTTGCTCTGGTTTCTCAGTGTGTTTCCTAGTCCCGGTTTGAAGTTCCTGCAGTTTTCACTGTATAACCGAGTTGGAGCTGGTACCTCCCCATATATATGTATGGTGGGGAGTTTGCAACTGAAAAGATACTTTGTGTTCCCAACAAGCTAGGTGAAGCACGGCTTTCACACAGAATTATCTCTCAGAACAGAGCATGTGGAGACGTTCGTTCATCTAGCACAAAGTGAATGGGTTGCAGGGGATACTTTTACTCTGGTTTCTCAGTCTGTTTCTTTGTTCAGGTTTGAAATTCCTGCAGTTTTCACGGTAAAACAGAGTTGGAGCTGGTACCTCCCCATATATATGTATGGGGTGGAGTTTGCAACTGAAAAGAAACTTTGTGTTCCCAACAAGCTAGGTGAAGGACGGCTTTCACACACACTTATCTCTCAGAACTGAGAATGTGGAGAGACGTTCGTTCATCTAGCACAAAGGGAACGGGTTGCAGGGGAAGCATTTACTGTGGTTTATCAGTGTGTTTCCTGGTTCAGGTTTGAAGTTCCTGCAGTTTTCACGGTAAAACCGAGTTGGAGCTGGTACCTCCCAATATATATGTATGGGGTGGCGTTTGCAACTGAAAAGAAACTTTGTGTTCCCAACAAGTTAGGTGAAGTACGGCTTTCACACACACCTATCTCTCAAAACTGAGCACGTCGAGAGACGTTCGTTCATCTAGCACAAAGGGAACGGTTTGAAGTGTAAACTTTTACTCTGGGTTCTCAGTGTGTTTCGAAGTGCCGGTTTGAAGTTCCTGCAGTTTTCACTGTAAAACCGAGTTGGAGCTAGTACCTCCCCTTATATATGTATGGAGTGGTGTATGCAACTTTGTGTTCCCAACAAGCTGAGTGAAGGACGGCTTTCACACACACTTATCTCTCAGAACTGAGCATGTGTAGAGACGTTCGTTCATCTAGCCAAAATGGAACGGATTGCAGGGGCAACTTATACTCTGGTATCTCAATGTGTCTCCTAGTGCCTGTTTGACGTTCCTGCAGTTTTCAGTGTAAAACCGAGCTGGTGCAGGTTCCTCCTCATATATATGTATGGATTGGTGCTTGAAACTGAAAAGAAACTTTGTTTTCCCAACAAGCTAATTGAAGGACGGCATTCACACACACTTATCTCTCACAACTGAGCATGTGGAGAGTCGTTCGTTCATCTAGCACAAAGGTAATGGTTTGCAGGAGAAACTTGTACTCTGGTTTCTCAGTGTGTTTCTTAGTGCCTGTTTGAAGTTCCTGAATTTTTCTCTGTAAAACAGATTTGGAGCTAGTATTTCCCCATATATATGTATATAGAGTAGTATACAACTGAAAAGAAACTTTGTGTTCACAACAAGCTATGTGAAGAACGGCTATAACACAAACTAATCTCTGAGAACTGAGCATGTCGAGAGTCTTTCGTTAATCTAGGCCAAAGGGAACGGGTTGCAGGAGAAACTTTTACTCTGGTTTCTCAGTGTGATTCCTTGTTCCGGTTTGAAGTTCCTGCAGATTTCACTGTAAAACCAAGTTGGAGCTAGTACCTCCCCTTATATATTTATGGATTGGAGTGTGCCACTGAAAAGACACTTTGTGTTCCCAACAAGCTATGTGAAGGGCGGCTTTCACATAATCTTATCTCTCAGAATTGAGCATATGGAGAGACGTTCGTTCATCTAGCTCAAAGGGAACGGGAAGCAGGAGAAACTTTTACACTATTTTCTCACTGTGTTTCCTAGTGCCGGTTTGAAGTTCCTGCAGTTTTCACTGTAAAACCGAGTTGGAGCTAGTACCTCCCCATATATATATATGGAGTGGAGTTTGCAACTGAAAAGAAACTTTGTGTTCCCAAAAAGCTAGGTGAAAGAAGGCTTTCAAACACACTTATCTCTCAGAACTGAGAATATGGGGAGTCGTTCGTTCATCTAGCACAAAGTGAACGGGTTGCCTGAGATACTTTTACTCTGGTTTCTCAGTGTGTTTCCTAGTGCCGGTTTGAAGTTCCTGCAGTTTTCACTGTAAAACCGTGTTGGAGCTAGTACCTCCCCTTATATATGTATGGAGTGGTGTATGCAACTGAAAAGAAACTTTGTGTTCCCAACAAGCTAGGTGAAGAACGGCTTTCACACACCCTTATCACTCAGAACTGAGAATGTGGAGAGTCGTTCGTTCATCTAGCCCAAAGGGAACGGGTTGCAGGAGAAACTTTTACTGTGGTTTCTCAGTGTGTTTCCTAGTGCCGGTTTGATGTTCCTGAAGTTTTCACCCTAAGATCGAGTTGGAGCTAGTACTTCCCCGTATATATGTATATTGTGGGGTATGAAACGCAAAAGAAACTTTGTGTTACCAACAAGCTAGGTGAAGTACGTCTTTAACACAAACTTTTCTCTGAGAACTGAGCATGTGGAGAGACTTTCGTTCATTTAGATCAAAGAGAATGTGAAGCAGGAGAACTTTTATTCTATTTTCTCACTGTGTTTTCTTGTCCCGGTTTGAAATTCCTGCATATTTCACTGTAAAACCGAGATTTAGCTAGTACTTCCCCATATATATTTATGGAGTGGGGTATGCAACTGAAAAGTATCTTTGTGTTCCCAACAAGCTAGGTGAAGTACAGCTTTCACACACACTTATCTCTCAGAACTGAGCATGTGGAGAGACTTTCGTTCATCTAGAACAAAGGGAACGGGTTGAAGAGTGAATTTTTTCTCTAGTTGTCACTGTGTTTCCTAGTGCCGGTTTGAAGTTCCTGCACTTTTCACTGTAAAACCGTGTTTTAGCTAGTTCCTCCCCTTATATATGTATGAAGTGGTTATGCAACTGAAAAAAACTTTGTGTTCCCAAAAAGGTAGGTGAAGGACGGCATTCACACACACTTATCTCACAGAACTGAGCATGTGGAGAGACGTTCGTTCATCTAGGAAAAATGGAATGGGTTGCAGGGGCAACTTTTAATCTGGTTTCTCAGTGTGTCTCTTAGTGCCGGTTTGAAGTTCCTGCAGTTTTCACTGTAAAAACGAGTTGGATCTAGTACATCCCCATATATATGTATGGAGTGGAGTATGCAACTGAAAAGAAACTTTGTGTTCCCAACAAGCTAGTTGAAGTGAGGCTTTCACACAAAATTATCCCTGTGAAATGAGCATGAGGAGAGTAGTTCGTTCATCTAGCTCAAAGGGAACGGGAAGCAGTCGAAATTTTTACTCTATTTTCTCACTGTGTTCCCAAGAGCCGGTTTGAAGTTCCTGCAGTTTTCACTGTAAAACCGAGTTGGAGCTAGTACCTAACCATATATATATATGGATTGGGGTTTGCAACTGAAAAGAAACTTTGTGTTCCCAACAAGCTAGGTGAAGTACGGCTTTCACATACACTTATCTCTCAGAACTGAGTATGTGGAGAGACGTTCATTCATCTAGCACAAAGGAAACAGTTTGCAGGAGAAACTTTTACTGTGGTTTCTCAGTGTGTTTCCTTGTTCAGGTTTGAAGTTCCTGCAGTTTTCACGGTAAAACCGAGTTGGAGCTGGTACCTCCCCATATATATGTATGGGGTGGAGTTTGCAACTGAAAAGAAACTTTGTGTTCCCAACAAGCTAGGTGAAGTATGGCTTTCACACACACCTATCTCTCAAAACTGAGCACGTGGAGAGACGTTCGTTCATCTAGCACAAAGGGAACGGTTTGAAGTGTAAACTTTTACTCTGGGTTCTCAGTGTGTTTCGAAGTGCCGGTTTGAAGTTCCTGCAGTTTTCACTGTAAAACCGAGTTGGAGCTAGTACCTCCCCTTATATATGTATGGAGTGGTGTATGCAACTTTGTGTTCCCAACAAGCTGAGTGAAGGACGGCTTTCACACACACTTATCTCTCAGAAATGAGCATGTGTTGAGACGTTCGTTCATCTAGCCAAAATGGAACGGATTGCAGGGGCAACTTTTACTCTGGTTTCTCAGTGTGTCTCCTAGTGCTGGTTTGACGTTCCTGCAGTTTTCACTGTAAAACCGAGTTGGTGCAGGTACCTCCTCATATATATGTATGGATTGGTGCTTGAAACTGAAAAGAAACTTTGTTTTCCCAACAAGCTAATTGAAGGACGGCCTTCACACCCACTTATCTCTCACAACTGAGCATGTGGAGAGTCGTTCGTTCATCTAGCACAAAGGTAACTGTTTGCAGGAGAAACTTGTACTCTGGTTTCTCAGTGTGTTTCTTAGTGCCTGTTTGAAGTTCCTGAATTTTTCTCTGTAAAACAGATTTGGAGCTAGTATTTCCCCATATATATGTATATAGAGGAGTATACAACTGAAAAGAAACTTTGTGTTCACAACAAGCTAGGTGAAGGACGGCTATAACACAAACTAATCTCTGAGAACTGAGCATGTCGAGAGTCTTTCGTTCATCTAGCACAAAGGGAACGGGTTGCAGGAGATACTTTTAGTCTGGTTTCTCAGTGTGATTCCTTGTTCCGGTTTGAAGTTCCTGCAGATTTCACTGTAAAACCAAGTTGGAGCTAGTACCTCCCCTTATATATTTATGGATTGGGGTGTGCCACTGTAAAGACACTTTGTGTTCCCAACAAGCTATGTGAAGGGCGGCTTTCACACACTCTTATCTCTCAGAATTGAGCATATGGAGAGATGTTCGTTCATCTAGCTCAAAGGGAACGGGAAGCAGGAGAAACTTTTACACTATTTTCTCACTGTGTTTCCTAGGGCCGGTATGAAGTTCCTGCAGTTTTCACTGTAAAACCGAGTTCTAGCTAGTACCTCCCCATATATATATATGGAGTGGAGTTTGCAACTGAAAAGAAACTTTGTGTTCCCAAAAAGCTAGGTGAAAGAAGGCTTTCACACACACTTATCTCTCAGAACTGAGAATATGGAGAGTCGTTCGTTCATCTAGCACAAAGTGAACGGGTTGCCGGAAATATTTTTACTCTGGTTTCTCAGTGTGTTTCCTAGTGCCGGTTTGAAGTTCCAGCAGTTTTCACTGTAAAACCGTGTTGGAGCTAGTTCCTCCCCTTATATATGTATGGAGTGGTGTATGCAACTGAAAAGAAACTTTGTGTTCCCAACAAGCTAGGTGAAGAACGGCTTTCACACACACTTATCAGTCAGAACTGAGAATGTGGAGAGTCGTTCGTTCATCTAGCCCAAAGGGAACGGGTTGCAGGAGAAACTTTTACTCTGTTTTCTCAGTGTGTTTCCTACTTCCGGTTTGAAGGCCCTGCAGTTTTCACGGTAAAACCGAGTTGGAGATTGTACCTCACCATATATATGTATGGATTGGAGTATCCAACTGAAAAGAAACTTTGTGTTCCCAACAAGCTAGGTGAAGGACGGCTTTCACACAGAATTATCTCTCAGAACTGAGCATGAGGATAGACATTCGTTCATCTAGCACAAATTGAACGGGTTGCAGGAGAAACTTTTACTCTGGTTTCTCAGTGTGATTCCTTGTTCCGGTTTGAAGTTCCTGCAGATTTCACTGTAAAACCAAGTTGGAGCTAGTACCTCCCCTTATATATTTATGGATTGGGGTGTGCCACTATAAAGACACTTTGTGTTCCCAACAAGCTATGTGAAGGGCGGCTTTCACACACTCTTATCTCTCAGAATTGAGCATATGGAGAGATGTTCGTTCATCTAGCTCAAAGGGAACGGGAAGCAGGAGAAACTTTTACACTATTTTCTCACTCTGTTTCCTAGGGCCGGTATGAAGTTCCTGCAGTTTTCACTGTAAAACCGAGTTCTAGCTAGTACCTCCCCATATATATATATGGAGTGGAGTTTGCAACTGAAAAGAAACTTTGTGTTCCCAAAAAGCTAGGTGAAAGAAGGCTTTCACACACACTTATCTCTCAGAACTGAGAATATGGAGAGTCGTTCGTTCATCTAGCACAAAGTGAACGGGTTGCCGGAAATACTTTTACTCTGGTTTCTCAGTGTGTTTCCTAGTGCCGGTTTGAAGTTCCAGCAGTTTTCACTGTAAAACCGTGTTGGAGCTAGTTCCTCCCCTTATATATGTATGGATTGGAGTGTGCCACTGAAAAGACACTTTGTGTTCCCAACAAGCTATGTGAAGTGCGGCTATCACACACTATTATCTCTCAGAATTGAGCATGTGGAGAGACGTTCGTTCATCTAGCTCAAAGGGAACGGGAAGCAGGAGAAACTTTTACACTATTTTCTCACTGTGTTACCTAGTGCCGGTTTGAATTTCCTGCAGTTTTCATTGTAAAACCGAGTTGGAGCTAGTACCTCCAAATATATATATATGGAGTGCAGTTTGCAACTGAAAAGAAACTTTGTGTTCCCAAAAAGCTAGGTGAAAGAAGGCTTTCACACACACTTATCTCTCAGAATTGAGCATGTGGAGAGACGTTCGTTCATCTAGCACAAAGGGAACGGGTTGCAGGAGAAACTTTTACTCTGATTTCTCAGTGTGTTTCCTACTTCCGGTTTGAAGGTCCTGCAGTTTTCACGGTAAAACCGAGTTGGAGATTGTACCTCACCATATATATGTATGGATTCGAGTATGCAACTGAAAAGAAACTTTGTGTTCCCAACAAGCTAGTTGAAGGGCGGCTTTCACACAAATTTATCTCTGTGAAATGAGGATGAGGAGAGTAGTTCGTTCATCTAGCTCAAAGGGAACGGGAAGAGGTCGAAACTTTTACTCTATTTCCTCACTGTGTTTCCAAGTGCCGGTTTGAATTTCCTGCAGTTTTAACTGTAAAACCGAGTTGGAGCTAGTACCTACCCATATATATTTATGGATTGGGGTTTGCAACTGAAAAGAAACTTTGTGATCCCAACAAGCTAGTTGAAGCACGGCTTTCACACAGAAATATCTCTCAGAACTGAGCATGTGGAGAGACGTTCGTTCATCTAGCACAAAGTGAACGGTTTGCAGGGGATACTTTTACTCTGGTTTCTCAGTCTGTTTCCTAGTGCCGGTTTGAATTTCCTGCAGTTTTCACTGTAAAACCGAGTTGGAGCTAGTACCTCCTCTTATATATGTATGGAGTGGTGTATGCAACTGAAAAGAAACTTTGTGTTCCCAACAAGCTAGGTGAAGTACGGCTTTCAAACACACTTATCTCTCAGAACTGAGAATTTGGAGAGTCGTTCGTTCATCTAACACAAATGGAACGGGTTGCAGGAGAAACATTTACTCTGGTTTTTCAGTGTGTTTCCTTCTTCAGGTTTGAAGTTCCTGCAGTTTTCACGGTAAAACCGTGTTGGAGCTGGTACCTCCCCATATATATATATGGGGTGGAGTTTGCAACTGAAAAGAAACTTTGTGTTCCCAACAAGCTAGGTGAAGGACGGCTTTCACACACACATATATCTCAAAACTGAGCACGTGGAGAGACGTTCGTTCATCTAGCACAAAGGGAACGGTTTGAAGTGTAAACTTTTACTCTGGTTTCTCAGTGTGTTTCCAAGTGCCGGTTTGAAGTTGTGCAGTTTTCACTGTAAAACCGAGTTGGAGCTAATACCTCCCCATATATATGTATGGAGTGGTGTATGCAACTTTGTGTTCCCAACAAGCTCAGTGAAGGACGGCTTTCGCACACACTTATCTCTCAGAACTGAGCATGTGTAGAGACGTTCTTTCATCTAGCCAAAAGGAACGGATTGCAGGGGCAACTTTTACTCTGGTTTCTCAGTGTGTCTCCTAGTGCCGGTTTGAAGTTCCTGCAGTTTTCACTGTAAAACCGAGTTGGAGCAGGTACCTCCTCATATATATGTAAGGATTGGTGCTTGAAACTGAAAAGAAACTTTGTTTTCCCAACAAGCTAAGTGAAGGACGGCTTTCACACACACATATCTCTCACAACTGAGCATGTGGAGAGTCGTTCGTTCATCTAGCACAAAAGTAACGGGTTGCAGGAGAAATTGTAGTCTGGTTTCTCAGTGTGTTTCTTAGTGCCTGTTTGAAGTTCCTGAATTTTTCTCTGTAAAACCGATTTGGAGCTAGTATTTTCCCATATATATGTATATAGAGGAGTATACAACTGAAAAGAAACTTTGTGTTCCCAACAAGCTAGGTGAAGGACGGCTATAACACAAACTTATCTCTGAGAACTTAGCAAGTCGAGATTCTTTCGTTCATCTAGCACAAGGGGAACGGTTTGCAGGAGAAACTTTTACTCTGGTTTCTCAGTGTGATTCCTTGTTCCGGTTTGAAGTTCCTGCAGATTTCACTGTAAAACCGAGTTGGAGCTAGTACCTCCCCTTATATATTTATGGATTGGAGTGTGCCACTGAAAAGACACTTTGTGTTCCCAACAAGCTATGTGAAGGGCGGCTATCACACACTATTATCTCTCAGAATTGAGCATGTGGAGAGACGTTCGTTCATCTAGCTCAAAGGGAACGGGAAGCAGGAGAACCTTTTACACTATTTTCTCACTGTGTTTCCTAGTGCCGGTTTGAATTTCCTGCAGTTTTCACTGTAAAACCGAGTTGGAGCTAGTACCTCCTCTTATATATGTATGGAGTGGTGTATGCAACTGAAAAGAAACTTTGTGTTCCCAACAAGCTAGGTGAAGTACGGCTTTCAAACACACTTATCTCTCAGAACTGAGAATTTGGAGAGTCGTTCGTTCATCTAACACAAATGGAACGGGTTGCAGGAGAAACATTTACTCTGGTTTTTCAGTGTGTTTCCTTCTTCAGGTTTGAAGTTCCTGCAGTTTTCACGGTAAAACCGTGTTGGAGCTGGTACCTCCCCATATATATATATGGGGTGGAGTTTGCAACTGAAAAGAAACTTTGTGTTCCCAACAAGCTAGGTGAAGGACGGCTTTCACACACACATATATCTCAAAACTGAGCACGTGGAGAGACGTTCGTTCATCTAGCACAAAGGGAACGGTTTGAAGTGTAAACTTTTACTCTGGTTTCTCAGTGTGTTTCCAAGTGCCGGTTTGAAGTTGTGCAGTTTTCACTGTAAAACCGAGTTGGAGCTAATACCTCCCCATATATATGTATGGAGTGGTGTATGCAACTTTGTGTTCCCAACAAGCTCAGTGAAGGACGGCTTTCGCACACACTTATCTCTCAGAACTGAGCATGTGTAGAGACGTTCTTTCATCTAGCCAAAACGAACGGATTGCAGGGGCAACTTTTACTCTGGTTTCTCAGTGTGTCTCCTAGTGCCGGTTTGAAGTTCCTGCAGTTTTCACTGTAAAACCGAGTTGGAGCAGGTACCTCCTCATATATATGTAAGGATTGGTGCTTGAAACTGAAAAGAAACTTTGTTTTCCCAACAAGCTAAGTGAAGGACGGCTTTCACACACACATATCTCTCACAACTGAGCATGTGGAGAGTCGTTCGTTCATCTAGCACAAAAGTAACGGGTTGCAGGAGAAATTGTAGTCTGGTTTCTCAGTGTGTTTCTTAGTGCCTGTTTGAAGTTCCTGAATTTTTCTCTGTAAAACCGATTTGGAGCTAGTATTTTCCCATATATATGTATATAGAGGAGTATACAACTGAAAAGAAACTTTGTGTTCCCAACAAGCTAGGTGAAGGACGGCTATAACACAAACTTATCTCTGAGAACTTAGCAAGTCGAGATTCTTTCGTTCATCTAGCACAAGGGGAACGGTTTGCAGGAGAAACTTTTACTCTGGTTTCTCAGTGTGATTCCTTGTTCCGGTTTGAAGTTCCTGCAGATTTCACTGTAAAACCGAGTTGGAGCTAGTACCTCCCCTTATATATTTATGGATTGGAGTGTGCCACTGAAAAGACACTTTGTGTTCCCAACAAGCTATGTGAAGGGCGGCTATCACACACTATTATCTCTCAGAATTGAGCATGTGGAGAGACGTTCGTTCATCTAGCTCAAAGGGAACGGGAAGCAGGAGAAACTTTTACACTATTTTCTCACTGTGTTTCCTAGTGCCGGTTTGAATTTCCTGCAGTTTTCACTGTAAAACCGAGTTGGAGCTAGTACCTCCAAATATATATATATGGAGTGCAGTTTGCAACTGAAAAGAAACTTTGTGTTCCCAAAAAGCTAGGTGAAAGAAGGCTTTCAAACACACTTATCTCTCAGAATTGAGCATGTGGAGAGACGTTCGTTCATCTAGCACAAAGGGAACGGGTTGCAGGAGAAACTTTTACTCTGATTTCTCAGTGTGTTTCCTACTTCCGGTTTGAAGGTCCTGCAGTTTTCACGGTAAAACCGAGTTGGAGATTGTACCTCACCATATATATGTATGGATTCGAGTATGCAACTGAAAAGAAACTTTGTGTTCCCAACAAGCTAGGTGAAGGACGGCTTTCACAAAGAATTATCTCTCAGAACTGAGCATGTGGAGAGACGTTCGTTCATCTTGCACAAATTGAACGTGTTGCAGGAGAAACTTTTACTCTGGTTTCTCAGTGTGTTTCTTAGTGCCGGTTTGAATTTCCTGCAGTTTTCACTGTAAAACCGTGTTGGAGCTGGAACCTCCCCATATATATGTATGGAGGGGTGTTTTCAACTGAAAGGAAACTTTGTGTTCCCAACAAGCAAGGTGAAGACGGCTTTGACACACACTAATCTCTCAGAACTGAGCATGTGGAGAGACGTTCGTTCATCTAGCAAAAAGGGAACGGGTTTCAGGGAAACTTTTACTGTTTTTTCTCAGTGTGTTTCCTAGTGCCGGTTTGAAGATCCTGCAGTTTTCACTGTAAAATCTAGTTGGAGCTAGTACCTCCCCATATATATTTATGGAGTGCAGTTTGCAACTGAAAAGAAATTTTGTGTTCCCAACAATGTTGCTGAAGTACGGCTTTCACACACACTTATGTCTCAGAACTGAGCATGTGGAGAGTCGTTCTTTCATCTAGCACAATGGGAAAGGGTTGCAGGATAAACCTTTACTCTGGTTTCTCAGTGTGTTTCCTTGTGCCAGTTTGAATTTCCTGCAGTTTTTACTGTAAAACCGAGTTGTAGCTATTACCTCCCCATATATATGTATAGAGTGGAGTTTGCAACTGAAAAGAAACTTTGTGTTCCCAACAATCTAGGTGAAGGACGGCTTTCACACACACTTATCTCTCAGAGCTGAGCATGTGGAGAGACGTTCGTTCATCTAGCACAAAGGTAACGGTTTGCAGGAAAAACTTGTACTCTGGTTTCTCAGTGTGTTTCTTAGTGCCTGTTTGAAGTTCCTGAATTTTTCTCTGTAAAACAGATTTGGAGCTAGTATTTCCCCATATATATGTATATAGAGGAGTATACAACTGAAAGGAAACTTTGTGTTCACAACAAGCTATGTGAAGGACGGTTATAACACAAACTTATCTCTGAGAACTGAGCATGTCGAGAGTCTTTCGTTCATCTAGCACAAAGTGAACGGGTTGCCGGAGATACTTTTACTCTGGTTTCTCAGTGTGTTTCCTAGTGCCGGTTTGAAGTTCCTGCAGTTTTCACTGTAAAACCGTGTTGGTGCTAGTACCTCCCCTTATATATGTAAGGAGTGGTGTATGCAACTGAAAAGAAACTTTGTGTTCCCAACAAGCTAGGTGAAGGACGGCTTTCACACAAACTTATCACTCAGAACTGAGAATGTGGAGAGACGTTCGTTCATCTAGCTCAAAGGAACGTGAATCAGGAGAAACTTTTTCTCTGTTTTCTCATTGTTTTTCCAAGTTCCGGTTTGAAGTTCCTGCAGTTTTCACTGTAAAACCGAGTTGGGCCTAGTATCACCCCATATATATGTATGGGGTGGAGTATGCAACTTAAAAAAAAACTTTTGTTCCCAAAAAGCTAGGTGAAGGACGGCTTTCACACACACTTATCTCTCAGAACTGAGCATGTGGAGAGAATTTCGTTCATATAGCACAAAGGGAACGTGTTGCAGGATAAACTTTTACTGTGGTTTCTCAGTGTGTTTCCTAGTGCCGGTTTGATGTTCCTGAAGTTTTCACCCTAAGATCGAGTTGGAGCTAGTACTTCCCCGTATATATGTATATTGTGGGGTATGAAACTCAAAAGAAACTTTGTGTTACCAACAAGCTAGGTGAAGTACGTCTTTAACACTAACTTTTCTCTGAGAACTGAGCATGTGGAGAGACTTTCGTTCATTTAGATCAAAGAGAATGGGAAGCAGGAGAACTTTCATTCTATTTTCTCACTGTGTTTTCTTGTCCCGGTTTGAAATTCCTGCATATTTCACTGTAAAACCGAGATTTAGCTAGTACTTCCCCATATATATTTATGGATTGGGGTATGCAACTGAAAAGTATCTTTGGGTTCCCAACAAGCTAGGTGAAGTACAGCTTTCACACACACTTATCTCTCAGAACTGAGCATGTGGAGAGACTTTCGTTCATCTAGAACAAAGGGAACGGGTTGAAGAGTGAATTTTTTCTCTAGTTGTCACTGTGTTTCCTAGTGCCGGTTTGAAGTTCCTGCACTTTTCACTGTAAAACCGTGTTTTAGCTAGTTCCTCCCCTTATATATGTATGAAGTGGTTATGCAACTGAAAAAAACTTTGTGTTCCCAACAAGGTAGGTGAAGGACGGCATTCACACACACTTATCTCACAGAACTGAGCATGTGGAGAGACGTTCGTTCATCTAGGAAAAATGGAATGGGTTGCAGGGGCAACTTTTACTCTGGTTTCTCAGTGTGTCTCTTAGTGCCGGTTTGAAGTTCCTGCAGTTTTCACTGTAAAAACGAGTTGGAGCTAGTACATCCCCATATATATGTATGGAGTGGAGTATGCAACTGAAAAGAAACTTTGTGTTCCCAACAAGCTAGTTGAAGTGAGGCTTTCACACAAAATTATCCCTGTGAAATGAGCATGAGGAGAGTAGTTCGTTCATCTAGCTCAAAGGGAACGGGAAGCAGTCGAAACTTTTACTCTATTTTCTCACTGTGTTCCCAAGAGCCGGTTTGAAGTTCCTGCAGTTTTCACTGTAAAACCGAGTTGGAGCTAGTACATAACCATATATATATATGGATTGGGGTTTGCAACTGAAAAGAAACTTTGTGTTCCCAAAAAGCTAGGTGAAGGACGGCTTTCACATACACTTATCTCTCAGAACTGAGAATGTGGAGAGACGTTCATTCATCTAGCACAAAGGAAACGGGTTGCAGGAGAAACTTTTACTGTGGTTTCTCAGTGTGTTTCCTGGTTCAGGTTTGAAGTTCCTGCAGTTTTCACGGTAAAACCGAGTTGGAGCTAGTACCTCCCCATATATATGTATGGGGTGGAGTTTGCAACTGAAAAGAAACTTTGTGTTCCCAACAAGCTAGGTGAAGTACGGCTTTCACACACACCTATCTCTCAAAACTGAGCACGTGGAGAGACGTTCGTTCATCTAGCACAAAGGGAACGGTTTGAAGTGTAAACTTTTACTCTGGTTTCTCAGTGTGTTTCGAAGTGCCGGTTTGAAGTTCCTGCAGTTTTCACTGTAAAACCGAGTTGGAGATAGTACCTCCCCTTATATATGTATGGAGTGGTGTATGCAACTTTGTGTTCCCAACAAGCTGAGTGAAGGACGGCTTTCACACACACTTATCTCTCAGAACTGAGCATGTGTAGAGACGTTCGTTCATCTAGCCAAAATGGAACGGATTGCAGGGGCAACTTTTACTCTGGTTTCTCAGTGTGTCTCCTAGTGCCGGTTTGACGTTCCTGCAGTTTTCACTGTAAAACCGAGTTGGTGCATGTACCTCCTCATATATATGTATGGATTGGTGCTTGAAACTGAAAAGAAACTTTGTTTTCCCAACAAGCTAATTGAAGGACGGCCTTCACACCCACTTATCTCTCACAACTGAGCATGTGGAGAGTCGTTCGTTCATCTAGCACAAAGGTAACGGTTTGCAGGAGAAACTTGTACTCTGGTTTCTCAGTGTGTTTCTTAGTGCCTGTTTGAAGTTCCTGAATTTTTCTCTGTAAAACAGATTTGGAGCTAGTATTTCCCCATATATATGTATATAGAGGAGTATACAACTGAAAAGAAACTTTGTGTTCAAAACAAGCTAGGTGAAGGACGGCTATAACACAAATTAATCTCTGAGAACTGAGCATGTCGAGAGTCTTTCGTTCATCTAGCACAAAGGGAACGGGTTGCAGCAGAAACTTTTACTCTGGTTTCTCAGTGTGATTCCTTGTTCCGGTTTGAAGTTCCTGCAGATTTCACTGTAAAACCAAGTTGGAGCTAGTACCTCCCCTTATATATTTATGGATTGGGTTGTGCCACTGTAAAGACACTTTGTGTTCCCAACAAGCTATGTGAAGGGCGGCTTTCACATACTCTTATCTCTCAGAATTGAGCATATGGAGAGATGTTCGTTCATCTAGCTCAAAGGGAACGGGAAGCAGGAGAAACTTTTACACTATTTTCTCACTGTGTTTCCTAGGGCCGGTATGAAGTTCCTGCAGTTTTCACTGTAAAACCGAGTTCTAGCTAGTACCTCCCCATATATATATATGGAGTGGAGTTTGCAACTGAAAAGAAACTTTGTGTTCCCAAAAAGCTAGGTGAAAGAAGACTTTCACACACACATATCTCTCAGAACTGAGAATATGGAGAGTCGTTCGTTCATCTAGCACAAAGTGAACGGGTTGCCGGAAATACTTTTACTCTGGTTTCTCAGTGTGTTTCCTAGTGCCGGTTTGAAGTTCCTGCAGTTTTCACTGTAAAACCGTGTTGGAGCTAGTACCTCCCCTTATATATGTATGGAGTGGTGTATGCAACTGAAAAGAAACTTTGTGTTCCCAACAAGCTAGGTGAAGAACGGCTTTCACACACACTTATCAGTCAGAACTGAGAATGTGGAGAGTCGTTCGTTCATCTAGCCCAAATGGAACGGGTTGCAGGAGAAACTTTTACTCTGGTTTCTCAGTGTGTTTCCTACTTCCGGTTTGAATGTCCTGCAGTTTTCACGGTAAAACCGAGTTGGAGATTGTACCTCACCATATATATGTATGGATTGGAGTATGCAACTGAAAAGAAACTTTGTGTTCCCAACAAGCTAGGTGAAGGACGGCTTTCACACAGAAATATCTCTCAGAACTGAGCATGTGGATAGACGTTCGTTCATCTAGCACAAATTGAACGGGTTGCAGGAGAAACTTTTGCTCTGGTTTCTCAGTGTGTTTCCTAGTCCCGGTTTGAAGTTCCTGCAGTTTTCACTGTATAACCGTGTTGGAGCTGGTACCTCCCCATATATATGTATGGTGGGGAGTTTGCAACTGAAAAGAAACTTTGTGTTCCCAACAAGCTAGGTGAAGCACGGCTTTCACACAGAATTATCTCTCAGAACAGAGCATGTGGAGACGTTCGTTCATCTAGCACAAAGTGAATGGGTTGCAGGGGATACTTTTACTCTGGTTTCTCAGTCTGTTTCTTTGTTCAGGTTTGAAATTCCTGCAGTTTTCACGGTAAAACAGAGTTGGAGCTGGTACCTCCCCATATATATGTATGGGGTGGAGTTTGCAACTGAAAAGAAACTTTGTGTTCCCAACAAGCTAGGTGAAGGACGGCTTTCACACACACTTATCTCTCAGAACTGAGAATGTGGAGAGACGTTCGTTCATCTAGCACAAAGGGAACGGGTTGCAGGGGAAGCATTTACTGTGGTTTATCAGTGTGTTTCCTGGTTCAGGTTTGAAGTTCCTGCAGTTTTCACGGTAAAACCGAGTTGGAGCTGGTACCTCCCAATATATATGTATGGGGTGGCGTTTGCAACTGAAAAGAAACTTTGTGTTCCCAACAAGTTAGGTGAAGTACGGCTTTCACACACACCTATCTCTCAAAACTGAGCACGTGGAGAGACGTTCGTTCATCTAGCACAAAGGGAACGGTTTGAAGTGTAAACTTTTACTCTGGTTTCTCAGTGTGTTTCGAAGTGCCGGTTTGAAGTTCCTGCAGTTTTCACTGTAAAACCGAGTTGGAGCTAGTACCTCCCCTTATATATGTATGGAGTGGTGTATGCAACTTTGTGTTCCCAACAAGCTGAGTGAAGGACGGCTTTCACACACACTTATCTCTCAGAACTGAGCATGTGTAGAGACGTTCGTTCATCTAGCCAAAATGGAACGGATTGCAGGGGCAACTTATACTCTGGTATCTCAATGTGTCTCCTAGTGCCTGTTTGACGTTCCTGCAGTTTTCAGTGTAAAACCGAGCTGGTGCAGGTTCCTCCTCATATATATGTATGGATTGGTGCTTGAAACTGAAAAGAAACTTTGTTTTCCCAACAAGCTAATTGAAGGACGGCATTCACACACACTTATCTCTCACAACTGAGCATGTGGAGAGTCGTTCGTTCATCTAGCACAAAGGTAACTGTTTGCAGGAGAAACTTGTACTCTGGTTTCTCAGTGTGTTTCTTAGTGCCTGTTTGAAGTTCCTGAATTTTTCTCTGTAAAACAGATTTGGAGCTAGTATTTCCCCATATATATGTATATAGAGTAGTATACAACTGAAAAGAAACTTTGTGTTCACAACAAGCTATGTGAAGAACGGCTATAACACAAACTAATCTCTGAGAACTGAGCATGTCGAGAGTCTTTCGTTAATCTAGGCCAAAGGGAACGGGTTGCAGGAGAAACTTTTACTCTGGTTTCTCAGTGTGATTCCTTGTTCCGGTTTGAAGTTCCTGCAGATTTCACTGTAAAACCAAGTTGGAGCTAGTACCTCCCCTTATATATTTATGGATTGGAGTGTGCCACTGAAAAGACACTTTGTGTTCCCAACAAGCTATGTGAAGGGCGGCTTTCACACACTCTTATCTCTCAGAATTGAGCATATGGAGAGACGTTCGTTCATCTAGCTCAAAGGGAACGGGAAGCAGGAGAAACTTTTACACTATTTTCTCACTGTGTTTCCTAGTGCCGGTTTGAAGTTCCTGCAGTTTTCACTGTAAAACCGAGTTGGAGCTAGTACCTCCCCATATATATATATGGAGTGGAGTTTGCAACTGAAAAGAAACTTTGTGTTCCCAAAAAGCTAGGTGAAAGAAGGCTTTCAAACACACTTATCTCTCAGAACTGAGAATATGGGGAGTCGTTCGTTCATCTAGCACAAAGTGGACGGGTTGCCTGAGATACTTTTACTCTGGTTTCTCAGTGTGTTTCCTAGTGCCGGTTTGAAGTTCCTGCAGTTTTCACTGTAAAACCGTGTTGGAGCTAGTACCTCCCCTTATATATGTATGGAGTGGTGTATGCAACTGAAAAGAAACTTTGTGTTCCCAACAAGCTAGGTGAAGAACGGCTTTCACACACCCTTATCACTCAGAACTGAGAATGTGGAGAGTCGTTCGTTCATCTAGCCCAAAGGGAACGGGTTGCAGGAGAAACTTTTACTGTGGTTTCTCAGTGTGTTTCCTAGTGCCGGTTTGATGTTCCTGAAGTTTTCACCCTAAGATCGAGTTGGAGCTAGTACTTCCCCGTATATATGTATATTGTGGGGTATGAAACTCAAAAGAAACTTTGTGTTACCAACAAGCTAGGTGAAGTACGTCTTTAACACAAACTTTTCTCTGAGAACTGAGCATGTGGAGAGACTTTCGTTCATTTAGATCAAAGAGAATGTGAAGCAGGAGAACTTTTATTCTATTTTCTCACTGTGTTTTCTTGTCCCGGTTTGAAATTCCTGCATATTTCACTGTAAAACCGAGATTTAGCTAGTACTTCCCCATATATATTTATGGAGTGGGGTATGCAACTGAAAAGTATCTTTGTGTTCCCAACAAGCTAGGTGAAGTACAACTTTCACACACACTTATCTCTCAGAACTGAGCATGTGGAGAGACTTTCGTTCATCTAGAACAAAGGGAACGGGTTGAAGAGTGAATTTTTTCTCTAGTTGTCACTGTGTTTCCTAGTGCCGGTTTGAAGTTCCTGCACTTTTCACTGTAAAACCGTGTTTTAGCTAGTTCCTCCCCTTATATATGTATGAAGTGGTTATGCAACTGAAAAAAACTTTGTGTTCCCAAAAAGGTAGGTGAAGGACGGCATTCACACACACTTATCTCACAGAACTGAGCATGTGGAGAGACGTTCGTTCATCTAGGAAAAATGGAATGGGTTGCAGGGGCAACTTTTAATCTGGTTTCTCAGTGTGTCTCTTAGTGCCGGTTTGAAGTTCCTGCAGTTTTCACTGTAAAAACGAGTTGGATCTAGTACATCCCCATATATATGTATGGAGTGGTGTATGCAACTGAAAAGAAACTTTGTGTTCCCAACAAGCTAGATGAAGTGCGGCTTTCACACAAAATTATCCCTGTGAAATGAGCATGAGGAGAGTAGTTCGTTCATCTAGCTCAAAGGGAACGGGAAGCAGTCGAAATTTTTACTCTATTTTCTCACTGTGTTCCCAAGAGCCGGTTTGAAGTTCCTGCAGTTTTCACTGTAAAACCGAGTTGGAGCTAGTACCTAACCATATATATATATGGATTGGGGTTTGCAACTGAAAAGAAACTTTGTGTTCCCAACAAGCTATGTGAAGTACGGCTTTCACATACACTTATCTCTCAGAACTGAGTATGTGGAGAGACGTTCATTCATCTAGCACAAAGGAAACAGTTTGCAGGAGAAACTTTTACTGTGGTTTCTCAGTGTGTTTCCTTGTTCAGGTTTGAAGTTCCTGCAGTTTTCACGGTAAAACCGAGTTGGAGCTGGTACCTCCCCATATATATGTATGGGGTGGAGTTTGCAACTGAAAAGAAACTTTGTGTTCCCAACAAGCTAGGTGAAGTATGGCTTTCACACACACCTATCTCTCAAAACTGAGCACGTGGAGAGACGTTCGTTCATCTAGCACAAAGGGAACGGTTTGAAGTGTAAACTTTTACTCTGGGTTCTCAGTGTGTTTCGAAGTGCCGGTTTGAAGTTCCTGCAGTTTTCACTGTAAAACCGAGTTGGAGCTAGTACCTCCCCTTATATATGTATGGAGTGGTGTATGCAACTTTGTGTTCCCAACAAGCTGAGTGAAGGACGGCTTTCACACACACTTATCTCTCAGAACTGAGCATGTGTAGAGACGTTCGTTCATCTAGCCAAAATGGAACGGATTGCAGGGGCAACTTTTACTCTGGTTTCTCAGTGTGTCTCCTAGTGCCGGTTTGACGTTCCTGCAGTTTTCACTGTAAAACCGAGTTGGTGCAGGTACCTCCTCATATATATGTATGGATTGGTGCTTGAAACTGAAAAGAAACTTTGTTTTCCCAACAAGCTAATTGAAGGACGGCCTTCACACCCACTTATCTCTCACAACTGAGCATGTGGAGAGTCGTTCGTTCATCTAGCACAAAGGTAACTGTTTGCAGGAGAAACTTGTACTCTGGTTTCTCAGTGTGTTTCTTAGTGCCTGTTTGAAGTTCCTGAATTTTTCTCTGTAAAACAGATTTGGAGCTAGTATTTCCCCATATATATGTATACAGAGGAGTATACAACTGAAAAGAAACTTTGTGTTCACAACAAGCTAGGTGAAGGACGGCTATAACACAAACATATCTCTGAGAACTGAGCATGTCGAGAGTCTTTCGTTCATCTAGCACAAAGGGAACGGGTTGCAGGAGATACTTTTAGTCTGGTTTCTCAGTGTGATTCCTTGTTCCGGTTTGAAGTTCCTGCAGATTTCACTGTAAAACCAAGTTGGAGCTAGTACCTCCCCTTATATATTTATGGATTGGGGTGTGCCACTGTAAAGACACTTTGTGTTCCCAACAAGCTATGTGAAGGGCGGCTTTCACACACTCTTATCTCTCAGAATTGAGCATATGGAGAGATGTTCGTTCATCTAGCTCAAAGGGAACGGGAAGCAGGAGAAACTTTTACACTATTTTCTCACTGTGTTTCCTAGGGCCGGTATGAAGTTCCTGCAGTTTTCACTGTAAAACCGAGTTCTAGCTAGTACCTCCCCATATATATATATGGAGTGGAGTTTGCAACTGAAAAGAAACTTTGTGTTCCCAAAAAGCTAGGTGAAAGAAGGCTTTCACACACACTTATCTCTCAGAACTGAGAATATGGAGAGTCGTTCGTTCATCTAGCACAAAGTGAACGGGTTGCCGGAAATACTTTTACTCTGGTTTCTCAGTGTGTTTCCTAGTGCCGGTTTGAAGTTCCAGCAGTTTTCACTGTAAAACCGTGTTGGAGCTAGTTCCTCCCCTTATATATGTATGGAGTGGTGTATGCAACTGAAAAGAAACTTTGTGTTCCCAACAAGCTAGGTGAAGAACGGCTTTCACACACACTTAACAGTCAGAACTGAGAATGTGGAGAGTCGTTCGTTCATCTAGCCCAAAGGGAACGGGTTGCAGGAGAAACTTTTACTCTGTTTTCTCAGTGTGTTTCCTACTTCCGGTTTGAAGGCCCTGCAGTTTTCACGGTAAAACCGAGTTGGAGATTGTACCTCACCATATATATGTATGGATTGGAGTATCCAACTGAAAAGAAACTTTGTGTTCCCAACAAGCTAGGTGAAGGACGGCTTTCACACAGAATTATCTCTCAGAACTGAGCATGTGGATAGACATTCGTTCATCTAGCACAAATTGAACGGGTTGCAGGAGAAACTTTTACTCTGGTTTCTCAGTGTGATTCCTTGTTCCGGTTTGAAGTTCCTGCAGATTTCACTGTAAAACCAAGTTGGAGCTAGTACCTCCCCTTATATATTTATGGATTGGGGTGTTCCACTGTAAAGACACTTTGTGTTCCCAACAAGCTATGTGAAGGGCGGATTTCACACACTCTTATCTCTCAGAATTGAGCATATGGAGAGATGTTCGTTCATCTAGCTCAAAGGGAACGGGAAGCAGGAGAAACTTTTACACTATTTTCTCACTGTGTTTCCTAGGGCCGGTATGAAGTTCCTGCAGTTTTCACTGTAAAACCGAGTTCTAGCTAGTACCTCCCCATATATATATATGGAGTGGAGTTTGCAACTGAAAAGAAACTTTGTGTTCCCAAAAAGCTAGGTGAAAGAAGGCTTTCACACACACTTATCTCTCAGAACTGAGAATATGGAGAGTCGTTCGTTCATCTAGCACAAAGTGAACGGGTTGCCGGAAATACTTTTACTCTGGTTTCTCAGTGTGTTTCCTAGTGCCGGTTTGAAGTTCCAGCAGTTTTCACTGTAAAACCGTGTTGGAGCTAGTTCCTCCCCTTATATATGTATGGAGTGGTGTATGCAACTGAAAGAAACTTTGTGTTCCCAACAAGCTAGGTGAAGAACGGCTTTCACACACACTTATCAGTCAGAACTGAGAATGTGGAGAGTCGTTCGTTCATCTAGCACAAAGGGAACGGGTTGCAGGAGAAACTTTTACTCTGTTTTCTCAGTGTGTTTCCTACTTCCGGTTTGAAGGTCCTGCAGTTTTCACGGTAAAACCGAGTTGGAGATTGTACCTCACCATATATATGTATGGATTGGAGTATGCAACTGAAAAGAAACTTTGTGTTCCCAACAAGCTAGGTGAAGGACGTCTTTCACACAGAATTATCTCTCAGAACTGAGCATGAGGATAGACGTTCGTTCATCTAGCACAAATTGAACGGGTTGCAGGAAAAACTTTTACTCTGGTTTCTCAGTGTGATTCCTTGTTCCGGTTTGAAGTTCCTGCAGATTTCACTGTAAAACCAAGTTGGAGCTAGTACCTCCCCTTATATATTTATGGATTGGGGTGTGCCACTCTAAAGACACTTTGTGTTCCCAACAAGCTATGTGAAGGGCGGCTTTCACACACTCTTATCTCTCAGAATTGAGCATATGGAGAGATGTTCGTTCATCTAGCTCAAAGGGAACGGGAAGCAGGAGAAACTTTTACACTATTTTCTCACTGTGTTTCCTAGGGCCGGTATGAAGTTCCTGCAGTTTTCACTGTAAAACCGAGTTCTAGCTAGTACCTCCCCATATATATATATATGGAGTGGAGTTTGCAACTGAAAAGAAACTTTGTGTTCCCAAAAACTAGGTGAAAGAAGGCTTTCACACACAATTATTTCTCAGAACTGAGAATATGGAGAGTCGTTCGTTCATCTAGCACAAAGTGAACGGGTTGCCGGAAATACTTTTACTCTGGTTTCTCAGTGTGTTTCCTAGTGCCGGTTTGAAGGTCCTGCAGTTTTCACGGTAAAACCGAGTTGGAGATTGTACCTCACCATATATATGTATGGATTGGAGTATGCAACTGAAAAGAAACTTTGTGTTCCCAACAAGCTAGGTGAAGGACGGCTTTCACACAGAATTATCTCTCAGAACTGAGCATGTGGATAGACGTTCGTTCATCTAGCACAAATTGAACGGGTTGCAGGAGAAACTTTTGCTCTGGTTTCTCAGTGTGTTTCCTAGTCCCGGTTTGAAGTTCCTGCAGTTTTCACTGTAAAACAGAGTTGGAGCTGGTACCTCGCCATATATATGTATGGTGGGGAGTTTGCAACTGAAAAGAAACTTTGTGTTCCCAACAAGCTAGGTGAAGCACGGCTTTCACACAGAATTATCTCTCAGAACAGAGCATGTGGAGACGTTCGTTCATCTAGCACAAAGTGAATGGGTTGCAGGGGATACTTTTACTCTGGTTTCTCAGTCTGTTTCCTTGTTCAGGTTTGAAATTCCTGCAGTTTTCACGGTAAAACAGAGTTGGAGCTGGTACCTCCCCATATATTTGTATGGGGTGGAGTTTGCAACTGAAAAGAAACTTTGTGTTCCCAACAAGCTAGGTGAAGGACGGCTTTCACACACACTTATCTCTCAAAACTGAGCACGTGGAGAGACGTTCGTTCATGTAGCACCAAGGAAACGGTTTGAAGTTTAAAGTTTTACTCTGGTTTCTCAGTGTGTTTCCAAGTGCCGGCTGGAAGTTCCTGCAGTTTTCACTGTAAAACCGAGTTGGAGCTAGTACCTCCCCATATATTTGTATGGAGTGGTGTATGCAACTTTGTTTTTCCAACAAGCTGAGTGAAGGACGGCTTTCACACACACTTATCTCTCAGAACTGAGCATGTGTAGAGACGTTCGTTCATCTAGCCAAAAGGGAACGGATTGCAGGGGCAACTTTTTCTCTGGTTTCTCAGTGTGTCTCCTAATGCCGGTTTGAAGTTCCTGCAGTTTTCACTGTAAAACCGTGTTGGTGCAGGTACCTCCTCATATATATGTATGGATTGGTGCTTGAAAATGAAAAGAATCTTTGTTTTCCCAACAAGCTAATTGAAGGACGGCTTTCACACACACTTATCTCTCACAACTGAGCATGTGGAGAGTCGTTCGTTCATCTAGCACAAAGGTAACGGTTTGCAGGAGAAACTTGTACTCTGGTTTCTCAGTGTGTTTCTTAGTGCCTGTTTGAAGTTCCTGAATTTTTCTCTGTAAAACAGATTTGGAGCTAGTATTTCCCCATATATATGTATATAGAGGAGTATACAACTGAAAAGACACTTTGTGTTCCCAACAAGCTATGTGAAGGGCGGCTTTCACACACTCTTATCTCTCAGAATTGAGCATATGGAGAGACGTTCGTTCATCTAGCTCAAAGGGAACGGGAAGCAGGAGAAACTTCTACACTATTTTCTCACTGTGTTTCCTAGTGCCGGTTTGAAGTTCCTGCAGTTTTCACGGTAAAACCGAGTTGGAGCTGGTACCTCCCATATATATGTATGGGGTGGAATTTGCAACTGAAAAGAAACTTTGTGATCCCAACAAGCTAACTGAAGCACGGCTTTCACACAGAATTATCTCTCAGAACTGAGCATGTGGAGACGTTCGTTCATCTAGCACAAATGGAACGGGTTGCAGGATAAACTTTTACTCTGGTTTCTCAGTGTGTTTCCTTGTTCAGGTTTGAAGTTCCTGCAGTTTTCACTGTAAAACCGAGTTGGAGCTGGTACCTCCCATATATATGTATGGGGTGGAGTTTGCAACTGAAAAGAAACTTTGTGTTCCCAACAAGTTAGGTGAAGGACGGCTTTCACACACACTTATCTCTCAAAACTGAGCACGTGGAAAGACGTTCGTTCATCTAGCACAAAGGGAACGGTTTGACATGTAAACTTTTACTCTGGTTTCTCAGTGTGTTTCCAAGTGCCGGTTTGAAGTTCCTGCAGTTTTCACTGTAAAACCGACTTGGAGCTAGTACCTACCCTTATATATGTATGGAGAGGTGTATGCAACTTTGTGTTCCCAACAAGCTGAGTGAAGGACGGCTTTCACACACACTTATCTCTCAGAACTGAGCATGTGTAGAGACGTTCGTTTATCTAGCCAAAAGGGAAAGGATTGCAGGGGCAACTTTTACTCTGGTTTCTCAGTGTTTCTCCTAGTGCCGGTTTGAAGTTCCTGCAGTTTTCACTGCAAAACCGAGTTGGTGCATGTACCTACTCATATATATGTATGGATTGGTGCTTGAAACTGAAAAGAATCTTTGTTTTCCCAACAAGCTAATTGAAGTACGGCTTTCACACACACTTATCTCTCACAACTGAGCATGTGGAGAGTCGTTCGTTCATCTAGCACAAAGGTAACCGTTTGCAGGAGAAACTTGTACTCTGGTTTCTCAGTGTGTTTCTTAGTGCCTGTTTGAAGTTCCTGAATTTTTCTCTGTAAAACAGATTTGGAGCTAGTATTTCCCCATATATATGTATATAGAGGAGTATACAACTGAAAAGAAACTTTGTGTTCCCAACAAGCTAGGTGAAGGACGGCTATAACACAAACTTATCTCTGAGAACTGAGCATGTCGAGAGTCTCTCGTTAATCTAGGCCAAAGGGAACGGGTTGCAGGAGAAACTTTTACTCTGGTTTCTCAGTGTGATTCCTTGTTCCGGTTTGAAGTTCCTGCAGATTTCACTGTAAAACCAAGTTGGAGCTAGTACCTCCCCTTATATATTTATGGATTGGAGTGTGCCACTGAAAAGACACTTTGTGTTCCCAACAAGCTATGTGAAGGGCGGCTTTCACACACTCTTATCTCTCAGAATTGAGCATATGGAGAGACGTTCGTTCATCTAGCTCAAAGGGAACGGGAAGCAGGAGAAACTTCTACACTATTTTCTCACTGTGTTTCCTAGTGCCGGTTTGAAGTTCCTGCAGTTTTCACTGTAAAACCGAGTTGGAGTTAGTACCTCCCCATATATATATATGGAGTGGAGTTTGCAACTGAAAAGAAACTTTGTGTTCCCAAAAAGCTAGGTGAAAGAAGGCTTTCACACACACTTATCTCTCAGAACTGAGAATATGGAGAGTCGTTCGTTCATCTAGCACAAAGTGAACGGGTTGCTGGAGATACTTTTACTCTGGTTTCTCAGTGTGTTTCCTAGTGCCGGTTTGAAGTTCCTGCAGTTTTCACGGTAAACCGTGTTGGAGCTAGTACCTCCCCTTATATATGTATGGAGTGGTGTATGCAACTGAAAAGAAACTTTTTGTTCCCAACAAGGTAGTTGAAGGACGGCTTTAACACACACTTATCACTCAGAACTGAGAATGTGGAGAGTCGTTCGTTCATCTAGCCCAAAGGGAACGGGAAGCAGGAGAAACATTTACTCTGGTTTTTCAGTGTGTTTCCTACTTCCGGTTTGAAGGTCCTGCAGTTTTCACGGTAAAACCGAGTTGGAGATTGTACCTCACCATATATATGTATGGATTGGAGTATGCAACTGAAAAGAAACTTTGTGTTCCCAACAAGCTATGTGAAGGACGGCTTTCACACAGAATTATCTCTCAGAACTGAGCATGTTGATAGACGTTCGTTCATCTAGCACAAATTGAACGGGTTGCAGGAGAAACTTTTTCTCTGGTTTCTCAGTGTGTTTCCTAGTGCCGATTTGAAGTTCCTGCAGTTTTCACTGTAAAACCGAGTTGGAGCTGGTACCTCCCCTTATATATGTATGGTGGGGAGTTTGCAACTGAAAAGAAACTTTGTGTTCCCAACAAGCAAGTTGAAGACGGCTTTCACACACACTTATCTCTCAAAACTGAGCACGTGGAGAGACGTTCGTTCATGTAGAACCAAGGAAACGGTTTGAAGTGTAAAGTTTTACTCTGGTTTCTCAGTGTGTTTCCAAGTGCCGGCTGGAAGTCCCTGCAGTTTTCACTGTAAAACCGAGTTGGAGCTTGTACCTCACCATATATATGTATGGAGTGGAGTATGCAACTGAAAAGAAACTTTGTGTTCCCAACAAGCTAGGTGAAGCACTGGTTTCACACAGAATTATCTCTCAGAACCGAGCATGTGGAGAGACGTTCGTTCATCTAGCACAAAGTGAACGGGTTGCAGGAGAAACTTTTACTCTGGTTTCTCAGTGTGTTTCCTAGTGCCGGTTTGAAGCTCCTGCAGTTTTCACTGTAAAACCGAGTTGGGGCTGGTACCTCTGCTTATATATTTTTGGAGGGGTGTTTGCAACTGAAAAGAAACTTTGTGTTCCCAACAAGCTAGGTGAAGGTCGGCTTTCACAAACACTTATCTCTCAAAACTGAGCACGTGGAGAAACTTTCGTTCATTTGATCAAAGCGAACGTGAAGCAGGAGAACTTTTATTCTATTTTCTCACTGTGTTTTCTTGTCCCGGTTTGAAGTTCCTGCATATTTCACTGTAAAACCGAGTTTTAGCTAGTACTTCCCCATATATATGTATGGATTGTAGTATGCAACTTAAAAGTATCTTTGTGTTCCCAACAGGCTAGGTGAAGGACAGCTTTCACACACACTTATCTCTCAGAACTGAGCATGTGGAGAGACTTTCGTTGATCAAGCACAATGGGAACTGGTTGAAGAGTAAATTTTTTCTCTGGTTGTCACTGTGTTTCCTAGTGCCGGTTTGAAGTTACTGCAGTTTTCACTGCAAAACCGTGTTGTAGCTAGTTCCTCCCCTTATATATGTATGGAGTGGTTATGCAACTGAAAAAAACTTTTTGTTCCCAACAAGGTAGGTGAAGGACGGCTTTCACACACACTTATCTCACAGAACTGAACATGTGGAGAGACGTTCGTCCATCTAGGAAAAATGGAATGGGTTGCAGGGACAAATTTTACTCTGGTTTCTCAGTGTGTCTCTTAGTGCCTGTTTGAAGTTCCTGCAGTTTTCACTGTAAAACCGAGTTGGAGCTAGTACATCCCCATATATATGTATGGAGTGGAGTATGCAACTTAAAAGAAACTTTGTGTTCCCAACAAGCTAGTTGAAGGGCGGCTTTCACACAAAATTATCTCTGTGAAATGAGTATGAGGAGAGTAGTTCGTTCATCTAGCTCAAAGGGAAAGGGAAGCAGTCGAAACTTTTACTCTATTTTCTCACTGTGTTCCCAAGGGCCGGTTTGAAGTTCCTGCAGTTTTCACTGTAAAACCGAGTTGGAGCTAGTACCTACCCATATATAATTATGGATTGGGGTTTGCAACTGAAAAGATACTTTGTGATCCCAACAAGCTAACTGAAGCACGGCTTTCACACAGAATTATCTCTCAGAACTGAGCATGTGGAGACGTTCGTTCATCTAGCACAATGTGAACGGGTTGCAGGGGTTACATTTACTCTGGTTTCTCAGTCTGTTTCCTTGTTCAGGTTTGAAATTCCTGCAGTTTTCACGGTAAAACCGAGTTGGAGCTGGTACCTCCCCATATATATGTATGGGGTGGAGTTTGCAACTGAAAAGAAACTTTGTGTTCCCAACAAGCTAGGTGAAGTACGGCTTTCACACACACTTATCTCTCCGAACTGAGAATGTGGAAAGACGTTCGTTCATCTAGCACAAAGGGAACGGTTTGACGTGTAAACTTTTACTCTGGTTTCTCAGTGTGTTTCCAAGTGCCGGTTTGAAGTTCCTGCAGTTTTCACTGTAAAACCGACTTGGAGCTAGTACCTACCCTTATATATGTATGGAGAGGTGTATGCAACTTTGTGTTCCCAACAAGCTGAGTGAAGGACGGCTTTCACACACACTTATCTCTCAGAACTGAGCATGTGTAGAGACGTTCGTTTATCTAGCCAAAAGGGAACGGATTGCAGGGGCAACTATTACTCTGGTTTCTCAGTGTTTCTCCTAGTGCCGGTTTGAAGTTCCTGCAGTTTTCACTGTAAAACCGAGTTGGTGCATGTACCTACTCATATATATGTATGGATTGGTGCTTGAAACTGAAAAGAATCTTTGTTTTCCCAACAAGCTAATTGAAGGACGGCTTTCACACACACTTATCTCTCACCACTGAGCATGTGGAGAGTCGTTCATTCATCTAGCAAAAAGGTAACCGTTTGCAGGAGAAACTTGTACTCTGGTTTCTCAGTGTGTTTCTTAGTGCCTGTTTGAAGTTCCTGAATTTTTCTCTGTAAAACAGATTTGGAGCTAGTATTTCCCCATATATATGTATATAGAGGAGTATACAACTGAAAAGAAACTTTGTGTTCCCAACAAGCTAGGTGAAGGACGGCTATAACACAAACTTATCTCTGAGAACTGAGCATGTCGAGAGTCTTTCGTTCATCTAGCACAAAGGGAACGCGTTGCAGGGGAAATTTTTACTCTGGTTTCTCAGTGTGATACCTTGTTCCGGTTTGAAGTTCCTGCAGATTTCACTGTAAAACCGAGTTGGAGCTAGTAACTCCCTTATATATATATGGATTGGAGTGTGCCACTGAAAAGACACTTTGTGTTCCCAACAAGCTATGTTAAGGGCGGCTTTCACACACTCTTATCTCTCAGAATTGAGCATGTGGAGAGACGTTCGTTCATCTAGCTCAAAGGGAACGGGAAGCAGGAGAAACTTTTACACTATTTTCTCACTGTGTTTCCTAGTGCCGGTTTGAAGTTCCTGCAGTTTTCACTGTAAAACCGTGTTGGAGCTAGTACCTCCCCTTATATATGTATGGAGTGGTGTATGCAACTGAAAAGAAACTTTGTGTTCCCAACAAGCTAGGTGAAGGACGGCTTCACACACACTTATCACTCAGAACTGAGCATGTGGATAGACGTTCGTTCATCTAGCACAAATTGAACGGGTTGCAGGAGAAACTTTTACTCTGGTTTCTCAGTTTGTTTCCTAGTGCCGATTTGAAGTTCCTGCAGTTTTCACTGTAAAACCGAGTTGGAGCTGATACCTCCCCATATATATGTATGGTGGGGAGTTTGTAAATGAAAAGAAACTTTGTGTTCCCAACAAGCAAGGTGAAGACGGCTTTCACACACACTTATCTCTCAAAACTGAGCACGTGGAGAGACGTTCGTTCATGTAGCACCAAGGAAACGGTTTGAAGTGTAAAGTTTTACTCTGGTTTCTCAGTGTGTTTCCAAGTGCCAGCTGGAAGTTCCTGCAGTTTTCACCGTAAAACCGAGTTGGAGCTTCTACCTCACCATATATATGTATGGAGTGGTGTATGCAACTGAAAAGTATCTTTGTGTTCCCAACAAGCTAGGTGAAGGACAGCTTTCACACATACTTATCTCTCAGAACTGAGCATGTGGAGAGACTTTCGTTCATTAAGCACAAAGGGAACTGGTTGAAGAGTAAATTTTTTCTCTGTTTGTCACTGTGTTTCCTAGTGCCGGTTTGAAGTTACTGCAGTTTTCACTGTAAAACCGTGTTGTAGCTAGTTCCTCCCCTTATATATGTATGGAGTGGTTATGCAACTGAAAAAAACTTTGTGTTCCCAACAAGGTAGGTGAAGGACGGCTTTCACACACACTTATCTCACAGAACTGAACATGTGGAGAGACATTCGTTCATCTAGGAAAAATGGATTGGGTTGCAGGGGCAACTTTTTCTCTGGTTTCTCAATGTGTCTCTTAGTGCCGGTTTGAAGTTCCTGCAGTTTTCACTCTAAAACCGAGTTGGATCTAGTAAATCCCCATATATATGTATGGAGTGGAGTATGCAACTGAAAAAAACTTTGTGTTCCCAACAAGCAAGTTGAAGGGCGGCTTTCACACAAATTTATCTCTGTGAAATGAGCATGAGGAGAGTAGTTCGTTCATCTAGCTCAAAAGGAACGGGAAGCAGTCGAAATTTTTACCCTATTTCCTCACTGTGTTTCCAAGTGCCGGTTTGAAGTTCCTGCAGTTTTAACTGTAAAACCGAGTTGGAGCTAGTACCTACCCATATATATTTATGGATTGGGGTTTGCAACTGAAAAGAAACTTTGTGATCCCAACAAGCTAGGTGAAGCACGGCTTTCACACAGAAATATCTCTCAGAACTGAGCATGTGGAGAGACGTTCGTTCATCTAGCACAAAGTGAACGGTTTGCAGGGGATACTTTTACTCTGGTTTCTCAGTCTGTTTCCTAGTGCGGGTTTGAATTTCCTGCAGTTTTCACTGTAAAACCGAGTTGGAGCTAGTACCTCCTCTTATATATGTATGGAGTGGTGTATGCAACTGAAAAGAAACTTTGTTTTCCCAACAAGCTAATTGAAGGACGGCTTTCACACACACTTATCTCTCACAACTGAGCATGTGGAGAGTCGTTCGTTCATCTAGCACAAAGGTAACCGTTTGCAGGAGAAACTTGTACTCTGGTTTCTCAGTGTGTTTCTTAGTGCCTGTTTGAAGTTCCTGAATTTTTCTCTGTAAAACAGATTTGGAGCTAGTATTTCCCCATATATATGTATATAGAGGAGTATACAACTGAAAAGAAACTTTGTGTTCCCAACAAGCTAGGTGAAGGACGGCTATAACACAAACATATCTCTGAGAACTGAGCATGTCGAGAGTCTCTCGTTAATCTAGGCCAAAGGGAACGGGTTGCAGGAGAAACTTTTACTCTGGTTTCTCAGTGTGATTCCTTGTTCCGGTTTGAAGTTCCTGCAGATTTCACTGTAAAACCAAGTTGGAGCTAGTACCTCCCCTTATATATTTATGGATTGGAGTGTGCCACTGAAAAGACACTTTGTGTTCCCAACAAGCTATGTGAAGGGCGGCTTTCACACACTCTTATCTCTCAGAATTGAGCATATGGAGAGACGTTCGTTCATCTAGCTCAAAGGGAACGGGAAGCAGGAGAAACTTCTACACTATTTTCTCACTGTGTTTCCTAGTGCCGGTTTGAAGTTCCTGCAGTTTTCACTGTAAAACCGAGTTGGAGTTAGTACCTCCCCATATATATATATGGAGTGGAGTTTGCAACTGAAAAGAAACTTTGTGTTCCCAAAAAGCTAGGTGAAAGAAGGCTTTCACACACACTTATCTCTCAGAACTGAGAATATGGAGAGTCGTTCGTTCATCTAGCACAAAGTGAACGGGTTGCTGGAGATACTTTTACTCTGGTTTCTCAGTGTGTTTCCTAGTGCCGGTTTGAAGTTCCTGCAGTTTTCACGGTAAACCGTGTTGGAGCTAGTACCTCCCCTTATATATGTATGGAGTGGTGTATGCAACTGAAAAGAAACTTTTTGTTCCCAACAAGGTAGTTGAAGGACGGCTTTCACACACACTTATCACTCAGAACTGAGAATGTGGAGAGTCGTTCGTTCATCTAGCCCAAAGGGAACGGGAAGCAGGAGAAACATTTACTCTGGTTTTTCAGTGTGTTTCCTACTTCCGGTTTGAAGGTCCTGCAGTTTTCACGGTAAAACCGAGTTGGAGATTGTACCTCACCATATATATGTATGGATTGGAGTATGCAACTGAAAAGAAACTTTGTGTTCCCAACAAGCAAGTTGAAGACGGCTTTCACACACACTTATCTCTCAAAACTGAGCACGTGGAGAGACGTTCGTTCATGTAGAACCAAGGAAACGGTTTGAAGTGTAAAGTTTTACTCTGGTTTCTCAGTGTGTTTCCAAGTGCCGGCTGGAAGTCCCTGCAGTTTTCACTATAAAACCGAGTTGGAGCTTGTACCTCACCATATATATGTATGGAGTGGAGTATGCAACTGAAAAGAAACTTTGTGTTCCCAACAAGCTAGGTGAAGCACTGGTTTCACACAGAATTATCTCTCAGAACCGAGCATGAGGAGAGACGTTCGTTCATCTAGCACAAAGTGAACGGGTTGCAGGAGAAACTTTTACTCTGGTTTCTCAGTGTGTTTCCTAGTGCCGGTTTGAAGCTCCTGCAGTTTTCACTGTAAAACCGAGTTGGGGCTGGTACCTCTGCTTATATATTTTTGGAGGGGAGTTTGCAACTGAAAAGAAACTTTGTGTTCCCAACAAGCTAGGTGAAGGTCGGCTTTCACAAACACTTATCTCTCAAAACTGAGCACGTGGAGAAACTTTCGTTCATTTGATCAAAGCGAACGTGAAGCAGGAGAACTTTTATTCTATTTTCTCACTGTGTTTTCTTGTCCCGGTTTGAAGTTCCTGCATAGTTCACTGTAAAACCGAGTTTTAGCTAGTACTTCCCCATATATATGTATGGATTGTAGTATGCAACTTAAAAGTATCTTTGTGTTCCCAACAGGCTAGGTGAAGGACAGCTTTCACACACACTTATCTCTCAGAACTGAGCATGTGGAGAGACTTTCGTTGATCAAGCACAATGGGAACTGGTTGAAGAGTAAATTTTTTCTCTGGTTGTCACTGTGTTTCCTAGTGCCGGTTTGAAGTTACTGCAGTTTTCACTGTAAAACCGTGTTGTAGCTAGTTCCTCCCCTTATATATGTATGGAGTGATTATGCAACTGAAAAAAACTTTGTTTTCCCAACAAGGTAGGTGAAGGACGGCTTTCACACACACTTATCTCACAGAACTGAACATGTGGAGAGACGTTCGTCCATCTAGGAAAAATGGAATGGGTTGCAGGGACAAATTTTACTCTGGTTTCTCAGTGTGTCTCTTAGTGCCTGTTTGAAGTTCCTGCAGTTTTCACTGTAAAACCGAGTTGGAGCTAGTACATCCCCATATATATGTATGGAGTGGAGTATGCAACTTAGAAGAAACTTTGTGTTCCCAACAAGCTAGTTGAAGGGCGGCTTTCACACAAAATTATCTCTGTGAAATGAGTATGAGGAGAGTAGTTCGTTCATCTAGCTCAAAGGGAAAGGGAAGCAGTCGAAACTTTTACTCTATTTTCTCACTGTGTTCCCAAGGGCCGGTTTGAAGTTCCTGCAGTTTTCACTGTAAAACCGAGTTGGAGCTAGTACCTACCCATATATAATTATGGATTGGGGTTTGCAACTGAAAAGATACTTTGTGATCCCAACAAGCTAACTGAAGCACGGCTTTCACACAGAATTATCTCTCAGAACTGAGCATGTGGAGACGTTCGTTCATCTAGCACAATGTGAACGGGTTGCAGGGGTTACATTTACTCTGGTTTCTCAGTCTGTTTCCTTGTTCAGGTTTGAAATTCCTGCAGTTTTCTCGGTAAAACCGAGTTGGAGCTGGTACCTCCCCATATATATGTATGGGGTGGAGTTTGCAACTGAAAAGAAACTTTGTGTTCCCAACAAGCTAGGTGAAGTACGGCTTTCACACACACTTATCTCTCCGAACTGAGAATGTGGAAAGACGTTCGTTCATCTAGCACAAAGGGAACGGTTTGACGTGTAAACTTTTACTCTGGTTTCTCAGTGTGTTTCCAAGTGCCGGTTTGAAGTTCCTGCAGTTTTCACTGTAAAACCGACTTGGAGCTAGTACCTACCCTTATATATGTATGGAGAGGTGTATGCAACTTTGTGTTCCCAACAAGCTAGGTGAAGGACGGATATCACACACACTTATCTCTCAGAACTGAGCATGTGTAGAGACGTTCGTTTATCTAGCCAAAAGGGAACGGATTGCAGGGGCAACTTTTACTCTGGTTTCTCAGTGTTTCTCCTAGTGCCGGTTTGAAGTTCCTGCAGTTTTCACTGTAAAACCGAATTGGTGCATGTACCTACTCATATATATGTATGGATTGGTGCTTGAAACTGAAAAGAATCTTTGTTTTCCCAACAAGCTAATTGAAGGACGGCTTTCACACACACTTATCTCTCACAACTGAGCATGTGGAGAGTCGTTCGTTCATCTAGCACAAAGGTAACCGTTTGCAGGAGAAACTTGTACTCTGGTTTCTCAGTGTGTTTCTTAGTGCCTGTTTGAAGTTCCTGAATTTTTCTCTGTAAAACAGATTTGGAGCTAGTATTTCCCCATATATATGTATATAGAGGAGTATACAACTGAAAAGAAACTTTGTGTTCCCAACAAGCTAGGTGAAGGACGGCTATAACACAAACTTATCTCTGAGAACTGAGCATGTCGAGAGACTTTCGTTCATCTAGCACAAAGGGAACGGGTTGCAGGAGAAATTTTTACTCTGGTTTCTCAGTGTGATACCTTGTTCCGGTTTGAAGTTCCTGCAGATTTCACTGTAAAACCGAGTTGGAGCTAGTAACTCCCTTATATATATATGGATTGGAGTGTGCCACTGAAAAGACACTTTGTGTTCCCAACAAGCTATGTTAAGGGCGGCTTTCACACACTCTTATCTCTCAGAATTGAGCATGTGGAGAGACGTTCGTTCATCTAGCTCAAAGGGAAAGGGAAGCAGGAGAAACTTTTACACTATTTTCTCACTGTGTTTCCTAGTGCCGGTTTGAAGTTCCTGCAGTTTTCACTGTAAAACCGTGTTGGAGCTAGTACCTCCCCTTATATATGTATGGAGTGGTGTATGCAACTGAAAAGAAACTTTGTGTTCCCAACAAGCTAGGTGAAGGACGGCTTCACACACACTTATCACTCAGAACTGAGAATGTGGAGAGTCGTTCATTCATCTAGCGCAAAGGGAACGGGTTGCAGGAGAATCTTTTACTCTGGTTTCTCAGTGTGTTTCCTACTTCCGGTTTGAAGGTCCTGCAGTTTTCACGGTAAAACCGAGTTGGAGATTGTACCTCACCATATATATGTATGAATTGGAGTATGCAACTGAAAAAAACTTTGTGTTCCCAACAAGCAAGGTGAAGGACGGCTTTCACACAGAATTATCTCTCAGAACTGAGCATGTGGATAGACGTTCGTTCATCTAGCACAGATTGAACGGGTTGCAGGAGAAACTTTTACTCTGGTTTCTCAGTGTGTTTCCTAGTGCCGATTTGAAGTTCCTGCAGTTTTCACTGTAAAACCGAGTTGGAGCTGATACCTCCCCATATATATGTATGGTGGGGAGTTTGTAAATGAAAAGAAACTTTGTGTTCCCAACAAGCAAGGTGAAGACGGCTTTCACACACACTTATCTCTCAAAACTGAGCACGTGGAGAGACGTTCGTTCATGTAGCACCAAGGAAACGGTTTGAAGTGTAAAGTTTTACTCTGGTTTCTCAGTGTGTTTCCAAGTGCCAGCTGGAAGTTCCTGCAGTTTTCACTGTAAAACCGAGTTGGAGCTTCTACCTCACCATATATATGTATGGAGTGGTGTATGCAACTGAAAAGTATCTTTGTGTTCCCAACAAGCTAGGTGAAGGACAGCTTTCACACATACTTATCTCTCAGAACTGAGCATGTGGAGAGACTTTCGTTCATTAAGCACAAAGGGAACTGGTTGAAGAGTAAATTTTTTCTCTGTTTGTCACTGTGTTTCCTAGTGCCGGTTTGAAGTTACTGCAGTTTTCACTGTAAAACCGTGTTGTAGCTAGTTCCTCCCCTTATATATGTATGGAGTGGTTATGCAACTGAAAAAAACTTTGTGTTCCCAACAAGGTAGGTGAAGGACGGCTTTCACACACACTTATCTCACAGAACTGAACATGTGGAGAGACATTCGTTCATCTAGGAAAAATGGATTGGGTTGCAGGGGCAACTTTTTCTCTGGTTTCTCAAAGTGTCTCTTAGTGCCGGTTTGAAGTTCCTGCAGTTTTCACTCTAAAACCGAGTTGGATCTAGTAAATCCCCATATATATGTATGGAGTGGAGTATGCAACTGAAAAAAACTTTGTGTTCCCAACAAGCAAGTTGAAGGGCGGCTATCACACAAATTTATCTCTGTGAAATGAGCATGAGGAGAGTAGTTCATTCATCTAGCTCAAAAGGAACGGGAAGCAGTCGAAATTTTTACCCTATTTCCTCACTGTGTTTCCAAGTGCCGGTATGAAGTTCCTGCAGTTTTAACTGTAAAACCGAGTTGGAGCTAGTACCTACCCATATATATTTATGGATTGGGGTTTGCAACTGAAAAAAAACTTTGTGATCCCAACAAGCTAGGTGAAGCACGGCTTTCACACAGAAATATCTCTCAGAACTGAGCATGTGGAGAGACGTTCATTCATCTAGCACAAAGTGAACGGTTTGCAGGGGATACTTTTACTCTGGTTTCTCAGTCTGTTTCCTAGTGCGGGTTTGAATTTCCTGCAGTTTTCACTGTAAAACCGAGTTGGAGCTAGTACCTCCTCTTATATATGTATGGAGTGGTGTATGCAACTGAAAAGAAACTTTGTTTTCCCAACAAGCTAATTGAAGGACGGCTTTCACCCACACTTATCTCTCACAACTGAGCATGTGGAGAGTCGTTCGTTCATCTAGCACAAAGGTAACCGTTTGCAGGAGAAACTTGTACTCTGGTTTCTCAGTGTGTTTCTTAGTGCCTGTTTGAAGTTCCTGAATTTTTCTCTGTAAAACAGATTTGGAGCTAGTATTTCCCCATATATATGTATATAGAGGAGTATACAACTGAAAAGACACTTTGTGTTCCCAACAAGCTATGTGAAGGGCGGCTTTCACACACTCTTATCTCTCAGAATTGAGCATATGGAGAGACGTTCGTTCATCTAGCTCAAAGGGAACGGGAAGCAGGAGAAACTTCTACACTATTTTCTCACTGTGTTTCCTAGTGCTGGTTTGAAGTTCCTGCAGTTTTCACTGTAAAACCGAGTTGGAGTTAGTACCTCCCCATATATATATATGGAGTGGAGTTTGCAACTGAAAAGAAACTTTGTGTTCCCAAAAAGCTAGGTGAAAGAAGGCTTTCACACACACTTATCTCTCAGAACTGAGAATATGGAGAGTCGTTCGTTCATCTAGCACAAAGTGAACGGGTTGCTGGAGATACTTTTACTCTGGTTTCTCAGTGTGTTTCCTAGTGCCGGTTTGAAGTTCCTGCAGTTTTCACGGTAAACCGTGTTGGAGCTAGTACCTCCCCTTATATATGTATGGAGTGGTGTATGCAACTGAAAAGAAACTTTTTGTTCCCAACAAGGTAGTTGAAGGACGTCTTTCACACACACTTATCACTCAGAACTGAGAATGTGGAGAGTCGTTCGTTCATCTAGCCCAAAGGGAACGGGAAGCAGGAGAAACATTTACTTTGGTTTTTCAGTGTGTTTCCTACTTCCGGTTTGAAGGTTCTGCAGTTTTCACGGTAAAACCGAGTTGGAGATTGTACCTCACCATATATATGTATGGATTGGAGTATGCAACTGAAAAGAAACTTTGTGTTCCCAACAAGCTATGTGAAGGACGGCTTTCACACAGAATTATCTCTCAGAACTGAGCATGTTGATAGACGTTCGTTCATCTAGCACAAATTGAACGGGTTGCAGGAGAAACTTTTTCTCTGGTTTCTCAGTGTGTTTCCTAGTGCCGATTTGAAGTTCCTGCAGTTTTCACTGTAAAACCGAGTTGGAGCTGGTACCTCCCCTTATATATGTATGGTGGGGAGTTTGCAACTGAAAAGAAACTTTGTGTTCCCAACAAGCAAGTTGAAGACGGCTTTCACACACACTTATCTCTCAAAACTGAGCACGTGGAGAGACGTTCGTTCATGTAGAACCAAGGAAACGGTTTGAAGTGTAAAGTTTTACTCTGGTTTCTCAGTGTGTTTCCAAGTGCCGGCTGGAAGTCCCTGCAGTTTTCACTGTAAAACCGAGTTGGAGCTTGTACCTCACCATATATATGTATGGAGTGGAGTATGCAACTGAAAAGAAACTTTGTGTTCCCAACAAGCTAGGTGAAGCACTGGTTTCACACAGAATTATCTCTCAGAACCGAGCATGTGGAGAGACGTTCGTTCATCTAGCACAAAGTGAACGGGTTGCAGGAGAAACTTTTACTCTGGTTTCTCAGTGTGTTTCCTAGTGCCGGTTTGAAGCTCCTGCAGTTTTCACTGTAAAACCGAGTTGGGGCTGGTACCTCCGCTTATATATTTTTGGAGGGGAGTTTGCAACTGAAAAGAAACTTTGTGTTCCCAGCAAGCTAGGTGAAGGTCGGCTTTCACAAACATTTATCTCTCAAAACTGAGCACGTGGAGAGACGTTCGTTCATTTAGATCAAAGAGAACCTGAAGCAGGATCACTTTTATTCTATTTTCTCACTGTGTTTTCTTGTCCCGGTTTGAAGTTCCTGCATATTTCACTGTAAAACCGAGTTTTAGCTAGTACTTCCCCATATATATGTATGGAGTGGAGTATGCAACTGAAAAGTATCTTTGTGTTCCCAACAGGCTAGGTGAAGGACAGCTTTCACACACACTTATCTCTCAGAACTGAGCATGTGGAGAGACTTTCGTTGATCAAGCACAATGGGAACTGGTTGAAGAGTAAATTTTTTCTCTGGTTGTCACTGTGTTTCCTAGTGCCGGTTTGAAGTTACTGCAGTTTTCACTGTAAAACCGTGTTGTAGCTAGTTCCTCCCCTTATATATGTATGGAGTGGTTATGCAACTGAAAAAAACTTTGTGTTCCCAACAAGGTAGGTGAAGGACGGCTTTCACACACACTTATCTCACAGAACTGAACATGTGGAGAGACGTTCGTCCATCTAGGAAAAATGGAATGGGTTGCAGGGACAAATTTTACTCTGGTTTCTCAGTGTGTCTCTTAGTGCCTGTTTGAAGTTCCTGCAGTTTTCACTGTAAAACCGAGTTGGAGCTAGTACATCCCCATATATATGTATGGAGTGGAGTATGCAACTTAAAAGAAACTTTGTGTTCCCAACAAGCTAGTTGAAGGGCGGCTTTCACACAAAATTATCTCTGTGAAATGAGTATGAGGAGAGTAGTTCGTTCATCTAGCTCAAAGGGAATGGGAAGCAGTCGAAACTTTTACTCTATTTTCTCACTGTGTTCCCAAGGGCCGGTTTGAAGTTCCTGCAGTTTTCACTGTAAAACCGAGTTGGAGCTAGTACCTACCCATATATAATTATGGATTGGGGATTGCAACTGAAAAGATACTTTGTGATCCCAACAAGCTAACTGAAGCACGGCTTTCACACAGAATTATCTCTCAGAACTGAGCATGTGGAGACGTTCGTTCATCTAGCACAATGTGAACGGTTTGCAGGGGTTACATTTACTCTGGTTTCTCAGTCTGTTTCCTTGTTCAGGTTTGAAATTCCTGCAGTTTTCACGGTAAAACCGAGTTGGAGCTGGTACCTCCCCATATATATGTATGGGGTGGAGTTTGCAACTGAAAAGAAACTTTGTGTTCCCAACAAGCTAGGTGAAGGACGGCTTTCACACACACTTATCTCTCCGAACTGAGAATGTGGAGAGTCGTTCGCTCATCTAGCACAAATGGAACGGGTTGCAGGAGAAACTTTTACTCTGGTTTCTCAGTGTGTTTCCTTGTTCAGGTTTGAAGTTCCTGCAATTTTCACGGTAAAACCGAGTTGGAGCTGGTACCTCCCATATATATGTATGGGGTGGAGTTTGCAACTGAAAAGAAACTTTGTGTTCCCAACAAGCTAGGTGAAGGACGGCTTTCACACACACTTATCTCTCAAAACTGAGCACGTGGAAAGACGTTCGTTCATCTAGCACAAAGGGAACGGTTTGACATGTAAACTTTTACTCTGGTTTCTCAGTGTGTTTCCAAGTGCCGGTTTGAAGTTCCTGCAGTTTTCACTGTAAAACCGACTTGGAGCTAGTACCTACCCTTATATATGTATGGAGAGGTGTATGCAACTTTGTGTTCCCAACAAGCTGAGTGAAGGACGGCTTTCACACACACTTATCTCTCAGAACTGAGCATGTGTAGAGACGTTCGTTTATCTAGCCAAAAGGGAACGGATTGCAGGGGCAACTTTTACTCTGGTTTCTCAGTGTTTCTCCTAGTGCCGGTTTGAAGTTCCTGCAGTTTTCACTGCAAAACCGAGTTGGTGCATGTACCTACTCATATATATGTATGGATTGGTGCTTGAAACTGAAAAGAATCTTTGTTTTCCCAACAAGCTAATTGAAGGACGGCTTTCACACACACTTATCTCTCACAACTGAGCATGTGGAGAGTCGTTCGTTCATCTAGCACAAAGGTAACCGTTTGCAGGAGAAACTTGTACTCTGGTTTCTCAGTGTGTTTCTTAGTGCCTGTTTGAAGTTCCTGAATTTTTCTCTGTAAAACAGATTTGGAGCTAGTGTTTCCCCATATATATGTATATAGAGGAGTATACAACTGAAAAGAAACTTTGTGTTCCCAACAAGCTAGGTGAAGGACGGCTATAACACAAACTAATCTCTGAGAACTGAGCATGTCGAGAGTCTCTCGTTAATCTAGGCCAAAGGGAACGGGTTGCAGGAGAAACTTTTACTCTGGTTTCTCAGTGTGATTCCTTGTTCCGGTTTGAAGTTCCTGCAGATTTCACTGTAAAACCAAGTTGGAGCTAGTACCTCCCCTTATATATTTATGGATTGGAGTGTGCCACTGAAAAGACACTTTGTGTTCCCAACAAGCTATGTGAAGGGCGGCTTTCACACACTCTTATCTCTCAGAATTGAGCATATGGAGAGACGTTCGTTCATCTAGCTCAAAGGGAACGGGAAGCAGGAGAAACTTCTACACTATTTTCTCACTGTGTTTCCTAGTGCCGGTTTGAAGTTCCTGCAGTTTTCACTGTAAAACCGAGTTGGAGTTAGTACCTCCCCATATATATATATGGAGTGGAGTTTGCAACTGAAAAGAAACTTTGTGTTCCCAAAAAGCTAGGTGAAAGAAGGCTTTCACACACACTTATCTCTCAGAACTGAGAATATGGAGAGTCGTTCGTTCATCTAGCACAAAGTGAACGGGTTGCTGGAGATACTTTTACTCTGGTTTCTCAGTGTGTTTCCTAGTGCCGGTTTGAAGTTCCTGCAGTTTTCACGGTAAACCGTGTTGGAGCTAGTACCTCCCCTTATATATGTATGGAGTGGTGTATGCAACTGAAAAGAAACTTTTTGTTCCCAACAAGGTAGTTGAAGGACGGCTTTCACACACACTTATCACTCAGAACTGAGAATGTGGAGAGTCGTTCGTTCATCTAGCCCAAAGGGAACGGGAAGCAGGAGAAACATTTACTCTGGTTTTTCAGTGTGTTTCCTACTTCCGGTTTGAAGGTCCTGCAGTTTTCACGGTAAAACCGAGTTGGAGATTGTACCTCACCATATATATGTATGGATTGGAGTATGCAACTGAAAAGAAACTTTGTGTTCCCAACAAGCTATGTGAAGGACGGCTTTCACACAGAATTATCTCTCAGAACTGAGCATGTTGATAGACGTTCGTTCATCTAGCACAAATTGAACGGGTTGCAGGAGAAACTTTTTCTCTGGTTTCTCAGTGTGTTTCCTAGTGCCGATTTGAAGTTCCTGCAGTTTTCACTGTAAAACCGAGTTGGAGCTGGTACCTCCCCTTATATATGTATGGTGGGGAGTTTGCAACTGAAAAGAAACTTTGTGTTCCCAACAAGCAAGTTGAAGACGGCTTTCACACACACTTATCTCTCAAAACTGAGCACGTGGAGAGACGTTCGTTCATGTAGAACCAAGGAAACGGTTTGAAGTGTAAAGTTTTACTCTGGTTTCTCAGTGTGTTTCCAAGTGCCGGCTGGAAGTCCCTGCAGTTTTCACTATAAAACCGAGTTGGAGCTTGTACCTCACCATATATATGTATGGAGTGGAGTATGCAACTGAAAAGAAACTTTGTGTTCCCAACAAGCTAGGTGAAGCACTGGTTTCACACAGAATTATCTCTCAGAACCGAGCATGTGGAGAGACGTTCGTTCATCTAGCACAAAGTGAACGGGTTGCAGGAGAAACTTTTACTCTGGTTTCTCAGTGTGTTTCCTAGTGCCGATTTGAAGTTCCTGCAGTTTTCACTGTAAAACCGAGTTGGAGCTGGTACCTCCCCTTATATATGTATGGTGGGGAGTTTGCAACTGAAAAGAAACTTTGTGTTCCCAACAAGCAAGTTGAAGACGGCTTTCACACACACATATCTCTCAAAACTGAGCACGTGGAGAGACGTTCGTTCATTTAGATCAAAGAGAACCTGAAGCAGGAGAACTTTTATTCTATTTTCTCACTGTGTTTTCTTGTCCCGGTTTGAAGTTCCTGCATATTTCACTGTAAAACCGAGTTTTAGCTAGTACTTCCCCATATATATGTATGGAGTGGAGTATGCAACTGAAAAGTATCTTTGTGTTCCCAACAGGCTAGGTGAAGGACAGCTTTCACACACACTTATCTCTCAGAACTGAGCATGTGGAGAGACTTTCGTTGATCAAGCACAATGGGAACTGGTTGAAGAGTAAATTTTTTCTCTGGTTGTCACTGTGTTTCCTAGTGCCGGTTTGAAGTTACTGCAGTTTTCACTGTAAAACCGTGTTGTAGCTAGTTCCTCCCCTTATATATGTATGGAGTGGTTATGCAACTGAAAAAAACTTTGTGTTCCCAACAAGGTAGGTGAAGGACGGCTTTCACACACACTTATCTCACAGAACTGAACATGTGGAGAGACGTTCGTCCATCTAGGAAAAATGGAATGGGTTGCAGGGACAAATTTTACTCTGGTTTCTCAGTGTGTCTCTTAGTGCCTGTTTGAAGTTCCTGCAGTTTTCACTGTAAAACCGAGTTGGAGCTAGTACATCCCCATATATATGTATGGAGTGGAGTATGCAACTTAAAAGAAACTTTGTGTTCCCAACAAGCTAGTTGAAGGGCGGCTTTCACACAAAATTATCTCTGTGAAATGAGTATGAGGAGAGTAGTTCGTTCATCTAGCTCAAAGGGAATGGGAAGCAGTCGAAACTTTTACTCTATTTTCTCACTGTGTTCCCAAGGGCCGGTTTGAAGTTCCTGCAGTTTTCACTGTAAAACCGAGTTGGAGCTAGTACCTACCCATATATAATTATGGATTGGGGATTGCAACTGAAAAGATACTTTGTGATCCCAACAAGCTAACTGAAGCACGGCTTTCACACAGAATTATCTCTCAGAACTGAGCATGTGGAGACGTTCGTTCATCTAGCACAATGTGAACGGGTTGCAGGGGTTACATTTACTCTGGTTTCTCAGTCTGTTTCCTTGTTCAGGTTTGAAATTCCTGCAGTTTTCACGGTAAAACCGAGTTGGAGCTGGTACCTCCCCATATATATGTATGGGGTGGAGTTTGCAACTGAAAAGAAACTTTGTGTTCCCAACAAGCTAGGTGAAGGACGGCTTTCACACACACTTATCTCTCCGAACTGAGAATGTGGAGAGTCGTTCGCTCATCTAGCACAAATGGAACGGGTTGCAGGAGAAACTTTTACTCTGGTTTCTCAGTGTGTTTCCTTGTTCAGGTTTGAAGTTCCTGCAATTTTCACGGTAAAACCGAGTTGGAGCTGGTACCTCCCATATATATGTATGGGGTGGAGTTTGCAACTGAAAAGAAACTTTGTGTTCCCAACAAGCTAGGTGAAGGACGGCTTTCACACACACTTATCTCTCAAAACTGAGCACGTGGAAAGACGTTCGTTCATCTAGCACAAAGGGAACGGTTTGACATGTAAACTTTTACTCTGGTTTCTCAGTGTGTTTCCAAGTGCCGGTTTGAAGTTCCTGCAGTTTTCACTGTAAAACCGACTTGGAGCTAGTACCTACCCTTATATATGTATGGAGAGGTGTATGCAACTTTGTGTTCCCAACAAGCTGAGTGAAGGACGGCTTTCACACACACTTATCTCTCAGAACTGAGCATGTGTAGAGACGTTCGTTTATCTAGCCAAAAGGGAACGGATTGCAGGGGCAACTTTTACTCTGGTTTCTCAGTGTTTCTCCTAGTGCCGGTTTGAAGTTCCTGCAGTTTTCACTGCAAAACCGAGTTGGTGCATGTACCTACTCATATATATGTATGGATTGGTGCTTGAAACTGAAAAGAATCTTTGTTTTCCCAACAAGCTAATTGAAGGACGGCTTTCACACACACTTATCTCTCACAACTGAGCATGTGGAGAGTCGTTCGTTCATCTAGCACAAAGGTAACCGTTTGCAGGAGAAACTTGTACTCTGGTTTCTCAGTGTGTTTCTTAGTGCCTGTTTGAAGTTCCTGAATTTTTCTCTGTAAAACAGATTTGGAGCTAGTGTTTCCCCATATATATGTATATAGAGGAGTATACAACTGAAAAGAAACTTTGTGTTCCCAACAAGCTAGGTGAAGGACGGCTATAACACAAACTAATCTCTGAGAACTGAGCATGTCGAGAGTCTCTCGTTAATCTAGGCCAAAGGGAACGGGTTGCAGGAGAAACTTTTACTCTGGTTTCTCAGTGTGATTCCTTGTTCCGGTTTGAAGTTCCTGCAGATTTCACTGTAAAACCAAGTTGGAGCTAGTACCTCCCCTTATATATTTATGGATTGGAGTGTGCCACTGAAAAGACACTTTGTGTTCCCAACAAGCTATGTGAAGGGCGGCTTTCACACACTCTTATCTCTCAGAATTGAGCATATGGAGAGACGTTCGTTCATCTAGCTCAAAGGGAACGGGAAGCAGGAGAAACTTCTACACTATTTTCTCACTGTGTTTCCTAGTGCCGGTTTGAAGTTCCTGCAGTTTTCACTGTAAAACCGAGTTGGAGTTAGTACCTCCCCATATATATATATGGAGTGGAGTTTGCAACTGAAAAGAAACTTTGTGTTCCCAAAAAGCTAGGTGAAAGAAGGCTTTCACACACACTTATCTCTCAGAACTGAGAATATGGAGAGTCGTTCGTTCATCTAGCACAAAGTGAACGGGTTGCTGGAGATACTTTTACTCTGGTTTCTCAGTGTGTTTCCTAGTGCCGGTTTGAAGTTCCTGCAGTTTTCACGGTAAACCGTGTTGGAGCTAGTACCTCCCCTTATATATGTATGGAGTGGTGTATGCAACTGAAAAGAAACTTTTTGTTCCCAACAAGGTAGTTGAAGGACGGCTTTCACACACACTTATCACTCAGAACTGAGAATGTGGAGAGTCGTTCGTTCATCTAGCCCAAAGGGAACGGGAAGCAGGAGAAACATTTACTCTGGTTTTTCAGTGTGTTTCCTACTTCCGGTTTGAAGGTCCTGCAGTTTTCACGGTAAAACCGAGTTGGAGATTGTACCTCACCATATATATGTATGGATTGGAGTATGCAACTGAAAAGAAACTTTGTGTTCCCAACAAGCTATGTGAAGGACGGCTTTCACACAGAATTATCTCTCAGAACTGAGCATGTTGATAGACGTTCGTTCATCTAGCACAAATTGAACGGGTTGCAGGAGAAACTTTTTCTCTGGTTTCTCAGTGTGTTTCCTAGTGCCGATTTGAAGTTCCTGCAGTTTTCACTGTAAAACCGAGTTGGAGCTGGTACCTCCCCTTATATATGTATGGTGGGGAGTTTGCAACTGAAAAGAAACTTTGTGTTCCCAACAAGCAAGTTGAAGACGGCTTTCACACACACTTATCTCTCAAAACTGAGCACGTGGAGAGACGTTCGTTCATGTAGAACCAAGGAAACGGTTTGAAGTGTAAAGTTTTACTCTGGTTTCTCAGTGTGTTTCCAAGTGCCGGCTGGAAGTCCCTGCAGTTTTCACTATAAAACCGAGTTGGAGCTTGTACCTCACCATATATATGTATGGAGTGGAGTATGCAACTGAAAAGAAACTTTGTGTTCCCAACAAGCTAGGTGAAGCACTGGTTTCACACAGAATTATCTCTCAGAACCGAGCATGTGGAGAGACGTTCGTTCATCTAGCACAAAGTGAACGGGTTGCAGGAGAAACTTTTACTCTGGTTTCTCAGTGTGTTTCCTAGTGCCGATTTGAAGTTCCTGCAGTTTTCACTGTAAAACCGAGTTGGAGCTGGTACCTCCCCTTATATATGTATGGTGGGGAGTTTGCAACTGAAAAGAAACTTTGTGTTCCCAACAAGCAAGTTGAAGACGGCTTTCACACACACATATCTCTCAAAACTGAGCACGTGGAGAGACGTTCGTTCATTTAGATCAAAGAGAACCTGAAGCAGGAGAACTTTTATTCTATTTTCTCACTGTGTTTTCTTGTCCCGGTTTGAAGTTCCTGCATATTTCACTGTAAAACCGAGTTTTAGCTAGTACTTCCCCATATATATGTATGGAGTGGAGTATGCAACTGAAAAGTATCTTTGTGTTCCCAACAGGCTAGGTGAAGGACAGCTTTCACACACACTTATCTCTCAGAACTGAGCATGTGGAGAGACTTTCGTTGATCAAGCACAATGGGAACTGGTTGAAGAGTAAATTTTTTCTCTGGTTGTCACTGTGTTTCCTAGTGCCGGTTTGAAGTTACTGCAGTTTTCACTGTAAAACCGTGTTGTAGCTAGTTCCTCCCCTTATATATGTATGGAGTGGTTATGCAACTGAAAAAAACTTTGTGTTCCCAACAAGGTAGGTGAAGGACGGCTTTCACACACACTTATCTCACAGAACTGAACATGTGGAGAGACGTTCGTCCATCTAGGAAAAATGGAATGGGTTGCAGGGACAAATTTTACTCTGGTTTCTCAGTGTGTCTCTTAGTGCCTGTTTGAAGTTCCTGCAGTTTTCACTGTAAAACCGAGTTGGAGCTAGTACATCCCCATATATATGTATGGAGTGGAGTATGCAACTTAAAAGAAACTTTGTGTTCCCAACAAGCTAGTTGAAGGGCGGCTTTCACACAAAATTATCTCTGTGAAATGAGTATGAGGAGAGTAGTTCGTTCATCTAGCTCAAAGGGAATGGGAAGCAGTCGAAACTTTTACTCTATTTTCTCACTGTGTTCCCAAGGGCCGGTTTGAAGTTCCTGCAGTTTTCACTGTAAAACCGAGTTGGAGCTAGTACCTACCCATATATAATTATGGATTGGGGATTGCAACTGAAAAGATACTTTGTGATCCCAACAAGCTAACTGAAGCACGGCTTTCACACAGAATTATCTCTCAGAACTGAGCATGTGGAGACGTTCGTTCATCTAGCACAATGTGAACGGGTTGCAGGGGTTACATTTACTCTGGTTTCTCAGTCTGTTTCCTTGTTCAGGTTTGAAATTCCTGCAGTTTTCACGGTAAAACCGAGTTGGAGCTGGTACCTCCCCATATATATGTATGGGGTGGAGTTTGCAACTGAAAAGAAACTTTGTGTTCCCAACAAGCTAGGTGAAGGACGGCTTTCACACACACTTATCTCTCCGAACTGAGAATGTGGAGAGTCGTTCGCTCATCTAGCACAAATGGAACGGGTTGCAGGAGAAACTTTTACTCTGGTTTCTCAGTGTGTTTCCTTGTTCAGGTTTGAAGTTCCTGCAATTTTCACGGTAAAACCGAGTTGGAGCTGGTACCTCCCATATATATGTATGGGGTGGAGTTTGCAACTGAAAAGAAACTTTGTGTTCCCAACAAGCTAGGTGAAGGACGGCTTTCACACACACTTATCTCTCAAAACTGAGCACGTGGAAAGACGTTCGTTCATCTAGCACAAAGGGAACGGTTTGACATGTAAACTTTTACTCTGGTTTCTCAGTGTGTTTCCAAGTGCCGGTTTGAAGTTCCTGCAGTTTTCACTGTAAAACCGACTTGGAGCTAGTACCTACCCTTATATATGTATGGAGAGGTGTATGCAACTTTGTGTTCCCAACAAGCTGAGTGAAGGACGGCTTTCACACACACTTATCTCTCAGAACTGAGCATGTGTAGAGACGTTCGTTTATCTAGCCAAAAGGGAACGGATTGCAGGGGCAACTTTTACTCTGGTTTCTCAGTGTTTCTCCTAGTGCCGGTTTGAAGTTCCTGCAGTTTTCACTGCAAAACCGAGTTGGTGCATGTACCTACTCATATATATGTATGGATTGGTGCTTGAAACTGAAAAGAATCTTTGTTTTCCCAACAAGCTAATTGAAGGACGGCTTTCACACACACTTATCTCTCACAACTGAGCATGTGGAGAGTCGTTCGTTCATCTAGCACAAAGGTAACCGTTTGCAGGAGAAACTTGTACTCTGGTTTCTCAGTGTGTTTCTTAGTGCCTGTTTGAAGTTCCTGAATTTTTCTCTGTAAAACAGATTTGGAGCTAGTGTTTCCCCATATATATGTATATAGAGGAGTATACAACTGAAAAGAAACTTTGTGTTCCCAACAAGCTAGGTGAAGGACGGCTATAACACAAACTAATCTCTGAGAACTGAGCATGTCGAGAGTCTCTCGTTAATCTAGGCCAAAGGGAACGGGTTGCAGGAGAAACTTTTACTCTGGTTTCTCAGTGTGATTCCTTGTTCCGGTTTGAAGTTCCTGCAGATTTCACTGTAAAACCAAGTTGGAGCTAGTACCTCCCCTTATATATTTATGGATTGGAGTGTGCCACTGAAAAGACACTTTGTGTTCCCAACAAGCTATGTGAAGGGCGGCTTTCACACACTCTTATCTCTCAGAATTGAGCATATGGAGAGACGTTCGTTCATCTAGCTCAAAGGGAACGGGAAGCAGGAGAAACTTCTACACTATTTTCTCACTGTGTTTCCTAGTGCCGGTTTGAAGTTCCTGCAGTTTTCACTGTAAAACCGAGTTGGAGTTAGTACCTCCCCATATATATATATGGAGTGGAGTTTGCAACTGAAAAGAAACTTTGTGTTCCCAAAAAGCTAGGTGAAAGAAGGCTTTCACACACACTTATCTCTCAGAACTGAGAATATGGAGAGTCGTTCGTTCATCTAGCACAAAGTGAACGGGTTGCTGGAGATACTTTTACTCTGGTTTCTCAGTGTGTTTCCTAGTGCCGGTTTGAAGTTCCTGCAGTTTTCACGGTAAACCGTGTTGGAGCTAGTACCTCCCCTTATATATGTATGGAGTGGTGTATGCAACTGAAAAGAAACTTTTTGTTCCCAACAAGGTAGTTGAAGGACGGCTTTCACACACACTTATCACTCAGAACTGAGAATGTGGAGAGTCGTTCGTTCATCTAGCCCAAAGGGAACGGGAAGCAGGAGAAACATTTACTCTGGTTTTTCAGTGTGTTTCCTACTTCCGGTTTGAAGGTCCTGCAGTTTTCACGGTAAAACCGAGTTGGAGATTGTACCTCACCATATATATGTATGGATTGGAGTATGCAACTGAAAAGAAACTTTGTGTTCCCAACAAGCTATGTGAAGGACGGCTTTCACACAGAATTATCTCTCAGAACTGAGCATGTTGATAGACGTTCGTTCATCTAGCACAAATTGAACGGGTTGCAGGAGAAACTTTTTCTCTGGTTTCTCAGTGTGTTTCCTAGTGCCGATTTGAAGTTCCTGCAGTTTTCACTGTAAAACCGAGTTGGAGCTGGTACCTCCCCTTATATATGTATGGTGGGGAGTTTGCAACTGAAAAGAAACTTTGTGTTCCCAACAAGCAAGTTGAAGACGGCTTTCACACACACTTATCTCTCAAAACTGAGCACGTGGAGAGACGTTCGTTCATGTAGAACCAAGGAAACGGTTTGAAGTGTAAAGTTTTACTCTGGTTTCTCAGTGTGTTTCCAAGTGCCGGCTGGAAGTCCCTGCAGTTTTCACTATAAAACCGAGTTGGAGCTTGTACCTCACCATATATATGTATGGAGTGGAGTATGCAACTGAAAAGAAACTTTGTGTTCCCAACAAGCTAGGTGAAGCACTGGTTTCACACAGAATTATCTCTCAGAACCGAGCATGTGGAGAGACGTTCGTTCATCTAGCACAAAGTGAACGGGTTGCAGGAGAAACTTTTACTCTGGTTTCTCAGTGTGTTTCCTAGTGCCGATTTGAAGTTCCTGCAGTTTTCACTGTAAAACCGAGTTGGAGCTGGTACCTCCCCTTATATATGTATGGTGGGGAGTTTGCAACTGAAAAGAAACTTTGTGTTCCCAACAAGCAAGTTGAAGACGGCTTTCACACACACTTATCTCTCAAAACTGAGCACGTGGAGAGACGTTCGTTCATGTAGAACCAAGGAAACGGTTTGAAGTGTAAAGTTTTACTCTGGTTTCTCAGTGTGTTTCCAAGTGCCGGCTGGAAGTCCCTGCAGTTTTCACTGTAAAACCGAGTTGGAGGTTGTACCTCACCATATATATGTATGGAGTGGAGTATGCAACTGAAAAGAAACTTTGTGTTCCCAACAAGCTAGGTGAAGCACTGGTTTCACACAGAATTATCTCTCAGAACCGAGCATGTGGAGAGACGTTCGTTCATCTAGCACAAAGTGAACGGGTTGCAGGAGAAACTTTTACTCTGGTTTCTCAGTGTGTTTCCTAGTGCCGGTTTGAAGCTCCTGCAGTTTTCACTGTAAAACCGAGTTGGGGCTGGTACCTCTGCTTATATATTTTTGGAGGGGAGTTTGCAACTGAAAAGAAACTTTGTGTTCCCAACAAGCTAGGTGAAGGTCGGCTTTCACAAACACTTATCTCTGAAAACTGAGCACGTGGAGAGACGTTCGTTCATTTGATCAAAGCGAACGTGAAGCAGGAGAACTTTTATTCTATTTTCTCACTGTGTTTTCTTGTCCCGGTTTGAAGTTCCTGCATATTTCACTGTAAAACCGAGTTTTAGCTAGTACTTCCCCATATATATGTATGGATTGTAGTATGCAACTTAAAAGTATCTTTGTGTTCCCAACAGGCTAGGTGAAGGACAGCTTTCACACACACTTATCTCTCAGAACTGAGCATGTGGAGAGACTTTCGTTGATCAAGCACAATGGGAACTGGTTGAAGAGTAAATTTTTTCTCTGGTTGTCACTGTGTTTCCTAGTGCCGGTTTGAAGTTACTGCAGTTTTCACTGTAAAACCGTGTTGTAGCTAGTTCCTCCCCTTATATATGTATGGAGTGGTTATGCAACTGAAAAAAACTTTTTGTTCCCAACAAGGTAGGTGAAGGACGGCTTTCACACACACTTATCTCACAGAACTGAACATGTGGAGAGACGTTCGTCCATCTAGGAAAAATGGAATGGGTTGCAGGGACAAATTTTACTCTGGTTTCTCAGTGTTTCTCTTAGTGCCTGTTTGAAGTTCCTGCAGTTTTCACTGTAAAACCGAGTTGGAGCTAGTACATCCCCATATATATGTATGGAGTGGAGTATGCAACTTAAAAGAAACTTTGTGTTCCCAACAAGCTAGTTGAAGGGCGGCTTTCACACAAAATTATCTCTGTGAAATGAGTATGAGGAGAGTAGTTCGTTCATCTAGCTCAAAGGGAAAGGGAAGCAGTCGAAACTTTTACTCTATTTTCTCACTGTGTTCCCAAGGGCCGGTTTGAAGTTCCTGCAGTTTTCACTGTAAAACCGAGTTGGAGCTAGTACCTACCCATATATAATTATGGATTGGGGTTTGCAACTGAAAAGATACTTTGTGATCCCAACAAGCTAACTGAAGCACGGCTTTCACACAGAATTATCTCTCAGAACTGAGCATGTGGAGACGTTCGTTCATCTAGCACAATGTGAACGGGTTGCAGGGGTTACATTTACTCTGGTTTCTCAGTCTGTTTCCTTGTTCAGGTTTGAAATTCCTGCAGTTTTCATGGTAAAACCGAGTTGGAGCTGGTACCTACCCATATATATGTATGGGGTGGAGTTTGCAACTGAAAAGAAACTTTGTGTTCCCAACAAGCTAGGTGAAGGACGGCTTTCACACACACTTATCTCTCCGAACTGAGAATGTGGAGAGTCGTTCGCTCATCTAGCACAAATGGAACGGGTTGCAGGAGAAACTTTTACTCTGGTTTCTCAGTGTGTTTCCTTGTTCAGGTTTGAAGTTCCTGCAGTTTTCACGGTAAAACCGAGTTGGAGCTGGTACCTCCCATATATATGTATGGGGTGGAGTTTGCAACTGAAAAGAAACTTTGTGTTCCCAACAAGCTAGGTGAAGGACGGCTTTCACACACACTTATCTCTCAAAACTGAGCACGTGGAAAGACTTTCGTTCATCTAGCACAAAGGGAACGGTTTGACGTGTAAACTTTTACTCTGGTTTCTCAGTGTGTTTCCAAGTGCCGGTTTGAAGTTCCTGCAGTTTTCACTGTAAAACCGACTTGGAGCTAGTACCTACCCTTATATATGCATGGAGAGGTGTATGCAACTTTGTGTTCCCAACAAGCTGAGTGAAGGACGGCTTTCACACACACTTATCTCTCAGAACTGAGCATGTGTAGAGACGTTCGTTTATCTAGCCAAAAGGGAACGGATTGCAGGGGCAACTTTTACTCTGGTTTCTCAGTGTTTCTCCTAGTGCCGGTTTGAAGTTCCTGCAGTTTTCACTGTAAAACCGAGTTGGTGCATGTACCTACTCATATATATGTATGGATTGGTGCTTGAAACTGAAAAGAATCTTTGTTTTCCCAACAAGCTAATTGAAGGACGGCTTTCACACACACTTATCTCTCACAACTGAGCATGTGGAGAGTCGTTCGTTCATCTAGCACAAAGGTAACCGTTTGCAGGAGAAACTTGTACTCTGGTTTCTCAGTGTGTTTCTTAGTGCCTGTTTGAAGTTCCTGAATTTTTCTCTGTAAAACAGATTTGGAGCTAGTATTTCCCCATATATATGTATATAGAGGAGTATACAACTGAAAAGAAACTTTCTGTTCCCAACAAGCTAGGTGAAGGACGGCTATAACACAAACTTATCTCTGAGAACTGAGCATGTCGAGAGTCTTTCGTTCATCTAGCACAAAGGGAACGGGTTGCAGGAGAAATTTTTACTCTGGTTTCTCAGTGTGATACCTTGTTCCGGTTTGAAGTTCCTGCAGATTTCACTGTAAAACCGAGTTGGAGCTAGTAACTCCCTTATATATATATGGATTGGAGTGTGCCACTGAAAAGACACTTTGTGTTCCCAACAAGCTATGTTAAGGGCGGCTTTCACACACTCTTATCTCTCAGAATTGAGCATGTGGAGAGACGTTCGTTCATCTAGCTCAAAGGGAACGGGAAGCAGGATAAACTTTTACACTATTTTCTCACTGTGTTTCCTAATGCCGGTTTGAAGTTCCTGCAGTTTTCACTGTAAAACCGTGTTGGAGCTAGTACCTCCCCTTATATATGTATGGAGTGGTGTATGCAACTGAAAAGAAACTTTGTGTTCCCAACAAGCTAGGTGAAGGCGGCTTCACACACACTTATCACTCAGAACTGAGAATGTGGAGAGTCGTTCATTCATCTAGCCCAAAGCGAACGGGTTGCAGGAGAATCTTTTACTCTGGTTTCTCAGTGTGTTTCCTACTTCCGGTTTGAAGGTCCTGCAGTTTTCACGGTAAAACTGAGTTGGAGATTGTACCTCACCATATATATGTATGAATTGGAGTATGCAACTGAAAAAAACTTTGTGTTCCCAACAAGCAAGGTGAAGGACGGCTTTCACACAGAATTATCTCTCAGAACTGAGCATGTGGATAGACGTTCGTTCATCTAGCACAAATTGAACGGGTTGCAGGAGAAACTTTTACTCTGGTTTCTCAGTGTGTTTCCTAGTGCCGATTTGAAGTTCCTGCAGTTTTCACTGTAAAACCGAGTTGGAGCTGATACCTCCCCATATATATGTATGGTGGGGAGTTTGTAAATGAAAAGAAACTTTGTGTTCCCAACAAGCAAGGTGAAGACGGCTTTCACACACACTTATCTCTCAAAACTGAGCACGTGGAGAGACGTTCGTTCATGTAGCACCAAGGAAACGGTTTGAAGTGTAAAGTTTTACTCTGGTTTCTCAGTGTGTTTCCAAGTGCCAGCTGGAAGTTCCTGCAGTTTTCACTGTAAAACCGAGTTGGAGCTTCTACCTCACCATATATATGTATGGAGTGGTGTATGCAACTGAAAAGTATCTTTGTGTTCCCAACAAGCTAGGTGAAGGACAGCTTTCACACATACTTATCTCTCAGAACTGAGCATGTGGAGAGACTTTCGTTCATTAAGCACAAAGGGAACGGGTTGAAGAGTAAATTTTTTCTCTGTTTGTCACTGTGTTTCCTAGTGCCGGTTTGAAGTTACTGCAGTTTTCACTGTAAAACCGTGTTGTAGCTAGTTCCTCCCCTTATATATGTATGGAGTGGTTATGCAACTGAAAAAAACTTTGTGTTCCCAACAAGGTAGGTGAAGGACGGCTTTCACACACACTTATCTCACAGAACTGAACATGTGGAGAGACATTCGTTCATCTAGGAAAAATGGATTGGGTTGCAGGGGCAACTTTTTCTCTGGTTTCTCAATGTGTCTCTTAGTGCCGGTTTGAAGTTCCTGCAGTTTTCACTCTAAAACCGAGTTGGAGCTAGTAAATCCCCATATATATGTATGGAGTGGAGTATGCAACTGAAAAAAACTTTGTGTTCCCAACAAGCTAGTTGAAGGGCGGCTTTCACACAAATTTATCTCTGTGAAATGAGCATGAGGAGAGTAGTTCGTTCATCTAGCTCAAAAGGAACGGGAAGCAGTCGAAATTTTTACTCTATTTCCTCACTGTGTTTCCAAGTGCCGGTTTGAAGTTCCTGCAGTTTTAACTGTAAAACCGTGTTGGAGCTAGTACCTACCCATATATATTTATGGATTGGGGTTTACAACTGAAAAGAAACTTTGTGATCCCAACAAGCTAGGTGAAGCACGGCTTTCACACAGAAATATCTCTCAGAACTGAATATGTGGGAGACGTTCGTTCATCTAGCACAAAGTGAACGGTTTGCAGGGGATACTTTTACTCTGGTTTCTCAGTCTGTTTCCTAGTGCGGGTTTGAATTTCCTGCAGTTTTCACTGTAAAACCGAGTTGGAGCTAGTACCTCCTCTTATATATGTATGGAGTGGTGTATGCAACTGAAAAGAAACTTTGTGTTCCCAACAAGCTAGGTGAAGTACGGCTTTCAAACACACTAATCTCTCAGAAATGAGAATGTGGAGAGTCGTTCGTTCATCTAACACAAATGGAACGGTTTGCAGGAGAAACATTTACTCTGGTTTTTCAGTGTGTTTCCTTGTTCAGGTTTGAAGTTCCTGCAGTTTTCACAGTAAAACCGATTTGGAGCTAATACCCCCCCATATATATGTATGGAGTGGTGTATGCAACTTTGTGTTCCCAACAAGCTCAGTGAAGGACAGCTTTCGCACACACTTATCTCTCAGGACTGAGCATGTGTAGAGACGTTCTTTCATCTAGCCAAAAGGGATCGGATTGCAGGGGCAACTTTACTCTGGTTTCTCAGTGTGTCTCCTAGTGCCGGTTTGAAGTTCCTGCAGTTTTCACTGTAAAACCGAGTTGGAGCAGGTACCTCCTCATATATACGTATGGATTGGTGCTTGAAACTGAAAATAACCTTTGTTTTCATAACAAGCTAAGTGAAGGACGGCTTTCACACACACATATCTCTCACAACTGAGCATGTGGAGAGTCGTTCGTTCATCTAGCACAAAGGTAACGGGTTGCAGGAGAAACTTGTACTCTTGTTTCTCAGTTTGTTTCTTAGTGCCTGTTTGAAGTTCCTGAATTTTCCCTGTAAAACAGATTTGGAGCTAGTATTTTCCCATATATATGTATATAGAGGAGTATACAACTGAAAAGAAACTTTGTGTTCCCAACAAGCTAGGTGAAGGACGGCTATAACACAAACTTATCTCTGAGAACTGAGCAAGTCGAGAGTCTTTCGTTCATCTAGCACAAAGGGAACGGTTTGCAGGAGAAACTTTTACTCTGGTTTCTCAGTGTGATTCCTTTTTCCGGTTTGAAGTTCCTGCAGATTTCACTGTAAAACCGAGTTGGAGCTAGTACCTCCCCTTATATATTTATGGATTGGTGTGTGCCACTGAAAAGAAACTTTGTGTTCCCAACAAGCTAGGTGAAGGACGGCTTTCACACAGAATTATCTCTCAGAACTGAGCATGTGGAAAGACGTTGGTTCATCTAGCACAAATTGAACGGGTTGCAGGAGAAACTTTTACTCTGGTTTCTCAGGGTGTTTCCTAGTGCCGGTTTGAATTTCCTGCAGTTTTCACTGTAAAACCGTGTTGGAGCTGGTACCTCCCCATATATATGTATGGAGGGGTATTTACAACTGAAAAGAAACTTTGTGTTCCCAACAAGCAAGGTGAAGACGGCTTTGACACACACTAATCTCTCAGAACTGAGCATGTGGAGAGACGTTCGTTCATCTAGCAAAAAGGGAACGGGTTTCAGGACAAACTTTTACTCTGGTTTCTCAGTGTGATTCCTTGTTCCGGTTTGAAGATCCTGCAGTTTTCACTGTAAAATCTAGTTGGAGCTAGTACCTCCCCATATATATTTATAGAGTGCTGTTTGCAACTGAAAAGAAACTTTGTATTCCCAACAATCTTGGTGAAGTACGGCTTTCACACACACTTATGTCTCAGAACTGAGCATGTGGAGAGTCGTTCTTTTATCTAGCCAAAGGGAAAGGGTTGCAGGATAAACCTTTACTCTGGTTTCTCAGTGTGTTTCCTTGTGCCGGTTTGAATTTCCTGCAGTTTTTACTGTAAAACCGAGTTGTAGCTACTACCTCCGCAAATATATGTATAGAGTGGAGTTGGCAACTGAAAATAAACTTTGTATTCCCAACAATCTAGGTGAAGGACGGCTTTCACACACACTTATCTCTCAGAACTGTGCATGTGGAGAGACGTTCGTTCATCTAGCTCAAAGGGAAAGGGAAACAGGAGAAACTTTTACTCTGTTTTCTCAGTTTTTTTCCAATTTCCGGTTTGAAGTTCCTGCAGTTTTCACTGTAAAACCGAGTTGGAGCACGTATTTCCCCTTATATATGTATGGAGTGGAGTATGCAAATGAAAAAAAACTTTAGTTCCCAAAAAGCTAGGTGAAGGATGGCTTTCACACACACTTATCTCTCAGAACTGAGCATGTGGAGAGAATTTCGTTCATCTAGCACAAAGGGAACGGGTTGCAGGAGAAACATTTACTCTGGTTTCTCAGTGTGTTTCCTTGTTCCAGTTTGAAGTTCCTGCAGTTTTCACGGTAAAACCGATTTGGAGCTGGTACCTCCCCATATATATGTATGGAATGGAGTTTGCAACTGAAAAGAAACTTAGTGTTCCTAACAAGATAGGTGAAGGACGGCTTTGAAACACACTTATCTCTTAGAACTGAGCATGTGGAGAAACTTTCGTTCATCTAGCACAAAGGGAACGGGTTGAAGAGTAAATTTTTTCTCTGATTGTCACTGTGTTTCCTAGTGCCGGTTTTAAGTTCCTGCAGTTTTCACAGTAAAACCGAGTTGTAGCTAGTTCCATCCCTTATATATGTATGGTGTGGTTATTCAACTGAAAAAAACTTTGTGTTCCCAACAAGGTAGGTGAAGGACGGCTTTCACACACACTTATCTCACAGAACTGAGCATGTGGAGAGACGTTCGTTCATCTAGGAAAAATGGAATGGGTTGCAGGGGCAACTTTTACTCTGGTGTCTCAGTGTGTCTCCTAGTGCCGGTTTGAAGTTCCTGCAGTTTTCATTGTAAAACCGAGTTGGAGCTAGTACATCCCCATATATATGTATGGAGTGGAGTATGCAACTGAAAAGAAACTTTGTGTTCCCAACAAGCTAGTTGAAGTGCGGCTTTCACTCAAACTTATCTCTGTGAAATGAGCATGAGGAGAGTAGTTCATTCATCTAGCTCAAAGGGAACTGGAAGCAGTCGAAACTTTTTCTCTATTTTCTCACTGTGTTTCCAAGTGCCGGTTTGAAGTTCATGCAGTTTTCACTGTAAAACCTATTTGGAGCTAGTACCTACCCATATATATGTATGGATTGGGGTTTGCAACTGAAAAGAAACTTTGTGAACCCAACAAGCTAGGTGAAGCACAGCTTTCACACAGAATAATCTCTCACATCTGAGCATGTGAAGAGTCGTTCGTTCATGTAGCACAAAGGGAACGGTTTGAAGCGTAAATTTTTACTCTGGTTCTCAATGTGATTCCTAGTGCCGGTTTGAATTTCCTGCAGTTTTCACTGTAAAACCGAGTTGGAGCTAGTACCTCCCCTTATATATGTATGGAGTGGAGTATGCAACTGAAAAGAAACTTTGTGTTCCCAACAAGCTAGTTGAAGTGCGGCTTTCACACAAATTTATCTCTGTGAAATGAGCATGAGGAGAGTAGTCCATTCATCTAGCTCAAAGGGAACGGGAAGCAGTCGAAACTTTTACTCTATTTTCTCACCGTGTTTCCAAGTGCCGTTTAGAAGTTCCTGCAGTTTTCACTGTAAAACCTATTTGGAGCTAGTACCTACCCGTATATATGTATGGATTGGGGTTTGCAACTGAAAAGAAACTTTGTGATCCCAACAAGCTAGGTGAAGCACGGCTTTCACACAGTAAAATCTCTCACATCTGAGCATGTGGAGAGTCGTTCGTTCATGTAGCACAAAGGGAAAGGTTTGAAGTGTAAATTTTTACTCTGGTTCTCAATGTGATTCCTAGTGCCGGTTTGAATTTCCTGCAGTTTTCACTGTAAAACCGAGTTGGAGCTAGTACCTCCCCTTATAAATGTATGGAGTGGTGTATGCTACTGAAAAGAAACTTTGTGTTCCCAACAAGCTAGGTGAAGTACGGCTTTCACACACAGTTATCTCACAGAACTGAGCATGTGGAGAGACTTTCGTTCATCTAGGAAAAATGGAATGGGTTGCAGGGGCAACTTTTACTCTGGTGTCTCAGTGTGTCTCCTAGTGCCGGTTTGAAGTTCCTGCAGTTTTCATTGAAAAACCGAGTTGGAGCTAGTACATCCCCATATATATGTATGGAGTGGAGTATGCAACTGAAAAGAAACTTTGTGTTCCCAACAAGCTAGTTGAAGTGCGGCTTTCACTCAAACTTATCTCTGTGAAATGAGCATGAGGAGAGTAGTTCATTCATCTAGCTCAAAGGGAACTGGAAGCAGTCGAAACTTTTTCTCTATTTTCTCACTGTGTTTCCAAGTGCCGGTTTGAAGTTCATGCAGTTTTCACTGTAAAACCTATTTGGAGCTAGTACCTACCCATATATATGTATGGATTGGGGTTTGCAACTGAAAAGAAACTTTGTGATCCCAACAAGCTAGGTGAAGCACAGCTTTCACACAGAATAATCTCTCACATCTGAGCATGTGAAGAGTCGTTCGTTCATGTAGCACAAAGGGAACGGTATGAAGTGTAAATTTTTACTCTGGTTCTCAATGTGATTCCTAGTGCCGGTTTGAATTTCCTGCAGTTTTCACTGTAAAACCGAGTTGGAGCTAGTACCTCCCCTTATAAATGTATGGAGTGGTGTATGCAACTGAAAAGAAACTTTGTGTTCCCAACAAGGTAGGTGAAGTACGGCTTTCACACACACTTATCTCTCAGAACTGAGAATGTGGAGAGTCGTTCGTTCATCTAGCACAAAGGGAACGGGTTGCAGGAGAAACATTTACTCTGGTTTCTCAGTGTGCTTCCTTGTTCCGGTTTGAAGTTCCTGCAGTTTTCACGGTAAAACCGATTTGGAGCTGGTACCTCCCCATATATATGTATGGAATGGAGTTAGCAACTGAAAAGAAACTTAGTGTTCCCAACAAGCTAGGTGAAGGACGGCTTTCACACACACTTATCTCTCAGAACTGAGCATGTGGAGAAACTTTCGTTCATCTAGCACAAAGGGAACGGGTTGAAGAGTAAATTTTTTCTCTGATTGTCACTGTGTTTCCTAGTGCCGGTTTGAAGTTCCTGCAGTTTTCACAGTAAAACCGAGTTGTAGCTAGTTCCATCCCTTATATATGTATGGAGTGGTTATGCAACTGAAAAAAACTTTGTGTTCCCAACAAGGTAGGTGAAGGACGGCTTTCACACACACTTATCTCACAGAACTGAGCATGTGGAGAGAATTTCATTCATCTAGAAAAAATGGAATGGGTTGCAGGGGCAACTTTTACTCTGGTGTCTCAGTGTGTCTCCTAGTGCCGGTTTGAAGTTCCTGCAGTTTTCACTGTAAAACCGAGTTGGAGCTAGTACATCCCCTTATATATGTATGGAGTGGTGTATGCAACTGAAAAGAAACTTTGTGTTCCCAACAAGCTAGTTGAAGGGCGGCTTTCACACAAACTTATCTCTGTGAAATGAGCATGAGGAGAGTAGTTCATTCATCTAGCTCAAAGGGAACGGGAAGCATTCGAAACTTTTACTCTATTTTCTCACTGTGTTTCCAAGTGCCGTTTTGAAGTTCCTGCAGTTTTCACTGTAAAACCTATTTGGAGCTACTACCTACCCATATATATGTATGGATTGGGGTTTGCACTAAAAAGAAACTTTGTGATCCCAACAAGCTAGGTGAAGCACGGCTTTCACACAGTATAATCTCTCACATCTGAGCATGTGGAGAGTCGTTCGCTCATGTAGCACAAAGGGAACGGTTTGAAGTGTAAATTTTTACTCTGGTTCTCAATGTGATTCCTAGTGCCGGTTTGAATTTCCTGCAGTTTTCACTGTAAAACCGAGTTGGAGCTAGTACCTCCCCTTATAATTGTATGGAGTGGTGTATGCTACTGAAAAGAAACTTTGTGTTCCCAACAAGCTAGGTGAAGGACGGCTTTCACACACACTTATCTCTCAGAACTGAGAATGTGGAAAGTCGTTCGTTCATCTAGCACAAATGGAACGGGTTGCAGGAGAAACATTTACTCTGGTTTCTCAGTGTGTTTCCTTGTTCCGGTTTGAACTTCCTGCAGTTTTCACGGTAAAACCGATTTGGAGCTGGTACCTCCCCATATATATGTATGGAATGGAGTTTGCAACTGAAAAGAAACTTAGTGTTCCCAACAAGCAAGATGAAGGCGGCTTTCACACACACTTATCTCTCAAAACTGAGCACGTGGAGAGACGTTCGTTCATCTAGCACAAAGGGAACGGTTTGAAGTTTAAACTTTTACTCTGGTTTCTCAGTGTGTTTCCAAGTGCCGGTTTGAAGTTCCTGCAGTTTTCACTGTAAAACCGAGTTGGAGCTAGTACCTCCCCATATATATGTAAGGAGTGGTGTATGCAACTTTGTGTTCCCAACAAGCTGAGTGAAGGACGGCTTTCACACACACTTATCTCTCAGTACTGAGCATGTGTAGAGACGTTCATTCATCTAGCCAAAAAGGAACGGATTGCTGGGGCAACTTTTTCTCTGGTTTCTCAGTGTGTCTCCTAGTGCCGGTTTGAAGTTCCTGCAGTTTTCACTGGAAAACCAATTTGGAGCAGGTACCTCCTCATATATATGTATGGATTGGTGCTTGAAACTGAAAAGAAACTTTGTTTTCCCAACAAGCTAAGTGAAGGACGGCTTTCACACACACTTATCTCTCACAACTGAGCATGTGGATAGTCGTTCGTTCATCTAGCACAAAGGTAACGGGTTGCAGGTGAAACTTGTACTCTGGTTTCTCAGTGTGTTTCTAAGTGCCTGTTTGAAGTTCCTGCATTTTTCTACTTAAAACAGATTTGGAGCTAGTATTTCCCCATATATATGTATATAGAGGAGTATACAACTGAAAAGAAACTTTGTGTTCCCAACAAGCTAGGTGAAGGACGGCTATGACACAAACTTATCTCTGAGAACTGAGCATGTGGAGAGTCTTTCGTTCATCTAGCACAAAGGGAACGGGTTGCAGGAGAAACTTTTACTCTGGTTTCTCAGTGTGATTCCTTGTTCCGGTTTGAAGTTCCTGCAGTTTTCACTGTAAAACCGAGTTGGAGCAAGTACCTCCCCATATATATGTATGGATATGAGTGTGCCACTGAAAAGACACTTTGTGTTCCCAACAAGCTATGTGAAGTGCGGCTTTCACACACACTTATCTCTCAGAATTGAGCATGTGGAGTGACGTTCGTTCATCTACCTCAAAGGGAACGGGAAGCAGGGGAAACTTTTGCACTATTTTCTCACTGTGTTTCCTAGTGCCGGTTTGAAGTTCCTGCAGTTTCCACTGTAAAACCGAGTTGGAGCTAGTACCTCCCCATATATATGTATGGAGTGAAGTATGCAACTGAAAAGTAACTTTGTGTTCCCAACAAACTATCTGACGGACGGCTTTCACACACACTTATCTCTCAGAACTGAGCATGTGGAGAGTCTTTCGTTCATCTAGCAAAAAGGAAACTTGTTGCCGGAGAAACTTTTACTCTGATTTCTCAGGGTGATTCCTTGTTCCTGTTTGAAGTTCCTGCAGTTTTCACTGTAAAACCCAGTTGGATCTAGTACCTCCCATTATAAATATATGGAGAGGAGTTTGCTACTGAAAAGAAACTTTGTGTTCCCAACAAGCTAGGTGAAGGGCGGCTTTCACACACTCTTATCTCTCAGAATTGAGCATGTGGACAGACGTTCGTTCATCTACCTCAAAGGGAACGGGAAACAGAAGAAACTTTTTCTGTATTTTCTCACTGTGTTTCCTAGTGCCGCTTTGAACTTCCTGCAGTTTTCACTGTAAAATCGAGTTGGAGCGTGTACCTCCCCATATATATATATATATAATGGAGTTTGCAACTGAAAAGAAACTTTGTGTTCCCAAAAAGCTAAGGGAAGGACGGCTTTCCACACACTAATCTCTCAGAACTGAGAATGTGGAGAGTCGTTCGTTCATCTAGCGCAATGGGAACTGGTTGTAGGATATACTTTTACTCTGGATCCTCAGTGTGTTTCCTAGTGCCGGTTTGAAGTTCCTGCAGTTTTCACTGTAAAACCGAGTTGGAGCTGGTACCTCCCCATATATATATATGGAGTGGAGTTTGCAACTGAAAAGAAACTTTCTGTTCCTAACAAGCTAGATGAAGGACGTATTTCACTCACACTTATCTCTCAGAACTGAGCACGTGGAGAGACGTTCGTTCATCTAGCACAAAGGAATGGGTTGAAGTGTAAATTTTTACTCTTTTTCTCAATGTGTTTCCTAGTGCCGGTTTGAAGTTCCTGCAGTTTTCACTGTAAAACCGAGTTGGAGCTGGTACCTCCCAATATACATGTATGGAGTGGAGTATGCAACTTAAAAGAAACTTTGTGTTCCCAACAAGCTAGGTGAAGGACGGCTTTCACACACACTTATCTCTCAGAACTGAGCTTGTGGAGAGTCTTTCGTTCATCTAGCACAAAAGGAACTGGTTGCAGGAGAAACTATTTCTCTGATTTCTCAGTGAGATTCATAGTGCTGGTTTGAAGTTCCTGAAGTTTTCACTGTAAAACCGAGTTGGAGCTATTATCTCCCCTTATATATGTATGGAGTGGAGTATGCAACTGAAAAGAAAATTTGTGTTCCCAAAAAGCTATGTGAAGGACGGCTTTCATACCCAATAATCTCTCAGAACTGAGCATGAGGAGAGACGTTCGTTCATCTATTTCAAAGGGAACGGGAAGCAGGAGAAACTATTACTCAATTATCTCACTGTGTTTCATAGTGCCGTTATGAAGTTCCTGCAGTTTTCACAGTAAAACCGTTTTGGAGCTAGTACCTCCCCATATAAATATATGGAGTTGAGTTTGAAACGGAAAAGAAACTTTGTATTCCCAACAAGCTAGGTGAATGACGGCTTTCACCCACATTTATCTCTCAGAACTGAGCATGTGGAGAGTCGTTCGTTCATCTAGCAAAAAAGGGAATGGGTTGCAGGAGAAACTTTTACTCTGGTTTCTCAGTGTGTTTCCTAGTGCCGATTTGAAGTTCCTGCAGTTTTAACTGTAAAACCGATTTGGTACTAGTGCCTACCCTTATATATGTATGCAGTGGAGTATGCAACTGAAAAGAAATTTGTGTTCCCAACAAGCTAGGGGAAGGACGGCTTTAACACAAAATTAACTCTGAGAAGTTAGAAATGTGTAGAGACGTTCGTTCATCAAGCTCAAAGGGATCGGGAAGCAGGAGATACTTTTACTCAATATTCACAGTGTGTTTCCTAGTGCCGGTTTGAATTTCCTGCAGTTTTCACTGTAAAACCGAGTTGGAGCTGATACCTACCAATATATATGTATGGAGTGGATATTGCAACGGAAAAGAATCTTTGTGTTCCCAACAAGTTATGTGAAGGACGGCTTTAACACACAATTATCTCTCAGAACTGAGCATGTGGAGAATCGTTCGTTCATCAAGCACAAATGGAATGTGTTGCAGGAGAAACTTTTACTCTGGTTTCTCAGTGTGTCTACTAGTGCCGGTTTGAAGTTCCTGCATTTTTTCACTGTAAAACAGAGTTGGAGCTAGTACTTCCCCATATATATGTATATAGTGGAGTATACAACTGAAAAGAAACTTTGTGTTCCCAAAAAGCTAGGTGAAGGACGGCTTTAACACACAATTATCTCTCAGAACTGAGCATGTGTAGAGACGTTCGTTCATTTAGCTCAAAGGGAACGGGAAGCAGGAGAAACTTTTACTCTGGTTTCTCAGTGTGCTTCCAAGTGCCGGTTTGATGTTCCTGCATATTTAACTGTAAAACCGAGTTGGAGCTTGTACCTCCCCATATATATGTATGGAGTGGAGTATGCAAATGAAAAGAAACTTTGTGTTCCCAACAAGCTATCTGACGGACGGCTTTCACACGCACTTATGTCTCAGTACAGAGCATGTGGAGAGTCGTTCGTTCATCTAGCACAAAGGGAACGGATTGCAGGAGAAAATTTTACTCTTCATTCTCAGTGTGTTTCCTAGTTCAGGTTTGAAGTTCCTGCAGTTTTCACTGTAAAACCGATTTGGAGCTCGTACCACCCCTTATATATGTATGGAGTGGAGTGTGCAAGTGAAAAGATACTTTGTGTTTCGAACAAGCTATGTAAAGTGCGGCTTTCACACACTCTTATCTCTCAGAATTGAGCATGTGGAGAGACGTTCGTTCATCTAGCTTAAAGGGAACGGGAAGCAGGAGAAACTTTTGCTTATTTTCTCACTGTGTTTCCTAGTGCCGCTTTGAAGTTCCTGCAGTTTTCACCGTAAAATCGAGTTGGAGCGAGTACCTCCCCATATATATATATATGGAGTGGTGTTTGCAACTGAAAAGAAACTTTGTGTTCCCAAAAAGCTAGGTGAAGGTCAGCTTTCACAGACACTTATCTCTCAGAACTGAGAATGTGGAGAGTCGTTCGTTCATCTAGCACAATGGGAACGGGTTGCAGGAAAAATTTTACTCTTGTTTCTCAGTGTGTTTCCTAGTTCCGGTTTGAAGATCCCGCAGTTTTCACTGTAAAATCGATTTGGAGCGTGTACCTCCCCATATATATATATGTAGTGGAGTTTGCACCTGAAAAGAAAATTTGTGTTCCCAACAAGCTGGTTGAAGCACGGCTTTCACACACAAATATCTCTCAGAACTGAGCACGTGGAGAGATTTTCGTTCATCTAGCAGAAAGGGAACGGGTTGATGTGTAAACTTTTACGCTGGTTCTCAATGTGCTTCCTAGTGCCGTTTGGAAGTTCCTGCAGTTTTCACTGTAAAACCGAGTTGGAGCTAGTACCTCCCCTTATATATGTATGGAGTGGTGTATGCAACTGAATAGAAACTTTGTGTTCCCAACAAGCAAGGTGAAGGACGGCTTTCACACACACTTATCTCTCAGAAATGAGCATGTGGAGAGACGTTCGTTCATCTAGCCAAAAGGGAACGGAATGCAGTGGCAACTTTTACTCTGGTTTCCCAGTGTGTCTACTAGTGCCAGTTTAAAGTTCCTGCAGGTATCACTGTAAAACCGAGTTGGAGCTGGTACCTCCCCATATACATTTATGGAGTGGAGTATGCAACTTAAAAGAAACTTTGTGTTCCCAACAAGCTAGGTGAAGGTCGGCTTTAACACAAACTTATATCTGAGAACTGAGCATGTGGAGAGACTTTCGTTCATCTAGCTCTAGGGAAAGGGAAGCTGGAGAAACTTTTGCTCTCTTTTCTCACTGTGTTTCCTAGTGCCGGTATGAAGTTCCTGCAGTTTTCACAGTAAAACCGATTTCGAGCTAGTAACTCCCCATATATATGTATGGAGTGGAGTTTGCAATGGAAAAGTAACTTTGTGTTCCCAACAAGCTAGGTGAATGACGGCTTTCACCCACATTTTTTTCTCAGAAATGAGCATGTGGAGAGACGTTTTTTCATCCAGCAAAAAAATGAATGGTTTGCAGGAGAAACTTTTACTCTGGTTTCTCAGTGTGTTTCCTAGTGCCGGTTTGAAGTTCCTGCAGTTTTCACTGTAAAACGGTGTTGGAGCTGGTACCTCCCCATATATATGTATGGATTGGAGTTTGCAACTGAAAAGAAACTTTTTGTTCCGAATAAGCTATGTGAAGGACGGCTTTCACACACACTTATCTCTCAGAAATGAGCATGTGGAGAGTCGTTCGTTCATCTAGCACAAAGGGAATGGGTTGCAGTGGAATCTTCTACTGTGGTTCTCACGGTGTTTCCTAGTGCCGGTTTGAATTTCCTGCAGTTTTCACTGTAAAACCGAGTTGGAGATAGTACCTCCCCTTATATATGTATGGAGTGGAGTATGCAAATGAAAAGAAATTTGTGTTCCCAACAAGCTATGGGAAAGTCGGTTTTAACACAAAATTAAATCTGAGAACTGAGCATGTGGAGAGACGTTCGTTCATCAAGCTCAAAAGCATCGGATAGCAGGAGAAATTTTTACTCAATATTCTCACTGTGTTTCCTAGTGCCGGATTGAAGTTCCTGCAGTTTTCACTGTAAAACCGAGTTGGAGCTTGTACCTCCCCATATATATGTTTTAAGTGTAATTTGCATCTGAAAAGAAACTTTGTGTTCCCAACAAGCTATGTGAAGGACGGCTTTAACACACACTTATCTCTCAGAAATGAGCATGTGGAGAGTCGTTCGTTCATCAAGCACAAAGGGAATGGGTTGCAGGAGAAACATGTACTCTGGATTCTCAGTGTGTTTCCTAGTGCCGGTTTGAAGTTCCTGCAGTTTTCACTGTAAAACGGAGTTGGAGCTTGTACGTCCCCGTATATATGTATGGAGTAGAGTATGCCACTGAAAAGAAACTTTGTGTTCCCAACAAGCTGGTTGAAGCACGGCTTTCACACACAATTATCTCTCAGAACTGAGAACGTGGAGAGACTTTCGTTCATCTAGCACAAAGGGAACGGTTTGATGTGTAAATTTTTACTCTGGTTCTCAGTGTGTTTCCTAGTGCCGGTTTGAATTTCCTGCAGTTTTCACTGTAAAACCGAGTTGGAGCTAGTACCTCCCCTTATATATGTATGGAGTGGTGTATGCAACTGAAAAGAAACTTTGTGTTCCCAACAAGCTAGGTGAAGGACGGCTTTCACACACACTTATCTGTCAGAAATGAGCATGTGGAGAGAAGTTCGTTCATCTAGCACAATGGGAACGGGTTGCAGAAGAAACTTTTACTCTTGTTTCTGAGTGTGTTTCCTAGTTCAGGTTTGAAGTTCCTGCAGTTTTCACTGTAAAATCGAGTTGGAGCTAGTACCTCCCCATATATATATATGGAGTAGAATTTGCAACTGAAAAGAAACTTTGTGTTCCCAAAAAGCTAGGTGAAGGTCAGCTTTCACAGACACTTATCTCTCAGAATTGAGAATGTGGAGAGTCGATCGTTCATCTAGCACAATGGGAACGGGTTGCAGGAAAAACTGTTACTCTGGTTTCTCAGTGTGTTTCCTAGTTCCGGTTTGAAGTTCCTGCATTTTTCACTGTAAAATCGGGTTGGAGCTAGTACCTCCCCATATATATATATGAAGTGGAGTTTGCAACTGAAAAGAAACTTTGTGTTCCCAACAAGCTGGTTGAAGCACGGCTTTCACACACAATTATCTCTCAGAAATGAGCACGTGGAGAGACGTTCGTTCATCTAGCACAAAGGGAACGGTTGGATGTGTAAATTTTTACACTGGTTCTCAATGTGTTTCCTAGTGCCGGTTGGAAGTTCCTGTAGTTTTCACTGTAAAACCGAGTTGGAGCTAGTACCTCCCCTTACATATGTATGGAGTGGTGTATGCAACTGAAAAGAAACTTTGTGTACACAACAAGCTAGGTGAAGAATGGCTTTCACACACACTTATCTCTCAGAAAACAGCATGTTGTGAGACGTTCGTTCATCTAGCCAAAAAAGAACGGAATGCAGGGGCAACTATGACTCTGGTTTCTCAGTGTGTCTACTAGTGCCAGTTTGAAGTTCCTGCAGGTTTCACTGTAAAACCAAGTTGGAGCTTGTACCTCCCCATATACATGTATGGAGTGGAGTATGCAAGTTAAAAGAAACTTTGTGTTCCCAACAAGCTAGGTGAAGGTCGGCTTTAACACAAACTTATCTCTGAGAACTGAGCATGTGGAGAGACGTTCGTTCATCAAGCTCAAAAGGATCGGAATTCAGGAGAAATTTTTACTCAATATTCTCACTGTGTTTCCTAGTGCCGGATTGAAGTTCCTGCAGTTTTCACTGTAAAAGTGATTTGGAGCTTTTACCTCTCCATATATATGTAAGGAGTGGAGTTTGCATCTGAAAAGAAACTTTGTGTTCCCAACAAGCTGGTTAAAGCCCGGCTTTCACACACAATTATCTCTCAGAACTGAGCACGTGGAGAGTCGTTCGTTCATCTAGCACAAAGGGAACGGTTTGATGTGTAAACTTTTACTTTGGTTCTCAGTGTGTTTCCTAGTGCCGGTTGGAAGTTCCTGCAGATTTCACTGTAAAACCGAGTTGGAGATAGTACATCCCCTTATATATGTATGGAGTGGTGTATGCAACTGAAAAGAAACTTTGTGTTCCCAACAAGCTAGGTGAAGGACGGCTTTCACACACACTTATCTCTCAGAAATGAGCATGTTGAGAGACATTCATTCATCTAGCCAAAAGGGAACGGATTGCAGGGGCAACTTTTACTCTGGTTTCTCAGTGTGTCTACTAGTGCCGGTATGAATTTCCTGCAGGTTTCACTGTAAAACCGAGTGGGAGCTGGTACCTCCCCATAAACATGTATGGAGTGGAGTATGCAACTTAAAAGAAACTTTGTGTTCCCAACAAGCTAGGTGAAGTTCGGCTTTAACACATACTAATCTCTGAGAACTGAGCATGTGGAGAGACGTTCGTTCATCTAGCTCAAAGGGAACGGGAAGCAGGAGAAACTTTTGCTCTATTTTCTCACTGTGTTTCCTAGTGCCGGTATGAAGTTCCTGCAGTTTTCACAGTAAAACCGATTTGGAGCTAGTAAATCCCCATATATATGTATGGAGTGGTGTTTGCAATGGAAAAGAAACTTTGTGTTCCCAACAAGCTATGTGAATGACGGCTTTAACCCACACTTATCTCTCAGAACTGAGCATGTTGAGAGACTTTTGTTCATCAAGCAAAAAAGGGAATCGTTTGCCGGAGAAACTTTTACTCTGGTTTCTCATTGTGTTTCCCAGTGCCGGTTTGAAGTTCCTGCAGTTTTCACTTTAAAACGGATTTGGAGCTCGTACCTCCCCATATATATGTATGGAGTGGGGTTTGCAACTGAAAAGAAACTTTTTGTTCCGAACAAGCTAGGTGAAGGACGGCTTTCACACACACTTATCTCTCAGAAATGAGCATGTGGAGAGGCGTTCGTTCATCTATCACAATAGAATGGGTTGCAGTGGAAACTTTTACCCTGGTTCTCACGGTGTTTCCTAGGGCCGGTTTGAAGTTCTTGCAGTTTTCACTTTAAAACCGGGTTGGAGCTAGTACCTCCCCTTATATATGTATGGAGTGGAGTATGCAACTGAAAAGAAATTTGTGTTCCCAACAAGCTATCTGACGTACGGCTTTCACACACACTTATCTTTCACAATTGAGCATGTGGAGAGACGTTCGTTCATCTAGCTCAAAGGGAATGGGAAGCAGGAGAAACTTTTGCTCTATTTTCTCACTGTGTTTCCTAGTGCCGCTTTGAATTTCCTGCAGTTTTCAATGTAAAATCGAGTTTGAGATGGTACCTCCCCATATATATATATGGAGTGGAGTTTGCAACTGAAAAGAAACTTTGTGTTCCCAACAAGCTAGGTGAAGGACGGAATTCAATCACACTTAGCTCTCAGAACTGAGCACGTGGAGAGACGTTCGTTCATCGAGCACAAAGGAACGGGTTGATGTGTAAATTTTTACTCTGGTTCTCAATATTTTTCCTAGTGCCTGTTGGAAGTTCCTGCAGTTATCACTGTAAAACCGAGTTGGAGCTAGTACTCCCCTTATATATGTATGGAGTGGTGTATGCCACTGAAAAGAAACTTTGTGTTCCCAACAAGCTAGGTGAAAGACGGCTTTCACACACACTTATCTCTCAGAACTGAGCATGTGGAGAGTCGTTCGTTCATCAAGCACAAAGGGAATGGGTTGCAGGAGAAACTTTTACTCTGGTTTCTCAGTGTGTTTCCTAGTGCCGGTTTGAAGTTCCTGCAGTTTTCACTGTAAAACGGAGTTGGAGCTTGTACGTCCCCGTATATATGTATGGAGTGGAGTATGCAACTGAAAAGAAACTTTGTGTTCCCAACAAGCTGGTTGAAGCACGGCTTTCACACACAATTATCTCTCAGAACTGAGCACGTGGAGAGTCGTTCGTTCATCTAGCACAAAGGGAACGGGTTGATGTGTAAATTTTTACTTTGGTTCTCAGTGTGTTTCCTAGTGCCGGTTGGAAGTTCCTGCAGTTTTCACTGTAAAACCGAGTTGGAGATAGTACATCCCCTTATATATGTATGGAGTGGTGTATGCCACTGAAAAGAAACTTTGTGTTCCCAACAAGCTAGGTGAAGGACGGCTTTCACACACACTTATCTCTCAGAACTGAGCATGTGGAGAGACGTTCATTCATCTAGCCAAAAGGGAACGGATTGCATGGGCAACTTTTACTCTGGTTTCTCAGTGTGTCTACTAGTGCCGGTTTGAATTTCCTGCAGGTTTCACTGTAAAACCGAGTGGGAGCTGGTACCTCCCCATATACATGTATGGAGTGGAGTATGCAACTTAAAAGAAACTTTGTGTTCCCAACAAGCTAGGTGAAGGTCGACTTTAACACATACTAATCTCTGAGAACTGAGCATGTGGAGAGACGTTCGTTCATCTAGCTCAAAGGGAACGGGAAGCAGGAGAAACTTTTGCTCTATTTTCTCACTGTGTTTCCTAGTGCCGGTATGAAGTTCCTGCAGTTTTCACAGTAAAACCGATTTGGAGCTAGTACATCCCCATATATATGTATGGAGTGGTGTTTGCAATGGAAAAGAAACTTTGTGTTCCCAACAAGCTAGGTGAATGACGGCTTTCACCCACACTTATCTCTCAGAACTGAGCATGTTGAGAGACGTTTGTTCCTCAAGCAAAAAAGGGAATCGGTTGCCGGAGAAACTTTTACTCTGGTTTCTCATTGTGTTTCCCAGTGCCGGTTTGAAGTTCCTGCAGTTTTCACTGTAAAACGGATTTGGAGCTCGTACCTCCCCATATATATGTATGGAGTGGGGTTTGCAACTGAAAAGAAACTTTTTGTTCCGAACAAGCTAGGTGAAGGACGGCTTTCACACACACTTATCTCTCAGAAATGAGCATCTGGAGAGGCGTTCGTTCATCTAGCACAATAGAATGGGTTGCAGTGGAAACTTTTACTCTGGTTCTCACGGTGTTTCCTAGTGCTGGTTTGAAGTTCTTGCAGTTTTCACTTTAAAACCGGGTTGGAGCTAGTACCTCCCCTTATATATGTATGGAGTGGAGTATGCAACTGAAAAGAAATTTGTGTTCCCAACAAGCTATCTGACGGACGGCTTTCACACACACTTATCTTTCAGAATTGAGCATGTGGAGAGACGTTCGTTCATCTAGCTCAAAGGGAATGGGAAGCAGGAGAAATTTTTGCTCTATTTTCTCACTGTGTTTCCTAGTGCCGCTTTGAATTTCCTGCAGTTTTCAATGTAAAATCGAGTTTGAGATGGTACCTCCCCATATATATATATGGAGTGGAGCTTGCAACTGAAAAGAAACTTTGTGTTCCCAACAAGCTAGGTGAAGGTCGGATTTCACTCACACTAATCTCTCAGAACTGAGCACATGGAGAGACGTTCGTTCATCTAGCACAAAGGGAAAAGATTGAAGTTTAAATTTTTACTCTGGTTCTCAATATGTTTCCTAGTGCCGTTTGGAAGTTCCTGCAGTTTTCACTGTAAAACCGAGTTGGAGCTAGTACTCCCCTTATATATGTATGGAGTGGTGTATGCAGCTGAAAAGAAACTTTGTGTTCCCAACAAGCTAGGTGAAGGACGGCTTTCACACACACTTATCTCTCAGAACTGAGCATGTGGAAAGACTTTCGTTCATCTAGCCAAAAGGGAACGGATTGCAGGGGCAACTTTTACTCTGGTTTCTCAGTGTGTCTAGTAGTGCCGGTTTGAAGTTCCTGCAGTTTTCACTGTAAAACCGTGTTGGAGCTATTATCTCCCCTTATATATGTATGGAGTGGAGTATGCAACTGAAAAGAAACTATGTGTTCCCAAAAAGCTATGTGAAGGACGGCTTTCACACACAATTGTCTCTCAGAACTGAGCATGTGGGAGACGTTCGCTCATCTAGCTCAAAGGGAACGGGAAGCAGGAGAAACTTTTACTCTTTTTTCTCACTGTGTTTCCTAGTGCCTGTTTGAAGTTCCTGCAGGTTTCACTGTAAAATTGTGTTGTAGCTAGTACCTACCCATATATATGTATGGAGTGGAGTTTGCAACTGAAAAGAATTTTGTGTTCCCAAATACCTAGGTGAAGAACGGCTTTCACACACACTTTTCTCTCAGAACTGAGCATGTGAAGATACGTTCATTCATTTAGCAAAAAGGGAACGGGTTGTAGGAGAAACTTTTACTCTGGATTCTCAGTGTGTTTCCTAGTGCCGATTTGAAGTTCCTGTAGTTTTCACTGTAAAACTGTGTTGGAGCTGGTACCTCCCCATATATATTTAAGGATTAGAGATTGCAACTGAAAAGAAACTTTGTGTTCCCAACAAGCTAATTGAAGGACGGCTTTCACACACACTTATCTCTCAGAACTGAGCATTTGGAGAGCCGTTCGTTCATTTAGCACAAAGGGAACGGGTTGCAGGTGAAAGTTTTACTCTGGCTTCTCAGTGTGTTTCTTAGTGCCGGTTTGAATTTCCTGCAGTTTTCACTGTAAAACCGTGTTGGAGCTAGTACTTCCCCATATATTTGTATGGAGTAGAGTATGCTACTTAAAAGAAACTTTCTGTTCCCAACAAGCTCGGTGAAGTTCGGCTTTAACACAAACTTATCTCTGAGAAATGAGCATGTGGAGAGACGTTCGTTCATCTAGCTCAAAACAACGGGAAGCAGGAGAAACTTTTACTCAATTTTCTCACTGTGTTTCCTAGTGCCGTTATGAAGTTCCTGCAGTTTTCACAGTAAAACCGATTTGGAGCTAGTTCCTCCCCATATATATGTATGGAGTCGAGTTTGCAACGGAAAAGAAACTTTGTGTTCCCAACAAGCTAGGTGAATGACGGCTTTCACCAACACTTATCTCTCAGAAGTGAGCATGTGGAAAGTCGTTCGTTCATCAAGCAAAAAAGGGAATGGGTTGCAGGAGAAACTTTTACTCTGGTTTCTCAGTGTCTTTCCTAGCGCCGGTTTGAAGTTCCTGCAGTTTTCTCTGTAAAACCGAGTTGGAGCTGGTACCTCCCCATATATATATATGGAGTGGAGTTTGGAACTGAAAAGAAACTTTGTGTTCCCAACAAGCTAGGTGAAGGACGGATTTCAATCACACTTAGCTCTCAGAACTGAGCACGTGGAGAGACGTTCGTTCATCGAGCACAAAGGAACTGGTTGATGTGTAAATTTTTACTCTGGTTCTCAATATTTTTCCTAGTGCCTGTTGGAAGTTCCTGCAGTTATCACTGTAAAACCGAGTTGGAGCTAGTACTCCCCTTATATATGTATGGAGTGGTGTATGCCACTGAAAAGAAACTTTGTGTTCCCAACAAGCTAGGTGAAGGACGGCTTTCACACACACTTATCTCTCAGAACTGAGCATGTGGAGAGTCGTTCGTTCATCAAGCACAAAGGGAATGGGTTGCAGGGGAAACTTTTACTCTGGTTTCTCAGTGTGTTTCCTAGTGCCGGTTTGAAGTTCCTGCAGTTTTCACTGTAAAACGGAGTTGGAGCTTGTACGTCCCCGTATATATGTATGGAGTGGAGTATGCAACTGAAAAGAAACTTTGTGTTCCCAACAAGCTGGTTGAAGCACGGCTTTCACACACAATTATCTCTCAGAACTGAGCACGTGGAGAGTCGTTCGTTCATCTAGCACAAAGGGAACGGGTTGATGTGTAAATTTTTACTTTGGTTCTCAGTGTGTTTCCTAGTGCCGGTTGGAAGTTCCTGCAGTTTTCACTGTAAAACCGAGTTGCAGATAGTACATCCCCTTATATATGTATGGAGTGGTGTATGCCACTGAAAAGACACTTTGTGTTCCCAACAATCTAGGTGAAGGACGGCTTTCACACATACTTATCTCTCAGAACTGAGCATGTGGAGAGACGTTCATTCATCTAGCCAAAAGGGAACGGATTGCAGGGGCAACTTTTACTCTGGTTTCTCAGTGTGTCTACTATTGCCGGTTTGAATTTCCTGCAGGTTTCACTGTAAAACCGAGTGGGAGCTGGTACCTCCCCATATACATGTATGGAGTGGATTATGCAACTTAAAAGAAACTTTGTGTTCCCAACAAGCTAGGTGAAGGTCGACTTTAACACATACTAATCTCTGAGAACTGAGCATGTGGAGAGACGTTCGTTCATCTAGCTCAAAGGGAACGGGAAGCAGGAGAAACTTTTGCTCTATTTTCTCACTGTGTTTCCTAGTGCCGGTATGAAGTTCCTGCAGTTTTCACAGTAAAACCGATTTGGAGCTAGTACATCCCCATATATATGTATGGAGTGGTGTTTGCAATGGAAAAGAAACTTTGTGTTCCCAACAAGCTAGGTGAATGACGGCTTTCACCCACACTTATCTCTCAGAACTGAGCATGTTGAGAGACGTTTGTTCCTCAAGCAAAAAAGGGAATCGGTTGCCGGAGAAACTTTTACTCTGGTTTCTCATTGTGTTTCCCAGTGCCGGTTTGAAGTTCCTGCAGTTTTCACTGTAAAACCGTGTTGGAGCTAGTACTTCCCCATATATTTGTATGGAGTAGAGTATGCTACTTAAAAGAAACTTTCTGTTCCCAACAAGCTCGGTGAAGGTCGGCTTTAACACAAACTTATCTCTGAGAAATGAGCATGTGGAGAGACGTTCGTTCATCTAGCTCAAAACAACGGGAAGCAGGAGAAACTTTTGCTCAATTTTCTCACTGTGTTTCCTAGTGCCGTTATGAAGTTCCTGCAGTTTTCACAGTAAAACCGATTTGGAGCTAGTTCCTCCCCATATATATGTATGGAGTCGAGTTTGCAACGGAAAAGAAACTTTGTGTTCCCAACAAGCTAGGTGAATGATGGCTTTCACCAACACTTATCTCTCAGAAGTGAGCATGTGGAAAGTCGTTCGTTCATCAAGCAAAAAAGGGAATGGGTTGCAGGAGAAACTTTTACTCTGGTTTCTCAGTGTCTTTCCTAGTGCCGGTTTGAAGTTCCTGCAGTTTTCTCTGTAAAACCGATTTGGAGCTGGTACCTCCCCATATATATATATGGAGTGGAGTTTGCAACTGAAAAGAAACTTTGTGTTCCCAACAAGCTGGTTGAAGCACGGCTTTCACACACAATTATCTCTCAGAACTGAGCACGTGGAGAGTCGTTCGTTCATCTAGCACAAAGGGAACGGGTTGATGTGTAAATTTTTACTTTGGTTCTCAGTGTGTATCCTAGTGCCGGTTGGAAGTTCCTGCAGTTTTCACTGTAAAACCGAGTTGCAGATAGTACATCCCCTTATATATGTATGGAGTGGTGTATGCCACTGAAAAGAAACTTTGTGTTCCCAACAATCTAGGTGAAGGACGGCTTTCACACATACTTATTTCTCAGAACTGAGCATGTGGAGAGACGTTCATTCATCTAGCCAAAAGGGAACGGATTGCAGGGGCAACTTTTACTCTGGTTTCTCAGTGTGTCTACTAGTGCCGGTTTGAATTTCCTGCAGGTTTCACTGTAAAACCGAGTGGGAGCTGGTACCTCCCCATATACATGTATGGAGTGGAGTATGCAACTTAAAAGAAACTTTGTGTTCCCAACAAGCTAGGTGAAGGTCGACTTTAACACATACTAATCTCTGAGCACTGAGCATGTGGAGAGACGTTCGTTCATCTAGCTCAAAGGGAACGGGAAGCAGGAGAAACTTTTGCTCTATTTTCTCACTGTGTTTCCTAGTGCCGGTATGAATTTCCTGCAGTTTTCACAGTAAAACCGATTTGGAGCTAGTACATCCCCATATATATGTATGGAGTGGTGTTTGCAATGGAAAAGAAACTTTGTGTTCCCAACAAGCTAGGTGAATGACGGCTTTCACCCACACTTATCTCTCAGAACTGAGCATGTTGAGAGACGTTTGTTCCTCAAGCAAAAAAGGGAATCGGTTGCCGGAGAAACTTTTACTCTGGTTTCTCATTGTGTTTCCCAGTGCCGGGTTGAAGTTCCTGCAGTTTTCACTGTAAAACGGATTTGGAGCTCGTACCTCCCCATATATATGTATGGAGTGGGGTTTGCAACTGAAAAGAAACTTTTTGTTCCGAACAAGCTAGGTGAAGGACGGCTTTCACACACACTTATCTCTCAGATATGAGCATGTGGAGAGGCGTTCGTTCATCTAGCACAATAGAATGGGTTGCAGTGGAAACTTTTACCCTGGTTCTCACGGTGTTTCCTAGTGCCGGTTTGAAGTTCTTGCAGTTTTCACTTTAAAACCGGGTTGGAGCTAGTACCTCCCCTTATATATGTATGGAGTGGAGTATGCAACTGAAAAGAAATTTGTGTTCCCAACAAGCTATCTGACGGACGGCTTTCACACACACTTATCTTTCAGAATTGAGCATGTGGAGAGACGTTCGTTCATCTAGCTCAAAGGGAATGGGAAGCAGGAGAAACTTTTGCTCTATTTTCTCACTGTGTTTCCTAGTGCCGCTTTGAATTTCCTGCAGTTTTCAATGTAAAATCGAGTTTGAGATGGTACCTCCCCATATATATATATGGAGTGGAGCTTGCAACTGAAAAGAAACTTTGTGTTCCCAACAAGCTAGGTGAAGGACGGATTTCACTCACACTAATCTCTCAGAACTGAGCACATGGAGAGACCTTCGTTCATGTAGCACAAAGGGAAAAGATTGAAGTTTAAATTTTTACTCTGGTTCTCAATATGTTTCCTAGAGCTGTTTGGAAGTTCCTGCAGTTTTCACTGTAAAACCGAGTTGGAGCTAGTACTCCCCTTATATATGTATGGAGTGGTGTATGCAGCTGAAAAGAAACTTTGTGTTCCCAACAAGCTAGGTGAAGGACGGCTTTCACACACACTTATCTCTCAGAACTGAGCATGTGGAGAAACTTTCGTTCATCTAGCCAAAAGGGAACGGATTGCAGGGGCAACTTTTACTCTGGTTTCTCAGTGTGTCTACTAGTGCCCGTTTGAAGTTCCTGCAGTTTTCACTGTAAAACCGTGTTGGAGCTATTATCTCCCCTTATATATGTATGGAGTGGAGTATGCAACTGAAAAGAAACTATGTGTTCCCAAAAAGCTATGTGAAGGACGGCTTTCACACACAATTGTCTCTCAGAACTGAGCATGTGAAGATACGTTCATTCATTTAGCAAAAAGGGAACGGGTTGTAGGAGAAACTTTTACTCTGGATTCTCAGTGTGTTTCCTAGTGCCGATTTGAAGTTCCTGTAGTTTTCACTGTAAAACTGTGTTGGAGCTGGTACCTCCCCATATATATTTAAGGATTAGAGATTGCAACTGAAAAGAAACTTTGTGTTCCCAACAAGCTAATTGAAGGACGGCTTTCACACACACTTATCTCTCAGAACTGAGCATTTGGAGAGCCGTTCGTTCATTTAGCACAAAGGGAACGGGTTGCAGGTGAAAGTTTTACTCTGGCTTCTCAGTGTGTTTCTTAGTGCCGGTTTGAATTTCCTGCAGTTTTCACTGTAAAACCGTGTTGGAGCTAGTACTTCCCCATATATTTGTATGGAGTAGAGTATGCTACTTAAAAGAAACTTTCTGTTCCCAACAAGCTCGGTGAAGGTCGGCTTTAACACAAACTTATCTCTGAGAAATGAGCATGTGGAGAGACGTTCGTTCATCTAGCTCAAAACAATGGGAAGCAGGAGAAACTTTTACTCAATTTTCTCACTGTGTTTCCTAGTGCCGTTATGAAGTTCCTGCAGTTTTCACAGTAAAACCGATTTGGAGCTAGTTCCTCCCCATATATATGTATGGAGTCGAGTTTGCAACGGAAAAGAAACTTTGTGTTCCCAACAAGCTACGTGAATGATGGCTTTCACCAACACTTATCTCTCAGAAGTGAGCATGTGGAAAGTCGTTCGTTCATCAAGCAAAAAAGGGAATGGGTTGCAGGAGAAACTTTTACTCTGGTTTCTCAGTGTCTTTCCTAGTGCCGGTTTGAAGTTCCTGCAGTTTTCTCTGAAAAACCGAGTTGGAGCTGGTACCTCCCCATATATATATATGGAGTGGAGTTTGCAACTGAAAAGAAACTTTGTGTTCCCAACAAGCTAGGTGAAGGATGGATTTCAATCACACTTAGCTCTCAGAACTGAGCACGTGTAGAGAAGTTCGTTCATCGAGCACAAAGGAACTGGTTGATGTGTAAATTTTTACTCTGGTTCTCAATATTTTTCCTAGTGCCTGTTGGAAGTTCCTGCAGTTATCACTGTAAAACCGAGTTGGAGCTAGTACTCCCCTTATATATGTATGGAGTGGTGTATGCCACTGAAAAGAAACTTGTGTTCCCAACAAGCTAGGTGACGGACGGCTTTCACACACACTTATCTCTCAGAACTGAGCATGTGGAGAGTCGTTCGTTCATCAAGCACAAAGGGAATGGGTTGCAGGGGAAACTTTTACTCTGGTTTCTCAGTGTGTTTCCTAGTGCCGGTTTGAAGTTCCTGCAGTTTTCACTGTAAAACGGAGCTGGAGCTTGTACGTCCCCGTATATATGTATGGAGTGGAGTATGCAACTGAAAAGAAACTTTGTGTTCCCAACAAGCTGGTTGAAGCACGGCTTTCACACACAATTATCTCTCAGAACTGAGCACGTGGAGAGTCGTTCGTTCATCTAGCACAAAGGGAACGGGTTGATGTGTAAATTTTTACTTTGGTTCTCAGTGTGTTTCCTAGTGCCGGTTGGAAGTTCCTGCAGTTTTCACTGTAAAACCGAGTTGGAGATAGTACATCCCCTTATATATGTATGGAGTGGTGTATGCCACTGAAAAGACACTTTGTGTTCCCAACAATCTAGGTGAAGGACGGCTTTCACACATACTTATTTCTCAGAACTGAGCATGTGGAGAGACGTTCATTCATCTAGCCAAAAGGGAACGGATTGCAGGGGCAACTTTTACTCTGGTTTCTCAGTGTGTCTACTAGTGCCGGTTTGAATTTCCTGCAGGTTTCACTGTAAAACCGAGTGGGAGCTGGTACCTCCCCATATACATGTATGGAGTGGAGTATGCAACTTAAAAGAAACTTTGTGTTCCCAACAAGCTAGGTGAAGGTCGACTTTAACACATACTAATCTCTGAGAACTGAGCATGTGGAGAGACGTTCGTTCATCTAGCTCAAAGGGAACGGGAAGCAGGAGAAACTTTTGCTCTATTTTCTCACTGTGTTTCCTAGTGCCGGTATGAAGTTCCTGCAGTTTTCACAGTAAAACCGATTTGGAGCTAGTACATCCCCATATATATGTATGGAGTGGTGTTTGCAATGGAAAAGAAACTTTGTGTTCCCAACAAGCTAGGTGAATGACGGCTTTCACCCACACTTATCTCTCAGAACTGAGCATGTTGAGAGACGTTTGTTCCTCAAGCAAAAAAGGGAATCGGTTGCCGGAGAAACTATTACTCTGGTTTCTCATTGTGTTTCCCAGTGCCGGTTTGAAGTTCCTGCAGTTTTCACTGTAAAACGGATTTGGAGCTCGTACCTCCCCATATATATGTATGGAGTGGGGTTTGCAACTGAAAAGAAACTTTTTGTTCCGAACAAGCTAGGTGAAGGACGGCTTTCACACACACTTATCTCTCAGAAATGAGCATGTGGAGAGGCGTTCGTTCATCTAGCACAATAGAATGGGTTGCAGTGGAAACTTTTACTCTGGTTCTCACGGTTTTTCCTAGTGCCGGTTTGAAGTTCTTGCAGTTTTCACTTTAAAACCGGGTTGGAGCTAGTACCTCCCCTTATATATGTATGGAGTGGAGTATGCAACTGAAAAGAAATTTGTGTTCCCAACAAGCTATCTGACGGACGGCTTTCACACACACTTATCTTTCAGAATTGAGCATGTGGAGAGACGTTCGTTCATCTAGCTCAAAGGGAATGGGAAGCAGGAGAAACTTTTGCTCTATTTTCTCACTGTGTTTCCTAGTGCCGCTTTGAATTTCCTGCAGTTTTCAATGTAAAATCGAGTTTGAGATGGTACCTCCCCATATATATATATGGAGTGGAGCTTGCAACTGAAAAGAAACTTTGTGTTCCCAAAAAGCTATGTGCAGGACGGATTTCCACACACTTATCTCTCAGAACAGAGAATGTGGAGAGTCGTTCGTTCATCAAGCACAAAGGGAACGGATTGAAGTGTAAATTTTTACTCTGGTTCTCAATATGTTTCCTAGTGCCGTTTGGAAGTTCCTGCAATTTTCACTGTAAAACCGAGTTGGAGCTATTACTCCCCTTATATATGTATGGAGTGGAGTATGCAACTGAAAAGAAACTATGTGTTCCCAAAAGCTATGTGAAGGACGGCTTTCACACACAATTGTCTCTCAGAACTGAGCATGTGGAGAGACGTTCGTTCATCTAGCCAAAAGGGAACGGATTGCAGGGGCAACTTTTACTCTGGTTTCTCAGTGTGTCTAGTAGTGCCGGTTTGAAGTTACTGCAGTTTTCACTGTAAAACCGTGTTGGAGCTATTATTTCCCCTTATATATGTATGGAGTGGAGTATGCAACTGAAAAGAAACTATGTGTTCCCAAAAAGCTATGTGAAGGACGGCTTTCACACACAACTGTCTCTCAGAACTGAGCATGTGGGAGACGTTCGCTCATCCAGCTCAAAGGGAACGGGAAGCAGGAGAAACTTTTACTCTTTTTTCTCACTGTGTTTCCTAGTGCCGGTTTGAAGTTCCTGCACTTTTCACTGTATAACTGAGTTGTAGGTAGTTCCTACCCATATATATGTATGGAGTGGGGTTTGCAACTGAAAAGAAATTTGTGTTCCCAAATAGCTAGGTGAAGAACGGCTTTCACACACACTTTTCTCTCAGAACTGAGCATGTGAAGATACGTTCATTCATTTAGCAAAAAGGGAACGGGTTGTAGGAGAAACTTTTACTCTGGATTCTCAGTGTGTTTCCTAGTGCCGATTTGAAGTTCCTGTAGTTTTCACTGTAAAACTGAGTTGGAGCTGGTACCTCCCCATATATATTTAAGGATTAGAGATTGCAACTGAAAAGAAACTTTGTGTTCCCAACAAGCTAATTGAAGGACGGCTTTCACACACACTTATCTCTCAGAACTGAGCATTTGGAGAGCCGTTCGTTCATTTAGCACAAAGGGAACGGGTTGCAGGTGAAAGTTTTACTCTGGCTTCTCAGTGTGTTTCTTAGTGCCGGTTTGAATTTCCTGCAGTTTTCACTGTAAAACCGTGTTGGAGCTAGTACTTCCCCATATATTTGTATGGAGTAGAGTATGCTACTTAAAAGAAACTTTCTGTTCCCAACAAGCTCGGTGAAGGTCGGCTTTAACACAAACTTATCTCTGAGAAATGAGCATGTGGAGAGACGTTCGTTCATCTAGCTCAAAACAACGGGAAGCAGGAGAAACTTTTACTCAATTTTCTCACTGTGTTTCCTAGTGCCGTTATGAAGTTCCTGCAGTTTTCACAGTAAAACCGATTTGGAGCTAGTTCCTCCCCATATATATGTATGGAGTCGAGTTTGCAACGGAAAAGAAACTTTGTGTTCCCAACAAGCTAGGTGAATGACGGCTTTCACCAACACTTATCTCTCAGAAGTGAGCATGTGGAAAGTCGTTCGTTCATCAAGCAAAAAAGGGAATGGGTTGCAGGAGAAACTTTTACTCTGGTTTCTCAGTGTCTTTCCTAGTGCCGGTTTGAAGTTCCTTCAGTTTTCACTGTAAAATTGAGTTGGAGCTATTACCTCCCCACATAAATGAATATAGTGGAGTTTGCAACTGAAAAGAAACTTTTTGTTCCGAACAAGCTAGGTGAAGGACGGCTTTCACACACACTTATCTCTCAGAAATGAGCATGTGGAGAGGCGTTCGTTCATCTAGCACAATAGAATGGGTTGCAGTGGAAACTTTTATTCTGGTTCTCACGGTGTTTCCTAGTGCCGGTTTGAAGTTCTCGCAGTTTCCCCTGTTAAACCGTGTTGGAGCTGCTACCTCCCAATATACATGTATGGAGTGGAGTATGCAAATTAAAAGAAAGTTTGTGTTCCCAACAAGCTAGGTGAAGATCGGCTTCCACACACACTTAACTCTCAGAACTGAGCATGTGGAGAGTCTTTCGTTCATCTAGCACAAAGGGAACGGGTTGCAGGAGAAACTTTTACTCTGATTTCTCAGTGAGATTACTAGTGCCGGTTTGAAGTTCCTGCAGTTTTCACTGTAAAACCGAGTTGGAACTATTATCTCCCCTTATATATGTATGGAGTGGAGTATGCAACTGAAAAGAAACTTTGTGTTCCCAAAAAGCTATGTGAAGTACGGCTTTCACACACAATTATCTCTCAGAAATGAGCATGTGGGAGACGTTCGCTCATCTAGGTCAAAGGGAACGGGAAGCAGGAGAAAATTTTACTCTTTTTTCTCACTGTGTTCCCTAGTGCCCGTTTGAAGTTCCTGCAGTTTTCACTGTAAAATTGAGTTGTAGCTAGTACCTACCCATATATATTTATGGAGTGGAGATTGCAACTGAAAAGAAATTTGTATTCCCAAAAAGCTAGGTGAAGAACGGCTTTCACACAGAATTTTCGCTCAGAACTGAGCATGTGGAGAGACGTTCATTCATTTAGGAAAAAGGGAACGGGTTGCAGGAGAAACATTTACTCTGGATTCTCAGTGTGTTTCCTTGTGCCGATTTGAAGTTCCTGCAGTTTTCACTGTAAAACTGAGTTGGAGCTGGTACCTCCCCATATATATTTATGGATTAGTGTTTGCAACTGAAAAGAAACTTTGTGTTCCCAACAAAATATTTTGAGGACGGCTTTAACACACACTTATCTCTCAGAACTGAGCATGTTTAGAGTACTTCGTTCATCTAGCACAAAGGGAACTTTTTGCAGAGGAAACTTTTACTCTGATTTCTCAGTGAGATTCCTAGTGCCGGTTTGAATTTCCTGCAGTTTTCACTGTAAAACCGAGTTGGAGTTTTTATCTCCCCTTATATATGTATGGAGTCGAGTATGCAAATGGAAAGGAACTTTGTGTTCCCAAAAAGGTATGTGAAGGACGGCTTTCACACACAATTATCTCTCAGAAATGAGCATGTGGAGAAACGTTCGTTCATCTAACTCAAAGGGAATAGGAAGCAGGAGAAACCTTTATTCTATTTTCTCACTGTGTTTCCTAGTGCCGTTTTGAAGTTCCTGCATTTTTCACTGTAAAATTGAGTTGGGGCTAGTACCTACCCATATATATGTATGGAGTGGAGTTTGCAACTGAAAAGAAATTTGTGTTCCCAAAAAGCTATGTGAAGAACGGCTTTCACACACACTTATCTCTCAGAACTGTGCATGAGGAGAGTCGTTCGTTCATCTAGCACAAAGGGAACGGGTTGCAGGGGAAACTTTTACTCTGGTTTCTCAGTGTGTTTCCTAGTTCCGGTTTGAAGTTCCTGCAGTTTTCACTGTAAAACCGAGTTGGAGCAAGTACCTCCCCATATATATGTATGGAGTGGAGTATGCAACTGAAAAGAAACTTTGTGTTCCCAAAAAGCTAGGTGAAGGACGGCTTTCACACACACTTTACTCTCAGAACTTAGCATGTGGAGAGACGTTCGTTCATTTAGCAAAAAGGGAACGGGTTGCAGGAGAAACTATTACTATGGATTCTCAGTGTGTTTCCTAGAGCCATTTTGAATTTCCTGCAGTTTTCACTGTAAAGCCGAGTTGGAGATGGTACCACCCCATATATATGTATGGAGTGATATTGACAACTAAAAAGAAACTTTGTGTTCCCAAAAAGCTAGCTGAAGGACGGCTTTCACACAAAATTATCTCTGAGAACTGAGCATGTGGAGAGACGGTCTTTCATCTAGCTCAAAGGGAACGGGAAGGAGTAGAAAGTTTTACTCTATTTTCTCACTGTGTTTCCTAGTGACGGTTTGAATTTCCTGCACTTTTCACTGTAAAATCGAGTTGGAGCTTGTACTTCCCCATATATATGTATTAAGTGGAGTATGCAACTGAAAAGAAACTTTGTATTCCCAACAAGCTAGTTGAAGGACGGCTTTAACACAAACTTATCTCTGAGATCTGAGCATCTGGAGAGAAGTTCGTTCATTTATCTCAAAGGGAACGGGAACCAAGAGAAACTTTTTCTCTATTTTCTCACTGTTTTTCCTAGTGCCTGTTTGAACTCCCTGCAGTTTTCACTGTAAAACCGAGTTGGATATATTACCTCCCCATATATATGTATGGAGTGGAGAATGCAACTGAAAAGAAACTATGTGTTCCCAAAAAGCTATGTGAAGGACGGCTTTCACACACAACTGTCTCTCAGAACTGAGCATGTGGGAGACGTTCGCTCATCTAGCTCAAAGGGAACGGGAAGCAGGAGAAACTTTTACTCTTTTTTCTCACTGTGTTTCCTAGTGCCGGTTTGAAGTTCCTGCACTTTTCACTGTATAACTGAGTTGTAGGTAGTTCCTACCCATATATATGTATGGAGTGGGGTTTGCAACTGAAAAGAAATTTGTGTTCCCAAATAGCTAGGTGAAGAACGGCTTTCAAACACACTTTTCTCTCAGAACTGAGCATGTGAAGATACGTTCATTCATTTAGCAAAAAGGGAACGGGTTGTAGGAGAAACTTTTACTCTGGATTCTCAGTGTGTTTCCTAGTGCCGATTTGAAGTTCCTGTAGTTTTCACTGTAAAACTGAGTTGGAGCTGGTACCTCCCCATATATATTTAAGGATTAGAGATTGCAACTGAAAAGAAACTTTGTGTTCCCAACAAGCTAATTGAAGGACGGCTTTCACACACACTTATCTCTCAGAACTGAGCATTTGGAGAGCCGTTCGTTCATTTAGCACAAAGGGAACGGGAAGCAGGAGAAACTTTTGCTCTATTTTCTCACTGTGTTTCCTAGTGCCGGTATGAAGTTCCTGCAGTTTTCACAGTAAAACCGATTTGGAGCTAGTACATCCCCATATATATGTATGGAGTGGTGTTTGCAATGGAAAAGAAACTTTGTGTTCCCAACAAGCTAGGTGAATGACGGCTTTCACCCACACTTATCTCTCAGAACTGAGCATGTTGAGAGACGTTTGTTCCTCAAGCAAAAAAGGGAATCGGTTGCCGGAGAAACTATTACTCTGGTTTCTCATTGTGTTTCCCACTGCCGGTTTGAAGTTCCTGCAGTTTTCACTGTAAAACGGATTTGGAGCTCGTACCTCCCCATATATATGTATGGAGTGGGGTTTGCAACTGAAAAGAAACTTTTTGTTCCGAACAAGCTAGGTGAAGGACGGCTTTCACACACACTTATCTCTCAGAAATGAGCATGTGGAGAGGCGTTCGTTCATCTAGCACAATAGAATGGGTTGCAGTGGAAACTTTTACTCTGGTTCTCACGGTTTTTCCTAGTGCCGGTTTGAAGTTCTTGCAGTTTTCACTTTAAAACCGGGTTGGAGCTAGTACCTCCCCTTATATATGTATGGAGTGGAGTATGCAACTGAAAAGAAATTTGTGTTCCCAACAAGCTATCTGACGGACGGCTTTCACACACACTTATCTTTCAGAATTGAGCATGTGGAGAGACGTTCGTTCATCTAGCTCAAAGGGAATGGGAAGAAGGAGAAACTTTTGCTCTATTTTCTCACTGTGTTTCCTAGTGCCGCTTTGAATTTCCTGCAGTTTTCAATGTAAAATCGAGTTTGAGATGGTACCTCCCCATATATATATATGGAGTGGAGCTTGCAACTGAAAAGAAACTTTGTGTTCCCAAAAAGCTATGTGCAGGACGGATTTCCACACACTTATCTCTCAGAACAGAGAATGTGGAGAGTCGTTCGTTCATCAAGCACAAAGGGAACGGATTGAAGTGTAAATTTTTACTCTGGTTCTCAATATGTTTCCTAGTGCCGTTTGGAAGTTCCTGCAATTTTCACTGTAAAACCGAGTTGGAGCTATTACTCCCCTTATATATGTATGGAGTGGAGTATGCAACTGAAAAGAAACTATGTGTTCCCAAAAGCTATGTGAAGGACGGCTTTCACACACAATTGTCTCTCAGAACTGAGCATGTGGAGAGACGTTCGTTCATCTAGCCAAAAGGGAACGGATTGCAGGGGCAACTTTTACTCTGGTTTCTCAGTGTGTCTAGTAGTGCCGGTTTGAAGTTCCTGCAGTTTTCACTGTAAAACCGTGTTGGAGCTATTATCTCCCCTTATATATGTATGGAGTGGAGTATGCAACTGAAAAGAAACTATGGGTTCCCAAAAAGCTATGTGAAGGACGGCTTTCACACACAACTGTCTCTCAGAACTGAGCATGTGGGAGACGTTCGCTCATCTAGCTCAAAGGGAACGGGAAGCAGGAGAAACTTTTACTCTTTTTTCTCACTGTGTTTCCTAGTGCCGGTTTGAAGTTCCTGCACTTTTCACTGTATAACTGAGTTGTAGGTAGTTCCTACCCATATATATGTATGGAGTGGGGTTTGCAACTGAAAAGAAATTTGTGTTCCCAAATAGCTAGGTGAAGAACGGCTTTCACACACACTTTTCTCTCAGAACTGAGCATGTGAAGATACGTTCATTCATTTAGCAAAAAGGGAACGGGTTGTAGGAGAAACTTTTACTCTGGATTCTCAGTGTGTTTCCTAGTGCCGATTTGAAGTTCCTGTAGTTTTCACTGTAAAACTGAGTTGGAGCTGGTACCTCCCCATATATATTTAAGGATTAGAGATTGCAACTGAAAAGAAACTTTGTGTTCCCAACAAGCTAATTGAAGGACGGCTTTCACACACACTTATCTCTCAGAACTGAGCATTTGGAGAGCCGTTCGTTCATTTAGCACAAAGGGAACGGGTTGCAGGTGAAAGTTTTACTCTGGCTTCTCAGTGTGTTTCTTAGTGCCGGTTTGAATTTCCTGCAGTTTTCACTGTAAAACCGTGTTGGAGCTAGTACTTCCCCATATATTTGTATGGAGTAGAGTATGCTACTTAAAAGAAACTTTCTGTTCCCAACAAGCTCGGTGAAGGTCGGCTTTAACACAAACTTATCTCTGAGAAATGAGCATGTGGAGAGACGTTCGTTCATCTAGCTCAAAACAACGGGAAGCAGGAGAAACTTTTACTCAATTTTCTCACTGTGTTTCCTAGTGCCGTTATGAAGTTCCTGCAGTTTTCACAGTAAAACCGATTTGGAGCTAGTTCCTCCCCATATATATGTATGGAGTCGAGTTTGCAACGGAAAAGAAACTTTGTGTTCCCAACAAGCTAGGTGAATGACGGCTTTCACCAACACTTATCTCTCAGAAGTGAGCATGTGGAAAGTCGTTCGTTCATCAAGCAAAAAAGGGAATGGGTTGCAGGAGAAACTTTTACTCTGGTTTCTCAGTGTCTTTCCTAGTGCCGGTTTGAAGTTCCTTCAGTTTTCACTGTAAAATTGAGTTGGAGCTATTACCTCCCCACATAAATGAATATAGTGGAGTTTGCAACTGAAAAGAAACTTTTTGTTCCGAACAAGCTAGGTGAAGGACGGCTTTCACACACACTTATCTCTCAGAAATGAGCATGTGGAGAGGCGTTCGTTCATCTAGCACAATAGAATGGGTTGCAGTGGAAACTTTTATTCTGGTTCTCACGGTGTTTCCTAGTGCCGGTTTGAAGTTCTCGCAGTTTCCCCTGTTAAACCGTGTTGGAGCTGCTACCTCCCAATATACATGTATGGAGTGGAGTATGCAAATTAAAAGAAAGTTTGTGTTCCCAACAAGCTAGGTGAAGATCGGCTTCCACACACACTTAACTCTCAGAACTGAGCATGTGGAGAGTCTTTCGTTCATCTAGCACAAAGGGAACGGGTTGCAGGAGAAACTTTTACTCTGATTTCTCAGTGAGATTACTAGTGCCGGTTTGAAGTTCCTGCAGTTTTCACTGTAAAACCGAGTTGGAACTATTATCTCCCCTTATATATGTATGGAGTGGAGTATGCAACTGAAAAGAAACTTTGTGTTCCCAAAAAGCTATGTGAAGTACTGCTTTCACACACAATTATCTCTCAGAAATGAGCATGTGGGAGACGTTCGCTCATCTAGGTCAAAGGGAACGGGAAGCAGGAGAAAATTTTACTCTTTTTTCTCACTGTGTTCCCTAGTGCCCGTTTGAAGTTCCTGCAGTTTTCACTGTAAAATTGAGTTGTAGCTAGTACCTACCCATATATATTTATGGAGTGGAGATTGCAACTGAAAAGAAATTTGTATTCCCAAAAAGCTAGGTGAAGAACGGCTTTCACACAGAATTTTCGCTCAGAACTGAGCATGTGGAGAGACGTTCATTCATTTAGGAAAAAGGGAACGGGGTGCAGGAGAAACATTTAGTCTGGATTCTCAGTGTGTTTCCTTGTGCCGATTTGAAGTTCCTGCAGTTTTCACTGTAAAACTGAGTTGGAGCTGGTACCTCCCCATATATATTTATGGATTAGTGTTTGCAACTGAAAAGAAACTTTGTGTTCCCAACAAAATATTTTGAGGACGGCTTTAACACACACTTATCTCTCAGAACTGAGCATGTTTAGAGTACTTCGTTCATCTAGCACAAAGGGAACTTTTTGCAGAGGAAACTTTTACTCTGATTTCTCAGTGAGATTCCTAGTGCCGGTTTGAATTTCCTGCAGTTTTCACTGTAAAACCGAGTTGGAGTTTTTATCTCCCCTTATATATGTATGGAGTCGAGTATGCAAATGGAAAGGAACTTTGTGTTCCCAAAAAGGTATGTGAAGGACGGCTTTCACACACAATTATCTCTCAGAAATGAGCATGTGGAGAAACGTTCGTTCATCTAACTCAAAGGGAATGGGAAGCAGGAGAAACCTTTATTCTATTTTCTCACTGTGTTTCCTAGTGCCGTTTTGAAGTTCCTGCATTTTTCACTGTAAAATTGAGTTGGGGCTAGTACCTACCCATATATATGTATGGAGTGGAGTTTGCAACTGAAAAGAAATTTGTGTTCCCAAAAAGCTATGTGAAGAACGGCTTTCACACACACTTAACTCTCAGAACTGTGCATGAGGAGAGTCGTTCGTTCATCTAGCACAAAGGGAACGGGTTGCAGGGGAAACTTTTACTCTGGTTTCTCAGTGTGTTTCCTAGTTCCGGTTTGAAGTTCCTGCAGTTTTCACTGTAAAACCGAGTTGGAGCAAGTACCTCCCCATATATATGTATGGAGTGGAGTATGCAACTGAAAAGAAACTTTGTGTTCCCAAAAAGCTAGGTGAAGGACGGCTTTCACACACACTTTACTCTCAGAACTTAGCATGTGGAGAGACGTTCGTTCATTTAGCATAAAGGGAACGGGTTGCAGGAGAAACTATTACTATGGATTCTCAGTGTGTTTCCTAGTGCCATTTTGAATTTCCTGCAGTTTTCACTGTAAAGCCGAGTTGGAGATGGTACCACCCCATATATATGTATGGAGTGATATTGACAACTAAAAAGAAACTTTGTGTTCCCAAAAAGCTAGCTGAAGGACGGCTTTCACACAAAATTATCTCTGAGAACTGAGCATGTGGAGAGACGGTCTTTCATCTAGCTTAAAGGGAACGGGAAGGAGTAGAAAGTTTTACTCTATTTTCTCACTGTGTTTCCTAGTGACGGTTTGAATTTCCTGCACTTTTCACTGTAAAATCGAGTTGGAGCTTGTACTTCCCCATATATATGTATTAAGTGGAGTATGCAACTGAAAAGAAACTTTGTATTCCCAACAAGCTAGTTGAAGGACGGCTTTAACACAAACTTATCTCTGAGATCTGAGCATCTGGAGAGAAGTTCGTTCATTTATCTCAAAGGGAACGGGAACCAAGAGAAACTTTTTCTCTATTTTCTCACTGTTTTTCCTAGTGCCTGTTTGAACTCCCTGCAGTTTTCACTGTAAAACCGAGTTGGATATATTACCTCCCCATATATATGTATGGATTGGAGTTTGCAACTGAAAAGAAACTTTGTGTTCCCAAAAAGCTATCTGAAGGACGGCTTTCACACACACTTATCTCTCAGAACTGAGCATGTGGAGTGTCGTTCGTTCATCTAGCACAAAGGGAACGGATTGAAGGGGAAACTTTTACTCTGGTTTCTCAGTGTGTTTCCTAGTGCCGGTTTGAAGTTCCTGCAGTTTTCACTGTAAAACCGAGTTGGAGCTAGTACTTCCCCATTTATAAGTATGGAGAGGAGTAAGCAACTGAAAAGAAACTTTGTGTTCCCAACAAGCTAGTTGAAGTACGGCTTTCACACATACTTATCTCTGAGAACTGAGCATGTGGAAAGACTTTCGTTCATCTAGCTCAAAGGAACGGGAAACAAGAGAAACTTTTACACTATTTTCTCACTGTGTTTCCTAGTGCCCGTTTGAAGTTCCTGCAGTTTTCACTGAAAAACCGTGTAGGAAATAGTACCTCACTATATATATGTATGGAGTGTAGTTTGCTACTAAAGAGTAACTTTGTGTTCCCATCAAGCTATTTGAAGGACGGCTTTCACACACACCTATCTCTCTGAACTGAGCATGTGGAGAGAAGTTCGTTCATCTAGCTAAAAGGGAACGGGAAGCAGGAGAAACTTTTAATCTATTTTCTCACTGTGTTTCCTAGTGTCGGTTTGAAGTTCCTGCAGTTTTCACTGTAAAACCGTGTTGGAGCTAGTACCTCCCCATATATAAGTATGGAATGGAGTTTACAACTGAAAAGAAACTTTGTGTTATCAACAATCTAGCTGAAGGACGGCTTTCACACACACTTATCTCTCAGAACTGAGCATGAGGAGAGTCTTTCGTTCATCTAGCACAAAGGGAACGGGTTGCAGGAGAAACTTTTACTCTGGATTCTCAGTGTGTTTCCTAGTTCCGATTTGAAGTTCCTGCAGTTTACACTGTAAAACCGAGTTGGAGCTAGTATCTCCCCATATATATGTAAGGAGTGGAGTATGCAACTGAAAAGAAACTTTTTGTTCTCAACAAGCTAGGTGAAGGACGGCTTTCACACACACTTTACTCTCAGAACTGAGCATGTGGAGAGACGTTCGTTCATTTAGCAAATAGGAACGGGTTGCAGGAGAAACTTATACACTGGATTCTCAGTGTGTTTCCTAGTGCCGGTTTGAAGTTCCTGCAGTTTTCACTGTAAATCCGAGTTGGAGATGGTACCACCCCATATATATGTATGGAGTGGTATTGACAACTAAAAAGAAACTTTGTGTTCCCAAAAAGCTAGCTGAAGGACGGCTTTCACACAAAATTATCTCTGAGAACTGAGCATGTGGAGAGACGGTCTTTCATCTAGCTCAAAGGGAACGGGAAGGAGTAGAAAGTTTTACTCTATTTTCTCACTGTGTTTCCTAGTGACGGTTTGAATTTCCTGCACTTTTCACTGTAAAATCGAGTTGGAGCTTGTACTTCCCCATATATATGTATTAAGTGGAGTATGCAACTGAAAAGAAACTTTGTATTCCCAACAAGCTAGTTGAAGGACGGCTTTAACACAAACTTATCTCTGAGATCTGAGCATGTGGAGAGAAGTTCGTTCATTTATCTCAAAGGGAACGGGAACCAAGAGAAACTTTTACTCTATTTTCTCACTGTTTTTCCTAGTGCCTGTTTCAACTCCCTGCAGTTTTCACTGTAAAACCGAGTTGGATCTATTACCTCCCCATATATATATATGGAGTGGAGTTTGCAACTGAAAAGAAACTTTGTGTTCCCAACAAGCTATGTGAAGGACGGCTTTCACACACACTTATCTCTCAGAACTGAGCATGTGGAGTGTCGTTCGTTCATCTAGCACAAAGGGAACGGATTGAAGGGGAAACTTTTACTCTGGTTTCTCAGTGTGTTTCCTAGTGCCGGTTTGAAGTTCCTGCAGTTTTCACTGTAAAACCGAGTTGGAGCTAGTACTTCCCCTTTTATAAGTATGGAGAGGAGTAAGCAACTGAAAAGAAACTTTGTGTTCCCAACAAGCTAGGTGAAGTACGGCTTTCACACATACTTATCTCTGAGAACTGAGCATGTGGAAAGACTTTCGTTCATCTAGCTCAAAGGAACGGGAAACAAGAGAAACTTTTACACTATTTTCTCACTGTGTTTCCTAGTGCCCGTTTGAAGTTCCTGCAGTTTTCACTGAAAAACCGTGTAGGAAATAGTACCTCACTATATATATGTATGGAGTGTAGTTTGCTACTAAAAAGAAACTTTGTGTTCCCATCAAACTATTTGAAGGACGGCTTTCACACACACCTATCTCTCTGAACTGAGCATGTGGAGAGAAGTTCGTTCTTCTAGCTAAAAGGGAACGGGAAACAGGAGAAACTTTTAATCTATTTTCTCACTGTGTTTCCTAGTGTCGGTTTGAAGTTCCTGCAGTTTTCACTGTAAAACCGTGTTGGAGCTAGTACCTCCCCATATATATGTATGGAATGGAGTTTACAACTGAAAAGAAACTTTGTGTTATCAACAATCTAGCTGAAGGATGGCTTTCACACACACTTATCTCTCAGAACTGAGCATGAGGAGAGTCTTTCGTTCATCTAGCACAAAGGGAACGGGTTGCAGGAGAAACTTTTACTCTGGATTCTCAGTGTGTTTCCTAGTTCCGATTTGAAGTTCCTGCAGTTTACACTGTAAAACCGAGTTGGAGCTAGTATCTCCCCATATATATGTAAGGAGTGGAGTATGCAACTGAAAAGAAACTTTTTGTTCTCAACAAGCTAGATGAAGGACGGCTTTCACACACAATTACCTCTCAGAACTGAGCATGTTTAGAGGCTTCCGTTCATCTAGCACAAAGGGAACGGGTTGCAGGAGAAAATTTACTCTGGTTTCTCAGTGTGTATCCTAGTGCCGGTTTGAAGTTCCTGCAGTTTTCACTGTAAAGCCGAATTGTAGATGGTACCTCCCCATATATATGTATTGAGCGGAATTGGCAACTTAAAAGAATCTTTGTTTTCCCAAAAAGCTAGCTGAAGGACGGCTTTCACACAAAATTATCTCTGAGAACTGAGCATGTGGAGAGACGATCGTTCATCTAGCTCAAAGGGAACGGGAAGGGTAGAATATTTTACTCTATTTTCTCACTGTGTTTCCTAGTGGCGGTTTGAAGTTCCTGCACTTTTCACTGTAAAATCGTGTTGGAGCTTGTACTTCCCCATATATATGTATTAAGTGGAGTATGCAACTGAAAAGAAACTTTGTTTTCCCAACAAGCTAGTTGAAGGACAACTTTAACAGAAACTTATCTCTGAGATCTGAGCATGTGGAGAGACTTTCGTTCATTTATCTCAAAGGGAACGGGAACCAAGAGAAACTTTTACTCTATTTTCTCACTGTTTTACCTAGTGCATGTTTTAAGTTCCTGCAGTTTTCACTGTAAAACCGAGTTGGATCTATTACCTCCCCATATATATATATGGAGTGGAGTTTGCAACTGAAAAGAAACTTTGTGTTCCCAACAAGCTAGCTGAAGGACGGCTTTCACACACACTTACCTCTCAGAACTGAGCATGTGGAGAGAAGTTCGTTCATCTAGCACAAAGGGAACGGTTTGCACGAGAAACTTTTACACTCTTTTCTCAGTGTGTTTCCTAGTGCCGGTTTTTAATTCCTGCAGGTTTCACTGTAAAATCGAGTTGCAGCTTCTACTTCCCCATATATAAGTTTTTAGTGGAGTATGCAACTTAAAAAATCTTTGTGTTCCCAACAAGGTATGTGAAGGGCTGCTTTAACACTAAATTATCTCTGAGAACTGACATGTGGAGAGACGTTCGTTCATTTAGCTCAAAGGGATCGGGAAGCAGGAGAAACTTTTCCTCTATATTGTCACTGTGTTTCCTAGTGCCGGTTTGAATTTCCTGCAGTTTTCACTGTAAAATAGACTTGGAGCTAGTACCTCCCCATATATATGTATGGATTGGAGTTTGCAACTGAAAAGAAACTTTGTGTTCCCAACAAGCTAGTTGAAGGACGGCTTTCACACACAATTATCTCTCAGAACTGAGCATGTTTAGAGGCTTCCGTTCATCTAGCACAAAGGAACGGGTTGCAGGAGAAAATTTACTCTGGTTTCTCAGTGTGTATCCTAGTGCCGGTTTGAATTTCCTGCAGTTTTCACTGTAAAACCGAGTGTGAGCTGGTACCTACCCATGTATATGTATGGATTGGAATATGCAACTGAAAATAATCTTTGTTTTCCCAACAAGCTAGGTGAAGGACGGCTTTAACACACACTTATCTCTCATAACTGAGCATGTGGAGAGTCGTTCATTTATCTAGCACAAAGGGAACGGGTTGCAGTGGTAACTTTTACTCGGGTTCTCATTGTGTTTCCTAGTGCAGGTTTGAAGTTCCTGCATTTTACAGTGTAAAAACGAGTTGCATCTAGTACCTCCCGTTATATATGTATGGAGTGTGGTATGCAACTTAAAAGAAATTTGTGTTCCCAACAATTTAGGGGAAGGACGGCTTTAACACAAAATTATCTCTGAGAACTTAGCATGTGGAAAGAATTTCGTTCATCTAGCTCAAAGGGATCGGGAAGCAGGAGAATCTTTACTCCATTTTATCACTCTGTTTCCTAGTGCTGGTATGAAGCTCCTGCAGTTTTCACTGTAAAACCGAGTGTGAGCTGGTACCTCCTCATGTATATGTATGGATTGGAATATGCAACTGAAAATAATCTTTGTTTTCCGAACAAGCTAGTTGAAGGACGGCTTTAAAACACACTTATCTCTCAGAAATGAGCATGTGGAGAGTCGTTTGTTCATCAAGCAAAAAAGGGAATGGGTTGCAGGAGAAACTTTTACTCTGGTTTCTCACTGTGTTTCCTAGTGCCGGTTTGAAGTTCCTGCAGTTTTCACTGTAAAACGGAGTTGGAGCTCTTACCTCCCCATATATATGTATTGAGTGGAGTTTGCAACTGAAAAGTAACTTTGTGTTCCCAACAAGCTAGTTGAAGGACGGCTTTCACACACACTTATCTCTCAGAACTGAGCATGTGGAGAGTCGTTCGTTCATCTAGCACAAAGGAACGGGTTGCAGGAGAAATTTCTACTCTGGTTTCTCAGGTTGTTTCCTACTTCCGGCTTGTAGTTCTTGTAGATTTCACTGTAAAATCGAGTTGGAACTAGTACTTCCCCTTATATATGTATGGATTGCAATATGCAACTGAAAATAATCTTTGTGTTCCCAACATGAAAGGTGAAGTACGGCTTTAACACAAACATATCTCTGATAACTGATCATGTGGAGAGACGTTCGTTCGTCTAGCTCAAAGGGATCGGGAAGCATGAGAAACTTTTACTCTAATTTCTCACTGTGTTTCCTTGTGTCGGTTTTAAGTTCCTGCAGTTTTCACTGTAAAACGAAGTTGGAGCTTGTACCCCCCTATATATATGTATGGAGTGAAGTTTGCACCTGAAAAGAACCTTTGTGTTCCCAACAAGCTAGGTGAAGGACGGCTTTCACACACACTTATCTCTCAGAAATGAGCATGTGGAGAGGCGTTCGTTCATCTAGCACAATAGAATGGGTTGCAGTGGAAACTTTTACTCTGGTTCTCACGGTGTTTCCTAGTGCTGGTTTGAAGTTCTTGCAGTTTTCACTTTAAAACCGGGTTGGAGCTAGTACCTCCCCTTATATATGTATGGAGTGGAGTATGCAACTGAAAAGAAATTTGTGTTCCCAACAAGCTATCTGACGGACGGCTTTCACACACACTTATCTTTCAGAATTGAGCATGTGGAGAGACGTTCGTTCATCTAGCTCAAAGGGAATGGGAAGCAGGAGAAATTTTTGCTCTATTTTCTCACTGTGTTTCCTAGTGCCGCTTTGAATTTCCTGCAGTTTTCAATGTAAAATCGAGTTTGAGATGGTACCTCCCCATATATATATATGGAGTGGAGCTTGCAACTGAAAAGAAACTTTGTGTTCCCAACAAGCTAGGTGAAGGTCGGATTTCACTCACACTAATCTCTCAGAACTGAGCACATGGAGAGACGTTCGTTCATCTAGCACAAAGGGAAAAGATTGAAGTTTAAATTTTTACTCTGGTTCTCAATATGTTTCCTAGTGCCGTTTGGAAGTTCCTGCAGTTTTCACTGTAAAACCGAGTTGGAGCTAGTACTCCCCTTATATATGTATGGAGTGGTGTATGCAGCTGAAAAGAAACTTTGTGTTCCCAACAAGCTCGGTGAAGTACGGCTTTCACACACACTTATCTCTCAGAACTGAGCATGTGGAAAGACTTTCGTTCATCTAGCCAAAAGGGAACGGATTGCAGGGGCAACTTTTACTCTGGTTTCTCAGTGTGTCTAGTAGTGCCGGTTTGAAGTTCCTGCAGTTTTCACTGTAAAACCGTGTTGGAGCTATTATCTCCCCTTATATATGTATGGAGTGGAGTATGCAACTGAAAAGAAACTATGTGTTCCCAAAAAGCTATGTGAAGGACGGCTTTCACACACAATTGTCTCTCAGAACTGAGCATGTGGGAGACGTTCGCTCATCTAGCTCAAAGGGAACGGGAAGCAGGAGAAACTTTTACTCTTTTTTCTCACTGTGTTTCCTAGTGCCTGTTTGAAGTTCCTGCAGGTTTCACTGTAAAATTGTGTTGTAGCTAGTACCTACCCATATATATGTATGGAGTGGAGTTTGCAACTGAAAAGAATTTTGTGTTCCCAAATACCTAGGTGAAGAACGGCTTTCACACACACTTTTCTCTCAGAACTGAGCATGTGAAGATACGTTCATTCATTTAGCAAAAAGGGAACGGGTTGTAGGAGAAACTTTTACTCTGGATTCTCAGTGTGTTTCCTAGTGCCGATTTGAAGTTCCTGTAGTTTTCACTGTAAAACTGTGTTGGAGCTGGTACCTCCCCATATATATTTAAGGATTAGAGATTGCAACTGAAAAGAAACTTTGTGTTCCCAACAAGCTAATTGAAGGACGGCTTTCACACACACTTATCTCTCAGAACTGAGCATTTGGAGAGCCGTTCGTTCATTTAGCACAAAGGGAACGGGTTGCAGGTGAAAGTTTTACTCTGGCTTCTCAGTGTGTTTCTTAGTGCCGGTTTGAATTTCCTGCAGTTTTCACTGTAAAACCGTGTTGGAGCTAGTACTTCCCCATATATTTGTATGGAGTAGAGTATGCTACTTAAAAGAAACTTTCTGTTCCCAACAAGCTCGGTGAAGGTCGGCTTTAACACAAACTTATCTCTGAGAAATGAGCATGTGGAGAGACGTTCGTTCATCTAGCTCAAAACAACGGGAAGCAGGAGAAACTTTTACTCAATTTTCTCACTGTGTTTCCTAGTGCCGTTATGAAGTTCCTGCAGTTTTCACAGTAAAACCGATTTGGAGCTAGTTCCTCCCCATATATATGTATGGAGTCGAGTTTGCAACGGAAAAGAAACTTTGTGTTCCCAACAAGCTAGGTGAATGACGGCTTTCACCAACACTTATCTCTCAGAAGTGAGCATGTGGAAAGTCGTTCGTTCATCAAGCAAAAAAGGGAATGGGTTGCAGGAGAAACTTTTACTCTGGTTTCTCAGTGTCTTTCCTAGCGCCGGTTTGAAGTTCCTGCAGTTTTCTCTGTAAAACCGAGTTGGAGCTGGTACCTCCCCATATATATATATGGAGTGGAGTTTGGAACTGAAAAGAAACTTTGTGTTCCCAACAAGCTAGGTGAAGGACGGATTTCAATCACACTTAGCTCTCAGAACTGAGCACGTGGAGAGACGTTCGTTCATCGAGCACAAAGGAACTGGTTGATGTGTAAATTTTTACTCTGGTTCTCAATATTTTTCCTAGTGCCTGTTGGAAGTTCCTGCAGTTATCACTGTAAAACCGAGTTGGAGCTAGTACTCCCCTTATATATGTATGGAGTGGTGTATGCCACTGAAAAGAAACTTTGTGTTCCCAACAAGCTAGGTGAAGGACGGCTTTCACACACACTTATCTCTCAGAACTGAGCATGTGGAGAGTCGTTCGTTCATCAAGCACAAAGGGAATGGGTTGCAGGGGAAACTTTTACTCTGGTTTCTCAGTGTGTTTCCTAGTGCCGGTTTGAAGTTCCTGCAGTTTTCACTGTAAAACGGAGTTGGAGCTTGTACGTCCCCGTATATATGTATGGAGTGGAGTATGCAACTGAAAAGAAACTTTGTGTTCCCAACAAGCTGGTTGAAGCACGGCTTTCACACACAATTATCTCTCAGAACTGAGCACGTGGAGAGTCGTTCGTTCATCTAGCACAAAGGGAACGGGTTGATGTGTAAATTTTTACTTTGGTTCTCAGTGTGTTTCCTAGTGCCGGTTGGAAGTTCCTGCAGTTTTCACTGTAAAACCGAGTTGCAGATAGTACATCCCCTTATATATGTATGGAGTGGTGTATGCCACTGAAAAGACACTTTGTGTTCCCAACAATCTAGGTGAAGGACGGCTTTCACACATACTTATCTCTCAGAACTGAGCATGTGGAGAGACGTTCATTCATCTAGCCAAAAGGGAACGGATTGCAGGGGCAACTTTTACTCTGGTTTCTCAGTGTGTCTACTATTGCCGGTTTGAATTTCCTGCAGGTTTCACTGTAAAACCGAGTGGGAGCTGGTACCTCCCCATATACATGTATGGAGTGGATTATGCAACTTAAAAGAAACTTTGTGTTCCCAACAAGCTAGGTGAAGGTCGACTTTAACACATACTAATCTCTGAGAACTGAGCATGTGGAGAGACGTTCGTTCATCTAGCTCAAAGGGAACGGGAAGCAGGAGAAACTTTTGCTCTATTTTCTCACTGTGTTTCCTAGTGCCGGTATGAAGTTCCTGCAGTTTTCACAGTAAAACCGATTTGGAGCTAGTACATCCCCATATATATGTATGGAGTGGTGTTTGCAATGGAAAAGAAACTTTGTGTTCCCAACAAGCTAGGTGAATGACGGCTTTCACCCACACTTATCTCTCAGAACTGAGCATGTTGAGAGACGTTTGTTCCTCAAGCAAAAAAGGGAATCGGTTGCCGGAGAAACTTTTACTCTGGTTTCTCATTGTGTTTCCCAGTGCCGGTTTGAAGTTCCTGCAGTTTTCACTGTAAAACCGTGTTGGAGCTAGTACTTCCCCATATATTTGTATGGAGTAGAGTATGCTACTTAAAAGAAACTTTCTGTTCCCAACAAGCTCGGTGAAGGTCGGCTTTAACACAAACTTATCTCTGAGAAATGAGCATGTGGAGAGACGTTCGTTCATCTAGCTCAAAACAACGGGAAGCAGGAGAAACTTTTGCTCAATTTTCTCACTGTGTTTCCTAGTGCCGTTATGAAGTTCCTGCAGTTTTCACAGTAAAACCGATTTGGAGCTAGTTCCTCCCCATATATATGTATGGAGTCGAGTTTGCAACGGAAAAGAAACTTTGTGTTCCCAACAAGCTAGGTGAATGATGGCTTTCACCAACACTTATCTCTCAGAAGTGAGCATGTGGAAAGTCGTTCGTTCATCAAGCAAAAAAGGGAATGGGTTGCAGGAGAAACTTTTACTCTGGTTTCTCAGTGTCTTTCCTAGTGCCGGATTGAAGTTCCTGCAGTTTTCTCTGTAAAACCGATTTGGAGCTGGTACCTCCCCATATATATATATGGAGTGGAGTTTGCAACTGAAAAGAAACTTTGTGTTCCCAACAAGCTAGGTGAAGAACGGAAAACAATCACACTTAGCTCTCAGAACTGAGCACGTGGATAGACGTTCGTTCATCGAGCACAAAGGAACTGGTTGATGTGTAAATTTTTACTCTGGATCTCAATATTTTTCCTAGTGCCTGTTGGAAGTTCCTGCAGTTATCACTGTAAAACCGAGTTGGAGCTAGTACTCCCCTTATATATGTATGGAGTGGTGTATGCCACTGAAAAGACACTTTGTGTTCCCAACAATCTAGGTGAAGGACGGCTTTCACACATACTTATTTCTCAGAACTGAGCATGTGGAGAGACGTTCATTCATCTAGCCAAAAGGGAACGGATTGCAGGGGCAACTTTTACTCTGGTTTCTCAGTGTGTCTACTAGTGCCGGTTTGAATTTCCTGCAGGTTTCACTGTAAAACCGAGTGGGAGCTGGTACCTCCCCATATACATGTATGGAGTGGAGTATGCAACTTAAAAGAAACTTTGTGTTCCCAACAAGCTAGGTGAAGGTCGACTTTAACACATACTAATCTCTGAGCACTGAGCATGTGGAGAGACGTTCGTTCATCTAGCTCAAAGGGAACGGGAAGCAGGAGAAACTTTTGCTCTATTTTCTCACTGTGTTTCCTAGTGCCGGTATGAAGTTCCTGCAGTTTTCACAGTAAAACCGATTTGGAGCTAGTACATCCCCATATATATGTATGGAGTGGTGTTTGCAATGGAAAAGAAACTTTGTGTTCCCAACAAGCTAGGTGAATGACGGCTTTCACCCACACTTATCTCTCAGAACTGAGCATGTTGAGAGACGTTTGTTCCTCAAGCAAAAAAGGGAATCGGTTGCCGGAGAAACTTTTACTCTGGTTTCTCATTGTGTTTCCCAGTGCCGGGTTGAAGTTCCTGCAGTTTTCACTGTAAAACGGATTTGGAGCTCGTACCTCCCCATATATATGTATGGAGTGGGGTTTGCAACTGAAAAGAAACTTTTTGTTCCGAACAAGCTAGGTGAAGGACGGCTTTCACACACACTTATCTCTCAGATATGAGCATGTGGAGAGGCGTTCGTTCATCTAGCACAATAGAATGGGTTGCAGTGGAAACTTTTACCCTGGTTCTCACGGTGTTTCCTAGTGCCGGTTTGAAGTTCTTGCAGTTTTCACTTTAAAACCGGGTTGGAGCTAGTACCTCCCCTTATATATGTATGGAGTGGAGTATGCAACTGAAAAGAAATTTGTGTTCCCAACAAGCTATCTGACGGACGGCTTTCACACACACTTATCTTTCAGAATTGAGCATGTGGAGAGACGTTCGTTCATCTAGCTCAAAGGGAATGGGAAGCAGGAGAAACTTTTGCTCTATTTTCTCACTGTGTTTCCTAGTGCCGCTTTGAATTTCCTGCAGTTTTCAATGTAAAATCGAGTTTGAGATGGTACCTCCCCATATATATATATGGAGTGGAGCTTGCAACTGAAAAGAAACTTTGTGTTCCCAACAAGCTAGGTGAAGGACGGATTTCACTCACACTAATCTCTCAGAACTGAGCACATGGAGAGACCTTCGTTCATGTAGCACAAAGGGAAAAGATTGAAGTTTAAATTTTTACTCTGGTTCTCAATATGTTTCCTAGAGCTGTTTGGAAGTTCCTGCAGTTTTCACTGTAAAACCGAGTTGGAGCTAGTACTCCCCTTATATATGTATGGAGTGGTGTATGCAGCTGAAAAGAAACTTTGTGTTCCCAACAAGCTAGGTGAAGGACGGCTTTCACACACACTTATCTCTCAGAACTGAGCATGTGGAGAAACTTTCGTTCATCTAGCCAAAAGGGAACGGATTGCAGGAGCAACTTTTACTCTGGTTTCTCAGTGTGTCTACTAGTGCCCGTTTGAAGTTCCTGCAGTTTTCACTGTAAAACCGTGTTGGAGCTATTATCTCCCCTTATATATGTATGGAGTGGAGTATGCAACTGAAAAGAAACTATGTGTTCCCAAAAAGCTATGTGAAGGACGGCTTTCACACACAATTGTCTCTCAGAACTGAGCATGTGAAGATACGTTCATTCATTTAGCAAAAAGGGAACGGGTTGTAGGAGAAACTTTTACTCTGGATTCTCAGTGTGTTTCCTAGTGCCGATTTGAAGTTCCTGTAGTTTTCACTGTAAAACTGTGTTGGAGCTGGTACCTCCCCATATATATTTAAGGATTAGAGATTGCAACTGAAAAGAAACTTTGTGTTCCCAACAAGCTAATTGAAGGACGGCTTTCACACACACTTATCTCTCAGAACTGAGCATTTGGAGAGCCGTTCGTTCATTTAGCACAAAGGGAACGGGTTGCAGGTGAAAGTTTTACTCTGGCTTCTCAGTGTGTTTCTTAGTGCCGGTTTGAATTTCCTGCAGTTTTCACTGTAAAACCGTGTTGGAGCTAGTACTTCCCCATATATTTGTATGGAGTAGAGTATGCTACTTAAAAGAAACTTTCTGTTCCCAACAAGCTCGGTGAAGGTCGGCTTTAACACAAACTTATCTCTGAGAAATGAGCATGTGGAGAGACGTTCGTTCATCTAGCTCAAAACAATGGGAAGCAGGAGAAACTTTTACTCAATTTTCTCACTGTGTTTCCTAGTGCCGTTATGAAGTTCCTGCAGTTTTCACAGTAAAACCGATTTGGAGCTAGTTCCTCCCCATATATATGTATGGAGTCGAGTTTGCAACGGAAAAGAAACTTTGTGTTCCCAACAAGCTACGTGAATGATGGCTTTCACCAACACTTATCTCTCAGAAGTGAGCATGTGGAAAGTCGTTCGTTCATCAAGCAAAAAAGGGAATGGGTTGCAGGAGAAACTTTTACTCTGGTTTCTCAGTGTCTTTCCTAGTGCCGGTTTGAAGTTCCTGCAGTTTTCTCTGAAAAACCGAGTTGGAGCTGGTACCTCCCCATATATATATATGGAGTGGAGTTTGCAACTGAAAAGAAACTTTGTGTTCCCAACAAGCTAGGTGAAGGATGGATTTCAATCACACTTAGCTCTCAGAACTGAGCACGTGGAGAGAAGTTCGTTCATCGAGCACAAAGGAACTGGTTGATGTGTAAATTTTTACTCTGGTTCTCAATATTTTTCCTAGTGCCTGTTGGAAGTTCCTGCAGTTATCACTTTAAAACCGAGTTGGAGCTAGTACTCCCCTTATATATGTATGGAGTGGTGTATGCCACTGAAAAGAAACTTGTGTTCCCAACAAGCTAGGTGACGGACGGCTTTCACACACACTTATCTCTCAGAACTGAGCATGTGGAGAGTCGTTCGTTCATCAAGCACAAAGGGAATGGGTTGCAGGGGAAACTTTTACTCTGGTTTCTCAGTGTGTTTCCTAGTGCCGGTTTGAAGTTCCTGCAGTTTTCACTGTAAAACGGAGTTGGAGCTTGTACGTCCCCGTATATATGTATGGAGTGGAGTATGCAACTGAAAAGAAACTTTGTGTTCCCAACAAGCTGGTTGAAGCACGGCTTTCACACACAATTATCTCTCAGAACTGAGCACGTGGAGAGTCGTTCGTTCATCTAGCACAAAGGGAACGGGTTGATGTGTAAATTTTTACTTTGGTTCTCAGTGTGTTTCCTAGTGCCGGTTGGAAGTTCCTGCAGTTTTCACTGTAAAACCGAGTTGGAGATAGTACATCCCCTTATATATGTATGGAGTGGTGTATGCCACTGAAAAGACACTTTGTGTTCCCAACAATCTAGGTGAAGGACGGCTTTCACACATACTTATTTCTCAGAACTGAGCATGTGGAGAGACGTTCATTCATCTAGCCAAAATGGAACGGATTGCAGGGGCAACTTTTACTCTGGTTTCTCAGTGTGTCTACTAGTGCCGGTTTGAATTTCCTGCAGGTTTCACTGTAAAACCGAGTGGGAGCTGGTACCTCCCCATATACATGTATGGAGTGGAGTATGCAACTTAAAAGAAACTTTGTGTTCCCAACAAGCTAGGTGAAGGTCGACTTTAACACATACTAATCTCTGAGCACTGAGCATGTGGAGAGACGTTCGTTCATCTAGCTCAAAGGGAACGGGAAGCAGGAGAAACTTTTGCTTTATTTTCTCACTGTGTTTCCTAGTGCCGGTATGAAGTTCCTGCAGTTTTCACAGTAAAACCGATTTGGAGCTAGTACATCCCCATATATATGTATGGAGTGGTGTTTGCAATGGAAAAGAAACTTTGTGTTCCCAACAAGCTAGGTGAATGACGGCTTTCACCCACACTTATCTCTCAGAACTGAGCATGTTGAGAGACGTTTGTTCCTCAAGCAAAAAAGGGAATCGGTTGCCGGAGAAACTATTACTCTGGTTTCTCATTGTGTTTCCCAGTGCCGGTTTGAAGTTCCTGCAGTTTTCACTGTAAAACGGATTTGGAGCTCGTACCTCCCCATATATATGTATGGAGTGGGGTTTGCAACTGAAAAGAAACTTTTTGTTCCGAACAAGCTAGGTGAAGGACGGCTTTCACACACACTTATCTCTCAGAAATGAGCATGTGGAGAGGCGTTCGTTCATCTAGCACAATAGAATGGGTTGCAGTGGAAACTTTTACTCTGGTTCTCACGGTTTTTCCTAGTGCCGGTTTGAAGTTCTTGCAGTTTTCACTTTAAAACCGGGTTGGAGCTAGTACCTCCCCTTATATATGTATGGAGTGGAGTATGCAACTGAAAAGAAATTTGTGTTCCCAGCAAGCTATCTGACGGACGGCTTTCACACACACTTATCTTTCAGAATTGAGCATGTGGAGAGACGTTCGTTCATCTAGCTCAAAGGGAATGGGAAGCAGGAGAAACTTTTGCTCTATTTTCTCACTGTGTTTCCTAGTGCCGCTTTGAATTTCCTGCAGTTTTCAATGTAAAATCGAGTTTGAGATGGTACCTCCCCATATATATATATGGAGTGGAGCTTGCAACTGAAAAGAAACTTTGTGTTCCCAAAAAGCTATGTGCAGGACGGATTTCCACACACTTATCTCTCAGAACAGAGAATGTGGAGAGTCGTTCGTTCATCAAGCACAAAGGGAACGGATTGAAGTGTAAATTTTTACTCTGGTTCTCAATATGTTTCCTAGTGCCGTTTGGAAGTTCCTGCAATTTTCACTGTAAAACCGAGTTGGAGCTATTACTCCCCTTATATATGTATGGAGTGTAGTATGCAACTGAAAAGAAACTATGTGTTCCCAAAAGCTATGTGAAGGACGGCTTTCACACACAATTGTCTCTCAGAACTGAGCATGTGGAGAGACGTTCGTTCATCTAGCCAAAAGGGAACGGATTGCAGGGGCAACTTTTACTCTGGTTTCTCAGTGTGTCTAGTAGTGCCGGTTTGAAGTTACTGCAGTTTTCACTGTAAAACCGTGTTGGAGCTATTATCTCCCCTTATATATGTATGGAGTGGAGTATGCAACTGAAAAGAAACTATGGGTTCCCAAAAAGCTATGTGAAGGACGGCTTTCACACACAACTGTCTCTCAGAACTGAGCATGTGGGAGACGTTCGCTCATCCAGCTCAAAGGGAACGGGAAGCAGGAGAAACTTTTACTCTTTTTTCTCACTGTGTTTCCTAGTGCCGGTTTGAAGTTCCTGCACTTTTCACTGTATAACTGAGTTGTAGGTAGTTCCTACCCATATATATGTATGGAGTGGGGTTTGCAACTGAAAAGAAATTTGTGTTCCCAAATAGCTAGGTGAAGAACGGCTTTCACACACACTTTTCTCTCAGAACTGAGCATGTGAAGATACGTTCATTCATTTAGCAAAAAGGGAACGGGTTGTAGGAGAAACTTTTACTCTGGATTCTCAGTGTGTTTCCTAGTGCCGATTTGAAGTTCCTGTAGTTTTCACTGTAAAACTGAGTTGGAGCTGGTACCTCCCCATATATATTTAAGGATTAGAGATTGCAACTGAAAAGAAACTTTGTGTTCCCAACAAGCTAATTGAAGGACGGCTTTCACACACACTTATCTCTCAGAACTGAGCATTTGGAGAGCCGTTCGTTCATTTAGCACAACGGGAACGGGTTGCAGGTGAAAGTTTTACTCTGGCTTCTCAGTGTGTTTCTTAGTGCCGGTTTGAATTTCCTGCAGTTTTCACTGTAAAACCGTGTTGGAGCTAGTACTTCCCCATATATTTGTATGGAGTAGTGTATGCTACTTAAAAGAAACTTTCTGTTCCCAACAAGCTCGGTGAAGGTCGGCTTTAACACAAACTTATCTCTGAGAAATGAGCATGTGGAGAGACGTTCGTTCATCTAGCTCAAAACAACGGGAAGCAGGAGAAACTTTTACTCAATTTTCTCACTGTGTTTCCTAGTGCCGTTATGAAGTTCCTGCAGTTTTCACAGTAAAACCGATTTGGAGCTAGTTCCTCCCCATATATATGTATGGAGTCGAGTTTGCAACGGAAAAGAAACTTTGTGTTCCCAACAAGCTAGGTGAATGACGGCTTTCACCAACACTTATCTCTCAGAAGTGAGCATGTGGAAAGTCGTTCGTTCATCAAGCAAAAAAGGGAATGGGTTGCAGGAGAAACTTTTACTCTGGTTTCTCAGTGTCTTTCCTAGTGCCGGTTTGAAGTTCCTTCAGTTTTCACTGTAAAATTGAGTTGGAGCTATTACCTCCCCACATAAATGAATATAGTGGAGTTTGCAACTGAAAAGAAACTTTTTGTTCCGAACAAGCTAGGTGAAGGACGGCTTTCACACACACTTATCTCTCAGAAATGAGCATGTGGAGAGGCGTTCGTTCATCTAGCACAATAGAATGGGTTGCAGTGGAAACTTTTATTCTGGTTCTCACGGTGTTTCCTAGTGCCGGTTTGAAGTTCTCGCAGTTTCCCCTGTTAAACCGTGTTGGAGCTGCTACCTCCCAATATACATGTATGGAGTGGAGTATGCAAATTAAAAGAAAGTTTGTGTTCCCAACAAGCTAGGTGAAGATCGGCTTCCACACACACTTAACTCTCAGAACTGAGCATGTGGAGAGTCTTTCGTTCATCTAGCACAAAGGGAACGGGTTGCAGAGAAACTTTTACTCTGATTTCTCAGTGAGATTACTAGTGCCGGTTTGAAGTTCCTGCAGTTTTCACTGTAAAACCGAGTTGGAACTATTATCTCCCCTTATATATGTATGGAGTGGAGTATGCAACTGAAAAGAAACTTTGTGTTCCCAAAAAGCTATGTGAAGTACGGCTTTCACACACAATTATCTCTCAGAAATGAGCATGTGGGAGACGTTCGCTCATCTAGGTCAAAGGGAACGGGAAGCAGGAGAAAATTTTACTCTTTTTTCTCACTGTGTTCCCTAGTGCCCGTTTGAAGTTCCTGCAGTTTTCACTGTAAAATTGAGTTGTAGCTAGTACCTACCCATATATATTTATGGAGTGGAGATTGCAACTGAAAAGAAATTTGTATTCCCAAAAAGCTAGGTGAAGAACGGCTTTCACACAGAATTTTCGCTCAGAACTGAGCATGTGGAGAGACGTTCATTCATTTAGGAAAAAGGGAACGGGTTGCAGGAGAAACATTTACTCTGGATTCTCAGTGTGTTTCCTTGTGCCGATTTGAAGTTCCTGCAGTTTTCACTGTAAAACTGAGTTGGAGCTGGTACCTCCCCATATATATTTATGGATTAGTGTTTGCAACTGAAAAGAAACTTTGTGTTCCCAACAAAATATTTTGAGGACGGCTTTAACACACACTTATCTCTCAGAACTGAGCATGTTTAGAGTACTTCGTTCATCTAGCACAAAGGGAACTTTTTGCAGAGGAAACTTTTACTCTGATTTCTCAGTGAGATTCCTAGTGCCGGTTTGAATTTCCTGCAGTTTTCACTGTAAAACCGAGTTGGAGTTTTTATCTCCCCTTATATATGTATGGAGTCGAGTATGCAAATGGAAAGGAACTTTGTGTTCCCAAAAAGGTATGTGAAGGACGGCTTTCACACACAATTATCTCTCAGAAATGAGCATGTGGAGAAACGTTCGTTCATCTAACTCAAAGGGAATAGGAAGCAGGAGAAACCTTTATTCTATTTTCTCACTGTGTTTCCTAGTGCCGTTTTGAAGTTCCTGCATTTTTCACTGTAAAATTGAGTTGGGGCTAGTACCTACCCATATATATGTATGGAGTGGAGTTTGCAACTGAAAAGAAATTTGTGTTCCCAAAAAGCTATGTGAAGAACGGCTTTCACACACACTTATCTCTCAGAACTGTGCATGAGGAGAGTCGTTCGTTCATCTAGCACAAAGGGAACGGGTTGCAGGGGAAACTTTTACTCTGGTTTCTCAGTGTGTTTCCTAGTTCCGGTTTGAAGTTCCTGCAGTTTTCACTGTAAAACCGAGTTGGAGCAAGTACCTCCCCATATATATGTATGGAGTGGAGTATGCAACTGAAAAGAAACTTTGTGTTCCCAAAAAGCTAGGTGAAGGACGGCTTTCACACACACTTTACTCTCAGAACTTAGCATGTGGAGAGACGTTCGTTCATTTAGCAAAAAGGGAACGGGTTGCAGGAGAAACTATTACTATGGATTCTCAGTGTGTTTCCTAGAGCCATTTTGAATTTCCTGCAGTTTTCACTGTAAAGCCGAGTTGGAGATGGTACCACCCCATATATATGTATGGAGTGATATTGACAACTAAAAAGAAACTTTGTGTTCCCAAAAAGCTAGCTGAAGGACGGCTTTCACACAAAATTATCTCTGAGAACTGAGCATGTGGAGAGACGGTCTTTCATCTAGCTCAAAGGGAACGGGAAGGAGTAGAAAGTTTTACTCTATTTTCTCACTGTGTTTCCTAGTGACGGTTTGAATTTCCTGCACTTTTCACTGTAAAATCGAGTTGGAGCTTGTACTTCCCCATATATATGTATTAAGTGGAGTATGCAACTGAAAAGAAACTTTGTATTCCCAACAAGCTAGTTGAAGGACGGCTTTAACACAAACTTATCTCTGAGATCTGAGCATCTGGAGAGAAGTTCGTTCATTTATCTCAAAGGGAACGGGAACCAAGAGAAACTTTTTCTCTATTTTCTCACTGTTTTTCCTAGTGCCTGTTTGAACTCCCTGCAGTTTTCACTGTAAAACCGAGTTGGATATATTACCTCCCCATATATATGTATGGAGTGGAGTATGCAACTGAAAAGAAACTATGTGTTCCCAAAAAGCTATGTGAAGGACGGCTTTCACACACAACTGTCTCTCAGAACTGAGCATGTGGGAGACGTTCGCTCATCTAGCTCAAAGGGAACGGGAAGCAGGAGAAACTTTTACTCTTTTTTCTCACTGTGTTTCCTAGTGCCGGTTTGAAGTTCCTGCAGTTTTCACTGTAAAACGGATTTGGAGCTCGTACCTCCCCATATATATGTATGGAGTGGGGTTTGCAACTGAAAAGTAACTTTTTGTTCCGAACAAGCTAGGTGAAGGACGGCTTTCACACACACTTATCTCTCAGAACTGAGCATGTGGAGAGTCGTTCGTTCATCAAGCACAAAGGGAATGGGTTGCAGGAGAAACTTTTACTCTGGTTTCTCAGTGTGTTTCCTAGTGCCGGTTTGAAGTTCCTGCAGTTTTCACTGTAAAACGGAGTTGGAGCTTGTACGTCCCCGTATATATGTATGGAGTGGAGTATGCAACTGAAAAGAAACTTTGTGTTCCCAACAAGCTGGTTGAAGCACGGCTTTCACACACAATTATCTCTCAGAACTGAGCACGTGGAGAGTCGTTCGTTCATCTAGCACAAAGGGAACGGGTTGATGTGTAAATTTTTACTTTGGTTCTCAGTGTGTATCCTAGTGCCGGTTGGAAGTTCCTGCAGTTTTCACTGTAAAACCGAGTTGCAGATAGTACATCCCCTTATATATGTATGGAGTGGTGTATGCCACTGAAAAGACACTTTGTGTTCCCAACAATCTAGGTGAAGGACGGCTTTCACACATACTTATTTCTCAGAACTGAGCATGTGGAGTGACGTTCATTCATCTAGCCAAAAGGGAACGGATTGCAGGGGCAACTTTTACTCTGGTTTCTCAGTGTGTCTACTAGTGCCGGTTTGAATTTCCTGCAGGTTTCACTGTAAAACCGAGTGGGAGCTGGTACCTCCCCATATACATGTATGGAGTGGAGTATGCAACTTAAAAGAAACTTTGTGTTCCCAACAAGCTAGGTGAAGGTCGACTTTAACACATACTAATCTCTGAGCACTGAGCATGTGGAGAGACGTTCGTTCATCTAGCTCAAAGGGAACGGGAAGCAGGAGAAACTTTTGCTTTATTTTCTCACTGTGTTTCCTAGTGCCGGTATGAAGTTCCTGCAGTTTTCACAGTAAAACCGATTTGGAGCTAGTACATCCCCATATATATGTATGGAGTGGTGTTTGCAATGGAAAAGAAACTTTGTGTTCCCAACAAGCTAGGTGAATGACGGCTTTCACCCACACTTATCTCTCAGAACTGAGCATGTTGAGAGACGTTTGTTCCTCAAGCAAAAAAGGGAATCGGTTGCCGGAGAAACTATTACTCTGGTTTCTCATTGTGTTTCCCAGTGCCGGTTTGAAGTTCCTGCAGTTTTCACTGTAAAACGGATTTGGAGCTCGTACCTCCCCATATATATGTATGGAGTGGGGTTTGCAACTGAAAAGAAACTTTTTGTTCCGAACAAGCTAGGTGAAGGACGGCTTTCACACACACTTATCTCTCAGAAATGAGCATGTGGAGAGGCGTTCGTTCATCTAGCACAATAGAATGGGTTGCAGTGGAAACTTTTACTCTGGTTCTCACGGTTTTTCCTAGTGCCGGTTTGAAGTTCTTGCAGTTTTCACTTTAAAACCGGGTTGGAGCTAGTACCTCCCCTTATATATGTATGGAGTGGAGTATGCAACTGAAAAGAAATTTGTGTTCCCAACAAGCTATCTGACGGACGGCTTTCACACACACTTATCTTTCAGAATTGAGCATGTGGAGAGACGTTCGTTCATCTAGCTCAAAGGGAATGGGAAGCAGGAGAAACTTTTGCTCTATTTTCTCACTGTGTTTCCTAGTGCCGCTTTGAATTTCCTGCAGTTTTCAATGTAAAATCGAGTTTGAGATGGTACCTCCCCATATATATATATGGAGTGGAGCTTGCAACTGAAAAGAAACTTTGTGTTCCCAAAAAGCTATGTGCAGGACGGATTTCCACACACTTATCTCTCAGAACAGAGAATGTGGAGAGTCGTTCGTTCATCAAGCACAAAGGGAACGGATTGAAGTGTAAATTTTTACTCTGGTTCTCAATATGTTTCCTAGTGCCGTTTGGAAGTTCCTGCAATTTTCACTGTAAAACCGAGTTGGAGCTATTACTCCCCTTATATATGTATGGAGTGGAGTATGCAACTGAAAAGAAACTATGGGTTCCCAAAAAGCTATGTGAAGGACGGCTTTCACACACAACTGTCTCTCAGAACTGAGCATGTGGGAGACGTTCGCTCATCTAGCTCAAAGGGAACGGGAAGCAGGAGAAACTTTTACTCTTTTTTCTCACTGTGTTTCCTAGTGCCGGTTTGAAGTTCCTGCACTTTTCACTGTATAACTGAGTTGTAGGTAGTTCCTACCCATATATATGTATGGAGTGGGGTTTGCAACTGAAAAGAAATTTGTGTTCCCAAATAGCTAGGTGAAGAACGGCTTTCACACACACTTTTCTCTCAGAACTGAGCATGTGAAGATACGTTCATTCATTTAGCAAAAAGGGAACGGGTTGTAGGAGAAACTTTTACTCTGGATTCTCAGTGTGTTTCCTAGTGCCGATTTGAAGTTCCTGTAGTTTTCACTGTAAAACTGAGTTGGAGCTGGTACCTCCCCATATATATTTAAGGATTAGAGATTGCAACTGAAAAGAAACTTTGTGTTCCCAACAAGCTAATTGAAGGACGGCTTTCACACACACTTATCTCTCAGAACTGAGCATTTGGAGAGCCGTTCGTTCATTTAGCACAAAGGGAACGGGTTGCAGGTGAAAGTTTTACTCTGGCTTCTCAGTGTGTTTCTTAGTGCCGGTTTGAATTTCCTGCAGTTTTCACTGTAAAACCGTGTTGGAGCTAGTACTTCCCCATATATTTGTATGGAGTAGAGTATGCTACTTAAAAGAAACTTTCTGTTCCCAACAAGCTCGGTGAAGGTCGGCTTTAACACAAACTTATCTCTGAGAAATGAGCATGTGGAGAGACGTTCGTTCATCTAGCTCAAAACAACGGGAAGCAGGAGAAACTTTTACTCAATTTTCTCACTGTGTTTCCTAGTGCCGTTATGAAGTTCCTGCAGTTTTCACAGTAAAACCGATTTGGAGCTAGTTCCTCCCCATATATATGTATGGAGTCGAGTTTGCAACGGAAAAGAAACTTTGTGTTCCCAACAAGCTAGGTGAATGACGGCTTTCACCAACACTTATCTCTCAGAAGTGAGCATGTGGAAAGTCGTTCGTTCATCAAGCAAAAAAGGGAATGGGTTGCAGGAGAAACTTTTACTCTGGTTTCTCAGTGTCTTTCCTAGTGCCGGTTTGAAGTTCCTTCAGTTTTCACTGTAAAATTGAGTTGGAGCTATTACCTCCCCACATAAATGAATATAGTGGAGTTTGCAACTGAAAAGAAACTTTTTGTTCCGAACAAGCTAGGTGAAGGACGGCTTTCACACACACTTATCTCTCAGAAATGAGCATGTGGAGAGGCGTTCGTTCATCTAGCACAATAGAATGGGTTGCAGTGGAAACTTTTATTCTGGTTCTCACGGTGTTTCCTAGTGCCGGTTTGAAGTTCTCGCAGTTTCCCCTGTTAAACCGTGTTGGAGCTGCTACCTCCCAATATACATGTATGGAGTGGAGTATGCAAATTAAAAGAAAGTTTGTGTTCCCAACAAGCTAGGTGAAGATCGGCTTCCACACACACTTAACTCTCAGAACTGAGCATGTGGAGAGTCTTTCGTTCATCTAGCACAAAGGGAACGGGTTGCAGGAGAAACTTTTACTCTGATTTCTCAGTGAGATTACTAGTGCCGGTTTGAAGTTCCTGCAGTTTTCACTGTAAAACCGAGTTGGAACTATTATCTCCCCTTATATATGTATGGAGTGGAGTATGCAACTGAAAAGAAACTTTGTGTTCCCAAAAAGCTATGTGAAGTACGGCTTTCACACACAATTATCTCTCAGAAATGAGCATGTGGGAGACGTTCGCTCATCTAGGTCAAAGGGAACGGGAAGCAGGAGAAAATTTTACTCTTTTTTCTCACTGTGTTCCCTAGTGCCCGTTTGAAGTTCCTGCAGTTTTCACTGTAAAATTGAGTTGTAGCTAGTACCTACCCATATATATTTATGGAGTGGAGATTGCAACTGAAAAGAAATTTGTATTCCCAAAAAGCTAGGTGAAGAACGGCTTTCACACAGAATTTTCGCTCAGAACTGAGCATGTGGAGAGACGTTCATTCATTTAGGAAAAAGGGAACGGGTTGCAGGAGAAACATTTACTCTGGATTCTCAGTGTGTTTCCTTGTGCCGATTTGAAGTTCCTGCAGTTTTCACTGTAAAACTGAGTTGGAGCTGGTACCTCCCCATATATATTTATGGATTAGTGTTTGCAACTGAAAAGAAACTTTGTGTTCCCAACAAAATATTTTGAGGACGGCTTTAACACACACTTATCTCTCAGAACTGAGCATGTTTAGAGTACTTCGTTCATCTAGCACAAAGGGAACTTTTTGCAGAGGAAACTTTTACTCTGATTTCTCAGTGAGATTCCTAGTGCCGGTTTGAATTTCCTGCAGTTTTCACTGTAAAACCGAGTTGGAGTTTTTATCTCCCCTTATATATGTATGGAGTCGAGTATGCAAATGGAAAGGAACTTTGTGTTCCCAAAAAGGTATGTGAAGGACGGCTTTCACACACAATTATCTCTCAGAAATGAGCATGTGGAGAAACGTTCGTTCATCTAACTCAAAGGGAATAGGAAGCAGGAGAAACCTTTATTCTATTTTCTCACTGTGTTTCCTAGTGCCGTTTTGAAGTTCCTGCATTTTTCACTGTAAAATTGAGTTGGGGCTAGTACCTACCCATATATATGTATGGAGTGGAGTTTGCAACTGAAAAGAAATTTGTGTTCCCAAAAAGCTATGTGAAGAACGGCTTTCACACACACTTATCTCTCAGAACTGTGCATGAGGAGAGTCGTTCGTTCATCTAGCACAAAGGGAACGGGTTGCAGGGGAAACTTTTACTCTGGTTTCTCAGTGTGTTTCCTAGTTCCGGTTTGAAGTTCCTGCAGTTTTCACTGTAAAACCGAGTTGGAGCAAGTACCTCCCCATATATATGTATGGAGTGGAGTATGCAACTGAAAAGAAACTTTGTGTTCCCAAAAAGCTAGGTGAAGGACGGCTTTCACACACACTTTACTCTCAGAACTTAGCATGTGGAGAGACGTTCGTTCATTTAGCAAAAAGGGAACGGGTTGCAGGAGAAACTATTACTATGGATTCTCAGTGTGTTTCCTAGAGCCATTTTGAATTTCCTGCAGTTTTCACTGTAAAGCCGAGTTGGAGATGGTACCACCCCATATATATGTATGGAGTGATATTGACAACTAAAAAGAAACTTTGTGTTCCCAAAAAGCTAGCTGAAGGACGGCTTTCACACAAAATTATCTCTGAGAACTGAGCATGTGGAGAGACGGTCTTTCATCTAGCTCAAAGGGAACGGGAAGGAGTAGAAAGTTTTACTCTATTTTCTCACTGTGTTTCCTAGTGACGGTTTGAATTTCCTGCACTTTTCACTGTAAAATCGAGTTGGAGCTTGTACTTCCCCATATATATGTATTAAGTGGAGTATGCAACTGAAAAGAAACTTTGTATTCCCAACAAGCTAGTTGAAGGACGGCTTTAACACAAACTTATCTCTGAGATCTGAGCATCTGGAGAGAAGTTCGTTCATTTATCTCAAAGGGAACGGGAACCAAGAGAAACTTTTTCTCTATTTTCTCACTGTTTTTCCTAGTGCCTGTTTGAACTCCCTGCAGTTTTCACTGTAAAACCGAGTTGGATATATTACCTCCCCATATATATGTATGGAGTGGAGTATGCAACTGAAAAGAAACTATGTGTTCCCAAAAAGCTATGTGAAGGACGGCTTTCACACACAACTGTCTCTCAGAACTGAGCATGTGGGAGACGTTCGCTCATCTAGCTCAAAGGGAACGGGAAGCAGGAGAAACTTTTACTCTTTTTTCTCACTGTGTTTCCTAGTGCCGGTTTGAAGTTCCTGCAGTTTTCACTGTAAAACGGATTTGGAGCTCGTACCTCCCCATATATATGTATGGAGTGGGGTTTGCAACTGAAAAGTAACTTTTTGTTCCGAACAAGCTAGGTGAAGGACGGCTTTCACACACACTTATCTCTCAGAACTGAGCATGTGGAGAGTCGTTCGTTCATCAAGCACAAAGGGAATGGGTTGCAGGAGAAACTTTTACTCTGGTTTCTCAGTGTGTTTCCTAGTGCCGGTTTGAAGTTCCTGCAGTTTTCACTGTAAAACGGAGTTGGAGCTTGTACGTCCCCGTATATATGTATGGAGTGGAGTATGCAACTGAAAAGAAACTTTGTGTTCCCAACAAGCTGGTTGAAGCACGGCTTTCACACACAATTATCTCTCAGAACTGAGCACGTGGAGAGTCGTTCGTTCATCTAGCACAAAGGGAACGGGTTGATGTGTAAATTTTTACTTTGGTTCTCAGTGTGTATCCTAGTGCCGGTTGGAAGTTCCTGCAGTTTTCACTGTAAAACCGAGTTGCAGATAGTACATCCCCTTATATATGTATGGAGTGGTGTATGCCACTGAAAAGACACTTTGTGTTCCCAACAATCTAGGTGAAGGACGGCTTTCACACATACTTATTTCTCAGAACTGAGCATGTGGAGAGACGTTCATTCATCTAGCCAAAAGGGAACGGATTGCAGGGGCAACTTTTACTCTGGTTTCTCAGTGTGTCTACTAGTGCCGGTTTGAATTTCCTGCAGGTTTCACTGTAAAACCGAGTGGGAGCTGGTACCTCCCCATATACATGTATGGAGTGGAGTATGCAACTTAAAAGAAACTTTGTGTTCCCAACAAGCTAGGTGAAGGTCGACTTTAACACATACTAATCTCTGAGCACTGAGCATGTGGAGAGACGTTCGTTCATCTAGCTCAAAGGGAACGGGAAGCAGGAGAAACTTTTGCTTTATTTTCTCACTGTGTTTCCTAGTGCCGGTATGAAGTTCCTGCAGTTTTCACAGTAAAACCGATTTGGAGCTAGTACATCCCCATATATATGTATGGAGTGGTGTTTGCAATGGAAAAGAAACTTTGTGTTCCCAACAAGCTAGGTGAATGACGGCTTTCACCCACACTTATCTCTCAGAACTGAGCATGTTGAGAGACGTTTGTTCCTCAAGCAAAAAAGGGAATCGGTTGCCGGAGAAACTATTACTCTGGTTTCTCATTGTGTTTCCCAGTGCCGGTTTGAAGTTCCTGCAGTTTTCACTGTAAAACGGATTTGGAGCTCGTACCTCCCCATATATATGTATGGAGTGGGGTTTGCAACTGAAAAGAAACTTTTTGTTCCGAACAAGCTAGGTGAAGGACGGCTTTCACACACACTTATCTCTCAGAAATGAGCATGTGGAGAGGCGTTCGTTCATCTAGCACAATAGAATGGGTTGCAGTGGAAACTTTTACTCTGGTTCTCACGGTTTTTCCTAGTGCCGGTTTGAAGTTCTTGCAGTTTTCACTTTAAAACCGGGTTGGAGCTAGTACCTCCCCTTATATATGTATGGAGTGGAGTATGCAACTGAAAAGAAATTTGTGTTCCCAACAAGCTATCTGACGGACGGCTTTCACACACACTTATCTTTCAGAATTGAGCATGTGGAGAGACGTTCGTTCATCTAGCTCAAAGGGAATGGGAAGCAGGAGAAACTTTTGCTCTATTTTCTCACTGTGTTTCCTAGTGCCGCTTTGAATTTCCTGCAGTTTTCAATGTAAAATCGAGTTTGAGATGGTACCTCCCCATATATATATATGGAGTGGAGCTTGCAACTGAAAAGAAACTTTGTGTTCCCAAAAAGCTATGTGCAGGACGGATTTCCACACACTTATCTCTCAGAACAGAGAATGTGGAGAGTCGTTCGTTCATCAAGCACAAAGGGAACGGATTGAAGTGTAAATTTTTACTCTGGTTCTCAATATGTTTCCTAGTGCCGTTTGGAAGTTCCTGCAATTTTCACTGTAAAACCGAGTTGGAGCTATTACTCCCCTTATATATGTATGGAGTGGAGTATGCAACTGAAAAGAAACTATGGGTTCCCAAAAAGCTATGTGAAGGACGGCTTTCACACACAACTGTCTCTCAGAACTGAGCATGTGGGAGACGTTCGCTCATCTAGCTCAAAGGGAACGGGAAGCAGGAGAAACTTTTACTCTTTTTTCTCACTGTGTTTCCTAGTGCCGGTTTGAAGTTCCTGCACTTTTCACTGTATAACTGAGTTGTAGGTAGTTCCTACCCATATATATGTATGGAGTGGGGTTTGCAACTGAAAAGAAATTTGTGTTCCCAAATAGCTAGGTGAAGAACGGCTTTCACACACACTTTTCTCTCAGAACTGAGCATGTGAAGATACGTTCATTCATTTAGCAAAAAGGGAACGGGTTGTAGGAGAAACTTTTACTCTGGATTCTCAGTGTGTTTCCTAGTGCCGATTTGAAGTTCCTGTAGTTTTCACTGTAAAACTGAGTTGGAGCTGGTACCTCCCCATATATATTTAAGGATTAGAGATTGCAACTGAAAAGAAACTTTGTGTTCCCAACAAGCTAATTGAAGGACGGCTTTCACACACACTTATCTCTCAGAACTGAGCATTTGGAGAGCCGTTCGTTCATTTAGCACAAAGGGAACGGGTTGCAGGTGAAAGTTTTACTCTGGCTTCTCAGTGTGTTTCTTAGTGCCGGTTTGAATTTCCTGCAGTTTTCACTGTAAAACCGTGTTGGAGCTAGTACTTCCCCATATATTTGTATGGAGTAGAGTATGCTACTTAAAAGAAACTTTCTGTTCCCAACAAGCTCGGTGAAGGTCGGCTTTAACACAAACTTATCTCTGAGAAATGAGCATGTGGAGAGATGTTCGTTCATCTAGCTCAAAACAACGGGAAGCAGGAGAAACTTTTACTCAATTTTCTCACTGTGTTTCCTAGTGCCGTTATGAAGTTCCTGCAGTTTTCACAGTAAAACCGATTTGGAGCTAGTTCCTCCCCATATATATGTATGGAGTCGAGTTTGCAACGGAAAAGAAACTTTGTGTTCCCAACAAGCTAGGTGAATGACGGCTTTCACCAACACTTATCTCTCAGAAGTGAGCATGTGGAAAGTCGTTCGTTCATCAAGCAAAAAAGGGAATGGGTTGCAGGAGAAACTTTTACTCTGGTTTCTCAGTGTCTTTCCTAGTGCCGGTTTGAAGTTCCTTCAGTTTTCACTGTAAAATTGAGTTGGAGCTATTACCTCCCCACATAAATGAATATAGTGGAGTTTGCAACTGAAAAGAAACTTTTTGTTCCGAACAAGCTAGGTGAAGGACGGCTTTCACACACACTTATCTCTCAGAAATGAGCATGTGGAGAGGCGTTCGTTCATCTAGCACAATAGAATGGGTTGCAGTGGAAACTTTTATTCTGGTTCTCACGGTGTTTCCTAGTGCCGGTTTGAAGTTCTCGCAGTTTCCCCTGTTAAACCGTGTTGGAGCTGCTACCTCCCAATATACATGTATGGAGTGGAGTATGCAAATTAAAAGAAAGTTTGTGTTCCCAACAAGCTAGGTGAAGATCGGCTTCCACACACACTTAACTCTCAGAACTGAGCATGTGGAGAGTCTTTCGTTCATCTAGCACAAAGGGAACGGGTTGCAGGAGAAACTTTTACTCTGATTTCTCAGTGAGATTACTAGTGCCGGTTTGAAGTTCCTGCAGTTTTCACTGTAAAACCGAGTTGGAACTATTATCTCCCCTTATATATGTATGGAGTGGAGTATGCAACTGAAAAGAAACTTTGTGTTCCCAAAAAGCTATGTGAAGTACGGCTTTCACACACAATTATCTCTCAGAAATGAGCATGTGGGAGACGTTCGCTCATCTAGGTCAAAGGGAACGGGAAGCAGGAGAAAATTTTACTCTTTTTTCTCACTGTGTTCCCTAGTGCCCGTTTGAAGTTCCTGCAGTTTTCACTGTAAAATTGAGTTGTAGCTAGTACCTACCCATATATATTTATGGAGTGGAGATTGCAACTGAAAAGAAATTTGTATTCCCAAAAAGCTAGGTGAAGAACGGCTTTCACACAGAATTTTCGCTCAGAACTGAGCATGTGGAGAGACGTTCATTCATTTAGGAAAAAGGGAACGGGGTGCAGGAGAAACATTTAGTCTGGATTCTCAGTGTGTTTCCTTGTGCCGATTTGAAGTTCCTGCAGTTTTCACTGTAAAACTGAGTTGGAGCTGGTACCTCCCCATATATATTTATGGATTAGTGTTTGCAACTGAAAAGAAACTTTGTGTTCCCAACAAAATATTTTGAGGACGGCTTTAACACACACTTATCTCTCAGAACTGAGCATGTTTAGAGTACTTCGTTCATCTAGCACAAAGGGAACTTTTTGCAGAGGAAACTTTTACTCTGATTTCTCAGTGAGATTCCTAGTGCCGGTTTGAATTTCCTGCAGTTTTCACTGTAAAACCGAGTTGGAGTTTTTATCTCCCCTTATATATGTATGGAGTCGAGTATGCAAATGGAAAGGAACTTTGTGTTCCCAAAAAGGTATGTGAAGGACGGCTTTCACACACAATTATCTCTCAGAAATGAGCATGTGGAGAAACGTTCGTTCATCTAACTCAAAGGGAATGGGAAGCAGGAGAAACCTTTATTCTATTTTCTCACTGTGTTTCCTAGTGCCGTTTTGAAGTTCCTGCATTTTTCACTGTAAAATTGAGTTGGGGCTAGTACCTACCCATATATATGTATGGAGTGGAGTTTGCAACTGAAAAGAAATTTGTGTTCCCAAAAAGCTATGTGAAGAACGGCTTTCACACACACTTAACTCTCAGAACTGTGCATGAGGAGAGTCGTTCGTTCATCTAGCTCAAAGGGAACGGGTTGCAGGGGAAACTTTTACTCTGGTTTCTCAGTGTGTTTCCTAGTTCCGGTTTGAAGTTCCTGCAGTTTTCACTGTAAAACCGAGTTGGAGCAAGTACCTCCCCATATATATGTATGGAGTGGAGTATGCAACTGAAAAGAAACTTTGTGTTCCCAAAAAGCTAGGTGAAGGACGGCTTTCACACACACTTTACTCTCAGAACTTAGCATGTGGAGAGACGTTCGTTCATTTAGCATAAAGGGAACGGGTTGCAGGAGAAACTATTACTATGGATTCTCAGTGTGTTTCCTAGTGCCATTTTGAATTTCCTGCAGTTTTCACTGTAAAGCCGAGTTGGAGATGGTACCACCCCATATATATGTATGGAGTGATATTGACAACTAAAAAGAAACTTTGTGTTCCCAAAAAGCTAGCTGAAGGACGGCTTTCACACAAAATTATCTCTGAGAACTGAGCATGTGGAGAGACGGTCTTTCATCTAGCTCAAAGGGAACGGGAAGGAGTAGAAAGTTTTACTCTATTTTCTCACTGTGTTTCCTAGTGACGGTTTGAATTTCCTGCACTTTTCACTGTAAAATCGAGTTGGAGCTTGTACTTCCCCATATATATGTATTAAGTGGAGTATGCAACTGAAAAGAAACTTTGTATTCCCAACAAGCTAGTTGAAGGACGGCTTTAACACAAACTTATCTCTGAGATCTGAGCATCTGGAGAGAAGTTCGTTCATTTATCTCAAAGGGAACGGGAACCAAGAGAAACTTTTTCTCTATTTTCTCACTGTTTTTCCTAGTGCCTGTTTGAACTCCCTGCAGTTTTCACTGTAAAACCGAGTTGGATATATTACCTCCCCATATATATGTATGGATTGGAGTTTGCAACTGAAAAGAAACTTTGTGTTCCCAAAAAGCTATCTGAAGGACGGCTTTCACACACACTTATCTCTCAGAACTGAGCATGTGGAGTGTCGTTCGTTCATCTAGCACAAAGGGAACGGATTGAAGGGGAAACTTTTACTCTGGTTTCTCAGTGTGTTTCCTAGTGCCGGTTTGAAGTTCCTGCAGTTTTCACTGTAAAACCGAGTTGGAGCTAGTACTTCCCCATTTATAAGTATGGAGAGGAGTAAGCAACTGAAAAGAAACTTTGTGTTCCCAACAAGCTAGTTGAAGTACGGCTTTCACACATACTTATCTCTGAGAACTGAGCATGTGGAAAGACTTTCGTTCATCTAGCTCAAAGGAACGGGAAACAAGAGAAACTTTTACACTATTTTCTCACTGTGTTTCCTAGTGCCCGTTTGAAGTTCCTGCAGTTTTCACTGAAAAACCGTGTAGGAAATAGTACCTCACTATATATATGTATGGAGTGTAGTTTGCTACTAAAGAGTAACTTTGTGTTCCCATCAAGCTATTTGAAGGACGGCTTTCACACACACCTATCTCTCTGAACTGAGCATGTGGAGAGAAGTTCGTTCATCTAGCTAAAAGGGAACGGGAAGCAGGAGAAACTTTTAATCTATTTTCTCACTGTGTTTCCTAGTGTCGGTTTGAAGTTCCTGCAGTTTTCACTGTAAAACCGTGTTGGAGCTAGTACCTCCCCATATATAAGTATGGAATGGAGTTTACAACTGAAAAGAAACTTTGTGTTATCAACAATCTAGCTGAAGGACGGCTTTCACACACACTTATCTCTCAGAACTGAGCATGAGGAGAGTCTTTCGTTCATCTAGCACAAAGGGAACGGGTTGCAGGAGAAACTTTTACTCTGGATTCTCAGTGTGTTTCCTAGTTCCGATTTGAAGTTCCTGCAGTTTACACTGTAAAACCGAGTTGGAGCTAGTATCTCCCCATATATATGTAAGGAGTGGAGTATGCAACTGAAAAGAAACTTTTTGTTCTCAACAAGCTAGGTGAAGGACGGCTTTCACACACACTTTACTCTCAGAACTGAGCATGTGGAGAGACGTTCGTTCATTTAGCAAATAGGAACGGGTTGCAGGAGAAACTTATACACTGGATTCTCAGTGTGTTTCCTAGTGCCGGTTTGAAGTTCCTGCAGTTTTCACTGTAAATCCGAGTTGGAGATGGTACCACCCCATATATATGTATGGAGTGGTATTGACAACTAAAAAGAAACTTTGTGTTCCCAAAAAGCTAGCTGAAGGACGGCTTTCACACAAAATTATCTCTGAGAACTGAGCATGTGGAGAGACGGTCTTTCATCTAGCTCAAAGGGAACGGGAAGGAGTAGAAAGTTTTACTCTATTTTCTCACTGTGTTTCCTAGTGACGCTTTGAATTTCCTGCACTTTTCACTGTAAAATCGAGTTGGAGCTTGTACTTCCCCATATATATGTATTAAGTGGAGTATGCAACTGAAAAGAAACTTTGTATTCCCAACAAGCTAGTTGAAGGACGGCTTTAACACAAACTTATCTCTGAGATCTGAGCATGTGGAGAGAAGTTCGTTCATTTATCTCAAAGGGAACGGGAACCAAGAGAAACTTTTACTCTATTTTCTCACTGTTTTTCCTAGTGCCTGTTTCAACTCCCTGCAGTTTTCACTGTAAAACCGAGTTGGATCTATTACCTCCCCATATATATATATGGAGTGGAGTTTGCAACTGAAAAGAAACTTTGTGTTCCCAACAAGCTATGTGAAGGACGGCTTTCACACACACTTATCTCTCAGAACTGAGCATGTGGAGTGTCGTTCGTTCATCTAGCACAAAGGGAACGGATTGAAGGGGAAACTTTTACTCTGGTTTCTCAGTGTGTTTCCTAGTGCCGGTTTGAAGTTCCTGCAGTTTTCACTGTAAAACCGAGTTGGAGCTAGTACTTCCCCATTTATAAGTATGGAGAGGAGTAAGCAACTGAAAAGAAACTTTGTGTTCCCAACAAGCTAGGTGAAGTACGGCTTTCACACATACTTATCTCTGAGAACTGAGCATGTGGAAAGACTTTCGTTCATCTAGCTCAAAGGAACGGGAAACAAGAGAAACTTTTACACTATTTTCTCACTGTGTTTCCTAGTGCCCGTTTGAAGTTCCTGCAGTTTTCACTGAAAAACCGTGTAGGAAATAGTACCTCACTATATATATGTATGGAGTGTAGTTTGCTACTAAAAAGAAACTTTGTGTTCCCATCAAACTATTTGAAGGACGGCTTTCACACACACCTATCTCTCTGAACTGAGCATGTGGAGAGAAGTTCGTTCATCTAGCTAAAAGGGAACGGGAAACAGGAGAAACTTTTAATCTATTTTCTCACTGTGTTTCCTAGTGTCGGTTTGAAGTTCCTGCAGTTTTCACTGTAAAACCGTGTTGGAGCTAGTACCTCCCCATATATATGTATGGAATGGAGTTTACAACTGAAAAGAAACTTTGTGTTATCAACAATCTAGCTGAAGGATGGCTTTCACACACACTTATCTCTCAGAACTGAGCATGAGGAGAGTCTTTCGTTCATCTAGCACAAAGGGAACGGGTTGCAGGAGAAACTTTTACTCTGGATTCTCAGTGTGTTTCCTAGTTCCGATTTGAAGTTCCTGCAGTTTACACTGTAAAACCGAGTTGGAGCTAGTATCTCCCCATATATATGTAAGGAGTGGAGTATGCAACTGAAAAGAAACTTTTTGTTCTCAACAAGCTAGATGAAGGACGGCTTTCACACACAATTACCTCTCAGAACTGAGCATGTTTAGAGGCTTCCGTTCATCTAGCACAAAGGGAACGGGTTGCAGGAGAAAATTTACTCTGGTTTCTCAGTGTGTATCCTAGTGCCGGTTTGAAGTTCCTGCAGTTTTCACTGTAAAGCCGAGTTGTAGATGGTACCTCCCCATATATATGTATTGAGCGGAATTGGCAACTTAAAAGAATCTTTGTTTTCCCAAAAAGCTAGCTGAAGGACGGCTTTCACACAAAATTATCTCTGAGAACTGAGCATGTGGAGAGACGATCGTTCATCTAGCTCAAAGGGAACGGGAAGGGTAGAATATTTTACTCTATTTTCTCACTGTGTTTCCTAGTGGCGGTTTGAAGTTCCTGCACTTTTCACTGTAAAATCGTGTTGGAGCTTGTACTTCCCCATATATATGTATTAAGTGGAGTATGCAACTGAAAAGAAACTTTGTTTTCCCAACAAGCTAGTTGAAGGACAACTTTAACAGAAACTTATCTCTGAGATCTGAGCATGTGGAGAGACTTTCGTTCATTTATCTCAAAGGGAACGGGAACCAAGAGAAACTTTTACTCTATTTTCTCACTGTTTTACCTAGTGCATGTTTTAAGTTCCTGCAGTTTTCACTGTAAAACCGAGTTGGATCTATTACCTCCCCATATATATATATGGAGTGGAGTTTGCAACTGAAAAGAAACTTTGTGTTCCCAACAAGCTAGCTGAAGGACGGCTTTCACACACACTTACCTCTCAGAACTGAGCATGTGGAGAGAAGTTCGTTCATCTAGCACAAAGGGAACGGTTTGCACGAGAAACTTTTACACTCTTTTCTCAGTGTGTTTCCTAGTGCCGGTTTTTAATTCCTGCAGGTTTCACTGTAAAATCGAGTTGCAGCTTCTACTTCCCCATATATAAGTTTTTAGTGGAGTATGCAACTTAAAAAATCTTTGTGTTCCCAACAAGGTATGTGAAGGGCTGCTTTAACACTAAATTATCTCTGAGAACTGACATGTGGAGAGACGTTCGTTCATTTAGCTCAAAGGGATCGGGAAGCAGGAGAAACTTTTCCTCTATATTGTCACTGTGTTTCCTAGTGCCGGTTTGAATTTCCTGCAGTTTTCACTGTAAAATAGACTTGGAGCTAGTACCTCCCCATATATATGTATGGATTGGAGTTTGCAACTGAAAAGAAACTTTGTGTTCCCAACAAGCTAGTTGAAGGACGGCTTTCACACACAATTATCTCTCAGAACTGAGCATGTTTAGAGGCTTCCGTTCATCTAGCACAAAGGAACGGGTTGCAGGAGAAAATTTACTCTGGTTTCTCAGTGTGTATCCTAGTGCCGGTTTGAATTTCCTGCAGTTTTCACTGTAAAACCGAGTGTGAGCTGGTACCTACCCATGTATATGTATGGATTGGAATATGCAACTGAAAATAATCTTTGTTTTCCCAACAAGCTAGGTGAAGGACGGCTTTAACACACACTTATCTCTCATAACTGAGCATGTGGAGAGTCGTTCATTTATCTAGCACAAAGGGAACGGGTTGCAGTGGTAACTTTTACTCGGGTTCTCATTGTGTTTCCTAGTGCAGGTTTGAAGTTCCTGCATTTTACAGTGTAAAAACGAGTTGCATCTAGTACCTCCCGTTATATATGTATGGAGTGTGGTATGCAACTTAAAAGAAATTTGTGTTCCCAACAATTTAGGGGAAGGACGGCTTTAACACAAAATTATCTCTGAGAACTTAGCATGTGGAAAGAATTTCGTTCATCTAGCTCAAAGGGATCGGGAAGCAGGAGAATCTTTACTCCATTTTATCACTCTGTTTCCTAGTGCTGGTATGAAGCTCCTGCAGTTTTCACTGTAAAACCGAGTGTGAGCTGGTACCTCCTCATGTATATGTATGGATTGGAATATGCAACTGAAAATAATCTTTGTTTTCCGAACAAGCTAGTTGAAGGACGGCTTTAAAACACACTTATCTCTCAGAAATGAGCATGTGGAGAGTCGTTTGTTCATCAAGCAAAAAAGGGAATGGGTTGCAGGAGAAACTTTTACTCTGGTTTCTCACTGTGTTTCCTAGTGCCGGTTTGAAGTTCCTGCAGTTTTCACTGTAAAACGGAGTTGGAGCTCTTACCTCCCCATATATATGTATTGAGTGGAGTTTGCAACTGAAAAGTAACTTTGTGTTCCCAACAAGCTAGTTGAAGGACGGCTTTCACACACACTTATCTCTCAGAACTGAGCATGTGGAGAGTCGTTCGTTCATCTAGCACAAAGGAACGGGTTGCAGGAGAAATTTCTACTCTGGTTTCTCAGTTTGTTTCCTAATTCCGGCTTGTAGTTCTTGTAGATTTCACTGTAAAATCGAGTTGGAACTAGTACTTCCCCTTATATATGTATGGATTGCAATATGCAACTGAAAATAATCTTTGTGTTCCCAACATGAAAGGTGAAGTACGGCTTTAACACAAACATATCTCTGATAACTGATCATGTGGAGAGACGTTCGTTCGTCTAGCTCAAAGGGATCGGGAAGCATGAGAAACTTTTACTCTAATTTCTCACTGTGTTTCCTTGTGTCGGTTTTAAGTTCCTGCAGTTTTCACTGTAAAACGAAGTTGGAGCTTGTACCCCCCTATATATATGTATGGAGTGAAGTTTGCACCTGAAAAGAACCTTTGTGTTCCCAACAAGCTAGGTGAAGGACGGCTTTCACACACACTTATCTCTCAGAACTGAGCATGTGGAGAGTCGTTCGTTCATCTAGCACAAAGGGAACGGATAGCAGTGGAAACTTTTACTATGGTTCTCACTGTGTTTCCTAGTGTAGGTTTGAAGTTCCTGCAGTTTACACTGTTAAAACGAGTTGGAGCTAGTACTTCCCCATATATATGTATGGATTGCAATATGCAACTGAAAATAAACTTTGTGTTCCCAACATGATAGGTGAAGGACGGCTTTAACACAAAAATATTTCTGAGAACTGAGCATGTGGAGAGACGTTCGTTCATCTAGCTCAAAGTGATCGGGAAGCAGGAGAATCTTTTACTCTATTTTCTCACTCTGTTTCCTAGTGCCGGTATGAAGCTCCTGCACTTTTCACTGTAAAACCGAGTGTGAGCTGGTACCTCCCCATGTATATGTATGGATTGGAATATGCAACTGAAAATAATCTTTGTTTTCCCAACAAGCTAGGTGAAGGACGGCTTTAACACACACTTATCTCTCAGAACTGAGCATGTGGAGAGTCATTCGTTCATCAAGCAAAAATGGAATGGGTTGCAGGAGAAACTTTTACTCTGGTTTCTCCCAGTGTTTCCTAGTGCTGGTTTGAATTTCCTGAAGTTTTCACTGTAAAAACGTGTTGGAGCTGGTACCTCACCATATATATGTATGGAGTGTAGTTTGCAACTGAAAAGAATCTTTGTGTTCAAAACAAGCTAGTTGAAGGACGGCTTTCACACACACCTATCTCTCAGAACTGAACATGTGGAGTGTCGTTCGTTCATCTATCACAAAGGAACGGGTTGCAAGAGTAATTTCTACTCTGGTTTCTCAATTTGTTTCCTACTTCCGACTTGTAGTTCCAGCAGATTTCACTGTAAAACCGAGTTGGAGCTAGTACTTCCCCATATATATGTATGGATTGGAATATGCAAGTGAAAATAATCTTTGTGTTCCCAACATGATATGTGAAGGACGGCTTTAACACAAAAATATCTGTGAGAACTGAGCATGTGGAGAGACGTTCGTTAATCTAGCTCAAAGGGAACGGGAAGCAGGAGAAACTTTTACTCTATTTTCTCACTGTGTTTCCTAGTGCCAATATGAAATTCCTGCAGTTTTCACAGTAAAACCGATTTGGAGCTAGTACCTCCCCATATATATGTATGGAGTGGATTTTGCAATGGAAAAGAAACTTTGTGTTCCCTACAACCTAGGTGAATGACGGCTTTCACCCACACTTATCTCTCAGATATGAGCATGTGGAGAGTTGTTCGTTCATCTAGCACAAAGGGAATGGTTTGCAGTGGAAACTTTTACACTGGTTCTCACGGTGTTTCCTATTGCCGGTTTTAAGTTCCTGCAGTTTTCACTGTAAAACCGAGTTGGAGCTAGTACCTCCCCTTATATATGTATGGAGTGGAGTATGCAACTGAAAAGAAATTTGTGTTCCCAACAAGCTAGGGGAAGGACAGCTTTAACACAAAATTAACTCTGAGAACTGAGCATGTGGAGAGACGTTCGTTCATCAAGCTCAAAGGGATCGGGAAGCAGGAGAAACTTTTACTCTATATTCTCACTGTGTTTCCTAGTGCCGGTTTGAAGATCCTGCAGTTTTCACTGTAAAACCGTGTTGGAGCTAGTACCTCACCATATATATGTATGGAGAGTCGTTTGAAACTGAAAAGAAACTTTCTGTTCAAAACATGCTAGTTGAATGACGGCTTTCACAGACAATTATCTCTCAGAACTGAGCATGTGGAGGGTCGTTCGTTCATCTAGAATAAAGAAAAGGATTGCAGGAGGAATTTCTACCCTGGTTTCTCAGTTTGTTTCCTACTTCCGGTTTGTAGTTCCTGCAGATTTTACTGTAAAACCGAGTTGGAGCTAGTACCTCCCCTTATATACGTATGGAGTGGAGTATGCAACTGAAAAGAAATTTATGTTCCCAACAAGCTAGGGGAAGTACGGCTTTAACACATAATTATCTCTGAGAACTGAGCATGTGGAGAGACGTTCGTTCATCTAGCTCAAAGTGATCGGGAAGCAGGAGAATTATTTACTCTATTTTCTCACTCTGTTTCCTAGTGCCGGTATGAAGCTCCTGCAGTTTTCACTGTAAAACGGAGTGTGAGCCGGTACCTCCCCATGTATATGTATGGATTGGAATATGCAACTGAAAATAATCTTTGTTTTCCCAACAAGCTAGGTGAAGGACGGCTTTAACACACACTTACATCTCAGAACTGAGCATGTGGAGAATCGTTCGTTCATATAGCAAAAAACTGAATGTGTTGCAGGAGAAACTTTTACTCTGGTTTCTCACTGTGTTTCCTAGTGCCGGTTTGAATCTCCTGCAGTTTTCACTGTAAAACCGAGTGTGAGCTGGTACCTCCCCATGTATTTGTATGGATTGGAATATGCAACTGAAAATAATCTTTGTTTTCCCAACAAGCTAGGTGAAGGACGGCTTTAACACACACTTACCTCACAGAACTGAGCATGTGGAGAGTCGTTCGTTCATCAAGCAAAAAACTGAATGTGTTGCAGGAGAAACTTTTACTCTGGTTTCTCACTGTGTTTCCTAGTGCCGGTTTGAAGTTCCTGCAGTTTTCACTGTAAAACGGAGTTGGAGCTCTTACCTTCCCATATATATGTGTGGAGTGGTGTTTGCAACTGAAAAGAACCTTTGTGTTCCCAACAAGCTAGGTGAAGGACGGCTTTCACACACACTTATCTCTCAGAACTGAGCATGTGGAGATTCGTTCGTTCATCTAGCACAAAGGAAGGGGTTGCAGGGGAAATTTCTACTCTGGTTTCTCAGTTTCTTTTTTACTTCCGGCTTGTAGTTCCTGCAGATTTCACTGTAAAACCGAGTTGGAGCTATTACTTCCCCATATATATGTATGGATTGCAATATGCAACTGAAAATAAACTTTGTGTTCCCAACATGATAGGTGAAGGACGGCTTTAACACAAAAATATTTCTGAGAACTGAGCATGTGGAGAGACGTTCGTTCATCTAGCTCAAATTGATCGGGAAGCAGGATAATCTTTTACTCTATTTTCTCACTCTGTTTCCTAGTGCCGGTATGAAGCTCCTGCACTTTTCACTGTAAAACCGAGTGTGAGCTGGTACCTCCCCATGTATTTGTATGGATTGGAATATGCAACTGAAAATAATCTTTGTTTTCCCAACAAGCTAGGTGAAGGACGGCTTTAACACACACTTACCTCTCAGAACAGAGCATGTGGAGAATCGTTCGTTCATATAGCAAAAAACTGAATGTGTTGCAGGAGAAACTTTTACTCTGGTTTCTCACTGTGTTTCCTAGTGCCGGTTTGAATCTCCTGCAGTTTTCACTGTAAAACCGAGTGTGAGCTGGTACCTCCCCATGTATTTGTATGGATTGGAATATGCAACTGAAAATAATCTTTGTTTTCCCAACAAGCTAGGTGAAGGACGGCTTTAACACACACTTACCTCACAGAACTGAGCATGTGGAGAGTCGTTCGTTCATCAAGCAAAAAACTGAATGTGTTGCAGGAGAAACTTTTACTCTGGTTTCTCACTGTGTTTCCTAGTGCCGGTTTGAAGTTCCTGCAGTTTTCACTGTAAAACGGAGTTGGAGCTCTTACCTTCCCATATATATGTGTGGAGTGGTGTTTGCAACTGAAAAGAAACTTTGTGTTCCCAACAAGCTAGGTGAAGGACGGCTTTCACACACACTTATCTCTCAGAACTGAGCATGTGGAGATTCGTTCGTTCATCTAGCACAAAGAAGGGGTTGCAGGGGAAATTTCTACTCTGGTTTCTCAGTTTCTTTCCTACTTCCGGCTTGTAGTTCCTGCAGATTTCACTGTAAAACCGAGTTGGAGCTATTACTTCCCCATATATATGTATGGATTGCAATATGCAACTGAAAATAAACTTTGTGTTCCCAACATGATAGGTGAAGGACGGCTTTAACACAAAAATATTTCTGAGAACTGAGCATGTGGAGAGACGTTCGTTCATCTAGCTCAAATTGATCGGGAAGCAGGATAATCTTTTACTCTATTTTCTCACTCTGTTTCCTAGTGCCGGTATGAAGCTCCTGCACTTTTCACTGTAAAACCGAGTGTGAGCTGGTACCTCCCCATGTATTTGTATGGATTGGAATATGCAACTGAAAATAATCTTTGTTTTCCCAACAAGCTAGGTGAAGGACGGCTTTAACACACACTTACCTCTCAGAACAGAGCATGTGGAGAATCGTTCGTTCATATAGCAAAAAACTGAATGTGTTGCAGGAGAAACTTTTACTCTGGTTTCTCACTGTGTTTCCTAGTGCCGGTTTGAATCTCCTGCAGTTTTCACTGTAAAACCGAGTGTGAGCTGGTACCTCCCCATGTATTTGTATGGATTGGAATATGCAACTGAAAATAATCTTTGTTTTCCCAACAAGCTAGGTGAAGGACGGCTTTAACACACACTTACCTCACAGAACTGAGCATGTGGAGAGTCGTTCGTTCATCAAGCAAAAAACTGAATGTGTTGCAGGAGAAACTTTTACTCTGGTTTCTCACTGTGTTTCCTAGTGCCGGTTTGAAGTTCCTGCAGTTTTCACTGTAAAACGGAGTTGGAGCTCTTACCTTCCCATATATATGTGCGGAGTGGTGTTTGCAACTGAAAAGAAACTTTGTGTTCCCAACAAGCTAGGTGAAGGACGGCTTTCACACACACTTATCTCTCAGAACTGAGCATGTGGAGATTCGTTCGTTCATCTAGCACAAAGAAGGGGTTGCAGGGGAAATTTCTACTCTGGTTTCTCAGTTTCTTTCCTACTTCCGGCTTGTAGTTCCTGCAGATTTCACTGTAAAACCGAGTTGGAGCTATTACTTCCCCATATATATGTATGGATTGCAATATGCAACTGAAAATAAACTTTGTGTTCCCAACATGATAGGTGAAGGACGGCTTTAACACAAAAATATTTCTGAGAACTGAGCATGTGGAGAGACGTTCGTTCATCTAGCTCAAATTGATCGGGAAGCAGGATAATCTTTTACTCTATTTTCTCACTCTGTTTCCTAGTGCCGGTATGAAGCTCCTGCACTTTTCACTGTAAAACCGAGTGTGAGCTGGTACCTCCCCATGTATTTGTATGGATTGGAATATGCAACTGAAAATAATCTTTGTTTTCCCAACAAGCTAGGTGAAGTACGGCTTTAACACACACTTACCTCTCAGAACAGAGCATGTGGAGAATCGTTCGTTCATATAGCAAAAAACTGAATGTGTTGCAGGAGAAACTTTTACTCTGGTTTCTCACTGTGTTTCCTAGTGCCGGTTTGAATCTCCTGCAGTTTTCACTGTAAAACCGAGTGTGAGCTGGTACCTCCCCATGTATTTGTATGGATTGGAATATGCAACTGAAAATAATCTTTGTTTTCCCAACAAGCTAGGTGAAGGACGGCTTTAACACACACTTACCTCACAGAACTGAGCATGTGGAGAGTCGTTCGTTCATCAAGCAAAAAACTGAATGTGTTGCAGGAGAAACTTTTACTCTGGTTTCTCACTGTGTTTCCTAGTGCCGGTTTGAAGTTCCTGCAGTTTTCACTGTAAAACGGAGTTGGAGCTCTTACCTTCCCATATATATGTGTGGAGTGGTGTTTGCAACTGAAAAGAAACTTTGTGTTCCCAACAAGCTAGGTGAAGGACGGCTTTCACACACACTTATCTCTCAGAACTGAGCATGTGGAGATTCGTTCGTTCATCTAGCACAAAGGAAGGGGTTGCAGGGGAAATTTCTACTCTGGTTTCTCAGTTTCTTTCCTACTTCCGGCTTGTAGTTCCTGCAGATTTCACTGTAAAACCGAGTTGGAGCTATTACTTCCCCATATATATGTATGGATTGCAATATGCAACTGAAAATAAACTTTGTGTTCCCAACATGATAGGTGAAGGACGGCTTTAACACAAAAATATTTCTGAGAACTGAGCATGTGGAGAGACGTTCGTTCATCTAGCTCAAATTGATCGGGAAGCAGGATAATCTTTTACTCTATTTTCTCACTCTGTTTCCTAGTGCCGGTATGAAGCTCCTGCACTTTTCACTGTAAAACCGAGTGTGAGCTGGTACCTCCCCATGTATTTGTATGGATTGGAATATGCAACTGAAAATAATCTTTGTTTTCCCAACAAGCTAGGTGAAGGACGGCTTTAACACACACTTACCTCTCAGAACAGAGCATGTGGAGAATCGTTCGTTCATATAGCAAAAAACTGAATGTGTTGCAGGAGAAACTTTTACTCTGGTTTCTCACTGTGTTTCCTAGTGCCGGTTTGAATCTCCTGCAGTTTTCACTGTAAAACCGAGTGTGAGCTGGTACCTCCCCATGTATTTGTATGGATTGGAATATGCAACTGAAAATAATCTTTGTTTTCCCAACAAGCTAGGTGAAGGACGGCTTTAACACACACTTACCTCACAGAACTGAGCATGTGGAGAGTCGTTCGTTCATCAAGCAAAATACTGAATGTGTTGCAGGAGAAACTTTTACTCTGGTTTCTCACTGTGTTTCCTAGTGCCGGTTTGAAGTTCCTGCAGTTTTCACTGTAAAACGGAGTTGGAGCTCTTACCTTCCAATATATATGTGTGGAGTGGTGTTTGCAACTGAAAAGAAACTTTGTGTTCCCAACAAGCTAGGTGAAGGACGGCTTTCACACACACTTATCTCTCAGAACTGAGCATGTGGAGATTCGTTCGTTCATCTAGCACAAAGAAGGGGTTGCAGGGGAAATTTCTACTCTGGTTTCTCAGTTTCTTTCCTACTTCCGGCTTGTAGTTCCTGCAGATTTCACTGTAAAACCGAGTTGGAGCTATTACTTCCCCATATATATGTATGGATTGCAATATGCAACTGAAAATAAACTTTGTGTTCCCAACATGATAGGTGAAGGACGGCTTTAACACAAAAATATTTCTGAGAACTGAGCATGTGGAGAGACGTTCGTTCATCTAGCTCAAATTGATCGGGAAGCAGGATAATCTTTTACTCTATTTTCTCACTCTGTTTCCTAGTGCCGGTATGAAGCTCCTGCACTTTTCACTGTAAAACCGAGTGTGAGCTGGTACCTCCCCATGTATTTGTATGGATTGGAATATGCAACTGAAAATAATCTTTGTTTTCCCAACAAGCTAGGTGAAGGACGGCTTTAACACACACTTACCTCTCAGAACAGAGCATGTGGAGAATCGTTCGTTCATATAGCAAAAAACTGAATGTGTTGCAGGAGAAACTTTTACTCTGGTTTCTCACTGTGTTTCCTAGTGCCGGTTTGAATCTCCTGCAGTTTTCACTGTAAAACCGAGTGTGAGCTGGTACCTCCCCATGTATTTGTATGGATTGGAATATGCAACTGAAAATAATCTTTGTTTTCCCAACAAGCTAGGTGAAGGACGGCTTTAACACACACTTACCTCACAGAACTGAGCATGTGGAGAGTCGTTCGTTCATCAAGCAAAAAACTGAATGTGTTGCAGGAGAAACTTTTACTCTGGTTTCTCACTGTGTTTCCTAGTGCCGGTTTGAAGTTCCTGCAGTTTTCACTGTAAAACGGAGTTGGAGCTCTTACCTTCCCATATATATGTGTGGAGTGGTGTTTGCAACTGAAAAGAAACTTTGTGTTCCCAACAAGCTAGGTGAAGGACGGCTTTCACACACACTTATCTCTCAGAACTGAGCATGTGGAGATTCGTTCGTTCATCTAGCACAAAGAAGGGGTTGCAGGGGAAATTTCTACTCTGGTTTCTCAGTTTCTTTCCTACTTCCGGCTTGTAGTTCCTGCAGATTTCACTGTAAAACCGAGTTGGAGCTATTACTTCCCCATATATATGTATGGATTGCAATATGCAACTGAAAATAAACTTTGTGTTCCCAACATGATAGGTGAAGGACGGCTTTAACACAAAAATATTTCTGAGAACTGAGCATGTGGAGAGACGTTCGTTCATCTAGCTCAAATTGATCGGGAAGCAGGATAATCTTTTACTCTATTTTCTCACTCTGTTTCCTAGTGCCGGTATGAAGCTCCTGCACTTTTCACTGTAAAACCGAGTGTGAGCTGGTACCTCCCCATGTATTTGTATGGATTGGAATATGCAACTGAAAATAATCTTTGTTTTCCCAACAAGCTAGGTGAAGGACGGCTTTAACACACACTTACCTCTCAGAACAGAGCATGTGGAGAATCGTTCGTTCATATAGCAAAAAACTGAATGTGTTGCAGGAGAAACTTTTACTCTGGTTTCTCACTGTGTTTCCTAGTGCCGGTTTGAATCTCCTGCAGTTTTCACTGTAAAACCGAGTGTGAGCTGGTACCTCCCCATGTATTTGTATGGATTGGAATATGCAACTGAAAATAATCTTTGTTTTCCCAACAAGCTAGGTGAAGGACGGCTTTAACACACACTTACCTCACAGAACTGAGCATGTGGAGAGTCGTTCGTTCATCAAGCAAAAAACTGAATGTGTTGCAGGAGAAACTTTTACTCTGGTTTCTCACTGTGTTTCCTAGTGCCGGTTTGAAGTTCCTGCAGTTTTCACTGTAAAACGGAGTTGGAGCTCTTACCTTCCCATATATATGTGTGGAGTGGTGTTTGCAACTGAAAAGAAACTTTGTGTTCCCAACAAGCTAGGTGAAGGACGGCTTTCACACACACTTATCTCTCAGAACTGAGCATGTGGAGATTCGTTCGTTCATCTAGCACAAAGGAAGGGGTTGCAGGGGAAATTTCTACTCTGGTTTCTCAGTTTCTTTCCTACTTCCGGCTTGTAGTTCCTGCAGATTTCACTGTAAAACCGAGTTGGAGCTATTACTTCCCCATATATATGTATGGATTGCAATATGCAACTGAAAATAAACTTTGTGTTCCCAACATGATAGGTGAAGGACGGCTTTAACACAAAAATATTTCTGAGAACTGAGCATGTGGAGAGACGTTCGTTCATCTAGCTCAAATTGATCGGGAAGCAGGATAATCTTTTACTCTATTTTCTCACTCTGTTTCCTAGTGCCGGTATGAAGCTCCTGCACTTTTCACTGTAAAACCGAGTGTGAGCTGGTACCTCCCCATGTATTTGTATGGATTGGAATATGCAACTGAAAATAATCTTTGTTTTCCCAACAAGCTAGGTGAAGGACGGCTTTAACACACACTTACCTCTCAGAACAGAGCATGTGGAGAATCGTTCGTTCATATAGCAAAAAACTGAATGTGTTGCAGGAGAAACTTTTACTCTGGTTTCTCACTGTGTTTCCTAGTGCCGGTTTGAATCTCCTGCAGTTTTCACTGTAAAACCGAGTGTGAGCTGGTACCTCCCCATGTATTTGTATGGATTGGAATATGCAACTGAAAATAATCTTTGTTTTCCCAACAAGCTAGGTGAAGGACGGCTTTAACACACACTTACCTCACAGAACTGAGCATGTGGAGAGTCGTTCGTTCATCAAGCAAAAAACTGAATGTGTTGCAGGAGAAACTTTTACTCTGGTTTCTCACTGTGTTTCCTAGTGCCGGTTTGAAGTTCCTGCAGTTTTCACTGTAAAACGGAGTTGGAGCTCTTACCTTCCCATATATATGTGTGGAGTGGTGTTTGCAACTGAAAACAAACTTTGTGTTCCCAACAAGCTAGGTGAAGGACGGCTTTCACACACACTTATCTCTCAGAACTGAGCGTGTGGAGATTCGTTCGTTCATCTAGCACAAAGAAGGGGTTGCAGGGGAAATTTCTACTCTGGTTTCTCAGTTTCTTTCCTACTTCCGGCTTGTAGTTCCTGCAGATTTCACTGTAAAACCGAGTTGGAGCTATTACTTCCCCATATATATGTATGGATTGCAATATGCAACTGAAAATAAACTTTGTGTTCCCAACATGATAGGTGAAGGACGGCTTTAACACAAAAATATTTCTGAGAACTGAGCATGTGGAGAGACGTTCGTTCATCTAGCTCAAATTGATCGGGAAGCAGGATAATCTTTTACTCTATTTTCTCACTCTGTTTCCTAGTGCCGGTATGAAGCTCCTGCACTTTTCACTGTAAAACCGAGTGTGAGCTGGTACCTCCCCATGTATTTGTATGGATTGGAATATGCAACTGAAAATAATCTTTGTTTTCCCAACAAGCTAGGTGAAGGACGGCTTTAACACACACTTACCTCTCAGAACAGAGCATGTGGAGAATCGTTCGTTCATATAGCAAAAAACTGAATGTGTTGCAGGAGAAACTTTTACTCTGGTTTCTCACTGTGTTTCCTAGTGCCGGTTTGAATCTCCTGCAGTTTTCACTGTAAAACCGAGTGTGAGCTGGTACCTCCCCATGTATTTGTATGGATTGGAATATGCAACTGAAAATAATCTTTGTTTTCCCAACAAGCTAGGTGAAGGACGGCTTTAACACACACTTACCTCACAGAACTGAGCATGTGGAGAGTCGTTCGTTCATCAAGCAAAAAACTGAATGTGTTGCAGGAGAAACTTTTACTCTGGTTTCTCACTGTGTTTCCTAGTGCCGATTTGAAGTTCCTGCAGTTTTCACTGTAAAACGGAGTTGGAGCTCTTACCTTCCCATATATATGTGTGGAGTGGTGTTTGCAACTGAAAAGAAACTTTGTGTTCCCAACAAGCTAGGTGAAGGACGGCTTTCACACACACTTATCTCTCAGAACTGAGCATGTGGAGATTCGTTCGTTCATCTAGCACAAAGAAGGGGTTGCAGGGGAAATTTCTACTCTGGTTTCTCAGTTTCTTTCCTACTTCCGGCTTGTAGTTCCTGCAGATTTCACTGTAAAACCGAGTTGGAGCTATTACTTCCCCATATATATGTATGGATTGCAATATGCAACTGAAAATAAACTTTGTGTTCCCAACATGATAGGTAAAGGACGGCTTTAACACAAAAATATTTCTGAGAACTGAGCATGTGGAGAGACGTTCGTTCATCTAGCTCAAATTGATCGGGAAGCAGGATAATCTTTTACTCTATTTTCTCACTCTGTTTCCTAGTGCCGGTATGAAGCTCCTGCACTTTTCACTGTAAAACCGAGTGTGAGCTGGTACCTCCCCATGTATTTGTATGGATTGGAATATGCAACTGAAAATAATCTTTGTTTTCCCAACAAGCTAGGTGAAGGACGGCTTTAACACACACTTACCTCACAGAACTGAGCATGTGGAGAGTCGTTCGTTCATCAAGCAAAAAACTGAATGTGTTGCAGGAGAAACTTTTACTCTGGTTTCTCACTGTGTTTCCTAGTGCCGGTTTGAAGTTCCTGCAGTTTTCACTGTAAAACGGAGTTGGAGCTCTTACCTTCCCATATATATGTGTGGAGTGGTGTTTGCAACTGAAAAGAATCTTTGTGTTCCCAACAAGCTAGGTGAAGGACGGCTTTCACACACACTTATCTCTCAGAACTGAGCATGTGGAGATTCGTTCGTTCATCTAGCACAAAGAAGGGGTTGCAGGGGAAATTTCTACTCTGGTTTCTCAGTTTCTTTCCTACTTCCGGCTTGTAGTTCCTGCAGATTTCACTGTAAAACCGAGTTGGAGCTATTACTTCCCCATATATATGTATGGATTGCAATATGCAACTGAAAATAAACTTTGTGTTCCCAACATGATAGGTGAAGGACGGCTTTAACACAAAAATATTTCTGAGAACTGAGCATGTGGAGAGACGTTCGTTCATCTAGCTCAAATTGATCGGGAAGCAGGATAATCTTTTACTCTATTTTCTCACTCTGTTTCCTAGTGCCGGTATGAAGCTCCTGCACTTTTCACTGTAAAACCGAGTGTGAGCTGGTACCTCCCCATGTATTTGTATGGATTGGAATATGCAACTGAAAATAATCTTTGTTTTCCCAACAAGCTAGGTGAAGGACGGCTTTAACACACACTTACCTCTCAGAACAGAGCATGTGGAGAATCGTTCGTTCATATAGCAAAAAACTGAATGTGTTGCAGGAGAAACTTTTACTCTGGTTTCTCACTGTGTTTCCTAGTGCCGGTTTGAATCTCCTGCAGTTTTCACTGTAAAACCGAGTGTGAGCTGGTACCTCCCCATGTATTTGTATGGATTGGAATATGCAACTGAAAATAATCTTTGTTTTCCCAACAAGCTAGGTGAAGGACGGCTTTAACACACACTTACCTCACAGAACTGAGCATGTGGAGAGTCGTTCGTTCATCAAGCAAAAAACTGAATGTGTTGCAGGAGAAACTTTTACTCTGGTTTCTCACTGTGTTTCCTAGTGCCGGTTTGAAGTTCCTGCAGTTTTCACTGTAAAACGGAGTTGGAGCTCTTACCTTCCCATATATATGTGCGGAGTGGTGTTTGCAACTGAAAAGAAACTTTGTGTTCCCAACAAGCTAGGTGAAGGACGGCTTTCACACACACTTATCTCTCAGAACTGAGCATGTGGAGATTCGTTCGTTCATCTAGCACAAAGAAGGGGTTGCAGGGGAAATTTCTACTCTGGTTTCTCAGTTTCTTTCCTACTTCCGGCTTGTAGTTCCTGCAGATTTCACTGTAAAACCGAGTTGGAGCTATTACTTCCCCATATATATGTATGGATTGCAATATGCAACTGAAAATAAACTTTGTGTTCCCAACATGATAGGTGAAGGACGGCTTTAACACAAAAATATTTCTGAGAACTGAGCATGTGGAGAGACGTTCGTTCATCTAGCTCAAATTGATCGGGAAGCAGGATAATCTTTTACTCTATTTTCTCACTCTGTTTCCTAGTGCCGGTATGAAGCTCCTGCACTTTTCACTGTAAAACCGAGTGTGAGCTGGTACCTCCCCATGTATTTGTATGGATTGGAATATGCAACTGAAAATAATCTTTGTTTTCCCAACAAGCTAGGTGAAGGACGGCTTTAACACACACTTACCTCTCAGAACAGAGCATGTGGAGAATCGTTCGTTCATATAGCAAAAAACTGAATGTGTTGCAGGAGAAACTTTTACTCTGGTTTCTCACTGTGTTTCCTAGTGCCGGTTTGAATCTCCTGCAGTTTTCACTGTAAAACCGAGTGTGAGCTGGTACCTCCCCATGTATTTGTATGGATTGGAATATGCAACTGAAAATAATCTTTGTTTTCCCAACAAGCTAGGTGAAGGACGGCTTTAACACACACTTACCTCACAGAACTGAGCATGTGGAGAGTCGTTCGTTCATCAAGCAAAAAACTGAATGTGTTGCAGGAGAAACTTTTACTCTGGTTTCTCACTGTGTTTCCTAGTGCCGGTTTGAAGTTCCTGCAGTTTTCACTGTAAAACGGAGTTGGAGCTCTTACCTTCCCATATATATGTGTGGAGTGGTGTTTGCAACTGAAAAGAAACTTTGTGTTCCCAACAAGCTAGGTGAAGGACGGCTTTCACACACACTTATCTCTCAGAACTGAGCGTGTGGAGATTCGTTCGTTCATCTAGCACAAAGAAGGGGTTGCAGGGGAAATTTCTACTCTGGTTTCTCAGTTTCTTTCCTACTTCCGGCTTGTAGTTCCTGCAGATTTCACTGTAAAACCGAGTTGGAGCTATTACTTCCCCATATATATGTATGGATTGCAATATGCAACTGAAAATAAACTTTGTGTTCCCAACATGATAGGTGAAGGACGGCTTTAACACAAAAATATTTCTGAGAACTGAGCATGTGGAGAGACGTTCGTTCATCTAGCTCAAATTGATCGGGAAGCAGGATAATCTTTTACTCTATTTTCTCACTCTGTTTCCTAGTGCCGGTATGAAGCTCCTGCACTTTTCACTGTAAAACCGAGTGTGAGCTGGTATCTCCCCATGTATTTGTATGGATTGGAATATGCAACTGAAAATAATCTTTGTTTTCCCAACAAGCTAGGTGAAGGACGGCTTTAACACACACTTACCTCTCAGAACAGAGCATGTGGAGAATCGTTCGTTCATATAGCAAAAAACTGAATGTGTTGCAGGAGAAACTTTTACTCTGGTTTCTCACTGTGTTTCCTAGTGCCGGTTTGAATCTCCTGCAGTTTTCACTGTAAAACCGAGTGTGAGCTGGTACCTCCCCATGTATTTGTATGGATTGGAATATGCAACTGAAAATAATCTTTGTTTTCCCAACAAGCTAGGTGAAGGACGGCTTTAACACACACTTACCTCACAGAACTGAGCATGTGGAGAGTCGTTCGTTCATCAAGCAAAAAACTGAATGTGTTGCAGGAGAAACTTTTACTCTGGTTTCTCACTGTGTTTCCTAGTGCCGGTTTGATGTTCCTGCAGTTTTCACTGTAAAACGGAGTTGGAGCTCTTACCTTCCCATATATATGTGTGGAGTGGTGTTTGCAACTGAAAAGAAACTTTGTGTTCCCAACAAGCTAGGTGAAGGACGGCTTTCACACACACTTATCTCTCAGAACTGAGCATGTGGAGATTCGTTCGTTCATCTAGCACAAAGAAGGGGTTGCAGGGGAAATTTCTACTCTGGTTTCTCAGTTTCTTTCCTACTTCCGGCTTGTAGTTCCTGCAGATTTCACTGTAAAACCGAGTTGGAGCTATTACTTCCCCATATATATGTATGGATTGCAATATGCAACTGAAAATAAACTTTGTGTTCCCAACATGATAGGTGAAGGACGGCTTTAACACAAAAATATTTCTGAGAACTGAGCATGTGGAGAGACGTTCGTTCATCTAGCTCAAATTGATCGGGAAGCAGGATAATCTTTTACTCTATTTTCTCACTCTGTTTCCTAGTGCCGGTATGAAGCTCCTGCACTTTTCACTGTAAAACCGAGTGTGAGCTGGTACCTCCCCATGTATTTGTATGGATTGGAATATGCAACTGAAAATAATCTTTGTTTTCCCAACAAGCTAGGTGAAGGACGGCTTTAACACACACTTACCTCTCAGAACAGAGCATGTGGAGAATCGTTCGTTCATATAGCAAAAAACTGAATGTGTTGCAGGAGAAACTTTTACTCTGGTTTCTCACTGTGTTTCCTAGTGCCGGTTTGAATCTCCTGCAGTTTTCACTGTAAAACCGAGTGTGAGCTGGTACCTCCCCATGTATTTGTATGGATTGGAATATGCAACTGAAAATAATCTTTGTTTTCCCAACAAGCTAGGTGAAGGACGGCTTTAACACACACTTACCTCACAGAACTGAGCATGTGGAGAGTCGTTCGTTCATCAAGCAAAAAACTGAATGTGTTGCAGGAGAAACTTTTACTCTGGTTTCTCACTGTGTTTCCTAGTGCCGGTTTGAAGTTCCTGCAGTTTTCACTGTAAAACGGAGTTGGAGCTCTTACCTTCCCATATATATGTGTGGAGTGGTGTTTGCAACTGAAAAGAAACTTTGTGTTCCCAACAAGCTAGGTGAAGGACGGCTTTCACACACACTTATCTCTCAGAACTGAGCATGTGGAGATTCGTTCGTTCATCTAGCACAAAGAAGGGGTTGCAGGGGAAATTTCTACTCTGGTTTCTCAGTTTCTTTCCTACTTCCGGCTTGTAGTTCCTGCAGATTTCACTGTAAAACCGAGTTGGAGCTATTACTTCCCCATATATATGTATGGATTGCAATATGCAACTGAAAATAAACTTTGTGTTCCCAACATGATAGGTGAAGGACGGCTTTAACACAAAAATATTTCTGAGAACTGAGCATGTGGAGAGACGTTCGTTCATCTAGCTCAAATTGATCGGGAAGCAGGATAATCTTTTACTCTATTTTCTCACTCTGTTTCCTAGTGCCGGTATGAAGCTCCTGCACTTTTCACTGTAAAACCGAGTGTGAGCTGGTACCTCCCCATGTATTTGTATGGATTGGAATATGCAACTGAAAATAATCTTTGTTTTCCCAACAAGCTAGGTGAAGGACGGCTTTAACACACACTTACCTCACAGAACTGAGCATGTGGAGAGTCGTTCGTTCATCAAGCAAAAAACTGAATGTGTTGCAGGAGAAACTTTTACTCTGGTTTCTCACTGTGTTTCCTAGTGCCGGTTTGAAGTTCCTGCAGTTTTCACTGTAAAACGGAGTTGGAGCTCTTACCTTCCCATATATATGTGTGGAGTGGTGTTTGCAACTGAAAAGAAACTTTGTGTTCCCAACAAGCTAGGTGAAGGACGGCTTTCACACACACTTATCTCTCAGAACTGAGCATGTGGAGATTCGTTCGTTCATCTAGCACAAAGAAGGGGTTGCAGGGGAAATTTCTACTCTGGTTTCTCAGTTTCTTTCCTACTTCCGGCTTGTAGTTCCTGCAGATTTCACTGTAAAACCGAGTTGGAGCTATTACTTCCCCATATATATGTATGGATTGCAATATGCAACTGAAAATAAACTTTGTGTTCCCAACATGATAGGTGAAGGACGGCTTTAACACAAAAATATTTCTGAGAACTGAGCATGTGGAGAGACGTTCGTTCATCTAGCTCAAATTGATCGGGAAGCAGGATAATCTTTTACTCTATTTTCTCACTCTGTTTCCTAGTGCCGGTATGAAGCTCCTGCACTTTTCACTGTAAAACCGAGTGTGAGCTGGTACCTCCCCATGTATTTGTATGGATTGGAATATGCAACTGAAAATAATCTTTGTTTTCCCAACAAGCTAGGTGAAGGACGGCTTTAACACACACTTACCTCTCAGAACAGAGCATGTGGAGAATCGTTCGTTCATATAGCAAAAAACTGAATGTGTTGCAGGAGAAACTTTTACTCTGGTTTCTCACTGTGTTTCCTAGTGCCGGTTTGAATCTCCTGCAGTTTTCACTGTAAAACCGAGTGTGAGCTGGTACCTCCCCATGTATTTGTATGGATTGGAATATGCAACTGAAAATAATCTTTGTTTTCCCAACAAGCTAGGTGAAGGACGGCTTTAACACACACTTACCTCACAGAACTGAGCATGTGGAGAGTCGTTCGTTCATCAAGCAAAAAACTGAATGTGTTGCAGGAGAAACTTTTACTCTGGTTTCTCACTGTGTTTCCTAGTGCCGGTTTGAAGTTCCTGCAGTTTTCACTGTAAAACGGAGTTGGAGCTCTTACCTTCCCATATATATGTGTGGAGTGGTGTTTGCAACTGAAAAGAAACTTTGTGTTCCCAACAAGCTAGGTGAAGGACGGCTTTCACACACACTTATCTCTCAGAACTGAGCGTGTGGAGATTCGTTCGTTCATCTAGCACAAAGAAGGGGTTGCAGGGGAAATTTCTACTCTGGTTTCTCAGTTTCTTTCCTACTTCCGGCTTGTAGTTCCTGCAGATTTCACTGTAAAACCGAGTTAGAGCTATTACTTCCCCATATATATGTATGGATTGCAATATGCAACTGAAAATAAACTTTGTGTTCCCAACATGATAGGTGAAGGACGGCTTTAACACAAAAATATTTCTGAGAACTGAGCATGTGGAGAGACGTTCGTTCATCTAGCTCAAATTGATCGGGAAGCAGGATAATCTTTTACTCTATTTTCTCACTCTGTTTCCTAGTGCCGGTATGAAGCTCCTGCACTTTTCACTGTAAAACCGAGTGTGAGCTGGTACCTCCCCATGTATTTGTATGGATTGGAATATGCAACTGAAAATAATCTTTGTTTTCCCAACAAGCTAGGTGAAGGACGGCTTTAACACACACTTACCTCTCAGAACAGAGCATGTGGAGAATCGTTCGTTCATATAGCAAAAAACTGAATGTGTTGCAGGAGAAACTTTTACTCTGGTTTCTCACTGTGTTTCCTAGTGCCGGTTTGAATCTCCTGCAGTTTTCACTGTAAAACCGAGTGTGAGCTGGTACCTCCCCATGTATTTGTATGGATTGGAATATGCAACTGAAAATAATCTTTGTTTTCCCAACAAGCTAGGTGAAGGACGGCTTTAACACACACTTACCTCACAGAACTGAGCATGTGGAGAGTCGTTCGTTCATCAAGCAAAAAACTGAATGTGTTGCAGGAGAAACTTTTACTCTGGTTTCTCACTGTGTTTCCTAGTGCCGGTTTGAAGTTCCTGCAGTTTTCACTGTAAAACGGAGTTGGAGCTCTTACCTTCCCATATATATGTGCGGAGTGGTGTTTGCAACTGAAAAGAAACTTTGTGTTCCCAACAAGCTAGGTGAAGGACGGCTTTCACACACACTTATCTCTCAGAACTGAGCATGTGGAGATTCGTTCGTTCATCTAGCACAAAGAAGGGGTTGCAGGGGAAATTTCTACTCTGGTTTCTCAGTTTCTTTCCTACTTCCGGCTTGTAGTTCCTGCAGATTTCACTGTAAAACCGAGTTGGAGCTATTACTTCCCCATATATATGTATGGATTGCAATATGCAACTGAAAATAAACTTTGTGTTCCCAACATGATAGGTGAAGGACGGCTTTAACACAAAAATATTTCTGAGAACTGAGCATGTGGAGAGACGTTCGTTCATCTAGCTCAAATTGATCGGGAAGCAGGATAATCTTTTACTCTATTTTCTCACTCTGTTTCCTAGTGCCGGTATGAAGCTCCTGCACTTTTCACTGTAAAACCGAGTGTGAGCTGGTACCTCCCCATGTATTTGTATGGATTGGAATATGCAACTGAAAATAATCTTTGTTTTCCCAACAAGCTAGGTGAAGGACGGCTTTAACACACACTTACCTCTCAGAACAGAGCATGTGGAGAATCGTTCGTTCATATAGCAAAAAACTGAATGTGTTGCAGGAGAAACTTTTACTCTGGTTTCTCACTGTGTTTCCTAGTGCCGGTTTGAATCTCCTGCAGTTTTCACTGTAAAACCGAGTGTGAGCTGGTACCTCCCCATGTATTTGTATGGATTGGAATATGCAACTGAAAATAATCTTTGTTTTCCCAACAAGCTAGGTGAAGGACGGCTTTAACACACACTTACCTCACAGAACTGAGCATGTGGAGAGTCGTTCGTTCATCAAGCAAAAAACTGAATGTGTTGCAGGAGAAACTTTTACTCTGTTTTCTCACTGTGTTTCCTAGTGCCGGTTTGAAGTTCCTGCAGTTTTCACTGTAAAACGGAGTTGGAGCTCTTACCTTCCCATATATATGTGTGGAGTGGTGTTTGCAACTGAAAAGAAACTTTGTGTTCCCAACAAGCTAGGTGAAGGACGGCTTTCACACACACTTATCTCTCAGAACTGAGCATGTGGAGATTCGTTCGTTCATCTAGCACAAAGAAGGGGTTGCAGGGGAAATTTCTACTCTGGTTTCTCAGTTTCTTTCCTACTTCCGGCTTGTAGTTCCTGCAGATTTCACTGTAAAACCGAGTTGGAGCTATTACTTCCCCATATATATGTATGGATTGCAATATGCAACTGAAAATAAACTTTGTGTTCCCAACATGATAGGTGAAGGACGGCTTTAACACAAAAATATTTCTGAGAACTGAGCATGTGGAGAGACGTTCGTTCATCTAGCTCAAATTGATCGGGAAGCAGGATAATCTTTTACTCTATTTTCTCACTCTGTTTCCTAGTGCCGGTATGAAGCTCCTGCACTTTTCACTGTAAAACCGAGTGTGAGCTGGTACCTCCCCATGTATTTGTATGGATTGGAATATGCAACTGAAAATAATCTTTGTTTTCCCAACAAGCTAGGTGAAGTACGGCTTTAACACACACTTACCTCACAGAACTGAGCATGTGGAGAGTCGTTCGTTCATCAAGCAAAAAACTGAATGTGTTGCAGGAGAAACTTTTACTCTGGTTTCTCACTGTGTTTCCTAGTGCCGGTTTGAAGTTCCTGCAGTTTTCACTGTAAAACGGAGTTGGAGCTCTTACCTTCCCATATATATGTGTGGATTGGTGTTTGCAACTGAAAAGAAACTTTGTGTTCCCAACAAGCTAGGTGAAGGACGGCTTTCACACACACTTATCTCTCAGAACTGAGCATGTGGAGATTCGTTCGTTCATCTAGCACAAAGAAGGGGTTGCAGGGGAAATTTCTACTCTGGTTTCTCAGTTTCTTTCCTACTTCCGGCTTGTAGTTCCTGCAGATTTCACTGTAAAACCGAGTTGGAGCTATTACTTCCCCATATATATGTATGGATTGCAATATGCAACTGAAAATAAACTTTGTGTTCCCAACATGATAGGTGAAGGACGGCTTTAACACAAAAATATTTCTGAGAACTGAGCATGTGGAGAGACGTTCGTTCATCTAGCTCAAATTGATCGGGAAGCAGGATAATCTTTTACTCTATTTTCTCACTCTGTTTCCTAGTGCCAGTATGAAGCTCCTGCACTTTTCACTGTAAAACCGAGTGTGAGCTGGTACCTCCCCATGTATTTGTATGGATTGGAATATGCAACTGAAAATAATCTTTGTTTTCCCAACAAGCTAGGTGAAGGACGGCTTTAACACACACTTACCTCTCAGAACAGAGCATGTGGAGAATCGTTCGTTCATATAGCAAAAAACTGAATGTGTTGCAGGAGAAACTTTTACTCTGGTTTCTCACTGTGTTTCCTAGTGCCGGTTTGAATCTCCTGCAGTTTTCACTGTAAAACCGTGTGTGAGCTGGTACCTCCCCATGTATTTGTATGGATTGGAATATGCAACTGAAAATAATCTTTGTTTTCCCAACAAGCTAGGTGAAGGACGGCTTTAACACACACTTACCTCACAGAACTGAGCATGTGGAGAGTCGTTCGTTCATCAAGCAAAAAACTGAATGTGTTGCAGGAGAAACTTTTACTCTGGTTTCTCACTGTGTTTCCTAGTGCCGGTTTGAAGTTCCTGCAGTTTTCACTGTAAAACGGAGTTGGAGCTCTTACCTTCCCATATATATGTGTGGAGTGGTGTTTGCAACTGAAAAGAAACTTTGTGTTCCCAACAAGCTAGGTGAAGGACGGCTTTCAAACACACTTATCTCTCAGAACTGAGCATGTGGAGATTCGTTCGTTCATCTAGCACAAAGAAGGGGTTGCAGGGGAAATTTCTACTCTGGTTTCTCAGTTTCTTTCCTACTTCCGGCTTGTAGTTCCTGCAGATTTCACTGTAAAACCGAGTTAGAGCTATTACTTCCCCATATATATGTATGGATTGCAATATGCAACTGAAAATAAACTTTGTGTTCCCAACATGATAGGTGAAGGACGGCTTTAACACAAAAATATTTCTGAGAACTGAGCATGTGGAGAGACGTTCGTTCATCTAGCTCAAATTGATCGGGAAGCAGGATAATCTTTTACTCTATTTTCTCACTCTGTTTCCTAGTGCCGGTATGAAGCTCCTGCACTTTTCACTGTAAAACCGAGTGTGAGCTGGTACCTCCCCATGTATTTGTATGGATTGGAATATGCAACTGAAAATAATCTTTGTTTTCCCAACAAGCTAGGTGAAGGACGGCTTTAACACACACTTACCTCTCAGAACAGAGCATGTGGAGAATCGTTCGTTCATATAGCAAAAAACTGAATGTGTTGCAGGAGAAACTTTTACTCTGGTTTCTCACTGTGTTTCCTAGTGCCGGTTTGAATCTCCTGCAGTTTTCACTGTAAAACCGAGTGTGAGCTGGTACCTCCCCATGTATTTGTATGGATTGGAATATGCAACTGAAAATAATCTTTGTTTTCCCAACAAGCTAGGTGAAGGACGGCTTTAACACACACTTACCTCACAGAACTGAGCATGTGGAGAGTCATTCGTTCATCAAGCAAAAAACTGAATGTGTTGCAGGAGAAACTTTTACTCTGGTTTCTCACTGTGTTTCCTAGTGCCGGTTTGAAGTTCCTGCAGTTTTCACTGTAAAACGGAGTTGGAGCTCTTACCTTCCCATATATATGTGTGGAGTGGTGTTTGCAACTGAAAAGAAACTTTGTGTTCCCAACAAGCTAGGTGAAGGACGGCTTTCACACACACTTATCTCTCAGAACTGAGCATGTGGAGATTCGTTCGTTCATCTAGCACAAAGAAGGGGTTGCAGGGGAAATTTCTACTCTGGTTTCTCAGTTTCTTTCCTACTTCCGGCTTGTAGTTCCTGCAGATTTCACTGTAAAACCGAGTTGGAGCTATTACTTCCCCATATATATGTATGGATTGCAATATGCAACTGAAAATAAACTTTGTGTTCCCAACATGATAGGTGAAGGACGGCTTTAACACAAAAATATTTCTGAGAACTGAGCATGTGGAGAGACGTTCGTTCATCTAGCTCAAATTGATCGGGAAGCAGGATAATCTTTTACTCTATTTTCTCACTCAGTTTCCTAGTGCCGGTATGAAGCTCCTGCACTTTTCACTGTAAAACCGAGTGTGAGCTGGTACCTCCCCATGTATTTGTATGGATTGGAATATGCAACTGAAAATAATCTTTGTTTTCCCAACAAGCTAGGTGAAGGACGGCTTTAACACACACTTACCTCTCAGAACAGAGCATGTGGAGAATCGTTCGTTCATATAGCAAAAAACTGAATGTGTTGCAGGAGAAACTTTTACTCTGGTTTCTCACTGTGTTTCCTAGTGCCGGTTTGAATCTCCTGCAGTTTTCACTGTAAAACCGAGTGTGAGCTGGTACCTCCCCATGTATTTGTATGGATTGGAATATGCAACTGAAAATAATCTTTGTTTTCCCAACAAGCTAGGTGAAGGACGGCTTTAACACACACTTACCTCACAGAACTGAGCATGTGGAGAGTCGTTCGTTCATCAAGCAAAAAACTGAATGTGTTGCAGGAGAAACTTTTACTCTGGTTTCTCACTGTGTTTCCTAGTGCCGGTTTGAAGTTCCTGCAGTTTTCACTGTAAAACGGAGTTGGAGCTCTTACCTTCCCATATATATGTGTGGAGTGGTGTTTGCAACTGAAAAGAAACTTTGTGTTCCCAACAAGCTAGGTGAAGGACGGCTTTCACACACACTTATCTCTCAGAACTGAGCATGTGGAGATTCGTTCGTTCATCTAGCACAAAGAAGGGGTTGCAGGGGAAATTTCTACTCTGGTTTCTCAGTTTCTTTCCTACTTCCGGCTTGTAGTTCCTGCAGATTTCACTGTAAAACCGAGTTGGAGCTATTACTTCCCCATATATATGTATGGATTGCAATATGCAACTGAAAATAAACTTTGTGTTCCCAACATGATAGGTGAAGGACGGCTTTAACACAAAAATATTTCTGAGAACTGAGCATGTGGAGAGACGTTCGTTCATCTAGCTCAAATTGATCGGGAAGCAGGATAATCTTTTACTCTATTTTCTCACTCTGTTTCCTAGTGCCGGTATGAAGCTCCTGCACTTTTCACTGTAAAACCGAGTGTGAGCTGGTACCTCCCCATGTATTTGTATGGATTGGAATATGCAACTGAAAATAATCTTTGTTTTCCCAACAAGCTAGGTGAAGGACGGCTTTAACACACACTTACCTCACAGAACTGAGCATGTGGAGATTCGTTCGTTCATCAAGCAAAAAACTGAATGTGTTGCAGGAGAAACTTTTACTCTGGTTTCTCACTGTGTTTCCTAGTGCCGGTTTGAAGTTCCTGCAGTTTTCACTGTAAAACGGAGTTGGAGCTCTTACCTTCCCATATATATGTGTGGAGTGGTGTTTGCAACTGAAAAGAAACTTTGTGTTCCCAACAAGCTAGGTGAAGGACGGCTTTCACACACACTTATCTCTCAGAACTGAGCATGTGGAGATTCGTTCGTTCATCTAGCACAAAGAAGGGGTTGCAGGGGAAATTTCTACTCTGGTTTCTCAGTTTCTTTCCTACTTCCGGCTTGTAGTTCCTGCAGATTTCACTGTAAAACCGAGTTGGAGCTATTACTTCCCCATATATATGTATGGATTGCAATATGCAACTGAAAATAAACTTTGTGTTCCCAACATGATAGGTGAAGGACGGCTTTAACACAAAAATATTTCTGAGAACTGAGCATGTGGAGAGACGTTCGTTCATCTAGCTCAAATTGATCGGGAAGCAGGATAATCTTTTACTCTATTTTCTCACTCTGTTTCCTAGTGCCGGTATGAAGCTCCTGCACTTTTCACTGTAAAACCGAGTGTGAGCTGGTACCTCCCCATGTATTTGTATGGATTGGAATATGCAACTGAAAATAATCTTTGTTTTCCCAACAAGCTAGGTGAAGGACGGCTTTAACACACACTTACCTCTCAGAACAGAGCATGTGGAGAATCGTTCGTTCATATAGCAAAAAACTGAATGTGTTGCAGGAGAAACTTTTACTCTGGTTTCTCACTGTGTTTCCTAGTGCCGGTTTGAAGTTCCTGCAGTTTTCACTGTAAAACGGAGTTGGAGCTCTTACCTTCCCATATATATGTGTGGATTGGTGTTTGCAACTGAAAAGAAACTTTGTGTTCCCAACAAGCTAGGTGAAGGACGGCTTTCACACACACTTATCTCTCAGAACTGAGCATGTGGAGATTCGTTCGTTCATCTAGCACAAAGAAGGGGTTGCAGGGGAAATTTCTACTCTGGTTTCTCAGTTTCTTTCCTACTTCCGGCTTGTAGTTCCTGCAGATTTCACTGTAAAACCGAGTTGGAGCTATTACTTCCCCATATATATGTATGGATTGCAATATGCAACTGAAAATAAACTTTGTGTTCCCAACATGATAGGTGAAGGACGGCTTTAAAACAAAAATATTTCTGAGAACTGAGCATGTGGAGAGACGTTCGTTCATCTAGCTCAAATTGATCGGGAAGCAGGATAATCTTTTACTCTATTTTCTCACTCTGTTTCCTAGTGCCGGTATGAAGCTCCTGCACTTTTCACTGTAAAACCGAGTGTGAGCTGGTACCTCCCCATGTATTTGTATGGATTGGAATATGCAACTGAAAATAATCTTTGTTTTCCCAACAAGCTAGGTGAAGGACGGCTTTAACACACACTTACCTCTCAGAACAGAGCATGTGGAGAATCGTTCGTTCATATAGCAAAAAACTGAATGTGTTGCAGGAGAAACTTTTACTCTGGTTTCTCACTGTGTTTCCTAGTGCCGGTTTGAATCTCCTGCAGTTTTCACTGTAAAACCGAGTGTGAGCTGGTACCTCCCCATGTATTTGTATGGATTGGAATATGCAACTGAAAATAATCTTTGTTTTCCCAACAAGCTAGGTGAAGGACGGCTTTAACACACACTTACCTCACAGAACTGAGCATGTGGAGAGTCGTTCGTTCATCAAGCAAAAAACTGAATGTGTTGCAGGAGAAACTTTTACTCTGGTTTCTCACTGTGTTTCCTAGTGCCGGTTTGAAGTTCCTGCAGTTTTCACTGTAAAACGGAGTTGGAGCTCTTACCTTCCCATATATATGTGTGGAGTGGTGTTTGCAACTGAAAAGAAACTTTGTGTTCCCAACAAGCTAGGTGAAGGACGGCTTTCACACACACTTATCTCTCAGAACTGAGCATGTGGAGATTCGTTCGTTCATCTAGCACAAAGAAGGGGTTGCAGGGGAAATTTCTACTCTGGTTTCTCAGTTTCTTTCCTACTTCCGGCTTGTAGTTCCTGCAGATTTCACTGTAAAACCGAGTTGGAGCTATTACTTCCCCATATATATGTATGGATTGCAATATGCAACTGAAAATAAACTTTGTGTTCCCAACATGATAGGTGAAGGACGGCTTTAACACAAAAATATTTCTGAGAACTGAGCATGTGGAGAGACGTTCGTTCATCTAGCTCAAATTGATCGGGAAGCAGGATAATCTTTTACTCTATTTTCTCACTCTGTTTCCTAGTGCCGGTATGAAGCTCCTGCACTTTTCACTGTAAAACCGAGTGTGAGCTGGTACCTCCCCATGTATTTGTATGGATTGGAATATGCAACTGAAAATAATCTTTGTTTTCCCAACAAGCTAGGTGAAGGACGGCTTTAACACACACTTACCTCTCAGAACAGAGCATGTGGAGAATCGTTCGTTCATATAGCAAAAAACTGAATGTGTTGCAGGAGAAACTTTTACTCTGGTTTCTCACTGTGTTTCCTAGTGCCGGTTTGAATCTCCTGCAGTTTTCACTGTAAAACCGAGTGTGAGCTGGTACCTCCCCATGTATTTGTATGGATTGGAATATGCAACTGAAAATAATCTTTGTTTTCCCAACAAGCTAGGTGAAGGACGGCTTTAACACACACTTACCTCACAGAACTGAGCATGTGGAGAGTCGTTCGTTCATCAAGCAAAAAACTGAATGTGTTGCAGGAGAAACTTTTACTCTGGTTTCTCACTGTGTTTCCTAGTGCCGGTTTGAAGTTCCTGCAGTTTTCACTGTAAAACGGAGTTGGAGCTCTTACCTTCCCATATATATGTGTGGAGTGGTGTTTGCAACTGAAAAGAAACTTTGTGTTCCCAACAAGCTAGGTGAAGGACGGCTTTCACACACACTTATCTCTCAGAACTGAGCATGTGGAGATTCGTTCGTTCATCTAGCACAAAGAAGGTGTTGCAGGGGAAATTTCTACTCTGGTTTCTCAGTTTCTTTCCTACTTCCGGCTTGTAGTTCCTGCAGATTTCACTGTAAAACCGAGTTGGAGCTATTACTTCCCCATATATATGTATGGATTGCAATATGCAACTGAAAATAAACTTTGTGTTCCCAACATGATAGGTGAAGGACGGCTTTAACACAAAAATATTTCTGAGAACTGAGCATGTGGAGAGACGTTCGTTCATCTAGCTCAAATTGATCGGGAAGCAGGATAATCTTTTACTCTATTTTCTCACTCTGTTTCCTAGTGCCGGTATGAAGCTCCTGCACTTTTCACTGTAAAACCGAGTGTGAGCTGGTACCTCCCCATGTATTTGTATGGATTGGAATATGCAACTGAAAATAATCTTTGTTTTCCCAACAAGCTAGGTGAAGGACGGCTTTAACACACACTTACCTCTCAGAACAGAGCATGTGGAGAATCGTTCGTTCATATAGCAAAAAACTGAATGTGTTGCAGGAGAAACTTTTACTCTGGTTTCTCACTGTGTTTCCTAGTGCCGGTTTGAATCTCCTGCAGTTTTCACTGTAAAACCGAGTGTGAGCTGGTACCTCCCCATGTATTTGTATGGATTGGAATATGCAACTGAAAATAATCTTTGTTTTCCCAACAAGCTAGGTGAAGGACGGCTTTAACACACACTTACCTCACAGAACTGAGCATGTGGAGAGTCGTTCGTTCATCAAGCAAAAAACTGAATGTGTTGCAGGAGAAACTTTAACTCTGGTTTCTCACTGTGTTTCCTAGTGCCGGTTTGAAGTTCCTGCAGTTTTCACTGTAAAACGGAGTTGGAGCTCTTACCTTCCCATATATATGTGTGGAGTGGTGTTTGCAACTGAAAAGAAACTTTGTGTTCCCAACAAGCTAGGTGAAGGACGGCTTTCACACACACTTATCTCTCAGAACTGAGCATGTGGAGATTCGTTCGTTCATCTAGCACAAAGGAAGGGGTTGCAGGGGAAATTTCTACTCTGGTTTCTCAGTTTCTTTCCTACTTCCGGCTTGTAGTTCCTGCAGATTTCACTGTAAAACCGAGTTGGAGCTATTACTTCCCCATATATATGTATGGATTGCAATATGCAACTGAAAATAAACTTTGTGTTCCCAACATGATAGGTGAAGGACGGCTTTAACACAAAAATATTTCTGAGAACTGAGCATGTGGAGAGACGTTCGTTCATCTAGCTCAAATTGATCGGGAAGCAGGATAATCTTTTACTCTATTTTCTCACTCTGTTTCCTAGTGCCGGTATGAAGCTCCTGCACTTTTCACTGTAAAACCGAGTGTGAGCTGGTACCTCCCCATGTATTTGTATGGATTGGAATATGCAACTGAAAATAATCTTTGTTTTCCCAACAAGCTAGGTGAAGGACGGCTTTAACACACACTTACCTCTCAGAACAGAGCATGTGGAGAATCGTTCGTTCATATAGCAAAAAACTGAATGTGTTGCAGGAGAAACTTTTACTCTGGTTTCTCACTGTGTTTCCTAGTGCCGGTTTGAATCTCCTGCAGTTTTCACTGTAAAACCGAGTGTGAGCTGGTACCTCCCCATGTATTTGTATGGATTGGAATATGCAACTGAAAATAATCTTTGTTTTCCCAACAAGCTAGGTGAAGGACGGCTTTAACACACACTTACCTCACAGAACTGAGCATGTGGAGAGTCGTTCGTTCATCAAGCAAAAAACTGAATGTGTTGCAGGAGAAACTTTTACTCTGGTTTCTCACTGTGTTTCCTAGTGCCGGTTTGAAGTTCCTGCAGTTTTCACTGTAAAACGGAGTTGGAGCTCTTACCTTCCCATATATATGTGTGGAGTGGTGTTTGCAACTGAAAAGAAACTTTGTGTTCCCAACAAGCTAGGTGAAGGACGGCTTTCACACACACTTATCTCTCAGAACTGAGCATGTGGAGATTCGTTCGTTCATCTAGCACAAAGAAGGGGTTGCAGGGGAAATTTCTACTCTGGTTTCTCAGTTTCTTTCCTACTTCCGGCTTGTAGTTCCTGCAGATTTCACTGTAAAACCGAGTTGGAGCTATTACTTCCCCATATATATGTATGGATTGCAATATGCAACTGAAAATAAACTTTGTGTTCCCAACATGATAGGTGAAGGACGGCTTTAACACAAAAATATTTCTGAGAACTGAGCATGTGGAGAGACGTTCGTTCATCTAGCTCAAATTGATCGGGAAGCAGGATAATCTTTTACTCTATTTTCTCACTCTGTTTCCTAGTGCCGGTATGAAGCTCCTGCACTTTTCACTGTAAAACCGAGTGTGAGCTGGTACCTCCCCATGTATTTGTATGGATTGGAATATGCAACTGAAAATAATCTTTGTTTTCCCAACAAGCTAGGTGAAGGACGGCTTTAACACACACTTACCTCACAGAACTGAGCATGTGGAGAGTCGTTCGTTCATCAAGCAAAAAACTGAATGTGTTGCAGGAGAAACTTTTACTCTGGTTTCTCACTGTGTTTCCTAGTGCCGGTTTGAAGTTCCTGCAGTTTTCACTGTAAAACGGAGTTGGAGCTCTTACCTTCCCATATATATGTGTGGAGTGGTGTTTGCAACTGAAAAGAAACTTTGTGTTCCCAACAAGCTAGGTGAAGGACGGCTTTCACACACACTTATCTCTCAGAACTGAGCATGTGGAGATTCGTTCGTTCATCTAGCACAAAGAAGGGGTTGCAGGGGAAATTTCTACTCTGGTTTCTCAGTTTCTTTCCTACTTCCGGCTTGTAGTTCCTGCAGATTTCACTGTAAAACCGAGTTGGAGCTATTACTTCCCCATATATATGTATGGATTGCAATATGCAACTGAAAATAAACTTTGTGTTCCCAACATGATAGGTGAAGGACGGCTTTAACACAAAAATATTTCTGAGAACTGAGCATGTGGAGAGACGTTCGTTCATCTAGCTCAAATTGATCGGGAAGCAGGATAATCTTTTACTCTATTTTCTCACTCTGTTTCCTAGTGCCGGTATGAAGCTCCTGCACTTTTCACTGTAAAACCGAGTGTGAGCTGGTACCTCCCCATGTATTTGTATGGATTGGAATATGCAACTGAAAATAATCTTTGTTTTCCCAACAAGCTAGGTGAAGGACGGCTTTAACACACACTTACCTCTCAGAACAGAGCATGTGGAGAATCGTTCGTTCATATAGCAAAAAACTGAATGTGTTGCAGGAGAAACTTTTACTCTGGTTTCTCACTGTGTTTCCTAGTGCCGGTTTGAATCTCCTGCAGTTTTCACTGTAAAACCGAGTGTGAGCTGGTACCTCCCCATGTATTTGTATGGATTGGAATATGCAACTGAAAATAATCTTTGTTTTCCCAACAAGCTAGGTGAAGGACGGCTTTAACACACACTTACCTCACAGAACTGAGCATGTGGAGAGTCGTTCGTTCATCAAGCAAAAAACTGAATGTGTTGCAGGAGAAACTTTTACTCTGGTTTCTCACTGTGTTTCCTAGTGCCGGTTTGAAGTTCCTGCAGTTTTCACTGTAAAACGGAGTTGGAGCTCTTACCTTCCCATATATATGTGTGGAGTGGTGTTTGCAACTGAAAAGAAACTTTGTGTTCCCAACAAGCTAGGTGAAGGACGGCTTTCACACACACTTATCTCTCAGAACTGAGCATGTGGAGATTCGTTCGTTCATCTAGCACAAAGAAGGGGTTGCAGGGGAAATTTCTACTCTGGTTTCTCAGTTTCTTTCCTACTTCCGGCTTGTAGTTCCTGCAGATTTCACTGTAAAACCGAGTTGGAGCTATTACTTCCCCATATATATGTATGGATTGCAATATGCAACTGAAAATAAACTTTGTGTTCCCAACATGATAGGTGAAGGACGGCTTTAACACAAAAATATTTCTGAGAACTGAGCATGTGGAGAGACGTTCGTTCATCTAGCTCAAATTGATCGGGAAGCAGGATAATCTTTTACTCTATTTTCTCACTCTGTTTCCTAGTGCCGGTATGAAGCTCCTGCACTTTTCACTGTAAAACCGAGTGTGAGCTGGTACCTCCCCATGTATTTGTATGGATTGGAATATGCAACTGAAAATAATCTTTGTTTTCCCAACAAGCTAGGTGAAGGACGGCTTTAACACACACTTACCTCTCAGAACAGAGCATGTGGAGAATCGTTCGTTCATATAGCAAAAAACTGAATGTGTTGCAGGAGAAACTTTTACTCTGGTTTCTCACTGTGTTTCCTAGTGCCGGTTTGAATCTCCTGCAGTTTTCACTGTAAAACCGAGTGTGAGCTGGTACCTCCCCATGTATTTGTATGGATTGGAATATGCAACTGAAAATAATCTTTGTTTTCCCAACAAGCTAGGTGAAGGACGGCTTTAACACACACTTACCTCACAGAACTGAGCATGTGGAGAGTCGTTCGTTCATCAAGCAAAAAACTGAATGTGTTGCAGGAGAAACTTTTACTCTGGTTTCTCACTGTGTTTCCTAGTGCCGGTTTGAAGTTCCTGCAGTTTTCACTGTAAAACGGAGTTGGAGCTCTTACCTTCCCATATATATGTGTGGAGTGGTGTTTGCAACTGAAAAGAAACTTTGTGTTCCCAACAAGCTAGGTGAAGGACGGCTTTCACACACACTTATCTCTCAGAACTGAGCATGTGGAGATTCGTTCGTTCATCTAGCACAAAGAAGGGGTTGCAGGGGAAATTTCTACTCTGGTTTCTCAGTTTCTTTCCTACTTCCGGCTTGTAGTTCCTGCAGATTTCACTGTAAAACCGAGTTGGAGCTATTACTTCCCCATATATATGTATGGATTGCAATATGCAACTGAAAATAAACTTTGTGTTCCCAACATGATAGGTGAAGGACGGCTTTAACACAAAAATATTTCTGAGAACTGAGCATGTGGAGAGACGTTCGTTCATCTAGCTCAAATTGATCGGGAAGCAGGATAATCTTTTACTCTATTTTCTCACTCTGTTTCCTAGTGCCGGTATGAAGCTCCTGCACTTTTCACTGTAAAACCGAGTGTGAGCTGGTACCTCCCCATGTATTTGTATGGATTGGAATATGCAACTGAAAATAATCTTTGTTTTCCCAACAAGCTAGGTGAAGGACGGCTTTAACACACACTTACCTCACAGAACTGAGCATGTGGAGAGTCGTTCGTTCATCAAGCAAAAAACTGAATGTGTTGCAGGAGAAACTTTTACTCTGGTTTCTCACTGTGTTTCCTAGTGCCGGTTTGAAGTTCCTGCAGTTTTCACTGTAAAACGGAGTTGGAGCTCTTACCTTCCCATATATATGTGTGGAGTGGTGTTTGCAACTGAAAAGAAACTTTGTGTTCCCAACAAGCTAGGTGAAGGACGGCTTTCACACACACTTATCTCTCAGAACTGAGCATGTGGAGATTCGTTCGTTCATCTAGCACAAAGAAGGGGTTGCAGGGGAAATTTCTACTCTGGTTTCTCAGTTTCTTTCCTACTTCCGGCTTGTAGTTCCTGCAGATTTCACTGTAAAACCGAGTTGGAGCTATTACTTCCCCATATATATGTATGGATTGCAATATGCAACTGAAAATAAACTTTGTGTTCCCAACATGATAGGTGAAGGACGGCTTTAACACAAAAATATTTCTGAGAACTGAGCATGTGGAGAGACGTTCGTTCATCTAGCTCAAATTGATCGGGAAGCAGGATAATCTTTTACTCTATTTTCTCACTCTGTTTCCTAGTGCCGGTATGAAGCTCCTGCACTTTTCACTGTAAAACCGAGTGTGAGCTGGTACCTCCCCATGTATTTGTATGGATTGGAATATGCAACTGAAAATAATCTTTGTTTTCCCAACAAGCTAGGTGAAGGACGGCTTTAACACACACTTACCTCTCAGAACTGAGCATGTGGAGAATCGTTCGTTCATATAGCAAAAAACTGAATGTGTTGCAGGAGAAACTTTTACTCTGGTTTCTCACTGTGTTTCCTAGTGCCGGTTTGAATCTCCTGCAGTTTTCACTGTAAAACCGAGTGTGAGCTGGTACCTCCCCATGTATTTGTATGGATTGGAATATGCAACTGAAAATAATCTTTGTTTTCCCAACAAGCTAGGTGAAGGACGGCTTTAACACACACTTACCTCACAGAACTGAGCATGTGGAGAGTCGTTCGTTCATCAAGCAAAAAACTGAATGTGTTGCAGGAGAAACTTTTACTCTGGTTTCTCACTGTGTTTCCTAGTGCCGGTTTGAAGTTCCTGCAGTTTTCACTGTAAAACGGAGTTGGAGCTCTTACCTTCCCATATATATGTGTGGAGTGGTGTTTGCAACTGAAAAGAAACTTTGTGTTCCCAACAAGCTAGGTGAAGGACGGCTTTCACACACACTTATCTCTCAGAACTGAGCATGTGGAGATTCGTTCGTTCATCTAGCACAAAGAAGGGGTTGCAGGGGAAATTTCTACTCTGGTTTCTCAGTTTCTTTCCTACTTCCGGCTTGTAGTTCCTGCAGATTTCACTGTAAAACCGAGTTGGAGCTATTACTTCCCCATATATATGTATGGATTGCAATATGCAACTGAAAATAAACTTTGTGTTCCCAACATGATAGGTGAAGGACGGCTTTAACACAAAAATATTTCTGAGAACTGAGCATGTGGAGAGACGTTCGTTCATCTAGCTCAAATTGATCGGGAAACAGGATAATCTTTTACTCTATTTTCTCACTCTGTTTCCTAGTGCCGGTATGAAGCTCCTGCACTTTTCACTGTAAAACCGAGTGTGAGCTGGTACCTCCCCATGTATTTGTATGGATTGGAATATGCAACTGAAAATAATCTTTGTTTTCCCAACAAGCTAGGTGAAGGACGGCTTTAACACACACTTACCTCTCAGAACAGAGCATGTGGAGAATCGTTCGTTCATATAGCAAAAAACTGAATGTGTTGCAGGAGAAACTTTTACTCTGGTTTCTCACTGTGTTTCCTAGTGCCGGTTTGAATCTCCTGCAGTTTTCACTGTAAAACCGAGTGTGAGCTGGTACCTCCCCATGTATTTGTATGGATTGGAATATGCAACTGAAAATAATCTTTGTTTTCCCAACAAGCTAGGTGAAGGACGGCTTTAACACACACTTACCTCACAGAACTGAGCATGTGGAGAGTCGTTCGTTCATCAAGCAAAAAACTGAATGTGTTGCAGGAGAAACTTTTACTCTGGTTTCTCACTGTGTTTCCTAGTGCCGGTTTGAAGTTCCTGCAGTTTTCACTGTAAAACGGAGTTGGAGCTCTTACCTTCCCATATATATGTGTGGAGTGGTGTTTGCAACTGAAAAGAAACTTTGTGTTCCCAACAAGCTAGGTGAAGGACGGCTTTCACACACACTTATCTCTCAGAACTGAGCATGTGGAGATTCGTTCGTTCATCTAGCACAAAGAAGGGGTTGCAGGGGAAATTTCTACTCTGGTTTCTCAGTTTCTTTCCTACTTCCGGCTTGTAGTTCCTGCAGATTTCACTGTAAAACCGAGTTGGAGCTATTACTTCCCCATATATATGTATGGATTGCAATATGCAACTGAAAATAAACTTTGTGTTCCCAACATGATAGGTGAAGGACGGCTTTAACACAAAAATATTTCTGAGAACTGAGCATGTGGAGAGACGTTCGTTCATCTAGCTCAAATTGATCGGGAAGCAGGATAATCTTTTACTCTATTTTCTCACTCTGTTTCCTAGTGCCGGTATGAAGCTCCTGCACTTTTCACTGTAAAACCGAGTGTGAGCTGGTACCTCCCCATGTATTTGTATGGATTGGAATATGCAACTGAAAATAATCTTTGTTTTCCCAACAAGCTAGGTGAAGGACGGCTTTAACACACACTTACCTCTCAGAACAGAGCATGTGGAGAATCGTTCGTTCATATAGCAAAAAACTGAATGTGTTGCAGGAGAAACTTTTACTCTGGTTTCTCACTGTGTTTCCTAGTGCCGGTTTGAATCTCCTGCAGTTTTCACTGTAAAACCGAGTGTGAGCTGGTACCTCCCCATGTATTTGTATGGATTGGAATATGCAACTGAAAATAATCTTTGTTTTCCCAACAAGCTAGGTGAAGGACGGCTTTAACACACACTTACCTCACAGAACTGAGCATGTGGAGAGTCGTTCGTTCATCAAGCAAAAAACTGAATGTGTTGCAGGAGAAACTTTTACTCTGGTTTCTCACTGTGTTTCCTAGTGCCGGTTTGAAGTTCCTGCAGTTTTCACTGTAAAACGGAGTTGGAGCTCTTACCTTCCCATATATATGTGTGGAGTGGTGTTTGCAACTGAAAAGAAACTTTGTGTTCCCAACAAGCTAGGTGAAGGACGGCTTTCACACACACTTATCTCTCAGAACTGAGCATGTGGAGATTCGTTCGTTCATCTAGCACAAAGAAGGGGTTGCAGGGGAAATTTCTACTCTGGTTTCTCAGTTTCTTTCCTAATTCCGGCTTGTAGTTCCTGCAGATTTCACTGTAAAACCGAGTTGGAGCTATTACTTCCCCATATATATGTATGGATTGCAATATGCAACTGAAAATAAACTTTGTGTTCCCAACATGATAGGTGAAGGACGGCTTTAACACAAAAATATTTCTGAGAACTGAGCATGTGGAGAGACGTTCGTTCATCTAGCTCAAATTGATCGGGAAGCAGGATAATCTTTTACTCTATTTTCTCACTCTGTTTCCTAGTGCCGGTATGAAGCTCCTGCACTTTTCACTGTAAAACCGAGTGTGAGCTGGTACCTCCCCATGTATTTGTATGGATTGGAATATGCAACTGAAAATAATCTTTGTTTTCCCAACAAGCTAGGTGAAGGACGGCTTTAACACACACTTACCTCTCAGAACAGAGCATGTGGAGAATCGTTCGTTCATATAGCAAAAAACTGAATGTGTTGCAGGAGAAACTTTTACTCTGGTTTCTCACTGTGTTTCCTAGTGCCGGTTTGAATCTCCTGCAGTTTTCACTGTAAAACCGAGTGTGAGCTGGTACCTCCCCATGTATTTGTATGGATTGGAATATGCAACTGAAAATAATCTTTGTTTTCCCAACAAGCTAGGTGAAGGACGGCTTTAACACACACTTACCTCACAGAACTGAGCATGTGGAGAGTCGTTCGTTCATCAAGCAAAAAACTGAATGTGTTGCAGGAGAAACTTTTACTCTGGTTTCTCACTGTGTTTCCTAGTGCCGGTTTGAAGTTCCTGCAGTTTTCACTGTAAAACGGAGTTGGAGCTCTTACCTTCCCATATATATGTGTGGAGTGGTGTTTGCAACTGAAAAGAAACTTTGTGTTCCCAACAAGCTAGGTGAAGGACGGCTTTCACACACACTTATCTCTCAGAACTGAGCATGTGGAGATTCGTTCGTTCATCTAGCACAAAGAAGGGGTTGCAGGGGAAATTTCTACTCTGGTTTCTCAGTTTCTTTCCTACTTCCGGCTTGTAGTTCCTGCAGATTTCACTGTAAAACCGAGTTGGAGCTATTACTTCCCCATATATATGTATGGATTGCAATATGCAACTGAAAATAAACTTTGTGTTCCCAACATGATAGGTGAAGGACGGCTTTAACACAAAAATATTTCTGAGAACTGAGCATGTGGAGAGACGTTCGTTCATCTAGCTCAAATTGATCGGGAAGCAGGATAATCTTTTACTCTATTTTCTCACTCTGTTTCCTAGTGCCGGTATGAAGCTCCTGCACTTTTCACTGTAAAACCGAGTGTGAGCTGGTACCTCCCCATGTATTTGTATGGATTGGAATATGCAACTGAAAATAATCTTTGTTTTCCCAACAAGCTAGGTGAAGGACGGCTTTAACACACACTTACCTCTCAGAACAGAGCATGTGGAGAATCGTTCGTTCATATAGCAAAAAACTGAATGTGTTGCAGGAGAAACTTTTACTCTGGTTTCTCACTGTGTTTCCTAGTGCCGGTTTGAATCTCCTGCAGTTTTCACTGTAAAACCGAGTGTGAGCTGGTACCTCCCCATGTATTTGTATGGATTGGAATATGCAACTGAAAATAATCTTTGTTTTCCCAACAAGCTAGGTGAAGGACGGCTTTAACACACACTTACCTCACAGAACTGAGCATGTGGAGAGTCGTTCGTTCATCAAGCAAAAAACTGAATGTGTTGCAGGAGAAACTTTTACTCTGGTTTCTCACTGTGTTTCCTAGTGCCGGTTTGAAGTTCCTGCAGTTTTCACTGTAAAACGGAGTTGGAGCTCTTACCTTCCCATATATATGTGTGGAGTGGTGTTTGCAACTGAAAAGAAACTTTGTGTTCCCAACAAGCTAGGTGAAGGACGGCTTTCACACACACTTATCTCTCAGAACTGAGCATGTGGAGATTCGTTCGTTCATCTAGCACAAAGGAAGGGGTTGCAGGGGAAATTTCTACTCTGGTTTCTCAGTTTCTTTCCTACTTCCGGCTTGTAGTTCCTGCAGATTTCACTGTAAAACCGAGTTGGAGCTATTACTTCCCCATATATATGTATGGATTGCAATATGCAACTGAAAATAAACTTTGTGTTCCCAACATGATAGGTGAAGGACAGCTTTAACACAAAAATATTTCTGAGAACTGAGCATGTGGAGAGACGTTCGTTCATCTAGCTCAAATTGATCGGGAAGCAGGATAATCTTTTACTCTATTTTCTCACTCTGTTTCCTAGTGCCGGTATGAAGCTCCTGCACTTTTCACTGTAAAACCGAGTGTGAGCTGGTACCTCCCCATGTATTTGTATGGATTGGAATATGCAACTGAAAATAATCTTTGTTTTCCCAACAAGCTAGGTGAAGGACGGCTTTAACACACACTTACCTCACAGAACTGAGCATGTGGAGAGTCGTTCGTTCATCAAGCAAAAAACTGAATGTGTTGCAGGAGAAACTTTTACTCTGGTTTCTCACTGTGTTTCCTAGTGCCGGTTTGAAGTTCCTGCAGTTTTCACTGTAAAACGGAGTTGGAGCTCTTACCTTCCCATATATATGTGTGGAGTGGTGTTTGCAACTGAAAAGAAACTTTGTGTTCCCAACAAGCTAGGTGAAGGACGGCTTTCACACACACTTATCTCTCAGAACTGAGCATGTGGAGATTCGTTCGTTCATCTAGCACAAAGGAAGGGGTTGCAGGGGAAATTTCTACTCTGGTTTCTCAGTTTCTTTCCTACTTCCGGCTTGTAGTTCCTGCAGATTTCACTGTAAAACCGAGTTGGAGCTATTACTTCCCCATATATATGTATGGATTGCAATATGCAACTGAAAATAAACTTTGTGTTCCCAACATGATAGGTGAAGGACAGCTTTAACACAAAAATATTTCTGAGAACTGAGCATGTGGAGAGACGTTCGTTCATCTAGCTCAAATTGATCGGGAAGCAGGATAATCTTTTACTCTATTTTCTCACTCTGTTTCCTAGTGCCGGTATGAAGCTCCTGCACTTTTCACTGTAAAACCGAGTGTGAGCTGGTACCTCCCCATGTATTTGTATGGATTGGAATATGCAACTGAAAATAATCTTTGTTTTCCCAACAAGCTAGGTGAAGAATGGCTTTAACACACACTTACCTCTCAGAACAGAGCATGTGGAGAATCGTTCGTTCATATAGCAAAAAACTGAATGTGTTGCAGGAGAAACTTTTACTCTGGTTTCTCACTGTGTTTCCTAGTGCCGGTTTGAATCTCCTGCAGTTTTCACTGTAAAACCGAGTGTGAGCTGGTACCTCCCCATGTATTTGTATGGATTGGAATATGCAACTGAAAATAATCTTTGTTTTCCCAACAAGCTAGGTGAAGGACGGCTTTAACACACACTTACCTCACAGAACTGAGCATGTGGAGAGTCGTTCGTTCATCAAGCAAAAAACTGAATGTGTTGCAGGAGAAACTTTTACTCTGGTTTCTCACTGTGTTTCCTAGTGCCGGTTTGAAGTTCCTGCAGTTTTCACTGTAAAACGGAGTTGGAGCTCTTACCTTCCCATATATATGTGTGGAGTGGTGTTTGCAACTGAAAAGAAACTTTGTGTTCCCAACAAGCTAGGTGAAGGACGGCTTTCACACACACTTATCTCTCAGAACTGAGCATGTGGAGATTCGTTCGTTCATCTAGCACAAAGAAGGGGTTGCAGGGGAAATTTCTACTCTGGTTTCTCAGTTTCTTTCCTACTTCCGGCTTGTAGTTCCTGCAGATTTCACTGTAAAACCGAGTTGGAGCTATTACTTCCCCATATATATGTATGGATTGCAATATGCAACTGAAAATAAACTTTGTGTTCCCAACATGATAGGTGAAGGACGGCTTTAACACAAAAATATTTCTGAGAACTGAGCATGTGGAGAGACGTTCGTTCATCTAGCTCAAATTGATCGGGAAGCAGGATAATCTTTTACTCTATTTTCTCACTCTGTTTCCTAGTGCCGGTATGAAGCTCCTGCACTTTTCACTGTAAAACCGAGTGTGAGCTGGTACCTCCCCATGTATTTGTATGGATTGGAATATGCAACTGAAAATAATCTTTGTTTTCCCAACAAGCTAGGTGAAGGATGGCTTTAACACACACTTACCTCTCAGAACAGAGCATGTGGAGAATCGTTCGTTCATATAGCAAAAAACTGAATGTGTTGCAGGAGAAACTTTTACTCTGGTTTCTCACTGTGTTTCCTAGTGCCGGTTTGAATCTCCTGCAGTTTTCACTGTAAAACCGAGTGTGAGCTGGTACCTCCCCATGTATTTGTATGGATTGGAATATGCAACTGAAAATAATCTTTGTTTTCCCAACAAGCTAGGTGAAGGACGGCTTTAACACACACTTACCTCACAGAACTGAGCATGTGGAGAGTCGTTCGTTCATCAAGCAAAAAACTGAATGTGTTGCAGGAGAAACTTTTACTCTGGTTTCTCACTGTGTTTCCTAGTGCCGGTTTGAAGTTCCTGCAGTTTTCACTGTAAAACGGAGTTGGAGCTCTTACCTTCCCATATATATGTGTGGAGTGGTGTTTGCAACTGAAAAGAATCTTTGTGTTCCCAACAAGCTAGGTGAAGGACGGCTTTCACACACACTTATCTCTCAGAACTGAGCATGTGGAGATTCGTTCGTTCATCTAGCACAAAGAAGGGGTTGCAGGGGAAATTTCTACTCTGGTTTCTCAGTTTCTTTCCTACTTCCGGCTTGTAGTTCCTGCAGATTTCACTGTAAAACCGAGTTGGAGCTATTACTTCCCCATATATATGTATGGATTGCAATATGCAACTGAAAATAAACTTTGTGTTCCCAACATGATAGGTGAAGGACGGCTTTAACACAAAAATATTTCTGAGAACTGAGCATGTGGAGAGACGTTCGTTCATCTAGCTCAAATTGATCGGGAAGCAGGATAATCTTTTACTCTATTTTCTCACTCTGTTTCCTAGTGCCGGTATGAAGCTCCTGCACTTTTCACTGTAAAACCGAGTGTGAGCTGGTACCTCCCCATGTATTTGTATGGATTGGAATATGCAACTGAAAATAATCTTTGTTTTCCCAACAAGCTAGGTGAAGGACGGCTTTAACACACACTTACCTCTCAGAACAGAGCATGTGGAGAATCGTTCGTTCATATAGCAAAAAACTGAATGTGTTGCAGGAGAAACTTTTACTCTGGTTTCTCACTGTGTTTCCTAGTGCCGGTTTGAATCTCCTGCAGTTTTCACTGTAAAACCGAGTGTGAGCTGGTACCTCCCCATGTATTTGTATGGATTGGAATATGCAACTGAAAATAATCTTTGTTTTCCCAACAAGCTAGGTGAAGGACGGCTTTAACACACACTTACCTCACAGAACTGAGCATGTGGAGAGTCGTTCGTTCATCAAGCAAAAAACTGAATGTGTTGCAGGAGAAACTTTTACTCTGGTTTCTCACTGTGTTTCCTAGTGCCGGTTTGAAGTTCCTGCAGTTTTCACTGTAAAACGGAGTTGGAGCTCTTACCTTCCCATATATATGTGTGGAGTGGTGTTTGCAACTGAAAAGAAACTTTGTGTTCCCAACAAGCTAGGTGAAGGACGGCTTTCACACACACTTATCTCTCAGAACTGAGCATGTGGAGATTCGTTCGTTCATCTAGCACAAAGGAAGGGGTTGCAGGGGAAATTTCTACTCTGGTTTCTCAGTTTCTTTCCTACTTCCGGCTTGTAGTTCCTGCAGATTTCACTGTAAAACCGAGTTGGAGCTATTACTTCCCCATATATATGTATGGATTGCAATATGCAACTGAAAATAAACTTTGTGTTCCCAACATGATAGGTGAAGGACGGCTTTAACACAAAAATATTTCTGAGAACTGAGCATGTGGAGAGACGTTCGTTCATCTAGCTCAAATTGATCGGGAAGCAGGATAATCTTTTACTCTATTTTCTCACTCTGTTTCCTAGTGCCGGTATGAAGCTCCTGCACTTTTCACTGTAAAACCGAGTGTGAGCTGGTACCTCCCCATGTATTTGTATGGATTGGAATATGCAACTGAAAATAATCTTTGTTTTCCCAACAAGCTAGGTGAAGGACGGCTTTAACACACACTTACCTCTCAGAACAGAGCATGTGGAGAATCGTTCGTTCATATAGCAAAAAACTGAATGTGTTGCAGGAGAAACTTTTACTCTGGTTTCTCACTGTGTTTCCTAGTGCCGGTTTGAATCTCCTGCAGTTTTCACTGTAAAACCGAGTGTGAGCTGGTACCTCCCCATGTATTTGTATGGATTGGAATATGCAACTGAAAATAATCTTTGTTTTCCCAACAAGCTAGGTGAAGGACGGCTTTAACACACACTTACCTCACAGAACTGAGCATGTGGAGAGTCGTTCGTTCATCAAGCAAAAAACTGAATGTGTTGCAGGAGAAACTTTTACTCTGGTTTCTCACTGTGTTTCCTAGTGCCGGTTTGAAGTTCCTGCAGTTTTCACTGTAAAACGGAGTTGGAGCTCTTACCTTCCCATATATATGTGTGGAGTGGTGTTTGCAACTGAAAAGAAACTTTGTGTTCCCAACAAGCTAGGTGAAGGACGGCTTTCACACACACTTATCTCTCAGAACTGAGCATGTGGAGATTCGTTCGTTCATCTAGCACAAAGGAAGGGGTTGCAGGGGAAATTTCTACTCTGGTTTCTCAGTTTCTTTCCTACTTCCGGCTTGTAGTTCCTGCAGATTTCACTGTAAACCGAGTTGGAGCTATTACTTCCCCATATATATGTATGGATTGCAATATGCAACTGAAAATAAACTTTGTGTTCCCAACATGATAGGTGAAGGACGGCTTTAACACAAAAATATTTCTGAGAACTGAGCATGTGGAGAGACGTTCGTTCATCTAGCTCAAATTGATCGGGAAGCAGGATAATCTTTTACTCTATTTTCTCACTCTGTTTCCTAGTGCCGGTATGAAGCTCCTGCACTTTTCACTGTAAAACCGAGTGTGAGCTGGTACCTCCCCATGTATTTGTATGGATTGGAATATGCAACTGAAAATAATCTTTGTTTTCCCAACAAGCTAGGTGAAGGATGGCTTTAACACACACTTACCTCTCAGAACAGAGCATGTGGAGAATCGTTCGTTCATATAGCAAAAAACTGAATGTGTTGCAGGAGAAACTTTTACTCTGGTTTCTCACTGTGTTTCCTAGTGCCGGTTTGAATCTCCTGCAGTTTTCACTGTAAAACCGAGTGTGAGCTGGTACCTCCCCATGTATTTGTATGGATTGGAATATGCAACTGAAAATAATCTTTGTTTTCCCAACAAGCTAGGTGAAGGACGGCTTTAACACACACTTACCTCACAGAACTGAGCATGTGGAGAGTCGTTCGTTCATCAAGCAAAAAACTGAATGTGTTGCAGGAGAAACTTTTACTCTGGTTTCTCACTGTGTTTCCTAGTGCCGGTTTGAAGTTCCTGCAGTTTTCACTGTAAAACGGAGTTGGAGCTCTTACCTTCCCATATATATGTGTGGAGTGGTGTTTGCAACTGAAAAGAAACTTTGTGTTCCCAACAAGCTAGGTGAAGGACGGCTTTCACACACACTTATCTCTCAGAACTGAGCATGTGGAGATTCGTTCGTTCATCTAGCACAAAGGAAGGGGTTGCAGGGGAAATTTCTACTCTGGTTTCTCAGTTTCTTTCCTACTTCCGGCTTGTAGTTCCTGCAGATTTCACTGTAAAACCGAGTTGGAGCTATTACTTCCCCATATATATGTATGGATTGCAATATGCAACTGAAAATAAACTTTGTGTTCCCAACATGATAGGTGAAGGACGGCTTTAACACAAAAATATTTCTGAGAACTGAGCATGTGGAGAGACGTTCGTTCATCTAGCTCAAATTGATCGGGAAGCAGGATAATCTTTTACTCTATTTTCTCACTCTGTTTCCTAGTGCCGGTATGAAGCTCCTGCACTTTTCACTGTAAAACCGAGTGTGAGCTGGTACCTCCCCATGTATTTGTATGGATTGGAATATGCAACTGAAAATAATCTTTGTTTTCCCAACAAGCTAGGTGAAGGACGGCTTTAACACACACTTACCTCTCAGAACAGAGCATGTGGAGAATCGTTCGTTCATATAGCAAAAAACTGAATGTGTTGCAGGAGAAACTTTTACTCTGGTTTCTCACTGTGTTTCCTAGTGCCGGTTTGAATCTCCTGCAGTTTTCACTGTAAAACCGAGTGTGAGCTGGTACCTCCCCATGTATTTGTATGGATTGGAATATGCAACTGAAAATAATCTTTGTTTTCCCAACAAGCTAGGTGAAGGACGGCTTTAACACACACTTACCTCACAGAACTGAGCATGTGGAGAGTCGTTCGTTCATCAAGCAAAAAACTGAATGTGTTGCAGGAGAAACTTTTACTCTGGTTTCTCACTGTGTTTCCTAGTGCCGGTTTGAAGTTCCTGCAGTTTTCACTGTAAAACGGAGTTGGAGCTCTTACCTTCCCATATATATGTGTGGAGTGGTGTTTGCAACTGAAAAGAAACTTTGTGTTCCCAACAAGCTAGGTGAAGGACGGCTTTCACACACACTTATCTCTCAGAACTGAGCATGTGGAGATTCGTTCGTTCATCTAGCACAAAGGAAGGGGTTGCAGGGGAAATTTCTACTCTGGTTTCTCAGTTTCTTTCCTACTTCCGGCTTGTAGTTCCTGCAGATTTCACTGTAAAACCGAGTTGGAGCTATTACTTCCCCATATATATGTATGGATTGCAATATGCAACTGAAAATAAACTTTGTGTTCCCAACATGATAGGTGAAGGACGGCTTTAACACAAAAATATTTCTGAGAACTGAGCATGTGGAGAGACGTTCGTTCATCTAGCTCAAATTGATCGGGAAGCAGGATAATCTTTTACTCTATTTTCTCACTCTGTTTCCTAGTGCCGGTATGAAGCTCCTGCACTTTTCACTGTAAAACCGAGTGTGAGCTGGTACCTCCCCATGTATTTGTATGGATTGGAATATGCAACTGAAAATAATCTTTGTTTTCCCAACAAGCTAGGTGAAGGACGGCTTTAACACACACTTACCTCTCAGAACAGAGCATGTGGAGAATCGTTCGTTCATATAGCAAAAAACTGAATGTGTTGCAGGAGAAACTTTTACTCTGGTTTCTCACTGTGTTTCCTAGTGCCGGTTTGAATCTCCTGCAGTTTTCACTGTAAAACCGAGTGTGAGCTGGTACCTCCCCATGTATTTGTATGGATTGGAATATGCAACTGAAAATAATCTTTGTTTTCCCAACAAGCTAGGTGAAGGACGGCTTTAACACACACTTACCTCACAGAACTGAGCATGTGGAGAGTCGTTCGTTCATCAAGCAAAAAACTGAATGTGTTGCAGGAGAAACTTTTACTCTGGTTTCTCACTGTGTTTCCTAGTGCCGGTTTGAAGTTCCTGCAGTTTTCACTGTAAAACGGAGTTGGAGCTCTTACCTTCCCATATATATGTGTGGAGTGGTGTTTGCAACTGAAAAGAAACTTTGTGTTCCCAACAAGCTAGGTGAAGGACGGCTTTCACACACACTTATCTCTCAGAACTGAGCATGTGGAGATTCGTTCGTTCATCTAGCACAAAGAAGGGGTTGCAGGGAAATTTCTACTCTGGTTTCTCAGTTTCTTTCCTACTTCCGGCTTGTAGTTCCTGCAGATTTCACTGTAAAACCGAGTTGGAGCTATTACTTCCCCATATATATGTATGGATTGCAATATGCAACTGAAAATAAACTTTGTGTTCCCAACATGATAGGTGAAGGACGGCTTTAACACAAAAATATTTCTGAGAACTGAGCATGTGGAGAGACGTTCGTTCATCTAGCTCAAATTGATCGGGAAGCAGGATAATCTTTTACTCTATTTTCTCACTCTGTTTCCTAGTGCCGGTATGAAGCTCCTGCACTTTTCACTGTAAAACCGAGTGTGAGCTGGTACCTCCCCATGTATTTGTATGGATTGGAATATGCAACTGAAAATAATCTTTGTTTTCCCAACAAGCTAGGTGAAGGACGGCTTTAACACACACTTACCTCTCAGAACAGAGCATGTGGAGAATCGTTCGTTCATATAGCAAAAAACTGAATGTGTTGCAGGAGAAACTTTTACTCTGGTTTCTCACTGTGTTTCCTAGTGCCGGTTTGAATCTCCTGCAGTTTTCACTGTAAAACCGAGTGTGAGCTGGTACCTCCCCATGTATTTGTATGGATTGGAATATGCAACTGAAAATAATCTTTGTTTTCCCAACAAGCTAGGTGAAGGACGGCTTTAACACACACTTACCTCACAGAACTGAGCATGTGGAGAGTCGTTCGTTCATCAAGCAAAAAACTGAATGTGTTGCAGGAGAAACTTTTACTCTGGTTTCTCACTGTGTTTCCTAGTGCCGGTTTGAAGTTCCTGCAGTTTTCACTGTAAAACGGAGTTGGAGCTCTTACCTTCCCATATATATGTGTGGAGTGGTGTTTGCAACTGAAAAGAAACTTTGTGTTCCCAACAAGCTAGGTGAAGGACGGCTTTCACACACACTTATCTCTCAGAACTGAGCATGTGGAGATTCGTTCGTTCATCTAGCACAAAGAAGGGGTTGCAGGGGAAATTTCTACTCTGGTTTCTCAGTTTCTTTCCTACTTCCGGCTTGTAGTTCCTGCAGATTTCACTGTAAAACCGAGTTGGAGCTATTACTTCCCCATATATATGTATGGATTGCAATATGCAACTGAAAATAAACTTTGTGTTCCCAACATGATAGGTGAAGGACGGCTTTAACACAAAAATATTTCTGAGAACTGAGCATGTGGAGAGACGTTCGTTCATCTAGCTCAAATTGATCGGGAAGCAGGATAATCTTTTACTCTATTTTCTCACTCTGTTTCCTAGTGCCGGTATGAAGCTCCTGCACTTTTCACTGTAAAACCGAGTGTGAGCTGGTACCTCCCCATGTATTTGTATGGATTGGAATATGCAACTGAAAATAATCTTTGTTTTCCCAACAAGCTAGGTGAAGGACGGCTTTAACACACACTTACCTCTCAGAACAGAGCATGTGGAGAATCGTTCGTTCATATAGCAAAAAACTGAATGTGTTGCAGGAGAAACTTTTACTCTGGTTTCTCACTGTGTTTCCTAGTGCCGGTTTGAATCTCCTGCAGTTTTCACTGTAAAACCGAGTGTGAGCTGGTACCTCCCCATGTATTTGTATGGATTGGAATATGCAACTGAAAATAATCTTTGTTTTCCCAACAAGCTAGGTGAAGGACGGCTTTAACACACACTTACCTCACAGAACTGAGCATGTGGAGAGTCGTTCGTTCATCAAGCAAAAAACTGAATGTGTTGCAGGAGAAACTTTTACTCTGGTTTCTCACTGTGTTTCCTAGTGCCGGTTTGAAGTTCCTGCAGTTTTCACTGTAAAACGGAGTTGGAGCTCTTACCTTCCCATATATATGTGTGGAGTGGTGTTTGCAACTGAAAAGAAACTTTGTGTTCCCAACAAGCTAGGTGAAGGACGGCTTTCACACACACTTATCTCTCAGAACTGAGCATGTGGAGATTCGTTCGTTCATCTAGCACAAAGGAAGGGGTTGCAGGGGAAATTTCTACTCTGGTTTCTCAGTTTCTTTCCTACTTCCGGCTTGTAGTTCCTGCAGATTTCACTGTAAAACCGAGTTGGAGCTATTACTTCCCCATATATATGTATGGATTGCAATATGCAACTGAAAATAAACTTTGTGTTCCCAACATGATAGGTGAAGGACGGCTTTAACACAAAAATATTTCTGAGAACTGAGCATGTGGAGAGACGTTCGTTCATCTAGCTCAAATTGATCGGGAAGCAGGATAATCTTTTACTCTATTTTCTCACTCTGTTTCCTAGTGCCGGTATGAAGCTCCTGCACTTTTCACTGTAAAACCGAGTGTGAGCTGGTACCTCCCCATGTATTTGTATGGATTGGAATATGCAACTGAAAATAATCTTTGTTTTCCCAACAAGCTAGGTGAAGGACGGCTTTAACACACACTTACCTCTCAGAACAGAGCATGTGGAGAATCGTTCGTTCATATAGCAAAAAACTGAATGTGTTGCAGGAGAAACTTTTACTCTGGTTTCTCACTGTGTTTCCTAGTGCCGGTTTGAATCTCCTGCAGTTTTCACTGTAAAACCGAGTGTGAGCTGGTACCTCCCCATGTATTTGTATGGATTGGAATATGCAACTGAAAATAATCTTTGTTTTCCCAACAAGCTAGGTGAAGGACGGCTTTAACACACACTTACCTCACAGAACTGAGCATGTGGAGAGTCGTTCGTTCATCAAGCAAAAAACTGAATGTGTTGCAGGAGAAACTTTTACTCTGGTTTCTCACTGTGTTTCCTAGTGCCGGTTTGAAGTTCCTGCAGTTTTCACTGTAAAACGGAGTTGGAGCTCTTACCTTCCCATATATATGTGTGGAGTGGTGTTTGCAACTGAAAAGAAACTTTGTGTTCCCAACAAGCTAGGTGAAGGACGGCTTTCACACACACTTATCTCTCAGAACTGAGCATGTGGAGATTCGTTCGTTCATCTAGCACAAAGGAAGGGGTTGCAGGGGAAATTTCTACTCTGGTTTCTCAGTTTCTTTCCTACTTCCGGCTTGTAGTTCCTGCAGATTTCACTGTAAAACCGAGTTGGAGCTATTACTTCCCCATATATATGTATGGATTGCAATATGCAACTGAAAATAAACTTTGTGTTCCCAACATGATAGGTGAAGGACGGCTTTAACACAAAAATATTTCTGAGAACTGAGCATGTGGAGAGACGTTCGTTCATCTAGCTCAAATTGATCGGGAAGCAGGATAATCTTTTACTCTATTTTCTCACTCTGTTTCCTAGTGCCGGTATGAAGCTCCTGCACTTTTCACTGTAAAACCGAGTGTGAGCTGGTACCTCCCCATGTATTTGTATGGATTGGAATATGCAACTGAAAATAATCTTTGTTTTCCCAACAAGCTAGGTGAAGGACGGCTTTAACACACACTTACCTCTCAGAACAGAGCATGTGGAGAATCGTTCGTTCATATAGCAAAAAACTGAATGTGTTGCAGGAGAAACTTTTACTCTGGTTTCTCACTGTGTTTCCTAGTGCCGGTTTGAATCTCCTGCAGTTTTCACTGTAAAACCGAGTGTGAGCTGGTACCTCCCCATGTATTTGTATGGATTGGAATATGCAACTGAAAATAATCTTTGTTTTCCCAACAAGCTAGGTGAAGGACGGCTTTAACACACACTTACCTCACAGAACTGAGCATGTGGAGAGTCGTTCGTTCATCAAGCAAAAAACTGAATGTGTTGCAGGAGAAACTTTTACTCTGGTTTCTCACTGTGTTTCCTAGTGCCGGTTTGAAGTTCCTGCAGTTTTCACTGTAAAACGGAGTTGGAGCTCTTACCTTCCCATATATATGTGTGGAGTGGTGTTTGCAACTGAAAAGAAAGTTTGTGTTCCCTACAACCTAGGTGAATGACGGCTTTCACCCACAATTATCTCTCAGAACTGAGCATGTGGAGAGTCGTTCGTTCATCAAGCAAAAAAGGGAATAGTTTGCAGGAGAAACTTTTACTCTGGTTTCTCAGTGTGTTTCCTAGTGCCGGTTTGAAGTTCCTGAAGTTTTCACTGTAAAACCGAGTTGGAGCTAGTACTTCCCCATATATATGTATGGAGTGGAGTATGCAACTGAAAAGAAATTTGTGTTCCCAACAAGCTAGGGGAAGGACGGCTTTAACACAAAATTACCTCTGAGAACTGAGCATGTGGAGAGACGTTCGTTCCTCAAGCAAAAAACGCAATGTGTTGCAGGAGAAGCTTTTACTCTGGTTTCTCAGAGTGTTTCCTAGTGCCGGTTTGAGTTCCTGCAGTTTTCACTGTAAAACGGATTTGGAGCTTGTACCACCCCATATATATATATGGAGTGGTGTTTGCAAATGAAAAGAAACTTTGTGTTCCGAACAAACTAGTTGAAGGACGGCTTTCACACACACTTATCTCTCAGATATGAGCATGTGGAGAGTCGTTCGTTCATCTAGCACAAAGGGAATGGGTTGCAGTGGAAACTTTTACACTGGTTCTCACGGTGTTTCCTAGTGCCGGTTTTAAGTTCCTGCAGTTTTCACTGTAAAACCGAGTTGGAGCTAGTGCCTCCCCTTATATATGTATGGAGTGGAGTATGCAACTGAAAAGAAATTTGTGTTCCCAACAAGCTAGGGGAAGGACTGCTTTAACACAAAATTAACTCTGAGAACTGAGCATGTGGAGAGACGTTCGTTCATCAAGCTCAAAGGGATCGGGAAGCAGGAGAAACTTTTACTCTATATTCTCACTGTGGTTCCTAGTGCCGGTTTGAAGTTCCTGCAGTTTTCACTGTAAAACCGTGTTGGAGCTAGTACCTCACCATATATATGTATGGAGAGTCGTTTGAAACTGAAAAGAAACTTTCTGTTCAAAACATGCTAGTTGAATGACGGCTTTCACAGACACTTATCTCTCAGAACTGAGCATGTGGAGGGTCGTTCGTTCATCTAGAATAAAGAAAAGGATTGCAGGAGGAATTTCTACCCTGGTTTCTCAGTTTGTTTCCTACTTCCGGTTTGTAGTTCCTGCAGATTTTACTGTAAAACCGAGTTGGAGCTAGTACCTCCCCTTATATACGTATGGAGTGGAGTATGCAACTGAAAAGAAATTTATGTTCCCAACAAGCTAGGGGAAGTACGGCTTTAACACATAATTATCACTGAGAACAGAGCATGTGGAGAGACGTTCGTTCATCTAGCTCAAAGTGATCGGGAAGCAGGAGAATTATTTACTCTATTTTCTCACTCTGTTTCCTAGTGCCGGTATGAAGCTCCTGCAGTTTTCACTGTAAAACCGAGTGTGAGCCGGTACCTCCCCATGTATATGTATGGATTGGAATATGCAACTGAAAATAATCTTTGTTTTCCCAACAAGCTAGGTGAAGGACGGCTTTAACACACACTTACCTCTCAGAACTGAGCATGTGGAGAATCGTTCGTTCATATAGCAAAAAACTGAATGTGTTGCAGGAGAAACTTTTACTCTGGTTTCTCACTGTGTTTCCTAGTGCCGGTTTGAATCTCCTGCAGTTTTCACTGTAAAACCGAGTGTGAGCTGGTACCTCCCCATGTATTTGTATGGATTGGAATATGCAACTGAAAATAATCTTTGTTTTCCCAACAAGCTAGGTGAAGGACGGCTTTAACACACACTTACCTCACAGAACTGAGCATGTGGAGAGTCGTTCGTTCATCAAGCAAAAAACTGAATGTGTTGCAGGAGAAACTTTTACTCTGGTTTCTCACTGTGTTTCCTAGTGCCGGTTTGAAGTTCCTGCAGTTTTCACTGTAAAACGGAGTTGGAGCTCTTACCTTCCCATATATATGTGTGGAGTGGTGTTTGCAACTGAAAAGAAACTTTGTGTTCCCAACAAGCTAGGTGAAGGACGGCTTTCACACACACTTATCTCTCAGAACTGAGCATGTGGAGATTCGTTCGTTCATCTAGCACAAAGAAGGGGTTGCAGGGGAAATTTCTACTCTGGTTTCTCAGTTTCTTTCCTACTTCCGGCTTGTAGTTCCTGCAGATTTCACTGTAAAACCGAGTTGGAGCTATTACTTCCCCATATATATGTATGGATTGCAATATGCAACTGAAAATAAACTTTGTGTTCCCAACATGATAGGTGAAGGACGGCTTTAACACAAAAATATTTCTGAGAACTGAGCATGTGGAGAGACGTTCGTTCATCTAGCTCAAATTGATCGGGAAGCAGGATAATCTTTTACTCTATTTTCTCACTCTGTTTCCTAGTGCCGGTATGAAGCTCCTGCACTTTTCACTGTAAAACCGAGTGTGAGCTGGTACCTCCCCATGTATTTGTATGGATTGGAATATGCAACTGAAAATAATCTTTGTTTTCCCAACAAGCTAGGTGAAGGACGGCTTTAACACACACTTACCTCTCAGAACAGAGCATGTGGAGAATCGTTCGTTCATATAGCAAAAAACTGAATGTGTTGCAGGAGAAACTTTTACTCTGGTTTCTCACTGTGTTTCCTAGTGCCGGTTTGAATCTCCTGCAGTTTTCACTGTAAAACCGAGTGTGAGCTGGTACCTCCCCATGTATTTGTATGGATTGGAATATGCAACTGAAAATAATCTTTGTTTTCCCAACAAGCTAGGTGAAGGACGGCTTTAACACACACTTACCTCACAGAACTGAGCATGTGGAGAGTCGTTCGTTCATCAAGCAAAAAACTGAATGTGTTGCAGGAGAAACTTTTACTCTGGTTTCTCACTGTGTTTCCTAGTGCCGGTTTGAAGTTCCTGCAGTTTTCACTGTAAAACGGAGTTGGAGCTCTTACCTTCCCATATATATGTGTGGAGTGGTGTTTGCAACTGAAAAGAAATTTTGTGTTCCCTACAACCTAGGTGAATGACGGCTTTCACCCACAATTATCTCTCAGAACTGAGCATGTGGAGAGTCGTTCGTTCATCAAGCAAAAAAGGGAATAGTTTGCAGGAGAAACTTTTACTCTGGTTTCTCAGTGTGTTTCCTAGTGCCGGTTTGAAGTTCCTGAAGTTTTCACTGTAAAACCGAGTTGGAGCTAGTACTTCCCCATATATATGTATGGAGTGGAGTATGCAACTGAAAAGAAATTTGTGTTCCCAACAAGCTAGGGGAAGGACGGCTTTAACACAAAATTACCTCTGAGAACTGAGCATGTGGAGAGACGTTCGTTCCTCAAGCAAAAAACGCAATGTGTTGCAGGAGAAGCTTTTACTCTGGTTTCTCAGAGTGTTTCCTAGTGCCGGTTTGAGTTCCTGCAGTTTTCACTGTAAAACGGATTTGGAGCTGGTACCACCCCATATATATATATGGAGTGGTGTTTGCAAATGAAAAGAAACTTTGTGTTCCGAACAAACTAGTTGAAGGACGGCTTTCACACACACTTATCTCTCAGATATGAGCATGTGGAGAGTCGTTCGTTCATCTAGCACAAAGGGAATGGGTTGCAGTGGAAACTTTTACACTGGTTCTCACGGTGTTTCCTAGTGCCGGTTTTAAGTTCCTGCAGTTTTCACTGTAAAACCGAGTTGGAGCTAGTGCCTCCCCTTATATATGTATGGAGTGGAGTATGCAACTGAAAAGAAATTTGTGTTCCCAACAAGCTAGGGGAAGGACTGCTTTAACACAAAATTAACTCTGAGAACTGAGCATGTGGAGAGACGTTCGTTCATCAAGCTCAAAGGGATCGGGAAGCAGGAGAAACTTTTACTCTATATTCTCACTGTGGTTCCTAGTGCCGGTTTGAAGTTCCTGCAGTTTTCACTGTAAAACCGTGTTGGAGCTAGTACCTCACCATATATATGTATGGAGAGTCGTTTGAAACTGAAAAGAAACTTTCTGTTCAAAACATGCTAGTTGAATGACGGCTTTCACAGACACTTATCTCTCAGAACTGAGCATGTGGAGGGTCGTTCGTTCATCTAGAATAAAGAAAAGGATTGCAGGAGGAATTTCTACCCTGGTTTCTCAGTTTGTTTCCTACTTCCGGTTTGTAGTTCCTGCAGATTTTACTGTAAAACCGAGTTGGAGCTAGTACCTCCCCTTATATACGTATGGAGTGGAGTATGCAACTGAAAAGAAATTTATGTTCCCAACAAGCTAGGGGAAGTACGGCTTTAACACATAATTATCACTGAGAACAGAGCATGTGGAGAGACGTTCGTTCATCTAGCTCAAAGTGATCGGGAAGCAGGAGAATTATTTACTCTATTTTCTCACTCTGTTTCCTAGTGCCGGTATGAAGCTCCTGTAGTTTTCACTGTAAAACCGAGTGTGAGCCGGTACCTCCCCATGTATATGTATGGATTGGAATATGCAACTGAAAATAATCTTTGTTTTCCCAACAAGCTAGGTGAAGGACGGCTTTAACACACACTTACCTCTCAGAACTGAGCATGTGGAGAATCGTTCGTTCATATAGCAAAAAACTGAATGTGTTGCAGGAGAAACTTTTACTCTGGTTTCTCACTGTGTTTCCTAGTGCCGGTTTGAATCTCCTGCAGTTTTCACTGTAAAACCGAGTGTGAGCTGGTACCTCCCCATGTATTTGTATGGATTGGAATATGCAACTGAAAATAATCTTTGTTTTCCCAACAAGCTAGGTGAAGGACGGCTTTAACACACACTTACCTCACAGAACTGAGCATGTGGAGAGTCGTTCGTTCATCAAGCAAAAAACTGAATGTGTTGCAGGAGAAACTTTTACTCTGGTTTCTCACTGTGTTTCCTAGTGCCGGTTTGAAGTTCCTGCAGTTTTCACTGTAAAACGGAGTTGGAGCTCTTACCTTCCCATATATATGTGTGGAGTGGTGTTTGCAACTGAAAAGAAACTTTGTGTTCCCAACAAGCTAGGTGAAGGACGGCTTTCACACACACTTATCTCTCAGAACTGAGCATGTGGAGATTCGTTCGTTCATCTAGCACAAAGAAGGGGTTGCAGGGGAAATTTCTACTCTGGTTTCTCAGTTTCTTTCCTACTTCCGGCTTGTAGTTCCTGCAGATTTCACTGTAAAACCGAGTTGGAGCTATTACTTCCCCATATATATGTATGGATTGCAATATGCAACTGAAAATAAACTTTGTGTTCCCAACATGATAGGTGAAGGACGGCTTTAACACAAAAATATTTCTGAGAACTGAGCATGTGGAGAGACGTTCGTTCATCTAGCTCAAATTGATCGGGAAGCAGGATAATCTTTTACTCTATTTTCTCACTCTGTTTCCTAGTGCCGGTATGAAGCTCCTGCACTTTTCACTGTAAAACCGAGTGTGAGCTGGTACCTCCCCATGTATTTGTATGGATTGGAATATGCAACTGAAAATAATCTTTGTTTTCCCAACAAGCTAGGTGAAGGACGGCTTTAACACACACTTACCTCTCAGAACAGAGCATGTGGAGAATCGTTCGTTCATATAGCAAAAAACTGAATGTGTTGCAGGAGAAACTTTTACTCTGGTTTCTCACTGTGTTTCCTAGTGCCGGTTTGAATCTCCTGCAGTTTTCACTGTAAAACCGAGTGTGAGCTGGTACCTCCCCATGTATTTGTATGGATTGGAATATGCAACTGAAAATAATCTTTGTTTTCCCAACAAGCTAGGTGAAGGACGGCTTTAACACACACTTACCTCACAGAACTGAGCATGTGGAGAGTCGTTCGTTCATCAAGCAAAAAACTGAATGTGTTGCAGGAGAAACTTTTACTCTGGTTTCTCACTGTGTTTCCTAGTGCCGGTTTGAAGTTCCTGCAGTTTTCACTGTAAAACGGAGTTGGAGCTCTTACCTTCCCATATATATGTATGGACTGGAGTTTGCAACTGAAAAGAAACTTTGTGTTCCCAACAAGCTAGGTGAAGGACGGCTTTCACACACACTTATCTCTCAGAACTGAGCATGTGGAGATTCGTTCGTTCATCTAGCACAAAGGAAGGGGTTGCAGGGGAAATTTCTACTCTGGTTTCTCAGTTTGTTTCCTACTTCCGGCTTGTAGTTCCTGCAGATTTCACTGTAAAACCGAGTTGGAGCTATTACTTCCCCATATATATGTATGGATTGCAATATGCAACTGAAAATAATCTTTGTGTTCCCAACATGATAGGTGAAGGACGGCTTTAACACAAAAATATTTCTGAGAACTGAGCATGTGGAGAGACGTTCGTTCATCTAGCTCAAAGTGATCGGGAAGCAGGAGAATCTTTTACTCTATTTTCTCACTCTGTTTCCTAGTGCCGGTATGAAGCTCCTGCACTTTTCACTGTAAAACCGAGTGTGAGCTGGTACCTCCCCATGTATATGTATGGATTGGAATATGCAACTGAAAATAATCTTTGTTTTCCCAACAAGCTAGGTGAAGGACGGCTTTAACACACACTTATCTCTCAGAACTGAGCATGTGGAGAGTCATTCGTTCATCAAGCAAAAATGGAATGGGTTGCAGGAGAAACTTTTACTCTGGTTTCTCCCAGTGTTTCCTAGTACTGGTTTGAATTTCCTGAAGTTTTCACTGTAAAAACGTGTTGGAGCTGGTACCTCACCATATATATGTATGGAGTGTAGTTTGCAACTGAAAAGAATCTTTGTGTTCAAAACAAGCTAGTTGAAGGACGGCTTTCACACACACTTATCTCTCAGAACTGAACATGTGGAGTGTCGTTCGTTCATCTAGCACAAAGGAACGGGTTGCAAGAGTAATTTCTACTCTGGTTTCTCAATTTGTTTCCTACTTCCGACTTGTAGTTCCAGCAGATTTCACTGTAAAACCGAGTTGGAGCTAGTACTTCCCCATATATATGTATGGATTGGAATATGCAAGTGAAAATAATCTTTGTGTTCCCAACATGATATGTGAAGGACGGCTTTAACACAAAAATATCTGTGAGAACTGAGCATGTGGAGAGACGTTCGTTAATCTAGCTCAAAGGGAACGGGAAGCAGGAGAAACTTTTACTCTATTTTCTCACTGTGTTTCCTAGTGCCGATATGAAGTTCCTGCAGTTTTCACAGTAAAACCGATTTGGAGCTAGTACCTCCCCATATATATGTATGGAGTGGATTTTGCAATGGAAAAGAAACTTTGTGTTCCCTACAACCTAGGTGAATGACGGCTTTCACCCACAATTATCTCTCAGAACTGAGCATGTGGAGAGTCGTTCGTTCATCAAGCAAAAAAGGGAATAGTTTGCAGGAGAAACTTTTACTCTGGTTTCTCAGTGTGTTTCCTAGTGCCGGTTTGAAGTTCCTGAAGTTTTCACTGTAAAACCGAGTTGGAGCTAGTACTTCCCCATATATATATGGAGTGGAGTATGCAACTGAAAAGAAATTTGTGTTCCCAACAAGCTAGGGGAAGGACGGCTTTAACACAAAATTACCTCTGAGAACTGAGCATGTGGAGAGACGTTCGTTCCTCAAGCAAAAAACGCAATGTGTTGCAGGAGAAGCTTTTACTCTGGTTTCTCAGAGTGTTTCCTAGTGCCGGTTTGAGTTCCTGCAGTTTTCACTGTAAAACGGATTTGGAGCTGGTACCACCCCATATATATATATGGAGTGGTGTTTGCAAATGAAAAGAAACTTTGTGTTCCGAACAAACTAGTTGAAGGACGGCTTTCACACACACTTATCTCTCAGATATGAGCATGTGGAGAGTCGTTCGTTCATCTAGCACAAAGGGAATGGGTTGCAGTGGAAACTTTTACACTGGTTCTCACGGTGTTTCCTAGTGCCGGTTTTAAGTTCCTGCAGTTTTCACTGTAAAACCGAGTTGGAGCTAGTACCTCCCCTTATATATGTATGGAGTGGAGTATGCAACTGAAAAGAAATTTGTGTTCCCAACAAGCTAGGGGAAGGACTGCTTTAACACAAAATTAACTCTGAGAACTGAGCATGTGGAGAGACGTTCGTTCATCAAGCTCAAAGGGATCGGGAAGCAGGAGAAACTTTTACTCTATATTCTCACTGTGTTTCCTAGTGCCGGTTTGAAGTTCCTGCAGTTTTCACTGTAAAACCGTGTTGGAGCTAGTACCTCACCATATATATGTATGGAGAGTCGTTTGAAACTGAAAAGAAACTTTCTGTTCAAAACATGCTAGTTGAATGACGGCTTTCACAGACACTTATCTCTCAGAACTGAGCATGTGGAGGGTCGTTCGTTCATCTAGAATAAAGAAAAGGATTGCAGGAGGAATTTCTACCCTGGTTTCTCAGTTTGTTTCCTACTTCCGGTTTGTAGTTCCTGCAGATTTTACTGTAAAACCGAGTTGGAGCTAGTACCTCCCCTTATATACGTATGGAGTGGAGTATGCAACTGAAAAGAAATTTATGTTCCCAACAAGCTAGGGGAAGTACGGCTTTAACACAAAATTAACTCTGAGAACTGAGCATGTGGATAGACTTTCGTTCATCTAGAAAAAATGGAACGAGTTGCATGAGAAACTTTTTCTCTGGTATCTCAGTGTCTTTCCTAGTGCCGGTTTGAAGTTTCTGCATTTTTCACTGTAAAACCGAGTTGGAGCTTGTACCTCCCCATACATATATATGGATTGGAGTTTGCATCTGAAAAGAATTTTTTTGTTCCCAAAACGCTAGATGAAGGATTGTTTTCACACACAATTATCTCTTAGAACTGAGCATGTGGAGAGACGTTCGTTCATCTAGCAAAAAGGGAACAGGTTGCAGGGGAAACTTTTTCTCTGGTTTCTCAGTGTGTTCCTAGTGCCTGTTGAATTTCCTGCAGTTTTCACTTTAAAACCGAGTTGGAGCTAGTACCTCCCCATATATATGTATTGAATGGAATTTGCAAGTGAAAAGAAACTTTGTGTTACATAAAGCTGGGTGAAAGATGGCTTTCACACACACTTATCCCTCAGAAATGAGCATTTTGAGAGACGTTCGTTCATGTAGCACAAAGGGAACTGGTTGCAGGTGAAACTTTTCTCTGGTTTCTCAGTGTGATTCTTAGTGCTGTTCTGAAGTTCCTGCAGTATTCCCTGTAAAACCGAGTTGGAGCTAGTACTTCCCCACATATTTTTATGGATTGGAGTATGCAACTTAAAAGAAATTTTGTGTTCCCAACAAGCTAGATGAAGGTCGGCTTTAAAACAAACATATATTTGAGAATTGAGCATGTGGAGAGACGTTCGTTCATCTAGCTCAAAGGGAACGGGAAGCAGGAGAAACTTTTACTCTATTTTCTCAATGGGTTTCCTAGTGCCGGTATGAAGTTCCTGCAGTTTTCACAGTAAAACCGTTTTGGAGCTAGTACCTCCCCATATATATGTATGGAGTGGAGTTTGCAACAGAAAAGAAACTTTGTGTTCCCAACAAGCTCGGTGAATGACGGCTTCACCCACACTTATCTCTCAGAACTGAGCATGTGGAGAGTCGTTCGTTCATCTAGCACAAAGGGAACGGGTTGCAGTAGAAACTTTCAATCCGGATTCTCAGTATGTTTCCTACTTCAGGTTTGAAGTTCCTGCATTTTTCACTGTAAAACCGAGTTGGAGCTAGTACCACCGGATATATATATATGGTTTGGAGTATGCAATTGAAAAGAATCTTTGTGTTCCCAACAAGCTAGGTGAAGTACGGCTTTCACACACACATATCTCTCAGAAATGAGCATGTGGAGGGACGTTCGTTCATCTAGCACAAACGGAAAGGGAAGCAGGAGAAACTTTTACTCTGGTTTCTCAGTGTATTTCCTAGTGCCGGTTTGAAGTTCCTGCAGTTTTCACTGTAAAACCGTGTTGGAGATTGTACCTCCACATATATATGTATGGATTGGATTTTGCAACTTATAAGAAACTTTGTGTTCCCAACAAGCTATGTGAAGTACGGCTTTCACACGCACTTCTCTCTCAGAAATGAGCATGTGGATAGTTCCTCGTTCATCTAGCACAAAGGGAACGAGTTTCAGGTGAAACTTATACTCTGGTTTCTCACTGTGTTTCCTAGTGCCGGTTTGAATTTCCTGAAGTTTTCACTGTAAAATCGTGTTGGAGCTAGTACCTCCCCTTATATATGTATGGAGTGGAGTATGCAACTGAAAAGTATCTTTCTTTTCCCAACAAGCTAGGTGAAGGACGGCTTTCACACACACTTATCTCTCAGAACTGAGTATGTGGAGAGACGTTCGTTCATCCTGCAAAAAGGGAACGGGTTGCAGGAGAAACTTTTACTCTGGTTTCTCAGTGTGTTTCCTAGTGCCAGTTTGAAGTTCCTGCAGTTTTCACTGTAAAACCGAGTTGGAGCTTGTACCTCCCCATTTATATGTATGGATTGGAGTTAGCAACTGAAAAGAAACTTTTTTTCCCAAAACGCTAAGTGAATGATTGTTTTCACAAACAATTATCTCTTAGAACTGAGCATGTGGAGAGTCGTTCGTTCATCTAGCACAAAGGGAACGGGTTGCAGTTGAAACTTTTAATCTGGTTTCTCAGTGTGTTTCCTAGTTCCGGTTTGAAGTTCCTGCAGTTTTCACTGTAAAACAGAGTTGGAGCTACTACCTCCCCATATATATGTATGGAGAGGTGTATGCAATTGAAAAGAATCTTTGTGTTCCCAACAAGCTAGGTGAAGGAAATCTTTCACACACACTTCTCTCTCAGAACTGAGCATGTGGAGAGTTGTTCGTTCATCTAGGGAAAAGGGAACGGGTTGCAGGAGAAACTTTTTCATTGGTTTCTCAGTGTGTTTCCTAGTGCCGGTTTGAACTTCCTGCAGTTTTCACTGTAAAACCGAGTTGGAGCTGGTACCTACCCATATATATGTATGGATTGGGGTTTGCAACGGAAAAGAAACTTTGTGTTCCCTACAAGCTAGGTGAAGTGCGGTTTTCACACACACTTATCTCTCAGCTCTGAGCATGTGGAGATTCGTTTGTTCATCAAGCAAATACGGAATGGGTTGCAGGAGAAACTATTACTCTGGTTTCTCTGTGAGATTCCTTGTGCCGGTTTGAAGTTCCTTCAGAATACACTGTAAAACCGAGTTGGAGCTAGAACCTCCCCATATATTTGTATGGAGTGTAGTATGCAACTTAAAAGAAACTTTGTATTCCCAACAAGCTTTTTGAAGGACGGCTTTCACACACACTTATCTCTCAGAACTGAGCATGTGGAGAGACGTTCGTTCATTTAGCAAAAATGGAAATGGTTGCAGGAGAACCATTTACTCTGGATTCTCAGTGTGTTTCCTAGTGCCGGTTTGAAGTTCCTGAAGCTTTCACTGTAAAACCGAGTTGGAGCTGGTACCTCCACATATATATGTATGGATTAGTGTTGGCAACTGAAAAGAAACTTTGTTTTCCCAACAAGGTAGGTGAAGGACGGCTTTAATACAAATTTCTGTCTGAGAACTGAGCATGTGGAGAGACTTTCGTTCATCTTGCTCAAATGGAACGGGAAGCAGGAGAAATTTTTAGTCTATTTTCTCTGTGTTTCCTAGTGCCGGTATGAAGTTCCTGCAGTTTACACTGTAAAACAGAGTTGGAGCTAGTACCTCCCCATATATATGTATGGAGTGGAATTTGCAACTGAAAATACACTTTGTGTTCCCAACATGCTAGGTGAAGGACGGCTTTCACACACACTTATCTCTCAGAACTGAGCATGTGGAGAGTCGTTCGTTCATCTAGCTCAAAGGGAAAGGGAAGCAGGAGAAACTTTTACTTCATTTTCTCACTGTGTTTCCTAGTGCCGGTATGAAGTTCCTGCAGTTTTCACTGTAAAACCTAGTTGGATCTAGTACCTCCCCTTATATATGTATGGAGTGGAGTATGCAACTTAAAAGGACCTTTGTGTTCCCAACAAGCTAGGTGAAGTACGGCTTTCACACACAATTTTCTCTCAGAACTGAGCATGTGGAGAGTCGTTCGTTCATCTAGCACAAAGGGAACTTGTTGAGGTAGAAACTTTTAATCTGGTTTCTCAGTGTGTTTCCTAGTTCTGGTTTGAAGTTCCTGCAGTTTTCACTGTAAATCCGAGTTGGAGCTAGTACCTCCCCATATATATGTATGGAGTGGAGTATGCAATTGAAAAGAATCTATGTGTTCCCAAAAAGCTATGTGAAGGAAGTCTTTCACACACACTTCTCTCTCAGAACTGAGCATGTGGAGAGTTGTTCGTTCATTTAGCACAAAGGGAATGGGTAGCAGGAGAAACTTTTACTCTGGTTTCTCACTGTATTTCCTAGTGCCGGTTTGAAGTTCAAGAATTTTCACTGTAAAACCGAGTTAAATCAAATACCTCCCCATATATATGTATGGAGTTGAGTATGCAACTTAAAAGAAATTTGTGTTCCCAACAAGCTAGGGGAAGGACGGCTTTAACACAAACTTAACTCTGAGAACTGAGCATGTGGAGAGACGTTCGTTCATATAGCTCAAAGGGATCGGGAAGCAGGAGAAACTTTTACTCTATTTTCTCACTTTGTTTCCTAGAGCCGGTTTGAAGTTCCTGCAGATTTCACTGTAACACCGAGTTGGAACTGGTACCTCCCCATATATATGTATGGAGTGTAGTTTGCAACTGAAAAGAAACATTGTGTTCCCAACAAGCTAGATGAAGGACGGCTTTCACACGCACTTATCTCTCAGAACTGAGCATGTGGAGGGTCGTTCGTTCATCTAGCACAAAGGAACGGGTTACAGGAGAAATTTCTACTCTGGTTTCTCAGTTTGTTTCCTACTTCCGGTTGCTAGTTATTGCAGATTTCAATGTAAAACCGAGTTGGAGCTAGTACTTCCCCATATATATGTATGGAGTGGAATATGCAACTGAATATAATCTTTGTTTTCCCAACAAGCTAGTTGAAGGACGGTTTTAACACAAACATATCTCTGAGAACTGAGCATGTGGAGAGTCGTTCGTTCATGAAGCACAAAGGGAATGGGTTGCAGGAGAAACTTTTACTCTGGTTTCTCAGTGTGTTTCCTAGTTCAGGTTTGAAGTTCCTACAGTTTTCAGTATAAAACCGAGTTGGAGCTTGTACTTCCCCATATATATGTATGGAGTGGAATACGCAACTGAAAATTATCTTTCTGTTCCCAACAAGCTAGGTGAAGGACGGCTTTAAAACAAACATATCTCTGAGAACTAAGCATGTGGAGAGTCGTTCGTTCATCAATCACAAACGGAATGGTTGCAGGAGCAACTTTTACTCTGGTATTTCAGTGTTACCTAGTGCCGATTAGAAGTTCCTGCAGTTTTTACTGTTAAACCTAGCTGGAGCTTGTACCTCCCCATATATATGTATGGATTAGAGTTTGCAACTGAAAAGAAACTTTGTGTTCCCAACAAGCTCGGTGAAGGAAGGCTTTCACACAAAAGTATCTCTCAGAGCTGAGCATGTGGAGAGTCATTCATTCATTTGAACAAAGGGAACGGGTTGCAGGGGAAACTTTTACTCTGGTTTCTCAATGAGTTTCCTAATTGCGGCTTGAAGTTCCTGCAGTTTTCACTGTAAAACCGAGTTAGAGATAGTACTTCCCCATATATTTTTATAGAGTGGAGTATGCAACTTAAAAGAAACATTGTGTTCCCAACAAGCAAAGTTAAGGACGGCTTTAACACAAAATTATGTCTGACAAAATAGCATGTGGAGAGAAGTTCGTTCATCTAGTTCAAAAGGAACGAGAAGCAGGAAAAATTTTTACTCTATTTTCTCACTGTGTTTCCTACTGCCGGTATGAAGTTCCTGCAGTTTTCACTGTAAAACACATTTGGAGCTAGTAACTCCCCTTATATAAGTATGGAGTGGAGTTTGCTACAGAAAAGAAAATTTGTGTTCCAAACAAGGTAGGTGAAGTACGGGTTTCACCCACACTTATCTCTCAGAAATGAGCATGTGGAGAGTCGTTTGTTAATGAAGCACAAAGGGAATGGGTTGCAGGAGAAACTTTTACTCTGGTTTCTCAGTGTGTTTCCTAGTGCCGGTTTGAAGTTCCTGCAGTTTTCACTGTAAAACGGAGTTGGAGCTTGTATCTCCCCATATATATGTATGGAGTGGAGTTTGCAACTGAAAATAAACTTTGTGTTCCCAACAACTAGGTGAAGGACGGCTTTCATACACACTTATCTCTCAGAACTGAGCATTTGGAGAGACGTTCGTTCATCTAGCAAAAAGGGAACGGGTTGCAGGGGAAACTTTTACTCTGGTTTTCACTGTGTTTCCTAATGCCGGTTTGAAGTTCCTGCAGTTTTCACTGTAAAACCGACTTGGAGCTAGTACCTCCCCTTATGTATGTATGTAGTGGTGTATGCTACTTAAAGGAAATTTGTGTTCCCAACAAGCTAGTTGAAGGACTGCTTTCACACACACTTATCTCTCAGAACTGAGCATGTGGAGGGTCGTTCGTTCATTTAACTCAAAGGGAACTGAAGCAGGAGAAACTTTTACTCTACTATCTCACTGTGTTTCCTAGTGCCGGTTTGAAGTTCCTGCAGTTTTCACTGTAAAAGCGAGTTGAATCTGGTACCTCCCCATATAATTGTATGGAGTGGTGTTTGCAACTGAAAAGAAACTTTGTGTTCCCAAAAAGCTATATGAAGGGCATTTTCACACGCACATCTCTCCCAGAACTGAGCATGTGGAGATTCATTCGTTCATCTAGCACAACGGGAACGGGTTGCAGGAGAAAATTTTACTCTGTTTCCTCAGTGTTTTTACAAGTTCAGGTTTGAAGTTCCCGCAATTTTCACTGTAAAACTGAGTTGGAGCTTGTACTTCCCCATATATATGTATGGAGTGGAATATGCAACTGAAAAGAATCTTTGTGTTCCCAACAAGCTATGTGAAAGACGGCTTTAACACAAACATATCTCTGAGAATTGAGCATGTGGAGAGACGTTCGCTCATCTAGCTCAAAGGGAACGGGAAGCAGGAGAAATTTTTTCTCTATTTTCTCAGTGTGTTTCCTAGTGCCGGTTAGAAGTTCCTGCAGTTTTCACTGTAAAACCGTGTTAGAGCTAGTACCACACCATATATATGTATGGAGTGGTGTTTGCAACTTAAAAGAAATTTTGTTCCCAAAAAGCTAGGTGAAGGAGAGCTTTCACACGCAATTTTCTTCCAGAACTTAGCATGTGGAGAGTTGTTCGTTCATCTGGCACAAAGGGAACGGGTTGCAGGAGAAACAGTTACTCTTGTTTCTCAGTTTGTCCCTAGTGCCGGTTTGAAGTTCCTGCAGATTTCACTGTAAAACGGAGTTGGATCTAGTACCTTCCCATATATATGTATGGATTGGTGTTTGCAACTTAAAAGAAAATTTGTGTTCCCAAGAAGCTAGTTGAAGGACGGCTTTCACACACACATATCTCTCAGAACTGAGCATGTGGAGAGACGTTCGTTCATCTAGCACAAACGGAAAATGGGGCAGGAGAAATTTTTACTCTGGTTTCTCAGTATGTTTCCTAAAGCTGGTTTGAAGTTCCTGCAGTTTTCACTGTAAAACCGAGTTGGAGCTAGTACCTCCCCATATATATGTATGGAGTGGAATTTGCAACTTAAAAGAAAATTTGTGTTCCCAACAAGCTAGGTGAAAGACGGCTTTAACACAAACATATCTCTGAGAACTGAGCATGTGGAGAGACGTTCGCTCATCTAGCTCAAAGGAAACGGGAAGCATGAGAAACTTTTAATCTATTTTCTCAGTGTGTTTCCTAGTGCCGGTTTGAAATTCCTGCAGTTTTCACTGTAAAACCGAGTTGGAGCTAGTACCTCCCCATATATATGTATGGAGTGGAATTTGCAACTTAAAAGAAAATTTGTGTTCCCAAAAAGATAGGTGAAGGACGGCTTTCACACGCAATTCTCTCTCAGAACTGAGCATGTGGAGAGAAGTTCGTTCATCTAGCACAAAGGGAACGGGTTGCAGGAGAAACTTTTACTCTGGTTTCTCAGTGTGTTTCCTAGTGCCGGTTTGAATTTCCTGCAGTTTTCACTGTAAAACGGAGTTGGAGCTTGTATCTCCCCATATATATGTATGGTGTGGAGTATGCAACTGAAAATAAACTTTGTGTTCCCAACAACTAGGTGAAGGATGGCTTTCACACACACTTATCTCTCAGAACTGAGCATGTTGAGAGACGTTCGTTCATCTAGCACAAAGGGAACGGGTTGCAGGGGAAACTTTTACTCTGGTTTTCACTGTGTTTCCTAATGCCGGTTTGAAGTTCCTGCAGTTTTCACTGTAAAACCGAGTTGGAGCTAGTACCTCCCCTAATGTATGTATGGAGTGGTGTATGCTACTTAAAAGAAATTTGTGTTCCAAACAAGCTAGTTGAAGGACTGCTTTCACACACACTTATCTCTCAGAACTGAGCATGTGGAGGGTCGTTCGTTCATTTAACTCAAAGGGAACTGAAGCAGGAGAAACTTTTACTCTACTTTCTCACTGTGTTTCCTAGTGCCGGTTTGAAGTTAATGCAGTTTTCACTGTAAAACCGAGTTGGATCTGGTACCTCCACATATATTTGTTGGAGTGGTGTTTGCAACTGAAAAGAAAATTTGTGTTCCCAAAAAGCTATATGAAGGGCATTTTCACACGCACATCTCTCCCAGAACTGAGCATGTGGAGATTCATTCGTTCATCTAGCACAACGGGAACGGGTTGCAGGAGAAAATTTTACACTGTTTTCTCAGGGTTTTTACAAGTTCAGACTTGAAGTTCCTGCAGTTTTCACTGTAAAATTGAGTTGGAGCTTGTACTTCCCCATATATATATATGGAATGGAATAGGCAACTGAAAAAAATCTTTGTGTTCCCAACAAGCTATGTGAAAGACGGCTTTAACACAAACATATCTCTGAGAACTGAGCATGTGGAGAGACATTCGCTCATCTAGCTCAAAGGGAACGGGAAACAGGAGAAACTTTTACTCTATTTTCTCAGTGTGTTTCCTAGTGCCGGTTTGAAGTTCCTGCAGTATTCACTGTAAACCCGAGTTGGAGCTAGTACCTCACCATATATATGTATGGAGTGGTGTTTGCAACTTAAAAGAAATTTTTTTCCCAAAAAGCTAGGTGAAGGACGGCTTTCACACGCAATTCTCTCTCAGAACTGAGCATGTGGAGAGAAGTTCGTTCATCTAGCACAAAGGGAACGGGTTGCAGGAGAAACTTTTACTCTGGTTTCTCAGTGTGTTTCCTAGTGCCGGTTTGAATTTCCTGCAGTTTTCACTGTAAAACGGAGTTGGAGCTTGTATCTCCCCACATATATGTATGGAGTGGAGTATGCAACTGAAAATAAACTTTGTGTTCCCAACAACTAGGTGAAGGATGGCTTTCACACACACTTATCTCTCAGAACTGAGCATGTTGAGAGACGTTCGTTCATCTGGCACAAAGGGAACGGGTTGCAGGAGAAACAGTTACTCTTGTTTCTCAGTTTGTCCCTAGTGCCGGTTTGAAGTTCCTGCAGATTTCACTGTAAAACGGAGTTGGAGCTAGTACCTCCCCATATATATGTATGGATTGGTGTTTGCAACTTAAAAGAAAATTTGTGTTCCCAACAAGCTAGTTGAAGGACGGCTTTCACACACACATATCTCTCAGAACTGAGCATATGGAGAGACGTTCGTTCATCTAGCACAAAGGGAACGGGTTGCAGGAGGAACTTTTACTCTGGTCTCTCAGTGTGTTTCCTATTTCAGGTTTGAAATTCCTGCAGATTCACTGTAAAAGCTAGTTGGAGCTAATACTTCCCCATATATATTTATGGTGTGGAATATGCAGCTGAAAAGAATCTTTGTGTTCCCAACAAGCTAGGTGAAGGACGGCTTTAACATAAATATTTCTCTGAGAACTGAGCATGTGGAGAGACGTTCGCTCATCTAGATCAAAGGGAACGGGAAGCAGGAAAACCTTTTACTCAATTTTCTCAATCTGTTTCCTAGTGCCGGATTGAATTTCCTGCAGTTTTCACTGTAAAACCGAGTTGGAGCTAGTACCTCCCCATATATATGTATGGATTGTTGTTTGCTACTTAAAAGAATCTTTGTGTTCCCAACAAGCTAGGTGAAAGACGGCTTTAACACAAAAATATGTCTGAGAACTGAGCATGTGGAGAGACGTTCGCTCATCTAGCTCAAAGGGAAGGGGAAACAGGAGAAACTTTTTCTCTATTTTCTCAGTGTGTTTTCTAGTGCCGGTTTGAAGTTCCTGCAGTTTTCACTGTAAAACCGAGTTGGAGCTAGTACCTCTGAATATATATGTACGGAGTGGAGTATGCAATTTAAATGAATCTTTGTGTTCCCAACAAGCTAGTTGAAGGACGGCTTTCACACAAACATATCTCTCAGAACTGAGCATGTGGAGAGACGTTCGTTCATATAGCGCAAATGGAAAGATAGGCAGGAGAAACTTTTACTCTCGTTTCTCAGTCTGTTTTCTAGTGCCGGTTTGAAGTTCCTGCAGTTTTCACTGTAAAACCGAGTTGGAGCTAGTACCTACCCATATATATGTATGGAGTGGAATATGCAATTGAAAAGTATCTTTGTGTTCCCATCATGCAAGTTGAAGGACGTCTTTCACACACACTTATCTCTCAGCACTGAGCATGTGGAGAGACGTTCGTTCATCTAGCAAAAACGGAAAGGGATGCAGGAGAAATTTCTACTCTGGTTTCTCAGTGTGTTTCCTAGTGCCTGTTTGTAGTTCCTGCAGTTTTCACTGTAAAACCGTGATGGAGATGGTACCTCCCCATATATATGTATGGATTGGAGTTTGCAACATAAAATAAACTTTGTGTTCCCAACAAGCTAGGTGAAGGACTGCTTTCCCACGCACTTCTCTCTCAGAACTGAGCATGTGGAGAGATGTTCGTTCATCTAGCACAAAGGGAACGGGTTGCATGAGAAACTTTTACTTTTTTTTCTCACTGTGCTTCCTAGTGCCGGATTGAAGTTCTTGCAGTTTTCACTGTAAAACCGAGTTGGTGCTAGTACCTCCCAATATATATGTAAGGAGTGGAGTATGCATTTGAAAAGAATCTTTGTGTTCCCAACTAGATAGGTGAAGGACGGCTTTAACACACACTTATCTCTCAGAACTTAGCATGTGGAGAGACTTTCGTTCATCTAGCACAAACGGAAAGGGAAGCAGGAGAAATTACTACTCTGGTTTCTCAGTGTGTTTCCCTGTGCCGGTTTGAAGTTCCTGCAGTTTTCACTGTAAAACCGTGTTGGAGATGGTACCTCCCCATATAAATGTATGGATTGGAGTTTGAAACTTAAAAGAAACTTTGTGTTCCCAACAAGCAAATAGAAGGACGGCTTTCACACACAATTATCTCTTAGAACTGAGCATGTGGAGGGTCGTTTGTTCATCTAGAACAAAGTGAACTTGTTGCAGGAGAAACTTTTACTCTGGTTTCTCAGTGTGTTTCATAGTTCAGGTTTGAAATTCCTGCAGTTTTCACTGTAAAAACTAGTTGGAGCTAGTACTTCCCCATATATGTGTATGGAGTGGAATATGCAACTGAAAACAATCTTTGTGTTCCCAACAAGCTAGGTGAAGTACGGATTTAACAGAAACATTTCTCTGAGAACTGAGCATGTGGAGAGTCGTTCGTTCATCTAGCAAAAATGGAACAGTTTGCAGGTGAAACTTTTACTCTAGTTTCTCAGTGTGTTTCCTAGTTCAGGTTTGAATTTCCTGCAGTTTTCACTGTAAAACGATTTGGAGCTAGTACCTCCGAATATATATGTATGGAGTGGAGTATGCAAGTGAAAAGAATCTTTGTGTTCTCAACAAGTTAGTTGAAGGACGTCTTTCACACACACTTATCTCTCAGAACTGAGCATGTGGAGAGACGTTCGTTCATCTATCGCAAACGGAAAGGGAGGAAGGAGAAACTTTTACTCTGGTTTCTGAGTGTGTTTCCTTGTGCTGGTTTGAAGTTCCTGCAGTTTCCCCTGTAAAACCGTGTTGGAGATGGTACTTCCCCTTATATATGTATGGAGTGGAGTTTGCAACTTAAAAAAATCTTTGTTTTCCCAACAAGCTAGGTGAAGGACAGCTTTCACACAAACATATCTCTGAGAACTGAGCATGTGGAGAGACGTTCTCTCATCTAGCTCAAAGGGAACGGGAAGCATGAGAAACTTTTACTCTATTTTCTCTGTGTGTTTCCTAGTGCCGGTTTGAAATTCCTGCAGTTTTCACTGTAAAACCGAGTTGGAGCTAGTACCTCCCCATATATATGTACGGAGTGGAATTTGCAACTTAAAAGAAACTTTGTGTTCCCAACAGGCTAGGTGAAGGACGGCTTTCACACGCACTTCCCTCTCAGAACTGAGCATGTGGAGAGAAGTTCGTTCTTCTAGCACAAAGGGAACGGGTTGCAGGAGAAACTTTTACTCTTTTTACTCACTGTGTTTCCTAGTGCCGTTTTGAAGTTCCTGCAGTTTTCACTGTAAAACCGAGTTGGTGCTAGTACCTCCCTATATATGTGTATGGAGTGGAGTATGCAATTGAATAGAATCTTTGTGTTCCCAACAAGCTAGGTGAAGGACGGCTTTAACTCACACATATCTCCTACAACTGAGCATGTGGAGAGACGTTCGTTCATCTAGCACAAACGGAAAGGGAAGTAGGAGAAAATTCTACTCTGGTTTCTCAGTGTGTTTCCTAGTACTGGTTTGAAGTTCCTGCAGTTTTCACTGTAAAACCGTGTTGGAGATGGTACCACCCCTTATATATGTATGGAGTGGAGTTTGCAACTGAAAAGAAACTTTGTCTTCCCAACAAGCTAGCTGAAGGACTGCTTTCACACGCACTTCTCTCTCAGAACTGTGCATGTGGAGAGTTGTTCGCTCATCTAGCACAAAGGGAAAGGGTTGCAGGAGAAACTTTTACTCTTGTTTCTCACTGTGTTTCCTAGTGCCGGTTTGAATTTCCTGTAGTTTTCAATGTAAAATCGAGTTGGAGCTCGTTCCTCCCCATATATATGTATGGAGTGGTGTTTGAAACTTAATAGAAACTTTTTGTTCCCAACAAGCTAGGTGAAGGACGGCTTTCACACACACATATCTCTAAGAACTGAGCATGTGGAGATTCGTTCGTTCATCTAGCACAAATGGAACGGGTTGCAGGAGAATCTTTTATCCTGGTTTCTCAGTGTTTTTCCTAGTTCATGTTTGAAGTTCCTGCAGTTTTCACTGTAAAACCGAGTTGGAGCTTGTACTTCACCATATATAAGTATTGAGTGAAATATGCAACTGAAAAGAATCTTTGTGTTCCCAACAAGCTAGGTGAAGGACGGCTTTAACACAAAGATATCTCTGAGAACAGATTATGTGGTGAGATTTTCGCTCATCTAGCTCAACGGAAACGGAAAACTGGAGAAACTTTTACTCTATTTTCTCAGAGTGTTTCCTAGTGCCGGTTTGAAGTTCCTGCAGTTTTCACTGTAAAACTGAGTTGGAGCTAGTACCTACCCTTATATATGTATGGAGTGGAATATACAACAGAAAAGAATCTTTGGGTTCCTAACATGCTAGGTGAAGGACGGCTTTAACACAAACATATCTCTCAGAACAGCATGTGGAGAGACGTTCGTTCATCTAGCTCAAACGGAAATGGAGGCAGGGGAAACATTTACTCTGGTTTCTCAGTTTGTTTCCTTGTGCTGGTTTGAAGTTCCTGCAGTTTTCACTGTAAAAACGTGTTGGAGATGGTACCACCCCTTATATATGTATGGAGTGGTGTTTGCAACTTAAAAGAAACTTTGTGTTCCCAACAAGCTAGGTGAAGGACGGGTTTCACACGCACATCTCTCTCAGAACTGTGCATGTTGAGAATTGTTCGTTCATCTAGCTCAAACGGAACTGGTTGCAGGAGAAACTTTTACTCTTGTTTCTCACTGTGTTTCCTAGTGCCGGTTGGAAGTTCCTGCAGTTTTCACTGTAAAACCTAGTTGGAACTAGTACCTCCCCATATATATGTATGGATTGGTGTTTGCAACTTAAAAGAAACTTTTTGTTCCCAACCAGCTACGTGAAGGACGGCTTTCACACACAATTACCTCTCCCAACTGAGCATGTGGATAGTCGTTCGTTCATCTATCACAAAGGGAAAATGTTTGCAGGAGAAACTTTTACTCTGTATTCTCAATGTTTTTCCTAGTTCAGGTTGGAAGTTCCTGCAGTTTTCACTGTAAAACTGAGTTGGAGCTAGTACCTACCCATATATATGTAAGGAGTGGAGTATGCAATTGAAAAGAATCTTTCTGTTCCCAACAAGCTAGGTCAAGAACGTCTTTCACACACACTTATCTCTCAGAACTGAGCATGTGGAGAGACGTTCGTTCATCTAGCACAAACGGAAAGGGGAGCCGTCGAAATTACTACTCTGGTTTCTCAGTGTGTTTCCTAGTGCCGGTTTGAAGTTCCTGCAGTTTTCACTGTAAAACCGACTTGGAGCTAGTACCTCCCCATATATATGTATGGAGTGGTGTTTGCAACTTAAAAGAATCTTTGTGTTTCCAACAAGCTAAGTGAAGGGCGTCATGCACACACACTTATCTCTCAGAACTGAGCATGTGGAGAGACGTTCGTTCATCAGCACAAACTGAAAGGAAAGCAGGAGAAATTATTACTCAGTTTTCTCAGTGTGTTTCCTAGTGCCGGTTTGAATTTCCTGCAGTTTTCACTGTAAAATTGTTTTAGATGGTACCTCCACATATATATGTATGGAGTGGAGTTAGCAACATTAAAGAAACTTTGTGTTCCCAACAAGCTAGGTGAAGGACGGCTTTCACACGCACTTCTCTCTCAGAACTGAGCATGTGGAGAGTTTTTCGTTCATCTAACACAAAGGGAACGGGTTGCAGGAGAAACTTTTACTCTGGTTTCTCAGTGTGTTTCCTAGTTCATGTTTGAATTTCCTGCAGTTTTCACTGTAAAACTGAGTTGGAGCTTGTACCTACCCATATATATGTAAGGATTGGAGTATTCAATTGAAAAGAATCTTTGTGTTCCCAACAAGCTAGGTCAAGGACGTCTTTCACACACACTTATCTCTCAGAAGTGAGCATGTGGAGAGACGTTCGTTCATCTAGCACAAACGGAAAGGGAAGCCGGAGGAATTTCTACTCTGGTTTCTCAGTGTGTTTCCTACTGCCGGTTTGTTTTTCCTGCATTTTTCACTGTAAAACCGAGTTGGAGCTAGTAATTCCCTATATATATGTATGGAGTGAAATATGCAACTGAAAAGAATCTTTGTGTTCCCAACATGCTAGGTGAAGGTCGGCTTTAACGCAAACATATTTCTGAGAAATGAGCATGTGGAGAGACGTTCGTTCATCTAGCTCAAAAGGAACGGGAAGCAGGAGAAACTTTTACTCTGGTTTCTCAGTGTGTTTCCTAGTGCCGGTTTGAAGTTCCTGCAGTTTTCACTGCAAAACCGAGTTGGAGCTTGTACCTCCCCATATATATGTATGGAGTGGTGTTTGCAACTTAAAAGAATCTTTGTGTTCCCAACCAGCTATGTGAAGGGCGTCCTGCACACACACTTAACTCTCAGAACTGAGCATGTGGAGAGACTTTCGTTCATCCAGCACTAACGGAAAAGGAAGCAGGAGAAACTATTTCTCTGTTTTCTCAGTGTGTTTCCTAGTGCCGGTTTGAAGTTACTGCAGTTTTCACTGTAAAATTGTTGTAGATGTTACCTCCACATATATATGTATGGAGTGGAGTTTGCAACTTAAAAGAATCTTTGTGTTCCCAACCAGCTATGTGAAGGGCGTCCTGCACACACACTTAACTCTCAGAACTGAGCATGTGGAGAGACTTTCGTTCATCTAGCACTAACGGAAAAGGAAGCAGGAGAAACTTTTACTCTGGTTTCTCAGTGTGTTTCCTAGTTCAGGTTTGAAGTTCCTGCAGTTTTCACTGTAAAACCGAGTTGGAGCTAGTACTTCCCCATATATATGTATGGAGTGGAATATGCAACTGAAAAGAATCTTTGTGTTCCCAACAAGCCAGGTGAAGGATGGCTTTCACACAAACATATCTCTGAGAACTGAGCATGTGGAGAGACGTTCGCTCATCCAGCTCAAAGGAACGAGAAGCAGGAGAATCATTTACTCTATTTTCTCACTGTGTTTCCTAGTTCAGGTTTGAATTTCCTGCAGTTTTCACCGTAAAACCGAGTTGGAGCTAGTACCTCCCCATATATATGTATGGAGTGGAGTATGCAATTTGAAAGAATCTTTGTGTTCCCAACAAGCTAGGTGAAGGACGGCTTTAACACAAAAATATCTCTGAGAATTGAGCATGTGGAGAGACGTTCGCTCATCTAGCTCAAAGTGAACGGGAAGCAGGAGAATCTTTTACTCTATTTTCTCACTGTGTTTCCTAGTGCCGGTTTGAAGTTCCTGTAGTTTTCTCTGTAAAACCGAGTTGGAGCTAGTATCTCCCCATATGTATTTATGGATTGGTGTTTGCAACTTAAAAGAAACTTTGTGTTCCCAACATGCTAGGTGAAGGACGGCTTTCACACACAATTATCTCTCAGAACTAACCATGAGGAGATTCGCTCGTTCATCTAGCACAAACGTAACGGGTTGCAGTGGAAACTTTTACTCTGGTTTCTCAGTGTGTTTCCTAGTTCAGGTTTGAATTTCCTGCAGTTTTCACTGTAAAACCGAGTTGGAGATAGTAACTCCCCATATATATTTATGGGGTGGAGTATGCAATTGAGAAAACTCTTTGTGTTTCCATCAAGCAAGTGGAATGACGGCTTTCACACACACTTATCTCTCAGAACTGAGCATGTGGAGAGACGTTCGTTCATCTAGCACAAACGGAAAGGGAAGTAGGAGAAAATTCTACTCTGGTTTCTCAGATTGTTTCCTAGTGCCGGATTGAAGTTCCTGCAGTTTTCACTGTAAAACCGTGTTGGAGATGGTACCACCACTTATATATGTATGGAGTGGAGTTTGCAACTGAAAAGAAACTTTGTCTTCCCAACAAGCTAGTTGAAGGACGGCTTTCACTCGCACTTCTCTCTCAGAACTGAGCATGTGGAGATTTGTTCGTTCATCTAGCACAAAGGGAACGGGTTGCAGGAGAAACTTTTACTCTGGTTTCACAGTGTGTTTCCTAGTTCAGGTTTGAATTTCCTGCAGTTTTCACTGTAAAACCGAGTTGGACATAGTACCTCCCCATATATATGTATGGAGTGGTGTATGCATTTGAAAAGAATCTTCGTGTTCCAAACAAGCTAGTTGAATGACGGCTTTCACACACAGTTATCTCTCAGAACTGAGCATGTGGAGAGTTATTCGTTCATCTAGCAGAAAGGGAATGGGTTGCAGGAGAAACTTTTACTCTGATTTCTCAGTGTTTTTCCTAGTGCCGGTTTGATGTTCCTGCAGTTTTCAGTGTAAAACCGTGTTGGAGATGGTAACTCCCCATATATACGTATGGAGTGGGATTTGCAACTTAAAAGAAAATTTGTGTTCCCAACAAGGTATGTGAAGCATGGCTTTCACACGCACTTCTCTCTCAGATCTGAGCATGTTGAGAGTTGTTCGTTCATCTAACACAAAAGGAACGCGTTGCAGGAGAAAATTTTACTCTGGTTTCTCAGTGTGTTTCCTAGTTCAGGTTTGAAGTTCCTGCAGTTTTCACTGTAAAACCGAGTTGGAGCTAGTATTTCCCCATATATATGTATGGAGTGGAATATGCAACTGAAAAGAATCTTTGTGTTCCCAACAAGCTAGGTGAAGGACGGCTTTAATACAAACATATCTCTGAGAACTGAGCATGTGGAGAGACTTTCGCTCATCTAGCTCAAAGGGAACGGGAAGCAGGAGAAACTTTTTCTCTATTTTCTCAATGTGATTCCTACTGCCGGTTTGAAGTTCCTGCAGTATTCACTGTAAAACCGTGTTGGAGCTAGTAACTCCCCATATATACGTATGGAGTGGTGTTTGCAACTTAAAAGAAACTTTGTGTTCCCAACAAGCTAGGTGAAGGACGGCTTTCACACACACTTATCTCTCAGAACTGAGCATGTGGAGATTCGTTCTTTCATCTAGCACAAAGGGAACGTGTTGCAGGAGAAACATTTACTCTGGTTTCTCAGTGTGTTTCCTAGTGCCGGTTTGAAGTTCCTGCAGTTTTCTCTGTAAAAGCGTGTTGGAGCTAGTACCTCCCCATATATATTTATGGATTGCTGTTTGCAACTTAAAAGAAACTTTGTGTTCCCAACAAGCTAGGTGAAGGGCGGCTTTCACACACAATTATCTCTCAGAACTGACCATGAGGAAATTCGAACGTTCATCTAGCACAAACGGAACGGGTTGCAGTGGAAACTTTTACTCTGGATTCTCAGTGTGTTTCCTAGTTCAGGTTTGAATTTCCTGCAGTTTTCACTGTAAAACCGAGTTGGAGATAGTACCTCCCCATATATTTATATGGGGTGGAGTATGCAATTGAGAAGAATCTTTGTGTTTCCAACAAGCAAGTTGAATGACGGCTTTCACACACACTTATCTCTCAGAACTGAGCATGTGGAGAGACGTTCGTTCATCTAGCACAAACGGAAAGGGAAGTAGGAGAAACTTTTACTCTGGTTTCTCAGTGTGTTTCCTAGTGCCGTTTTGAAGATCCTGCAGTTTTCACTGTAAAATCTTGTTGTAGATGGAACTTCCACATATATAGGTATGGAATGGAGTTTGCAACTTAAAAGAAACTTTGTGTTCCCAACAAGCTAGTTGAAAGACGGCTTTCACTCGCACTTCTCTCTCAGAACTGATCATGTGGAGATTTGTTCATTCATCTAGCACAAAGGGAACGGGTTGCAGGAGAAACTTTTTCTCTGGTTTCACAGTGTGTTTCCTAGTTCAGGTTTGAATTTCCTGCAGTTTTCACTGTAAAACCGAGTTGGACCTAGTACCTCCCCATATATATCTATGGAGTGGAGTATGCATTTGAAAAGAATCTTCGTGTTCCAAACAAGCTAGTTGAATGACAGCTTTCACACACAGTTATCTCTCCGAACTGAGCATGTGGAGAGTTATTCGTTCATCTAGCAGAAAGGGAATGGGTTGCAGGAGAAATTTTTACTCTGGTTTCTCAGTGTTTTTCCTAGTGCCGTTTTGATGTTCCTGCAGTTTTCAGTGTAAAACCGTGTTGGAGATTGTAACTCCCCATATATACGTATGGAGTGGGATATGCAACTTAAAAGAAAATTTGTGTTCCCAACAAGGTATGTGAAGGATGGCTTTCACACGTACTTCTCTCTCAGATCTGAGCATGTGGAGAGTTGTTCGTTCATCTAGCACAAAGGAACGGGTTGCAGGAGAAATATTTACTCTGGTTTTTCAGTGTGTTTCCTAGTGCCCGTTTGATGTTCCTGCATTTTTCACTGTAAAATTGTTGTAGATGGTACCTCCACATATATATGTATATAGTGGAGTTTGCAACTTAAAAGAAACTTTGTGTTCCCAACAAGCTAGGTGAAGGACGGCTTTCACAGAAACATATTTCTGAGAACTGAGCATGTGGAGAGACGTTCGCTCATCTAGCTCAAAAGGAACAGGAAGCAGGAGAATCGTTTACTCTATTTTCTCACTGTGTTTCCTAGTTCAGATTTGAATTTCCTGCAGTTTTCACTGTAAAACCGATTTGGAGCTAGTACCTCCCCATAAATATGTATGGAGTAGAATATGCAACTGGAAAGAATCTTTGTGTTCCCAACAAGCTAGGTGAAGGACGACTTTAACAGAAACATATCTCTGAGAACTGTGCATGTGGAGAGACTTTCGCTCATCTAGCTCAAAGTGAACGGGAAGCAGGAAAATTTTTTACACTATTTTCTCAATGTGTTTCCTACTGCCGGTTTGAAGTTCCTGCAGTATTCACTGTAAAACCGAGTTGGAGCTAGTACCTCCCCATATATATATATGGAGTGGAGTTTGCAACTTAAAAGATACTATGTGTTCCCAACAAAATAGTTGAAGGACGGCTTTCACACGCACTTCTCTCTCATAACTGAGCATGTGGATAGTTTTTCGTTCACTAGCACAAAGGGAACGGGTTGCAGGAGAAACTTTTACTCTTGTTTCTGCCTGTGTTTCCTAGTGCCGGTTTGAAGTTCCTGCAGATTTCACTGAAAACCGAGTTGTAGCTAGTACCTCCCCATATATATTGTATGGTGTGGTGTTTGCTACCTAAAAGAATCTTTTTGTTCCCAACAAGCTAGGTGAAGGACGGCTTTAACACACACTTCTCTCTTAGAATTTAGCTTATGCAGAGTCGTTCGTTCATCTAACACAAAGGGAACGGTTTGCAGGAGAAACTTTTACTCTGGTTCCTCAGTGTGTTTCCTAGTTCAGGTTTGAAGTTCCTGCAGTTTTCACTGTAAAACCGAGTTGGAGCTAGTACCTCCGAATATATATGTATGGAATGGTGTATGCAATGAAAAAGAATCTTTGTGTTCCCAACAAGCTAGTTGAAGAACGGCTTTCACACACACTTATCTCTCAGAACTGAGCTTGGGAGAGACGTTCGTTCATCTAGCACAAACGGAACGGGACGCAGGATAATCTTTTACTCTGGTTTCAGTGTGTTTCCTAGTGCCGGTTTGAAGTTCCTGCAGTTTTCACTGTAAAATCGAATTGGAGCTAGTACCTCCCCATATATATGTATGGAGTGGTGTTTCCAACTTAAAAGAAATTTTGTTTTCCCAAGAAGCTAGGTGAAGGACGGCTTTCACACACACTTATCTCTCAGAACAGAGCATTTGGAGAGTTGTTCGTTCATCTAGCACAAAGAGAACAGGTTGCAGGAGAAACTTTTACTCTGGTTTCTCAGTGTGTTTCCTAGTGCCGGTTTGAAGTTCCTGCATTTTTCACTGTAAAACCGTGTTGGAGATTATAACTCCCCATATATATGTATGGAGTGGAATTTGCAACTTAAAAGAAACTTTGTGTTCCCAACAAGCTAAGTGAAGGACGGCATTCACACACACTTATCTCTCAGAACTGAGCATGTGGAGAGTCGTTCGTTCATCTAGCACAAATGGAACGGGATGCAGGAGAAACTTTTACTCTGTTTCTCAGTGTGTTTCCTAGTTCAGGTTTGAAGTTCCTGCAGTTTTCAATGTAAAACCAAGATGGAGCTAGTACTTCCCCATATATATGTATGGAGTGGAATAAGCAACTGAAAAGAATTTTTGTGTTCCCAACTACCTAGATGTAGGACGGCTTTAACACAAAAATATCTCTGAGATTTGAGCATATGGAGAGACGTTCGCTCATCTAGCTCAAAGGGAAAGGGAAGCAGGAGAAACTTTTACTCTATTTACTCACTTTGTTTCCTAGTGCCGGTTTGAAGTTCCTGCAGTTTTCACTGTAAAACCGAGTTGGTGCTACTACCTCCCCGTATATATGTATGGAGTGGAGTTTGCAAGGAAAAGAAACTTTGTGTTCCCAACAAGCTAGGTGAAGGACGGCTTTCACACGCACTTCTCTCTCGGAACTGAGCATGTGTAGTGTCGTTCGTTCATCTAGCACAATGGGAACGGTTTGCAGGGAAACTTTTACTCTGGTTTCTCATTGTGTTTCCTAGTTCAGGTATGAAATTTCTGCAGTTTTCACTGTAAAAACGAGTTGGAGCTATTACCTCCGAATATATATGTATGGTGTGGAGTATGCAATTTAAAAGAATCTTTGTGTTCCCAACAAGCTAGGTGAAGGACGGATTTCACACACACTTATCTCTAAGAACTGAGCATGTGGAGAGGCGTTCTTTCATCTAGCACAAACGGAAAGGGAAGCAGGAGAAACTTTTACTCTGGTTACAGTGTGTTTCCTAGTGCCGGTTTGAAGTTCATGCAGTTTTAACTCTTAAACAGTTTTGGAGATGGTACCTCCCCATATATATGTATGGAGTGGAGTTTGCAACTTAAAAGAAACTTTGTGTTCCCAACAAGCTAGGTGAAAGACGGCATTCACAAGCACTTCTCTCTCAGAAATGAGCATGTGGAGAGTTGTTCGTTCATGTAGCACAAAGGGAACGGGTTGCAGGGGAAACTTTTACTCTTGTTTCTGCCTTTGTTTCCTAGTGCTGGTTTGAAGTTCCTGCAGATTTCACTGTAAAACCGATTTGCAGCTAGTACCTACCCATATATATTGTATGGAGTGTTGTTTGCTACTTAAAAGAATCTTTGTGTTCCCAACAAGCTAGGTGAAGGACGGCTTTAACACACACTTATCTCTTAGAATTTAGCATATGCAGAGTCGTTGGTTCATCTAACACAAAGGGAACGGTTTGCAGGAGAAACTTTTACTCTGGATCCTCAGTGTGTTTCCTAGTTCAGGTTTGAAGTTCCTGCAGTTTTCACTATAAAACCGAGTTGGAGCTAGTACCTCCGAATATATATGTATGGAATGGTGTATGCAATGAAAAAGAATCTTTGTGTTCCCAACAAGCTAGGTGAAGGGCGGCTTCCACACACACTTATCTCTGAGAACTGAGCGTGGGGAGAGACGTTCGTTCATCTAGCACAAACGGAACGGGACGCAGGATAATCTTTTACTCTGGTTTCAGTGTGTTTCCTAGTGCCGGTATGAAGTTCCTGCAGTTTTCAATGTAAAATCGAGTTGGAGCTAGTACCTCCCCATATATATGTATGGAGAGGTGTTTGCAACTTAAAAGAAATTTTGTTTTCCCAAGAAGCTAGGTGAAGGACGGCTTTCACACACACTTATCTCTCAGAACAGAGCATGTGGAGAGTTGTTCGTTCATCTAGCACAAAGGGAACAGTTTGCAGGAGAAACTTTTACTCTGGTTTCTCAGTGCGTTTCCTAGTGCCGGTTTGAAGTTCCTGCATTTTTCACTGTAAAACCGTGTTGGAGATTATAACTCCCCATATATATGTATGGAGTGGAATTTGCAACTTAAAAGATACTTGGTGTTCCCAACAAGCTAGGTGAAGGACGGCTTTCACACGCAATTCTCTCTCTGATCTGAGCATGTGGAGAGACGTTCGCTCATCTAGCTCAAAGGAAACGGGAAGCAGGAGAAATTTTACTCTATTTTCTAACTGTGTTTCCTACTGCCGGTTTGTAGTTCCTGCAGTTTTCACTGTAAAACCGAGTTGGAGCTATTACCTCCCCATATATATGTATGAAGTGGTGTTTGCAACTTAAATGAAACTTTGTGTTCCCAACAAGCTAGGTGATGGTCGGCTTTCGCACACACTTATCTCTCAGAACTGAGCATGTGGAGAGACGTTCGTTCATCTAGCACAAACCGAAAGGGAAGCAGGAGAAACTTTTTCTCTGGTTTCTCAGTGTGTTTCCTAGTGCCCGTTTGAATTTCTTGCAGTTTTCACTGTAAAACCGAGTTGGAGCTATTACCTCCCCATATATATGTATGGAGTGGTGTTTGCAACTTAAAAGAAAATTTGTGTTCCCAACCAGCTAGGTGAAGGACGGCATTCACACACACTTATCTCTCAGAACTGAGCATGTGGAGAGTCGTTCGTTCATCTAGCACAAATGGAACGGGTTGCAGGAGAAACTTTTACTCTGGTTTCTCAGTGTGTTTCCTAGTTCAGGTTTGAAGTTCCTGCAGTTTTCAATGTAAAACCGAGATTGAGCTAGTACTTCCCCATATATATGTATGGAGTGGAATATGCACCTGAAAAGAATCTATGTGTTCCCAACTACCTAGGTGTAGGACGGCTTTAACACAAAAATATCTCTGAGATTTGAGCATGAGGAGAGACGTTCGCTCATCTAGCTCAAAGGGAACGGGAAGCAGGGGAAAGTTTTACTCTATTATCTCACTTTGTTTCCTACTGCCGGTTTGAAGTTCCTGCAGTTTTACTGTAAAACAGTGTTGGAGCTAGTACCTCCACATATATATGTATGGAGTGGTGTTTGCAACTTAATATAAACTTTGTGTTCCCAACAAGCTAGGTGAAGGACGGCGTTCACACACACATATCTCTGGGAACTGAGTATGTGGAGTGACTTTCGTTCATTTAGCACAAACGGAAAGGGAAGCAGGAGAAATTTTACTCTGGTTTCAGTGTGTTTCCTAGTGCCGGTTTGAATTTCCTGCAGTTTTCACTGTAAAACCGTTTTGGAGATGGTACCTCCCCATATATAGGTATGGAGTGGTGTTTGCAACTTAAAAGAAACTTTGTGTTCCAAACAAGCTAGGTGAAGGACGGCTTTCACACTAACTTATCACTCAGAACTGAGCATGTGTAGAGTCGTTAATTCATCTAGCACAAAGGGAACGGTTTGCAGGGAAACTATTTTTCTGGTATCTCAGTTTGTTTCCTACTTCAGGTTTGAAGTTCCTGCAGTTTTCACTGTAAAACCGAGTTGGAGCTAGTATCTCCGAATATATATTTATGGAGTGGAGTATGCAATTGAAAAGAATCTTTGTGTTCCCAACAAGCTAGGTGAAGGACGGCTTTCACACACACTTATCTCTCCGAACTGATCATGTGGAGAGACGTTCGTTCATCTAGCACAAACGGAAAGGGAAGCAGGAGAATCTTTTACTCTGGTTTCAGTGTGTTTCCTAGTGCTGTTTTGAAATTCCTGCAGTTTTCACTGTAAAACTGTGTTGGAGTTGGTACCTCCCCATATATATGTATGGAGTGGAGTTTACAACTTTAAAGAGACTTTGTTTTCCCAACATGCTAGTTGAAGGACGGCTTTAACACAAACAGATATTTGAGAACTGAGCATTTGGAGAGACGTTCGCTCATCTAGCTCAAAGGGAAAGAGAAGCAGGAGAAACTTTTACTCTATTTACTCACTTTGTTTCCTAGTGCCGGTTTGAAGTTCCTGCAGTTTTCACTGTAAAACCGTGTTGGAGCTACTACCTCCCCATATATATTTATGGAGTGGAGTTTGCAAGGAAAAGAAACTTAGTGTTCCCAACAAGCTAGGTGAAGGACGGATTTCACACACACTTTTCACTCAGACCTGAGCATGTGTAGAGTCGTTCGTTCAACTAGCACAAAGGGAACGGTTTGCAGGAGAAACTTTTACTCTTGTTTCTCAGTGTGTTTCCTAGTTCAGGTTTGAAATTTCTGCGGTTTTCACTGTAAAACGGAGTTGGAGCTATTACCTCCGAATATATATGTATGGTGTGGAGTATGCAATTTAAAAGAATCTTTGTGTTCCAAACAAGCTACGTGAAGGACGGCTTTCAAACACACTTATCTCTAAGAACTGAGCATGTGGAGAGACGTTCTTTCATCTAGCACAAAAGGAAAGGGAAGCAGGAGAAACTTTTACTCTGGTTTCAGTGTGTTTCCTAGTGCCCCTTTGAAGTTCATACAGTTTTAACTCTTAAACAATTTTGGAGAAGGTACCTCCCCATATATCTGTATGGAGTGGAATTTGCAACTTAAAAGAAACTTTGTGTTCCCAACAAGCTAGGTGAAAGACGGCATTCACAAGCACTTCTCTCTCAGAACTGAGCATGTGGAGAGTTGTTCGTTCATGTAGCACAAAGGGAACGGGTTGCAGGAGAAACTTTTCTCTTGTTTCTGCCTTTGTTTCCTAGTGCCGGTTTGAAGTTCCTGCAGATTTCACTGTAAAACCGAGTTGTAGCTAGTACCTCCCAATATATATTGTATGGAGTGGTGTTTGCTACTTAAAAGAATCTTTGTGTTCCCAACAAGCTAGGTGAAGGACGGCTTTAACACACACTTATCTCTTAGAATTTAGCATATGCAGAGTCGTTGGTTCATCTAACACAAAGGGAACGGTTTGCAGGAGAAACTTTTACTCTGGATCCTCAGTGTGTTTCCTAGTTCAGGTTTGAAGTTCCTGCAGTTTTCACTATAAAACCGAGTTGGAGCTAGTACCTCCGAATATATATGTATGGAATGCTGTATGCAATGAAAAAGAATCTTTGTGTTCCCAACAAGCTAGGTGAAGGGCGGCTTCCACACACACTTATCTCTGAGAGCTGAGCGTGGGGAGAGACGTTCGTTCATCTAGCACAAACGGAAAGGGACGCAGGAGAATCTTTTACTTTGGTTTCAGTGTGTTTCCTAGTCCCGGTTTGAAGTTCCTGCAGTTTTTACTGTAAAACCATGTTGGAGATGGTACCTCCCCATATATATGTATGGAGTGGGGTATGCAATTGAAAAGAATCTTTGTGTTCCCATCATGCAAGTTGAATAACGGCTTTCACACACACTTATCTCTCAGAACTGAGCATGTGGAGAGTCGTTCGTTCATCTAGCACAAATGGAAAGGGTTGCCGTAGAACCTTTTTTTCTGGTATCTCAGTGCGTTTCCTAGTGCGTGTTTGAAGTTCCTGCAGTTTTCACTGTAAAACAGTTTTGGAGATGGTACCTCCCCATATATATGTATGGAGTGGAATTTGCAACTTAAAAGAAACTTTGTGTTCCCAACAAGCTATGTGAAGGACTTCTTTCACACACACTTATCTCTCAGAACTTAGCATGTGGAGAGTCGTTCGTTCATCTAGCACAAAGGGAACGGGTTGCAGGGGAAACTTTTACTCTGGTTTCTCAGTGTGTTTCCTAGTTCAGGTTTGAATATCCTGCAGTTTTAACTGTAATACCGTGTTGGAGATATTACTTCCCCATATATACGTATGGAGTGGAATATGCAACTGAAAAGTATCTTTGTGTTCCCAACATGCTAGGTGAAGGACGGCTTTAACACAAACATATCTCTGAGAACTGAGCATGTGGAGAGACGTTCGCTCATCTAGCTCAAAGGGAACGGGAAGCAGGAGAATCTTTACACTATTTTCTCACTGTGTTTCCTACTTCCGGTTTGAAGTTCCTCCAGTTTTCACTGTAAAACCGTGTTGGAGCTAGTACCTCCGTATATATATGTATGGAGTGGAGTATGCAATTAAAAAGAATCTTTGTGTTCCCAACAATCTAGGTGAAGGACGGCTTTCACACACACTTATCTCTCAGAACTGAGCATGTGGAGAGACGTTCGTTCATCAAGCACAAACGGAAACGGAAGCAGGGGAAACTTTTACTCTGGTTTCTGTGTGTTTCCTAGTGCCGGTTTGAAGTTCCTGCAGTTTTCACTGTAAAACCCTGTTGGAGATATTACCTCCCCATATATATGTATGGAGTGGTGTTTGCAACTTAAAAAACTTTGTGTTCCCAACAAGCTAAGTGAAGGACGGCTTTCACACACACTTATCTCTCAGAACTGAGCATGTGGAGAGTCGTTCGTTCATCTAGCACAAAGGGAACGGGTTGTAGGAGAAACTTTTACTCTGGTTTCTCAGTGTGTTTCCTAGTTCAGGGTTGAAGTTCCTCCCGTTTTATCTGTAACACCGAGTTGGAGATAGTACTTCCCCATATATATGTATGGAGTGGAATATGCAACTGAAAAGTATCTTTGTGTTCCCAACAATCTAGGTGAACACCGGCTTTCACACACACTTATCTCTCAGAACTGAGCATGTGGAGAGACGTTCGTTCATCAAGCACAAACGGAAAGGGAAACAGGGGAAACTTTTACTCAGTTTTCAGTGTGTTTCCTAGTGCCGGTTTGATGTTCCTGCAGTTTTCACTGTAAAACCTAGTTGGAACTAGTACCTCCCCATATATATGTATGGATTGGTGTTTGCAACTTAAAAGAAACTTTGCATTCCCAACAATCTAGTTTAAGTACGGCTTTCACACAAACTAACAACTCAGAACTGAGCATGTGGAGAGTCGTTCGTTCATCTAGCCCAAAGGGAGCGAGTTGCAGGTGAAACTTTTACTGTGGATTCTCAGTGTGTTTCCTAGTACAGGTTTGAAGTTCCTGAATTTTTTACTGTAAAACCTAGTTGGAGGTACTTGCCCTTTTATATGTATGGAGTGGAATATGCAACTGAAAAGTATCTTTGTGTTCCCAACATGCTAGGTGAAGGAAGGCTTTAACACAAACATATCTCTGAGAACTGAGCATGTGGAGAGACTTTCGCTCATCTAGCTCAAAGGGAAAGGGAAGCAGGAGAAACTTTTACCCTTGTATCTCAGTGTGTTTCCTAGTGCCGGTTTGAAGTTCCTGCAGTTTTCACTGTAAAACCCTGTTGGAGTTATTACCTCCCCATATATATGTATGGAGTGGTGTTTGCAACTTAAAAGAAACTTTGTGTTCCCAAAAATCTAGTTGAAGTACGGCTTTGACACACACTTATCACTCTGAACTGAGCATGTGTAGAGTCGTTCGTTCATCTAGCCCAAAGGGAGCGGGTTGCAGGAGAAACTTTTACTCTGGTTTCTCAGTGTGTTTCCTAGTTCAGGTTTGAAGTTCCTGAACTTTTTACTGTAAAACCGAGTTGGAGGTAGTACTTGCCAATATATATATGGAGTGGAATATGCAACTGAAAAGAATCTTTGTGTTCCCAACAAGCTAGGTGATGGACGGCTTTAACACAAACATATCTCTGAGAACTGAGCATGTGGATAGATGTTCGCTCATCTAGGTCAAAGAGGAAGGGAAGCAGGGGAAAATTTTACCCTTGTATCTCAGTGTGTTTCCTAGTGCCGGTTTGAAGTTCCTGCAGTTTTCACTGTAAAACCGTTTTTAAGATATTACCTCCCCATATATATGAATGGAGTGGAGTTTGCAACTTAAAAGAATCTTTGTGTTCCCAACAAGCTAGGTGAAGTGCGGCTTTCACACACACTTATTTCTCAGAACTCAGCATGTGGAGAGTCGTTCGTTCATCTAGCACAAAGGGAACGGGTTTTAGGGAAACTTTTACTCTGGTTTCTCAGTGTGTTTCCTAGTTCAGTTTTGAAGTTCCTGCAGTTTTTACTGTAAAACCTAGTTGGATGTAGTACTTGCCCATATATATGTATGGAGTGGAATATGCAACTGAAAAGGATCTTTGTGTTCCCAACAATCTAGGTGAAGTACGGCTTTCACACAAACCTATTTCTGAGAACTGAGCATGTAGAGAGACGTTCGCTCATCTAGCTCAAAGGGAACTGGAAGCAGGAGAAAATTGTACTTTATATTCTCACTGTGTTTCCCAGTGCCGTTTTGAAGTTCCTGCAGTTTTCACTGTAAAACTGAGTTGGAGCTAGTACCTCCCCATATATATATATGGAGTGGTGTTTGCAACTTAAAAGAATCTTTGTGTTCCCAACAAGCTAGGTGAAGGACGGCTTTACCACATACTTATCTCTCAGAACTGAGCATGTGGAGAAACGTTCATTCATCTAGCACAAACGGAAAGGGAAACAGAGGAAATTTTTACTCTGGTTTCAGTGTGTTTCCTAGTGCCGGTTTGATGTTCCTGCAGTTTTCACTGTAAAACCTAGTTGGAACTAGTACCTCCCCATATATATGTATGGATTGGTGTTTGCAACTTAAAAGAAACTTTGCATACCCAACAATCTAGTTTAAGTACGGCTTTCACACAAACTTACCACTCAGAAATGAGCATGTGGAGAGACGTTCGTTCATCAAGCACAAACGGAAAGGGAAGCAGGAGAAACTTTTACTCTGGTTTCAGTGTGTTTCCTAGTGCCGGTTTGAGGTTCCTGCAGTTTTCACTGTAAAATTCTGTTGGAGATATTACCTCCCCTTATATATGTATGGAGTGGTGTTTGCAACTTAAAAGAAACTTTCTGTTCCCAACAAGCTAGGTGAAGGACGGCTTTCACACACACTTATCTCTCAGAACTGAGCATGTGGAGAGTCGTTCGTTCATCTAGCACAAAGGGAACGGGTTGCAGGAGAAACTTTTACTCTGGTTTCTCAGTGTGTATCCTAGTTCAGGTTTGAAGTTCCTGCAGTTTTCACTGTAATACCGAGTTGGAGATAGTACTTCCCCATATATATGTATGGAGTGGAATATGCAACTGAAAAGTATCTTTGTGCTCCAAACACGCTAGGTGAATGACGGATTTAACACAAACATATCCCTGAGATCTGAGCATGTGGAGAGACATTCGTTCATCTAGTTCAAAGGAAACGGGAAGCAGGAGAATCTTATCTCTATATTCTCAATGTGTTTCCTAGTGCTGGTTTGATGTTCCTGCAGTTTTCACTGTAAAACAGAGTTGGAGCTAGAACCTCCCCATATATATGTATGGATTGGTGTTTGCAACTTAAAAGAAAGTTTGTGTTCCCAAAAATCTAGTTGAAGTACGGCTTTCAGACACACTTATCACTCTGAACTGAGCATGTGTAGAGTCGTTCGTTCATCTAGCCCAAAGGGAGCGGGTTGCAGGAGAAACTTTTACTCTGGTTTCTCAGTGTGTTTCCTAGTTCAGGTTTGAAGTTCCTGCAGTTTATACTGTAAAACCGATTTGGAGGTAGTACTTCCCCATATATATGTATGGAGTGGAATATGCAACTGAAAAGAATCTTTGTGTTCCCAACAAGCTAGGTGAAGGACGGCTTTAACACAAACATATCTCTGAGAACTAAGCATGTGGAGAGACGTTCGCTCATCTAGCTCAAAGGGAAAGGGAAGCAGGAGAAACTTTTACCCTTGTATCTCAGTGTGTTTCCTAGTGCCGGGTTGAAGTTCCTGCAGTTTTAACTGTAAAACCGAGTTGGAGCTAGTACCTCCCCATATATGTATATGGAGTGGTTTTGGCAACTTAATAGAAACTTTGTGTTCCCAACAAGCTATGTGAAGGATGGCTTTCACACAGACTTATCTCTCAGAACTGAGCATGTGGAGAGTCGTTCGTTCATCTAGCAGAAAGGGAACGGGTTGCAGGAGAAACTTTTACTCTTGTTTCTCACTGTGTTTCCTAGTGCCGGTTTGAAGTTACTGCAGTTTTCACTGTAAAAGTGTGTTGGAGCTAGTACCTCCCCATATATATGTATGGAGTGGAGTATGTAATTGAAAATAATCTTTGTTTTCCAAACAAGCTAGGTGAAGTACAGCTTTCACACAGACTTCTGTCTCAGAACTGAGCATGTGGAGAGTCGTTCGTTCATCTAGCACAAAGGAACTTGTTGCAGGAGAAACTTTTACTCTGGTTTCTCAGGGTGTTTCCTAGTTCAGGTTTGAAGTTCCTGAAGTTTTTACTGTAAAACCTAGTTGGAGGTTGTACTTGCCCATATATATGTATGGAGTGGAATATGCAACTGAAAAGAATCTTTGTGTTCCCAACAAGCTAGGTGAAGGACGGCTTTAACACAAACATATCTCTGAGAACTGATCATGTGGAGAGACGTTCGCTCATCTAGCTCAAAAGAAACTGGAAGCAGGAGAATATTGTAATTTATTTTCTCCCTGTGTTTCCCAGTGCCGGTTTGAAGTTACTGCAGTTTTCACTGTAAAAGTGTGTTGGAGCTAGTACCTCCCCATATATATGTATGGAGTGTAGTATGCAATTGAAAAGAATCTTTGTGTTCCCAACAAGCTAGTTGATTGACGGCTTTAACACAAACATATCTCTGAGAACTGAGCATGTGGGGAGACGTTCGCTCATCAAGCTCAAAGGGAAAGGGAAGCAGGAGAAACTTTTACCCTTGTATCTCAGTGTGTTTCCTATTGCCTGTTTGAAGTTCCTGCAGTTTTCACTGTAAAACCGTGTTGGAAATATTACCTCCCCATATATATGTATGAAGTGGAGTTTGCAACTTAAAAGAAACTTTGTGTTCCCAACAAGCTTGGTGAAGGGCGGCTTTCACACACACTTTTCTCTCAGAACTCAGCATGTGGAGAGTCCTTCGTTCATCTAGCACAAAGGGAACGGGTTGCAGGAGAAACTTTTACTCTGGTTTCTCAGTGTGTTTCCTAGTTCAGGTTTGAAGTTCCTGCAGTTTTTACTGTAAAACCGAGTTGGAGCTAGTACTTCCCCATATATATATGGAGTGGAATATGCAACTGAAAAGTATCTTTGTGTTCCCAACAAGCTAGGTGAAGGACGGCTTTAACACAAACATATCTCTGAGAACTGAGCATGTGGAGAGACTTTCGCTCATCTAGCTCAAAAGGAACTGGAAGCAGTAGATTATTGTACTTTATTTTCTCACTCTGTTTCCCAGTGCCGGTTTGAAGTTCCTGCAGTTTTCACTGTAAAATTGTATTGGAGCTAGTACTTCCCATATATATATATGGAGTGGAGTATGCAATTGAAAAGAATCTTTGTGTTCCCAACAAGCTTGGTGATTGACGGCTTTAACACAAACATATATCTGAGAACTAAGCATGTGGAGAGACGTTCGCTCATCTAGCTCAAAGGGAAAGGGAAGCAGGAGAAACTTTTACCCTTGTATCTCAGTGTGTTTCCTAGTGCCGTGTTGAAGTTCCTGCAGTTTTAACTGTAAACCCATGTTGGAAATATTACCTCCCCATATATATGTATGGAGTGGAGTTTGCAACTTAAAAGAAACTTTGTGTTCCCAACAAGCTAGGTGAATGACGGCTTTCACACAAACTTATTTCTGAGAACTGAGCATGTAGAGAGACGTTCGCTCATCTAGCTCAAAGGGAACTGGAAGCAGGAGAAAATTGTACTTTATATTCTCACTGTGTTTCCCAGTGCCGTTTTGAAGTTCCTGCAGTTTTCACTGTAAAACCGACTTGGAGCTAGTACCTCCCCATATATATATATGGAGTGGTGTTTGCAACTTAAAAGAATCTTTGTGTTCCCAACAAGCTAGGTGAAGGACGGCTTTCACACAAACTTATCTCTCAGAACTGAGCATGTGGAGAAACGTTCATTCATCTAGCACAAACGGTAAGGGAAGCAGGAGAAACTTTACTCTGGTTTCTAGTGTGTTTCCTAGTGCCGGTTTGAAGTTCCTGCAGTTTTCACTGTAAAACAGTGTTGGAGATGGTATCTCCCCATATATATGTAAGAAGTGGAGTTTGCAAATTAAAAGAAAATTTGTGTTCCCAACATGCTAGGTGAAGGACGGCTTTCACACACACTTATCTCTCAGAACTGAGCATGTGGAGAGTCGTTCGTTCATCTAGCACAAATGGAACGGGTTGCCGTTGAAACTTTTTTTCTGGTATCTCAGTGTGTTTCCTAGTGCCTGTTTGAAGTTCCTGCAGTTTTCACTGTTAAACAATTTTGGAGATGGTACCTCCCCATATATATATATGGAGTGGGATTTGCAACTTAAAAGAAAATTTCTGTTCCCAACAAGCTATGTGAAGTAATTCTTTCACACACACTTTTCTCTCAGAACTGAGCATGTGGAGAGTCGTTCGTTCATCTAGCACAAAGGGAACGGGTTGCAGGGGAAACTTTTACTCTGGTTTCTCAGTGTGTTTCCTAGTTCAGATTTGAAGTTCCTGCAGTTTTACCTGTAATACCAGTTGGAGATAGTACTTCCCCATATATACGTATGGAGTGGAGTATGCAACTGAAAATATCTTTGTGTTCCCAACATGCTAGGTGAAGGACGGCTTTAACACAAACATATCTCTGAGAACTGAGCATGTGGAGAGACGTTCGCTCATCTAGCTCAATGGGAACGGGAAGCAGGAGAATCTTTACACTATTTTCTCACTGTGTTTCCTACTTCGGGTTTGAAGTTCCTGCAGTTTTCACTGTAAAACCGTTTTGGAGCTAGTACCTCCGAATATATATGTATGGAATGGTGTATGCAATGAAAAAGAATCTTTGTGTTCCCAACAAGCTAGGTGAAGGGCGGCTTCCACACACACTTATCTCTCAGAACTGAGCGTGGGGAGAGACGTTCTTTCATCTAGCACAAACGGAAAGGGATGCAGGATCATCTTTTACTCTGGTTTCAGTGTGTTTCCTAGTGCCGGTATGAAGTTCCTGCAGTTTTCATTGTAAAATCGAGTTGGAGCTAGTAACTCCAAATATATATGTATGGAGAGGTGTTTGCAACTTAAAAGGAATTTTGTTTTCCCAAGAAGCTATGTGAAGGACGGCTTTCACACACACTTATCTCTCAGAACAGAGCATGTGAAGAGTTGTTCGTTCATCTAGCACAAAGGGAACAGTTTGCAGGAGAAACTTTTACTCTGGTTTCTCAGTGTGTTTCCTAGTGCTGGTTTGAAGTTCCTGCATTTTTCACTGTAAAACCGTGTTGGAGATTATAACTCCCCATATATATGTATGGAGTGGAATTTGCAACTTAAAAGAAACTTGGTGTTCCCAACAAGCTAGTTGAAGGACGGCTTTCACACGCAATTCTCTCTCTGATCTGAGCATGTGGAGAGACGTTCGCTCATCTAGCTCAACGGAAAAGGGGAGCAGGAGAAATTTTACTCTATTTTCTAACTGTGTTTCCTACTGCCGGTTTGTAGTTCCTGCAGTTTTCACTGTAAAACCGAGTTGGAGCTATTACCTCCCCATATATATGTATGAAGTGGTGTTTGCAACTTAAATGAAACTTTGTGTTCCCAACAAGCTAGGTGATGGTCGGCTTTCACACACACTTATCTCTCAGAACTGAGCATGTGGAGAGACGTTCGTTCATCTAGCACAAACCGAAAGGGAAGCAGGAGAAACTTTTTCTCTGGTTTCTCAGTGTGTTTCCTAGTGCCCGTTTGAATTTCTTGCAGTTTTCACTGTAAAACCGAGTTGGAGCTATTACCTCCCCATATATATGTATGGAGTGGTGTTTGCAACTTAAAAGTAAATTTGTGTTCCCAACCAGCTAGGTGAAGGATGGCATTCACACACACTTATCTCTCAGAACTGAGCATGTGGAGAGTCGTTCGTTCATCTAGCACAAATGGAACGGGTTGCAGGAGAAACTTTTACTCTGGTTTCTCAGTGTGTTTCCTAGTTCAGGTTTGAAGTTCCTGCAGTTTTCAATGTAAAACCGAGATTGAGCTAGTACTTCCCCATATATATGTATGGAGTGGAATATGCACCTGAAAAGAATCTTTGTGTTCCCAACTACCTAGGTGTAGGACGGCTTTAACACAAAAATATCTCTGAGATTTGAGCATGAGGAGAGACGTTCGCTCATCTAGCTCAAAGGGAACGGGAAGCAGGGGAAAGTTTTACTCTATTATCTCACTTTGTTTCCTACTGCCGGTTTGAAGTTCCTGCAGTTTTACTGTAAAACAGTGTTGGAGCTAGTACCTCCACATATATATGTATGGAGTGGTGTTTGCAACTTAAAATAAACTTTGTGTTCCCAACAAGCTAGGTGAAGGACGGCGTTCACACACACATATCTCTGGGAACTGAGTATGTGGAGTGAATTTCGTTCATTTAGCACAAACGGAAAGGGAAGCAGGAGAAATTTTACTCTGGTTTCAGTGTGTTTCCTAGTGCCGGTTTGAATTTCCTGCAGTTTTCACTGTAAAACCGTTTTGGAGATGGTACCTCCCCATATATATGTATGGAGTGGTGTTTGCAACTTAAAAGAAACTTTGTGTTCCCAACAAGCTAGGTGAAGGACGGCTTTCACACTAACTTATCACTCAGAACTGAGCATGTGTAGAGTCGTTAATTCATCTAGCACAAAGGGAACGGTTTGCAGGGAAACTATTTTTCTGTTATCTCAGTTTGTTTCCTACTTCAGTTTTGAAGTTCCTGCAGTTTTCACTGTAAAACCGAGTTGGAGCTAGTATCTCCGAATATATATTTATGGAGTGGAGTATGCAATTGAAAAGAATCTTTGTGTTCCCAACAAGCTAGGTGAAGGACGGCTTTCACACACACTTATCTCTCCGAACTGATCATGTGGAGAGACGTTCGTTCATCTAGCACAAACGGAAAGGGAAGCAGGAGAATCTTTTACTCTGGTTTCAGTGTGTTTCCTAGTGCTGGTTGGAAATTCCTGCAGTTTTCACTGTAAAACTGTGTTGGAGTTGGTACCTCCCCATATATATGTATGGAGTGGAGTTTACAACTTTAAAGAGACTTTGTTTTCCCAACATGCTAGTTGAAGGACGGCTTTAACACAAACAAATATTTGAGAACTGAGCATTTGGAGAGACGTTCGCTCATCTAGCTCAAAGGGAAAGAGAAGCAGGAGAAACTTTTACTCTATTTACTCACTTTGTTTCCTAGTGCCGGTTTGAAGTTCCTGCAGTTTTCACTGTAAAACCGAGTTGGAGCTACTACCTCCCCATATATATGTATGGAGTGGAGTTTGCAAGGAAAAGAAACTTAGTGTTCCCAACAAGCTAGGTGAAGGACGGATTTCACACACACTTTTCACTCAGACCTGAGCATGTGTAGAGTCGTTCATTCAACTAGCACAAAGGGAACGGTTTGCAGGAGAAACTTTTACTCTTGTTTCTCAGTGTGTTTCCTAGTTCAGGTTTGAAATTTCTGCGGTTTTCACTGTAAAACGGAGTTGGAGCTATTACCTCCGAATATATATGTATGGTGTGGAGTATGCAATTTAAAAGAATCTTTGTGTTCCAAACAAGCTACGTGAAGGACGGCTTTCACACACACTTATCTCTAAGAACTGAGCATGTGGAGAGACGTTCTTTCATCTAGCACAAAAGGAAAGGGAAGCAGGAGAAACTTTTACTCTGGTTTCAGTGTGTTTCCTAGTGCCCCTTTGAAGTTCATACAGTTTTAACTCTTAAACAATTTTGGAGAAGGTACCTCCCCATATATCTGTATGGAGTGGAATTTGCAACTTAAAAGAAACTTTGTGTTCCCAACAAGCTAGGTGAAAGACGGCATTCACAAGCACTTCTCTCTCAGAACTGAGCATGTGGAGAGTTGTTCGTTCATGTAGCACAAAGGGAACGGGTTGCAGGAGAAACTTTTACTCTTGTTTCTGCCTTTGTTTCCTAGTGCCGGTTTGAAGTTCCTGCAGATTTCACTGTAAAACCGAGTTGTAGCTAGTACCTCCCAATATATATTGTATGGAGTGGTGTTTGCTACTTAAAAGAATCTTTGTGTTCCCAACAAGCTAGGTGAAGGACGGTTTAAACACACAATGATCTCTCAGAATTTAGCATATGGATAGTCGTTCGTTCATCTAGCACAAATGGAACGGTTTGCAGGAGCAAATTTTTCTCTGGCTTCTCAGTGTGTTTCCTACTTCAGGTTTGAGTTCCTGCAGTTTTCACTGTAAAAACGAGTTGGAGTTAGTACCTCTGAATATATATGTATGGAATGGAGTATGCAATTAAAAAGAATCTTTGTGTTCCCAATAAGCTAGGTGAAGGACGGTTTTCACACACACTTATCTCTGAGAACTGAGCATGGGGAGAGACGTTCGTTCATCTAGCACAAACGGAAAGGGACGCAGGAGAATCTTTTACTTTGGTTTCAGTGTGTTTCCTAGTCCCGGTTTGAAGTTCCTGCAGTTTTCACTGTAAAACCATGTTGGAGATGGTACCTCCCCATATATATGTATGGAGTGGGGTATGCAATTGAAAAGAATCTTTGTGTTCCCATCATGCAAGTTGAATAACGGCTTTCACACACACTTATCTCTCAGAACTGAGCATGTGGAGAGTCGTTCGTTCATCTAGCACAAATGGAAAGGGTTGCCGTAGAACCTTTTTTTCTGGTATCTCAGTGCGTTTCCTAGTGCCTGTTTGAAGTTCCTGCAGTTTTCACTGTAAAACAGTTTTGGAGATGGTACCTCCCCATATATATGTATGGAGTGGAAATTGCAACTTAAAAGAAACTTTGTGTTCCCAACAAGCTATGTGAAGGACTTCTTTCACACACACTTATCTCTCAGAACTTAGCATGTGGAGAGTCGTTCGTTCATCTAGCACAAAGGGAACGGGTTGCAGGGGAAACTTTTACTCTGGTTTCTCAGTGTGTTTCCTAGTTCAGGTTTGAATATCCTGCAATTTTAACTGTAATACCGTGTTGGAGATAGTACTTCCCCATATATACGTATGGATTGGAATATGCAACTGAAAAGTATCTTTGTGTTCCCAACATGCTAGGTGAAGGACGGCTTTAACACAAATATATCTCTGAGAACTGAGCATGTGGAGAGACGTTCGCTCATCTAGCTCAAAGGGAACGGGAAGCAGGAGAATCTTTACACTATTTTCTCACTGTGTTTCCTACTTCCGGTTTGAAGTTCCTCCAGTTTTCACTGTAAAACCGTGTTGGAGCTAGTACCTCCGTATATATATGTATGGAGTGGAGTATGCAATTAAAAAGAATCTTTGTGTTCCCAACAATCTAGGTGAAGGACGGCTTTCACACACACTTATCTCTCAGAACTGAGCATGTGGAGAGACGTTCGTTCATCAAGCACAAACGGAAACGGAAGCAGGGGAAACTTTTACTCTGGTTTCTGTGTGTTTCCTAGTGCCGGTTTGAAGTTCCTGCAGTTTTCACTGTAAAACCCTGTTGGAGATATTACTTCCCCATATATATGTATGGAGTGGTGTTTGCAACTTAAAAAACTTTGTGTTCCCAACAAGCTAGGTGAAGGACGGCTTTCACACACACTTATCTCTCAGAACTGAGCATGTGGAGAGTCGTTCGTTCATCTAGCACAAAGGGAACGGGTTGCAGGAGAAACTTTTACTCTGGTTTCTCAGTGTGTTTCCTAGTTCCAGTTTGAAGTTCCTGCAGTTTTCACTGTAAAACCCTGTTGGAGATAGTACTTCCCCATATATATGTATGGAGTGGAATATGCAACTGAAAAGAATCTTTGTGTTCCCAACACGCTAGGTGAATGACGGCATTAACACAAATATATCCCTGAGAACTGAGCATGTGGAGAGACGTTCGTTCATTTAGCTCAGAGGAACGGGAAGCAGGAGAATCTTTTCTCTATTTTCTCAATGTGTTTCCTAGTGCCGGTTTGATGTTCCTGCAGTTTTCACTGTAAAACCGAGTTGGAGCTAGAACCTCCCCATATATATGTATGGATTGGTGTTTTCAACTTAAAAGAAACTTTGTGTTCCCACAATCTAGTTGAAGTACGGCTTTCACACACATATTTCACTCAGAACTGAGCATGTGGAGAGTCGTTTGTTCATCTAGCCCAAAGGGAACGTGTTGCAGGAGAAACTTTTATTCTGGTTTCTCAGTGTGTTTCCTAGTTCAGGTTTGAAGTTCCTGCAGTTTTTACTGTAAAACCGATTTGGAGGTAGTACTTCCCCATATATATGTATGGAGTGGAATATGCAACTGAATAGAATCTTTGTGTTCCCAACAAGCTAGGTGAAGGACGGCTTTAACACAAACATATCTCTGAGAACTGAGCATGTGGAGAGACGTTCGTTCATCTAGCACAAAGGGAACGGTTTGCAGGGGAAACTTTTACTCTGGTTTCTCAGTGTGTTTCCTAGTGCCGGTTTGAAGTTCCTGCATTTTTCACTGTAAAACCGTGTTGGAGATTATAACTCCCCATATATATGTATGGAGTGGAATTTGCAACTTAAAAGAAACTTGGTGTTCCCAACAAGCTAGGTGAAGGACGGCTTTCACACGCAATTCTCTCTCTGATCTGAGCATGTGGAGAAACGTTCGCTCATCTAGCTCAACGGAAAAGGGGAGCAGGAGAAATTTTACTCTATTTTCTAACTGGGTTTCCTACTGCCGGTTTGTAGTTCCTGCAGTTTTCACTGTAAAACCGAGTTGGAGCTATTACCTCCCCATATATATGTATGAAGTGGTGTTTGCAACTTAAATGAAACTTTGTGTTCCCAACAAGCTAGGTGATGGTCGGCTTTCACACACACTTATCTCTCAGAACTGAGCATGTGGAGAGACGTTCGTTCATCTAGCACAAACCGAAAGGGAAGCAGGAGAAACTTTTTCTCTGGTTTCTCAGTGTGTTTCCTAGTGCCCGTTTGAATTTCTTGCAGTTTTCACTGTAAAACCGAGTTGGAGCTATTACCTCCCCATATATATGTATGGTGTGGTGTTTGCAACTTAAAAGTAAATTTGTGTTCCCAACCAGCTAGGTGAAGGACGGCATTCACACACACTTATCTCTCAGAACTGAGCATGTGGAGAGTCGTTCGTTCATCTAGCACAAATGGAACGGGTTGCAGGAGAAACTTTTACTCTGGTTTCTCAGTGTGTTTCCTAGTTCAGGTTTGAAGTTCCTGCAGTTTTCAATGTAAAACCGAGATTGAGCTAGTACTTCCCCATATATATGTATGGAGTGGAATATGCACCTGAAAAGAATCTTTGTGTTCCCAACTACCTAGGTGTAGGACGGCTTTAACACAAAAATATCTCTGAGATTTGAGCATGAGGAGAGACGTTCGCTCATCTAGCTCAAAGGGAACGGGAAGCAGGGGAAAGTTTTACTCTATTATCTCACTTTGTTTCCTACTGCCGGTTTGAAGTTCCTGCAGTTTTACTGTAAAACAGTGTTGGAGCTAGTACCTCCACATATATATGTATGGAGTGGTGTTTGCAACTTAAAATAAACTTTGTGTTCCCAACAAGCTAGGTGAAGGACGGCGTTCACACACACATATCTCTGGGAACTGAGTATGTGGAGTGACTTTCGTTCATTTAGCACAAACGGAAAGGGAAGCAGGAGAAATTTTACTCTGGTTTCAGTGTGTTTCCTAGTGCCGGTTTGAATTTCCTGCAGTTTTCACTGTAAAACCGTTTTGGAGATGGTACCTCCCCATATATATGTATGGAGTGGTGTTTGCAACTTAAAAGAAACTTTGTGTTCCCAACAAGCTAGGTGAAGGACGGCTTTCACACTAACTTATCACTCTGAACTGAGCATGTGTAGAGTCGTTAATTCATCTAGCACAAAGGGAACGGTTTGCAGGGAAACTATTTTTCTGGTATCTCAGTTTGTTTCCTACTTCAGGTTTGAAGTTCCTGCAGTTTTCACTGTAAAACCGAGTTGGAGCTAGTATCTCCGAATATATATTTATGGAGTGGAGTATGCAATTGAAAAGAATCTTTGTGTTCCCAACAAGCTAGGTGAAGGACGGCTTTCACACACACTTATCTCTCCGAACTGATCATGTGGAGAGACGTTCGTTCATCTAGCACAAACGGAAAGGGAAGCAGGAGAATCTTTTACTCTGGTTTCAGTGTGTTTCCTAGTGCTGGTTGGAAATTCCTGCAGTTTTCACTGTAAAACTGTGTTGGAGTTGGTACCTCCCCATATATATGTATGGAGTGGAGTTTACAACTTTAAAGAGACTTTGTTTTCCCAACATGCTAGTTGAAGGACGGCTTTAACACAAACAGATATTTGAGAACTGAGCATTTGGAGAGACGTTCGCTCATCTAGCTCAAAGGGAAAGAGAAGCAGGAGAAACTTTTACTCTATTTACTCACTTTGTTTCCTAGTGCCGGTTTGAAGTTCCTGCAGTTTTCACTGTAAAACCGAGTTGGAGCTACTACCTCCCCATATATATGTATGGAGTGGAGTTTGCAAGGAAAAGAAACTTAGTGTTCCCAACAAGCTAGGTGAAGGACGGATTTCACACACACTTTTCACTCAGACCTGAGCATGTGTAGAGTCGTTCATTCAACTAGCACAAAGGGAACGGTTTGCAGGAGAAACTTTTACTCTTGTTTCTCAGTGTGTTTCCTAGTTCAGGTTTGAAATTTCTGCGGTTTTCACTGTAAAACGGAGTTGGAGCTATTACCTCCGAATATATATGTATGGTGTGGAGTATGCAATTTAAAAGAATCTTTGTGTTCCAAACAAGCTACGTGAAGGACGGCTTTCACACACACTTATCTCTAAGAACTGAGCATGTGGAGAGACGTTCTTTCATCTAGCACAAAAGGAAAGGGAAGCAGGAGAATCTTTTACTCTGGTTTCAGTGTGTTTCCTAGTGCCCCTTTGAAGTTCATACAGTTTTAACTCTTAAACAATTTTGGAGAAGGTACCTCCCCATATATCTGTATGGAGTGGAATTTGCAACTTAAAAGAAACTTTGTGTTCCCAACAAGCTAGGTGAAAGACGGCATTCACAAGCACTTCTCTCTCAGAACTGAGCATGTGGAGAGTTGTTCGTTCATGTAGCACAAAGGGAACGGGTTGCAGGAGAAACTTTTACTCTTGTTTCTGCCTTTGTTTCCTAGTGCCGGTTTGAAGTTCCTGCAGATTTCACTGTAAAACCGAGTTGTAGCTAGTACCTCCCAATATATATTGTATGGAGTGGTGTTTGCTACTTAAAAGAATCTTTGTGTTCCCAACAAGCTAGGTGAAGGACGGTTTAAACACACAATGATCTCTCAGAATTTAGCATATGGATAGTCGTTCGTTCATCTAGCACAAAGGGAACGGTTTGCAGGAGAAAATTTTTCTCTGGCTTCTCAGTGTGTTTCCTACTTCAGGTTTGAGTTCCTGCAGTTTTCACTGTAAAAACGAGTTGGAGTTAGTACCTCTGAATATATATGTATGGAATGGAGTATGCAATTAAAAAGAATCTTTGTGTTCCCAATAAGCTAGGTGAAGGAAGGTTTTCACACACACTTATCTCTGAGAACTGAGCATGGGGAGAGACGTTCGTTCATCTAGCACAAACGGAAAGGGACGCAGGAGAATCTTTTACTTTGGTTTCAGTGTGTTTCCTAGTCCCGGTTTGAAGTTCCTGCAGTTTTCACTGTAAAACCATGTTGGAGATGGTACCTCCCCATATATATGTATGGAGTGGGGTATGCAATTGAAAAGACTCTTTGTGTTCCCATCATGCAAGTTGAATAACGGCTTTCACACACACTTATCTCTCAGAACTGAGCATGTGGAGAGTCGTTCGTTCATCTAGCACAAATGGAAAGGGTTGCCGTAGAACCTTTTTTTCTGGTATCTCAGTGCGTTTCCTAGTGCCTGTTTGAAGTTCCTGCAGTTTTCACTGTAAAACAGTTTTGGAGATGGTACCTCCCCATATATATGTATGGAGTGGAATTTGCAACTTAAAAGAAACTTTGTGTTCCCAACAAGCTATGTGAAGGACTTCTTTCACACACACTTATCTCTCAGAACTTAGCATGTGGAGAGTCGTTCGTTCATCTAGCACAAAGGGAACGGGTTGCAGGGGAAACTTTTACTCTGGTTTCTCAGTGTGTTTCCTAGTTCAGGTTTGAATATCCTGCAATTTTAACTGTAATACCGTGTTGGAGATAGTACTTCCCCATATATACGTATGGAGTGGAATATGCAACTGAAAAGTATCTTTGTGTTCCCAACATGCTAGGTGAAGGACGGCTTTAACACAAACATATCTCTGATAACTGAGCATGTGGAGAGACGTTCGCTCATCTAGCTCAAAGGGAACGGGAAGCAGGAGAATCTTTACACTATTTTCTCACTGTGTTTCCTACTTCCGGTTTGAAGTTCCTCCAGTTTTCACTGTAAAACCGTGTTGGAGCTAGTACCTCCGTATATATATGTATGGAGTGGAGTATGCAATTAAAAAGAATCTTTGTGTTCCCAACAATCTAGGTGAAGGACGGCTTTCACACACACTTATCTCTCAGAACTGAGCATGTGGAGAGACGTTCGTTCATCAAGCACAAACGGAAACGGAAGCAGGGGAATCTTTTACTCTGGTTTCTGTGTGTTTCCTAGTGCCGGTTTGAAGTTCCTGCAGTTTTCACTGTAAAACCCTGTTGGAGATATTACTTCCCCATATATATGTATGGAGTGGTGTTTGCAACTTAAAAAACTTTGTGTTCCCAACAAGCTAGGTGAAGGACGGCTTTCACACACACTTATCTCTCAGAACTGAGCATGTGGAGAGTCGTTCGTTCATCTAGCACAAAGGGAACGGGTTGCAGGAGAAACTTTTACTCTGGTTTCTCAGTGTGTTTCCTAGTTCCAGTTTGAAGTTCCTGCAGTTTTCACTGTAAAACCCTGTTGGAGATAGTACTTCCCCATATATATATATGGAGTGGAATATGCAACTGAAAAGAATCTTTGTGTTCCCAACACGCTAGGTGAATGACGGCATTAACACAAATATATCCCTGAGAACTGAGCATGTGGAGAGACGTTCGTTCATTTAGCTCAGAGGAACGGGAAGCAGGAGAATCTTTTCTCTATTTTCTCAATGTGTTTCCTAGTGCCGGTTTGATGTTCCTGCAGTTTTCACTGTAAAACCGAGTTGGAGCTAGAACCTCCCCATATATATGTATGGATTGGTGTTTTCAACTTAAAAGAAACTTTGTGTTCCCACAATCTAGTTGAAGTACGGCTTTCACACACATATTTCACTCAGAACTGAGCATGTGGAGAGTCGTTTGTTCATCTAGCCCAAAGGGAACGTGTTGCAGGAGAAACTTTTATTCTGGTTTCTCAGTGTGTTTCCTAGTTCAGGTTTGAAGTTCCTGCAGTTTTTACTGTAAAACCGATTTGGAGGTAGTACTTCCCCATATATATGTATGGAGTGGAATATGCAACTGAATAGAATCTTTGTGTTCCCAACAAGCTAGGTGAAGGACGGCTTTAACACAAACATATCTCTGAGAACTGAGCATGTGGAGAGACGTTCGTTCATCTAGCACAAAGGGAACGGGTTGCAGGGGAAACTTTTACTCTGGTTTCTCAGTGTGTTTCCTAGTGCCGGTTTGAAGTTCCTGCATTTTTCACTGTAAAACCGTGTTGGAGATTATAACTCCCCATATATATGTATGGAGTGGAATTTGCAACTTAAAAGAAACTTGGTGTTCCCAACAAGCTAGGTGAAGGACGGCTTTCACACGCAATTCTCTCTCTGATCTGAGCATGTGGAGAAACGTTCGCTCATCTAGCTCAACGGAAAAGGGGAGCAGGAGAAATTTTACTCTATTTTCTAACTGGGTTTCCTACTGCCGGTTTGTAGTTCCTGCAGTTTTCACTGTAAAACCGAGTTGGAGCTATTACCTCCCCATATATATGTATGAAGTGGTGTTTGCAACTTAAATGAAACTTTGTGTTCCCAACAAGCTAGGTGATGGTCGGCTTTCACACACACTTATCTCTCAGAACTGAGCATGTGGAGAGACGTTCGTTCATCTAGCACAAACCGAAAGGGAAGCAGGAGAAACTTTTACTCTGGTTTCTCAGTGTGTTTCCTAGTGCCCGTTTGAATTTCTTGCAGTTTTCACTGTAAAACCGAGTTGGAGCTATTACCTCCCCATATATATGTATGGTGTGGTGTTTGCAACTTAAAAGTAAATTTGTGTTCCCAACCAGCTAGGTGAAGGACGGCATTCACACACACTTATCTCTCAGAACTGAGCATGTGGAGAGTCGTTCGTTCATCTAGCACAAATGGAACGGGTTGCAGGAGAAACTTTTACTCTGGTTTCTCAGTGTGTTTCCTAGTTCAGGTTTGAAGTTCCTGCAGTTTTCAATGTAAAACCGAGATTGAGCTAGTACTTCCCCATATATATGTATGGAGTGGAATATGCACCTGAAAAGAATCTTTGTGTTCCCAACTACCTAGGTGTAGGACGGCTTTAACACAAAAATATCTCTGAGATTTGAGCATGAGGAGAGACGTTCGCTCATCTAGCTCAAAGGGAACGGGAAGCAGGGGAAAGTTTTACTCTATTATCTCACTTTGTTTCCTACTGCCGGTTTGAAGTTCCTGCAGTTTTACTGTAAAACAGTGTTGGAGCTAGTACCTCCACATATATATGTATGGAGTGGTGTTTGCAACTTAAAATAAACTTTGTGTTCCCAACAAGCTAGGTGAAGGACGGCGTTCACACACACATATCTCTGGGAACTGAGTATGTGGAGTGACTTTCGTTCATTTAGCACAAACGGAAAGGGAAGCAGGAGAAATTTTACTCTGGTTTCAATGTGTTTCCTAGTGCCGGTTTGAATTTCCTGCAGTTTTCACTGTAAAACCGTTTTGGAGATGGTACCTCCCCATATATATGTATGGAGTGGTGTTTGCAACTTAAAAGAAACTTTGTGTTCCCAACAAGCTAGGTGAAGGACGGCTTTCACACTAACTTATCACTCTGAACTGAGCATGTGTAGAGTCGTTAATTCATCTAGCACAAAGGGAACGGTTTGCAGGGAAACTATTTTTCTGGTATCTCAGTTTGTTTCCTACTTCAGGTTTGAAGTTCCTGCAGTTTTCACTGTAAAACCGAGTTGGAGCTAGTATCTCCGAATATATATTTATGGAGTGGAGTATGCAATTGAAAAGAATCTTTGTGTTCCCAACAAGCTAGGTGAAGGACGGCTTTCACACACACTTATCTCTCCGAACTGATCATGTGGAGAGACGTTCGTTCATCTAGCACAAACGGAAAGGGAAGCAGGAGAATCTTTTACTCTGGTTTCAGTGTGTTTCCTAGTGCTGGTTTGAAATTCCTGCAGTTTTCACTGTAAAACTGTGTTGGAGTTGGTACCTCCCCATATATATGTATGGAGTGGAGTTTACAACTTTAAAGAGACTTTGTTTTCCCAACATGCTAGTTGAAGGACGGCTTTAACACAAACAGATATTTGAGAACTGAGCATTTGGAGAGACGTTCGCTCATCTAGCTCAAAGGGAAAGAGAAGCAGGAGAAACTTTTACTCTATTTACTCACTTTGTTTCCTAGTGCCGGTTTGAAGTTCCTGCAGTTTTCACTGTAAAACCGAGTTGGAGCTACTACCTCCCCATATATATGTATGGAGTGGAGTTTGCAAGGAAAAGAAACTTAGTGTTCCCAACAAGCTAGGTGAAGGATGGATTTCACACACACTTTTCACTCAGACCTGAGCATGTGTAGAGTCGTTCATTCAACTAGCACAAAGGGAACGGTTTGCAGGAGAAACTTTTACTCTTGTTTCTCAGTGTGTTTCCTAGTTCAGGTTTGAAATTTCTGCGGTTTTCACTGTAAAACGGAGTTGGAGCTATTACCTCCGAATATATATGTATGGTGTGGAGTATGCAATTTAAAAGAATCTTTGTGTTCCAAACAAGCTACGTGAAGGACGGCTTTCACACACACTTATCTCTAAGAACTGAGCATGTGGAGAGACGTTCTTTCATCTAGCACAAAAGGAAAGGGAAGCAGGAGAAACTTTTACTCTGGTTTCAGTGTGTTTCCTAGTGCCCCTTTGAAGTTCATACAGTTTTAACTCTTAAACAATTTTGGAGAAGGTACCTCCCCATATATCTGTATGGAGTGGAATTTGCAACTTAAAAGAAACTTTGTGTTCCCAACAAGCTAGGTGAAAGACGGCATTCACAAGCACTTCTCTCTCAGAACTGAGCATGTGGAGAGTTGTTCGTTCATGTAGCACAAAGGGAACGGGTTGCAGGAGAAACTTTTACTCTTGTTTCTGCCTTTGTTTCCTAGTGCCGGTTTGAAGTTCCTGCAGATTTCACTGTAAAACCGAGTTGTAGCTAGTACCTCCCAATATATATTGTATGGAGTGGTGTTTGCTACTTAAAAGAATCTTTGTGTTCCCAACAAGCTAGGTGAAGGACGGTTTAAACACACAATGATCTCTCAGAATTTAGCATATGGATAGTCGTTCGTTCATCTAGCACAAAGGGAACGGTTTGCAGGAGAAAATTTTTCTCTGGCTTCTCAGTGTGTTTCCTACTTCAGGTTTGAGTTCCTGCAGTTTTCACTGTAAAAACGAGTTGGAGTTAGTACCTCTGAATATATATGTATGGAATGGAGTATGCAATTAAAAAGAATCTTTGTGTTCCCAATAAGCTAGGTGAAGGAAGGTTTTCACACACACTTATCTCTGAGAACTGAGCATGGGGAGAGACGTTCGTTCATCTAGCACAAACGGAAAGGGACGCAGGAGAATCTTTTACTTTGGTTTCAGTGTGTTTCCTAGTCCCGGTTTGAAGTTCCTGCAGTTTTCACTGTAAAACCATGTTGGAGATGGTACCTCCCCATATATATGTATGGAGTGGGGTATGCAATTGAAAAGACTCTTTGTGTTCCCATCATGCAAGTTGAATAACGGCTTTCACACACACTTATCTCTCAGAACTGAGCATGTGGAGAGTCGTTCGTTCATCTAGCACAAATGGAAAGGGTTGCCGTAGAACCTTTTTTTCTGGTATCTCAGTGCGTTTCCTAGTGCCTGTTTGAAGTTCCTGCAGTTTTCACTGTAAAACAGTTTTGGAGATGGTACCTCCCCATATATATGTATGGAGTGGAATTTGCAACTTAAAAGAAACTTTGTGTTCCCAACAAGCTATGTGAAGGAATTCTTTCACACACACTTATCTCTCAGAACTTAGCATGTGGAGAGTCGTTCGTTCATCTAGCACAAAGGGAACGGGTTGCAGGGGAAACTTTTACTCTGGTTTCTCAGTGTGTTTCCTAGTTCAGGTTTGAATATCCTGCAATTTTAACTGTAATACCGTGTTGGAGATAGTACTTCCCCATATATACGTATGGAGTGGAATATGCAACTGAAAAGTATCTTTGTGTTCCCAACATGCTAGGTGAAGTACGGCTTTAACACAAACATATCTCTGATAACTGAGCATGTGGAGAGACGTTCGCTCATCTAGCTCAAAGGGAACGGGAAGCAGGAGAATCTTTACACTATTTTCTCACTGTGTTTCCTACTTCCGGTTTGAAGTTCCTCCAGTTTTCACTGTAAAACCGTGTTGGATCTAGTACCTCCGTATATATATGTATGGAGTGGAGTATGCAATTAAAAAGAATCTTTGTGTTCCCAACAATCTAGGTGAAGGACGGCTTTCACACACACTTATCTCTCAGAACTGAGCATGTGGAGAGACGTTCGTTCATCAAGCACAAACGGAAACGGAAGCAGGGGAAACTTTTACTCTGGTTTCTGTGTGTTTCCTAGTGCCGGTTTGAAGTTCCTGCAGTTTTCACTGTAAAACCCTGTTGGAGATATTACTTCCCCATATATATGTATGGAGTGGTGTTTGCAAATTAAAAGACTTTGTGTTCCCAACAAGCTAGGTGAAGGACGGCTTTCACACACACTTATCTCTCAGAACTGAGCATGTGGAGAGTCGTTCGTTCATCTAGCACAAAGGGAACGGGTTGCAGGAGAAACTTTTACTCTGGTTTTTCAGTGTGTTTCCTAGTTCCAGTTTGAAGTTCCTGCAGTTTTCACTGTAAAAACGAGTTGGAGATAGTACTTCCCCATATATATGTATGGAGTGGAATATGCAACTGAAAAGAATCTTTGTGTTCCCAACACGCTAGTTGAATGACGGCATTAACACAAATATATCCCTGAGAACTGAGCATGTGGAGAGACGTTCGTTCATTTAGCTCAGAGGAACGGGAATCAGGAGAATCTTTTCTCTATTTTCTCAATGTGTTTCCTAGTGCCGGTTTGATGTTCCTGCAGTTTTCACTGTAAAACCGAGTTGGAGCTAGAACCTCCCCATATATATGTATGGATTGGTGTTTTCAACTTAAAAGAAACTTTGTGTTCCCACAATCTAGTTGAAGTACGGCTTTCACACACATATTTCACTCAGAACTGAGCATGTGGAGAGTCGTTTGTTCATCTAGCCCAAAGGGAACGTGTTGCAGGAGAAACTTTTATTCTGGTTTCTCAGTGTGTTTCCTAGTTCAGGTTTGAAGTTCCTGCAGTTTTTACTGTAAAACCGAGTTGGAGCTATTACCTCCCCATATATATGTATGAAGTGGTATTTGCAACTTAAATGAAACTTTGTGTTCCCAACAAGCTAGGTGATGGTCGGCTTTCACACACACTTATCTCTCAGAACTGAGCATGTGGAGAGACGTTCGTTCATCTAGCACAAACCGAAAGGGAAGCAGGAGAAACTTTTTCTCTGGTTTCTCAGTGTGTTTCCTAGTGCCCGTTTGAATTTCTTGCAGTTTTCACTGTAAAACCGAGTTGGAGCTATTACCTCCCCATATATATGTATGGTGTGGTGTTTGCAACTTAAAAGAAAATTTGTGTTCCCAACCAGCTAGGTGAAGGACGGCATTCACACACACTTATCTCTCAGAACTGAGCATGTGGAGAGTCGTTCGTTCATCTAGCACAAATGGGACGGGTTGCAGGAGAAACTTTTACTCTGGTTTCTCAGTGTGTTTCCTAGTTCAGGTTTGAAGTTCCTGCAGTTTTCAATGTAAAACCGAGATTGAGCTAGTACTTCCCCATATATATGTATGGAGTGGAATATGCACCTGAAAAGAATCTTTGTGTTCCCAACTACCTAGGTGTAGGACGGCTTTAACCCAAAAATATCTCTGAGATTTGAGCATGAGGAGAGACGTTCGCTCATCTAGCTCAAAGGGAACGGGAAGCAGGGAAAAGTTTTACTCTATTATCTCACTTTGTTTCCTACTGCCGGTTTGAAGTTCCTGCAGTTTTACTGTAAAACAGTGTTGGAGCTAGTACCTCCACATATATATGTATGGAGTGGTGTTTGCAACTTAAAATAAACTTTGTGTTCCCAACAAGCTAGGTGAAGGACGGCGTTCACACACACATATCTCTGGGAACTGAGTATGTGGAGTGACTTTCGTTCATTTAGCACAAACGGAAAGGGAAGCAGGAGAAATTTTACTCTGGTTTCAGTGTGTTTCCTAGTGCCGGTTTGAATTTCCTGCAGTTTTCACTGTAAAACCGTTTTGGAGATGGTACCTCCCCATATATATGTATGGAGTGGTGTTTGCAACTTAAAAGAAACTTTGTGTTCCCAACAAGCTAGGTGAAGGACGGCTTTCACACTAACTTATCACTCTGAACTGAGCATGTGTAGAGTCGTTAATTCATCTAGCACAAAGGGAACGGTTTGCAGGGAAACTATTTTTCTGGTATCTCAGTTTGTTTCCTACTTCAGGTTTGAAGTTCCTGCAGTTTTCACTGTAAAACCGAGTTGGAGCTAGTATCTCCGAATATATATTTATGGAGTGGAGTATGCAATTGAAAAGAATCTTTGTGTTCCCAACAAGCTAGGTGAAGGACGGCTTTCACACACACTTATCTCTCCGAACTGATCATGTGGAGAGACGTTCGTTCATCTAGCACAAACGGAAAGGGAAGCAGGAGAATCTTTTACTCTGGTTTCAGTGTGTTTCCTAGTGCTGGTTTGAAATTCCTGCAGTTTTCACTGTAAAACTGTGTTGGAGTTGGTACCTCCCCATATATATGTATGGAGTGGAGTTTACAACTTTAAAGAGACTTTGTTTTCCCAACATGCTAGTTGAAGGACGGCTTTAACACAAACAGATATTTGAGAACTGAGCATTTGGAGAGACGTTCGCTCATCTAGCTCAAAGGGAAAGAGAAGCAGGAGAAACTTTTACTCTATTTACTCACTTTGTTTCCTAGTGCCGGTTTGAAGTTCCTGCAGTTTTCACTGTAAAACCGAGTTGGAGCTACTACCTCCCCATATATATGTATGGAGTGGAGTTTGCAAGGAAAAGAAACTTAGTGTTCCCAACAAGCTAGGTGAAGGACGGATTTCACACACACTTTTCACTCAGACCTGAGCATGTGTAGAGTCGTTCGTTCAACTAGCACAAAGGGAACGGTTTGCAGGAGAAACTTTTACTCTTGTTTCTCAGTGTGTTTCCTAGTTCAGGTTTGAAATTTCTGCGGTTTTCACTGTAAAACGGAGTTGGAGCTATTACCTCCGAATATATATGTATGGTGTGGAGTATGCAATTTAAAAGAATCTTTGTGTTCCAAACAAGCTACGTGAAGGACGGCTTTCACACACACTTATCTCTAAGAACTGAGCATGTGGAGAGACGTTCTTTCATCTAGCACAAAAGGAAAGGGAAGCAGGAGAAACTTTTACTCTGGTTTCAGTGTGTTTCCTAGTGCCCCTTTGAAGTTCATACAGTTTTAACTCTTAAACAATTTTGGAGAAGGTACCTCCCCATATATCTGTATGGAGTGGAATTTGCAACTTAAAAGAAACTTTGTGTTCCCAACAAGCTAGGTGAAAGACGGCATTCACAAGCACTTCTCTCTCAGAACTGAGCATGTGGAGAGTTGTTCGTTCATGTAGCACAAAGGGAACGGGTTGCAGGAGAAACTTTTACTCTTGTTTCTGCCTTTGTTTCCTAGTGCCGGTTTGAAGTTCCTGCAGATTTCACTGTAAAACCGAGTTGTAGCTAGTACCTCCCAATATATATTGTATGGAGTGGTGTTTGCTACTTAAAAGAATCTTTGTGTTCCCAACAAGCTAGGTGAAGGACGGTTTAAACACACAATGATCTCTCAGAATTTAGCATATGGATAGTCGTTCGTTCATCTAGCACAAAGGGAACGGTTTGCAGGAGAAAATTTTTCTCTGGCTTCTCAGTGTGTTTCCTACTTCAGGTTTGAGTTCCTGCAGTTTTCACTGTAAAAACGAGTTGGAGTTAGTACCTCTGAATATATATGTATGGAATGGAGTATGCAATTAAAAAGAATCTTTGTGTTCCCAATAAGCTAGGTGAAGGACGGTTTTCACACACACTTATCTCTGAGAACTGAGCATGGGGAGAGACGTTCGTTCATCTAGCACAAACGGAAAGGGACGCAGGAGAATCTTTTACTTTGGTTTCAGTGTGTTTCCTAGTCCCGGTTTGAAGTTCCTGCAGTTTTCACTGTAAAACCATGTTGGAGATGGTACCTCCCCATATATATGTATGGAGTGGGGTATGCAATTGAAAAGACTCTTTGTGTTCCCATCATGCAAGTTGAATAACGGCTTTCACACACACTTATCTCTCAGAACTGAGCATGTGGAGAGTCGTTCGTTCATCTAGCACAAATGGAAAGGGTTGCCGTAGAAACTTTTTTTCTTGTATCTCAGTGCGTTTCCTAGTGCCTGTTTGAAGTTCCTGCAGTTTTCACTGTAAAACAGTTTTGGAGATGGTACCTCCCCATATATATGTATGGAGTGGAATTTGCAACTTAAAAGAAACTTTGTGTTCCCAACAAGCTATGTGAAGGAATTCTTTCACACACACTTATCTCTCAGAACTTAGCATGTGGAGAGTCGTTCGTTCATCTAGCACAAAGGGAACGGGTTGCAGGGGAAACTTTTACTCTGGTTTCTCAGTGTGTTTCCTAGTTCAGGTTTGAATATCCTGCAATTTTAACTGTAATACCGTGTTGGAGATAGTACTTCCCCATATATACGTATGGAGTGGAATATGCAACTGAAAAGTATCTTTGTGTTCCCAACATGCTAGGTGAAGGACGGCTTTAACACAAACATATCTCTGAGAACTGAGCATGTGGAGAGACGTTCGCTCATCTAGCTCAAAGGGAACGGGAAGCAGGAGAATCTTTACACTATTTTCTCACTGTGTTTCCTACTTCCGGTTTGAAGTTCCTCCAGTTTTCACTGTAAAACCGTGTTGGAGCTAGTACCTCCGTATATATATGTATGGAGTGGAGTATGCAATTAAAAAGAATCTTTGTGTTCCCAACAATCTAGGTGAAGGACGGCTTTCACACACACTTATCTCTCAGAACTGAGCATGTGGAGAGACGTTCGTTCATCAAGCACAAACGGAAACGGAAGCAGGGGAAACTTTTACTCTGGTTTCTGTGTGTTTCCTAGTGCCGGTTTGAAGTTCCTGCAGTTTTCACTGTAAAACCCTGTTGGAGATATTACCTCCCCATATATATGTATGGAGTGGTGTTTGCAACTTAAAAAACTTTGTGTTCCCAACAAGCTAGGTGAAGGACGGCTTTCACACACACTTATCTCTCAGAACTGAGCATGTGGAGAGTCGTTCGTTCATCTAGCACAAAGGGAACGGGTTGCAGGAGAAACTTTTACTCTGGTTTTTCAGTGTGTTTCCTAGTTCCAGTTTGAAGATCCTGCAGTTTTCACTGTAAAAACGAGTTGGAGATAGTACTTCCCCATATATACGTATGGAGTGGAATATGCAACTGAAAAGTATCTTTGTGTTCCCAACAAGCTAGGTGAAGGACGGCTTTCACACACACTTATCTCTCCGAACTGATCATGTGGAGAGACGTTCGTTCATCTAGCACAAACGGAAAGGGAAGCAGGAGAATCTTTTACTCTGGTTTCAGTGTGTTTCCTAGTACTGGTTTGAAATTCCTGCAGTTTTCACTGTAAAACTGTGTTGGAGTTGGTACCTCCCCATATATATGTATGAAGTGGAGTTTACAACTTTAAAGAGACTTTGTTTTCCCAACATGCTAGTTGAAGGACGGCTTTAACACAAACAGATATTTGAGAACTGAGCATTTGGAGAGACGTTCGCTCATCTAGCTCAAAGGGAAAGAGAAGCAGGAGAAACTTTTACTCTATTTACTCACTTTGTTTCCTAGTGCCGGTTTGAAGTTCCTGCAGTTTTCACTGTAAAACCGAGTTGGAGCTACTACCTCCCCATATATATGTATGGAGTGGAGTTTGCAAGGAAAAGAAACTTAGTGTTCCCAACAAGCTAGGTGAAGGACGGATTTCACACACACTTTTCACTCAGACCTGAGCATGTGTAGAGTCGTTCATTCAACTAGCACAAAGGGAACGGTTTGCAGGAGAAACTTTTACTCTTGTTTCTCAGTGTGTTTCCTAGTTCAGGTTTGAAATTTCTGCGGTTTTCACTGTAAAACGGAGTTGGAGCTATTACCTCCGAATATATATGTATGGTGTGGAGTATGCAATTTAAAAGAATCTTTGTGTTCCAAACAAGCTACGTGAAGGACGGCTTTCACACACACTTATCTCTAAGAACTGAGCATGTGGAGAGACGTTCTTTCATCTAGCACAAAAGGAAAGGGAAGCAGGAGAAACTTTTACTCTGGTTTCAGTGTGTTTCCTAGTGCCCCTTTGAAGTTCATACAGTTTTAACTCTTAAACAATTTTGGAGAAGGTACCTCCCCATATATCTGTATGGAGTGGAATTTGCAACTTAAAAGAAACTTTGTGTTCCCAACAAGCTAGGTGAAAGACGGCATTCACAAGCACTTCTCTCTCAGAACTGAGCATGTGGAGAGTTGTTCGTTCATGTAGCACAAAGGGAACGGGTTGCAGGAGAAACTTTTACTCTTGTTTCTGCCTTTGTTTCCTAGTGCCGGTTTGAAGTTCCTGCAGATTTCACTGTAAAACCGAGTTGTAGCTAGTACCTCCCAATATATATTGTATGGAGTGGTGTTTGCTACTTAAAAGAATCTTTGTGTTCCCAACAAGCTAGGTGAAGGACGGTTTAAACACACTATGATCTCTCAGAATTTAGCATATGGATAGTCGTTCGTTCATCTAGCACAAAGGGAACGGTTTGCAGGAGAAAATTTTTCTCTGGCTTCTCAGTGTGTTTCCTACTTCAGGTTTGAGTTCCTGCAGTTTTCACTGTAAAAACGAGTTGGAGTTAGTACCTCTGAATATATATGTATGGAATGGAGTATGCAATTAAAAAGAATCTTTGTGTTCCCAATAAGCTAGGTGAAGGACGGTTTTCACACACACTTATCTCTGAGAACTGAGCATGGGGAGAGACGTTCGTTCATCTAGCACAAACGGAAAGGGACGCAGGAGAATCTTTTACTTTGGTTTCAGTGTGTTTCCTAGTCCCGGTTTGAAGTTCCTGCAGTTTTCACTGTAAAACCATGTTGGAGATGGTACCTCCCCATATATATGTATGGAGTGGGGTATGCAATTGAAAAGACTCTTTGTGTTCCCATCATGCAAGTTGAATAACGGCTTTCACACACACTTATCTCTCAGAACTGAGCATGTGGAGAGTCGTTCGTTCATCTAGCACAAAGGGAACGGGTTGCAGGGGAAACTTTTACTCTGGTTTCTCAGTGTGTTTCCTAGTTCAGGTTTGAATATCCTGCAATTTTAACTGTAATACCGTGTTGGAGATAGTACTTCCCCATATATACGTATGGAGTGGAATATGCAACTGAAAAGTATCTTTGTGTTCCCAACATGCTAGGTGAAGGACGGCTTTAACACAAACATATCTCTGAGAACTGAGCATGTGGAGAGACGTTCGCTCATCTAGCTCAAAGGGAACGGGAAGCAGGAGAATCTTTACACTATTTTCTCACTGTGTTTCCTACTTCCGGTTTGAAGTTCCTCCAGTTTTCACTGTAAAACCGTGTTGGAGCTAGTACCTCCGTATATATATGTATGGAGTGGAGTATGCAATTAAAAAGAATCTTTGTGTTCCCAACAATCTAGGTGAAGGACGGCTTTCACACACACTTATCTCTCAGAACTGAGCATGTGGAGAGACGTTCGTTCATCAAGCACAAACGGAAACGGAAGCAGGGGAAACTTTTACTCTGGTTTCTGTGTGTTTCCTAGTGCCGGTTTGAAGTTCCTGCAGTTTTCACTGTAAAACCCTGTTGGAGATATTACCTCCCCATATATATGTATGGAGTGGTGTTTGCAACTTAAAAAACTTTGTGTTCCCAACAAGCTAGGTGAAGGACGGCTTTCACACACACTTATCTCTCAGAACTGAGCATGTGGAGAGTCGTTCGCTCATCTAGCACAAAGGGAACGGGTTGCAGGAGAAACTTTTACTCTGGTTTTTCAGTGTGTTTCCTAGTTCCAGTTTGAAGTTCCTGCAGTTTTCACTGTGAAAACGAGTTGGAGATAGTACTTCCCCATATATATGTATGGAGTGGAATATGCAACTGAAAAGAATCTTTGTGTTCCCAAAACGCTAGTTGAATGACGGCATTAACACAAATATATCCCTGAGAACTGAGCATGTGGAGAGACGTTCGTTCATTTAGCTCAAAGGAACGGGAAGCAGGAGAATCTTTTCTCTATTTTCTCAATGTGTTTCCTAGTGCCGGTTTGATGTTCCTGCAGTTTTCACTGTAAAACCGAGTTGGAGCTAGAACCTCCCCATATATATGTATGGATTGGTGTTTGCAACTTAAAAGAAACTTTGTGTTCCCAACAATCTAGTTGAAGTACGGCTTTCACACACATATTTCACTCAGAACTGAGCATGTGGAGAGTCGTTTGTTCATCTAGCCCAAAGGGAACGGGTTGCAGGGGAAACTTTTACTCTGGTTTCTCAGTGTGTTTCCTAGTTCAGGGTTGAAGTTCCTGCCGTTTTATCTGTAACACCGAGTTGGAGATAGTACTTCCCCATATATACGTATGGAGTGGAATATGCAACTGAAAAGTATCTTTGTGTTCCCAACAAACTAGGTGAACAACGGCTTTCACACACACTTATCTCTCAGATCTGAGCATGTGGAGAGACGTTCGTTCATCAAGCACAAACGGAAAGGGAAACAGGGGAAACTTTTACTCTGTTTTCAGTGTGTTTCCTAGTGCCGGTTTGATGTTCCTGCTGTTTTCACTGTAAAACCTAGTTGGAACTAGTACCTCCCCATATATATGTATGGATTGGTGTTTGCAACTTAAAAGAAACTTTGCATTCCCAACAATCTAGTTTAAGTACGGCTTTCACACAAACTAACAACTCAGATCTGAGCATGTGGAGAGTCGTTCGTTCATCTAGCCCAAAGGGAGCGGGTTGCAGATGAAACTTTTACTGTGGTTTCTCAGTGTGTTTCCTAGTACAGGTTTGAAGTTCCTGAATTTTTTACTGTAAAACCTAGTTGGAGGTACTTGCCCTATATATATGTATGGAGTGGAATATGCAACTGAAAAGTATCTTTGTGTTCCCAACATGCTAGGTGAAGGAAGGCTTTAACACAAACATATCTCTGAGAACTGAGCATGTGGAGAGACTTTCGCTCATCTAGCTCAAAGGGAAAGGGAAGCAGGAGAAACTTTTACCCTTGTATCTCAGTGTGTTTCCTAGTCCCGGTTTGAAGTTCCTGCAGTTTTCACTGTAAAACCCTGTTGGAGTTATTACCTCCCCATATATATGTATGGAGTGGTGTTTGCAACTTAAAAGAAACTTTGTGTTCCCAACAATCTAGTTGAAGTACGGCTTTCACACACACTTATCACTCTGAACTGAGCATGTGTAGAGTCGTTCGTTCATCTAGCCCAAAGGGAGCGGGTTGCAGGAGAAACTTTTACTCTGATTTCTCAGTGTGTTTCCTAGTTCAGGTTTGAAGTTCCTGAACTTTTTACTGTAAAACCGAGTTGGAGGTAGTACTTGCCAATATATATATGGAGTGGAATATGCAACTGAAAAGAATCTTTGTGTTCCCAACAAGCTAGGTGATGGACGGCTTTAACACAAACATATCACTGATAACTGAGCATGTGGAGAGACGTTCGTTCATCTAGCACAAAGGAAACGGGAAGCAGGAGAATCTTATCTCTATATTCTCAATTTGTTTCCTAGTGCCGGTTTGATGTTCCTGCAGTTTTCACTGTAAAACAGTGTTGGAGCTAGTACCTCCCCATATATATGTATGGATTGGTGTTTGCAACTTAAAAGAAAGTTTGTGTTCCCAAAAATCTAGTTGAAGTACGGCTTTCACACACACTTATCACTCTGAACTGAGCATGTGTAGAGTCGTCCGTTCATCTAGCCCAAAGGGAGCGGGTTGCAGGAGAAACTTTTACTCTGGTTTCTCAGTGTGTTTCCTAGTTCAGGTTTGAAGTTCCTGAAATTTTTACTGTAAAACCGAGTTGGAGGTAGTACTTGCCAATATATATATGGAGTGGAATATGCAACTGAAAAGAATCTTTGTGTTCCCAACAAGCTAGGTGATGGACGGCTTTAACACAAACATATCTCTGAGAACTGAGCATGTGGATAGATGTTCGCTCATCTAGGTCAAAGAGGAAGGGAAGCAGGAGAAACTTTTACCCTTGTATCTCAGTGTGTTTCCTAGTGCCGGTTTGAAGTTCCTGCAGTTTTCACTGTAAAACCGTTTTTAAGATATTACCTCCCCATATATATGAATGGAGTGGAGTTTGCAACTTAAAAGAATCTTTGTGTTCCCAACAAGCTAGGTGAAGTGCGGCTTTCACACACACTTATTTCTCAGAACTCAGCATGTGGAGAGTCGTTCGTTCATCTAGCACAAAGGGAACGGTTTGCAGGAGAAACTTTTACTCTGGTTTCTCAGTGTGTTTCCTAGTTCAGGTTTGAAGTTCCTGCAGTTTTCACTGTAATACCGAGTTGGAGATAGTACTTTCTCATATATATGTATGGAGTGGAATATGCAACTGAAAAGAATCTTTGTGTTCCCAACACGCTAGATGAATGACGGCTTTAACACAAACATATCCCTGAGAACTGAGCATGTGGAGAGACGTTCGTTCATTTAGCTCAAAGGGAACGGGAAGCAGGAGAATCTTTTCACAATTTTCTCATTGTGTTTCCTAGTGCCGGTTTGATGTTCCTGCAGTTTTCACTGTAAAACCGAGTTGGAGCTAGAACCTCCCCATATATATGTATGGATTGGTGTTTGCAACTTAAAAGAAACTTTGTGTTCCCAACAATCAAGTTGAAGTACGGCTTTCACACACACTTTTCATTCAGAACTGAGCATGTGGAGAGACGTTTGTTCATCTAGCCCAAAGGGAACAGGTTGCAGGAGAAATTTTTGCTCTGGTTTCTCAGTGTGTTTCCTAGTTCAGGTTTGAAGTTCCTGCAGTTTTTACTGTAAAACCGATTTGGAGGTAGTACTTCCCCATATATATGTATGGAGTGGAATATGCAACTGAAAAGAATCTTTGTGTTCCCAACAAGCTAGGTGAAGGACGGCTTTAACACAAACATATATCTGAGAACTAAGCATGTGGAGAGACGTTCGCTCATCCAGCTCAAATGGAAAGGGAAGCAGGAGAAACTTTTACCCTTGTATCTCAGTGTGTTTCCTAGTGCCGGGTTGAAGTTCCTGCAGTTTTAACTGTAAACCCATGTTGGAAATATTACCTCCCCATATATATATATGGAGTGGAGTTTGCAACTTAAAAGAAACTTTGTGTTCCCAACAAGCTAGGTGAACGGCGGTTTTCACACACACTTATCTCTCAGAACTTAGCATGTGGCGAGTCGTTCTTTCATCTAGCACAAAGGGAACGGGTTTTAGGGAAACTTTTACTCTGGTTTCTCAGTGTGTTTCCTAGTTCAGGTTTGAAGTTCCTGCAGTTTTTACTGTAAAACCTAGTTGGAGGTAGTACTTGCCCATACATATGTATGGAGTGGAATATGCAACTGAAAAGAATCTTTGTGTTCCCAACAATCTAGGTGAAGTACGGCTTTCACACAAACCTATTTCTGAGAACTGAGCATGTAGAGAGACGTTCGCTCATCTAGCTCAAAGGGAACTGGAAGCAGGAGAAAATTGTACTTTATATTCTCACTGTGTTTCCCAGTGCCGTTTTGAAGTTCCTGCAGTTTTCACTGTAAAACTGAGTTGGAGCTAGTACCTCCCCATATATATATATGGAGTGGTGTTTGCAACTTAAAAGAATCTTTGTGTTCCCAACAAGCTAGGTGAAGGACGGCTTTCACACACACTTATCTCTCAGAACTGAGCATGTGGAGAGACGTTCGTTCATCTAGCACAAATGGAAAGGGAAGCAGGAGAAACTTTTACTCTGGTTTCAGTGTGTTTCCTAGTGCCGGTTTGATGTTCCTGCAGTTTTCACTGTAAAACCTAGTTGGAACTAGTATCTCCCCATATATATGTATGGATTGGTGTTTGCAACTTAAAAGAAACTTTGCATACCCAACAATCTAGTTTAAGTACGGCTTTCACACAAACTTACCACTCAGAACTGAGCATGTGGAGAGTCGTTCGTTCATCTAGCCCAAAGGGAGCTTGTTGCAGGTGAAAATTTTACTGAGATTTCTCAGTGTGTTTCCTAGTTCAGGTTTGAAGTTCCTGCAGTTTTTACTGTAAAACATAGTTGGAGGTAGTACTTGCCCATATATATGTATGGAGTGGAATATGCAACTGAAAAGTATCTTTGTGTTCCCAACATGCTAGGTGAAGGACGGCTTTAACTCAAACATATATCTGAGAACTGAGCATGTGGAGAGACGTTCGCTCATCTAGCTCAAAGGGAAAGGGAAGCAGGATAAACTTTTACCCTTGTATCTCAGTGTGTTTCCTAGTGCCGGTTTGAAGTTCCTGCAGTTTCCACTGTAAAACCGTGTTGGAGATATTATCTCCCCATATATATGTATGAAGTGTAGTTTGCAACTTAAAAGAAACTTTGTGTTCCCAACAAGCTATGTGAAGGACGGCTTTCACACACACTTATCTCTCAGAACTGAGCATGTGGAGAGACGTTCGTTCATCAAGCACAAACGGAAAGGGAAGCAGGAGAAAATTTTACTCTGGTTTCAGTGTGTTTCCTAGTGCCGGTTTGAAGTTCCTGCAGTTTTCACTGTAAAATCCTGTTGGAAATATTACCTCCCCATATATATGTATGGAGTGGTGTTTACAACTTAAAAGAAACTTTCTGTTCCCAACAAGCTAGGTGAAGGACGGCTTTCACACACACTTATCTCTCAGAACTGAGCATGTCGAGAGTCGTTCGTTCATCTAGCACAAAGGGAACGGATTGCAGGAGAAACTTTTACTCTGGTTTCTCAGTGTGTTTCCTAGTTCAGGTTTGAAGTTCCTGCAGTTTTCACTGTAATACCGAGCTGGAGATAGTACTTCCCCATATATATGTATGGAGTGGAATATGCAACTGAAAAGTATCTTTGTGTTCCAAACACGCTAGGTGAATGACGGATTTAACACAAACATATCCCTGAGATCTGAGCATGTGGAGAGACATTCGTTCATCTAGTTCAAAGGAAACGGGAAGCAGGAGAATCTTATCTCTATATTCTCAATGTGTTTCCTAGTGCCGGTTTGATGTTCCTGCAGTTTTCACTGTAAAACAGAGTTGGAGCTAGTACCTCCCCATATATATGTATGGATTGGTGTTTGCAACTTAAAAGAAAGTTTGTGTTCCCAAAAATCTAGTTGAAGTACGGCTTTCACACACACTTATCACTCTGAACTGAGCATGTGTAGAGTCGTTCCTTCATCTAGCCCAAAGGGAGCGGGTTGCAGGAGAAACTTTTACTCTGGTTTCTCAGTGTGTTTCCTAGTTCAGGTTTGAAGTTCCTGCAGTTTATACTGTAAAACCGATTTGGAGGTAGTACTTCCCCTTATATATGTATGGAGTGGAATATGCAACTGAAAAGAATCTTTGTGTTCCCAACAAGCTAGGTGATGGACGGCTTTAACACAAACATATCTCTGAGAACTAAGCATGTGGAGAGACGTTCGCTCATCTAGCTCAAAGGGAAAGGGAAGCAGGAGAAACTTTTACCCTTGTATCTCAGTGTGTTTCCTAGTGCCGGGTTGAAGTTCCTGCAGTTTTAACTGTAAACCCATGTTGGAAATATTACCTCCCCATATATATGTATGGAGTGGAGTTTGCAACTTAAAAGAAACTTTGTGTTCCCAACAAGCTAGGTGAAGGACGGCTTTCACACAAACTTATTTCTGAGAACTGAGCATGTAGAGAGACGTTCGCTCATCTAGCTCAAAGGGAACTGGAAGCAGGAGAAAATTGTACTTTATATTCTCACTGTGTTTCCCAGTGCCGTTTTGAAGTTCCTGCAGTTTTCACTGTAAAACCGACTTGGAGCTAGTACCTCCCCATATATATATATGGAGTGGTGTTTGCAACTTAAAAGAATCTTTGTGTTCCCAACAAGCTAGGTGAAGGACGGCTTTCACACAAACTTATCTCTCAGAACTGAGCATGTGGAGAAACGTTCATTCATCTAGCACAAACGGTAAGGGAAGCAGGAGAAACTTTACTCTGGTTTCTAGTGTGTTTCCTAGTGCCGGTTTGAAGTTCCTGCAGTTTTCACTGTAAAACAGTGTTGGAGATGGTATCTCCCCATATATATGTAAGAAGTGGAGTTTGCAAATTAAAAGAAAAATTGTGTTCCCAACATGCTAGGTGAAGGACGGCTTTCACACACACTTATCTCTCAGAACTGAGCATGTGGAGAGTCGTTCGTTCATCTAGCACAAATGGAACGGGTTGCCGTTGAAACTTTTTTTCTGGTATCTCAGTGTGTTTCCTAGTGCCTGTTTGAAGTTCCTGCAGTTTTCACTGTTAAAAAATTTTGGAGATGGTACCTCCCCATATATATATATGGAGTGGGATTTGTAACTTAAAAGAAAATTTCTGTTCCCAACAAGCTATGTGAAGTAATTCTTTCACACACACTTTTCTCTCAGAACTGAGCATGTGGAGAGTCGTTCGTTCATCTAGCACAAAGGGAAAGGGTTGCAGGGGAAACTTTTACTCTGGTTTCTCAGTGTGTTTCCTAGTTCAGATTTGAAGTTCCTGCAGTTTTACCTGTAATACCAGTTGGAGATAGTACTTCCCCATATATACGTATGGAGTGGAATATGCAACTGAAAATATCTTTGTGTTCCCAACATACTAGGTGAAGGACGGCTTTAACACAAACATATCTCTGAGAACTGAGCATGTGGAGAGACGTTCGCTCATCTAGCTCAAAGGGAACGGGAAGCAGGAAAATCTTTACACTATTTTCTCACTGTGTTTCCTACTTCGGGTTTGAAGTTCCTGCAGTTTTCACTGTAAAACCGTTTTGGAGCTAGTACCTCCGAATTCATATGTATGGAGTGGAGTATGCAATTAAAAAGAATCTTTGTGTTCCCAGCAATCTAAGTGAACAACGGCTTTCACACACACTTATCTCTCAGAACTGAGCATGTGGAGAGACGTTCGTTCATCAAGCACAAAAGGAAAGGGAAGCAGGAGAAACTTTTACTCTGGTTTCAGTGTGTTTCCTAGTGCCGGTTTGATGTTCCTGCAGTTTTCACTGTAAAACCTATTTGGAACTAGTACCTCCCCATATATATGTATGGATTGGTGTTTGCAACTTAAAAGAAACATTGCATTCCCAATAATCTAGTTTAAGTACGGCTTTCACACAAACTTTCCACTCAGAACTGAGCATGTGGAGAGTCGTTCGTTCATCTAGCCCAAAGGGAGCGGGTTGCAGGAGAAACTTTTACTGTGGTTACTCAGTGTGTTTCCTAGTTCAGGTTTGAAGTTCCTGAAGTTTTTACTGTAAAACCTAGTTGGAGGTTGTAATTGCCCATATATATGTATGGAGTGGAATATGCAACTGAAAAGAATCTTTGTGTTCCCAACAAGCTAGGTGATGGACGGCTTTAACACAAACATATCACTGAGAACTGAGCATGTGGAGAGACGTTCGCTCATCTAGCTCAAAAGGAACTGGAAGCAGGAGAATATTGTAGTTTATTTTCTCCCTGTGTTTCCCAGGGCCGGTTTGAAGTTACTGCAGTTTTCACTGTAAAAGTGTGTTGGAGCTAGTACCTCCCCATATATATGTATGGAGTGGAGTATGCAATTGAAAAGAATCTTTGTGTTCCCAACAAGCTAGGTGATTGACGGCTTTAACACAAACATATCTCTGAGAACTGAGCATGTGGAGAGACGTTCGCTCATCAAGCTCAAAGGGAAAGGGAAGCAGGAGAAACTTTTACCCTTGTATCTCAGTGTGTTTCCTATTGCCGGTTTGAAGTTCCTGCAGTTTTCACTGTAAAACCGTGTTGGAGATATTTCCTCCCCATATATATGTATGAAGTGGAGTTTGCAACTTAAAAGAAAGTTTGTGTTCCCAACAAGCTTGGTGAAGGGCGGCTTGCACACACACTTTTCTCTCAGAACTCAGCATGTGGAGAGTCGTTCGTTCATCTAGCACAAAGGGAACGGGTTGCAGGAGAAACTATTACTCTGGTTTCTCAGTGTGTTTCCTAGTTCAGTTTTGAAGTTCCTGCAGTTTTTACTGTAAAACCGAGTTGGAGCTAGTACTTTCCCATATATATATGGAGTGGAATATGCAACTGAAAAGAATCTTTGTGTTCCCAACAAGCTAGGTGAAGGACGGCTTTAACACAAACATATCTCTGAGAACTGAGCATGTGGAGAGACGTTCGCTCATCTAGCTCAAAAGGAACTGGAAGCAGGAGAAAATTGTACTTTATTTTCTCACTGTGTTTCCCAGTGCCGGTTTGAAGTTCCTGCAGTTTTCACTGTAAAACCGAGTTGGAGCTAGTACCTCCCCATATATGTATATGGAGTGGTTTTGGCAACTTAATAGAAACTTTGTGTTCCCAACAAGCTATGTGAAGGATGGCTTTCACACAGACTTATCTCTCAGAACTGAGCATGTGGAGAGTCGTTCGTTCATCTAGCACAAAGGGAACGGGTTGCAGGAGAAACTTTTTCTCTTGTTTCTCACTGTGTTTCCTAGTGCCGGTTTGAAGTTACTGCAGTTTTCACTGTAAAAGTGTGTTGGAGCTAGTACCTCCCCATATATATGTATGGAGTGGAGTATGTAATTGAAAATAATCTTTGTTTTCCAAACAAGCTAGGTGAAGTACGGCTTTCACACAGACTTCTGTCTCAGAACTGAGCATGTGGAGAGTCGTTCGTTCATCTAGCACAAAGGAACTTGTTGCAGGAGAAACTTTTACTCTGGTTTCTCAGTGTGTTTCCTAGTTCCAGTTTGATGTTCCTACAGTTTTCACTGTAAAAACGAGTTGGAGATAGTACTTCCCCATATATACGTATGGAGTGGAATATGCAACTGAAAAGTATCTTTGTGTTCCCAACAAGCTAGGTGAAGGACGGCTTTCACACACAATTATCTCTCCGAACTGATCATGTGGAGAGACGTTCGTTCATCTAGCACAAACGGAAAGGGAAGCAGGAGAATCTTTTACTCTGGTTTCAGTGTGTTTCCTAGTGCTGGTTTGAAATTCCTGCAGTTTTCACTGTAAAACTGTGTTGGAGTTGGTACCTCCCCATATATATGTATGGAGAGGAGTTTACAACTTTAAAGTGACTTTGTTTTCCCAACATGCTAGTTGAAGGACGGCTTTAACACAAACAGATATTTGAGAACTGAGCATTTGGAGAGACGTTCGCTCATCTAGCTCAAAGGGAAAGAGAAGCAGGAGAAACTTTTACTCTATTTACTCACTTTGTTTCCTAGTGCCGGTTTGAAGTTCCTGCAGTTTTCACTGTAAAACCGAGTTGGAGCTACTACCTCCCCATATATATGTATGGAGTGGAGTTTGCAAGGAAAAGAAACTTAGTGTTCCCAACAAGCTAGGTGAAGGACGGATTTCACACACACTTTTCACTCAGACCTGAGCATGTGTAGAGTCGTTCGTTCAACTAGCACAAAGGGAACGGTTTGCAGGAGAAACTTTTACTCTTGTTTCTCAGTGTGTTTCCTAGTTCAGGTTTGAAATTTCTGCGGTTTTCACTGTAAAACGGAGTTGGAGCTATTACCTCCGAATATATATGTATGGTGTGGAGTATGCAATTTAAAAGAATCTTTGTGTTCCAAACAAGCTACGTGAAGGACGGCTTTCACACACACTTATCTCTAAGAACTGAGCATGTGGAGAGACGTTCTTTCATCTAGCACAAAAGGAAAGGGAAGTAGGAGAAACTTTTACTCTGGTTTCAGTGTGTTTCCTAGTGCCCCTTTGAAGTTCATACAGTTTTAACTCTTAAACAATTTTGGAGAAGGTACCTCCCCATATATCTGTATGGAGTGGAATTTGCAACTTAAAAGAAACTTTGTGTTCCCAACAAGCTAGGTGAAAGACGGCATTCACAAGCACTTCTCTCTCAGAACTGAGCATGTGGAGAGTTGTTCGTTCATGTAGCACAAAGGGAACGGGTTGCAGGAGAAACTTTTACTCTTGTTTCTGCCTTTGTTTCCTAGTGCCGGTTTGAAGTTCCTGCAGATTTCACTGTAAAACCGAGTTGTAGCTAGTACCTCCCAATATATATTGTATGGAGTGGTGTTTGCTACTTAAAAGAATCTTTGTGTTCCCAACAAGCTAGGTGAAGGACGGTTTAAACACACTATGATCTCTCAGAATTTAGCATATGGATAGTCGTTCGTTCATCTAGCACAAAGGGAACGGTTTGCAGGAGAAAATTTTTCTCTGGCTTCTCAGTGTGTTTCCTACTTCAGGTTTGAGTTCCTGCAGTTTTCACTGTAAAAACGAGTTGGAGTTAGTACCTCTGAATATATATGTATGGAATGGAGTATGCAATTAAAAAGAATCTTTGTGTTCCCAATAAGCTAGGTGAAGGACGGTTTTCACACACACTTATCTCTGAGAACTGAGCATGGGGAGAGACGTTCGTTCATCTAGCACAAACGGAAAGGGACGCAGGAGAATCTTTTACTTTGGTTTCAGTGTGTTTCCTAGTCCCGGTTTGAAGTTCCTGCAGTTTTCACTGTAAAACCATGTTGGAGATGGTACCTCCCCATATATATGTATGGAGTGGGGTATGCAATTGAAAAGAATCTTTGTGTTCCCATCATGCAAGTTGAATAACGGCTTTCACACACACTTATCTCTCAGAACTGAGCATGTGGAGAGTCGTTCGTTCATCTAGCACAAATGGAAAGGGTTGCCGTAGAACCTTTTTTTCTGGTATCTCAGTGCGTTTCCTAGTGCCTGTTTGAAGTTCCTGCAGTTTTCACTGTAAAACAGTTTTGGAGATGGTACCTCCCCATATATATGTATGGAGTGGAATTTGCAACTTAAAAGAAACTTTGTGTTCCCAACAAGCTATGTGAAGGACTTCTTTCACACACACTTATCTCTCAGAACTTAGCATGTGGAGAGTCGTTCGTTCATCTAGCACAAAGGGAACGGGTTGCAGGGGAAACTTTTACTCTGGTTTCTCAGTGTGTTTCCTAGTTCAGGTTTGAATATCCTGCAATTTTAACTGTAATACCGTGTTGGAGATAGTACTTCCCCATATATACGTATGGAGTGGAATATGCAACTGAAAAGTATCTTTGTGTTCCCAACATGCTAGGTGAAGGACGGCTTTAACACAAACATATCTCTGAGAACTGAGCATGTGGAGAGACGTTCGCTCATCTAGCTCAAAAGGAACGGGAAGCAGGAGAATCTTTACACTATTTTCTCACTGTGTTTCTTACTTCCGGTTTGAAGTTCCTCCAGTTTTCACTGTAAAACCGTGTTGGAGCTAGTACCTCCGTATATATATGTATGGAGTGGAGTATGCAATTAAAAAGAATCTTTGTGTTCCCAACAATCTAGGTGAAGGACGGCTTTCACACACACTTATCTCTCAGAACTGAGCATGTGGAGAGACGTTCGTTCATCAAGCACAAACGGAAACGGAAGCAGGGGAAACTTTTACTCTGGTTTCTGTGTGTTTCCTAGTGCCGGTTTGAAGTTCCTGCAGTTTTCACTGTAAAACCCTGTTGGAGATATTACCTCCCCATATATATGTATGGAGTGGTGTTTGCAACTTAAAAAACTTTGTGTTCCCAACAAGCTAGGTGAAGGACGGCTTTCACACACACTTATCTCTCAGAACTGAGCATGTGGAGAGTCGTTCGTTCATCTAGCACAAAGGGAACGGGTTGCAGGAGAAACTTTTACTCTGGTTTCTCAGTGTGTTTCCTAGTTCCAGTTTGAAGATCCTGCAGTTTTCACTGTAAAAACGAGTTGGAGATAGTACTTCCCCATATATACGTATGGAGTGGAATATGCAACTGAAAAGTATCTTTGTGTTCCCAACAAGCTAGGTGAAGGACGGCTTTCACACACAATTATCTCTCCGAACTGATCATGTGGAGAGACGTTCGTTCATCTAGCACAAACGGAAAGGGAAGCAGGAGAATCTTTTACTCTGGTTTCAGTGTGTTTCCTAGTGCTGGTTTGAAATTCCTGCAGTTTTCACTGTAAAACTGTGTTGAAGTTGGTACCTCCCCATATATATGTATGGAGAGGAGTTTACAACTTTAAAGTGACTTTGTTTTCCCAACATGCTAGTTGAAGGACGGCTTTAACACAAACAGATATTTGAGAACTGAGCATTTGGAGAGACGTTCGCTCATCTAGCTCAAAGGGAAAGAGAAGCAGGAGAAACTTTTACTCTATTTACTCACTTTGTTTCCTAGTGCCGGTTTGAAGTTCCTGCAGTTTTCACTGTAAAACCGAGTTGGAGCTACTACCTCCCCATATATATGTATGGAGTGGAGTTTGCAAGGAAAAGAAACTTAGTGTTCCCAACAAGCTAGGTGAAGGACGGATTTCACACACACTTTTCACTCAGACCTGAGCATGTGTAGAGTCGTTCGTTCAACTAGCACAAAGGGAACGGTTTGCAGGAGAAACTTTTACTCTTGTTTCTCAGTGTGTTTCCTAGTTCAGGTTTGAAATTTCTGCGGTTTTCACTGTAAAACGGAGTTGGAGCTATTACCTCCGAATATATATGTATGGTGTGGAGTATGCAATTTAAAAGAATCTTTGTGTTCCAAACAAGCTACGTGAAGGACGGCTTTCACACACACTTATCTCTAAGAACTGAGCATGTGGAGAGACGTTCGTTCATCTAGCACAAAGGGAACGGGTTGCAGGGGAAACTTTTACTCTGGTTTCTCAGTGTGTTTCCTAGTTCAGGTTTGAATATCCTGCAATTTTAACTGTAATACCGTGTTGGAGATAGTACTTCCCCATATATACGTATGGAGTGGAATATGCAACTGAAAAGTATCTTTGTGTTCCCAACATGCTAGGTGAAGGACGGCTTTAACACAAACATATCTCTGAGAACTGAGCATGTGGAGAGACGTTCGCTCATCTAGCTCAAAGGGAACGGGAAGCAGGAGAATCTTTACACTATTTTCTCACTGTGTTTCCTACTTCCGGTTTGAAGTTCCTCCAGTTTTCACTGTAAAACCGTGTTGGAGCTAGTACCTCCGTATATATATGTATGGAGTGGAGTATGCAATTAAAAAGAATCTTTGTGTTCCCAACAATCTAGGTGAAGGACGGCTTTCACACACACTTATCTCTCAGAACTGAGCATGTGGAGAGACGTTCGTTCATCAAGCACAAACGGAAACGGAAGCAGGGGAAACTTTTACTCTGGTTTCTGTGTGTTTCCTAGTGCCGGTTTGAAGTTCCTGCAGTTTTCACTGTAAAACCCTGTTGGAGATATTACCTCCCCATATATATGTATGGAGTGGTGTTTGCAACTTAAAAAACTTTGTGTTCCCAACAAGCTAGGTGAAGGACGGCTTTCACACACACTTATCTCTCAGAACTGAGCATGTGGAGAGTCGTTCGTTCATCTAGCACAAAGGGAACGGGTTGCAGGAGAAACTTTTACTCTGGTTTCTCAGTGTGTTTCCTAGTTCCAGTTTGAAGATCCTGCAGTTTTCACTGTAAAAACGAGTTGGAGATAGTACTTCCCCATATATACGTATGGAGTGGAATATGCAACTGAAAAGTATCTTTGTGTTCCCAACAAGCTAGGTGAAGGACGGCTTTCACACACAATTATCTCTCCGAACTGATCATGTGGAGAGACGTTCGTTCATCTAGCACAAACGGAAAGGGAAGCAGGAGAATCTTTTACTCTGGTTTCAGTGTGTTTCCTAGTGCTGGTTTGAAATTCCTGCAGTTTTCACTGTAAAACTGTGTTGAAGTTGGTACCTCCCCATATATATGTATGGAGAGGAGTTTACAACTTTAAAGTGACTTTGTTTTCCCAACATGCTAGTTGAAGGACGGCTTTAACACAAACAGATATTTGAGAACTGAGCATTTGGAGAGACGTTCGCTCATCTAGCTCAAAGGGAAAGAGAAGCAGGAGAAACTTTTACTCTATTTACTCACTTTGTTTCCTAGTGCCGGTTTGAAGTTCCTGCAGTTTTCACTGTAAAACCGAGTTGGAGCTACTACCTCCCCATATATATGTATGGAGTGGAGTTTGCAAGGAAAAGAAACTTAGTGTTCCCAACAAGCTAGGTGAAGGACGGATTTCACACACACTTTTCACTCAGACCTGAGCATGTGTAGAGTCGTTCGTTCAACTAGCACAAAGGGAACGGTTTGCAGGAGAAACTTTTACTCTTGTTTCTCAGTGTGTTTCCTAGTTCAGGTTTGAAATTTCTGCGGTTTTCACTGTAAAACGGAGTTGGAGCTATTACCTCCGAATATATATGTATGGTGTGGAGTATGCAATTTAAAAGAATCTTTGTGTTCCAAACAAGCTACGTGAAGGACGGCTTTCACACACACTTATCTCTAAGAACTGAGCATGTGGAGAGACGTTCTTTCATCTAGCACAAAAGGAAAGGGAAGAAGGAGAAACTTTTACTCTGGTTTCAGTGTGTTTCCTAGTGCCCCTTTGAAGTTCATACAGTTTTAACTCTTAAACAATTTTGGAGAAGGTACCTCCCCATATATCTGTATGGAGTGGAATTTGCAACTTAAAAGAAACTTTGTGTTCCCAACAAGCTAGGTGAAAGATGGCATTCACAAGCACTTCTCTCTCAGAACTGAGCATGTGGAGAGTTGTTCATTCATGTAGCACAAAGGGAACGGGTTGCAGGAGAAACTTTTACTCTTGTTTCTGCCTTTGTTTCCTAGTGCCGGTTTGAAGTTCCTGCAGATTTCACTGTAAAACCGAGTTGTAGCTAGTACCTCCCAATATATATTGTATGGAGTGGTGTTTGCTACTTAAAAGAATCTTTGTGTTCCCAACAAGCTAGGTGAAGGACGGTTTAAACACACTATGATCTCTCAGAATTTAGCATATGGATAGTCGTTCGTTCATCTAGCACAAAGGGAACGGTTTGCAGGAGAAAATTTTTCTCTGGCTTCTCAGTGTGTTTCCTACTTCAGGTTTGAGTTCCTGCAGTTTTCACTGTAAAAACGAGTTGGAGTTAGTACCTCTGAATATATATGTATGGAATGGAGTATGCAATTAAAAAGAATCTTTGTGTTCCCAATAAGCTAGGTGAAGGACGGTTTTCACACACACTTATCTCTGAGAACTGAGCATGGGGAGAGACGTTCGTTCATCTAGCACAAACGGAAAGGGACGCAGGAGAATCTTTTACTTTGGTTTCAGTGTGTTTCCTAGTCCCGGTTTGAAGTTCCTGCAGTTTTCACTGTAAAACCTAGTTGGAGGTAGTACTTGCCCATACATATGTATGGAGTGGAATATGCAACTGAAAAGAATCTTTGTGTTCCCAACAATCTAGGTGAAGTACGGCTTTCACACAAACCTATTTCTGAGAACTGAGCATGTAGAGAGACGTTCGCTCATCTAGCTCAAAGGGAACTGGAAGCAGGAGAAAATTGTACTTTATATTCTCACTGTGTTTCCCAGTGCCGTTTTGAAGTTCCTGCAGTTTTCACTGTAAAACTGAGTTGGAGCTAGTACCTCCCCATATATATATATGGAGTGGTGTTTGCAACTTAAAAGAATCTTTGTGTTCCCAACAAGCTAGGTGAAGGACGGCTTTCACACACACTTATCTCTCAGAACTGAGCATGTGGAGAGACGTTCGTTCATCTAGCACAAATGGAAAGGGAAGCAGGAGAAACTTTTACTCTGGTTTCAGTGTGTTTCCTAGTGCCGGTTTGATGTTCCTGCAGTTTTCACTGTAAAACCTAGTTGGAACTAGTATCTCCCCATATATATGTATGGATTGGTGTTTGCAACTTAAAAGAAACTTTGCATACCCAACAATCTAGTTTAAGTACGGCTTTCACACAAACTTACCACTCAGAACTGAGCATGTGGAGAGTCGTTCGTTCATCTAGCCCAAAGGGAGCTTGTTGCAGGTGAAAATTTTACTGAGATTTCTCAGTGTGTTTCCTAGTTCAGGTTTGAAGTTCCTGCAGTTTTTACTGTAAAACATAGTTGGAGGTAGTACTTGCCCATATATATGTATGGAGTGGAATATGCAACTGAAAAGTATCTTTGTGTTCCCAACATGCTAGGTGAAGGACGGCTTTAACTCAAACATATATCTGAGAACTGAGCATGTGGAGAGACGTTCGCTCATCTAGCTCAAAGGGAAAGGGAAGCAGGATAAACTTTTACCCTTGTATCTCAGTGTGTTTCCTAGTGCCGGTTTGAAGTTCCTGCAGTTTCCACTGTAAAACCGTGTTGGAGATATTATCTCCCCATATATATGTATGAAGTGTAGTTTGCAACTTAAAAGAAACTTTGTGTTCCCAACAAGCTATGTGAAGGACGGCTTTCACACACACTTATCTCTCAGAACTGAGCATGTGGAGAGACGTTCGTTCATCAAGCACAAACGGAAAGGGAAGCAGGAGAAAATTTTACTCTGGTTTCAGTGTGTTTCCTAGTGCCGGTTTGAAGTTCCTGCAGTTTTCACTGTAAAATCCTGTTGGAAATATTACCTCCCCATATATATGTATGGAGTGGTGTTTACAACTTAAAAGAAACTTTCTGTTCCCAACAAGCTAGGTGAAGGACGGCTTTCACACACACTTATCTCTCAGAACTGAGCATGTCGAGAGTCGTTCGTTCATCTAGCACAAAGGGAACGGATTGCAGGAGAAACTTTTACTCTGGTTTCTCAGTGTGTTTCCTAGTTCAGGTTTGAAGTTCCTGCAGTTTTCACTGTAATACCGAGCTGGAGATAGTACTTCCCCATATATATGTATGGAGTGGAATATGCAACTGAAAAGTATCTTTGTGTTCCAAACACGCTAGGTGAATGACGGATTTAACACAAACATATCCCTGAGATCTGAGCATGTGGAGAGACATTCGTTCATCTAGTTCAAAGGAAACGGGAAGCAGGAGAATCTTATCTCTATATTCTCAATGTGTTTCCTAGTGCCGGTTTGATGTTCCTGCAGTTTTCACTGTAAAACAGAGTTGGAGCTAGTACCTCCCCATATATATGTATGGATTGGTGTTTGCAACTTAAAAGAAAGTTTGTGTTCCCAAAAATCTAGTTGAAGTACGGCTTTCACACACACTTATCACTCTGAACTGAGCATGTGTAGAGTCGTTCCTTCATCTAGCCCAAAGGGAGCGGGTTGCAGGAGAAACTTTTACTCTGGTTTCTCAGTGTGTTTCCTAGTTCAGGTTTGAAGTTCCTGCAGTTTATACTGTAAAACCGATTTGGAGGTAGTACTTCCCCTTATATATGTATGGAGTGGAATATGCAACTGAAAAGAATCTTTGTGTTCCCAACAAGCTAGGTGATGGACGGCTTTAACACAAACATATCTCTGAGAACTAAGCATGTGGAGAGACGTTCGCTCATCTAGCTCAAAGGGAAAGGGAAGCAGGAGAAACTTTTACCCTTGTATCTCAGTGTGTTTCCTAGTGCCGGGTTGAAGTTCCTGCAGTTTTAACTGTAAACCCATGTTGGAAATATTACCTCCCCATATATATGTATGGAGTGGAGTTTGCAACTTAAAAGAAACTTTGTGTTCCCAACAAGCTAGGTGAAGGACGGCTTTCACACAAACTTATTTCTGAGAACTGAGCATGTAGAGAGACGTTCGCTCATCTAGCTCAAAGGGAACTGGAAGCAGGAGAAAATTGTACTTTATATTCTCACTGTGTTTCCCAGTGCCGTTTTGAAGTTCCTGCAGTTTTCACTGTAAAACCGACTTGGAGCTAGTACCTCCCCATATATATATATGGAGTGGTGTTTGCAACTTAAAAGAATCTTTGTGTTCCCAACAAGCTAGGTGAAGGACGGCTTTCACACAAACTTATCTCTCAGAACTGAGCATGTGGAGAAACGTTCATTCATCTAGCACAAACGGTAAGGGAAGCAGGAGAAACTTTACTCTGGTTTCTAGTGTGTTTCCTAGTGCCGGTTTGAAGTTCCTGCAGTTTTCACTGTAAAACAGTGTTGGAGATGGTATCTCCCCATATATATGTAAGAAGTGGAGTTTGCAAATTAAAAGAAAAATTGTGTTCCCAACATGCTAGGTGAAGGACGGCTTTCACACACACTTATCTCTCAGAACTGAGCATGTGGAGAGTCGTTCGTTCATCTAGCACAAATGGAACGGGTTGCCGTTGAAACTTTTTTTCTGGTATCTCAGTGTGTTTCCTAGTGCCTGTTTGAAGTTCCTGCAGTTTTCACTGTTAAAAAATTTTGGAGATGGTACCTCCCCATATATATATATGGAGTGGGATTTGTAACTTAAAAGAAAATTTCTGTTCCCAACAAGCTATGTGAAGTAATTCTTTCACACACACTTTTCTCTCAGAACTGAGCATGTGGAGAGTCGTTCGTTCATCTAGCACAAAGGGAAAGGGTTGCAGGGGAAACTTTTACTCTGGTTTCTCAGTGTGTTTCCTAGTTCAGATTTGAAGTTCCTGCAGTTTTACCTGTAATACCAGTTGGAGATAGTACTTCCCCATATATACGTATGGAGTGGAATATGCAACTGAAAATATCTTTGTGTTCCCAACATACTAGGTGAAGGACGGCTTTAACACAAACATATCTCTGAGAACTGAGCATGTGGAGAGACGTTCGCTCATCTAGCTCAAAGGGAACGGGAAGCAGGAAAATCTTTACACTATTTTCTCACTGTGTTTCCTACTTCGGGTTTGAAGTTCCTGCAGTTTTCACTGTAAAACCGTTTTGGAGCTAGTACCTCCGAATTCATATGTATGGAGTGGAGTATGCAATTAAAAAGAATCTTTGTGTTCCCAGCAATCTAAGTGAACAACGGCTTTCACACACACTTATCTCTCAGAACTGAGCATGTGGAGAGACGTTCGTTCATCAAGCACAAAAGGAAAGGGAAGCAGGAGAAACTTTTACTCTGGTTTCAGTGTGTTTCCTAGTGCCGGTTTGATGTTCCTGCAGTTTTCACTGTAAAACCTATTTGGAACTAGTACCTCCCCATATATATGTATGGATTGGTGTTTGCAACTTAAAAGAAACATTGCATTCCCAATAATCTAGTTTAAGTACGGCTTTCACACAAACTTTCCACTCAGAACTGAGCATGTGGAGAGTCGTTCGTTCATCTAGCCCAAAGGGAGCGGGTTGCAGGAGAAACTTTTACTGTGGTTACTCAGTGTGTTTCCTAGTTCAGGTTTGAAGTTCCTGAAGTTTTTACTGTAAAACCTAGTTGGAGGTTGTAATTGCCCATATATATGTATGGAGTGGAATATGCAACTGAAAAGAATCTTTGTGTTCCCAACAAGCTAGGTGATGGACGGCTTTAACACAAACATATCACTGAGAACTGAGCATGTGGAGAGACGTTCGCTCATCTAGCTCAAAAGGAACTGGAAGCAGGAGAATATTGTAGTTTATTTTCTCCCTGTGTTTCCCAGGGCCGGTTTGAAGTTACTGCAGTTTTCACTGTAAAAGTGTGTTGGAGCTAGTACCTCCCCATATATATGTATGGAGTGGAGTATGCAATTGAAAAGAATCTTTGTGTTCCCAACAAGCTAGGTGATTGACGGCTTTAACACAAACATATCTCTGAGAACTGAGCATGTGGAGAGACGTTCGCTCATCAAGCTCAAAGGGAAAGGGAAGCAGGAGAAACTTTTACCCTTGTATCTCAGTGTGTTTCCTATTGCCGGTTTGAAGTTCCTGCAGTTTTCACTGTAAAACCGTGTTGGAGATATTACCTCCCCATATATATGTATGAAGTGGAGTTTGCAACTTAAAAGAAAGTTTGTGTTCCCAACAAGCTTGGTGAAGGGCGGCTTGCACACACACTTTTCTCTCAGAACTCAGCATGTGGAGAGTCGTTCGTTCATCTAGCACAAAGGGAACGGGTTGCAGGAGAAACTATTACTCTGGTTTCTCAGTGTGTTTCCTAGTTCAGTTTTGAAGTTCCTGCAGTTTTTACTGTAAAACCGAGTTGGAGCTAGTACTTTCCCATATATATATGGAGTGGAATATGCAACTGAAAAGAATCTTTGTGTTCCCAACAAGCTAGGTGAAGGACGGCTTTAACACAAACATATCTCTGAGAACTGAGCATGTGGAGAGACGTTCGCTCATCTAGCTCAAAAGGAACTGGAAGCAGGAGAAAATTGTACTTTATTTTCTCACTGTGTTTCCCAGTGCCGGTTTGAAGTTCCTGCAGTTTTCACTGTAAAACCGAGTTGGAGCTAGTACCTCCCCATATATGTATATGGAGTGGTTTTGGCAACTTAATAGAAACTTTGTGTTCCCAACAAGCTATGTGAAGGATGGCTTTCACACAGACTTATCTCTCAGAACTGAGCATGTGGAGAGTCGTTCGTTCATCTAGCACAAAGGGAACGGGTTGCAGGAGAAACTTTTTCTCTTGTTTCTCACTGTGTTTCCTAGTGCCGGTTTGAAGTTACTGCAGTTTTCACTGTAAAAGTGTGTTGGAGCTAGTACCTCCCCATATATATGTATGGAGTGGATTATGTAATTGAAAATAATCTTTGTTTTCCAAACAAGCTAGGTGAAGTACGGCTTTCACACAGACTTCTGTCTCAGAACTGAGCATGTGGAGAGTCGTTCGTTCATCTAGCACAAAGGAACTTGTTGCAGGAGAAACTTTTACTCTGGTTTCTCAGTGTGTTTCCTAGTTCCAGTTTGATGTTCCTACAGTTTTCACTGTAAAAACGAGTTGGAGATAGTACTTCCCCATATATACGTATGGAGTGGAATATGCAACTGAAAAGTATCTTTGTGTTCCCAACAAGCTAGGTGAAGGACGGCTTTCACACACAATTATCTCTCCGAACTGATCATGTGGAGAGACGTTCGTTCATCTAGCACAAACGGAAAGGGAAGCAGGAGAATCTTTTACTCTGGTTTCAGTGTGTTTCCTAGTGCTGGTTTGAAATTCCTGCAGTTTTCACTGTAAAACTGTGTTGGAGTTGGTACCTCCCCATATATATGTATGGAGAGGAGTTTACAACTTTAAAGTGACTTTGTTTTCCCAACATGCTAGTTGAAGGACGGCTTTAACACAAACAGATATTTGAGAACTGAGCATTTGGAGAGACGTTCGCTCATCTAGCTCAAAGGGAAAGAGAAGCAGGAGAAACTTTTACTCTATTTACTCACTTTGTTTCCTAGTGCCGGTTTGAAGTTCCTGCAGTTTTCACTGTAAAACCGAGTTGGAGCTACTACCTCCCCATATATATGTATGGAGTGGAGTTTGCAAGGAAAAGAAACTTAGTGTTCCCAACAAGCTAGGTGAAGGACGGATTTCACACACACTTTTCACTCAGACCTGAGCATGTGTAGAGTCGTTCGTTCAACTAGCACAAAGGGAACGGTTTGCAGGAGAAACTTTTACTCTTGTTTCTCAGTGTGTTTCCTAGTTCAGGTTTGAAATTTCTGCGGTTTTCACTGTAAAACGGAGTTGGAGCTATTACCTCCGAATATATATGTATGGTGTGGAGTATGCAATTTAAAAGAATCTTTGTGTTCCAAACAAGCTACGTGAAGGACGGCTTTCACACACACTTATCTCTAAGAACTGAGCATGTGGAGAGACGTTCTTTCATCTAGCACAAAAGGAAAGGGAAGTAGGAGAAACTTTTACTCTGGTTTCAGTGTGTTTCCTAGTGCCCCTTTGAAGTTCATACAGTTTTAACTCTTAAACAATTTTGGAGAAGGTACCTCCCCATATATCTGTATGGAGTGGAATTTGCAACTTAAAAGAAACTTTGTGTTCCCAACAAGCTAGGTGAAAGACGGCATTCACAAGCACTTCTCTCTCAGAACTGAGCATGTGGAGAGTTGTTCGTTCATGTAGCACAAAGGGAACGGGTTGCAGGAGAAACTTTTACTCTTGTTTCTGCCTTTGTTTCCTAGTGCCGGTTTGAAGTTCCTGCAGATTTCACTGTAAAACCGAGTTGTAGCTAGTACCTCCCAATATATATTGTATGGAGTGGTGTTTGCTACTTAAAAGAATCTTTGTGTTCCCAACAAGCTAGGTGAAGGACGGTTTAAACACACTATGATCTCTCAGAATTTAGCATATGGATAGTCGTTCGTTCATCTAGCACAAAGGGAACGGTTTGCAGGAGAAAATTTTTCTCTGGCTTCTCAGTGTGTTTCCTACTTCAGGTTTGAGTTCCTGCAGTTTTCACTGTAAAAACGAGTTGGAGTTAGTACCTCTGAATATATATGTATGGAATGGAGTATGCAATTAAAAAGAATCTTTGTGTTCCCAATAAGCTAGGTGAAGGACGGTTTTCACACACACTTATCTCTGAGAACTGAGCATGGGGAGAGACGTTCGTTCATCTAGCACAAACGGAAAGGGACGCAGGAGAATCTTTTACTTTGGTTTCAGTGTGTTTCCTAGTCCCGGTTTGAAGTTCCTGCAGTTTTCACTGTAAAACCATGTTGGAGATGGTACCTCCCCATATATATGTATGGAGTGGGGTATGCAATTGAAAAGAATCTTTGTGTTCCCATCATGCAAGTTGAATAACGGCTTTCACACACACTTATCTCTCAGAACTGAGCATGTGGAGAGTCGTTCGTTCATCTAGCACAAATGGAAAGGGTTGCCGTAGAACCTTTTTTTCTGGTATCTCAGTGCGTTTCCTAGTGCCTGTTTGAAGTTCCTGCAGTTTTCACTGTAAAACAGTTTTGGAGATGGTACCTCCCCATATATATGTATGGAGTGGAATTTGCAACTTAAAAGAAACTTTGTGTTCCCAACAAGCTATGTGAAGGACTTCTTTCACACACACTTATCTCTCAGAACTTAGCATGTGGAGAGTCGTTCGTTCATCTAGCACAAAGGGAACGGGTTGCAGGGGAAACTTTTACTCTGGTTTCTCAGTGTGTTTCCTAGTTCAGGTTTGAATATCCTGCAATTTTAACTGTAATACCGTGTTGGAGATAGTACTTCCCCATATATACGTATGGAGTGGAATATGCAACTGAAAAGTATCTTTGTGTTCCCAACATGCTAGGTGAAGGACGGCTTTAACACAAACATATCTCTGAGAACTGAGCATGTGGAGAGACGTTCGCTCATCTAGCTCAAAGGGAACGGGAAGCAGGAGAATCTTTACACTATTTTCTCACTGTGTTTCCTACTTCCGGTTTGAAGTTCCTCCAGTTTTCACTGTAAAACCGTGTTGGAGCTAGTACCTCCGTATATATATGTATGGAGTGGAGTATGCAATTAAAAAGAATCTTTGTGTTCCCAACAATCTAGGTGAAGGACGGCTTTCACACACACTTATCTCTCAGAACTGAGCATGTGGAGAGACGTTCGTTCATCAAGCACAAACGGAAACGGAAGCAGGGGAAACTTTTACTCTGGTTTCTGTGTGTTTCCTAGTGCCGGTTTGAAGTTCCTGCAGTTTTCACTGTAAAACCCTGTTGGAGATATTACCTCCCCATATATATGTATGGAGTGGTGTTTGCAACTTAAAAAACTTTGTGTTCCCAACAAGCTAGGTGAAGGACGGCTTTCACACACACTTATCTCTCAGAACTGAGCATGTGGAGAGTCGTTCGTTCATCTAGCACAAAGGGAACGGGTTGCAGGAGAAACTTTTACTCTGGTTTCTCAGTGTGTTTCCTAGTTCCAGTTTGAAGATCCTGCAGTTTTCACTGTAAAAACGAGTTGGAGATAGTACTTCCCCATATATACGTATGGAGTGGAATATGCAACTGAAAAGTATCTTTGTGTTCCCAACAAGCTAGGTGAAGGACGGCTTTCACACACAATTATCTCTCCGAACTGATCATGTGGAGAGACGTTCGTTCATCTAGCACAAACGGAAAGGGAAGCAGGAGAATCTTTTACTCTGGTTTCAGTGTGTTTCCTAGTGCTGGTTTGAAATTCCTGCAGTTTTCACTGTAAAACTGTGTTGAAGTTGGTACCTCCCCATATATATGTATGGAGAGGAGTTTACAACTTTAAAGTGACTTTGTTTTCCCAACATGCTAGTTGAAGGACGGCTTTAACACAAACAGATATTTGAGAACTGAGCATTTGGAGAGACGTTCGCTCATCTAGCTCAAAGGGAAAGAGAAGCAGGAGAAACTTTTACTCTATTTACTCACTTTGTTTCCTAGTGCCGGTTTGAAGTTCCTGCAGTTTTCACTGTAAAACCGAGTTGGAGCTACTACCTCCCCATATATATGTATGGAGTGGAGTTTGCAAGGAAAAGAAACTTAGTGTTCCCAACAAGCTAGGTGAAGGACGGATTTCACACACACTTTTCACTCAGACCTGAGCATGTGTAGAGTCGTTCGTTCAACTAGCACAAAGGGAACGGTTTGCAGGAGAAACTTTTACTCTTGTTTCTCAGTGTGTTTCCTAGTTCAGGTTTGAAATTTCTGCGGTTTTCACTGTAAAACGGAGTTGGAGCTATTACCTCCGAATATATATGTATGGTGTGGAGTATGCAATTTAAAAGAATCTTTGTGTTCCAAACAAGCTACGTGAAGGACGGCTTTCACACACACTTATCTCTAAGAACTGAGCATGTGGAGAGACGTTCGTTCATCTAGCACAAAGGGAACGGGTTGCAGGGGAAACTTTTACTCTGGTTTCTCAGTGTGTTTCCTAGTTCAGGTTTGAATATCCTGCAATTTTAACTGTAATACCGTGTTGGAGATAGTACTTCCCCATATATACGTATGGAGTGGAATATGCAACTGAAAAGTATCTTTGTGTTCCCAACATGCTAGGTGAAGGACGGCTTTAACACTAACATATCTCTGAGAACTGAGCATGTGGAGAGACGTTCGCTCATCTAGCTCAAAGGGAACGGGAAGCAGGAGAATCTTTACACTATTTTCTCACTGTGTTTCCTACTTCCGGTTTGAAGTTCCTCCAGTTTTCACTGTAAAACCGTGTTGGAGCTAGTACCTCCGTATATATATGTATGGAGTGGAGTATGCAATTAAAAAGAATCTTTGTGTTCCCAACAATCTAGGTGAAGGACGGCTTTCACACACACTTATCTCTCAGAACTGAGCATGTGGAGAGACGTTCGTTCATCAAGCACAAACGGAAACGGAAGCAGGGGAAACTTTTACTCTGGTTTCTGTGTGTTTCCTAGTGCCGGTTTGAAGTTCCTGCAGTTTTCACTGTAAAACCCTGTTGGAGATATTACCTCCCCATATATATGTATGGAGTGGTGTTTGCAACTTAAAAAACTTTGTGTTCCCAACAAGCTAGGTGAAGGACGGCTTTCACACACACTTATCTCTCAGAACTGAGCATGTGGAGAGTCGTTCGTTCATCTAGCACAAAGGGAACGGGTTGCAGGAGAAACTTTTACTCTGGTTTCTCAGTGTGTTTCCTAGTTCCAGTTTGAAGATCCTGCAGTTTTCACTGTAAAAACGAGTTGGAGATAGTACTTCCCCATATATACGTATGGAGTGGAATATGCAACTGAAAAGTATCTTTGTGTTCCCAACAAGCTAGGTGAAGGACGGCTTTCACACACAATTATCTCTCCGAACTGATCATGTGGAGAGACGTTCGTTCATCTAGCACAAACGGAAAGGGAAGCAGGAGAATCTTTTACTCTGGTTTCAGTGTGTTTCCTAGTGCTGGTTTGAAATTCCTGCAGTTTTCACTGTAAAACTGTGTTGAAGTTGGTACCTCCCCATATATATGTATGGAGAGGAGTTTACAACTTTAAAGTGACTTTGTTTTCCCAACATGCTAGTTGAAGGACGGCTTTAACACAAACAGATATTTGAGAACTGAGCATTTGGAGAGACGTTCGCTCATCTAGCTCAAAGGGAAAGAGAAGCAGGAGAAACTTTTACTCTATTTACTCACTTTGTTTCCTAGTGCCGGTTTGAAGTTCCTGCAGTTTTCACTGTAAAACCGAGTTGGAGCTACTACCTCCCCATATATATGTATGGAGTGGAGTTTGCAAGGAAAAGAAACTTAGTGTTCCCAACAAGCTAGGTGAAGGACGGATTTCACACACACTTTTCACTCAGACCTGAGCATGTGTAGAGTCGTTCGTTCAACTAGCACAAAGGGAACGGTTTGCAGGAGAAACTTTTACTCTTGTTTCTCAGTGTGTTTCCTAGTTCAGGTTTGAAATTTCTGCGGTTTTCACTGTAAAACGGAGTTGGAGCTATTACCTCCGAATATATATGTATGGTGTGGAGTATGCAATTTAAAAGAATCTTTGTGTTCCAAACAAGCTACGTGAAGGACGGCTTTCACACACACTTATCTCTAAGAACTGAGCATGTGGAGAGACGTTCGTTCATCTAGCACAAAGGGAACGGGTTGCAGGGGAAACTTTTACTCTGGTTTCTCAGTGTGTTTCCTAGTTCAGGTTTGAATATCCTGCAATTTTAACTGTAATACCGTGTTGGAGATAGTACTTCCCCATATATACGTATGGAGTGGAATATGCAACTGAAAAGTATCTTTGTGTTCCCAACATGCTAGGTGAAGGACGGCTTTAACACAAACATATCTCTGAGAACTGAGCATGTGGAGAGACGTTCGCTCATCTAGCTCAAAGGGAACGGGAAGCAGGAGAATCTTTACACTATTTTCTCACTGTGTTTCCTACTTCCGGTTTGAAGTTCCTCCAGTTTTCACTGTAAAACCGTGTTGGAGCTAGTACCTCCGTATATATATGTATGGAGTGGAGTATGCAATTAAAAAGAATCTTTGTGTTCCCAACAATCTAGGTGAAGGACGGCTTTCACACACACTTATCTCTCAGAACTGAGCATGTGGAGAGACGTTCGTTCATCAAGCACAAACGGAAACGGAAGCAGGGGAAACTTTTACTCTGGTTTCTGTGTGTTTCCTAGTGCCGGTTTGAAGTTCCTGCAGTTTTCACTGTAAAACCCTGTTGGAGATATTACCTCCCCATATATATGTATGGAGTGGTGTTTGCAACTTAAAAAACTTTGTGTTCCCAACAAGCTAGGTGAAGGACGGCTTTCACACACACTTATCTCTCAGAACTGAGCATGTGGAGAGTCGTTCGTTCATCTAGCACAAAGGGAACGGGTTGCAGGAGAAACTTTTACTCTGGTTTCTCAGTGTGTTTCCTAGTTCCAGTTTGAAGATCCTGCAGTTTTCACTGTAAAAACGAGTTGGAGATAGTACTTCCCCATATATACGTATGGAGTGGAATATGCAACTGAAAAGTATCTTTGTGTTCCCAACAAGCTAGGTGAAGGACGGCTTTCACACACAATTATCTCTCCGAACTGATCATGTGGAGAGACGTTCGTTCATCTAGCACAAACGGAAAGGGAAGCAGGAGAATCTTTTACTCTGGTTTCAGTGTGTTTCCTAGTGCTGGTTTGAAATTCCTGCAGTTTTCACTGTAAAACTGTGTTGAAGTTGGTACCTCCCCATATATATGTATGGAGAGGAGTTTACAACTTTAAAGTGACTTTGTTTTCCCAACATGCTAGTTGAAGGACGGCTTTAACACAAACAGATATTTGAGAACTGAGCATTTGGAGAGACGTTCGCTCATCTAGCTCAAAGGGAAAGAGAAGCAGGAGAAACTTTTACTCTATTTACTCACTTTGTTTCCTAGTGCCGGTTTGAAGTTCCTGCAGTTTTCACTGTAAAACCGAGTTGGAGCTACTACCTCCCCATATATATGTATGGAGTGGAGTTTGCAAGGAAAAGAAACTTAGTGTTCCCAACAAGCTAGGTGAAGGACGGATTTCACACACACTTTTCACTCAGACCTGAGCATGTGTAGAGTCGTTCGTTCAACTAGCACAAAGGGAACGGTTTGCAGGAGAAACTTTTACTCTTGTTTCTCAGTGTGTTTCCTAGTTCAGGTTTGAAATTTCTGCGGTTTTCACTGTAAAACGGAGTTGGAGCTATTACCTCCGAATATATATGTATGGTGTGGAGTATGCAATTTAAAAGAATCTTTGTGTTCCAAACAAGCTACGTGAAGGACGGCTTTCACACACACTTATCTCTAAGAACTGAGCATGTGGAGAGACGTTCGTTCATCTAGCACAAAGGGAACGGGTTGCAGGGGAAACTTTTACTCTGGTTTCTCAGTGTGTTTCCTAGTTCAGGTTTGAATATCCTGCAATTTTAACTGTAATACCGTGTTGGAGATAGTACTTCCCCATATATACGTATGGAGTGGAATATGCAACTGAAAAGTATCTTTGTGTTCCCAACATGCTAGGTGAAGGACGGCTTTAACACAAACATATCTCTGAGAACTGAGCATGTGGAGAGACGTTCGCTCATCTAGCTCAAAGGGAACGGGAAGCAGGAGAATCTTTACACTATTTTCTCACTGTGTTTCCTACTTCCGGTTTGAAGTTCCTCCAGTTTTCACTGTAAAACCGTGTTGGAGCTAGTACCTCCGTATATATATGTATGGAGTGGAGTATGCAATTAAAAAGAATCTTTGTGTTCCCAACAATCTAGGTGAAGGACGGCTTTCACACACACTTATCTCTCAGAACTGAGCATGTGGAGAGACGTTCGTTCATCAAGCACAAACGGAAACGGAAGCAGGGGAAACTTTTACTCTGGTTTCTGTGTGTTTCCTAGTGCCGGTTTGAAGTTCCTGCAGTTTTCACTGTAAAACCCTGTTGGAGATATTACCTCCCCATATATATGTATGGAGTGGTGTTTGCAACTTAAAAAACTTTGTGTTCCCAACAAGCTAGGTGAAGGACGGCTTTCACACACACTTATCTCTCAGAACTGAGCATGTGGAGAGTCGTTCGTTCATCTAGCACAAAGGGAACGGGTTGCAGGAGAAACTTTTACTCTGGTTTCTCAGTGTGTTTCCTAGTTCCAGTTTGAAGATCCTGCAGTTTTCACTGTAAAAACGAGTTGGAGATAGTACTTCCCCATATATACGTATGGAGTGGAATATGCAACTGAAAAGTATCTTTGTGTTCCCAACAAGCTAGGTGAAGGACGGCTTTCACACACAATTATCTCTCCGAACTGATCATGTGGAGAGACGTTCGTTCATCTAGCACAAACGGAAAGGGAAGCAGGAGAATCTTTTACTCTGGTTTCAGTGTGTTTCCTAGTGCTGGTTTGAAATTCCTGCAGTTTTCACTGTAAAACTGTGTTGAAGTTGGTACCTCCCCATATATATGTATGGAGAGGAGTTTACAACTTTAAAGTGACTTTGTTTTCCCAACATGCTAGTTGAAGGACGGCTTTAACACAAACAGATATTTGAGAACTGAGCATTTGGAGAGACGTTCGCTCATCTAGCTCAAAGGGAAAGAGAAGCAGGAGAAACTTTTACTCTATTTACTCACTTTGTTTCCTAGTGCCGGTTTGAAGTTCCTGCAGTTTTCACTGTAAAACCGAGTTGGAGCTACTACCTCCCCATATATATGTATGGAGTGGAGTTTGCAAGGAAAAGAAACTTAGTGTTCCCAACAAGCTAGGTGAAGGACGGATTTCACACACACTTTTCACTCAGACCTGAGCATGTGTAGAGTCGTTCGTTCAACTAGCACAAAGGGAACGGTTTGCAGGAGAAACTTTTACTCTTGTTTCTCAGTGTGTTTCCTAGTTCAGGTTTGAAATTTCTGCGGTTTTCACTGTAAAACGGAGTTGGAGCTATTACCTCCGAATATATATGTATGGTGTGGAGTATGCAATTTAAAAGAATCTTTGTGTTCCAAACAAGCTACGTGAAGGACGGCTTTCACACACACTTATCTCTAAGAACTGAGCATGTGGAGAGACGTTCTTTCATCTAGCACAAAAGGAAAGGGAAGAAGGAGAAACTTTTACTCTGGTTTCAGTGTGTTTCCTAGTGCCCCTTTGAAGTTCATACAGTTTTAACTCTTAAACAATTTTGGAGAAGGTACCTCCCCATATATCTGTATGGAGTGGAATTTGCAACTTAAAAGAAACTTTGTGTTCCCAACAAGCTAGGTGAAAGATGGCATTCACAAGCACTTCTCTCTCAGAACTGAGCATGTGGAGAGTTGTTCATTCATGTAGCACAAAGGGAACGGGTTGCAGGAGAAACTTTTACTCTTGTTTCTGCCTTTGTTTCCTAGTGCCGGTTTGAAGTTCCTGCAGATTTCACTGTAAAACCGAGTTGTAGCTAGTACCTCCCAATATATATTGTATGGAGTGGTGTTTGCTACTTAAAAGAATCTTTGTGTTCCCAACAAGCTAGGTGAAGGACGGTTTAAACACACTATGATCTCTCAGAATTTAGCATATGGATAGTCGTTCGTTCATCTAGCACAAAGGGAACGGTTTGCAGGAGAAAATATTTCTCTGGCTTCTCAGTGTGTTTCCTACTTCAGGTTTGAGTTCCTGCAGTTTTCACTGTAAAAACGAGTTGGAGTTAGTACCTCTGAATATATATGTATGGAATGGAGTATGCAATTAAAAAGAATCTTTGTGTTCCCAATAAGCTAGGTGAAGGACGGTTTTCACACACACTTATCTCTGAGAACTGAGCATGGGGAGAGACGTTCGTTCATCTAGCACAAACGGAAAGGGACGCAGGAGAATCTTTTACTTTGGTTTCAGTGTGTTTCCTAGTCCCGGTTTGAAGTTCCTGCAGTTTTCACTGTAAAACCATGTTGGAGATGGTACCTCCCCATATATATGTATGGAGTGGGGTATGCAATTGAAAAGAATCTTTGTGTTCCCATCATGCAAGTTGAATAACGGCTTTCACACACACTTATCTCTCAGAACTGAGCATGTGGAGAGTCGTTCGTTCATCTAGCACAAATGGAAAGGGTTGCCGTAGAACCTTTTTTTCTGGTGTCTCAGTGCGTTTCTTAGTGCCTGTTTGAAGTTCCTGCAGTTTTCACTGTAAAACAGTTTTGGAGATGGTACCTCCACATATATATGTATGGAGTGGAATTTGCAACTTAAAAGAAACTTTGTGTTCCCAACAAGCTATGTGAAGGACTTCTTTCACACACACTTATCTCTCAGAACTTAGCATGTGGAGAGTCGTTCGTTCATCTAGCACAAAGGGAACGGGTTGCAGGGGAAACTTTTACTCTGGTTTCTCAGTGTGTTTCCTAGTTCAGGTTTGAATATCCTGCAATTTTAACTGTAACACCGTGTTGGAGATAGTACTTCCCCATATATACGTATGGAGTGGAATATGCAACTGAAAAGTATCTTTGTGTTCCCAACATGCTAGGTGAAGGACGGCTTTAACACAAACATATCTCTGAGAACTGAGCATGTGGAGAGACGTTCGCTCATCTAGCTCAAAGGGAACGGGAAGCAGGAGAATCTTTACACTATTTTCTCACTGTGTTTCCTACTTCCGGTTTGAAGTTCCTCCAGTTTTCACTGTAAAACCGTGTTGGAGCTAGTACCTCCGTATATATATGTATGGAGTGGAGTATGCAATTAAAAAGAATCTTTGTGTTCCCAACAATCTAGGTGAAGGACGGCTTTCACACACACTTATCTCTCAGAACTGAGCATGTGGAGAGACGTTCGTTCATCAAGCACAAACGGAAACGGAAGCAGGGGAAACTTTTACTCTGGTTTCTGTGTGTTTCCAAGTGCCGGTTTGAAGTTCCTGCAGTTTTCACTGTAAAACCCTGTTGGAGATATTACCTCCCCATATATATGTATGGAGTGGTGTTTGCAACTTAAAAAACTTTGTGTTCCCAACAAGCTAGGTGAAGGACGGCTTTCACACACACTTATCTCTCAGAACTGAGCATGTGGAGAGTCGTTCGTTCATCTAGCACAAAGGGAACGGGTTGCAGGAGAAACTTTTACTCTGGTTTTTCAGTGTGTTTCCTAGTTCCAGTTTGAAGTTCCTGCAGTTTTCACTGTAAAAACGAGTTGGAGATAGTACTTCCCCATATATATGTATGGAGTGGAATATGCAACTGAAAAGAATCTTTGTGTTCCCAACACGCTAGGTGAATGACGGCATTAAAACAAATATATCCCTGAGAACTGAGCATGTGGAGAGACGTTCGTTCATTTAGCTCAAAGGAACGGGAAGCAGGAGAATCTTTTCTCTATTTTCTCAATGTGTTTCCTAGTGCCGGTTTGATGTTCCTGCAGTTTTCACTGTAAAACCGAGTTGGAGCTAGAACCTCCCCATATATATGTATGGATTGGTGTTTGCAACTTAAAAGAAACATTGTGTTCCCAACAATCTAGTTGAAGTACGGCTTTCACACACATATTTCACTCAGAACTGAGCATGTGGAGAGTCGTTTGTTCATCTAGCCCAAAGGGAACGTGTTGCAGTAGAAACTTTTATTCTGGTTTCTCAGTGTGTTTCCTAGTTCAGGTTTGAAGTTCCTGCAGTTTTTACTGTAAAACCGATTTGGAGGTAGTACTTCCCCATATATATGTATGGAGTGGAATATGCAACTGAATAGAATCTTTGTGTTCCCAACAAGCTAGGTGAAGGACGGCTTTAACACAAACATATCTCTGAGAACTGAGCATGTGGAGAGACGTTCGTTCATCTAGCACAAAGGGAACGGGTTGCAGGGGAAACTTTTACTCTGGTTTCTCAGTGTGTTTCCTAGTTCAGGGTTGAAGTTCCTGCCGTTTTATCTGTAACACCGAGTTGGAGATAGTACTTCCCCATATATACGTATGGAGTGGAATATGCAACTGAAAAGTATCTTTGTGTTCCCAACAATCTAGGTGAACAACGGCTTTCACACACACTTATCTCTCAGATCTGAGCATGTGGAGAGACGTTCGTTCATCAAGCACAAACGGAAAGGGAAACAGGGGAAACTTTTACTCTGTTTTCAGTGTGTTTCCTAGTGCCGGTTTGATGTTCCTGCAGTTTTCACTGTAAAACCTAGTTGGAACTAGTACCTCCCCATATATATGTATGGATTGGTGTTTGCAACTTAAAAGAAACTTTGCATTCCCAAGAATCTAGTTTAAGTACGGCTTTCACACAAACTAACAACTCAGATCTGAGCATGTGGAGAGTCGTTCGTTCATCTAGCCCAAAGGGAGCGGGTTGCAGTTGAAACTTTTACTGTGGTTTCTCAGTGTGTTTCCTAGTACAGGTTTGAAGTTCCTGAATTTTTTACTGTAAAACCTAGTTGGAGGTACTTGCCCATATATATGTATGGAGTGGAATATGCAACTGAAAAGTATCTTTGTGTTCCCAACATGCTAGGTGAAGGAAGGCTTTAACACAAACATATATCTGAGAACTGAGCATGTGGAGAGACTTTCGCTCATCTAGCTCAAAGGGAAATGGAAGCAGGAGAAACTTTTACCCTTGTATCTCAGTGTGTTTCCTAGTGCCGATTTGAAGTTCCTGCAGTTTTCACTGTAAAACTCTGTTGGAGTTATTACCTCCCCATATATATGTATGGAGTGGTGTTTGCAACTTAAAAGAAACTTTGTGTTCCCAACAATCTAGTTGAAGTACAGCTTTCACACACACTTATCACTCTGAACTGAGCATGTGTAGAGTCGTTCGTTCATCTAGCCCAAAGGGAGCGGGTTGCAGGAGAAACTTTTACTCTGATTTCTCAGTGTGTTTCCTAGTTCAGGTTTGAAGTTCCTGAAATTTTTACTGTAAAACCGAGTTTGAGGTAGTACTTGCCAATATATATATGGAGTGGAATATGCAACTGAAAAGAATCTTTGTGTTCCCAACAAGCTAGGTGATGGACGGATTTAACACAAACATATCTCTGATAACTGAGCATGTGGAGAGACGTTCGTTCATCTAGCACAAAGGAAACGGGAAGCAGGAGAATCTTATCTCTATATTCTCAATGTGTTTCCTAGTGCCGGTTTGATGTTCCTGCAGTTTTCACTGTAAAACAGAGTTGGAGCTAGTACCTCCCCATATATATGTATGGATTGGTGTTTGCAACTTAAAAGAAAGTTTGTGTTCCCAAAAATCTAGTTGAAGTACGGCTTTCACACACACTTATCACTCTGAACTGAGCATGTGTAGAGTCGTTCGTTCATCTAGCCCAAAGGGAGCGGGTTGCAGGAGAAACTTTTACTCTGGTATCTCAGTGTGTTTCCTAGTTCAGGTTTGAAGTTCCTGAACTTTTACTGTAAAACCGAGTTGGAGGTAGTACTTGCCAATATATATATGGGGTGGAATATGCAACTGAAAATAATCTTTGTGTTCCCAACAAGCTAGGTGATGGACGGCTTTAACACAAACATATCTCTGAGAACTGAGCATGTGGATAGATGTTCGCTCATCTAGGTCAAAGAGGAAGGGAAGCAGGAGAAACTTTTACCCTTGTATCTCAGTGTGTTTCCTAGTGCCGGTTTGAAGTTCCTGCAGTTTTCACTGTAAAACCGTTTTTAAGATATTACCTCCCCATATATATGAATGGAGTGGAGTTTGCAACTTAAAAGAATCTTTGTGTTCCCAACAAGCTAGGTGAAGTGCGGCTTTCACACACACTTATTTCTCAGAACTCAGCATGTGGAGAGTCGTTCGTTCATCTAGCACAAAGGGAACGGTTTGCAGGAGAAACTTTTACTCTGATTTCTCAGTGTGTTTCCTAGTTCAGGTTTGAAGTTCCTGCAGTTTTCACTGTAATACCGAGTTGGAGATAGTACTTCCTCATATATATGTATGGAGTGGAATATGCAAATGAAAAGAATCTTTGTGTTCCCAACACGCTAGGTGAATGACGGCTTTTACACAAACATATCCCTGAGAACTGAGCATGTGGAGAGACGTTCGTTCATTTAGCTCAAAGGGAACGGGAAGCAGGAGAATCTTTTCACTATTTTCTCACTGTGTTTCCTAGTGCCGGTTTGATGTTCCTGCAGTTTTCATTGTAAAACCGAGTTGGAGCTAGAACCTCCCCATATATATGTATGGATTGGTGTTTGCAACTTAAAAGAAACTTTGTGTTCCCAACAATGAAGTAGAAGTACGGCTTTCACACACACTTTTCACTCAGAACTGAGCATGTGGAGAGTCGTTTGTTCATCTAGGCCAAAGGGAACAGGTTGCAGGAGAAATTTTTACTCTGGTTTCTCAGTGTGTTTCCTAGTTCAGGTTTGAAGTTCCTGCAGTTTTTACTGTAAAACCGATTTGGAGGTAGTACTTCCCCATATATATGTATGGAGTGGAATATGCAACTGAAAAGAATCTTTGTGATCCCAACAAGCTAGGTGAAGGACGACTTTAACACAAACATATATCTGAGAACTAAGCATGTGGAGAGACGTTCGCTCATCCAGCTCAAATGGAAAGGGAAGCAGGAGAAACTTTTACCCTTGTATCTCAGTGTGTTTCCTAGTGCCGGGTTGAAGTTCCTGCAGTTTTAACTGTAAACCCATGTTGGAAATATTACCTCCCCATATATATATATGGAGTGGAGTTTGCAACTTAAAAGAAACTTTGTGTTCCCAACAAGCTAGGTGAACGGCGGCTTTCACACACACTTATCTCTCAGAACTTAGCATGTGGAGAGTCGTTCGTTCATCTAGCACAAAGGGAACGGGTTTTAGGGAAACTTTTACTCTGGTTTCTCAGTGTGTTTCCTAGTTCAGGTTTGAAGTTCCTGCAGTTTTTACTGTAAAAACTAGTTGGAGGTAGTACTTGCCCATATATATGTATGGAGTGGAATATGCAACTGAAAAGAATCTTTGTGTTCCCAACAATCTAGTTGAAGAACGGCTTTCACACAAACCTATTTCTGAGAACTGAGCATGTAGAGAGACGTTCGCTCATCTAGCTCAAAGGGAACTGGAAGCAGGAGAAAATTGTACTTTATATTCTCACTGTGTTTCCCAGTGCGTTTTGAAGTTCCTGCAGTTTTCACTGGAAAACTGAGTTGGAGCTAGTACCTCCCCATATATATGTATGGAGTGGAGTATGCAATTGAAAAGAATCTTTGTGTTCCCAACAAGCTAGGTGAAGGACGGCTTTCACACAAACATATCTCTCAGAACTGAGCATGTAGAGAGACGTTCGTTCATCAAGCACAAACGGAAAGGGAAGCAGGAGAAACTTTTACTCTGGTTTCAGTGTGTTTCCTAGTGCCGGTTTGATGTTCCTGCAGTTTTCACTGTAAAACCTAGTTGGAACTAGTATCTCCCCATATATATGTATGGATTGGTGTTTGCAACTTAAAAGAAACTTTGCATACCCAACAATCTAGTTTAAGTACGGCTTTCACACAAACTTACCACTCAGAACTGAGCATGTGGAGAGTCGTTCGTTCATCTAGCCCAAAGGGAGCTTGTTGCAGGTGAAAATTTTACTGTGATTTCTCAGTGTGTTTCCTAGTTCAGGTTTGAAGTTCCTGCCGTTTTTACTGTAAAACCTAGTTGGAGGTAGTACTTGCCCATATATATGTATGGAGTGGAATATGTAACTGAAAAGTATCTTTGTGTTCCCAACATGCTAGGTGAAGGACGGCTTTAACTCAAACATATATCTGAGAACTGAGCATGTGGAGAGACGTTCGCTCATCTAGCTCAAAGGGAAAGGGAAGCAGGATAAACTTTTACCCTTGTATCTCAGTGTGTTTCCTAGTGCCGGTTTGAAGTTCCTGCAGTTTTCACTGTAAAACCGTGTTGGAGATATTACCTCCCCATATATATGTATGAAGTGTAGTTTGCAACTTAAAAGAAACTTTGTGTTCCCAACAAGCTAGGTGAAGGACGGCTTTCACACACACTTATCTCTCAGAACTGAGCATGTGGAGAGACGTTCGTTCATCAAGCACAAACGGAAAGGGAAGCAGGAGAAACTTTTACTCTGGTTTCAGTGTGTTTCCTAATGCCGGTTTGAAGTTCCTGCAGTTTTCACTGTAAAATCCTGTTGGAAATATTACCTCCCCATATATATGTATGGAGTGGTGTTTGCAACTTAAAAGAAACTTTCTGTTCCCAACAACCTAAGTGAAGGACGGCTTTCACACACACTTATCTCTCAGAACTGAGCATGTCGAGAGTCGTTCGTTCATCTAGCACAAAGGGAACGGATTGCAGGAGAAACTTTTACTCTGGTTTCTCAGTGTGTTTCCTAGTTCAGGTTTGAAGTTCCTGCAGTTTTCACTGTAATACCGAGCTGGAGATAGTACTTCCCCATATATATGTATGGAGTGGAATATGCAACTGAAAAGTATCTTTGTGTTCCAAACACGCTAGTTGAATGACGGATTTAACACAAACATATCCCTGAGATCTGAGCATGTGGAGAGACATTCGTTCATCTAGTTCAAAGGAAACGGGAAGCAGGAGAATCTTATCTCTATATTCTCAATGTGTTTCCTAGTGCCGGTTTGATGTTCCTGCAGTTTTCACTGTAAAACAGAGTTGGAGCTAGTACTTCCCCATATATATGTATGGATTGGTGTTTGCAACTTAAAAGAAAGTTTGTGTTCCCAAAAATCTAGTTGAAGTACGGCTTTCACACACACTTATCACTCTGAACTGAGCATGTGTAGAGTCGTTCCTTCATCTAGCCCAAAGGGAGCGGGTTGCAGGAGAAACTTTTACTCTGGTTTCTCAGTGTGTTTCCTAGTTCAGGTTTGAAGTTCCTGCAGTTTATACTGTAAAACCGATTTGGAGGTAGTACTTCCCCTTATATATGTATGGAGTGGAATATGCAACTGAAAAGAATCTTTGTGTTCCCAACAAGCTAGGTGATGGACGGCTTTAACACAAACATATTTCTGAGAACTAAGCATGTGGAGAGACGTTCGCTCATCTAGCTCAAAGGGAAAGGGAAGCAGGAGAAACTTTTACCCTTGTATCTCAGTGTGTTTCCTAGTGCCGGGTTGAAGTTCCTGCAGTTTTAACTGTAAACCCATGTTGGAAATATTACCTCCCCATATATATGTATGGAGTGGAGTTTGCAACTTAAATGAAACTTTCTGTTCCCAACAAGCTAGGTGAAGGACGGCTTTCACACAAACTTATTTCTGAGAACTGAGCATGTAGAGAGACGTTCGCTCATCTATCTCAAAGGGAACTGGAAGCAGGAGAAAATTGTACTTTATATTCTCACTGTGTTTCCCAGTGCCGTTTTGAAGTTCCTGCAGTTTTCACTGTAAAACCGACTTGGAGCTAGTACCTCCCCATATATAATTATGGAGTGGTGTTTGCAACTTAAAAGAATCTTTGTGTTCCCAACAAGCTAGGTGAAGGACGGCTTTCACACAAACTTATCTCTCAGAACTGAGCATGTGGAGAAACGTTCATTCATCTAGCACAAACGGTAAGGGAAGCAGGAGAAACTTTACTCTGGTTTCTAGTGTGTTTCCTAGTGCCGGTTTGAAGTTCCTGCAGTTTTCACTGTAAAACAGTGTTGGAGATGGTATCTCCCCATATATATGTAAGAAGTGGAGTTTGCAAATTAAAAGAAAATTTGTGTTCCCAACATGCTAGGTGAAGGACGGCTTTCACACACACTTATCTCTCAGAACTGAGCATGTGGAGAGTCGTTCGTTCATCTAGCACAAATGGAACGGGTTGCCGTTGAAACTTTTTTTCTGGTATCTCAGTGTGTTTCCTAGTGCCTGTTTGAAGTTCCTGCAGTTTTCACTGTTAAACAATTTTGGAGATGGTACCTCCCCATATATATATATGGAGTGGGATTTGCAACTTAAAAGAAAATTTCTGTTCCCAACAATCTATGTGAAGTAATTCTTTCACACAAACTTTTCTCTCAGAACTGAGCATGTGGAGAGTCGTTCGTTCATCTAGCACAAAGGGAACGGGTTGCAGGGGAAACTTTTACTCTGGTTTCTCAGTGTGTTTCCTAGTTCAGATTTGAAGTTCCTGCAGTTTTACCTGTAATACCAGTTGGAGATAGTACTTCCCCATATATACGTATGGAGTGGAATATGCAACTGAAAATATCTTTGTGTTCCCAACATGCTAGGTGAAGGACGGCTTTAACACAAACATATCTCTGAGAACTGAGCATGTAGAGAGACGTTCTCTCATCTAGCTCAAAGGGAACGGGAAGCAGGAGAATCTTTACACTATTTTCTCACTGTGTTTCCTACTTCGGGTTTGAAGTTCCTGCAGTTTTCACTGTAAAACCGTTTTGGATCTAGTACCTCCGAATTCATATGTATGGAGTGGAGTATGCAATTAAAAAGAATCTTTGTGTTCCCAACAATCTAGGTGAACAACGGCTTTCACACACATTATCTCTCAGAACTGAGCATGTGGAGAGACGTTCGTTCATCAAGCACAAAAGGAAAGGGAAGCAGGAGAAACTTTTACTCTGGTTTCAGTGTGTTTCCTAGTGCCGGTTTGATGTTCCTGCAGTTTTCACTGTAAAACCTATTTGGAACTAGTACCTCCCCATATATATGTATGGATTGGTGTTTGCAACTTAAAAGAAACATTGCATTCCCAATAATCTAGTTTAAGTACGGCTTTCACACAAACTTTCCACTCAGAACTGAGCATGTGGAGAGTCGTTCGTTCATCTAGCCCAAAGGGAGCGGTTTGCAGGAGAAACTTTTACTGTGGTTACTCAGTGTGTTTCCTAGTTCAGGTTTGAAGTTCCTGAAGTTTTTACTGTAAAAACTAGTTGGAGGTTGTACTTGCCCATATATATGTATGGAGTGGAATATGCAACTGAAAAGAATCTTTGTGTTCCCAACAAGCTAGGTGATGGACGGCTTTAACACAAACATATCACTGAGAACTGAGCATGTGGAGAGACGTTCGCTCATCTAGCTCAAAAGGAACTGGAAGCAGGATAATATTGTACTTTATTTTCTCCCTGTGTTTCCCAGTGCCGGTTTGAAGTTACTGCAGTTTTCACTGTAAAAGTGTGTTGGAGCTAGTACCTCCCCATATATATGTATGGAGGGGAGTATGCAATTGAAAAGAATCTTTGTGTTCCCAACAAGCTAGGTGATTGACGGCTTTAACACAAACATATCTCTGAGAACTGAGCATGTGGAGAGACGTTCGCTCATCAAGCTCAAAGGGAAAGGGAAGCAGGAGAAACTTTTACCCTTGTATCTCAGTGTGTTTCCTATTGCCGGTTTGAAGTTCCTGCAGTTTTCACTGTAAAACCGTGTTGGAGATATTACCTCCCCATATATATGTATGAAGTGGAGTTTGCAACTTAAAAGAAAGTTTGTGTTCCCAACAAGCTTGGTGAAGGGCGGCTTGCACACACACTTTTCTCTCAGAACTCAGCATGTGGAGAGTCGTTCGTTCATCTAGCACAAAGGGAACGGGTTGCAGGAGAAACTATTACTCTGGTTTCTCAGTGTGTTTCCTAGTTCAGTTTTGAAGTTCCTGCAGTTTTTACTGTAAAACCGAGTTGGAGCTAGTACTTTCCCATATATATATGGAGTGGAATATGCAACTGAAAAGAATCTTTGTGTTCCCAACAAGCTAGGTGAAGGACGGCTTTAACACAAACATATCTCTGAGAACTGAGCATGTGGAGAGACGTTCGCTCATCTAGCTCAAAAGGAACTGGAAGCAGGAGAAAATTGTACATTATTTTCTCACTGTGTTTCCCAGTGCCGGTTTGAAGTTCCTGCAGTTTTCACTGTAAAACCGAGTTGGAGCTAGTACCTCCCCATATATGTATATGGAGTGGTTTTGGCAACTTAATAGAAACTTTGTGTTCCCAACAAGCTATGTGAAGGATGGCTTTCACACAGAATTATCTCTCAGAACTGAGCATGTGGAGAGTCGTTCGTTCATCTAGCACAAAGGGAACGGGTTGCAGGAGAAACTTTTACTCTTGTTTCTCACTGTGTTTCCTAGTGCCGGTTTGAAGTTACTGCAGTTTTCACTGTAAAAGTGTGTTGGAGCTAGTACCTCCCCATATATATGTATGGAGTGGAGTATGTAATTGAAAATAATCTTTGTTTTCCAAACAAGCTAGGTGAAGTACGGCTTTCACACAGACTTCTGTCTCAGAACTGAGCATGTGGAGAGTCGTTCGTTCATCTAGCACAAAGGAACTTGTTGCAGGAGAAACTTTTACTCTGGTTTCTCAGGGTGTTTCCTAGTTCAGGTTTGAAGTTCCTGAAGTTTTTACTGTAAAACCTAGTTGGAGGTTGTACTTGCCCATATATATGTATGGAGTGGAATATGCAACTGAAAAGAATCTTTGTGTTCCTAACAAGCTAGGTGAAGGACGGCTTTAACACAAACATATCTCTGAGAACTGAGCATGTGGAGAGACGTTCGCTCATCTAGCTCAAAAGAAACTGGAAGCAGGAAAATATTGTACTTTATTTTCTCCCTGTGTTTCCCAGTGCCGGTTTGAAGTTACTGCAGTTTTCACTGTAAAAGTGTGTTGGAGCTAGTACCTCCCCATATATATGTATGCAGTGTAGTATGCAATTGAAAAGAATCTTTGTGTTCCCAACAAGCTAGTTGATTGACGGCTTTAACACAAACATATCTCTGAGAACTGAGCATGTGGGGAGACGTTCGCTCATCAAGCTCAAAGGGAAAGGGAAGCAGGAGAAACTTTTACCCTTGTATCTCAGTGTGTTTCCTATTGCCTGTTTGAAGTTCCTGCAGTTTTCACTGTAAAACCGTGTTGAAAATATTACCTCCCCATATATATGTATGAAGTGGAGTTTGCAACTTAAAAGAAACTTTGTGTTCCCAACAAGCTTGGTGAAGGGCGGCTTTCACACACACTTTTCTCTCAGAACTCAGCATGTGGAGATTCCTTCGTTCATCTAGCACAAAGGGAACGGGTTGCAGGAGAAACTATTACTCTGGTTTCTCAGTGTGTTTCCTAGTTCAGGTTTGAAGTTCCTGCAGTTTTTACTGTAAAACCGAGTTGGAGCTAGTACTTCCCCATATATATATGGAGTGGAATATGCAACTGAAAAGTATCTTTGTGTTCCCAACAAGCTAGGTGAAGGACGGCTTTAACACAAACATATCTCTGAGAACTGAGCATGTGGAGAGATGTTCGCTCATCTAGCTCAAAAGGAACTGGAAGCAGTAGATTATTGTACTTTATTTTCTCACTCTGTTTCCCAGTGCCGGTTTGAAGTTCCTGCAGTTTTCACTGTAAAATTTTATTGGAGCTAGTACTTCCCATATATATATATGGAGTGGAGTATGCAATTGAAAAGAATCTTTCTGTTCCCAAAAAGCTTGGTGATTGACGGCTTTAACACAAACATATCTCTGAGAACTAAGCATGTGGAGAGACGTTCGCTCATCTAGCTCAAAGGGAAAGGGAAGCAGGAGAAACTTTTACCCTTGTATCTCAGTGTGTTTCCTAGTGCCGGGTTGAAGTTCCTGCAGTTTTAACTGTAAACACATGTTGGAAATATTACCTCCCCATATATATATATGGAGTGGAGTTTGCAACTTAAAAGAAACTTTGTGTTCCCAACAAGCTATGTGAAGGACGGCTTTCACACAAACTTATTTCTGAGAACTGAGCATGTAGAGAGACGTTCGCTCATCTAGCTCAAAGGGAACTGGAAGCAGGAGAAAATTGTACTTTATATTCTCACTGTGTTTCCCAGTGCCGTTTTGAAGTTCCTGCAGTTTTCACTGTAAAACCGACTTGGAGCTAGTACCTCCCCATATATATATATGGAAAGGTGTTTGCAACTTAAAAGAATCTTTGTGTTACCAACAAGCTAGGTGAAGGACGGCTTTCACACAAACTTATCTCTCAGAACTGAGCATGTGGAGAAACGTTCATTCATCTAGCACAAACGGTAAGGGAATCAGGAGAAACTTTACTCTGGTTTCTAGTGTGTTTCCTAGTGCCGGTTTGAAGTTCCTGCAGTTTTCACTGTAAAACAGTGTTGGAGATGGTATCTCCCCATATATATGTAAGAAGTGGAGTTTGCAAATTAAAAGAAAATTTGTGTTCCCAACATGCTAGGTGAAGGATGGCTTTCACACACACTTATCTCTCAGAACTGAGCATGTGGAGAGTCGTTCGTTCATCTAGCACAAATGGAACGGGTTGCCGTTGAAACTTTTTTTCTGGTATCTCAGTGTGTTTCCTAGTGCCTGTTTGAAGTTCCTGCAGTTTTCACTGTTAAACAATTTTGGAGATGGTACCTCCCCATTTATATATATGGAGTGGGATTTGCAACTTAAAAGAAAATTTCTGTTCCCAACAAGCTATGTGAAGTAATTCTTTCACACACACTTTTCTCTCAGAACTGAGCATGTGGAGAGTCGTTCGTTCATCTAGCACAAAGGGAACGGGTTGCAGGGGAAACTTTTACTCTGGTTTCTCAGTGTGTTTCCTAGTTCAGAGTTGAAGTTCCTGCAGTTTTACCTGTAATACCAGTTGGAGATAGTACTTCCCCATATATACGTATGGAGTGGAATATGCAACTGAAAATATCTTTGTGTTCCCAACATGCTAGGTGAAGGACGGCTTTAACACAAACATATCTCTGAGAACTGAGCATGTGGAGAGACGTTCGCTCATCTAGCTCAATGGGAACGGGAAGCAGGAGAATCTTTACACTATTTTCTCACTGTGTTTCCTACTTCGGGTTTGAAGTTCCTGCAGTTTTCACTGTAAAACCGTTTTGGATCTAGTACCTCCGAATTCATATGTATGGAGTGGAGTATGCAATTAAAAAGAATCTTTGTGTTCCCAACAATCTAGGTGAACAACGGCTTTCACACACACTTATCTCTCAGAACTGAGCATGTGGAGAGACGTTCGTTCATCAAGCACAAAAGGAAAGGGAAGCAGGAGAAACTTTTACTCTGGTTTCAGTGTGTTTCCTAGTGCCGGTTTGATGTTCCTGCAGTTTTCACTGTAAAACCTATTTGGAACTAGTACCTCCCCATATATATGTATGGATTGGTGTTTGCAACTTAAAAGAAACATTGCATTCCCAATAATCTAGTTTAAGTACGGCTTTCACACAAACTTTCCACTCAGAACTGAGCATGTGGAGAGTCGTTCGTTCATCTAGCCCAAAGGGAGCGGGTTGCAGGAGAAACTTTTACTGTTGTTACTCAGTGTGTTTCCTAGTTCAGGTTTGAAGTTCCTGAAGTTTTTACTGTAAAACCTAGTTGGAGGTTGTACTTGCCCATATATATGTATGGAGTGGAATATGCAACTGAAAAGAATCTTTGTGTTCCCAACAAGCTAGGTGATGGACGGCTTTAACACAAATATATCACTGAGAACTGAGCATGTGGAGAGACGTTCGCTCATCTAGCTCAAAAGGAACTGGAAGCAGGATAATATTGTACTTTATTTTCTCCCTGTGTTTCCCAGGGCCGGTTTGAAGTTACTGCAGTTTTCACTGTAAAAGTGTGTTGGAGCTAGTAACTCCCCATATATATGTATGGAGTGGAGTATGCAATTGAAAAGAATCTTTGTGTTCCCAACAAGCTAGGTAATTGACGGCTTTAACACAAATATATCTCTGAGAACTGAGCATGTGGAGAGACGTTCGCTCATCAAGCTCAAAGGGAAAGGGAAGCAGGAGAAACTTTTACCCTTGTATCTCAGTGTGTTTCCTATTGCCGGTTTGAAGTTCCTGCAGTTTTCACTGTAAAACCGTGTTGGAGATATTACCTCCCCATATATATGTATGAAGTGGAGTGTGCAACTTAAAAGAAACTTTGTGTTCCCAACAAGCTTGGTGAAGGGCGGCTTGCACACACACTTTTCTCTCAGAACTCAGCATGTGGAGAGTCTTTCGTTCATCTAGCACAAAGGGAATGGGTTGCAGGAGAAACTTTTACTCTGGTTTCTCAGTGTGTTTCCTAGTTCAGTTTTGAAGTTCCTGCAGTTTTTACTGTAAAACCGAGTTGGAGCTAGTACTTTCCCATATATATATGGAGTGGAATATGCAACTGAAAAGAATCTTTGTGTTCCCAACAAGCTAGGTGATGGACGGCTTTAAAACAAACATATCTCTGATAACTGAGCATGTGGAGAGACGTTCGCTCATCTAGCTCAAAAGAAACTGGAAGCAGGAGAAAATTGTACTTTATTTTCTCACTGTGTTTCCCAGTGCCGGTTTGAAGTTCCTGCAGTTTTCACTGTAAAACCGAGTTGGAGCTAGTACCTCCCCATATATTTATATGGAGTGGTTTTGGCAACTTAATAGAAACTTTGTGTTCCCAACAAGCTATGTGAAGGATGGCTTTCACACAGAATTATCTCTCAGAACTGAGCATGTGGGAGTCGTTCGTTCATCTAGCACAAAGGGAACGGGTTGCAGGAGAAACTTTTACTCTTGTTTCTCACTGTGTTTCCTAGTGCCGGTTTGAAGTTACTGCAGTTTTTACTGTAAAAGTGTGTTGGATCTAGTACCTCCCCATAAATATGTATGGAGTGGAGTATGTAATTGAAAATAATCTTTGTTTTCCAAACAAGCTAGGTGAAGTACGGCTTTCACACAGACTTCTGTCTCAGAACTGAGCATGTGGAGAGTCGTTCGTTCATCTAGCACAAAGGAACTTGTTGCAGGAGAAACTTTTACTCTGGTTTCTCAGGGTGTTTCCAAGTTCAGGTTTGAAGTTCCTGAAGTTTTTACTGTAAAACCTAGTTGGAGGTTGTACTTGCCCATATATATGTATGGAGTGGAATATGCAACTGAAAAGAATCTTTGTGTTCCCAACAAGCTAGGTGATGGACGGCTTTAACACAAACATATCACTGAGAACTGAGCATGTGGAGAGACGTTCGCTCATCTAGCTCAAAAGGAACTGGAAGGAGGAGAATATTGTACTTTATTTTCTCCCTGTGTTTCCCAGTGCCGGTTTGATGTTACTGCAGTTTTCACTGTAAAAGTGTGTTGGAGCTAGTACCTCCCCATATATATGTAAGGAGTGGAGTATGCAATTGAAAAGAATCTTTGTGTTCCCAACAAGCTAGGTGATTGACGGCTTTAACACAAACATATCTCTGAGAAATGAGCATGTGGAGAGACGTTCGCTCATCAAGCTCAAAGGGAAAGGGAAGCAGGAGAAACTTTTACCCTTGTATCTCAGTGTGTTTCCTATTGCCGGTTTGAAGTTCCTGCAGTTTTCACTGTAAAACCGTGTTGGAGATATGACCTCCCCATATATATGTATGAACTGGAGTTTGCAACTTAAAAGAAACTTTGTTTTCCCAACAAGCTTGGTGAAGGGCGGCTTGCACACACACTTTTCTCTCAGAACTCAGCATGTGGAGAGTCGTTCGTTCATCTAGCACAAAGGGAACGGGTTGCAGGAGAAACTTTTACTCTGGTTTCTCAGTGTGTTTCCTAGTTCAGTTTTGAAGTTCCTGCAGTTTTTACTGTAAAACCGAGTTGGAGCTAGTACTTTCCCATATATATATGGAGTGGAATATGCAACTGAAAAGAATCTTTGTGTTCCCAACAAGCTAGGTGAAGGACGGCTTTAAAACAAACATATCTCTGAGAACTGAGCATGTGGAGAGACATTCGCTCATCTAGCTCAAAAGAAACTGGAAGCAGGAGAAAATTGTACTTTATTTTCTCACTGTGTTTCCCAGTGCCGGTTTGAAGTTCCTGCAGTTTTCACTGTAAAACCGAGTTGGAGCTAGTACCTCCCCATATATGTATATGGAGTGGTTTTGGCAACTTAATAGAAACTTTGTGTTCCCAACAAGCTATGTGAAGGATGGCTTTCACACAGAATTATCTCTCAGAACTGAGCATGTGGGAGTCGTTCGTTCATCTAGCACAAAGGGAACGGGTTGCAGGAGAAACTTTTACTCTTGTTTCTCACTGTGTTTCCTAGTGCCGGTTTGAAGTTACTGCAGTTTTCACTGTAAAAGTGTGTTGGAGCTAGTACCTCCCCATAAATATGTATGGAGTGGAGTATGTAATTGAAAATAATCTTTGTTTTCCAAACAAGCTAGGTGAAGTACGGCTTTCACACAGACTTCTGTCTCAGAACTGAGCATGTGGAGAGTCGTTCGTTCATCTAGCACAAAGGAACTTTTTGCAGGAGAAACTTTTACTCTGGTTTCTCAGGGTGTTTCCTAGTTCAGGATTGAAGTTCCTGAAGTTTTTACTGTAAAACCTAGTTGGAGGTTGTACTTGCCCATATATATGTATGGAGTGGAATATGCAACTGAAAAGAATCTTTTTGTTCCCAACAAGCTAGGTGAAGGACGGCTTTAACACAAACATATCTCTGAGAACTGAGCATGTGGAGAGACGTTCGCTCATCTAGCTCAAAAGAAACTGGAAGCAGGAGAATATTGTACTTTATTTTCTCCCTGTGTTTCCCAGTGCCGGGTTGAAGTTACTGCAGTTTTCACTGTAAAAGTGTGTTGGAGCTAGTACCTCCCCATATATATGTATGTAGTGTAGTATGCAATTGAAAAGAATCTTTGTGTTCCCAACAAGCTAGGTGATTGACGGCTTTAACACAAACATATCTCTGAGAAATGAGCATGTGGGGAGACGTTCGCTCATCAAGCTCAAAGGGAAAGGGAAGCAGGAGAAACTTTTACCCTTGTATCTCAGTGTGTTTCCTATTGCCTGTTTGATGTTCCTGCAGTTTTCACTGTAAAACCGTGTTGGAAATATTACCTCCCCATATATATGTATGAAGTGGAGTTTGCAACTTAAAAGAAACTTTGTGTTCCCAACAAGCTATGTGAAGGACGGCATTCACACACACTTATCTCTCAGAACTGAGCATGTGGAGATTCGTTCGTTCATCTAGCACAAAGGGAACGGTTTGCAGGAGAAACATTTACTCTTGTTTCTCACTGTGTTTCCTAGTGCTGGTTTGAAGTTACTGCAGATTTCACTGTAAAAGTTTGTTGGAGCTAGTACCTCCCCATATATATGTATGGAGTGGAGTATGCAATTGAAATAATCTTTGTTTCCAAACAAGCTTGGTGAAGGGTGGCATTCACACACACTTATCACTCAGAACTGAACATGTGGAGAGTCGTTCGTTCATCTAGCCCAAAGGGAGCAGGTTGCAGGAGAAACTTTTTCTCTGGTTTCTCAGTGTGTTTCCTAGATCAGGTTTGAAGTTCCTAAAGTTTTTACTGTAAAATCGAGTTGGAGGTAATACTTTCCCATATATATGTATGGAGTGGAATATGCAACTGAAAAGAATCTTTGTGTTCCCAACAAGCTAGGTGATGGACGGCTTTAACACAAACATATCTCTGAGAACTGAGCATGTGGACAGACTTTCGCTCATCTAGCTCAAAGGGAAAGGGAAGCAGGGGAAACTTTTACCGTAGTATCTCAGTGTGTTTCCTAGTGCCGGTTTGAAGTTCCTGCAGTTTTCACTGTAAAAGCTTGTTGGAGATATTACCTCCCCATATATATGTATGGAGTGTAGTTTGCAACTTAAAAGAAACTTTGTGTTCCCAACAATCTAGGTGAAGGGCGGCATTCACACACACATATCTCTCAGAACTCAGCATGTGGAGAGTCGTTCGTTCATCTAGCACAAAGGAACGGGTTGCAGGAGAAACTTTTTCTCTGGTTTCTCAGTCTGTTTCCTAGTTCAGTTTTGAAGTTCCTGCAGTTTTTACTGTAATACCGAGTTGGAGCTAGTACTTCCCCATATATATGCATGGAGTGGAATATGCAACTGAAAAGAATCTTTGTGTTCCCAACAAGCTAGGTGAAGGACGGCTTTAACACAAACATATCTCTGAGAACTGAGCATGTGGAGAGACGTTCGCTCATCTAGCTCAAAAGGAACTGGAAGCAGGAGAATATTGTACTTTATTTTCTCACTCTGTTTCCCAGTGCCGGTTTGAAGTTACTGCAGTTTTCACTGTAAAAGTGTGTTGGACCTAGTACCTCCCCATATATATGTATGGAATGGAGTATGTAATTGAAAAGAATCTTTGTGTTCCCAACAAGCTAGGTGATTGACGGCTTTAACACAAACATATCTCTGAGAACTGAGCATGTGGGGAGACTTTCGCTCATCAAGCTCAAAGGGAAAGGGAAGCAGGAGAAACTTTTACCCTTGTATCTCAGTGTGTTTCCTATTGCCAGTTTGAAGTTCCTGCAGTTTTCACTGTAAAACCGTGCTGGAGATATTACCTCCCCATATATATCTATGAAGTGGAGTTTGCAACTTAAAAGAAACTTTGTGTTCCCAACAAGCTAGGTGAAGGACGGATTTAACACAAATATATCTCTGAGAACTAAGCATGTGGAGAGACGTTCGCTCATGTAGCTCAAAAGGAACTGGAAGCAGGAGAAAATTGTACTTTATTTTCTCACTTTGTTTCCCAGTGCCGGTTTGAAGTTTCTGCAATTTTCACTGTAAAACCGAGTTGGAGCTACTACCTCCCCATATATGTATATGGAGTGGTGTTGGCAACTTAAAAGAAACTTTGTGTTCCCAACAAGCTATGTGAAGGACGGCATTCACACACACTTATCTCTCAGAACTGAGCATGTGGAGAGTCGTTCGTTCATCTAGCACAAAGGGAACGGTTTGCAGGAGAAACATTTACTCTTGTTTCTCACTGTGTTTCCTAGTGCTGGTTTGAAGTTACTGCAGTTTTCACTGAAAAAGTGTGTTGGAGCTAGTACCTCCCCATATATATGTATGGAGTGGAGTATGCATTGAAAATAATCTTTGTTTTCCAAACAAGCTAGGTGAAGGACGGCTTTCACACAGACTTCTGTCTCAGAACTGAGCATGTGGAGAGTCGTTCGTTCATCTAGCACAAAGGAACGGGTTGCAGGAGAAACTTTTACTCTGGTTTCTCAGTGTGTTTCCTAGTTCAGGTTTGAAGTTTCTGCAGTTTTTATGGAAAAATTTGTTGGGGATGGTACTTCCCCATATATATGTATGAATTGGTATATGCAACTGAAAAGAATCTTTTTGTTCCCAACAAGCTTGGTGAAGGACGGCTTTAACACAAACATATCTAGGAGAACTTAGCATGTGGAGAGACGTTCGCTCTTCTAGCTCAAAGGGAACGGGAAGCAGGAGAAACTTTTATTCTACAATCTCACTGTGATTCCTAGTGCCGTTTTGAAGTTCCTGCAGTTTTCACTGTAAAACCGTGTTGGAGCTAGTACCTCCCCATATATATTTATGGTGTGGTGTGTGCAACATAAAAATACATTGTGTTCCCAACTAGCTAGGTGAAGGACTGCTTTCACACACACTTATCTCTCAGAATTGAGCATGTGGAGAGTCGTTCGTTCATCAAGCACAAAGTGAACGGGTTGCAGGAGAAACTTTTACTCTTGTTTCTCACTGTGTTTCCTAGTGCCGGTGTGAAGTTACTGCAGATTTCACTGTAAAAGTGTGTTGGAGCTAGTACCTCCCCATATATATGTATGGAGTGGAGTATGCAATTGAAATAATCTTTGTTTCCAAACAAGCTTGGTGAAGGGTGGCATTCACACACACTTATCACTCAGAACTGAGCATGTGGAGTGTCGTTCGTTCATCTAGCCCAAAGGGAGCAGGTTGCAGGAGAAACTTTTTCTCTGGTTTCTCAGTGTGTTTCCTAGATCAGGTATGAAGTTCCTGAAGTTTTTACTGTAAAACCGAGTTGGAGGTAATACTTTCCCATATATATGTATGGAGTGGAATATGCAACTGAAAAGAATGTTTGTGTTTCCAACAAGCTAGGTGATGGACGGCTTTAACACAAACATATCTCTGAGAAGTGAGCATGTGGACAGACTTTCGCTCATCTAGCTCAAAGGGAAAGGGAAGCAGGGGAAACTTTTACCGTTGTATCTCAGTGTGTTTCCTAGTGCCGGTTTGAAGTTCCTGCAGTTTTCACTGTAAAACTTTGTTGGAGATATTACCTCCCCATATATATGTATGGAGTGGAGTTTGCAACTTTAAAGAAACTATGTGTTCCCAACAAGCTAGGTGAAGGACGGCTTTCACACAGACTTCTGTCTCAGAACTGAGCATGAGGAGAGTCGTTCATTCATCTAGCACAAAGGAACGGGTTGCAGGAGAAACTTTTTCTCTGGTTTCTCAGTGTGTTTCCTAGTTCAGTTTTGAAGTCCCTGCAGTTTTTACTGTAATACCGAGTTGGAGCTAGTACTTCCCCATATATATGCATGGAGTGGAATATGCAACTGAAAAGAATCTTTGTGTTCCCAACAAGCTAGGTGAAGGACGGCTTTAACACAAACATATCTCTGAGAACTGAGCATGTGGAGAGACGTTCGCTCATCTAGCTCAAAAGGAACTGGAAGCAGGAGAATATTGTACTTTATTTTCTCACTCTGTTTCCCAGTGCCGGTTTGAAGTTACTGCAGTTTTCACTGTAAAAGTGTGTTGGACCTAGTACCTCCCCATATATATGTATGGAATGGAGTATGTAATTGAAAAGAATCTTTGTGTTCCCAACAAGCTAGGTGATTGACGGCTTTAACACAAACATATCTCTGAGAACTGAGCATGTGGAGAGACTTTCGCTCATCAAGCTCAAAGGGAAAGGGAAGCAGGAGAAACTTTTACCCTTGTATCTCAGTGTGTTTCCTATTGCCAGTTTGAAGTTCCTGCAGTTTTCACTGTAAAACCGTGCTGGAGATATTACCTCCCCATATATATCTATGAAGTGGAGTTTGCAACTTAAAAGAAACTTTGTGTTCCCAACAAGCTAGGTGAAGGGCGGCTTTCACACACACTTTTCTCTCAGAACTCAGCATGTGGAGAGTCCTTCGTTCATCTTGCACAAAGGGAACGGGTTTCAGGAGAAACTTTTACTCTGGTTTCTCAGTGTGTTTCCTAGTTCAGTTTTGAAGTTCCTGCAGTTTTTACTGTAAAACCGAGTTGGAGCTAGTACTTCCCCATATATATATGGAGTGGAATATGCAACTGAAAAGAATCTTTGTGTTCCCAACAAGCTAGGTGAAGGACGGATTTAACACAAACATATCTCTGAGAACTAAGCATGTGGAGAGACGTTCGTTCATGTAGCTCAAAAGGAACTGGAAGCAGGAGAAAATTGTACTTTATTTTCTCACTGTGTTTCCCAGTGCCGGTTTGAAGTTTCTGCAATTTTCACTGTAAAACCGAGTTGGAGCTAGTACCTCCCCATATATGTATATGGAGTGGTGTTGGCAACTTAAAAGTAACTTTGTGTTCCCAACAAGCTATGTGAAGGACGGCATTCACACACACTTATCTCTCAGAACTGAGCATGTGGAGAGTCGTTCGTTCATCTAGCACAAAGGGAACGGCTTGCAGGAGAAACATTTACTCTTGTTTCTCACTGTGTTTCCTAGTGCTGGTTTGAAGTTACTGCAGTTTTCACTGAAAAAGTGTGTTGGAGCTAGTACCTCCCCATATATATGTATGGAGTGGAGTATGCAATTGAAAATAATCTTTGTTTTCCAAACAAGCTAGGTGAAGGACGGCTTTCACACAGACTTCTGTCTCAGAACTGAGCATGTGGAGAGTCGTTCATTCATCTAGCACAAAGGAACGGGTTGCAGGAGAAACTTTTACTCTGGTTTCTCAGTGTGTTTCCTAGTTCAGGTTTGAAGTTTCTGCAGTTTTTTTGGAAAAATTTGTTGGAGCTTGTACTTCCCCATATATATGTATGAATTGGAATATGCAACTGAAAAGAATCTTTTTGTTCCCAACAAGCTTGGTGAAGGACGGCTTTAACACAAACATATCTAGGAGAACTTAGCATGTGGAGAGACGTTCGCTCTTCTAGCTGAAAGGGAACGGGAAGCAGGAGAAACTTTTATTCTACATTCTCACTGTGATTCCTAGTGCCGTTTTGAAGTTCCTGCAGTTTTTACTGTAAAACCGAGTTGGAGGTAATACTTTCCCATATATATGTATGGAGTGGAATATGCAACTGAAAAGAATGTTTGTGTTTCCAAAAAGCTAGGTGATGGACGGCTTTAACACAAACATATCTCTGAGAACTGAGCATGTGGACAGACTTTCGCTCATCTAGCTCAAAAGGAAAGGGAAGCAGGGGAAACTTTTACCGTTGTATCTCAGTGTGTTTCCTAGTGCCGGTTTGAAGTTCCTGCATTTTTCACTGTAAAACCTTGTTGGAGATATTACCTCCCCATATATATGTATGGAGTGGACTTTGCAACTTAAAAGAAACTTTGTGTTCCCAACAAGCTAGGTGAAGGGCGGCATTCACACACACATATCTCTCAGAACTCAGCATGTGGAGAGTCGTTCGTTCATCTAGCACAAAGGAACGGGTTGCAGGAGAAACTTTTACTCTGGTTTCTCAGTGTGTTTCCTAGTTCAGGTTTGAAGTTTCTGCAGTTTTTTTGGAAAAATTTGTTGGAGCTTGTACTTCCCCATATATATGTATGAATTGGAATATGCAACTGAAAAGAATCTTTTTGTTCCCAACAAGCTTGGTGAAGGACGGCTTTAACACAAACATATCTAGGAGAACTTAGCATGTGGAGAGACGTTCGCTCTTCTAGCTCAAAGGGATCGGGAAGCAGGAGAAACTTTTATTCTACATTCTCACTGTGATTCCTAGTGCCGTTTTGAAGTTCCTGCAGTTTTTACTGTAAAACCGAGTTGGAGGTAATACTTTCCCATATATATGTATGGAGTGGAATATGCAACTGAAAAGAATGTTTGTGTTTCCAAAAAGCTAGGTGATGGACGGCTTTAACACAAACATATCTCTGAGAACTGAGCATGTGGACAGACTTTCGCTCATCTAGCTCAAAAGGAAAGGGAAGCAGGGGAAACTTTTACCGTTGTATCTCAGTGTGTTTCCTAGTGCCGGTTTGAAGTTCCTGCATTTTTCACTGTAAAACCTTGTTGGAGATATTACCTCCCCATATATATGTATGGAGTGGACTTTGCAACTTAAAAGAAACTTTGTGTTCCCAACAAGCTAGGTGAAGGGCGGCATTCACACACACATATCTCTCAGAACTCAGCATGTGGAGAGTCGTTCGTTCATCTAGCACAAATGGATAGGGAAGCAGGAGAAACTTTTACTCTGGTTTCTCAGTGTGTTTCCTAGTGCCGGGTTGAAGTTCCTGCAGTTTTCACTGTAAAACAGATTTGGAGCTTGTACCGCCCCATATATATGTATGGAGTGGAGTATGCAATTGAAAAGAATCTTTGTGTTCCAAACAAGGTAGGTGAAGGACGGCTTTCACACCCACTTTTCTCTCAAAACTGAGCATGTAGAGAGTTGTTCGTTCATCTAGCACAAATGGAACGGGTTGCAGGAGAAACGTTTACTCTGGTTTCTCAGTGTGTTTCCTAGTGCCGGTTTGAAGTTCCTGCCGTTTTCACTGTAAAACAGTTTTGGAGATGGTACTTCCCCATATATATGTATGGAGTGGAATTTGCAACTTAAAAGAATCTTTCTGTTCCCAACAATCAATATGAAGGACTTCTTTCACACACACTTATCTCTCAGAACTGAGCATGTGGAGAGTCGTTCATTCATCTAGCACAAAGGGAACGGGTTGCAGGGGAAACTTTTACTCTGGTTTCTCAGTGTGTTTCCTATTTCAGGTTTGAAGTTCCTGCAGTTTTAACTGTAATACCGAGTTGGAGATAGTACTTCCCCATATATACGTATGGAGTGGAATATGCAACTGAAAAGTGTCTTTGTGTTCCCAACATGCTAGGTGAAGTACGGCTTTAACACAAACATATATCTGAGATCTGATCATGTGGAGAGACGTTCGCTCATCTAGCTCAAAGGGAACGGGTAGCAGGAGAATCTTTACACTATTTTCTCACTGTGTTTCCTACTTCCGGTTTGAAGTTCCTGCAGTTTTAACTGTAAAATCGAGTTGGACTAGTACCTCCGAATATATATGTATGTAGTGGAGTATGCAATTGAAAAGAATCTTTGTGTTCCCAACAATCTAGGTGAAGGACGGCTTTCACACACACTTATCTCTCAGAACTGAGCATGTGGAGAGACGTTCGTTCATCAAGCACAAACGGAAAGGGAAACAGGAGAAACTTTTACTCTGGTTTCAGTGTGTTTCCAAGTGCCGGTTTGAAGTTCCTGCAGTTTTCCCTGTAAAACCCTGTTGGAGATATTAATTCCCCATATATATGTATGGAGTGGTTTTTGCAACTTAAAAGAAACTTTGTGTTCCCAACAAGCTAGGTGAAGGACAGCTTTCACACACACTTATCTCTCAGAACTGAGCATGTGGAGAGTCGTTCGTTCATCTAGCACAAAGGGAACGGGTTGCAGGAAACACTTTTACTCTGATATCTATGTGTGTTTCCTAGTTCAGATTTGAAGTTCCTGCAGTTTTCACTGTAAAACCGAGTTGAAGCTAGTACCACCCCATATATATGTATGGAGAGGAGCAGGCAATTGACAAGGATCTTTGTGTTCCCAACAAGCTAGTTGAAGGACGTCTTTCACACAAACATTTCTCTCAGAACTGAGCATGTGGAGAGACTTTCGTTCATCTAGCACAAACGGAAAGGGAAGCAGGAGAAACTTTTACTCTGGTTTCTCAGTGTGTTTTCTAGTGCCAGTTTGAAGTTCCTGTAGTTTTCACTGTAAAATAGAGTTGGAGCTTGTACATCCCCATATATATGTATGGAGTGGTGTATGCAATTGAAAAGAATCATTGTGTTCCCAACAAGCTAGATGAAGGACGGCTTTCACACACAATTTTCTCTCAGAACTGAGCATGTGCAGAGTCGTTCGTTCATCTAGCACAATGGGAACGGGTTGCAGGAGAAACTTTTACTCTGGTTTCTCAGTGTGTTTCCTAGTGCCGGTTTGAAGTTCCTGCAGTTTTCACTGTAAAACAGTTTTGGAGAAGGTACCTCTCCATACATATGTATGGAGTGGAAATTGCAACTTAAAAGAAACTTTGTGTTCCCAACAAGCTAGGTGAAGGACTTCTTTCACACACACTTATCTCTCAGAACTGAGCATGTGGAGAGTCGTTCGTTCTTCTAGCACAAAGGGAACGGGTTGCAGGGGAAACTTTTACTCTGGTTTCTCAGTGTGTTTCCTAGTTCAGGTTTGAAGTTCCTGCAGTTTTAACTGTAATACCGAGTTGGAGATAGTACTTCCCCATATATACGTATGGAGAGGAATATGCAACTGAAAAGTATCTTTGTGTTCCCAACATGCAAGGTGAAGGAGGGCTTTAACACAAATATATCTCTGAGAACTGAGCATGTGGAGAGACGTTCGCTCATCTAGCTCAAAGGGAACGGGTAGCAGGAGAATCTTTACACTATTTTCTCACTGTGTTTCCTAATTCCTGTTTGAAGTTCCTGCATTTTTCACTGTAAAACCGAGGTGGAGCTAGTACCTCCGAATATATATGTATGTAGTGGAGTATGCAATTGAAAAGAATCTTAGTGTTCCCAACAATATAGGTGAATGACGGCTTTCACACACACTTATCACTCAGAACTGAGCATGTGGAGAGTTGTTCGTTCATCTAGCCCAAATGGAGCGGGTTGCAGGAGAAACTAATACTCTGTTTTCTCAGTGTGTTTCCTAGTGCCGGTTTGAAGTTCCTGCAGTTTTCACTTTAAAATTTTTTTGTAGATAGTACCTCCACATATATATTTTTGGAGTGAGTTTGCAACTTAAAAGAAACTTTTTTTTCCCAATAAGCTAGGTGAAGGACGGCATTCACACGCACTTCTCTCTCAGAAATGAACACGTGGAGAGTTGTTCGTTCATTTAGCACAAAGGGAACGGGTTGCAGGGGAAACTTTTACTCTTGTTTCTCACTGTGTTTCCTTCAGCCGGTTTGAAGTTCCTGCAGTTTTCACTGTAAAACAGAGTTGGAGCTACTACCTCCCCATATATATGTATGGAATGGTGTTTGCAACTTAAAATAAACTTTGTGTTCCCAACAAGCTAGGTGAAGGACGGCTTTCACACAAACTTATCTCTCAGAACTGAGCATGTGGAGAGACGTTCGTTCATTTAGCACAAACGGAAAGGGAAGCAGGAGAAACTTTTACTCTGGTTTCACTGTGTTTCCTAGTGCCGGTTTGAAGTTCCTGCAGTTTTCACTGTAAAACAGTGTTGGAGATTGTACCTCCCCATATATATGTATGGAGTGGAATTTGCAACTTTAAAGTAACTTTGTGTTCCCAACAAACTAGGTGAAGGACGTCTTCACACACACTTATCACTCAGAACTGAGCCTGTGTAGATTCGTTCGTTCATCTAGCACAAAGGAACTGGTTTCAGGAGAAACTTTTACTCTGGTTTCAGTGAGTTTCCTAGTGCGGGTTTGAAATTCCTGCAGTTTTCACTGTAAAACCGTGTTGGAGTTGGTACCTCCCCATATATATATGGATTGGAGTTTGCATCTTAAAAGAAACTTTGTGTTCCCAACAAGCTAGGTGAAGGACGGCTTTCACACGCACTTCTCTCTCACAACTGAGCATGTGGAGAGTTGTTCGTTCATCTAGCACAAAGGGAACGTGTTGCAGGAGAAACTTTTACTCTTGTTTCTAAATGCGTTTCCTATTGCTGGTTTGAAGTTCCTGCAGATTTCACTGTAAAACAGTTTTGGAGCAAGTACCTCCCCATATATTTTTATGGAGTAGTGTTTGCAAATTAAAAGAAACTTTGTGTTCCCAACAAGCTAGGTGAAGGACGGCTTTCACACACAATTATCTCTCAGAAATGAGCATGTGGAGGGTCGTTCGTTCATCTAGCATAAAGAGAACGGGTTGCAGGAGAAACTTTTACTCTTGTTTCTCAGTGTGTTTCCTAGTTCAGGGTTATATTTCCTGCAGTTTTCACTGTAATACCGAGTTGGAGAAAGTATTTCTCCATATATATGTACGGAGTGGTATATGCAACTGAAAAGTATCTTTGTGTTCCCAACATGCTAGTTGAAGGACGGCTTTAACCCAAACATATCTCTGAGAACTGAGCATGTGGAGAGACGTTCGCTCATCTAGCTCAAATGGAACGGGAAGCAGGAAATTTTTTACTGTATTTTCTCACTTTGTTTCCTACTGCCGTTTTAAAGTTCCTGCAGTTTTCACTGTAAAACATTGTTGGAGATTGTACCTCCCCATATATATGTATGGAGTGGTGTTTGCAACTTAAAAGTAACTTTGTGTTCCCAACAAACAAGTTGATGGGCGGCTTCACACACATATCTCACTCAGAACTGAGCATGTGTAGAGTCGTTCGTTCCTCTAGCACAAAAGGAACTGCTTGCAGGAGAAACTTTTACTCTTGTTTCTCAGTGTATTTCCTAGTGCTGGTTTGAAATTCCTGCAGTTTTCACTGTAAAACCTACTTGGAGCTAGTACCTCCGAATATATATGTATGGTGTGGAGTATGCAATTGAAAAGAATCTTTGTGTTCCCAACAATCTAGTTGAAGGACGGCTTTCACACACACTTATTTCTCAGAACTGAGCATGTGGAGAGACGTTCGTTCATCTAGCATAAATGGAACGGTTTGCAGGAGAAACTGTTACTCTTGTTACTCCCTGTGTTTCCTAGTGCCTTTTTGAAGTTTCTGCATATTTCATTGTAAAACCGAGTTGGAGCTAGTACCTCCCCATATATATGTATGGAGTGGTGCTTGCTAGTTAAAATAAACTTTGTGTTCCCAACAAGCTAGTTGAAGGACGGCTTTAACACACACTTATCCCTCAGAACTTAACATATGGAGAGTCGTTCGTTCATTAAGCAAAAAGGGAATGGGTTGCTGGAGGAACTTTTACTCTGGTTTCTCAGTGTGTTTCCTAGTTCAGGTTTGAATTTCCTGCAGTTTTCACTGTATAAACGAGTTGGAACTAGTACCACTGGATATATATGTATGGAATGCTGTATGCAATTGAAAAGAATCTTTGTGTTCCCAACAAGCTAGGTGAAGGACGGCTTTCACACACACTTATCTCTCTGAACTGATCATGTGGAGAGACTTTCGTTCATCTAGCACAAACGTTAATGGACGCAGGAGAATCTTTTACTCTGGTTTCAGTGTGTTTCCTAGTGCCGGTTTGAAGTTCCTGCAGTTTTCACTGTAAAACCGTGTTGGAGATGGTACATCCCCATATATATGAATGGAGTGGAATTTGCTACTTAAAAGAAAATTTGTGTTCCCAACAAGCTAGGTGAAGGACGGCTTTCACAGGCACTTTTCTCTCAGAACTGACAATGTGGAGAGTCGTTCGTTCATCTAGCACAAATGGAACGGGTTGCAGGAGAAACTTTTACTCTGGTTTCTCAGTGTGTTTTCTAGTTCAGGTTTGAAGTTTCTGCAGTTTTTACTGTGAAACCGACTTGGAGATATTACCTCCCCATATATGAATATGGAGTGGAATATGCAACTGGAAAGAATCTTTGTGTTCCCAACATGCTATGTGAATGAAGGCTTTAACACAAACATATCTCTGAGAAATGAGCATGTGGAGAGACGTTCGTTCATCTAGCTCAAAGGAAACGGGAAACAGGAGAATATTTTACTCTATTTTCTCAACTTGTTTCCTAGTGCCGGTTAGATGTTCCTGCAGTTTTCACTATAAAACCGAGTTGGAGCTAGTATCTCCCCATATATATGTATGGACTGGTGTTTGCAACTTAAAAGAAACTTTGTGTTCTCAACAAGCAAGTTGAAGTACGGCTTTCACACACACTTATCACTCAGAACTGAGCATGAGGAGAGTCGTTCGTTCACCTAGCACAAAAGGAACGGGTTGCAGGAGAAACTTTTACACTGGTTTCTCAGTGTGTTTCCTAGTTCAGGTTTGAAGTTCCTGCAGTTTTTACTGTAAAACCGAGTTGGAGCTAGTACATCCCCATATATATGTATGGAGTGGAATATGCAACTGAAAAGAATCTTTGTGTTCCCAACAAGCTAGGTGAAGGACGGCTTTAACACAAACATATCTCTGAGAACTGAGCATGTGGAGAGACTTTCGCTCATCTAGCTCAATGGGAACGGGAAGCAGGAGAAACTTTTACCCTTGTATCTCACTGTGTTTCCTAGTGCCGGTTTGAAGTTCCTGCAGGGTTCACTGTAATAGTGAGTTGGAGCTAGTATCACACCATATATATGTATGGAGTGGAGTATGCAATTGAAAAGAATCTTTGTGTTCCCAACAAGCTAGGTGAAGGACGGCTTTCACAAAAAATTTTCTCTCAGACCTGAGCATGTGGAGAGACGTTCATTTATCTAGCACAAACGGAAATGGAAGCTGGAGAAACTTTTACTCTGGTTTCTCAGTGTGTTTCCTAGTGCCGGTTTGAAGTTCCTGCAATTTTCACTGTAAAACCGTTTTGGAGATTGTACCTACCCATATATATGTATGGAAAGGAGTTTGCAAATTAAAGAAAGTTTGTGTTCCCAACAAGCTATGTGAAGGACGGCTTTCACACACACTTCTCTCTCAGAACTGAGCATGTGGAGAGTCGTTCGTTCATCTAGCAAAAAAGGGAACGGGTTGCAGGAGAAACTTTTACTCTGGTTTCTCAGGGTGTTTCCTAGTGCCGGTTTGAAGTTCCTGCAGTTTTTACTGTAAAACCGAGTTGGAGCTAGTACTTCCCCATATATATGTATGGAGTGGAGTTTGCATCTTAAAAGAAACTTTGTGTTCCCAACAAGCTAAGTGAAGGACGGCTTTCACAAGCACTTCTCTCTCAGAACTGAGCATGGGGAGAGTTGTTCGTTCATCTAGCACAAAGGGAACGGGTGGCAGGAGAAACTTTTACTCTTATTTCTCCCTGTGTTTCCTAGTGCCTTAATGAAGTTCCTGCAGTTTTCACTGTAAAACCGAGTTAGAGCTAGTACATCCCCATATATATGTATGGAGTGATGTTTGCTACTTAAAATAAACTTTGTGTTCCCAACAAGCTAGGTGAAGGACGGCTTAACACACACATATCTCTCAGAACTTAGCATATGGAAAGTCGTTCGTTCATCTAGCACAAAGGAAACGGGTGGCAGGAGAAATATTTACTCTGGTTTCTCAGTTTGTTTCCTAGTTCAGGTTTGAATTTCCTGCAGTTTTCACTGTAAAACCGAGTTGGAGCTAGTACCTCCGAATATATATGTATGGAATGGTGTATGCAATTGAAAAGAATCTTTGTGTTCCCAACAAGCTTTGTGAAAGACGGCTTTCACACACAATTATCTCTCAGAACTGAGCATGTGGAGAGACTTTCGTTCATCTAGCACAAACGGAAAGGGACGCAGGAGAATCTTTTACTCTGGTTTCAGTGTGTTTCCTAGTGCCGGTTTGAAGTTCCTGCAGTTTTCACTGTAAAACCGTGCTGGAGATGGTACCTCCCCATATATATGTATTGGGTGGAGTTTGCTACTTAAAAGAAATTTTGTGTTCCCAACAAGCTAGGTGAAGGACGGCATTCACACGCACATTTCTCTCAGAACTGACAATGTGGAGAGTCGTTCGTTCATCTAGCACAAAGGGAACGGGTTGCAGGACAAACTTTTACTCTGGTTTCTCAGGGTTTTTCCTAGTTCAGGTTTTAAGTTCCTGCAGTTTTCACTGTGAAACCGACTTGGAGATATTACCTCCCCATATATATGTATGGAGTGGAATATTCTACTGGAAAGAATCTTTGTGTCCCCAACATGCTAGGTGAATGAAGGCTTTAACACAAACATATCTCTGAGAACTGAGCATGTGGAGAGACGTTCGTTCATCTAGCTCAAAGGGAACGGAAAGCAGGAGAATATTTTACTCTACTTTCTCACTGTGTTTCCTAGTGCCGGTTTGAAGTTCCTGCAGTTTTCACTCTAAAACCGTGTTGGAGCAAGTACCTCCCTATATATATGTATGGAGTGGTGTTTGCAACTTAAAAGAAACTTTGTGTTCCCAACAAGCTAGTTGAAGGGCGGCATTCACACACACATATCTCTCAGAACTGAGCATGTGGAGAGTCGTTCGTTCATCTAGCACAATGGGAAAGTGTTGCAGTAGAAACTTTTATTCTGGTTTCTCAGTGTGTTTCCTAGTTAAGGTATGAAGTTCCTGCAGTTTTCACTGTAAAATCGAGTTGGAGCTAGAACTTCCCCATATATATGTATGGATTGGAATATGCAACCTAAAAGATTCTTTGTGTTCCCAACAAGCTAGTTGAAGTACGGCTTTAGCACAAACATATCTCTGAGAACTGAGCATGAGGAGAGACGTTCGCTCATCTAGCTCAAAGGGACCTGGAAGCAGGAGAAATTTTTACTCTATTTTCTCACTGTGTTTCCTAGTGCCGGTTTGAAGTTCCTGCAGTTTTCAATGTAAAACCGAGTTGGAGCTAGTACCTCCCCATATACATGTATGGAGTGCTGTTTGCAACTTAAAAAAAAATTGTGTTCCCAACTACCTAGGTGAAGGACGGCTTTCACACACACTTATCTCTCAGAATTGAGCATGTGGATAGTCGTTCGTTCATCTAGCACAAAGGGAACGGGATGAAGGAGAAACTTATAACCTTGTTTCTAACTGAGTTTCCTAGTGCCGGTTTGAAATTCCTGCTGTTTCACTGTAAAAGCGAGTTGGAGCTAGTACCTCCCCAAATATATGTATGGAGTGGAGTATGCAATTGAAAAAAATCTTTGTGTTCCCAAGAAGCTAGTTGAAATACGGCTTTAACACACACTTATCTCTCAGAACAGAGCATGTGGATAGTCGTTCGTTCATCTAGCACAAAGGGAACGGGATGCCGGAGAAACTTATAACCTTGTTTCTCACTGAGTTTCCTAGTGCCGGTTTGAAGTTCCTGCTGTTTTCACTGTAAAAGCGAGTTGGAGCTAGTACCTCCCCATATATATGTATGGAGTGGAGTATGCAATTGAAAAGAACATTTGTGTTCCCAACAAGCTAGTTGAAAAACGGCTTTAACACACACTTATCTCTCAGAACAGAGCATGTGGAGAGACTTTCGCTCATCTAGCTCAAAGTGAACGGTAAGCAGGGGAATCTTTTACTCTATTTTCTCACTGTGTTTCCTAGTGCCGGTTTGAGTTTCCTGCAGTTTTCACTGTAAAACCGAGTTGGAGCAAGTACCTCCCCATATATATGTATGGAGTGGTGTTTGCTAGTTAAAATAAACTTTGTGTTCCCAACAAGCTAGGTGAAGGACGGATTTATCACACACTTATCTCTCAGAAATTAGCATATGGAGAGTCGTTCGTTCATCAAGCACAAAGGGAATGGGTTGCTGGAGAAAGTTTTACTCTGGTTTCTCAGTGTGTTTCCTAGTTTAGGTTTGAAGTTTCTGCAGTTTTCACTGTGAAACCGACTCGGAGATCTTACCTCCCCATATATGTGTATGGAGTGTAATATGCAACTGGAAAGAATCTTTGTGTTCCCAACATGCTAGGTGAATGAAGGCTTTAGCACAAACATATCTCTGAGAAATGAGCATGTGGAGAGACGTTCGTTCATCTAGCTCAAAGGGAACGGGAAGCAGGAGGATATTTTACTCTATTTTCTCAACGTGTTTCCTAGTGCCGGTTTGATGTTCCTTCAATTTTCACTATAAAAACTAGTTGGAGCTAGTACCTCCCAATATATATGTATGGACTGGTGTTTGCAAGTTAAAAGAAACTTTGTGTTCTCAACAAGCTAGTTGAAGTACGGCTTTCACACACACTTATCACTCAGAACTGAGCATGTGGAGAGTCGTTCGTTCACCTAGCACAAAAGGAACGGGTTGCAGGAGAAACTTTTACTCTGGTTTCTCAGTGTGTTTCCTAGTTCAGGTTTGAAGTTCCTGCAGTTTTTACTGTAAAACCGAGTTGGAGCTAGTACATCCCCATATATATGTATGGAGTGGAATATGCAACTGAAAAGAATCTTTGTGTTCCCAACAAGCTAGGTGAAGGACGGCTTTAAAAAAAACATATCTCTGAGAACTGAGCATGTGGAGAGACTTTCGCTCATCTAGCTCAATGGGAACGGGAAGCAGGAGAAACTTTTACCCTTGTATCTCACTGTGTTTCCTAGTGCCGGTTTGAAGTTCCTGCAGGTTTCACTGTAATAGTGAGTTGGAGCTAGTACCACACCATATATATGTATGGAGTGGAGTATGCAATTGAAAAGAATCTTTGTGTTCCCAACAAGCTAGGTGAAGGACGGCTTTCACAAAAAATTTTCTCTCAGACCTGAGCATGTGGAGAGACGTTCATTTATCTAGCACAAACGGAAATGGAAGCAGGAGAAACTTTTACTCTGGTTTCTCAGTGTGTTTCCTAGTGCCGGTTTGAAGTTCCTGCAATTTTCACTGTAAAACCGTTTTGGAGATTGTACCTCCCCATATATATGTATGGAAAGGAGTTTGCAAATTAAAAGAAAGTTTGTGTTCCCAACAAGCTATGTGAAGGACGGCTTTCACACACACTTCTCTCTCAGAACTGAGCATGTGGAGAGTCGTTCGTTCATCTACCAAAAAAGGGAACGTGTTGCAGGAGAAACTTTTACACTGGTTTCTCAGGGTGTTTCCTAGTGCCGGTTTGAAGTTCCTGCAGTTTTTACTGTAAAACCGAGTTGGAGATAGTACTTCCCCATATTTATTTATGGAGTGGAATATGCAACTGTAAAGAATCTTTGTGTTCTCAACAAGCTAGGTGAAGGATGGCTTTAACACAAATATATATCTGAGAACTGAGCATGTGGAGAGACTTTCGCTCATCTAGCTCAAAGGGAACTGGAAGCAGGAGAAACATTTACTCTATTTTCTCACTGTGTTTCCTAGTGCCGGTTTGAAGTTCCTGCAGATTTCACTGTAAAACCGAGTTGGAGCTAGTACCTCCCCATATATATGTATGGAGTGGAGTATGCAATTGGAAAGAATCTTTGTGTTCCCAACAAGCTAGGTGAAAGATGGCGTTCACACACACTTATCTCTCAGAACTGAGCATGTAGAGAGACGTTCGTTCATCTAGCACAAAGGGAAAGGGTTGCAGGGAAACGTTTACTCTGGTTTCTCAGTGTGTTTCCTAGTTCATGTATGAAGTTCCTTCAGTTTTCACTCTAAAACCGAGTTGGAGCTAGTACCTCCGAATAATTATGTATGGTTTGGAGTATGCAATTGAAAAGAATCTTTGTGTTCCCAAAAAGCTAGGTGAAGGACTTCTTTAACACACACTTATTTCTCAGAACTGAGCATGTGGAGAGGCGTTCTTTCATCTAGCACAAACTGAAAGGGAAGCAGGAGAATCTTTTACTCTGGTTTCAGTGTGTTTCCTAGTGCCGGTTTGAATTTCATGCAGCTTTCACTGTAAAATAATTTTGGAGATGTTACCTTCCCATATATATGTATGGAGTGGAGTTTGCATCTTAAAAGAAACTTTGTGTTCCCAACAAGCTAGGTGAAGGACGGCTTTCACAAGCACTTCTCTCTCAGAACTGAGCATGTGGAGAGTTGTTCGTTCATCTAGCACAAAGGGAACGTTTGGCAGGAGAAACTTTTACTCTGGTTTCTCAGTTTGTTTCCTAGTGCCTTTATGAAGTTCCTGCAGATTTCAATGTAAAACCGAGTTGGAGCTAGTACGTACCCATATATATGTAAGGAGTGATGTTTGCTACTTAAAATAAACTTTGTGTTCCCAACAAGCTAGGTAAAGGACGGCTTTAACACACACATATCTCTCAGAACTGAGCATGTGGAGAGTCGTTCGTTCATCTAGCAAAAAAGGGAACGGGTTGCAGGAGAAACTTTTACTCTGGTTTCTCAGGGTGTTTCCTAGTGCCGGTTTGAAGTTCCTGCAGTTTTTACTGTAAAACCGAGTTGGAGCTAGTACTTTCCCATATATATGTATGGAGTGGAATATGCAACTGTAAAGAATCTTTGTGTTCTCAACAAGCTAGGTGAAGGACGGCTTTAACACAAAAATATATCTGAGAACTGAGCATGTGGAGAGACTTTCGCTCATCTAGCTCAAAGGGAAGTGGAAGCAGGAGAAACATTTACTCTATTTTCTCACTGTGTTTCCTAGTGCCGGTTTGAAGTTCCTGCAGTTTTCACTGTAAAACCGAGTTGGAGCTAGTACCTCCCCATATATATGTATGGAGTGGAGTATGCAATTGAAAAGAATCTTTGTGTTCCCAACAAGCTAGGTGAAAGACGGCGTTCACACACACTTATCTCTCAGGACTGAGCATGTAGAGAGACGTTCGTTCATCTAGCACAAAGGAACGGGTTGCAGGGATACATTTACTCTGGTTTCTCAGTGTGTTTCCTAGTTCATGTATGAAGTTCCTTCATTTTTCACTCTAAAACCGAGTTGGAGCTAGTACCTCCGAATAATTATGTATGGTTGGAGTATGCAATTGAAAAGAATCTTTGTGTTCCCAAAAAGCTAGGTGAAGGACGTCTTTAACACACACTTATTTCTCAGAACTGAGCATGTGGAGAGGCGTTCTTTCATCTAGCACAAACGGAAAGGGAAGCAGGAGAATCTTTTACTCTGGTTTCAGTGTGTTTCCTAGTGCCGGTTTGAATTTCATGCAGTTTTCACTGTAAAATAATTTTGGAGATGGTACCTTCCCATATATATGTATGGAGTGAAGTTTGCATCTTAAAAGAAACTTTGTGTTCCCAACAAGCTAGGTGAAGGACTTCTTTAACACACACTTATTTCTCAGAACTGAGCATGTGGAGAGTTGTTCGTTCATCTAGCACAAAGGGAACGATTGGCAGGAGAAACTTTTACTCGGGTTTCTCAGTTTGTTTCCTAGTGCCTTTATGAAGTTCCTGCAGATTTCAATGTAAAACTGAGTTGGAGCTAGTACCTCCCCATTTATATGTATGGAGTGATGTTTGCTACTCTAAATAAACTTTGTGTTCCCAACAAGCTAGGTAAAGGACGGCTTTAACACACACATATCTCTCAGAACTTAGCATATATAGAGTCGTTCGTTCATCTAGCACAAAGGGAACGGGTGGCAGGAGAAATTTTACTCTGGTTTCTCAGTTTGATTCCTAGTTCAGGTTTGAATTTCCTGCAGTTTTCACTGTAAAAACGAGTTGGAGCTAGTACCTCCGAATATATATGTATGGAATGGTGTATGCAATTGAAAAGAATCTTTGTGTTCCCAACAAGCTATGTGAAGGACGACTTTCACACACAAATATCTCTCTGAACTGAGCATGTGGAGGGACTTTCGTTCATCTAGCACAAACGGAAAGGGACGCAGGAGAATCTTTTACTCTGGTTTCAGTGTGTTTCCTAGTGCCGGTTTGAAGTTCCTGCAGTTTTCACTGTAAAACCGTGTTGGAGATGGTACCTCCCCATATATATGTATGGAGTGGAGTTTGCTACTTAAAAGAAATTTTGTGTTCCTAACAAGCTAGGTGAAGGACGGCTTTCACACGCACTTTTCTCTCAGAACTGACAATGTGGAGAGTCGTTCGTTCATCTAGCACAAAGGGAACGGGTTGCAGGACAAACTTTTACTCTGGTTTCTCAGGGTGTTTCCTAGTTCAGGTTTGAAGTTCCTGCAGTTTTCACTGTGAAACCGACTTGGAGATATTACCACCCCATATATATGTATGGAGTTGAATATTCTACTGTAAAGAATCTTTGTGTTCCCAACATACTAGGTGAATGAAGGCTTTAAAACAAACATATCTCTGAGAACTGAGCATGTGGAGAGACTTTCGTTCAGCTAGCTCAAAGGGAACGGGAAGCTGGAGAATATTTTACTCTATTTTCTCAATGTGTTTCCTAGTGCCGGTTTGATGTTCCTGCAGTTTTCACTGTAATAGTGTGTTGGAACTAGTACCTCCCCATATATATGTATGGAGTGGTGTTTGCAACTTAAAAGAAACTTTGTGTTCCCAACAAGCTAGTTGAAGTACGGCTTTCACACACACTTATCACTCAGAACTGAGCATTTGGATAGTCGTTCGTTCACCTAGTACAAAGGGAACGGGTTGCAGGAGAAACTTTTACTCTGGTTTCTCAGTGTGTTTCCTAGTTCAGGTTTGAAGTTCCTGCAGTTTTTACTGTAAAACCGAGTTGGAGCTAGTATATCCCCATATATATGTATGGAGTGGAATATGCAACTTAAAAGAATCTTTGTGTTCCCAAAAAGCTAGGTGAAGGACGGCTTTAACACAAACATATCTCTGAGAAGTGAGCATGTGGAGAGACTTTCGCTCATCTAGCTCAATGGGAACGGGAAGCAGGAGAAACTTTCACCCTTGTATCTCACTGTGTTTCCAAGTGCGGGTTTGAATTTCCTGCAGTTTTCACTGTAATAGTGAGTTGGAGCTAGTACCTCCCCATATATATGTATGGAATGGAGTATGCAATTGAAAAGAATCTTTGTGTTCCCAACAAGCTAGATGAAGGACGGCTTTCATAAAAATTTTCTCTCAGAACTGAGCATGTGGAGAGACGTTCGTTCATCTAGCACAAACGGAAAGGGAAGCAGGAAAAACTTTTACTCTGGTTTCTCAGGGTGTTTCGTAGTTCAGGTTTGAAGTTCCTGCATTTTTTACTGTAAAACCGAGTTGGAGCTAGTACTTCCCCATATATATGTATGGAGTGTTATATGCAACTGAAAAGAACCTTTGTGTTCCCAACAAGCTAGGTGAAGGACGGCTTTAACACAAAAATATATCTGAGAACTGAGCATGTGGAGAGACTTTCGCTCATCTAGCTCAAAGCGAACTGGAAGCAGGAGATCTTTTACTCTATTTTCTCACTGTGTTTCCTAGTGCCGGTTTGAAGTTCCTGCAGTTTTCACTGTAAAACCGAGTTGGAGCAAGTACCTCCCCATATATATGTATGAAGTGGTGTTTGCAACTTAAAAGAAACTTTGTGTTCCCAACAAGCTAGGTGAATGACGGCATTCACACACACATATCTCTCAGAACTGAGCATGTGGAGAGTCGTTAGTTCATCTATCACAATGGGAAAGGGTTGCAGTAGAAACTTTTACTCTGGTTTCTCAGTGTGTTTCCTAGTTAAGGTTTGAAGTTCCTGCAGTTTTCACTGTAAAATCGAGTTGGAGCTAGAACTTCCCCATATATATGTATGGATTGGAATATGCAACCTAAAAGATTCTTTGTGTTCCCAACAAGCTAGGTGAAGTACGGCTTTAGCACAAACATATCTCTGAGAAATGAGCATGAGGAGAGACGTTCGCTCATCTAGCTCAAAGGGAACTGGAAGCAGGAGAAATTTTTACTGTATTTTCTCACTGTGTTTCCTAGTGCCAGTTTGAAGTTCCTGCAGTTTTCAATGTAAAACCGAGTTGGAGCTAGTACCTCCCCATATATATGTATGGAGTGCTGTTTGCAACTTAAAAAAAAATTGTGTTCCCAACTAGCTAGGTGAAGGACGGCTTTCACACACACTTATCTCTCAGAATTGTGCATGTGGAGAGTCGTTCGTTCATGTAGCACAAAGGGAACAGGTTGCAGGAAAAACTTTTACTCTGGTTTCTCAATGTGTTTCCTAGTTCAGGTTTGAAGTTCCTGCAGTTTTCACTGTAAAACCGAGTTGAAGCTAGTACCTCCCCTTATATATGTATGAAGTGGAGTATGCAATTGACAAGTATCTTTGTGTTCCCAACAAGCTAGGTGAAGGACGGCTTTCACACAAACTTATCTCTCAGAACTGAGCATGTGGATAGTCGTTCGTTCATCTAGCACAAAGGGAACGGGATGCAGGAGAAACTTATACCCTTGTTTCTCACTGAGGTTCCTAGTGCCCGTTTGAAGTTCCTGCTGTTTTCACTGTAAAAGCGAGTTGGAGCTAGTACCTCACCATATAATTGTATGGATTGGAGTATGCAATTGAAAAGAATCTTTGTGTTCCCAACAAGCTAGTTGAAATACGGCTTTAACACACATTTATCTCTCAGAACAGAGCATGTGGAGAGACTTTCGCTCATCTAGCTCAAAGGAAACGGTAAGCAGGGGAATCTTTTACTCTATTTTCTCAATGTTTTTCCTAGTGCCGGTTTGAATTTACTGCAGTTTTCACTGTAAAACCGAGTTGGAGCAAGTACCCCCCCATATATATGTATGGAGTGGTGTTTGCAACTTAAAAGAAACTTTGTGTTCCAAAAAGCTAGGTGAAGGACAGCATTCACACACACATATCTCTCAGAACTGAGCATGTGGAGAGACGTTCGTTCATCTAGCACAAAGGGAACGGGTTGCAGGAGAAACTTTTACTCTGGTTTCTCAATGTGTTTCCTAGTTCAGGTTGGAAGTTCCTGCAGTTTTCACTGTAAAACCGAGTTGGTGCTAGTACCTCCCAATATATATGTATGGAGTAGAGTTTGCAACTGAAAAGTATCTTTGTGTTGCCAACAAGCTAGGTGTAGGACGGCTTTCACACACACTTATCTCTGAACTGAGCATGTGGAGAGACGTTCGTTCATCAAGCACAAACGGAAAGGGAAGCAAGAGAATCTTTTACTCTTTTATCTCACTGTGCTTCCTAGTGCTGGTTTCAAGTTCCTGCAGTTTTCACTGTAAAAGTGAGTTGGAGCTAGATCCTCCCCATAGATATATATGAAGTGGAGTACGCAATTGAAAAGAATCTTAGTGTTCTCAACAAGCTAGGTGAAGGACGGCTTTCACACACACTTATCTCTCAGAACTGAGCATGTGGAGAGTCGTTCGTTCATCTAGCACAAAGGGAACGGTTTGCAGGAGAAACTTTTCTCTTGTTTCTCACTTAGTTTCCTAGTGCCGGTTTGAAGTTCCTGCAGTTTTCACTGTAAAAGCGAGTTGGAACTAGTACCTCCCCATATATATGTATGGATTGGAGTATGCAATTGAAAAGAATCTTTGTGTTCCCAACAAGCTAGGTGAAGTGCGGCTTTAACACACACTTATCTCTCAGAACAGAACATGTGGAGTGACGTTCGTTCATCTAGCACAAACGGAAAGGGAAATAGGAGAAACTTTTACTCTGGTTTCTCAGTGTGTTTCCTAGTGCCGGTTTGAATTTCCTGCAGTTTTCATTTTTAAACCGTGTTGGAGATGGTACCTCACCATATATATGTATGGAGTGGAGTTTGCATCTTAAAAGAAACTTTCTGTTCCCAACAAGCTAGGTGAAAGTCGGCTTTCACACAAACTTATCTCTCAGAACTGAGCATGTGGAGAGTCATTCGTTCATCTAGCACAAAGGGAACGGGTTGCAGGAGAAACTTTTACTCTGGTTTCTCAGTGTGTTTCCTAGTTCAGGTTTGAAGTTCCTGCAGTTTTCACTGTAAAATCGAGTTGGGGCTAGTACTTCCCCATATATATGTGTGGAGTGGTGTTTGCAAATTAAAAGAAACTTTGTGTTCCCAACAAGCTCGGTGAAAGACGGCTTTCACACACATTTATCTCTCAGAAATGAGCATGTGGAGAGACGTTCGTTCATCTAGCATATACGTAAATTGAAGCAGGTGAAACTTTTACTCTGGTTTCTCAGTGTGTTTCCTAGTTCAGGTTTGAAGTTCCTGCAGTTTTCACTGTAAAACCGAGTTGGGGCTAGTTCTTCCCCATATATATGTATGGTGTGGAATATGCAACTGAAAAGAATCTTTGTGCTCCCAACATGCTTGTTGAAGGACGGCTTTAACACAAAAATATATCTGAGAACTGAGCATGTGGAGAGACATTCGTTCATCTAGCTCAAAAGGAACGGGAAGCAGGAGAATCTTTTACTCTGGTTTCAGTGTCTTTCCCAGGGCCGGTTTGATGTTCCTGCAGTTTTCAGTGTAAAATCGTGTTGGAGATGGTCCCTCCCCATATATATGTATGGAGTGGAGTTTGCAACTTAAAGAAACTTTGTGTTCACAACAAGCTAGGTGAAGGATGGCTTTCACACGCACATCTCTCTCAGAACTGAGCATTTGGAGAGTTGTTCGTTCATCTAGCACAAAGGGAACGGGTTGCATGAGAAACTTTTTCTCTTGTATCTCACTGTGTTTCCTAGTGCCGGTTTGAAGTTCCTGCAGTTTTCAATGTAAAACCGAGTTGGAGCTAGTACCTCCCCATATATATGTATGGAGTGGTGTTTGCAAATTAAAAGAAACTTTGTGTTCCCAACAAGCTGGGTGAAGTACGGCTTTCACACACACTTATCTCTGAAATGAGCATGTGGAGAGACGTTCGTTCACCTAGCACATACGGAAAGTGAAGCAGGTGAAACTTTTACTCTGGTTTCTCAGTGTGTTTCATAGTTCAGGTTTGATGTTCCTGCATTTTTCACTGTAAAACCGAGTTGGAGATAGTACTTCCCCATATATATGTATGGAGTGGAATATGCAACTGAAAAGAAACTTTGTGTTCCCAACAAGCTAGGTGAAGGACGGATTTCACACACACTTATCTTTCAGGAGTGAGCATGTGGAGAGTCGTTCGTTCATCTAGCACAAAGGGAACGGTTTGCAGGAGAAACATTTATTCTGGTTTCTCAGTGTGTTTCCTACTTCAGGTTTGAAGTTCCTGCAGTTTTCACTTTTATACCGAGTTGGAGATAGTACTTCCCCATATATAAGTATGGAGTTGAATATGCAACTGAAAAGTATCTTTGTGTTTCTAACATACTAGTTGAAGGACGGCTTTAAATCAAAGATATCACTGAGAACTGAGGATGTGGAGAGATGTTCGCTCATCTAGCTCAAACGGAACGGGAATCAGGAGAATTTTTTACTCTAATTTCTCACTGTGTTTCCTAGTGCCGGTGTGAAGTTCCTGCAGTTTCCACTGTAAAACCGAGTTGGAGCTAGTACCTCCCCATATATATGTATGGAGTGGATGTTTGTAACTTAAAAGAAACTTTTTGTTCCCAACAAGCTAGGTAAGGACGGCTTTCACACACACGTATCTCTCAGAACTGATCATGTGGAGAGTCAATCGTTCATCTAGCACAAAGGGAACGGTTTGCAGGAGAAACTGTTACTCTGGTTTCTCAGGGTGTTTCCTAGTTCAGGTTTGAAGATCCTGCAGTTTTCACTGTAAAACCGAGTTGGGGCTAGTAATTCCCCATATATATGTATGGAGTGGTATATGCAACTGAAAAGAATCTTTGTGTTCCCAACAAGCTAGGTGAAGAAACGGCTTTAACACAAACAAAACTCTGAGAACTGAGCATGTGGAGAGACTTTCGTTCATCTAGCTCAAATGGAACGGGAAGCATGAGAAACTTTTACTCTGGTTTCAGTGTGTTTCCTAGTGCCGGTTTGATGTTCCTGCAGTTTTCACTGTAAAATCGTGTTGGAGATGGTACCTCCCCATATATATGTATGGAGTGGAGTTTGCAACTTAAAAGAAACTTTGTGTTCCTAACAAGCTAGTTGTAGGACGGCATTCAGACACACTTATCTCTCAGAACTAAGCATGTGGAGAGTCATTCGTTCATCTAGCACAAAGGGAACGGGTTGCAGGAGAAACTTTTACTCTGGTTTCTCAGTGTGTTTCCTAGTTCAGGTTTTAAGTTCCTGCAGTTTTCACTGTAAAACTGAGTTGGAGCTATTACCTCCGAATATATATGTATGGAGTGGATTATGCAATTGAAAAGAATCTTTGTGTTCCCAACAAGCTAGTTGAAGAACGGCTTTCACACACACTTATCTCTCAGACCTGAGTATGTGGAGAGACGTTCGTTCATCTAGCACAAACGGAAAGGGAAACAGGAGAAACTTTTACTCTGGATTCTCAGTGTGTTTCCTAGTGCCCGTTTGAAGTTCCTGCAGTTTTCACTGTAAAACCGAGTTGGAGCTAGTACCTCCCCATATATATATATGGAGATTTGTTTGCAACATAAAAGAAACTTTGTGTTCCCAACAAGCTGTGTGAAGGAATTCTTTCACATACTTATCTCTCAGAAATGAGCATGTGGAGAGGCGTTCATTCATCTAGCACAAACGGAGAGTGAAGCAGTTGAAACTTTTACTCTGGATTCTCAGTGTGTTTCCTAGTTCAGGTTTGAAGTTCCAGCATTTTTCACTGTAAAACCGAGTTGGAGATAGTACTTCCCCATATATATGTACGGAGTGGAAAGTGCAACTGAAAAGAATCTTTGTGTTCCCAACAAGCTAGGTGAAGGACGGCTTTAACACAAACATATCTCTGAAAACTGAGCATGTGGTGAGACGTTCGCTCATCTAGCTCAAAGGGAACGGAAAACAGGAGAATCTTTTACTCTATTTTTTCACTGTGTTTCCTAGTGCCGGTTTGAATTTCCTGCAGTTTTCACAGTAAAACCGAGTTGGAACTTGTACCTCCCCATATATATTTATGGAGTGGTGTTTGCAACTTAAAAGAAACTTTGTGTTCCCAACAAGCTAGTTGAAGGACGTCTTTCACACACACTTATCTTTCAGGAGTGAGCATGTGGAGAGTCGTTCGTTCATCTATCTCAAAGGGAACGGTTTGCAGGAGAAACTTTTACTCTGGTTTCTCAGTGTGTTTCCTAGTTCAGGTTTGAAGTTCCTGCAGTTTTCAGAGTAAAACCGAGTTGGAGCTAGTACCTCCTAATATATATGTATGGAGTGGAGTATGCAATTGTAAAGAATCTTTGTGTTCCCAACAAGATACGTGATGTATGGTTTTAACACACACTTATCTCTCAGAACTGAGCTTGTCGAGAGACGTTCGTTCATCTAGCACAAATGGAAATGGAAGCAGGAGAAACTTTACTCTTGTTTCTCATTGTGATTCCTAGTGCAGGTTTGAAGTTCCTGCAGTTTTCACTGTAAAATCGAATTGGAGCTAGTACCTCCCCATATATATGTATGGAGTGGAATATGCAACTGAGAAGAATCTTTGTGTTCCCAACATGCTAGTTGAAGGACGGCTTTAAAACAAACATATCTCTGAGAACTGGGCATGTGGAGAAACGTTCGTTCATCTAGCTCAAAGGGAATGGGAAGCAGGAGAAACTATTACTCTATTTTCTCACTGTGTTTCATAGTGCCTGTTTGAAGTTCCTGCAGTTTTCACTGTAAAACCGAGTTGGAGCTAGGACCTCCCTATATTTATTTATGGAGTGTTGTTTGCAAATTAAAAGAAACTTTGTGTTCCCAACAACCTAGGTGAATTACGGCTTTCACACACACTTATCTCTCAGAACTGAGCATGTGGAGAGTCGTTCGTTCATCTAGCAAAAAGGGAACGGTTTGCAGTAGAAATTTTTCTTTTGTTTCTCAGTGTTTTTACTAGTTCAGGTTTGAAGTTGCTGCAGTTTTCACTGTAAAACCGAGTTGGAACTAGTACTTCCCCATATATATGTATGGAGTGGAATATGCAACTGGAAAGTATCTTTGTCTTCCCAACATGCTAGTTGAAGAACGGCTTTAACACAAACATATCTCTGAGTTCTGAGCATGTTGAGAGGCATTCGCTCATCTAGTTCAAAGGGAACGGGAAGCAGGAGAATCTTTTACTCTACTTTCTAACTGTGTTTCCTAGTGCCTTTTTGAAGTTCCTGCAGTTTTCACTGTAAAACCGATTTGGAGCTAGTTCCTACCCATATATATGTATGGATTGGTGTTTGCAACTTAAAAGAATCTTTGTATTCCAAAGAAGCTAGGTGAAGGAAGGCTTTCACACACACTAATCTCTCACAACTGAGCATGTGGAGAGTCTTTCGTTCATCTAGCACAAAGGGAAAAGTTTGCAGGAAAAACTTTTACTCTGGTTTCTCAGTGTGTTTCCTATTTTAGGTTTGAAGTTCCTGCAGTTTTCACTGTAAAACCGAGTTGGAGCTAGTACCTCCGAATATATATGTATGGAATGGGGTATGCAATTGAAAAGAATCTTTGTTTTCCCAACAAGCTAGTTGAAGGACGGCTTTCACACAAACTTATCTCTCAGTACTGAGCATGTGGAGAGACGTTCGTTCATGTAGCACAAACAGAAAGGGAAGCAGGAGAAACTTTTACACTTGTTTCACACTGTGTTTCCTAGTGCCGGTTTGAAGTTCCTGCAGTTTTCACTGTAAAGCCGAGTTGGAACTAGTACTTCCCCATATATATATATGGAGTGTTGTTTGCAACTTAAAAGAAACTTTGTATTCCCAACAAGCTAAGTGAAGGACGGCTTTCACACACACTTATATCTCAGAACTGAGCATGTGGACAGACGTTCGTTCATCTAGCACAAACGGAAAGGGAAGAAGCAGAAACTTTAATCTGGTTTTTCAGTGTGTTTCCTAGTGCCGGTTTGAAGTTCCTGCAGTTTTTACTGTAAAACCGAGTTGGAGCTAGTACTTCCCCATATATATGTATGGAGTGGAGTACGCAATTGAAAAGAATCTTTGTGTTCCCAACAAGCTATGTGAAGGACGGCTTTCACCCACACATACCTCTCAGAACTGAGCATGTGGAGAGACGTTCGTTCATATAGCACAAACAGAAAGAGAAGCAGGAGAAACTTTTACTCTTGTTTCTCACTGTGTTTCCTAGTGCCGGTTTGAAGTTCCTGCAGTTTTCACTGTAAAATCGAGTTGGAACTAACCTCCCCATATATATGTATTGAGTTTTGTTTGCAACTTAAAAGAAACTTTGTATTCCCAACAAGCAAATTGAAGGAAGGCTTTCACACACATTTATCTCTCAGAACTGAGCATGTGGAGAGACGTTCGTCCATCTAGCACAAAGGGAACGGGTTGCAGGGAAAATTTTACTCTGGTTTCACAGTGTGTTTCCTAGTTCAGGTTTGAAGTTCCCGCAGTTTTCATTTTAAACCGAGTTGGAGCTAGTAGCTCCCCATATATATGTATGGAGTGGAGTACGCAATTGAAGAGAATCTTTGTGTTCCAAACAAGATACGTGAAGGACGGCTCTAACATGCACTTATCTCTCAGAACTCAGCATGTGGTGAATCGTTCATCCATCAAGCACAAACGGAAAGGGAAACATGTGAAACTTTTACTCAATTTTCTCAGTGTGTTTCCTAATTCATGTTTGAAGATCTTGCAGTTTTCATTGTAAAACCGAGTTGGAGCTAGTACCTCCCCATATATATGTATGGAATGGGCTATGCAATTGAAAAGAATCTTTGTGTTCCCAACAAGATACGTTAAGGAAGGCTTTAACACACACTTAACTCTCAGAACTGAGCATGTGGAGAGACGTTCGTTCATCTAGCACAAACGGAAAGGGAAGCAGGAGAAACTATTACTCTTGTTTCTCACTGTGTTTCCTAGTGCCGGTTTGAAGTTCCTGCACTATTCACTGTAAAACAGAGTTGGAACTAGTACCTCCCCATATATATGTATGGAGTGTTGTTTGCAACTTAAAAGAAACTTTGTGTTCCCAACAAGCTAAGTGAAGGACGGCATTCACACACACTTTTCTCTCAGAACTGAGCATGTGGAGAGTCGTTCGTCCATCTAGCACAAAGGGAACGGGTTGCAGGAGAAACTTTTACTCTGGTTTCTCAGTGTGTTTCCTAGTTCAGGTTTGAAATTCCTGCAGTTTACATTGTAAAACCGAGTTGGAGCTAGTACCTCCCCATATATATGTATGGAGTGGAGTATGCAATTAAAAACAATCTTTGTGTTCCCAACAAGCTACGTGAAGGACGGCTTTAACACATACTTATCTCTCAGAAGTTAGCATGTGAAGAGACGTTCGTTCATCTAGCACAAACGGAAATGGAAGAAGGAGAAACTGTTACTCTTGTTTCTCACTGTGTTTCCTAGTGCCGGTTTGAAGTTTCTGCAGTTTTCACTGTAAAACCGAGTTGGAGCCAGTACCTCCCCATATATATGTATGGAGTGTTGTTTGCAACTTAAAAGAAACTTTGTATTCCCAACAAGCTAAGTGAAGGACGGCTTTCACACACACTTATCTCTCAGAACTGAGCATGTGGAGAGTCGTTCGTCCATCTAGCACAAAGGGAACGGGTTGCAGGGAAACTTTTACTCTGGTTTCTCATTGTGTTTCCTAGTTCATGTTTGAAGTTCCTGCAGTTTTCATTTAAACCGAGTTGGAGCTTGTAGTTCCACGTATATATGTATGGATTGGATTACGCAATTGAAAAGAATCTTTGTGTTCCAAACAAGATACGTGAAGGACGGCATTTACATGCATTTATCTCTCAGAACTCAGCATGTGGATAGTCGTTTGTCCATCTAGCACAAAGGGAACGGGTTGTAGGAGAAACTTTTTCTCTGTTTTCTCAGTGTGTTTCCTAGTTCAGGTTTGAAGTTCCTGCAGTTTTCATTGTAAAACGGAGTTGGAGCTAGTACCTCCCCATTTATATGTATGAAGTGGTGTACGCAATTGAAAAGAATCTTTGTGTTCAAAAAAAGCTATGTGAAGAACGGCTTTCACCCACACTTACCTCTCAGAATTGTGCATGTGGAGAGACGTTCGTTCATCTAGCACAAACAGAAAGGGAAGCATGTGAAACTTTTACTCTGGATTCTCAGTGTGTTTCCTCATTCAGGTTTGAAGTTCCTGCAGTTTTCATTTTAAAACCGAGTTGGGGCTAGTACCTCCCCATACATATGTATGGAGTGGGGTATGCAATTGAAAAGAATCTTTGTGTTCCCAACAAGATACTTTAAGGACGGCTTTAACACACACATAACTCTCAGAACTGAGCATGTGGAGAGACGTTCGTTCATCTAGCACAAACGGAAATTGAAGCAGTAGAAACTTTTACTCTTGTTTCTCACTGTGTTTCCTAGGGCCGGTTTGAAGTTCCTGCAGTTTTCACTGTAAAACCGAGTTGGAACTAGTACCTCCCCATATATATGTATGGATTGTTGTTTGCAACTTAAAAGAAACTTTATATTCCCAACAAGCTAGGTGAAGAACGGATTTCACACACACTTACCTCTCAGAACTGAGCATGATTAGAGACGTTCGTTCATCTACCACAAACAGAAAGGGAAACAGGGGAAACTTTTACTCTGGTTTCTCAGAGTGTTTCCTAGTTCAGGTTTGAAGTTCCTGCAGTTTTCATTGTAAAACCGAGTTGGAGCTTGTACCTCCCTATATATATGTATGGATTGGAGTATGCAATTGAAAAGAATCTTTGTGTTCCCAACAAGCTACGTGAAGGGCTGCTTTAACAACACTTATCTCTCAGAACTGAGCATGTGGAGAGACGTTCGTTCATCTAGCACAAACGGAAAGGAAAGCAGGAGAAACTTTTACTCTTGTTTCTCAATGTGTTTCCTAGTGCCGGTTTGAAGTTTCTGCAGTTTTCACTGTAAAACCGAGTTGGAGCTAGTACCTCCCCATTTATATGCATGGAGTGTTGTTTGCAACTTAAAGAAACTTTGTATTCCCAACAAGCTAAGTGAAGGGCGGCTTTCACACACACTTATCTCTCAGAACTCAGCATGTGGTGAATCGTTCATCCATCAAGCACAAACGGAAAGGGAAACATGTGAAACTTTTACTCTATTTTCTCAGTGTGTTTCCTTATTCAGCTTTGAAGATCTTGCAGTTTTCATTGTAAAACCGAGTTGGAGCTAGTACCTCCCCATATATATGTATGGAATGGGCTATGCAATTGAAAAGAATCTTTGTGTTCCCAACAAGATACGTTAAGGAAGGCTTTAACACACACTTAACTCTCAGAACTGAGCATGTGGAGAGACGTTCGTTCATCTAGCACAAACGGAAAGGGAAGCAGGAGAAATTATTACTCTTGTTTCTCACTTGTTTCCTAGTGCTGGTTTGAAGTTCCTGCAGTATTCACTGTAAAACCGATTTGGAACTAGTACCTCCCCATATATATGTATGGAGTGTTGTTTGCAACTTAAAAGAAACTTTGTGTTCCCAACAAGCTAAGTGAAGGACGGCATTCACACACACTTTTCTCTCAGAACTGAGCATGTGGAGAGTCGTTCGTCCATCTAGCACAAAGGGAACGGGTTGCAGGAGAAACTTTTACTCTGGTTTCTCAGTGTGTTTCCTAGTTCAGGTTTGAAATTCCTGCAGTTTACATTGTAAAACCGAGTTGGAGCTAGTACCTCCCCATATATATGTATGGAGTGGAGTATGCAATTAAAAACAATCTTTGTGTTCCCAACAAGCTACGTGAAGGACGGCTTTAACACATACTTATCTCTCAGACCTTAGCATGTGAAGAGACGTTCGTTCATCTAGCACAAACGGAAATGGAAGAAGGAGAAACTGTTACTCTTGTTTTTCACTGTGTTTCCTAGTGCCGGTTTGAAGTTTCTGCAGTTTTCACTGTAAAACCGAGTTGGAGCCAGTACCTCCCCATATATATGTATGGAGTGTTGTTTGCAACTTAAAAGAAACTTTGTATTCCCAACAAGCTAAGTGAAGGACGGCTTTCACACACACTTATCTCTCAGAACTGAGCATGTGGAGAGTCGTTCGTCCATCTAGCACAAAGGGAACGGGTTGCAGGGAAACTTTTACTCTGGTTTCTCAGTGTGTTTCCTAGTTCATGTTTGAAGTTCCTGCAGTTTTCATTTAAACCGAGTTGGAGCTTTTAGTTCCACTTATATATGTATGGATTGGATTACGCAATTGAAAAGAATCTTTGTGTTCCAAACAAGATACGTGAAGGACGGCATTTACATGCATTTATCTCTCAGAACTCAGCATGTGGAGAGTCGTTTGTCCATCTAGCACAAAGGGAACGGGTTGTAGGAGAAACTTTTTCTCTGTTTTCTCAGTGTGTTTCCTAGTTCAGGTTTGAAGTTCCTGCAGTTTTCATTGTAAAACGGAGTTGGAGCTAGTACCTCCCCATTTATATGTATGAAGTGGTGTACGCAATTGAAAAGAATCTTTGTGTTCAAAAAAAGCTATGTGAAGAACGGCTTTCACCCACACTTACCTCTCAGAATTGTGCATGTGGAGAGACGTTCGTTCATCTAGCACAAACAGAAAGGGAAGCATGTGAAACTTTTACTCTGGATTCTCAGTGTGTTTCCTCATTCAGGTTTGAAGTTCCTGCAGTTTTCATTGTAAAACCGAGTTGGGGCTAGTACCTCCCCATACATATGTATGGAGTGGGGTATGCAATTGAAAAGAATCTTTGTGTTCCCAACAAGATACTTTAAGGACGGCTTTAACACACACATAACTGTCAGAACTGAGCATGTGGAGAGACGTTCGTTCATCTAGCACAAACGGAAATTGAAGCAGGAGAAACTTTTACTCTTGTTTCTCACTGTGTTTCCTAGTGCCGGTTTGAAGTTCCTGCAGTTTTCACTGTAAAACCGAGTTGGAACTTGTACCTCCCCATATATATGTATGGAGTGTTGTTTGCAACTTAAAAGAAACTTTATATTCCCAACAAGCTAGGTGAAGAACGGATTTCACACACACTTACCTCTCAGAACTGAGCATGATTAGAGACGTTCGTTCATCTACCACAAACAGAAAGGGAAACAGGGGAAACTTTTACTCTGGTTTCTCAGAGTGTTTCCTAGTTCAGGTTTGAAGTTCCTGCAGTTTTCATTGTAAAACCGAGTTGGAGCTTGTACCTCCCCATATATATGTATGGATTGGAGTATGCAATTGAAAAGAATCTTTGTGTTCCCAACAAGCTACGTGAAGGGCTGCTTTAACACACACTAATCTCTCAGAACTGAGCATGTGGAGAGACGTTCGTTCATCTAGCACAAACGGAAAGGGAAGCAGGAGAAACTTTTACTCTTGTTTCTCAATGTGTTTCCTAGTGCCGGTTTGAAGTTTCTGCAGTTTTCACTGTAAAACCGAGTTGGAGCTAGTACCTCCCCATTTATATGCATGGAGTGTTGTTTGCAACTTAAAGAAACTTTGTATTCCCAACAAGCTAAGTGAAGGGCGGTTTTCACACACACTTATCTCTGAGAACTGAGCATGTGGAGAGTCGTTCGTCCATCTAGCAGAAAGGGAACGGGTTGCAGGAGAAACTTTTACTCTGGTTTCTCAGTGTGTTTCCTATTTCAGGTTTGAAATTCCTGCAGTTTTCATTTTAAAACCGAGTTGGAGCTTCTACCTCCCAATATATATGTATGGAGTGGAGTACGCAATTGAAAAGCATCTTTGTGTTCCCAACAAGCTATGTGAAGGACGGCTTTCACCCACACTTACCTCTCAGAACTGAGCATGTGGAGAGACGTTCATTCATCTAGCCCAAACAGAAGTGGAAGAAGGAGAAAATTTTACTCTTGTTTCTCAATGTGTTTCCTAGTGCCGGTTTTAAGTTCCTGCAGTTTTAACTGTTAAACCGAGTTGGAACTAGTACCTCCCCATATATGTGTATGGAGTGTTATATGCAACTTAAAAGAAACTTTGTATTCCCAACAAGCTAAGTGAAGGGCGGCTTTCACCCACACTTATCTCTCAGAACAGAGCATGTGGAGAGTTGTTCGTTCATCTAGCACAAAGGGAACGGGTTGAAGGGGAAACTTTTACTCTGGTTTCTCAGTGTGTTTCTTAGTTCAGGTATGAAGTTCCTTCTGTTTTCATTGTAAGACCGAGTTTGAGCTAGTAGCTCCCAAATATATATGTATGGAGTTGAGTACGCAATTGAAAAGAATCTTTGTGTTCCCAACAAGATACGTGAAGGACGGCTTTCACACACACTTATCTCTCAGAACTGAGAATGTGGAGGGTCGTTCATCCATCTAGCAGAAAGGGAACGTGTTGCAGGAGAAACTTTTACTCTGGTTTCTCAGTGTGTTTCTTAGTGCCGGTTTGAAGTTTCTGCAGTTTTCACTGTAAAAGTGTGTTGGAGCTAATACCTCCCCATATATATGTATGGAGTGGAGTACGCAATTGAAAAGAATCTTTGTGTTCCCAACAAGCTATGTGAAGGACGGTTTTCAAACACATTTACCTCTCAGAACTGACCATGTGGAGAGACTTTCGTTCATCTAGCACAAACAGACAGGAAAGCAGGAGAAACTTTTACTCTGGTTTCTCAGTCTGTTTTCTAGTTCGGGTTTGAAGTTCCTGCAGTTTTCACTGTAAAACCGAGTTGGAGATAGTACCTCCCCATATATATGTATGGAGTGGAGAATTCAATTGAAAAGAATCTTTGTATTCCCAACAAGATAGGTGAAGAACGGCTTCACACACACTTATCTCTCAGAACTGAGCATGTGGAGAGTCGTTCGTTCATCTAGCACCAAGGGAACGGTTTGCAGGAGAAACTTTTTTTCTGGTTTCTCAGTGTGTCTCGTAGTTCCGGTTTGAAGTTCCTGCAGTTTTCACTGTAAAACCGAGTTTGAGCTAGTACCTCCCCATATATATGTATGGAGTGGATGTTTGTAACTTAAAAGGAACTTTGTGTTCCCAACATGCTATGTGAAGGACGGCTTTCACACACACATATCTCTCAGAACTGAGCATTTGGAGAGACTTTCGTTCATCTAGCACACACACAAAGGGAAGCCGGAGAAACTTTTACTCTGGTTTCTCAGTGTGTTTCCTTGTGCCGGATTGAAGTTCCGGCAGTTTTCACTGTAAAACCGTGTTGGAGATATTACCTCCACATATATATGTATGGAGTGGAATTTGCAACTTAAAAGAAACTTTGTGTACCCAACACGCTAGGTGAAAGACAGCTTTCACACGCAATTTTCTCTCAGAACTGAGCATGTGGAAAGTTGTTCGTTCATGTAGCAAAAAGGGAACAGTTTGCAGGAGAAACTTTTACTCTTGTTTCTCAGTGTATTTCCTAGTTCAGGTTTGAAATTCCTGCAATTTTCACTGTAAAACCGAGTTGGAGATAGTACTTCCCTATATATATGTATGGAGTGGATTATGCAAATGAAAAGAATCTTTGTGTTTGAAACATGCTAGTTGAAGGACGGCTTTACACAAACATATCTCTGTGAACTGATCATGTGGAGAGACGTTCGTTCATCTAGCACAAAGGGAACGGGGAACAGGAGAAACTTTTACTCTATATTCTCAATGTGTTTCCTAGTGCCTGTCTGAAGTTCCTGCAGTTTTCACTGTAAAACCGTGTTGGAGCTAGTACCTCCCCATATAAATGTATGGTGTGTTGTTTGCAAGTTAAAAGAAACTTTGTGTTCCCAACAAGCTAGTTGTAGGACGGCATTCACACACACTTATCTCTCAGAACTGAGCATGAGGAGAGTCGTTCGTTCATCTAGCACAAAGGGAACGGTTTGCAGGAGAAACTTTTATTCTGGTTTCTCAGTGTGTTTCCTAGTTCAGGTTTGAAATTCCTGCAGTTTTCACTGTAAAAACGAATTGGAGCTAGTTCATCCCCATATATATGTATGGAGTGGAATATGCAACTCAAAAGAATCTTTGTGTTCCCAACAAGCTAGGTGAAGTACGGCTTTAACACAAACATATCTCTGAGATCTGAGCATGTGGAGAGACTTTCGCTCATCTGGCTCAAAGGGAACGGGAAGAGGTATAATCTTTTACTCAATTTTCTCACAGTGTTTCCGAGTGACGGTTTGAAGTTCCTGCAGTTTTCACTGTAAAACCGAGTTGGAGCTAGTACCTCCCCATATACATGTATGAAGTGGAGTAGGCAATTGAAAAGAATCTTTGTGTTCCCAACAAGCTATGTGAAGGACGGTTTTCACCCACAATTACCTCTCAGAACTGACCATGTGGAGAGACGTTCGTTCATCTAGCACAAACAGAAAGGAAAGCAGGAGAAACTTTTACTCTGGTTTCTCAGTGTGTTTTCTAGTTCAGGTTTGAAGTTCCTGCAGTTTTCATTGTAAAACCGAGTTGGAGCTAGTACCTCCCAATATATATGTATGGAGTGGGGTAAGCTTTTGAAAAGAATCTTTGTGTTCCCAACAAGATACGTGAAGGACGGCTTTAACACACCCTTATCTCTCAGAAATGAGCATGTGGAGAGACGTTCGTTCATCTAGCAAAAACGTAAAGGGAAGCAGGAGAATCTTTTACTCTTGTTTCTCACTGTGTTTCCTAGTGCCGGTTTGAATTTCCTGAAGTTTTCACTGTAAAACCGTGTTGGAACTAGTACCTCCCCATATATATGTATGGAGTGTTGTTTGCAACTTAAAAGAAACTTTGTATTCCCAACAAGCTAAGTGAAGGACGGCTTTCACACACACTTATCTCTCAGAAGTGAGCATTTGGAGAGACGTTCGTTCATCAAGCACAAACGGAAAGGGAAGAAGCAGAAACTTTTAATCTGGATTCTCAGTGTGTTTCCTAGTGCCGGTTTGAAGTTCCTGCAGTTTTCACTGTAAGTTGGAGATTGTACCTCCCCATATATATGTATGGAGAGGAGTTTGCAACTTAAAAGAAACTTTGTGTTCCCAACAAGCTATGTGGAGAACGGCTTTCACACGCACTTCTCTCTCAGAACTGAGCATGTGGAGAGTTGTTCGTTCATCTAGCACAAAGTGAACGTGTTGCAGGAGAAAATTTTACTCTTGTTTCTCACTCTGTTTCCTAGTGCCGGTTTGAAGTTCCTGCAGTTTTCACTGTAAAACTCTGTTGGAGCTAGTACCTCCCCATATATATGTATGGACTGTTGTTTGCAACTTAAAAGAAACTTTGTGTTCCCAACAAGCTAGGTGAAGGACGGCTTTCACACACAATTATCTCTCAGAACTGAGCATGTGGAGAGTCTTTCGTCCATCTAGCACAAAGGGAACGGGTTGCAGGAGAAACTTTTACTCTGGTTTCTCAGTGTGTTTCCTAGTTCAAGTTTGAAGTTCCTGCATGCTTCATTGTAAAACCGAGTTGAAGCTAGAACCTCCCCATATATATTTATGGAGTGGGGTAAGCAATTGAAAAGAATCTTTGTGTTCCCAACAAGATATGTGAAGGACGGCTTTCACCGAAACTTACCTCTCAGAACTGAGCATGTGGAGAGATGTACGTTCATCTAGCACAAACGGAAAGGGAAGCATGTGAAACTTTTACTCTGGTTTCTCAGTGTGTTTCCTAGTTCAGGTTTGAAATTCCTGCAGTTTTCATTGTAAAACAGATTTGGAGTTAGTACCTCCCCTTATATATGTATGGAGTGAAGTATGCAATTGAAAAGAATCTTTGTGTTCCCAACAAGATACGTGAAGGACGGCTTTAACACACACTTATCTCTCAGATCTGAGCATTTGGAGAGACGTTCGTTCATCTAGCACAAACGGAAAGGGAAGCAGGAGAAACTTTTACCCTTGTATCTCACTGTGTTTACTAGTGCCGGTTTAAAGTTCCTGCAGTTTTCACTGTTAAACGGAGTTGGAGCTAGTACCTCAGCATATATATGTATGGAGTGTTGTTTGCAACTTAAAAGAAACTTTGTATTCCCAACAAGCTAAGTGAAGGACGGCTTTCACAGACACTTATCTCTCAGAAGTGAGCATATGGAGGGTCGTTCGTCCATCTAGCACAAAGGGAACGGGTTTCAAGAGAAACTTTTACTCTTGTTCCTCACTGTGTTTCCTAGTGCCGGTTTGAAATTCCTGAAATTTTAACTGTAAACCCGAGTTGGAGATAGTACCTCCCCTTATATATGTATTGATTGGCGTTTGCAAGTGAAAGAAACTTTGTGTTCCCAACAATCTATGTGAAGGATGGTTTTCACACACACATAACTCTCAGAACTTAGCATGTGGAGAGTTGTTCGTTCATCTAGCACAAAGGGAATTGGTTGAAGGAGAAAATTTTACTCTTGTTTATCAATGTGTTTCCTAGTGCCGGTTTGAAGTTCCTGCAGTATTCACTGTAAAACATAGATGGAGCTAGTACCTCCCCATATATATGTATAGAGTGGTGTTTGCAACTTAAAAGAAACTTTGTGTTCCCAACAAGCTAGGTGAAGTACGGCTTTCACACACAGTTATCTTTCAGAAATGAGCATGTGGAGAGTCGTTCGTTCATCTAGCACAAAGGGAACGGGTTGCAGGAGAAACTTTTACTCTGGTTTCTCAGTGTGTTTCCTAGTTCAGGTTTGAAGTTCCTGCATTTTTCCCTGTAAAACCGAGTTGGAAATAGTACTACCCCATATATATGTATGGAGTGGAATATGCAACTGAAAAGAATCTATGTGTTCCCAACATGCTAGGTGAAGTACGCCTTTAACACAAACAAATCTCTGAGAACTGAGCATGTGGAGAGACTTTCGTTCATATAGCACAAACAGAAAGGGAAGCAGGAGAAATTTTTACTCTTGTTTCTCACTGTGTTTCCTAGTGCCTGTTTGAAGTTCCTGCAGTTTTCACTTTAAAATCGAGTTGGAACTAGTACCTCCCCATATATATGTATGGAGTTTTGTTGGCAACTTAAAAGAAACTTTGTATTCCCAACAAGCTAATTGAAGGACGGCTTTCACACACACTTATCTCTCAGAACTGAGCATGTGGAGAGTCGTTCGTCCATCTAGCACAAATGGAACGAGTTGCAGGGAAACTTTTACTCAGGTTTCACAGTGTGTTTCCTAGTTCAGGTTTGAAGTACCTGCAGTTTTCATTTTAAACCGAGTTGGAGCTAGTAGCTCCCCATATATATGTATGGAGTGGGCTATGCAATTGAAAAGAATCTTTGTGTTCCCAACAAGATACGTGAAGGACGGCTTTAACATGCACTTATCTCTCAGAACTCAGCATGTGGAGAGTCGTTCGTACATCTAGCACAAACGGAAAGGGAAGAATGTGAAACTTTTACTCTGGTTTCTCAATGTGTTTCCTAATTCAGGTTTGAAGATCCTGCAGTTTTAATTGTAAAACCGAGTTGGAGCTTGTACCTCCCCATATATATGTATGGAGTGGGCTATGCAATTGAAAAGAATCTTTGTGTTCCCAACAAGATACTTTAAGGACGGCTTTAACACACACTTAACTCTCAGAACTGAGCATGTGGAGAGACGTTCGTTCATCTAGCACAAACGGAAAGGGAAGCAGGAGAAACTATTACTCTTGTTTCTCACTGTGTTTCCTAGTGCCGGTTTGAAGTTCCTGCAGTTTTCACTGTAAAACCGAGTTTGAACTAGTACCTCCCCATATATATGTATGGAGTGTTGTTTGGAAGTTAAAAGAAACTTTGTGTTCCCAACAAGCTAGGTGAAGGACGGCATTCAAACACACTTATCTCTCAGAACTGAGCGTGCGGAGAGTCGTTCGTCCATCTAGCACAAAAGGAACGGGTTGCAGGAGAAACTATTACTCTGGATCTCAGTGTGTTTCCTAGTTCAGTTTTGAAATTCCTGCAGTTTTCATTGTAAAACCGAGTTGGAGCTAGTACCTGCCCATATATATGTATGGAGTGGAGTATGGAATTGAAAAGAATCTTTGTGTTCCCAACAAGATACGTGAAGTACGGCTTTCACCCACACTTACCTCTCAGAACTGAGCATGTGGAGAGACTTTCGTTCATATAGCACAAACAGAAAGGGAAGCAGGAGAAATTTTTACTCTTGTTTCTCACTGTGTTTCCTAGTGCCTGTTTGAAGTTCCTGCAGTTTTCACTTTAAAATCGAGTTGGAACTAGTACCTCCCCATATATATGTATGGAGTTTTGTTGGCAACTTAAAAGAAACTTTGTATTCCCAACAAGCTAATTGAAGGACGGCTTTCACACACACTTATCTCTCAGAACTGAGCATGTGGAGAGTCGTTCGTCCATCTAGCACAAATGGAACGAGTTGCAGGGAAACTTTTACTCAGGTTTCACAGTGTGTTTCCTAGTTCAGGTTTGAAGTACCTGCAGTTTTCATTTTAAACCGAGTTGGAGCTAGTAGCTCCCCATATATATGTATGGAGTGGGCTATGCAATTGAAAAGAATCTTTGTGTTCCCAACAAGATACGTGAAGGACGGCTTTAACATGCACTTATCTCTCAGAACTCAGCATGTGGAGAGTCGTTCGTACATCTAGCACAAACGGAAAGGGAAGAATGTGAAACTTTTACTCTGGTTTCTCAATGTGTTTCCTAATTCAGGTTTGAAGATCCTGCAGTTTTAATTGTAAAACCGAGTTGGAGCTAGTACCTCCCCATATATATGTATGGAGTGGGCTATGCAATTGAAAAGAATCTTTGTGTTCCCAACAAGATACTTTAAGGACGGCTTTAACACACACTTAACTCTCAGAACTGAGCATGTGGAGAGACGTTCGTTCATCTAGCACAAACGGAAAGGGAAGCAGGAGAAACTATTACTCTTGTTTCTCACTGTGTTTCCTAGTGCCGGTTTGAAGTTCCTGCAGTTTTCACTGTAAAACCGAGTTGGAACTAGTACCTCCCCATATATATGTATGGAGTGTTGTTTGGAAGTTAAAAGAAACTTTGTGTTCCCAACAAGCTAGGTGAAGGACGGCATTCAAACACACTTATCTCTCAGAACTGAGCGTGCGGAGAGTCGTTCGTCCATCTAGCACAAAAGGAACGGGTTGCAGGAGAAACTATTACTCTGGATCTCAGTGTGTTTCCTAGTTCAGGTTTGAAATTCCTGCAGTTTTCATTGTAAAACCGAGTTGGAGCTAGTACCTGCCCATATATATGTATGGAGTGGAGTATGGAATTGAAAAGAATCTTTGTGTTCCCAACAAGATACGTGAAGTACGGCTTTAACTCATACTTATCTCTCAGAACTTAGCATGTGGTGAGACGTTCGTTCATCTAGCACAAACGAAAATGGAAGAAGGAGAAACTGTTACTCTTGTTTCTCACTGTGTTTCCTAGTGCCTGTTTGAAGTTCCTGCAGTTTTCACTGTAAAACCGAGTTGGAGCCAGTACCTCCCCCTATATATGTATGGAGTGTTGTTTGCAACTTAAAAGAAACTTTGTATTCCCAAAAGGCTAATTGAAGGACGGCTTTCACACACACTTATCTCTCAGAACTGAGCATGTGGAGAGTCGTTCGTTCATCTAGCAAAAAGGGAACTGTTTGCAGTAGAAATTTTACTCTTGTTTCTCAGTGTTTTTACTAGTTCAGGTTTGAAGTTCCTGCAGTTTTCACTGTAAAACCGAGTTGGATCTAGTACTTCCCCATATATATGTATGGAGTGGAATATGCAACTGGAAAGTATCTTTGTCTTCCCAACAAGCTAGTTGAAGCACGGGTATAACACAAAAGTATCTCAGATCTGAGCATGTTGAGAGACATACGCTCATCTAGTCCTAAGGGAACGGGAAGCAGGAGAATCTTTTACTCTATTTTCTCACTGTGTTTCCTAGTGCCTTTTTGAAGTTCCTGCAGTTTTCACTGTAAAACCGATTTGGAGCTAGTACCTCCCCATATATATGTATGGATTGGTGTTTGCAACTTAAAAGAATCTTTGTGTTCCAAAGAAGCTAGGTGAAGGACGGCTTTCACACACACTTATCTCTCAGAACTGAGCATGTGGAGAGTCGTTCGTTCATCTAGCACAAAGGAAAAAGGTTGCAGGAGAAACTTTTCTCTGGTTTCTCAGTGTGTTTCCTATTTTAGGTTTGAAGTTCCTGCAGTTTTCACTGTAAAACCGAGTTGGAGCTAGTACCTCCGAATATATATGTATGGAATGGGGTATGCAATTGAAAAGAATCTGTGTTTTCCCAACAAGCTACGTGAAGGACGGCTTTCACACACACTTATCTCTCAGAACTGAGCATGTGGAGAGACGTTCGTTCATCTAGCACAAATGGAAATGGAAGAAGGAGAAACTTTTAATCTGGTTTCTTAGTGTGTTTCCTAGTGCCGGTTTGAAGTTCCTGCAGTTTTCACTGTAAAAACTTGTTGGAGATTATACCTCCCCATATATATTTATGGATTGGAATTTGCAACTGAATAGAAACTTTGTGTTCCCAACAAGCTATGTGAAAGACCGCTTTCACACGCACTTCTCTCTCAGAACTGAGCATGTGGAGAATTGTTCGTTCATCTAGCACAATGGGAACGTGTTGCAGGAGAAACTTTTACACATGTTTCTCACTGTGTTTCCTAGCGCCTGTTTGAAGATCCTGCAGTTCTTACTGTAAAACCGAGTTGGAGCTAGTACCTCCGAATATATATGTATGGAATGGGGTATGCAATTGAAAAGAATCTTTGTTTTCCCAACAAGCTACGTGAAGGACGGCTTTCACACACACTTATCTCTCAGAACTGAGCATGTGGAGAGACGTTCGTTCATCTAGCACAAATGGAAATGGAAGAAGGAGAAACTTTTAATCTGGTTTCTTAGTGTGTTTCCTAGTGCCGGTTTGAAGTTCCTGCAGTTTTCACTGTAAAAACTTGTTGGAGATTATACCTCCCCATATATATTTATGGATTGGAATTTGCAACTGAATAGAAACTTTGTGTTCCCAACAAGCTATGTGAAAGACCGCTTTCACACGCACTTCTCTCTCAGAACTGAGCATGTGGAGAATTGTTCGTTCATCTAGCACAATGGGAACGTGTTGCAGGAGAAACTTTTACACATGTTTCTCACTGTGTTTCCTAGCGCCTGTTTGAAGATCCTGCAGTTCTTACTGTAAAACCGAGTTGGAGCTAGTACCTCCCTATATATATGTATGGAGTGTTGTTTGCAACTTAAAAGAAACTTTGTGTTCCCAACAAGGTAGGTGAAGGACGGCTTTCAAACACACATATCTCTCAGAACTGAGCATGTGGAGAGACGTTCGTCCATCTAGCACAAAGGGAATGGGTTGAAGGGAAACTTTTACTCTGGTTTCTCAGTGTGTTCCCTTGTTCAGGTTTGAAGTTCCTGCAGTTTTCATTGTAAAACCGAGTTGGAGCTAGTACCTCCCCATATATATGTATGGAGTGGGGTACACAATTGAAAAGAATATTTGTGTTCCCAACAAGCTATATGAAGGACGGCTTTTACCCACACTTATCTCTCAGACCTGAGCATGTGGAGAGACGTTCGTTCATCTATCACAAACAGAAAGGGAAGCAGGAGAAACTTTGCACTTGTTTCACACTGTGTTTCCTAGTGCCGGTTTGAAGTTCCTGCAGTTTTCACTGTAAAGCCGAGTTGGAACTAGTACCTCCCCATATATATATATGGAGTGTTGTTTGCAACTTAAAAGAAACTTTTTATTCCCAACAAGCTAATTGAAGGACGGCTTTCACACACACTTATCTCTCAGAACTGAGCATGTGGAGAGTCGTTCGTCCATCTAGCACAAATGGAACGAGTTGCAGGGAAACTTTTACTCAGGTTTCACAGTGTGTTTCCTAGTTCAGGTTTGAAGTACCTGCAGTTTTCATTTTAAACCGAGTTGGAGCTAGTAGCTCCCCATATATATGTATGGAGTGGGCTATGCAATTGAAAAGAATCTTTGTGTTCCCAACAAGATACGTGAAGGACGGCTTTAACATGCACTTATCTCTCAGAACTCAGCATGTGGAGAGTCTTTCGTACATCTAGCACAAACGGAAAGGGAAGAATGTGAAACTTTTACTCTGGTTTCTCAGTGTGTTTCCTAATTCAGGTTTGAAGATCCTCCATTTTTCATTGTAAAACCGAGTTGGAGCTAGTACCTCCCCATATATATGTATGGAGTGGGCTATGCAATTGAGAAGAATCTTTGTGTTCCCAACAAGATACTTTAAGGACGGCTTTAACACACACTTAACTCTCAGAACTGAGCATGTGGAGAGACGTTCGTTCATCTAGCACAAACGGAAAGGGAAGCAGGAGAAACTATTACTCTTGTTTCTCACTGTGTTTCCTAGTGCCGGTTTGAAGTTCCTGCAGTTTTCACTTTAAAACCGAGTTGGAACTAGTACCTCCCCATATATATGTATGGAGTGTTGTTTGGAAGTTAAAAGAAACTTTGTGTTCCCAACAAGCTAGGTGAAGGACGGCATTCAAACACACTTATCTCTCAGAACTGAGCGTGTGGAGAGTCGTTCGTCCATCTAGCACAAAAGGAACGGGTTGCAGGAGAAACTTTTACTCTGGATCTCAGTGTGTTTCCTAGTTCAGGTTTGAAATTCCTGCAGTTTTCATTGTAAAACCGAGTTGGAGCTAGTACCTGCCCATATATATGTATGGAGTGGAGTATGGAATTGAAAAGAATCTTTGTGTTCCCAACAAGATACGTGAAGTAAGGCTTTAACACATACTTATCTCTCAGAACTTAGCATGTGGTGAAACGTTCGTTCATCTAGCACAAACGAAAATGGAAGAAGGAGAAACTGTTACTCTTGTTTCTCACTGTGTTTCCTAGTGCCTGTTTGAAGTTCCTGCAGTTTTCACTGTAAAACCGTGTTGGAGCCAGTACCTCCCCATATATATGTATGGAGTATTGTTTGCAACGTAAAAAGAAACTTTGTATTCCCAACAAGCTAAGTGAAGGACGGCTTTCACACACACTTATCTCTCAGAACTGAGCATGTGGAGAGTCGTTCGTCCATCTTGCACAAAGGGAACGGGTTGCAGGAGAAACTTTTTCTCTGGATTCTCAGTGTGTTTCCTAGTTCAGGTTTGATGTTCCTACAGTTTTCATTGTAAAACCGAGTTGGAGCTAGTTCCTCCCCATATATATGTATGGAGTGGAGTACGCAATTGAAAAGAATCTTTGTATTCCCAACAAGCGATGTGAAGAACGGCTTTCACCCACACTTACCTCTCAGAAATGAGCATGTGGAGAGACGTTCGTTCATATAGCACAAACAGAAAGGGAAGCAGGAGAAACTTTTAAACTTGTTTCTCACTGTGTTTCCTAGTGCCGGTTTGAAGTTCCTGCAGTTTTCACTGTAAAACCGAGTTGGAACTTGTACCTCCCCATATATATGTATGGAGTGTTGTTTGCCAATTAAAAGAAACTTTGTATTCCCAACAAGCTTATTGAAGGACGGCTTTCTAACACACTTATTCCTCAGAACTGAGCATGTGGAGTGTCGTTCGTCCATCTAGCACAAAGGGAACGGGTTGCAGGTTAAATTTTACTCTGGTTTCTCAGTGTGTTAACTAGTTCAGGTTTGAAGTTCCTGCAGTTTTCATTTTAAACCGAGTTGGATCTAGTAGCTCACCATACATATGTATGGAGTGGAGTACGCAATTGAAAAGAATCTTTGTGTTCCAAACAAGATACGTGAAGGACGGCATTAACATGCACTTATCTCTCAGAACTCAGCATGTGGAGAGTCGTTCGTCCATCTAGCACAAAGGGAACGGGTTGTAGGAGAAACTATTACTCTGGTTTCTCAGTGTGTTTACTAGTTCAGGTTTGAAGTTCCTGCAGATTTCACTGTAAAACGGAGTTGGAGCTAGCACCTCCCCATTTATATGTATGAAGTGGTGTACGCAATTGAAAAGAATCTTTGTGTTCCCAAAAAGTTATGTGAAAAACTGCTTTCACCCACACTTACCTCTCAGAATTGTGCATGTGGAGAGACTTTCCTTCATCTAGCACAAACAGAAAGGGAAGCATGTGAATCTTTTACTATGGTTTCTCAGTTTGTTTCCTCATTCAGGTTTGAAGTTCCTACAGTTTTCATTGTAAAACCGAGTTGGAGCTAGTACCTCCCCATACATATGTATGGAGTGGGGTATGCAATTGGAAAGAATCTTTGTGTTCCAAACAATATACTTTAAGAACGGCTTTAACACACACATAAATCCCAGAACTGAGCATGTGGAGAGACGTTCGTTCATCTAGCACAAACAGAAAGGGAAACAGGAGATACTTTTACTCTGGTTTCTCAGTGTGTTTCCTAGTTCAGGTTTGAAATTCCTGCAATTTTCATTGTAAAATCGAGTTGGATATTGTACCTCCCCATATATATGTATGGATTGGAGTATGCAAATAAAAATAATCTTTTTGTTCCCAACAAGCTACGTGAAGGGCTGCTTTAACACACACATATCTCTCAGAACTGAGCATGTGGAGAGACGTTCGTTCATCTAGCACAAACGGAAAGGGAAGCAGGAGAAACTTTTACTCTTGTTTCTCACTGTGTTTCCTAGTGCCGGTTTGAAGTTTCTGCAGTTTTCACTGTAAAACCGAGTTGGAGCTAGTACCTCCCCATATATATGTATGGTGTGTTGTTTGCAACTTAAAGAAACTTTGTATTCCCAACAAGCTAAGTGAAGGGCGGCTTTCACACACACTTATCTCTCAGAACTGAGCATGTGGAGAGTCGTTCGTCCATCTAGCACAAAGGGAACGTGTTGCAGGAGAAACTTTTACTCTGGTTTCACAGTGTGTTTCCTAGTTCAGGTTTGAAGTTCCTGCAGTTTTCATTGTAAAACCGAGTTGGAGCTAGTACCTCCCCATATATATGTATGGATTGGAGTACGCATTTGAAAAGCATCTTTGTTTTCCCAACAAGCTATGTGAAGGACGGCTTTCACCCACACTTACCTCTCAGAACTGAGCATGTGGAGAGACGTTCGTTCATTTAGCACAAACAGAAAGGGAAGAAGGAGAAAATTTTACTCTTGTTTCTCAATGTGTTTCCTAGTGCCGGTTTGAAGTTCCTGAAGTTTTAACTGTTAAACCGAGTTGGAAATAGTACCTACCCATATATATGTATGAAGTGCTGTTTGCAACTTAAAAGAAACTTTGTAATCCCAACAAGCTAAGTGAAGGGCGGCTTTCACACACAATTATCTCTCAGAACTGAGAATGTGGAGAGAAGTTCGTCCATCTAGCACAAAGATAACGGGTTGCAGGGGAAACTTTTATTCTGGTTTCTCAGTGTGTTTCTTAGTTCAGGTTTGAAATTCCTGCTGTTTTGATTGTAAAACCGAGTTGGAGCTAGTAGCTCCCCATATATATGTATGGAGTTGAGTACGCAATTGAAAAGAATCTTTGTGTTCCCAATAAGATACGTGAAGGACGGCTTTCACACACACATATCTCTCAGAACTGACCATGTGGAGAGTCGTTCGTCCATCTAGCAGAAAGGGAACTGGTTGCAGGAGAAACTTTTACTCTGGTTTCTCAGTGTGTTTCCTAGTGCCGGTTTGAAGTTCCTGCAGTTTTCACTGTAAAACTGTGTTGGAGCTAGTACCTCCCCATATATATGTATGGAGTGGAGTACGCAATTTAAAAGAATCTTTGTGTTCCCAACAAGCTATGTGAAGGACGGTTTTCACCCACACATAACTCTCAGAACTGACCATGTGGAGAGACGTTCGTTCATGTAGCAAAAACGTAAAGGGAAGCAGGAGAAACTTTTACTCTTGTTTCTCACTGTGTTTCCTAGTGCTGGTTTGAAGTTCCTGCAGTTTTCAGTGTAAAACTGAGTTGGAACTAGAACCTCCCCATATATATGTATGGAGTGTTGTTTGCAACTTAAAAGAAACTTTGTATTCCTAACAAGCTAAGTGAAGGACGGCTTTCACACACACTTATCTCTCAGAAGTGAGCATGTGGAGAGACGTTCGTTCATCTAGCACAAACAGAAAGGGAAGAGGAGAAAATTTTACTCTTGTTTCTCAATGTGTTTCCTAGTGCCGGTTTGAAATTCCTGCAGTTTTCACTGTTAAACCGTGTTGGAACTAGTACCTCCCCATATATATGTATGGAGTGTTGTTTGCAACTTAAAAGAAACTTTGTATTCCCAACAAGCTAAATGAAGGGCGGCTTTAACCCACACTTATATCTCAGAACTGAGAATGTGGAGAATCTTTCGTCCATCTAGCACAAAGGGAACGGGTTGCAGGGGAAACTTTTACTCTGGTTACTCAGTGTGTTTCTTAGTTCAGGTTTGAAGTTCCTGCTGTTTTCATTGTAAAACCGAGTTGGAGCTAGTAGCTCCCCATATATATGTATGGAGTGGAGTATGCAAATGAAAAGAATCTTTGTGTTCCCAACAAGATACGTGAAGGACGGCTTTCACACACACTTATCTCTCAGAACTGAGCATGTGGAGAGTCGTTCGTCCATCTAGCACAAAGGGAACCGGTTGAAGGAGAAACTTTTACTCTGGTTTCTCAGTGTGTTTCCTAGTGCCGGTTTGAACTTCCTGCAGTTTTCACTGTAAAAGTGTGTTGGAGCTAGTACCTCCCCATATATGTATGGAGTGGAGTACGCATTTGAATAAATCTTTGTGTTCCCAACAAGCTATGTGAAGGACGGTTTTCACCCACACTTACCTCTCAGAACTGAGCATGTGGAGAGACGTTCGTTCATCTAGCACAAACAGAAAGGAAAGCAGGAGAATCTTTTACTCTGGTTTCTCAGTGTGTTTTCTAGTTCAGGTTTGAAGTTCCTGCAGTTTTCATTGTAAAACCTAGTTGGAGCTAGTACCTCCCAATATATATGTATGGAGTGGGGTAAGCTATTGAAAAGAATCTTTGTGTTCCCAACAAGATACTTGAAGGACGGCTTTAACACACCCTTATCTCTCAGAAATGAGCATGTGGGGAGACGTTCGTTCATCTAGCAAAAACGTAAAGGGAAGCAGGAGAATGTTTTCCTCTTGTTTCTCACTGTGTTTCCTAGTGCCGGTTTGAAGTTCCTGCAGTTTTCACTGTAAAACCGAGTTGGAGCTAGTACCTCCCCATATATATGTACGGAGTGTTTTTTGCAACTTAAAACAAACTTTGTATTCCCAACAAGCTAAGTGAAGGACGTCTTTCACACACACTTATCTCTCAGAAGTGAGCATTTGGAGAGACGTACGTTCATCAAGCACAAACGGAAGGGGAAGTAGCAGAAACTTTTAATCTGATTTCTCAGTGTGTTTCCTAGTGCCGGTTTGAAGTTCCTGCAGTTTTCACTGTAAGTTGGAGATTGCACCTCCCCATATATATGTATGGAGTGGAGTTTGCAACTTAAAAGAAACTTTGTGTTCCCAACAAGCTAGGTGAAGGACGGCTTTCACACACAATTATCTCTCGGAACTGAGCATGTGGAGAGTCTTTCGTCCATCTAGCACAAAGGGAACGGGTTGCAGGAGAAACTTTTACTCTGGTTTCTCAGTGTGTTTCCTAGTTCAGATTTGAAGTTCCTGCATGTTTCATTGTAAAACCGAGTTGAAGCTAGTACCTCCCCATATATATTTATGGAGTGGGGTACGCAATTGAAAAGATTCTTTGTGTTCCCAACAAGATATGTGAAGGACGGCTTTCACCGACAATTAACTCAGAACTGAGCATGTGGAGAGACGTTCGTTCATCTAGCACAAACGGAAAGGGAAGCATGTGAAACTTTTACTCTGGTTTCTCAGTGTGTTTGCTAGGTCAGGTTTGAAGTTCCTGCAATTTTCATTGTAAAACCGAGTTGGAGCTAGTACCTCCCCATATATATGTATGGAGTGAAGTATGCAATTGAAAAGAATCTTTGTGTTCCCAACAAGATACGTGAAGGACGGCTTTAACACACACTTATCTCTCAGATCTGAGCATGTGGAGAGACGTTCGTTCATCTAGCACAAACGGAAAGGGAAGCAGGAGAAACTTTTACTCTTGTTTCTCACTGTGTTTCCTAGTGCCGGTTTGAAGTTCCTGCAGTTTTCATTGTAAAACAGAGTTGGAGCTAGTACCTCAGCATATATATGTATGGAGTGTTGTTTGCAACTTAAAAGAAACTTTGTATTCCAAACAAGCTAAGTGAAGGACGGCTTTCACACACACTTATCTCTCAGAAGTGAGCATATGGAGAGTCGTTCGTCCATCTAGCACAAAGGGAACGGGTTGCAGGGGAAACTTTTACTCTTGTTCCTCACTGTGTTTCCTAATGCCGGTTTGAAGTTCCTGAAGTTTTTAATGTAAAACCGATTTGCAGCTAGTACCTACCCTTATATATGTATGGAGTGGAGTATGCAACTGACAAGAAACTTTGTGTTCCCAACAAGCTAGTTGAAGGACGGTATTCACACACACATATCTCTCAGAACTGAGCATGTGGAGAGACGTTCGTTCATCTAGCAAAAACGGAACGGGATGCATGAGTAAAATTTACTCTGGTTTCTGAGTGTGTTTCCTAGTGCCGGTTTGAAGTTCCTGCAGTTTTCTCTGTAACATAGTGTTGGAGCAAGTACCTCCCCATATATATGTATGGATTGGCGTTTGCAAGTGAAAAGAAACTTTGTGTCCCAACAATCTATGTGAAGAATGGCCTTCACACACACATAACTCTCAGAACTGAGCATGTGGAGAGTTGTTCGTTCATCTAGCACAAAGGGAATTGGTTGAAGGAGAAACTTTTACTCTTATTTATCAATGTGTTTCCTAGTGCCGGTTTGAAGTTCCTTCAGTATTCACTGTAAAACCGAGATGGAGCTAGTACCTCCCCATATATATGTATGGCGTGGTGTTTGCAACTTAAAAGAAACTTTGTGTTCCCAACAAGCTAGGTGAAGTACGGCTTTCACACACAGTTATCTTTCAGAAAGGAGCATGTGGAGAGTCGTTCGTTCATCTAGCACAAAGGGAACGGGTTGCAGGTGAAACTTTTACTCTGGATTCTCAGTGTGTTTCCTAGTTCAGGTTTGAAGTTCCTGCATTTTTCCCTATAAAACCAAGTTGGAGATAATACTACCCCATATATATGTATGGAGTGGAATATGCAACTGAAAAGTATCTATGTGTTCCCAACATGCTAGGTGAAGGACGGCTTTAACACAAACAAATCTCTGAGAACTGAGCATGTGGAGAGACGTTCGTTCATCTAGCTCAAAGGGAACGGGAAGCAGGAGAAACTTTTACTGTATTTTCTCACTGTGTTTCCTAGTGCCGAATTGAAGTTCCTGCAGTTTTCACTGTAAAACCGATTTGGAGCTAGTACCTCCCCATGTATATGTATGGAATGTTGTTTGCAACTTAAAAGAAATTTTGCGTTCCCAACAAGCTAAGTGAAGGGCGGCTTTCACACACACATATGTCTCAGAACTGAGCATGTGGAGAGTCATTCGTTCATTTAGCACAAAGGGATCGGGTTGCAGGAGAAACTTTTACTCTGGTTTCTCAGTGTGTTTCCTAGTTCAGGTTTGAAGTTCCTGCACTTTTCACTGTAAAACCGAGTTGGAGATAGAACTTCCCCATGTATATGTTTGGAGTGGAATATGCAACTGAAAAGAATCTTTGTGTTCCCAACAAGCTAGGTGAATGACGGCTTTTACACAAACATTCTCTAAGAAATGAGCATGTGGAAAGACGTTCGTTCATCTAGCTCAATGTAACAGGAAGCAAGAGAATCTTTTACTCTATTTCCTCACTGTGTTTCCGAGTGCTGGGGTGAATTTCCTGCTTTTTTCACTGTAAAACTGAGTTTTAAGCTAGTACCTACCCATATATATGTATGGAGTGGTGTTTGCAACTTAAAAGAAACTTTGTGTTCCCAGCAAGCTAGGTGAAGGACGGCTTTCACACACACCTATCACTCAGATCTGAGCATGTGGAGAGTCGTTCGTTCATCTAGCACAAAGGGAAAGGGTTGCAATAGAAACTTTTTCTCTAGTTTCTCATTGTTTTTTCTAGTTCAAGTTTGAATTTCCTTCAGTTTTCACTGTAAAAATGATTTGGAGCTAGTACCTCCCCATATATATGTAAGGAGTGGGGTATGCAATTGAAAAGAATCTTTGGTTTCCCAACAAGCTATGTGAAGTACGGCTTTCACCCATACTTACCTCTCAGATATGAGCATGTGGAGAGACGTTCGTTCATCTAGCACAAACGGATAGGGAAGCAGGAGAAACTTTTACTCTGGTTTCTCAGTGTGTTTCGTAGATCCGGTTTGAAGTTCCTGCAGTTTTTACTGTAAAACCGAGTTTTAGATTGTACCTCCCTATATATATGTAAGGAGTGGGGTATGCAATTGAAAAGAATCTTTGTATTCCCAACAAGATAGGTGAATTACGGCTTCACACACACTTATCTCTCAGAACTGAGCATGCGGAGAGTCGTTCGTTCATCTAGCACAAAGGGAACGGGTTGCAGGAGAAACTTTTACTCTGGATTCTCAGTGTGTTTCCTAGTTCAGGTTTGAAGTTCCTGCAGTTTTCACTGTAAAATCGAGTTTTAGATAGTACCTCCCCATATATATGTAAGGAGTGGAATATGCAACTTAAAAGAATCTTTGTGTTCCCATCAAGCTAGGTGAAGGACGCCATTAAGACAAAAAAATCACTGAGAACTGAACATGTGCAGAGACATACGCTCATCTAGCTCAAAGGGAACGGGAAGCAGGAGATATTTTACTCTATTTTCTCACTGTGTTTCCTATTGCCGGTTTGAAGTTCCTGCAGATTTCACTGTAAAACCGAGTTGGAGCAAGTACCTCCCTATATATATGTATGGAGTGGTGTTTGCAATTGAAAAGAATCTTTGTGTTCCCAACAAGCTAGGTGAAGGACGGCTTTCACACACAATTATCTCTCAGAACTATGCATGTGTAGAGACGTTTGTTCATCTAGCACAAACGGAAAGGGAAACAGGAGAAACCTTTACTCATGTTTCGCAGTGTGTTTCCTAGTGCCGGTTTGAAGTTCCTGCAGTTTTCACTGTAAAACCGTGGTGGAGATGGTACCTCCCCATATATATATATGGAGTGGTGTTTGCAACTTAAAAGAAACTTTGTGTTCCCAACAAGTCAGGTGAAGGACGGCTTTCACACACACTTATATCTCAGAAATGAGCATGTGGTGAGTCGATCGTTCATCTAGCACAAAGGGAAATTGTTGCAGGAGAAACTTTTTCTCTGGTTTCTCAGTGTGTTTCCTAGTTCAAGTTTGAAGTTCCTGCAGTTTTCACTGTAAAACCGAGTTGGAGCTTGTAACTCCCCATATATATGTATGGAGTGGAGTACACAATTGAAAAGAATGTTTGTGTTCCCAACAAGCTAGATGAAGGACGGCTTTCATCCACAATTACCTCTCAGAACTGAGCATGAGGAGAGACTTTCGTTCATCTAGCACTATCGGAAACGGAAGCAGGAGAAACTTTTACTCTGGTTTCACAGTGTGTTTCCTAGTGCCGGTTTGAAGTTCCTGCAGTTTTCACTGTAAAACCGTTTTGGAGATTGTACCTCCACATATATATGTATGGAGTGGAATTTGCCACTTAAAAGAAACTTTGTGTTCCCAACAATCTAGGTGAAGGACGGCTTTCACATGCAATTCTCTCTCAGAACTGAGCATGTGTAGAGTTGTTCATTCATCTAGCACAAAGGGAAAGGGTTGCAGGGGATACTTTTACTCTGGATTCTCAGTGTGTTTCCTAGTTCAGTTTTGAAGTTCCTGCAGTTTTCACTGTAAAACCGAGTATTAGCTAGTACCACCCCATATATATGTAAGGAGTGGAATATGCAACTGAAAAGAATCTTTGTTTTCCCAACAAGCTAGTTGAAGGACTGCATTAACACAAACATATCTCTGAGAACTGAGCATGTGGAGAGACGTTCGCTCATCTAGCTCAAAGAGAAAGGGAATCAGGAGATTCTTTCACTCTATTTTCTCACTGTGTTTCCTAGTGCCGGTTTGAAGTTCCTGCAGTTTTCATTGTAAAACCGATTTGGTTCTAGTAGGTCCCCCTATATATGTATGGACTGGAGTACGCAATTGAAAAGAATCTTTGTGTTCCCAACATGCTAGGTGAAGGACGGCTTTCACCCACAATTACCTCTCAGAACTGAGCATGTGGAGAGACTTTCGTTCATCTAGCACCAACAGAAATGTAAGCAGGAGAAACGTTTACTCTGGTTTCTCAGTGTATTTCCTAGTTCAGGTTTGAAGTACCTGCAGTTTTCATTGTAAAACCGAGTTGGAGCTTGTACCTCCCCATATATACGTATGGAGTGGAGTATGCAATTGAAAAGAATCTTTGTGTTCCCAACAAGCTACGTGAAGTACGGCTTTCACACACACTTACCTCTCAGAACTGAGCGTGAGGAGAGACGTTCGTTCATCTAGCACAAACGGAAAGAAAAGCAGGTGAAACTTTTACTCTGGATATCAGTGTGTTACCTAGTTCAGGTTTGAATTTCCTGCAGTTTTCACTGTAAAACCGAGTTGGAGCTAGTACCTCCCTATATATATATATGGAGTGGAGTTTGCAACTTGAAAGAAACTTTGTGTTCCCAACAAGCTAGTTGAAGGACGGCTTTCACACGGAATTCTCTCTCAGAACTGAGCATGTGGAGAGTTGTTCGTTCATCTAGCAAATGTGAAAGGGGTTGCAGGGGAAACTTTTACTCTGGTTTCTCAGTGTGTTTCCTAGTGCCGGTTTGAAGTTCCTGCAGTTTTCACTGTAAAACCGTGTTGGAGATGGTACCTCCCCATATATTTATATGGAGTGGTGTTTGCAACTTAAAAGAAACTTTGTGTTCCCAACAAGTCAGGTGAAGGACGGCTTTCACACACACTTATATCTCAGAAATGAGCATGTGGTGTGTCGTTCGTTCATCTAGCACAAAAGGAAAGGGTTGCAGGAGAAACTTTTTCTCTGGTTTCTCAGTGTGTTTCCTAGTGCCGGTTTGAAGTTCCTGCAGTTTTCACTGTAAAACCGTTTTGGAGATGGTACCTCCCCATATATATATGTATGGAGTGGGGTTTGCCACTTAGAAGAAAATGTGTGTTCCCAGCAAGCTAGGTGAAGGACGGCTTTCACAGGCACTTCTCTCTCAGAACTGAGCATGTAGAGAGTTGTTCGTTCATCTAGCACAAAGGGAAAGTTTTGCAGGAGAAACTTTTACTCTTGTTTCTCACTGTGTTTCCTAGTGCCGGTTTGAAATTCCTGCAGTTTTCACTGTAAAACTGGGTTGGAGATAGTACCTCCCCATATATATGTATGGAGTGTTGTATGCAATTGAAAAGAATCTTTGTGTTCCCAACAAGCTAGTTGAAGGACGGCTTTCACCCACGAATTCCTCTCAGAACTTAGCAGGTGTAGAAACTTTCGTTCATCTAGCACATACGGAAAGGGAAGCATGAGAAATTTTTACTCTGGTTTCTCAGTGTGTTTCCTAGTTCAGGGTTGATTTCCTGCAATATTCATTGTAAAACCGAGTTGGAGTCAGCACCTCCCCATATATATGTATGTAGTGGTGTTTGCCTCTTAAAAGAATCTTTGTGTTCCCAACAAGCTAGGTGAAGGACGGCTTTAACCCACACTTAACTCTCAGAACTTAGCATGAGGAGAAACTTTCGTTCATCAAGCACAAACGGAAAGGTAAGCAGGAGAAACTTTTACTCTTGTTTCTCACTGTGTTTCCTAGTGCTGGTTTGAAGTTCCTGCAGTTTTCACTGTAAAACCGAGTTGGAACTAGTACCTCCCCATATATATGTATGGAATGATGTTTGCAACTTAAAAGAAACTTTGTATTCCCAACAAGCTAAGTGAAGTACGGCTTTCACACACACTTATCTCTCAGAAGTGAGCATGTGGAGAGTCGTTCGTCCATCTAGCACAAAGGGAACGGGTTGCAGGTGAAACTTTTTCTCTGTTTTCTCAGTGTGTTTCCTAGTTCAGGTATGAAGTTCCTGCAGTTTTCATTGTAAAACCGATTTGGTTCTAGTAAGTCCCCCTATATATGTATGGAGTGGAGTACGCAATTGAAAAGTATCTTTGTGTTCCCAACATGCTAGGTGAAGTACGCCTTTCACACACACTTACCTCTCAGAACTGAGCGTGAGGAGAGACGTTCGTTCATCTAGCACAAACGGAAGTAAAAGCAGTTGAAACTTTTACTCTGGATCTCAGTGTGTTACCTAGTTCAGGATTGAATTTCCTGCAGTTTTCACTGTAAAACCGAGTTGGAACTAGTACCTCCCCATATATATATATGGAGTGGAGTTTGCAACTTGAAAGAAACTTTGTGTTTCCAACAAGCTAGTTGAAGGACGGCTTTCACACGGAATTCTCTCTCAGAACTGAGCATGTGGAGAGTTGTTCATTCATCTAGCACAAAATGAACGTGTTGCAGGGGAGAATTTTACTCTTGTTTCTCACTGTGTTTCCTAGTGCCGGATTGAAGTTCCTGCAGTTTTCACTGTAAAATAGTGTTGGAGCTAGTACCTCCCCATATATATGTATGGAGTGTTGTTTGCCACTTAAAAGAAACTTTGTGTTCCCAACAAGCTAGGTGAAGGACGGCTTTCACACACAATTATCTCTCGGAACTGAGCATGTGGAGAGTCTTTCATCCATCTAGCACAAAGGGAACGGGTTGCAGGAGAAACTTTTACTCTGGTTTCTCAGTGTGATTCCTAGTTCAGGTTTGAACTTCCTGCATGTTTCATTGTAAAACCGAGTTGAAGCTAGTACCTCCCCATATATATTTATGGAGTGGGGTACGCAATTGAAAAAAATCTTTGTGTTCCCAACAAGATATGTGAAGGACGGCTTTCACCGACACTTAACTCTCAGAACTGAGCATGTGGAGAGACGTTCGTTCATCTAGCACAAACGGAAAGGGAAGCATGTGAAACTTTTACTCTGGTTTCTCAGTGTGTTTCCTAGGTCAGGTTTGAAGTTCCTGCAATTTTCATTGTAAAACCGAGTTGGAGCTAGTACCTCCCCATATATATGTATGGAGTGAAGTAAGCAATTGAAAAGAATCTTTGTGTTCCCAACAAGATACGTGAAGGATGGCTTTAACACACACTTATCTCTCAGATCTGAGCATGTGGAGAGACGTTCGTTCATCTAGCACAAACGGAAAGGGAAGCAGGGGAAACTTTTACTCTTGTTTCTCACTGTGTTTCCTAGTGCCGGTTTGAAGTTCCTGCAGTTTTCACTGTAAAACAGAGTTGGAGCTAGTACCTCAGCATATATATGTATGGAGTGTTGTTTGCAACTTAAAAGAAACTTTGTATTCCAAACAAGCTAAGTGAAGGACGGCTTTCACACACACTTATCTCTCAGAAGTGAGCATATGGAGAGTCGTTCGTCCATCTAGCACAAAGGGAACGGGTTGCAGGGGAAACTTTTACTCTTGTTCCTCACTGTGTTTCCTAATGCCGGTTTGAAGTTCCTGAAGTTTTTAATGTAAAACCGATTTGCAGCTAGTACCTACCCTTATATATGTATGGAGTGGAGTATGCAACTGACAAGAAACTTTGTGTTCCCAACAAGCTAGTTGAAGGACGGTATTCACACACACATATCTCTCAGAACTGAGCATGTGGAGAGACGTTCGTTCATCTAGCAAAAACCGAACGGGATGCATGAGTAAAATTTACTCTGGTTTCTGAGTGTGTTTCCTAGTGCCGGTTTGAAGTTCCTGCAGTTTTCTCTGTAACATAGTGTTGGAGCAAGTACCTCCCAATATATATGTATGGATTGGCGTTTGCAAGTAAAAGAAACTTTGTGTCCCAACAATCTATGTGAAGAATGGCCTTCACACACACATAACTCTCAGAACTGAGCATGTGGAGAGTTGTTCGTTCATCTAGCACAAAGGGAACGGGTTGCAGGAGAAACTTTTACTCTGGATTCTCAGTGTGTTTCCTAGTTCAGGTTTGAAGTTCCTGCATTTTTCCCTATAAAACCAAGTTGGAGATAGTACTACCCCATATATATGTATGGAGTGGAATATGCAACTGAAAAGTATCTATGTGTTCCCAACATGCTAGGTGAAGGACGGCTTTAACACAAACAAATCTCTGAGAACTGAGCATGTGGAGAGACGTTCGTTCATCTAGCTCAAAGGGAACGGGAAGCAGGAGAAACTTTTACTGTATTTTCTCACTGTGTTTCCTAGTGCCGAATTGAAGTTCCTGCAGTTTTCACTGTAAAACCGATTTGGAGCTAGTACCTCCCCATGTATATGTATGGAATGTTGTTTGCAACTTAAAAGAAATTTTGCGTTCCCAACAAGCTAAGTGAAGGGCGGCTTTCACACACACATATGTCTCAGAACTGAGCATGTGGAGAGTCGTTCGTTCATTTAGCACAAAGGGATCGGGTTGCAGGAGAAACTTTTACTCTGGTTTCTCAGTGTGTTTCCAAGTTCAGGTTTGAAGTTCCTGCACTTTTCACTATAAAACCGAGTTGGAGATAGGACTTCCCCATGTATATGTTTGGAGTGGAATATGCAACTGAAAAGAATCTTTGTGTTCCCAACAAGCTAGGTGAATGACGGCTTTTACACAAACATTCTCTAAGAAATGAGCATGTGGAAAGACGTTCGTTCATCTAGCTCAATGTAACAGGAAGCAAGAGAATCTTTTACTCTATTTCCTCACTGTGTTTCCGAGTGCTGGGGTGAATTTCCTGCTTTTTTCACTGTAAAACTGAGTTTTAAGCTAGTACCTACCCATATATATGTATGGAGTGGTGTTTGCAACTTAAAAGAAACTTTGTGTTCCCAGCAAGCTAGGTGAAGGACGGCTTTCACACACACTTATCTCTCAGAACTGAGCATGTGGAGAGTCGTTCGTTCATCTAGCACAAAGGGAAAGGGTTGCAATAGAAACTTTTTCTCTAGTTTCTCATTGTTTTTTCTAGTTCAAGTTTGAATTTCCTTCAGTTTTCACTGTAAAAATGATTTGGAGCTAGTACCTCCCCATATATATGTAAGGAGTGGGGTATGCAATTGAAAAGAATCTTTGGTTTCCCAACAAGCTATGTGAAGTACGGCTTTCACCCATACTTACCTCTCAGATATGAGCATGTGGAGAGACGTTCGTTCATCTAGCACAAACGGATAGGGAAGCAGGAGAAACTTTTACTCTGGTTTCTCAGTGTGTTTCGTAGATCCGGTTTGAAGTTCCTGCAGTTTTTACTGTAAAACCGAGTTTTAGATTGTACCTCCCTATATATATGTAAGGAGTGGGGTATGCAATTGAAAAGAATCTTTGGGTTCCCAACAAGCTATGTGAAGGACGGCTTTCACCCACACTTACCTCTCAGACGTGAGCATGTGGAGAGACGTTCGTTCATCTATCACAAACGGATAGGGAAGCAGGAGAAACTTTTACTCTTGTTTCTCACTGTGTTTCGTAGTTCCGGTTTGAAGTTCCTGCAGTTTTCACTGTAAAACCGAGTTGGAGATAGTACCTCCCCATATATATGTATGGAGTGGAGAATGCAATTGAAAGAATCTTTGTATTCCCAACAAGATAGGTGAATTACGGCTTCACACACACTTATCTCTCAGAACTGAGCATGCGGAGAGTCGTTCGTTCATCTAGCACAAAGGGAACGGGTTGCAGGAGAAACTTTTACTCTGGTTTCTCAGTGTGTTTCCTAGTTCAGGTTTGAAGTTCCTGCAGTTTTCACTGTAAAATCGAGTTTTAGATAGTACCTCCCCATATATATGTAAGGAGTGGAATATGCAACTTAAAAGAATCTTTGTGTTCCCATCAAGCTAGGTGAAGGACGCCATTAAGACAAAAAAATCACTGAGAACTGAACATGTGCAGAGACATACGCTCATCTAGCTCAAAGGGAACGGGAAGCAGGAGATATTTTACTCTATTTTCTCACTGTGTTTCCTATTGCCGGTTTGAAGTTCCTGCAGATTTCACTGTAAAACCGAGTTGGAGCAAGTACCTCCCTATATATATGTATGGAGTGGTGTTTGCAATTGAAAAGAATCTTTGTGTTCCCAACAAGCTAGGTGAAGGACGGCTTTCACACACACTTATTTCTCAGAACTATGCATGTGTAGAGACGTTTGTTCATCTAGCACAAACGGAAAGGGAAACAGGAGAAACCTTTACTCATGTTTCGCAGTGTGTTTCCTAGTGCCGGTTTGAAGTTCCTGCAGTTTTCACTGTAAAACCGTGGTGGAGATGGTACCTCCCCATATATATATATGGAGTGGTGTTTGCAACTTAAAAGAAACTTTGTGTTCCCAACAAGTCAGGTGAAGGACGGCTTTCACACACACTTATATCTCAGAAATGAGCATGTGGTGAGTCGATCGTTCATCTAGCACAAAGGGAAATTGTTGCAGGAGAAACTTTTTCTCTGGTTTCTCAGTGTGTTTCCTAGTTCAAGTTTGAAGTTCCTGCAGTTTTCACTGTAAAACCGAGTTGGAGCTTGTAACTCCCCATATATATGTATGGAGTGGAGTACAAAATTGAAAAGAATGTTTGTGTTCCCAACAAGCTAGATGAAGGACGGCTTTCATCCACAATTACCTCTCAGAACTGAGCATGAGGAGAGACATTCGTTCATCTAGCACAAACGGAAACGGAAGCAGGAGAAACTTTTACTCTGTTTTCACAGTGTGTTTCCTAGTGCCGGTTTGAAGTTCCTGCAGTTTTCACTGTAAAACCGTTTTGGAGATTGTACCTCCACATATATATGTATGGAGTGGAATTTGCCACTTAAAAGAAACTTTGTGTTCCCAACAATCTAGGTGAAGGACGGCTTTCACATGCAATTCTCTCTCAGAACTGAGCATGTGTAGAGTTGTTCATTCATCTAGCACAAAGGGAAAGGGTTGCAGGGGAAACATTTACTCTGGATTCTCAGTGTGTTTCCTAGTTCAGTTTTGAAGTTCCTGCAGTTTTCACTGTAAAACCGAGTATTAGCTAGTACCACCCCATATATATGTAAGGAGTGGAATATGCAACTGAAAAGAATCTTTGTTTTCCCAACAAGCTAGTTGAAGGACTGCATTAACACAAACATATCTCTGAGAACTGAGCATGTGGAGAGACGTTCGCTCATCTAGCTCAAAGGGAACGGGAATCAGGAGATTCTTTCACTCTATTTTCTCACTGTGTTTCCTAGTGCCGGTTTGAAGTTCCTGCAGTTTTCATTGTAAAACCGATTTGGTTCTAGTAGGTCCCCCTATATATGTATGGAGTGGAGTACGCAATTGAAAAGAATCTTTGTGTTCCCAACATGCTAGGTGAAGGACGGCTTTCACCCACAATTACCTCTCAGAACTGAGCATGTGGAGAGACTTTCGTTCATCTAGCACCAACAGAAATGTAAGCAGGAGAAACGTTTACTCTGGTTTCTCAGTGTATTTCCTAGTTCAGGTTTGAAGTACCTGCAGTTTTCATTGTAAAACCGATTTGTAGCTTGTACCTCCCCATATATACGTATGGAGTGTAGTATGCAATTGAAAAGAATCTTTGTGTTCCCAACAAGCTACGTGAAGTACGGCTTTCACACACACTTACCTCTCAGAACTGAGCGTGAGGAGAGACGTTCGTTCATCTAGCACAAACGGAAAGAAAAGCAGGTGAAACTTTTACTCTGGATATCAGTGTGTTACCTAGTTCAGGTTTGAATTTCCTGCAGTTTTCACTGAAAAACCGAGTTGGAGCTAGTACCTCCCCATATATATATATGGAGTGGAGTTTGCAACTTGAAAGAAACTTTGTGTTCCCAACAAGCTAGTTGAAGGACGGCTTTCACACGGAATTCTCTCTCAGAACTGAGCATGTGGAGAGTTGTTCGTTCATCTAGCAAATGTGAAAGGGGTTGCAGGGGAAACTTTTACTCTGGTTTCTCAGTGTGTTTCCTAGTGCCGGTTTGAAGTTCCTGCAGTTTTCACTGTAAAACCGTGTTGGAGATGGTACCTCCCCATACATTTATATGGAGTGGTGTTTGCAACTTAAAAGAAACTTTGTGTTCCCAACAAGTCAGGTGAAGGACGGCTTACACACACACTTATATCTCAGAATTGAGCATGTGGTGTGTCGTTCATTCATCTAGCACAAAAGGAAAGGGTTGCAGGAGAAACTTTTTCTCTGGTTTCTCAGTGTGTTTCCTAGTTCAAGTTTGAAGTTCCTGCAGTTTTCACTGTAAAACCGAGTTGGAGCTTGTAACTCCCCATATATATGTATGTAGTGGAGTACGCAATTGAAAAGAATCTTTGTGTTCCCAACAAGCTAGATGAAGGAAGGCTTTCACCCACACTTACCTCTCAGAAATGAGCATGAGGAGAGACGTTCGTTCATCTAGCAAAAACGGAAAGGGAAGCAGTAGAAACTTTTACTCTGGTTTCTCAGTGTGTTTCCTAGTGCCGGTTTGAAGTTCCTGCAGTTTTCACTGTAAAACCGTTTTGGAGATGGTACCTCCCCATATATATATGTATGGAGTGGGGTTTGCCACTTAGAAGAAAATGTGTGTTCCCAGCAAGCTAGGTGAAGGACGGCTTTCACAGGCACTTCTCTCTCAGAACTGAGCATGTAGAGAGTTGTTCGTTCATCTAGCACAAAGGGAACGTTTTGCAGGAGAAACTTTTACTCTTGTTTCTCACTGTGTTTCCTAGTGCCGGTTGGAAATTCCTGCAGTTTTCACTGTAAAAATGATTTGGAGCTAGTACCTCCCCATATATATGTAAGGAGTGGGGTATGCAATTGAAAAGAATCTTTGGTTTCCCAACAAGCTATGTGAAGTACGGCTTTCACCCATACTTACCTCTCAGATATGAGCATGTGGAGAGACGTTCGTTCATCTAGCACAAACGGATAGGGAAGCAGGAGAAACTTTTACTCTGGTTTCTCAGTGTGTTTCGTAGATCCGGTTTGAAGTTCCTGCAGTTTTTACTGTAAAACCGAGTTTTAGATTGTACCTCCCTATATATATGTAAGGAGTGGGGTATGCAATTGAAAAGAATCTTTGGGTTCCCAACAAGCTATGTGAAGGACGGCTTTCACCCACACTTACCTCTCAGACCTGAGCATGTGGAGAGACGTTCGTTCATCTATCACAAACGGATAGGGAAGCAGGAGAAACTTTTACTCTGGTTTCTCACTGTGTTTCGTAGTTCCGGTTTGAAGTTCCTGCAGTTTTCACTGTAAAACCGAGTTGGAGATAGTACCTCCCCATATATATGTATGGAGTGGAGAATGCAATTGAAAAGAATCTTTGTATTCCCAACAAGATAGGTGAATTACGGCTTCACACACACTTATCTCTCAGAACTGAGCATGCGGAGAGTCGTTCGTTCATCTAGCACAAAGGGAACGGGTTGCAGGAAAAATTTTACTCTGGTTTCTCAGTGTGTTTCCTAGTTCAGGTTTGAAGTTCCTGCAGTTTTCACTGTAAAATCGAGTTTTAGATAGTACCTCCCCATATATATGTAAGGAGTGGAATATGCAACTTAAAAGAATCTTTGTGTTCCCATCAAGCTAGGTGAAGGACGCCATTAAGACAAAAAAATCACTGAGAACTGAACATGTGCAGAGACATACGCTCATCTAGCTCAAAGGGAACGGGAAGCAGGAGATATTTTACTCTATTTTCTCACTGTGTTTCCTATTGCCGGTTTGAAGTTCCTGCAGATTTCACTGTAAAACCGAGTTGGAGCAAGTACCTCCCTATATATATGTATGGAGTGGTGTTTGCAATTGAAAAGAATCTTTGTGTTCCCAACAAGCTAGGTGAAGGACGGCTTTCACACACACTTATTTCTCAGAACTATGCATGTGTAGAGACGTTTGTTCATCTAGCACAAACGGAAAGGGAAACAGGAGAAACCTTTACTCATGTTTCGCAGTGTGTTTCCTAGTGCCGGTTTGAAGTTCCTGCAGTTTTCACTGTAAAACCGTGGTGGAGATGGTACCTCCCCATATATATATATGGAGTGGTGTTTGCAACTTAAAAGAAACTTTGTGTTCCCAACAAGTCAGGTGAAGGACGGCTTTCACACACACTTATATCTCAGAAATGAGCATGTGGTGAGTCGATCGTTCATCTAGCACAAAGGGAAATTGTTGCAGGAGAAACTTTTTCTCTGGTTTCTCAGTGTGTTTCCTAGTTCAAGTTTGAAGTTCCTGCAGTTTTCACTGTAAAACCGAGTTGGAGCTTGTAACTCCCCATATATATGTATGGAGTGGAGTACACAATTGAAAAGAATGTTTGTGTTCCCAACAAGCTAGATGAAGGACGGCTTTCATCCACAATTACCTCTCAGAACTGAGCATGAGGAGAGACATTCGTTCATGTAGCACAAACGGAAACGGAAGCAGGAGAAACTTTTACTCTGTTTTCACAGTGTGTTTCCTAGTGCCGGTTTGAAGTTCCTGCAGTTTTCACTGTAAAACCGTTTTGGAGATTGTACCTCCACATATATATGTATGGAGTGGAATTTGCCACTTAAAAGAAACTTTGTGTTCCCAACAATCTAGGTGAAGGACGGCTTTCACATGCAATTCTCTCTCAGAACTGAGCATGTGTAGAGTTGTTCATTCATCTAGCACAAAGGGAAAGAGTTGCAGGGGAAACTTTTACTCTGGATTCTCAGTGTGTTTCCTAGTTCAGTTTTGAAGTTCCTGCAGTTTTCACTGTAAAACCGAGTATTAGCTAGTACCACCCCATATATATGTAAGGAGTGGAATATGCAACTGAAAAGAATCTTTGTTTTCCCAACAAGCTAGTTGAAGGACTGCATTAACACAAACATATCTCTGAGAACTGAGCATGTGGAGAGACGTTCGCTCATCTAGCTCAAAGGGAACGGGAATCAGGAGATTCTTTCACTCTATTTTCTCACTGTGTTTCCTAGTGCCGGTTTGAAGTTCCTGCAGTTTTCATTGTAAAACCGATTTGGTTCTAGTAGGTCCCCCTATATATGTATGGAGTGGAGTACGCAATTGAAAAGAATCTTTGTGTTCCCAACATGCTAGGTGAAGGACGGCTTTCACCCACAATTACCTCTCAGAACTGAGCATGTGGAGAGACTTTCGTTCATCTAGCACCAACAGAAATGTAAGCAGGAGAAACGTTTACTCTGGTTTCTCAGTGTATTTCCTAGTTCAGGTTTGAAGTACCTGCAGTTTTCATTGTAAAACCGATTTGTAGCTTGTACCTCCCCATATATACGTATGGAGTGTAGTATGCAATTGAAAAGAATCTTTGTGTTCCCAACAAGCTACGTGAAGTACGGCTTTCACACACACTTACCTCTCAGAACTGAGCGTGAGGAGAGACGTTCGTTCATCTAGCACAAACGGAAAGAAAAGCAGGTGAAACTTTTACTCTGGATATCAGTGTGTTACCTAGTTCAGGTTTGAATTTCCTGCAGTTTTCACTGTAAAACCGAGTTGGAGCTAGTACCTCCCCATATATATATATGGAGTGGAGTTTGCAACTTGAAAGAAACTTTGTGTTCCCAACAAGCTAGTTGAAGGACGGCTTTCACACGGAATTCTCTCTCAGAACTGAGCATGTGGAGAGTTGTTCGTTCATCTAGCAAATGTGAAAGGGGTTGCAGGGGAAACTTTTACTCTGGTTTCTCAGTGTGTTTCCTAGTGCCGGTTTGAAGTTCCTGCAGTTTTCACTGTAAAACCGTGTTGGAGATGGTACCTCCCCATATATTTATATGGAGTGGTGTTTGCAACTTAAAAGAAACTTTGTGTTCCCAACAAGTCAGGTGAAGGACGGCTTTCACACACACTTATATCTCAGAAATGAGCATGTGGTGTGTCGTTCGTTCATCTAGCACAAAAGGAAAGGGTTGCAGGAGAAACTTTTTCTCTGGTTTCTCAGTGTGTTTCCTAGTTCAAGTTTGAAGTTCCTGCAGTTTTCACTGTAAAACCGAGTTGGAGCTTGTAACTCCCCATATATATGTATGTAGTGGAGTACGCAATTGAAAAGAATCTTTGCGTTCCCAACAAGCTAGATGAAGGAAGGCTTTCACCCACACTTACCTCTCAGAAATGAGCATGAGGAGAGACGTTCGTTCATCTAGCAAAAACGGAAAGGGAAGCAGTAGAAACTTTTACTCTGGTTTCTCAGTGTGTTTCCTAGTGCCGGTTTGAAGTTCCTGCAGTTTTCACTGTAAAACCGTTTTGGAGATGGTACCTCCCCATATATATATGTATGGAGTGGGGTTTGCCACTTAGAAGAAAATGAGTGTTCCCAGCAAGCTAGGTGAAGGACGGCTTTCACAGGCACTTCTCTCTCAGAACTGAGCATGTAGAGAGTTGTTCGTTCATCTAGCACAAAGGGAACGTTTTGCAGGAGAAACTTTTACTCTTGTTTCTCACTGTGTTTCCTAGTGCCGGTTTGAAATTCCTGCAGTTTTCACTGTAAAACTGGGTTGGAGATAGTACCTCCCCATATATATGTATGGAGTGTTGTATGCAATTGAAAAGAATCTTTGTGTTCCCAACAAGCTAGGAGAAGGACGGCTTTCACCCACGAATTCCTCTCAGAACTTAGCAGGTGGAGAAACGTTCGTTCATCTAGCACATACGGAAAGGGAAGCATGAGAAATTTTTACTCTGGTTTCTCAGTGTGTTTCCTAGTTCAGGGTTGAATTTCCTGCAGTATTCATTGTAAAACCGAGTTGGAGTCAGCAAATCCCCATATATATGTATGTAGTGGTGTTTGCCACTTAAAAGAAACTTTGTGTTCCCAACAAGCTAGGTGAAGGACGGCTTTCACCCACACTTACCTCTCAGAAATTAGCATGAGGAGAAACATTCGTTCATCAAGCACAAACGGAAAGGTAAGCAGGAGAAACTTTTACGCTTGTTTCTCACTGTGTTTCCTAGTGCTGGTTTGAAGTTCCTGCAGTTTTCACTGTAAAACCGAGTTGGAACTAGTACCTCCCCATATATTTGTATGGAATGTTGTTTGCAACTTAAAAAAAACTTTGTATTCCCAACAAGCTAAGTGAAGTACGGCTTTCACACACACTTATCTCTCAGAAGTGAGCATGTGGAGAGTCGTTCGTCCATCTAGCACAAAGGGAACGGGTTGCAGGTGAAACTTTTTCTCTGTTTTCTCAGTGTGTTTCCTAGTTCAGGTATGAAGTTCCTGCAGTTTTCATTGTAAAACCGATTTGGTTCTAGTAAGTCCCCCTATATATGTATGGAGTGGAGTACGCAATTGAAAAGTATCTTTGTGTTCCCAACATGCTAGGTGAAGTACGGATTTCACACACACTTACCTCTCAGAACTGAGCGAGAGGAGAGACGTTCGTTCATCTAGCACAGACGGAAGTAAAAGCAGTTGAAACTTTTACTCTGGATCTCAGTGTGTTACCTAGTTCAGGATTGAATTTCCTGCAGTTTTCACTGTAAAACCGAGTTGGAACTACTACCTCCCCATATATATATATGGAGTGGAGTTTGCAACTTGAAAGAAACTTTGTGTTCCCAACAAGCTAGTTGAAGGACGGCTTTCACACGGAATTCTCTCTCAGAACTGAGCATGTGGAGAGTTGTTCGTTCATCTAGCAAATGTGAACGGGTTGCAGGGGAAACTTTTACTCTGGTTTCTAAGTGTGTTTCCTAGTGCCGGTTTGAATTTCCTGCAGTTTACACTGTAAAACAGTTTTGGAGATGGTACCTCCCCATATATATATATGGAGTGGTGTTTGTAACTTAAAAGAAACCTTGTGTTCCCAACAAGTCAGGTGAAGGACGGCTTTCACACACACTTATATCTCAGAAATGAGCATGTGGTGTGTCGTTCGTTCATCTAGCACAAAGGGAAATGGTTGCAGGAGAAACTTTTTCTCTGGTTTCTCAGTGTGTTTCCTAGTCCAGGTTTGAAGTTCCTGCAGTTTTCAGTGTAAAACCGAGTTGGAGCTAGTAACCTCCCTTATATATATATGTAGTGGAGTAAACAATTGAAAAGAATCTTTGTGTTCCCAACAAGCTAGATGAAGGAAGGCTTTCACCCACACTTACCTCTCAGAAATGAGCATGAGGAGAGACGTTCGTTCATCTAGCAAAAACGGAAAGGGAAGCAGTAGAAACTTTTACTCTGGTTTCTCAGTGTGTTTCCTAGTGCCGGTTTGAAGTTCCTGCAGTTTTCACTGTAAAACCGTTTTGGAGATGGTACCTCCCCATATATATGTATGGAGTGGGGTTTGCCACTTAAAAGAAAATTAGTGTTCCCTGCAAGCTAGGTTAAGGACGGCTTTCACAGGAACATCTCTCTCAGAACTGAGCATGTGGAGTGTTGTTCGTTCATCTAGCACAAAGGGAACGTTTTGCAGGAGAAACTTTTACTCTTGTTTCTCACTGTGTTTCCTAGTGCCGGTTTGAAGTTCCTGCCTTTTTCACTGTAAAACCGAGTTGGAGATAGTACCTCCCCATATATATGTATGGAGTGTTGTATGCAATTGAAAAGAATCTTTGTGTTCCCAACAAGCTAGTTGAAAGACGGCTTTCACCCACGCTTTCCTCGCAGAACTTAGCAGGTGGAGAAACGATCGTTCATCTAGCACATACGGAAAGGGAAGCATGAGAAATTTTTACTCTGGTTTCTCTGTGTGATTCCTAGTTCAGGGTTGAATTTCCTGCAGTATTCACTGTAAAACCGAGTTGGAGTCAGTACTTCCCCTTATATATGTATGTAGTGGTGTTTGCCACTTAAAAGAAACTTTGTGTTCCCAACAAGCTAGGTGAAGGACGGCTTTCACCCACACTTACCTCTCAGAATTTAGCATGAGGAGAAACGTTCGTTCATCAAGCACAAACGGAAATGTAAACAGGAGAAACTTTTACTCTGGTTTCTCAGTGTGTTTCCTGGTTCCGGTTTGAAGTTACTGCAGTTTTCAATGTAAAACTGTTTTAGAGATGGTAACTCCCCACATATATATATGGAGAGGAGTTTGCCACTTAAAAGAAACTTTGTTTTCCAAACAAGCTAGGTGAAGGACGGCTTTCACACGCACTTCTCTCTCAGAACTGAGCATGTGGATAGTTGTTCATTCATCTAACACAAAGGGAACTGTTTGTAGGAGAAACTTTACTCTTGTTTCTCACTGTGTTTCCTAGGGCCGGTTTGAAGTTCCTGCAGTTTTCACTGTAAAACCGGGTTGGAGCTTGTACCTCCCCATATATATATATGGAATGGAGTATGCAATTGAAAAGAATCTTTGTGTTCCCAACAAGCTAGGTGAAGGACGGCTTTCACACACAATTATCTCTCAGATCTGAGCATGAGGAGGGACGTTCGTTCATCTAGCACATACGGAAAGGGAGCAGGAGAAACTTTTACTCTGGTTTCTCAGTGTGTTTCCAAGTGCCTGTTTGAAGTTCCTGCAGTTTTCATTGTAAAACCGATTTGGAGATATTACTTCCCCATATATATGTATGGAGTGGAATATGCAACTGAAAAGAATCTTTGTGTTCCGAACATGCTAGTTGAAGGACGGCTTTAACACAACATATCTCTGTGAACTGAGCATGTGGAGAGACGTTCGTTCATCTAGCTCAAAGGAAACGGGAAGCAGGAGAAACTTTTTCTCTAATTTCTCACTGTGTTTCCTAGTGTCGGGTTGAAGTTCCTGCAGTTTTCACTGTAAAACAGAATTGGTGCTAGTACTTCCCCATATATATGTATGGAGTGGTGTTTGCAACTTAAAAGAAACTTTGTGTTCCCAACAAGCTAGGAGAAGGACGGCTTTCACACACACTTATCTCTCAGAACTGAGCATGTGGAGAGACGTTCGTTCATCTAGCACAAAGGGAAAGGGTTGAAGGAGATACTTATTCTCTGTTTTCTCAGTGTGTTTCCTAGTTCAGGTTGGAAGTTCCTGCAGTTTTAATTGTAAAACCGAGTTGGAGCTAGTACCTACCCATATAAATGTATAGAGTGGAGTATGCAATTGAAAAGAATCTTTGTGTTCACAACAAGCTAGGTGAAGAACGGCTTTCACCCACACTTACCTCTCAGATCTGAGCATGTGGACAGACTTTCGTTCATCTAGCACAAAGGGAACGGGTTGCAGGTGAAACTTTTACTCTGGTTTCTCCGTGTGTTTCCTAGTTTTGGTTTGAAATTCCTGCAGTTTTCACTGTAAAACCGTGTTGGAGATGGTACCTCCCCATATATATATATGGAGTGGAGTCTGCAACTTAAAAGAAACTTTGTGTTCCCAACAAGCTAGGTTAAGGACGGCTTTCACACGCACTTTTCTCTCAGAACTGAGCTTGTGGAGAGTTGTTCGTTCATCTAGCACAAAGGTAACGGGTTATAGGAAAAACTTTTACTCTTGTTTCTCTCTGTGTTTCCTAGTGCCTGTTTTAAGTTCCTGCAGTTTTCACTGTAAAACCGAGTTGGAGCTAGTACCTCCCCATATATATGTATGGAGTGGTGTTTGCAACTTAAAAGAATCTTTGTGTTCCCAACAAGATACGTGAAGGACGGCTTTAACACACAATTATCTCTCAGAACTGAGCATGTGGAGAGACGTTCTTTCATCTAGCACAAACGGAAAGGAAGCAGGAGAAAATTTTCCTCTTGTTTCTCACTGTGTTTCCTAGTGCTGGTTTGAAGTTCCTGCAGTTTTCACTGTAAAACTGAGTTGGAACTAGTACCTCCCCTTATATATGTATGGAGTGTTGTTTGCAACTTAAAAGAAATTTTGTATTCCCAACAAGCTAATTGAAGGACGGCTTTCACACACACTTATCTCTCAGAAGTGAGCATGTGGAGAGTCGTTCGTCCATCTAGCACAAAGGGAACGGGTTGCAGGGGAAACTTTTACTCTGGTTTCTCAGCGTGTTTCCTAGTTCAGTTATGAATTTCCTGCAGTTTTCATTGTAAAACCGAGTTGGTGCTAGTAGGTCCCCATATATATGTATGGAGTGGAGTACGCAATTGAAAAGAATCTTTGTGTTCCCAACATGCTAGATGAAGGACGGCTTTCACCCACACTTAACTCTCAAAACAGAGCATGTGGAGAGACGTTCGTTCATCTAGCACAAACAGAAATGTAAGCAGGAGAAACGTTTACTCTGGTTTCTCAGTGTGTTTCCTAGTTCAGGTTTGAATTACCTGCAGTTTTCATTGTAAAACCGAGTTGCAGCTTGTACCTCCCTATATATATGTATGGAGTGGAGTATGCAATTGAAAAGAAACTTTGTGTTCCCAACAAGCTACATGAAGTACGGCTTTCACACACACTTACCTCTCAGAACTGAGCATGTGGAGAGACGTTCGTTCATCTAGCCCAAACGGAAAGGAAAGCAGGTGAAACTTTTACTCTGGATCTCAGTGTGTTACCTAGTTCAGGTTTGAATTTCGTGCAGTTTTCACTGTAAAACCGAGTTGGAGCTAGTACCTACCCATATATATATATGGAGTGGGGTTTGCAACTTAAAAGAAACTTTGTGTTCCCAACAAGCTAGGTGAAGTACGGCTTTCACACACACTTATCTTTCCGAAATGAGCATGTGGAGAGACTTTCGTTCATCTAGCAAAAACGGAAAGGGAATCAGGAGAATCTTTTACTCTGGTTTCTCAGTGTGTTTCCTAGTGCTGGTTTGAAGTTCCTGCAGTTTTCACTGTAAAACCGTTTTGGAGATGGTACCTCCACATATATATGTATGGAGGGCAATTTGCCACTTAAAAGAAACTTTGTGTTCCGAACAAGCTATTTTATGGACGGCTTTCACACGCACTTCTCTCTCAGAACTGAACATGTGGAGAGCTGTTAGTACATCTAGCACAAAGGGAAAGGGCTGCAGGAGAAAGTTTTACTCTAGTTTCTCAGTGTGTTTCCTAGTTCAGTTTTGAAGTTCCTGCAGTTTTCACTGTAAAACAGATTTGGAGATAGTACCTCCCAATATATATGTATGGAGTGGTGTTTGCAATTGAAAAGTATCTTTGTGTTCCCAACAAGCTAGATGAAGGACGGCTTTCACACACACTTATCTCTCAGAACAGAGCATGTGTAGGGACTTTTGTTCATCTAGCACAATCGGAAAGTGAAGCAGTAGAAACTTTTACTCTGGTTTCTCTGTGTGTTTCCTAGAGCCGGTTTGAAGTTCCTGCAGTTTTCACTGTAAAACCGAGTTGGTGTTAGTACCTCCCCATATATATATATGGAGTGGAATTTGCAACTTAAAAGAAACTTTGTGTTCCCAACAAGCTATTTTAAGGACGGCTTTCACACGCACTTCTCTCTCGGAACTGAACATGTGGAGAGTTGTTCGTACATCTAGCACAAAGGGAACGGGTTGCAGGAGAAACTTTTACTCTTGTTTCTCAGTGTGTTTCCTAGTTCAGGTTTGATGTTCCTGCACTTTTCACTGTAAAACCGAGTTGGAACTAGTACCTAATTATATATATGTATGGGGTGGAGTATGCAATTGAAAAGAATCTTTGTGTTACCAACAAGCTAGGTGAAGGACGGCTTTCACACACACATATCTCTCAGCACTGAGCATGTGGAGAGACTTTCGTTCATCCAGCACAAACGGAAAGGGAAGCAGGAGAAACTTTTACTCTGGTTTCTCAGTGTGTTTCCTCGTGCCGGTTTGAAGTTCCTGCAGTTTTCACTATAAAACCGTGTTGGAGATGGTACCTCCCCATATATGTGTATGGAGTGGGGTTTGCCACTTAAAAGAAACTTTGTGTTCCCAACAAGCTAGGTGAAGGACGGCTTTCACACTCACTTCTCTCTCAGAACTGAGCATGTGGAGAATTGTTCGTTCATCTAGCATAAATGGAACGGGTTGCAGGAAAAACTTTTACTCTTATTTCTCACTGTGTTTCCTAGTGCAGGTTTGAAGTTCCTGCAGTTTTCACTGTAAAACCGTGTTGGAGCTAGTACCTCCCCATATATATGTATGGAGTGGAGTATGCAATTGAAAAAAATCTATGTGTTCCCAACAAGCTATATGAAGGACGGCTTTCACACACACTTATCTCTCAGAACTGAGCATGTGGAGAGACATTCGTTCATCTAGCACAAACGGTTAGGGAAGCAGGAGAAACTTTTCATCTGGTTTCTCAGTGTGTTTCCTAGTGCCGGTTTGAAGTTCCTGCAGTTTTCACTGTAAAACCGAGTTGGAGCTAGTACCTCCCCATATATATGTATGGAGTGGAGTATGCAATTGAAAAGATGCTTTGTGTTCCCAACAAGATATATGAAGGACGGCTTTCACACACACTTATCTCTCAGAACTGAGCATGTGGAGAGACTTTCGTTCATCTAGCACAAACGGTTAGGGAATCAGGAGATACTTTTAATCTGGTTTCTCAGTGTGTTTCCTAGTTTAGGTTTGAAGTTCCTGCAGTTTCACTGTAAAACAGAGTTGGATCTAGTACCTCCGAATGTATATGTATGGATTGGAGTAAGCAATTGAAAAGAATCTTTGTGTTCCCAACAAGCTAGGTGAAGGACGGCTTTCACACGCACTTCTGTCTCAGAACTGAGCATGTGGAGAATTTTTCGTTCACATAGCACAAAGGGAAAGGGTTGCAGGAAAAAGTTTTACTCTTGTTCTCACTGTGTTTCCTAGTGCCGTGTTGACGTTCCTGCAGTTTTCACTGTAAAACCTAGTTGGAGCTAGTACCTCCCAATATATATGTAAGGAGTGGAGTATGAAATTGAAAAGAATCTTTGTGATCCCAACAAGCTATATGAAGGACGGCTTTCACACACAATTATCTCTCAGAAATGAGCATGTGGAGAGATGTTCGTTCATCTAGCACAAACGGAAATGGAAGCAGGAGAAACTTTTAATCTGGTTTCTCAGTGTGTTTCCTAGTGCCGGTTTAAAATTCCCGCAGTTTTCACTGTAAAACCGTGTTGGAGATGGTACCTCCCCATATATATGTATGGATTGGTGTTTGAAACTTAAAAGAAACTTTGTGTTCCCAACAAGCTAGGTGAAGTACGGCTTTCACACACACTTTTCTCTCAAATCTGAGCATGTGGAGAGACTTTCGTTCATCTAGCACAAACGGTTAGGGAATCAGGAGATACTTTTAATCTGGTTTCTCAGTGTGTTTCCTAGTTTAGGTTTGAAGTTCCTGCAGTTTCACTGTAAAACCGAGTTGGAGCTAGTACCTCCGAATGTATATGTATGGATTGGAGTAAGCAATTGAAAGAATCTTTGTGTCCCCAACAAGCTAGGTGAAGGAAGGCTTTCACACGCACTTCTGTCTCAGAACTGAGCATGTGGAGAATTTTTCGTTCACATAGCACAAAGGGAAAGAGTTGCAGGAAAAAGTTTTACTCTTGTTCTCACTGTGTTTCCTAGTGCCGGGTTGACGTTCCTGCAGTTTTCACTGTAAAACCGAGTTGGATCTAGTACCTCCCAATATATATGTAAGGAGTGGAGTATGAAATTGAAAAGAATCTTTGTGATCCCAACAAGCTATATGAAGGACGGCTTTCACACACAATTATCTCTCAGAAATGAGCATGTGGAGAGATGTTCGTTCATCTAGCACAAACGGAAATGGAAGCAGGAGAAACTTTTAATCTGGTTTCTCAGTGTGTTTCCTAGTGCCGGTTTAAAATTCCTGCAGTTTTCACTGTAAAACCGTGTTGGAGATGGTACCTCCCCATATATATGTATGGATTGGTGTTTGAAACTTAAAAGAAACTTTGTGTTCCCAACAAGCTAGGTGAAGTACGGCTTTCACACACACTTTTCTCTCAGAACTGAGCATGTGGAGAGTCGTTCGTTCATCTAGCACAAAGTGAACAGGTTGCATTAGAAACTTTTACTCTGGTTTCTCAGTGTGTTTCCTCGTTCAGGTTTGAAGTTCCTGCAAGTTTCACTGTAATACCGTGTTGGAGCTAGTTCCTGCCCATATATATATATGGAGTGAAGTATGCAATTGAAAAGAATCTTTGTGTTCCCAGCAAGCTTGGTGAAGGACGGCTTTCACACACATTTATCTCTCAGAGCTGAGCATGTGGAGAGACGTTCGTACATCTAGCACAAATGAAAAGGGAAGCAGGAGAAACTTTTACTCTGGTTTCTCAGTTTGTTTCCTAGTGCCGGTTTGAAGTTCCTGCAGTTTTCATTGTAAAACCGATTTGGAGATATTACTTCCCATATATATGTATGGAGTGGAATATGCAACTGAAAAGAATCTTTGTGTTCCCAACATGCTAGTTGAAGGAAGGCTTTAACACAACATATCTCTGTGAACTGAGCATGTGGAGAGACGTTCGTTCATCTAGCTCAAAGGAAACGGGAAGCAGGAGAAACTTTTGCTCTATTTTCTCACTGTGTTTCCTAGTGCTGGTTTGAAGTTCCTGCAGTTTTCACTGTAAAACCGAGTTGGAACTAGTACCTCACCATATATATGTATGGAGTGTTGTTTGCAACATAAAAGAAATTTTGTATTCCCAACAAGCAAATTGAAGGACGGCTTTCACACACACTTATCTCTCAGAAGTGAGCATATGGAGAGTCGTTGGTCCATCTAGCACATAGGGAACGGGTTGCAGGGGAAACTTTTACTCTGGTTTCTCAGTGTGTTTCCTAGTTCAGGTATGAATTTCCTGCAGTTTTCATTGTAAAACCGAGTTGGTGCTAGTAGGTCCCCATATACATGTATGCAGTGGAGTACGCAATTGAAAAGTATCTTTGTGTTCCCAACATGCTAGATGAAGGACGGCTTTCACCCACACTTACCTCTCAGAACTGAGCATGTGGAGAGACGTTCGTTCATCTAGCACAAACAGAAATGTAAGCAGGAGAAACGTTTACTCTGGTTTCTCAGTGTGTTTCCTATTTCAGGTTTGAAGTAACTGCAGTTTTCATTGTAAAACCGAGTTGCAGCTTGTACCTCCCTATATATATGTATGGAGTGGAGTAAGCAATTGAAAAGAATCTTTGTGTTCCCAACAAGCTACATGAAGTACGGCTTTCACACACACTTACCTCTCAGAACTGAGCATGTGGAGAGACGTTCGTTCATCTAGCACAAACGGAAAGGAAAGCAGGTGAAACTTTTACTCTGGATCTCAGTGTGTTACCTAGTTCAGGTTTGAATTTCCTGCAGTTTTCACTGTAAAACCGAGTTGGAGCTAGTACCTCCTCATATATATATATGGAGTGGAGTTTGCAACTTAAAAGAAACTTTGTGTTCCCAACAAGCTAGGTGAAGTACGGCTTTCACACACACTTATCTTTCCGAAATGAGCATGTGGAGAGACTTTTGTTCATCTAGCAAAAACGGAAAGGGAAGCAGGAGAATCTTTTACTCTGGTTCTCAGTGTGTTTCCTAGTGCTGGTTTGAAGTTCCTGCAGTTTTCACTGTAAAACCGTTTTGGAGATGGTACCTCCACATATATATGTATGGAGTGCAATTTGCCTCTTAAAAGAAATTTTGTGTTCCGAACAAGCTAGGTGAAGGTCGGCTTTCACACGCAATTCTCTCTCAGAACTGAGCACGTGGAGAGTTGTTCGTTCATCTAGCACAAAGGGAAAGGGTTGCAGGAGAAAGTTTTACTCTGGTTTCTCAGTGTGTTTCCTAGTTCAGTTTTGAAGTTCCTGCAGTTTTCACTGTAAAACCGAGTTGGAGATAGTACCTCCCAATATATATGTCTGGAGTGGTGTTTGCAATTGAAAAGAATCTTTGTGTTCCCAACAAGCTAGATGAAGGACGGCTTTCACACACACTTATCTCTCAGAACTGAGCATGTGTAGGGACGTTCGTTCATCTAGCACAATCGGAAAGTGAAGCAGTAGAAACTTTTAATGTGGATTCTCTGTGTGTTTCCTAGAGCCGGTTTGAAGTTCCTGCAGTTTTCACTGTAAAACCGAGTTGGTGTTAGTACCTCCCCATATACAAGTATGGAGTGGAATTTGCAACTTAAAAGAAACTTTTTGTTCCCAACAAGCTATTTTAAGGACGGCTTTCACACGCACTTCTCTCTCAGAACTGAACATGTGGAGAGTTGTTCGTTCATCTAGCACAAAGGGAACGGGTTGCAGGAGAAACTTTTACTCTTGTTTCTCAGTGTGTTTCCTAGTTCAGGTTTGATGTTCCTGCAGTTTTCACTGTAAAACCGAGTAGGAACTAGTACCTAATTATATATATGTATGGGGTGCAGTATGAAATTGAAAAGAATCTTTGTGTTACCAACAAGCTAGGTGAAGGACGGCTTTCACACACACATATCTCTCAGCACTGAGCATGTGGAGAGACTTTCGTTCATCTAGCACAAACGGAAAGGGAAGCAGGAGAAACTTTTACTCTGGTTTCTCAGTGTGATTCCTAGAGCCGGTTTGAAGTTCCTGCAGTTTACACTATAAAAACCGTGTTGGAAATGGTACCTCCCCATATATGTGTATGGAGTGGGGTTTGCCACTTAAAAGAAACTTTGTGTTCCCAACAAGCTAGGTGAAGGACGGCTTTCACACTCACTTCTCTCTCAGAACTGAGCATGTGGAGGATTGTTCGTTCATCTAGCATAAATGGAACGGGTTGCAGGAAAAACTTTTACTCTTATTTCTCACTGTGTTTCCTAGTGCAGGTTTGAATTTCCTGCAGTTTTCACTGTAAAACCGAGTTGGAGCTAGTACCTCCCCATATATATGTATGGAGTGGAATATGCAATTGAAAAGAATCTTTGTGTTCCCAACAAGCTAGGTGAAGTACGGCTTTCACACACACTTATCTCTCAGAACTGAGCATGTGGAGAGACATTCGTTCATCTAGCACAAACGGTTATGGAAGCAGGAGAAACTTTTCATCTGGTTTCTCAGTGTGTTTCCTAGTGCCGGTTTGAATTTCCTGCAGTTTTCACTGTAAAACCGAGTTGGAGCTAGTACCTCCCCATATATATGTATGGAGTGGAGTATGCAATTGAAAAGATGCTTTGTGTTCCCAACAAGATATATGAAGGACGGCTTTCACACACACATATCTCTCAGAACTGAGCATGTGGAGAGACTTTCGTTCATCTAGCACAAACGGTTAGGGTATCAGGAGATACTTTTAATCTGGTTTCTCAGTGTGTTTCCTAGTTTAGGTTTGAAGTTCCTGCAGTTTCACTGTAAAACCGAGTTGGAGCTAGTACCTACGAATGTATATGTATGGATTGGAGTAAGCAATTGAAAAGAATCTTTGTGTTCCCAACAAGCTAGGTGAAGGACGGCTTTCACACGCACATCTGTCTCAGAACTGAGCATGTGGAGAATTTTTCGTTCACATAGCACAAAGGGAAAGGGTTGCAGGAAAAAGTTTTACTCTTGTTCTCACTGTGTTTCCTAGTGCCGTGTTGACGTTCCTGCAGTTTTCACTGTAAAACCGAGTTCGAGCTAGTACCTCCCAATATATATGTAAGGAGTGGAGTATGAAATTGAAAAGAATCTTTGTGATCCCAACAAGCTATATGAAGGACGGCTTTCACACACAATTATCTCTCAGAAATGAGTATGTGGAGAGATGTTCGTTCATCTAGCACAAACGGAAATGGAAGCAGGTGTAACTTTTAATCTGGTTTCTCAGTGTGTTTCCTAGTGCCGGTTTAAAATTCCTGCAGTTTTCACTGTAAAACCGTGTTGGAGATGGTACCTACCCATATATATGTATGGATTGGTGTTTGAAACTTAAAAGAAACTTTGTGTTCCCAACAAGCTAGGTGATGTACGGCTTTCACACACACTTTTCTCTCAGAACTGAGCATGTGGAGAGTCGTTCGTTCATCTAGCACAAAGTGAACCGGTTGCAGGAGAAACTTTTACTCTGGTTTCTCAGTGTGTTTCCTCGTTCAGGTTTGAAGTTCCTGCAAGTTTCACTGTAAAACCGTGTTGGAGCTAGTACCTGCCCATAGATATATATGGAGTGAAGTATGCAATTGAAAAGAATCTTTGTGTTCCCAAGAAGCTAGGTGAAGTACAGCTTTCACACACATTTATCTCTCAGAGTTGAGCATGTGGAGAGACGCTCGTTCATCTAGCACAAATGGAAAGGGAAGCAGGAGAAACTTTTACTCTGATTTCTCAGTCTGTTTCCTAGTGCCGGTTTGAAGTTCCTGCAGTTTTCATTGTAAAACCGATTTGGAGATATTACTTCCCCATATATATGTATGGAGTGGAATATGCAACTGAAACGAATCTTTGAGTTCCCAACATGCTAGTTGAAGGACGGCTTTAACACAACATAACTCTGTGAACTGAGCATGTGGAGAGACGTTCGTTCATCTAGCTCAAAGGAAACGGGAAGCAGGAGAAACTTTTGCTCTATTTTCTCACTGTGTTTCCTAGTGTCGGATTGAATTTCCTGCAGTTTTCACTGTAAAACAGAGTTGGAGCTAGTACTTCCCCATATATATGTATGGAGTGGTGTTTGCAACTTAAAAGAAACTTTGTGTTCCCAACAAGCTAGGAGAAGGACGGCTTTCACACACACTTATCTCTCAGAACTGAGCATGTTGAGAGACGTTCGTTCATCTAGCACAAATGGAAAGGGTTGCAGGAGATACTTTTTCTCTGTTTTCTCAGTGTGTTTCCTAGTTCAGGTTGGAAGTTCCTGCAGTACTAATTGTAAAACCGAGTTGGAGCTAGTACCTACCCATATATATGTATAGAGTGGATTATGCAATTGAAAAGAATCTTTGTGTTCCCAACAAGCTATGTGAAGAACGGCTTTCACCCACACTTACCTCTCAGATCTGAGCATGTGGACAGACTTTCGTTCATCTAGCACAAAGGGAATGGTTTGCATGTGAAACTTTTACTCTGGTTTCTCAGTGTGTTTCCTAGTTTAGGATTGAAATTCCTGCAGTTTTCACTGTAAAACCGTGTTGGAGATGGTACCTCCACATAGATATGTATGGAGTGGGTGTGCAACTTAAAGAAACTTTGTGTTCCCAACAAGCTAGGTGAAGGACGGCTTTCACACGCACTTCTCTCTCAGAACTGAGCATGTGGAGAGTTGTTCGTTCATCTAGCACAAAGTTAACGGGATGTAGGAGAAACTTTTACTCTTGTTTCTCACTGTGTTTCCTAGTGCCGGTTTTAAGTTCCTGCAGTTTTCACTGTAAAACCGAGTAGGAGCTAGTACCTCCCCATAAATATGAATGGAGTGGAGTATGCAATTGAAAAGAATCTTTGTGTTCCCAACAAGATACGTGAAGGACAGCTTTAACACACACATATCTCTCAGACTTGAGCATGTGGAGAGACGTTCTTTCATCTAGCACAAACGGAAAGGGAAGTAGGAGAAACTTTTACTCTTGTTTCTAACTGTGTTTCCTAGTGCTGGTTTTAAGTTCCTGCAGTTTTCACTGTAAAAACGAGTTGGAACTAGTACCTCCCCATATATATGTAAGGAGTGTTGTTTGCAACATAAAAGAAACTTTGTGTTCCCAACAAGCTAGGTGAAGGACGGCTTTCACACGCACTTATCTCTCAGAACTGAGCATGTGAAGAGTTGTTCGTTCATGTAGCAAAATGTGAACGGGTTGCAGGAGAAACTTTTACTCTTATTCCTCACTGTGTTTCCTAGTGCCGGTTTGAAATTCCTGAAGTTTTAACTGTAGAACCGTGTTGGAGCTAGTACCTCCCCTTATATAAGTATGGAGTGGAGTATGCAACTTAAAAGAAACTTTGTGTTCCCAACAAGCTATTTGAATGACGGTATTCACACACACATATCTCTCAGAACTGAGCATGTGGAGAGACGTTCGTTCATCTAGCAAAAACGGTACGGGATGCATGAGTAAAAATTACTCTGGTTTCTGAGTGTGTTTCCTAGTGCCGGTTTGGATTTCCTGAAGTTTTCACTGTAAAACAGTGTTGGAGCATGTACCTCCCCATATATATGTATGGATTGGCGTTTGCAAGTGAAAAGAAACTTTGTGTTCCCAACAAGCTATGTGAAGGATGGCATTCACACACACTTTACTCTCAGAACTGAGCTTTGGAGAGTTGTTCGTTCATCTAGCACAAAGGGAATGGGTTGAAGGAGAAACTTTTACTCTTGTTTCTCTATGTGTTTCCTAGTGCTGGTTTGAAGTTCCTGCAGTATTCACTGTAAAACCGAGATGGAGCTAGTACCTCCCCATATATATGTATGGAGTGGTGTTTGCAACTTAAAAGAAACTTTGTGTTCCCAACAAGCTATTTTAAGGACGGCTTTCACACGCACTTCTCTCTCAGAACTGAACATGTGGAGAGTTGTTCGTTCATCTAGCACAAAGGGAACGGGTTGCAGGAGAAATTTTACTCTTGTTTCTCAGTGATTTTCCTAGTTCAGATTTGATGTTCCGGCAGTTTTCACTGTAAAACCGAGTTGGAACTAGTACATAATTATATATATGTATGGGGTGGAGTATGAAATTGAAAAGAATCTTTGTGTTACCAACAAGCTAGGTTAAGGATGGCTTTCACACACACATATCTCTCAGCACTGAGCATGTGGAGGGACTTTCGTTCATCTAGCACAAACGGAAAGGGAAGCATGAGAAATTTTTACTCTGGTTTCTCAGTGTGTTTTCTAGTGCCGGTTTGAAGTTCCTGCAGTTTTCACTGTAAAATCGTTTTGGAGATGGTACCCCCCCATATATATTTATGGAGTGGGGTTTGCCACTTAAAGAAACTTTGTGTTCGCAACAAGCTAGGTGAAGGACGGCTTTCACACTCACTTCTCTCTCAGAACTGAGCATGTGGAGAGTTGTTCGTTCATCTAGCATAAAGGGAACGGGTTGCAGGACAAACTTTTACTCTTATTTCTCACTGTGTTACCTAGTGCAGGTTTGAAGTTCCTGCAGTTTTCACTGTAAAACCGAGTTGGAGCTAGTACCTCCCCATATATATGTATGGAGTGCAGTATGCAATTGAAAAGAATCTTTGTGTTCCCAACAAGATATATGAAGGACGGCTTTCACACACACTTATCTCTCAGAGCTGAGCATTTGGAGAGAGTTTTGTTCATCTAGCACAAACGGTTAGGGAATCATGAGAAACTTTTAATCTGGTTTCTCAGTGTGTTTCCTAGTTTAGGTTTGAAGTTCCAGCAGTTTCATTGTAAAACCGAGTTGGAGCTAGTACCTCCAAATGTTTATGTATGGAGTGGAGTTTGCAATTGAAAAGAAACTTTGTGTTCCCAACAAGCTAGTTGAAGGACGGCTTTCACACGCACATCTCTCTCAGAACTGAGCATTTGGAGAGTAGTTTGTTCAACTAGCACTAAAGGAACGTGTTGCAGGAGTAACTTTTACTCTTGTTTCTCACTGTTTTTCCTAGTGCCGGTTTGAAGATCCTGCAGTTTTCACTGTAAAACCGAGTTGGAGCTAGTACCTCCAAATATATATGTATGATTAGTGTTTGCCACTTAAAAGAAACTATGTGTTCCCAACAATCTAGGTGAAGTATGGCTTTCACACACACTTTTCTCTCAGAACTGAGCATGTGGAGAGTCGTTCGTTCATCTAGCACAAAGTGAACGGGTTGCAGGAGAATCTTTTACTCTGGATTCTCAGTGTGTTTCCTAGTTCAGGTTTGAAGTTCCTGCAAGTTTCACTGTAAAACCGAGTTGGAGCTAGTACCTGCCCATATATATATATGGAGTGGAGTAAGCAATTGAAAAGAATCTTTGTGTTCCCAACAACCTAGGTGAAGGACGGCTTTCAAACACACTTACCTCTCAGAACTGAGCATGAGGAGAAACTTTCGTTCATCAAGCACAAACGGAAAGGTAAGCAGGAGAAACTTTTACTCTGGTTTCTCAGTGTGTTTCCTAGTTCCGGTTTGAAGTTCCTGCAGTTTTCACTGTAAAACCGTTTTTGAGATAGTACCTCCCCATATATATGTATGGAGTGGAATTTGCCACTTAAAAGAAACTTTGTTTTCCCAACAAGCTATGTGAAGGACGGCTTTCACACGCACTTACCTCTCAGAACTGAGCATGTGGAGAGTTGTTCGTTCATCTAGCACAAAGGAACGGTTTGCATGAGAAACTTTTACTCTGGTTTCTCAGTTTCCTAGTGCCGGTTTGAAGTTCCTGCATTTTTCACTGTAAAACCGAGTTGGAGATTGCATTTCCCCATATATATGTATGGAGTGGAATATGCAACTGAAAAGAATCTTTGTGTTCCCAACATGCTAGTTGAAGGACGGCTTTAAAACAACATATCTCTGTGAACTGAGCATGTGGAGATACGTTCGTTCATCTAGCTCAAAGAAACGGGAAGCAGGAGAAACTTTTACTCTAATTTCTCACTGTGTTTCCTAGTTTCGGATTGAAGTACCTGCAGTTTTCACTGTAAAACAGATTTGGAGCTAGTACTTCCCCATATATATGTATGGAGTGGTGTTTGCAACTTAAAAGAAACTTTGTGTTCCCAACAAGCTTGGAGAAGGACGGCTTTCACACACACTTATCTCTCAGAACTGAGCATGTGGAGGGACGTTCGTTCATCTAGCACAAAGGGAAAGGGTTGCATGAGATACTTTTTCTCTGTTTTCTCAGTGTGTTTCCTAGTTCAGGTTGGAAGTTCCTGCAGATTTAATTGTAAAACAGAGTTGGAGCTTGTACCTACCCAAATATATGTATAGAGTGGAGCATGCAATTGAAAAGAATCTTTGTGTTCCCAACAAGATATGTGAAGAACGGCTTTCACCCACACTTACCTCTCACATCTGAGCATGTGGAGAGACGTTCGTTCATCTAGCACAAAGGGAACGGGTTGCAGTTGAAACTTTTACTCTGGTTTCTCAGTTTGTTTCCTTGTTTAGGATTGAAATTCCTGCAGTTTTCACTGTAAAACGGAGTTGGAGCTATTACCTCCGAATACATATGTATGGAGTGGAGTAGGCAATTGAAAAGAATCTTTGTGTTCCCAACAAGCTAGGTGAAGAACGGCTTTCCCACTCACTTATCTCTCAGAACTGAGCATGTGGAGAGAATTTCGTTCATTTAGCACACATGGAAAGTGAAGCAGGAGAAATTTTACTCTGGTTTCTCAGTGTGTTTCTTAGTGCCCGTTTGAAGTTCCTGTAGTTTTCACTGTAAAACCGTTTTGGAGATGGGACCTCCCCATATATATGTATGGAGTGGATTTTGCAACTTAAAAGAAACTTTGTGTTCCCAACAAGCTAGGTGAAGGACGGCTTTCACTCGCAAATCTCTCTCAGAACTGAGGATGTGGAGATTTTTTCGTTCATCAATCACAAATGGAACGGGTTGCAGGAGAAACTTTTACTCTTGTTTCTCACTGTGTTTCCTAGTGCCGGTTATAAGTTCCTGCAGTTTTCACTGTAAAACCGAGTTGGAGCTAGTACCACCCCATATATATGTATGGAGTGGAGTATGCAATTGAAAAGAAACTTTGTGTTCCCAACAAGCTAGGTGAAGGACAGCTTTCACATGCACTTCTCTCTCAGAACTGAGCATGTGGAGAGTTGTTCGTTCATCTAGCACATAGGGAACGGGTTGCAGGAAAAAGTTTTACTCTTGTTCTCACTGTGTTTCCTTGTGCCGGGTTGAAGTTTCTGCAGTTTTCACTGTAAAACCGAGTTGGAGCTAATAACTCCCCATATATATGTAAGGAGTGGAGTATGAAATTGAAAAGAATCTTTGTGTTCCCAACAAGCTATATGAAGGACAGCTTTCACACACACTTACCTCTCAGATCTGAGCATGTGGAGAGACGTTCATTCATCTAGCACAAAGGGAAAGGGTTTCAGGTGAAACTTTTACACTGGATTCTCAGTATGTTTCCTAGTTTAGGTTTGAAGTTCATGCAGTTTTCACTGTAAAATCGAGTTGGAGCTTGTACCTCCGAATACATATGTATGGAGTGGAGTATGCAATTGAAAAGAAACTTTGTGTTCCCAACAAGCTAGGTGAAGGACAGCTTTCACATGCACTTCTCTCTCAGAACTGAGCATGTGGAGAGTTGTTCGTTCATCTAGCACATAGGGAACGGGTTGCAGGAAAAAGTTTTACTCTTGTTCTCACTGTGTTTCCTTGTGCCGGGTTGAAGTTTCTGCAGTTTTCACTGTAAAACCGAGTTGGAGCTAATAACTCCCCATATATATGTAAGGAGTGGTGTATGAAATTGAAAAGAATCTTTGTGTTCCCAACAAGCTATATGAAGGACAGCTTTCACACACACTTACCTCTCAGATCTGAGCATGTGGAGAGACGTTCATTCATCTAGCACAAAGGGAAAGGGTTTCAGGTGAAACTTTTACACTGGATTCTCAGTATGTTTCCTAGTTTAGGTTTGAAGTTCATGCAGTTTTCACTGTAAAATCGAGTTGGAGCTTGTACCTCCGAATACATATGTATGGAGTGGAGTATGCAATTGAAAAGAATCTTTGTGTTCCCAACAAGCTAGGTGAAGGACGGCTTTAACACACACTTATCTCTCAGAACTGAGCATGTGGATAGTAGTACGTTCACTAGCACAAAGGGAACGGGTTGCAAGAGAAATTTTACTCTGGTTCTCACTGTGTTTCCTAGTGCCGGTATGAAGTTCCTGCAGTTTTCACTGTAAAACCGGGTTGGAGCTAGTACCTCCCCATATATATGTATGGTGTGTAGTGTGTAACTGAAAAGAAATTTTGTTTTCCCAACATGCTAGGTGAATGACTTCTTTCACACACATTTATCTCTCAGAATTGAGCATGTGGAGAGTCGTTCGTTCATCTATCACAAAGGGAACGGTTTGCAGGGAAACTTGTACTCTCGTTCTCACTGTGTTTCCTAGTGCCGGTTTGAAGTTCCTGCACTTTTCACTGTAACATTGAGTTGGAGCTAGTACCTCCCCTTACATATGTATGGAGTGGAATATGCAACTGAAAAGAAACTTTGTGTTCCCAACAAGCTAGCTGAAGGACGGCTTTAACACAGACATATCTCTGAGAACTGAGCATGTGGAGAGGCGTTCGTTCATCTATCACAAAGGGAACGTTTTGCAGGGAAACTTTTACTCTGGTTCTCACTGTGTTTCCTAGTGCCGGTTTGAAGTTCCTGCATTATTCACTGTAAAACCGAGTTGGAGCAAGTACCTCCCCTTATATATGTATGGAGTGGTGTATGCCACTTAAAAGAAACTTTGTGTTAACAACAAGCTAGTTGAAGGACGGCTTTCACACACACTCATCTCTCAGAACTGAGCATGAGGAGGGTCGTTCGTTCATCTAGCACAAATGGAACGGGTTGCAGGAGAATCTTTTCTCTGGTTTCTCAGTTTGTTTCCTAGTGCCGGTTTGAAGTTCCTGCAGTATTCACTGTAAAACCGTTTTGGAGCTGGTACCTCCCCATATATATGTATGGAGTGGAGTTTGCAACTTAAAAGAAACTTTGTGTTCCCAACAAGCTAGGTGTAGGACGGCTTTCACACGCACTTCTCTCACAGAAATGAGCATGTGGAGAGACGTTCGATCATATAGCACTAAGGGAAAGGGTTGCAGAGAAACTTTTACTCTGGTTTCTTAGTGTGTTTCCTAGTGCCTTTTTGAAGTTCCTGCTGTTTTCACTGTAAAATCGAGTTGGATCTAGTACTTCCTCATATATATGTATGGAGTGGTGTATGCAACTGAAAACATACTTTTTGTTCCCAACAAGCTAGGTGAAGGACGGCTTTATCACAAACATTTCTCTGAGAACTGAGCATGTGGAGAGAATTTCGTTCATTTAGCTCAAAGGGAACGAGAAGCAGGAGAAACTTTTACTCTAATTTCTCAATGTGTTTCCTAGTGCCGGTTTGAAATTCCTGCAGTTTTCACTGTAAAACCGTGTTGGAGCTAGTACCTCCCCATATATATGTATGGAGTGGAGTTTCAAGTGAATAGAAACTTTGTGTTCCCATCAAGCTCGGTGAAGGACGGCTTTCACACACACTTATCTCTCAGAACTGAGCATGTGGAGAGACGTTCGTTCATCAAGCACAAATGGAATGGATTGCAAGAGAAACTTTTACTCTGGATTCTCAGTGTGTTTCCTAGTGCCGGTTTGACGTTCCTGCAGTTTTCACTGTTAAATCGAGTTGGAGCTAGTACCTCCCCTTATATATGTATGGAGTGGAGTATGCAACCCAAAAGAACCTTTGTCTTCCCAACAAGCTAGGTGAAGGACGGCTTTCACACACAGTTATCTCTCAGAACTGAGCATCTGGGTAGACTTTCGTTCATTTAGCAAAAAGGGAACGGGTTGCAGGAGAACCTTTTACTCTGGTTTCTCAGTGTGTTTCCTAGTGCCTGCTTGAAGTTCCTGCAGATTTCACTGTAAAACCGAGTTGGAGCTAGTAACTCCCCATATATATGTATGGAGTGGAGTTTGCAAGTGAAATGAAACTTTTTGACACAACAAGCTATGTGAATGTCTGCTTTCACACAAACTTATCTCTCAGAAATGAGCATGAGGAGAGTCGTTCGTTCACCTTGCACAAATGGAACGGGTTGCATGAGAAACTTTTACTCTGGTTTCTCAGCTTGTTTCCTAGTTCCTGTTTTAAATTCCTGCTGTTTTCACTGTATAACCGAGTTGGAGCTAGTACCTCCCCATATATATCTATGGATTGGAGTTTGCAATTGAAAAGAAATTTTGTGTTCCCAATAAGCAAGGTGAAGGACGGCTTTCACTCACAATTATCTCTCAGAACTGAGCATGTGGAGAGATATTCGTTTATCAAGCAAAAATGGAATGGGTTGCAGGAGAAATTTTTACTCTTTTTTCTCAGAGTGTTTCCTAGTGCCGGTTTAAAGTTCCTGCAGTTTTCACTGTAAAACAGTGTTGGAGCTGGTACCTAATCATATATATGTATGGAGTGGAGTTTGCAAATTAAAAGAAACTTTGTGTTCCCAACAAGCTAGGTAAAGGACGGCTTTCCCACACAATTATCTCTCAGAAATGAGCATGTGGATAGTCGTTCGTTCATCTAGCAAAAAGGGAACGGGTTGCATGAGAAACTTTTACTCTGGTTTCTCAGTGTGTTTCCTAGTGCCGGTTTGAAGTTCCTGCAATTTTCACTGTAAAACCGAGTTGGAGCTAGTACTTCCCCTTATATATGTATGGAGTGCAGTATGCAATTGAAAAGAATCTTTGTGTTCCCAACAAGATATATGAAGGACGGCTTTCACACACACTTATCTCTCAGAGCTGAGCATTTGGAGAGACTTTTGTTCATCTAGCACAAACGGTTAGGGAATCATGAGAAACTTTTAATCTGGTTTCTCAGTGTGTTTCCTAGTTTAGGTTTGAAGTTCCAGCAGTTTCATTGTAAAACCGAGTTGGAGCTAGTACCTCCAAATGTTTATGTATGGAGTGGAGTTTGCAATTGAAAAGAAACTTTGTGTTCCCAACAAGCTAGTTGAAGGACGGCTTTCACACGCACATCTCTCTCAGAACTGAGCATTTGGAGAGTAGTTTGTTCAACTAGCACTAAAGAACGTGTTGCAGGAGTAACTTTTACTCTTGTTTCTCACTGTTTTTCCTAGTGCCGGTTTGAAGATCCTGCAGTTTTCACTGTAAAACCGAGTTGGAGCTAGTACCTCCAAATATATATGTATGATTAGTGTTTGCCACTTAAAAGAAACTATGTGTTCCCAACAATCTAGGTGAAGTATGGCTTTCACACACACTTTTCTCTCAGAACTGAGCATGTGGAGAGTCGTTCGTTCATCTAGCACAAAGTGAACGGGTTGCAGGAGAATCTTTTACTCTGGATTCTCAGTGTGTTTCCTAGTTCAGGTTTGAAGTTCCTGCAAGTTTCACTGTAAAACCGAGTTGGAGCTAGTACCTGCCCATATATATATATGGAGTGGAGTAAGCAATTGAAAAGAATCTTTGTGTTCCCAACAACCTAGGTGAAGGACGGCTTTCAAACACACTTACCTCTCAGAACTGAGCATGAGGAGAAACTTTCGTTCATCAAGCACAAACGGAAAGGTAAGCAGGAGAAACTTTTACTCTGGTTTCTCAGTGTGTTTCCTAGTTCCGGTTTGAAGTTCCTGCAGTTTTCACTGTAAAACCGTTTTTGAGATAGTACCTCCCCATATATATGTATGGAGTGGAATTTGCCACTTAAAAGAAACTTTGTTTTCCCAACAAGCTATGTGAAGGACGGCTTTCACACGCACTTACCTCTCAGAACTGAGCATGTGGAGAGTTGTTCGTTCATCTAGCACAAAGGAACGGTTTGCATGAGAAACTTTTACTCTGGTTTCTCAGTTTCCTAGTGCCGGTTTGAAGTTCCTGCATTTTTCACTGTAAAACCGAGTTGGAGATAGCATTTCCCCATATATATGTATGGAGTGGAATATGCAACTGAAAAGAATCTTTGTGTTCCCAACATGCTAGTTGAAGGACGGCTTTAAAACAACATATCTCTGTGAACTGAGCATGTGGAGATACGTTCGTTCATCTAGCTCAAAGAAACGGGAAGCAGGAGAAACTTTTACTCTAATTTCTCACTGTGTTTCCTAGTTTCGGATTGAAGTACCTGCAGTTTTCACTGTAAAACAGATTTGGAGCTAGTACTTCCCCATATATATGTATGGAGTGGTGTTTGCAACTTAAAAGAAACTTTGTGTTCCCAACAAGCTTGGAGAAGGACGGCTTTCACACACACTTATCTCTCAGAACTGAGCATGTGGAGGGACGTTCGTTCATCTAGCACAAAGGGAAAGGGTTGCATGAGATACTTTTTCTCTGTTTTCTCAGTGTGTTTCCTAGTTCAGGTTGGAAGTTCCTGCAGATTTAATTGTAAAACAGAGTTGGAGCTTGTACCTACCCAAATATATGTATAGAGTGGAGCATGCAATTGAAAAGAATCTTTGTGTTCCCAACAAGATATGTGAAGAACGGCTTTCACCCACACTTACCTCTCACATCTGAGCATGTGGAGAGACGTTCGTTCATCTAGCACAAAGGGAACGGGTTGCAGTTGAAACTTTTACTCTGGTTTCTCAGTTTGTTTCCTTGTTTAGGATTGAAATTCCTGCAGTTTTCACTGTAAAACGGAGTTGGAGCTATTACCTCCGAATACATATGTATGGAGTGGAGTAGGCAATTGAAAAGAATCTTTGTGTTCCCAACAAGCTAGGTGAAGAACGGCTTTCCCACTCACTTATCTCTCAGAACTGAGCATGTGGAGAGAATTTCGTTCATTTAGCACACATGGAAAGTGAAGCAGGAGAAATTTTACTCTGGTTTCTCAGTGTGTTTCTTAGTGCCCGTTTGAAGTTCCTGTAGTTTTCACTGTAAAACCGTTTTGGAGATGGTACCTCCCCATATATATGTATGGAGTGGATTTTGCAACTTAAAAGAAACTTTGTGTTCCCAACAAGCTAGGTGAAGGACGGCTTTCACTCGCAAATCTCTCTCAGAACTGAGGATGTGGAGATTTTTTCGTTCATCAATCACAAATGGAACGGGTTGCAGGAGAAACTTTTACTCTTGTTTCTCACTGTGTTTCCTAGTGCCGGTTATAAGTTCCTGCAGTTTTCACTGTAAAACCGAGTTGGAGCTAGTACCACCCCATATATATGTATGGAGTGGAGTATGCAATTGAAAAGAAACTTTGTGTTCCCAACAAGCTAGGTGAAGGACAGCTTTCACATGCACTTCTCTCTCAGAACTGAGCATGTGGAGAGTTGTTCGTTCATCTAGCACATAGGGAACGGGTTGCAGGAAAAAGTTTTACTCTTGTTCTCACTGTGTTTCCTTGTGCCGGGTTGAAGTTTCTGCAGTTTTCACTGTAAAACGGAGTTGGAGCTAATAACTCCCCGTATATATGTAAGGAGTGGAGTATGAAATTGAAAAGAATCTTTGTGTTCCCAACAAGCTATATGAAGGACAGCTTTCACACACACTTACCTCTCAGATCTGAGCATGTGGAGAGACGTTCATTCATCTAGCACAAAGGGAAAGGGTTTCAGGTGAAACTTTTACACTGGATTCTCAGTATGTTTCCTAGTTTAGGTTTGAAGTTCATGCAGTTTTCACTGTAAAATCGAGTTGGAGCTTGTACCTCCGAATACATATGTATGGAGTGGAGTATGCAATTGAAAAGAAACTTTGTGTTCCCAACAAGCTAGGTGAAGGACAGCTTTCACATGCACTTCTCTCTCAGAACTGAGCATGTGGAGAGTTGTTCGTTCATCTAGCACATAGGGAACGGGTTGCAGGAAAAAGTTTTACTCTTTTTCTCACTGTGTTTCCTTGTGCCGGGTTGAAGTTTCTGCAGTTTTCACTGTAAAACCGAGTTGGAGCTAATAACTCCCCATATATATGTAAGGAGTGGAGTATGAAATTGAAAAGAATCTTTGTGTTCCCAACAAGCTATATGAAGGACAGCTTTCACACACACTTACCTCTCAGATCTGAGCATGTGGAGAGACGTTCATTCATCTAGCACAAAGGGAAAGGGTTTCAGGTGAAACTTTTACACTGGATTCTCAGTATGTTTCCTAGTTTAGGTTTGAAGTTCATGCAGTTTTCACTGTAAAATCGAGTTGGAGCTTGTACCTCCGAATACATATGTATGGAGTGGAGTATGCAATTGAAAAGAATCTTTGTGTTCCCAACAAGCTAGGTGAAGGACAGCTTTAACACACACTTATCTCTCAGAACTGAGCATGTGGATAGTAGTACGTTCACTAGCACAAAGGGAACGGGTTGCAAGAGAAATTTTACTCTGGTTCTCACTGTGTTTCCTAGTGCCGGTATGAAGTTCCTGCAGTTTTCACTGTAAAACCGGGTTGGAGCTAGTACCTCCCCATATATATGTATGGTGTGTAGTGTGTAACTGAAAAGAAATTTTGTTTTCCCAACATGCTAGGTGAATGACTTCTTTCACACACATTTATCTCTCAGAATTGAGCATGTGGAGTGTCGTTCGTTCATCTATCACAAAGGGAACGGTTTGCAGGGAAACTTGTACTCTCGTTCTCACTGTGTTTCCTAGTGCCGGTTTGAAGTTCCTGCACTTTTCACTGTAACATTGAGTTGGAGCTAGTACCTCCCCTTACATATGTATGGAGTGGAATATGCAACTGAAAAGAAACTTTGTGTTCCCAACAAGCTAGCTGAAGGACGGCTTTAACACAGACATATCTCTGAGAACTGAGCATGTGGAGAGGCGTTCGTTCATCTATCACAAAGGGAACGTTTTGCAGGGAAACTTTTACTCTGGTTCTCACTGTGTTTCCTAGTGCCGGTTTGAAGTTCCTGCATTATTCACTGTAAAACCGAGTTGGAGCAAGTACCTCCCCTTATATATGTATGGAGTGGTGTATGCCACTTAAAAGAAACTTTGTGTTAACAACAAGCTAGTTGAAGGACGGCTTTCACACACACTCATCTCTCAGAACTGAGCATGAGGAGGGTCGTTCGTTCATCTAGCACAAATGGAACGGGTTGCAGGAGAATCTTTTCTCTGGTTTCTCAGTTTGTTTCCTAGTGCCGGTTTGAAGTTCCTGCAGTATTCACTGTAAAACCGTTTTGGAGCTGGTACCTCCCCATATATATGTATGGAGTGGAGTTTGCAACTTAAAAGAAACTTTGTGTTCCCAACAAGCTAGGTGTAGGACGGCTTTCACACGCACTTCTCTCACAGAAATGAGCATGTGGAGAGACGTTCGATCATATAGCACTAAGGGAAAGGGTTGCAGAGAAACTTTTACTCTGGTTTCTTAGTGTGTTTCCTAGTGCCTTTTTGAAGTTCCTGCTGTTTTCACTGTAAAATCGAGTTGGATCTAGTACTTCCTCATATATATGTATGGAGTGGTGTATGCAACTGAAAACATACTTTTTGTTCCCAACAAGCTAGGTGAAGGACGGCTTTATCACAAACATTTCTCTGAGAACTGAGCATGTGGAGAGAATTTCGTTCATTTAGCTCAAAGGGAACGAGAAGCAGGAGAAACTTTTACTCTAATTTCTCAATGTGTTTCCTAGTGCCGGTTTGAAATTCCTGCAGTTTTCACTGTAAAACCGTGTTGGAGCTAGTACCTCCCCATATATATGTATGGAGTGGAGTTTCAAGTGAATAGAAACTTTGTGTTCCCATCAAGCTCGGTGAAGGACGGCTTTCACACACACTTATCTCTCAGAACTTAGCATGTGGAGAGTCGTTCGTTCATCTAGCACAAAGGGAACGGGATGTAGGGAAACTATTACTCTGGTTCTCATTGTGTTTCCTAGTGCCGGTTTGAAGTTCCTGCACTTTTCACTGTAAAACACAGTTGGAGCTAGTACCTCCCCTTATATATGTATGGAGTGGAGTATGCAACTGAAAAGATACTTTGTGTTCCCAACAAGCTAGTTGAAGTATCCCTTTCACACACACTTATCTCTCAGAACTGAGCATGAGGAGGGTCGTTCGTTCATCTAGCACCCAGGGAACGGGTTGCAGGAGAAACTTCTTCTCTGGATTCTCACTGTGTTTCCTAGTGGCGGTTTGAAGTTCCTGCTGTTTTCACTGTAAAACCGAGTTGGTGCTAGTACCACCCCATATATATGTATGGAGTGGAGTTTGCAACGTAAAAGAAAATTTGTGTTCCCAACAAACTAGGTGAAGGACGGCTTTCACACACACTTATCTCTCAGAACTGAGCATGTGGAGAGACGTTCGTTCATCAAGCACAAATGGAATGGATTGCAAGAGAAACTTTTACTCTGGATTCTCAGTGTGTTTCCTAGTGCCGGTTTGAAGTTCCTGCAGTTTTCACTGTTAAATCGAGTTGGAGCTAGTACCTCCCCTTATATATGTATGGAGTGGAGTATGCAACCCAAAAGAACCTTTGTGTTCCCAACAAGCTAGGTGAAGGACGGCTTTCACACACAGTTATCTCTCAGAACTGAGCATCTGGGTAGACTTTTGTTCATTTAGCAAAAAGGGAACGGGTTGCAGGAGAACCTTTTACTCTGGTTTCTCAGTGTGTTTCCTAGTGCCTGCTTGAAGTTCCTGCAGATTTCACTGTAAAACCGAGTTGGAGCTAGTAACTCCCCATATATATGTATGGAGTGGAGTTTGCAAGTGAAATGAAACTTTTTGACACAACAAGCTATGTGAATGTCTGCTTTCACACAAACTTATCTCTCAGAAATGAGCATGAGGAGAGTCGTTCGTTCACCTTGCACAAAGGGAACGGGTTGCATGAGAAACTTTTACTCTGGTTTCTCAGCTTGTTTCCTAGTTCCTGTTTTAAATTCCTGCTGTTTTCACTGTATAACCGAGTTGGAGCTAGTACCTCCCCATATATATCTATGGATTGGAGTTTGCAATTGAAAAGAAATTTTGTGTTCCCAATAAGCAAGGTGAAGGACGGCTTTCACTCACAATTATCTCTCAGAACTGAGCATGTGGAGAGATATTCGTTTATCAAGCAAAAATGGAATGGGTTGCAGGAGAAATTTTTACTCTTTTTTCTCAGAGTGTTTCCTACTGCCGGTTTAAAGTTCCTGCAGTTTTCACTGTAAAACAGTGTTGGAGCTGGTACCTAATCATATATATGTATGGAGTGGAGTTTGCAAATTAAAAGAAACTTTGTGTTCCCAACAAGCTAGGTAAAGGACGGCTTTCCCACACAATTATCTCTCAGAAATGAGCATGTGGATAGTCGTTCGTTCATCTAGCAAAAAGGGAACGGGTTGCATGAGAAACTTTTACTCTGGTTTCTCAGTGTGTTTCCTAGTGCCGGTTTGAAGTTCCTGCAATTTTCACTGTAAAACCGAGTTGGAGCTAGTACTTCCCCTTATATATATATATGGAGTGGATTATGCAACTGAATAGAAACTTTGTGTTCCCAACATGCTAGGTGAAGGACGGCTTTCACACAAAATTATCTCTCAGAAATCAGCATCTGGGGAGACTTTCGTTCATTTAGCAAATAGGGAACGGTTTGCAGGAGAATCTTTTACTCTGGTTTCTCAGTGTGTTTCCTAGTGCCTGTTTGAAGTTCCTGCAGTTTTCACTGTGAAACCGAGTTGGAGCTAGTACCTCCCCATATATATGTATGGAGTGGTGTTTGAAAGTGAAAAGAAACTTTGTGACACAACAAGCTATGTGAATGACTGCTTTCACACAAACTTATCTCTCAGAAATGAGCATGAGGAGAGTCGTTCGTTCATCTTGCAGAAAGGGACCGGGTTGCAGGAGAAAGTTATACTCTGGTTTCTCAGTTTGTTTCCTAGTTCCGGTTTTATTTTCTTGCAGTTTTCACTGTAAAACTGAGTTGGAGCTAGTACCTCCGCATATATATGTATGGATTGGAGTTTGCAACTGAAAAGAAATTTTGTGTTCCCAACAAGCAAGGTGAAGGACGGCTTTCACTCACACTTATCTCTCAGAACTGAGCATGTGGAGAGACATTCGTTTATCAAGCACAAATGGAATGGGTTCCAGGGCAAACTTTTACTCTTTTTTCTCAGAGTGTTTCCTAGTGCCGGTTTGAAGTTCCTGCAGTTTTCACTGTAAAACCGTGTTGGAGCTGGTACCTACTCATATATATGTATGGAGTGGAGTTTGCAACTGTAAAGAAACTTTGTGTTCCCAACAAGCTAGGTAAAGGACGGCTTTCCCACACACTTTTTTCTCAGAAATGAGCATGTGGAGAGACGTTCGATCATTTAGCTCAAAGGGAACGGGAAGCATGGGAAACTATTACTCTATTTTCTCATTTTTTTTCCCAGTGCCGTTTTGAATTTCCTGCAGTTTTCACTTTAAAACCGAGTTAGAGCTAGTACCTCCCCATATATATGTATGGACTGGAGTTTGCAACTTAAAAGAAACTTTGTGTTCCCAACATGCTAGGTAAAGAATGGCTTTCACACACACTTATCTCTCAGAACTGAGCATTTGGAGACTCGTTCGTTCATCTAGAACAAAGGGAACAAGTGGCAGGGGAAACTTTTACTCTGGTTTCTCAGTTTGTTTCCTAGTTCCTGTTTGAAGTTCCTGCAATTTTCACTGTAAAACCGAGTTGGAGCTAGTACCAACCCATATATTTATATGGAGTGTAGTTTGCAATTGAAAAGAAACTTTGTGTTCCCAACAAGATAGGTGAAGGACGGCTTTAACACAAACTTATTTCTGAGAACTGAGCATGTGGAGAGACTTTCGTTCATTTAGCTCAAAGGGAACGGGAAGCAGGAGAAATTTTTACTCAATTTTCTCAGTGTTATTCCTAGTGCCGGTATGAATTTCCTGCAGTTTTCACTGTAAAACCGAGTTGGAGCTAGTACCTACCCATATATTTGTATGGAGTGAAGTATGCAACTTAAAAGAAACTTTGTGTTCCCAACATGCTAGGTGAATAACGGCTTCACACACACTTAACTCTCAGTAATGTGCATGTAGAGAGTCGTTCGTTCATCAAGCACAAATGGAATGGGTTGCTGGAGAAATTTTACTCTGGTTTCTCAGTGTGTTTCCTTGTGCCGGTTTGAAGTTCCTGCAGTTTTAACTGTAAAACCGAGTTGGAGCTGTTACCTACTCATATATATGTATGGAGTGGAGTTTGCAACTGAAAAGAACCTTTGTGTTCCCAACAAGCTAGGAATAGGACGGCTTTCCCACACACTTATCTCTCAGAACTGAGCATGTGGATAGTAGTACGTTCACTAGCACAAAGGGAACGGGTTGCAGGAGAAATTTTACTCTGGTTCTCACTGTGTTTCCTAGTACCGTTATGAAGTTCCTGCAGTTTTCACTGTGAAACCGGGTTGGAGCTAGTACCTCCCCATATATATGTATGGAGTGGAGTTTGTAACTGAAAAAAATTTGGGTTCCCAACATGCTAGGTGAATGACGGCTTTCACACACATTTATCTCTCAGAATTGAGCATGTGGAGAGTCGTTCGTTCATCTATCACAAAGGGAACGGTTTGCAGGGAAACTTTTACTCTGGTTCTCACTGTGTTTCCTAGTGCCGGTTTGAAGTTCCTGCACTTTTCACTGTACCATCGAGTTGGAGCTAATACCTCCCCTTATATATGTATGGAGTGGAATATGCAACTGAAAAGAAACTTTGTGTTCCCAACAAGTTAGCTGAAGGACGGCTTTAACACAAACATATCTCTGAGAACTGAGCATGTGGAGAGACGTTCGTTCATATATCACAAAGGGAACGTTTTGCAGGGAAAAATTTACTCTGGTTCTCACTGTGTTTCCTAGTGCCGGTTTGAAGTTCCTGCACTTTTCACTGTAAAACCGAGTTGGAGCAAGTACCTCCCCTTATATATGTATGGAGTGGTGTATGCCACTTAAAAGAAACTTTGTGTTAACAACAAGCTAGTTGAAGGACGGCTTTCACACACACTCATCTCTCAGAACTGAGCATTTGGAGAGTTCTTCGTTCATCTAGCTCAAAGGAAACGGGAAGCAGGAGATACTTTTACTCTATTTTCTCACAGTGTTTCCTAGTGCCGGATTGAAGTTCCTGCAGTTTTCACTGTAAAACCGTGTTGGATCTAGTACCTTCCCATATATATGTATGGAGTGGAATTTGCAACTTAAAAGAAACTTTGTGTTCCCAACAAGCTATGTGAAGGACGGCTTTCACACACACTCATCTCTCAGAACTGAGCATGTGGAGAGTTGTTCGTTCATCTAGCACAAAGGGAACTGGTTGCAGGAGAAACTTTTACTCTTGTTTCTCACTGTGTTTCCTAGTGCCTGTTTGAAGTTCCTGCAGTTTTCACTGTAAAACCGAGTTGGATCTAGTACCTTCCCATATATATTTATGGAGTGGAATTTGCAACTTAAAAGAAAGTTTGTGTTCCCAACAAGCTAGGTGAAGGACGGCTTTCACCCACACTTTCCTCTCAGAACTGAGCAGGAGGAGAAACCTTCGTTCATCTAGCACATACGTAAAGTGAAGCAGGAGAAAATTTTACTCTGGTTTCTCAGTGTGTTTCCTAGTTCAGGGTTGAATTTCCTGCAGTATTCACTGTAAAACAGAGTTTGAGCTAGTACCTCCCCATATATATGTATGGATTGGTGTTTGCCACTTAAAAGAAACTTTGTGTTCCCAACAAGCTACGTGAAGGACAGCTTTCACACGCAAAACTCTCTCAGAACTGAGCATGTGGAGAGTAGTTCGTTCATCTAGCACAAAAGGAACGGGTTGCAGCAGAAACTTTTACTCTTGTTTCTCACTCTTTTTCCTAGTGCCGGTTTGAAGTTCCTGCAGTTTTCACTGTAAAACCGAGTTGGAGCTAGTACCTCCCCATATATACGTATGGAGTGGTGTTTGCCACTTAAAAGAAACTTTGTGCTCCCAACAACTAGGTGAATTACGGCTTTCACACACACTTATCTCTCAGAACTGAGCATGTGGGGAGTTGTTCGTTAATGTAATAAAAAGGGAACGGGTTGCAGGGGAAACTTTTACTCTTGTTTATCACTGTGTTTCCTAGTGCCTGTTTGAAGTTCCTGCAGTTTTCACTGTAAAACCGAGTTGGTGCTAGTACCTCCCCATATATATGTATGGAGTGGTGTATGCAATTGAAAACAATCTTTGTGTTCCCAACAAGCTAGGTGAAGGACGGCTTTCACACGCACTTCTCTCTCAGAACTGAGCATGTGGAGAGTTGTTCGTTAATCTAGGAAAAAGGGAACGGGTTGCAGGGGAAACTTTTACTCTTGTTTATCACTGTGTTTCCTAGTGCCGGTTTGAAGTTCCTGCAGTTTTCACTGTAAAACCGAGTTGGTGCTAGTAACTCCCCATATATATATATGGACTGGAGTATGCAATTGAAAAGAATCTTTGTGTTCCCAACAAGCTAGGTGAAGGACGGCTTTCACCCACACTTACTTCTCAGAACTGAGCATGAGGAGAGACGTTCGTTCATCAAGCACAAACGGAAAGGTAAGCAGGAGAACTTTTACTCTGGTTTCTCAGTGTGTTTCCTAGTTCCGGTTTGAAGTTCCTGCAGTTTTCACTGAACAACCGTGTTGGAGATGGTACCTCCCCATATATATGTATGGAGTGGAATTTGCAAGTGAAATGAAACTTTTTGACACAACAAGCTATGTGAATGACTGCTTTAACACAAAATTATCTCTCAGAAATGAGCATGAGGAGAGTCGTTCGTTCACCTTGCACAAAGGGAACGGGTTTCAGGAGAAACTTTTACTCTGGTTTCTCAGTTTGTTTCCTAGTTCCTGTTTTAAATTCCTGCAGTTTTCACTGTATAACCGAGTTGGAGCTAGTACCTCCCCATATATATGTATGGATTGGAGTTTGAAACTGAAAAGAAATTTTGTGTTCCGAACAAGCAAGGTGAAGGACGGCTTTCACACAAAATTATCTCTCAGAAATGAGCATCTGGGGAGACTTTTATTCATTTAGCAAAAGGGAACGGTTTGTAGGAGAATCTTTTACTCTGGTTTCTCAGTGTGTTTCCTAGTGCCTGTTTGAAGTTCCTACAGTTTTCACTGTAAAACCGAGTTGGAGCTTGTACCTCCCCATATATATGTATGGAGTGGAGTTTGAAAGTGAAAACAAACTTTGTGACACAAAAAGCTATGTGAATGACTGCTTTCACACAAACTTATCTCTCAGAACTGAGCATGTGGAGAGACATTCGTTTATGAAGCACAAATGGAATGGGTTGCAGGGGAAACTTTTACTCTTTTTTCTCAGATTGTTTCCTAGTGCCGGTTTGAAGTTCCTGCAGTTTTCACTGTAAAACCGTGTTGGAGCTGGTACCTACTCATATATATGTATGGAGTGGAGTTTGCAACTGTAAAGAAACTTTGTGTTCCCAACAAGCTAGGTAAAGGACGGATTTCCCACACAATTTTGTCTCAGAAATGAGCATGTGGAGAGACGTTCGATCATTTAGCTCAAAGGGAACGGGAAGCATGGGAAACTATTACTCTATTTTCTCATTTTTTTTCCCAGTGCCGTTTTGAATTTCCTGCAGTTTTCACTTTAAAACCGATTTAGAGCTAGTACCTCCCCATATATATGTATGGACTGGAGTTTGCAACTTAAAAGAAACTTTGTGTTCCCAACATTCTAGGTGAAGGACGGCTTTCACACACAATTATCTCTCAGAACTGAGCGTTTGGAGACTCGTTCGTTCATCTAGAACAAAGGGAACAGGTTGCAGGGGAAACTTTTACTCTGGTTTCTCAGTGTGTTTCCTAGTGCCTGCTTGAAGTTCCTGCAGATTTCACTGTAAAACCGAGTTGGAGCTAGTAACTCCCCATATATATGTATGGAGTGGAGTTTGCAAGTGAAATGAAACTTTTTGACACAACAAGCTATGTGAATGTCTGCTTTCACACAAACTTATGTCTCAGAAATGAGCATGAGGAGAGTCGTTCGTTCACCTTGCACAAAGGGAACGGGTTGCATGAGAAACTTTTACTCTGGTTTCTCAGCTTGTTTCCTAGTTCCTGTTTTAAATTCCTGCTGTTTTCACTGTATAACCGAGTTGGAGCTAGTACCTCCCCATATATATCTATGGATTGGAGTTTGCAATTGAAAAGAAATTTTGTGTTCCCAATAAGCAAGGTGAAGGACGGCTTTCACTCACAATTATCTCTCAGAACTGAGCATGTGGAGAGATATTCGTTTATCAAGCAAAAATGGAATGGGTTGCAGGAGAAATTTTTACTCTTTTTTCTCAGAGTGTTTCCTAGTGCCGGTTTAAAGTTCCTGCAGTTTTCACTGTAAAACAGTGTTGGAGCTGGTACCTAATCATATATATGTATGGAGTGGAGTTTGCAAATTAAAAGAAACTTTGTGTTCCCAACAAGCTAGGTAAAGGACGGCTTTCCCACACAATTATCTCTCAGAAATGAGCATGTGGATAGTCGTTCGTTCATCTAGCAAAAAGGGAACGGGTTGCATGAGAAACTTTTACTCTGGTTTCTCAGTGTGTTTCCTAGTGCCGGTTTGAAGTTCCTGCAATTTTCACTGTAAAACCGAGTTGGAGCTAGTACTTCCCCTTATATATATATATGGAGTGGATTATGCAACTGAATAGAAACTTTGTGTTCCCAACATGCTAGGTGAAGGACGGCTTTCACACAAAATTATCTCTCAGAAATCAGCATCTGGGGAGACTTTCGTTCATTTAGCAAATAGGGAACGGTTTGCAGGAGAATCTTTTACTCTGGTTTCTCAGTGTGTTTCCTAGTGCCTGTTTGAAGTTCCTGCAGTTTTCACTGTGAAACCGAGTTGGAGCTAGTACCTCCCCATATATATGTATGGAGTGGAGTTTGAAAGTGAAAAGAAACTTTGTGACACAACAAGCTATGTGAATGACTGCTTTCACACAAACTTATCTCTCAGAAATGAGCATGAGGAGAGTCGTTCGTTCATCTTGCAGAAAGGGACCGGGTTGCAGGAGAAAGTTATACTCTGGTTTCTCAGTTTGTTTCCTAGTTCCGGTTTTAATTTCTTGCAGTTTTCACTGTAAAACTGAGTTGGAGCTAGTACCTCCGCATATATATGTATGGATTGGAGTTTGCAACTGAAAAGAAATTTTGTGTTCCCAACAAGCAAGGTGAAGGACGGCTTTCACTCACACTTATCTCTCAGAACTGAGCATGTGGAGAGACATTCGTTTATCAAGCACAAATGGAATGGGTTCCAGGGCAAAATTTTACTCTTTTTTCTCAGAGTGTTTCCTAGTGCCGGTTTGAAGTTCCTGCAGTTTTCACTGTAAAACCGTGTTGGAGCTGGTACCTACTCATATATATGTATGGAGTGGAGTTTGCAACTGTAAAGAAACTTTGTGTTCCCAACAAGCTAGGTAAAGGACGGCTTTCCCACACAATTTTTTCTCAGAAATGAGCATGTGGAGAGACGTTCGATCATTTAGCTCAAAGGGAACGGGAAGCATGGGAAACTATTACTCTATTTTCTCATTTTTTTTCCCAGTGCCGTTTTGAATTTCCTGCAGTTTTCACTTTAAAACCGAGTTAGAGCTAGTACCTCCCCATATATATGTATGGACTGGAGTTTGCAACTTAAAAGAAACTTTGTGTTCCCAACATGCTAGGTAAAGAATGGCTTTCACACACACTTATCTCTCAGAACTGAGCATTTGGAGACTCGTTCGTTCATCTAGAACAAAGGGAACAAGTGGCAGGGGAAACTTTTACTCTGGTTTCTCAGTTTGTTTCCTAGTTCCTGTTTGAAGTTCCTGCAATTTTCACTGTAAAACCGAGTTGGAGCTAGTACCAACCCATATATTTATATGGAGTGTAGTTTGCAATTGAAAAGAAACTTTGTGTTCCCAACAAGATAGGTGAAGGACGGCTTTAACACAAACTTATTTCTGAGAACTGAGCATGTGGAGAGACTTTCGTTCATTTAGCTCAAAGGGAACGGGAAGCAGGAGAAATTTTTACTCAATTTTCTCAGTGTTATTCCTAGTGCCGGTATGAATTTCCTGCAGTTTTCACTGTAAAACCGAGTTGGAGCTAGTACCTACCCATATATTTGTATGGAGTGGAGTATGCAACTTAAAAGAAACTTTGTGTTCCCAACATGCTAGGTGAATGACGGCATTCACACACAATTATCTCTCAATACTGAGCATGTGGAGGGAAGTTTGTTCACCTAGCACAAAGGGAACACGTTGCTGGAGAAACTTTTACTTTGGTTTCTCACTATGTTTCCTAGTGCCGGTTTGAATTTCCTGCTGTTTTCACTGTAAAACCGAGTTGGAGCTGGTACCTCCCCTTATATATGTATGGAGTGGAGTTTACAACAGAAAAGAAACTTTGTGTTCCCAACAAGCTAGGTGAATAACGGCTTCACACACACTTAACTCTCAGTAATGTGCATGTAGAGAGTCGTTCGTTCATCAAGCACAAATGGAATGGGTTGCTGGAGAAATTTTACTCTGGTTTCTCAGTGTGTTTCCTTGTGCCGGTTTGAAGTTCCTGCAGTTTTAACTGTAAAACCGAGTTGGAGCTGTTACCTACTCATATATATGTATGGAGTGGAGTTTGCAACTGAAAAGAACCTTTGTGTTCCCAACAAGCTAGGAATAGGACGGCTTTCCCACACACTTATCTCTCAGAACTGAGCATGTGGATAGTAGTACGTTCACTAGCACAAAGGGAACGGGTTGCAGGAGAAATTTTACTCTGGTTCTCACTGTGTTTCCTAGTACCGTTATGAAGTTCCTGCAGTTTTCACTGTGAAACCGGGTTGGAGCTAGTACCTCCCCATATATATGTATGGAGTGGAGTTTGTAACTGAAAAAAATTTGGGTTCCCAACATGCTAGGTGAATGACGGCTTTCACACACATTTATCTCTCAGAATTGAGCATGTGGAGAGTCGTTCGTTCATCTATCACAAAGGGAACGGTTTGCAGGGAAACTTTTACTCTGGTTCTCACTGTGTTTCCTAGTGCCGGTTTGAAGTTCCTGCACTTTTCACTGTACCATCGAGTTGCAGCTAATACCTCCCCTTATATATGTATGGAGTGGAATATGCAACTGAAAAGAAACTTTGTGTTCCCAACAAGTTAGCTGAAGGACGGCTTTAACACAAACATATCTCTGAGAACTGAGCATGTGGAGAGACGTTCGTTCATATATCACAAAGGGAACGTTTTGCAGGGAAAAATTTACTCTGGTTCTCACTGTGTTTCCTAGTGCCGGTTTGAAGTTCCTGCACTTTTCACTGTAAAACCGAGTTGGAGCAAGTACCTCCCCTTATATATGTATGGAGTGGTGTATGCCACTTAAAAGAAACTTTGTGTTAACAACAAGCTAGTTGAAGGACGGCTTTCACACACACTCATCTCTCAGAACTGAGCATTTGGAGAGTTCTTCGTTCATCTAGCTCAAAGGAAACGGGAAGCAGGAGATACTTTTACTCTATTTTCTCACAGTGTTTCCTAGTGCCGGATTGAAGTTCCTGCAGTTTTCACTGTAAAACCGTGTTGGATCTAGTACCTTCCCATATATATGTATGGAGTGGAATTTGCAACTTAAAAGAAACTTTGTGTTCCCAACAAGCTATGTGAAGGACGGCTTTCACACACACTCATCTCTCAGAACTGAGCATGTGGAGAGTTGTTCGTTCATCTAGCACAAAGGGAACTGGTTGCAGGAGAAACTTTTACTCTTGTTTCTCACTGTGTTTCCTAGTGCCTGTTTGAAGTTCCTGCAGTTTTCACTGTAAAACCGAGTTGGATCTAGTACCTTCCCATATATATTTATGGAGTGGAATTTGCAACTTAAAAGAAAGTTTGTGTTCCCAACAAGCTAGGTGAAGGACGGCTTTCACCCACACTTTCCTCTCAGAACTGAGCAGGAGGAGAAACCTTCGTTCATCTAGCACATACGTAAAGTGAAGCAGGAGAAAATTTTACTCTGGTTTCTCAGTGTGTTTCCTAGTTCAGGGTTGAATTTCCTGCAGTATTCACTGTAAAACAGAGTTTGAGCTAGTACCTCCCCATATATATGTATGGATTGGTGTTTGCCACTTAAAAGAAACTTTGTGTTCCCAACAAGCTACGTGAAGGACAGCTTTCACACGCAAAACTCTCTCAGAACTGAGCATGTGGAGAGTAGTTCGTTCATCTAGCACAAAAGGAACGGGTTGCAGCAGAAACTTTTACTCTTGTTTCTCACTCTTTTTCCTAGTGCCGGTTTGAAGTTCCTGCAGTTTTCACTGTAAAACCGAGTTGGAGCTAGTACCTCCCCATATATACGTATGGAGTGGTGTTTGCCACTTAAAAGAAACTTTGTGCTCCCAACAACTAGGTGAATTACGGCTTTCACACACACTTATCTCTCAGAACTGAGCATGTGGGGAGTTGTTCGTTAATGTAATAAAAAGGGAACGGGTTGCAGGGGAAACTTTTACTCTTGTTTATCACTGTGTTTCCTAGTGCCTGTTTGAAGTTCCTGCAGTTTTCACTGTAAAACCGAGTTGGTGCTAGTACCTCCCCATATATATGTATGGAGTGGTGTATGCAATTGAAAACAATCTTTGTGTTCCCAACAAGCTAGGTGAAGGACGGCTTTCACACGCACTTCTCTCTCAGAACTGAGCATGTGGAGAGTTGTTCGTTAATCTAGGAAAAAGGGAACGGGTTGCAGGGGAAACTTTTACTCTTGTTTATCACTGTGTTTCCTAGTGCCGGTTTGAAGTTCCTGCAGTTTTCACTGTAAAACCGAGTTGGTGCTAGTAACTCCCCATATATATGTATGGACTGGAGTATGCAATTGAAAAGAATCTTTGTGTTCCCAACAAGCTAGGTGAAGGACGGCTTTCACCCACACTTACTTCTCAGAACTGAGCATGAGGAGAGACGTTCGTTCATCAAGCACAAACGGAAAGGTAAGCAGGAGAACTTTTACTCTGGTTTCTCAGTGTGTTTCCTAGTTCCGGTTTGAAGTTCCTGCAGTTTTCACTGAACAACCGTGTTGGAGATGGTACCTCCCCATATATATGTATGGAGTGGAATTTGCAAGTGAAATGAAACTTTTTGACACAACAAGCTATGTGAATGACTGCTTTAACACAAAATTATCTCTCAGAAATGAGCATGAGGAGAGTCGTTCGTTCACCTTGCACAAAGGGAACGGGTTTCAGGAGAAACTTTTACTCTGGTTTCTCAGTTTGTTTCCTAGTTCCTGTTTTAAATTCCTGCAGTTTTCACTGTATAACCGAGTTGGAGCTAGTACCTCCCCATATATATGTATGGATTGGAGTTTGAAACTGAAAAGAAATTTTGTGTTCCGAACAAGCAAGGTGAAGGACGGCTTTCACACAAAATTATCTCTCAGAAATGAGCATCTGGGGAGACTTTTATTCATTTAGCAAAAGGGAACGGTTTGTAGGAGAATCTTTTACTCTGGTTTCTCAGTGTGTTTCCTAGTGCCTGTTTGAAGTTCCTACAGTTTTCACTGTAAAACCGAGTTGGAGCTTGTACCTCCCCATATATATGTATGGAGTGGAGTTTGAAAGTGAAAAGAAACTTTGTGACACAAAAAGCTATGTGAATGACTGCTTTCACACAAACTTATCTCTCAGAACTGAGCATGTGGAGAGACATTCGTTTATGAAGCACAAATGGAATGGGTTGCAGGGGAAACTTTTACTCTTTTTTCTCAGATTGTTTCCTAGTGCCGGTTTGAAGTTCCTGCAGTTTTCACTGTAAAACCGTGTTGGAGCTGGTACCTACTCATATATATGTATGGAGTGGAGTTTGCAACTGTAAAGAAACTTTGTGTTCCCAACAAGCTAGGTAAAGGACGGATTTCCCACACAATTTTGTCTCAGAAATGAGCATGTGGAGAGACGTTCGATCATTTAGCTCAAAGGGAACGGGAAGCATGGGAAACTATTACTCTATTTTCTCATTTTTTTTCCCAGTGCCGTTTTGAATTTCCTGCAGTTTTCACTTTAAAACCGATTTAGAGCTAGTACCTCCCCATATATATGTATGGACTGGAGTTTGCAACTTAAAAGAAACTTTGTGTTCCCAACATTCTAGGTGAAGGACGGCTTTCACACACAATTATCTCTCAGAACTGAGCGTTTGGAGACTCGTTCGTTCATCTAGAACAAAGGGAACAGGTTGCAGGGGAAACTTTTACTCTGGTTTCTCAGTTTGTTTCCTAGTTCCTGTTTGAAGTTCCTGCAATTTTCACTGTAAAACCGAGTTGGAGCTAGTACCACCCCATATATTTATATGGAGTGGAGTTTGCAACTGAAAAGAAACTTTGTGTTCCCAACAAGATAAGTGAAGGACGGCTTAACACAAAATTAACTCTGAGAACTGAGCATGTGGAGAGACATTCGTTCATTTAGCTCAAAGGTAACGGGAAGCAGGAGAAAGTTTTACTCTATTTTCTCAGTGTTATTCCTAGTGCCGGTATGAATTTCCTGCAGTTTTCACTGTAAAACCGAGTTGGAGCTAGTACCTACCCATATATTTGTATGGAGTGGAGTATGCAACTTAAAAGAAACTTTGTGTTCCCAACAAGCTAGGTGAATGACGGCATTCACACACAATTATCTCTCACTACTGAGCATGTGGAGGGAAGTTTCTTCACCTGGCACAAAGGGAACACGATCTGGAGAAACTTTTACTTTGGTTTCTCACTATGTTTCCTAGTGCCGGTTTGAATTTCCTGCTGTTTTCACTGTAAAACCGAGTTGGAGCTGGTACCTACCCTTATATATGTATGGAGTGGAGTTTACAACGGAAAAGAAACTTTGTATTCCCAACAAGCTAGGTGAAGGACGGCTTCACACACACTTAACTCTCAGTAATGTGCATGTGGAGAGTCGTTCATTCATCAAGCACAAATGGAAAGGGTTCCAAAGAAACATTTACTCTGGTTTCTCAGTGTGTTTCCTTGTGCCGGTTTGAAGTTCCTGCAGTTTTAACTGTAAAACCGAGTTGGAGCTGTTACCTACTCATATATAAGTATGGAGTGGAGTTTGCAACTGAAAAGAACCTTTGTGTTCCCAATAAGCTAGGAATAGGACGGCTTTCCCACACACTTTTCTCTCAGAACTGAGCATGTGGATAGTAGTACGTTCACTAGCACAAAGGGAACGGGTTGCAGGAGAAATTTTACTCTGGTTCTCACTGTGTTTCCTAGTGCCGGTTTGAAGTTCCTGCAGTTTTCACTGTAAAACCGGGTTGGAGCTAGTACCTCCCCATATATATGTATGGAGTGGAGTTTGCAACTTAAAAGAAACTTTGTGTTCCCAACAAGCTAGGTGAAGGACGGCTTTCACACCCATTTCTCTCACAGAAATGAGCATGTGGAGAGACGTTCGATCATATAGCACTAAGGGAAAGGGTTGCAGAGAAACTTTTACTCTGCTTTCTTAGTGTGTTTCCTAGTGCCATTTTGAAGTTCCTGCTGTTTTCACTGTAAAATCGAGTTGGAGCTAGTACTTCCCCATATATATGTATCGAGTGGAGTATGCAACTGAAAACATACTTTGTGTTCCCAACAAGCTAGGTGAAGGACGGCTTTAACACAAACTTTTCTCTGAGAACTGAGCATGTGGAGAGACGTTCGTTCATCTATCACAAAGGGAACGGGTTGCAGGGTATCTTTTACTCTGGTTCTCATTGTGTTTCCTAGTGCAGGTTTGAATTTCCTGCACTTTTCACTGTAAAACGGAGTTGGAGCTAGTACCTCCCCTTATATATGTATGGAGTGGATTATGCAACTGAAAAGAAACTTTGTATTCCCAACAAGCTAGTTGAAGGAACCCTTTCACACACACTTATCTCTCAGAACTGAGCATGAGGAGGGTCGTTCGTTCATCAAGCACCCAGGGAACGGGTTGCAGGAGAAACTTCTACTCTGGTTTCTCAGTGTGTTTCCTAGTGGCGGTTTGAATTTCCTGCTGTTTTCACTGTAAAACCGAGTTTGAGCTAGTACCTCCCCATATATATTTATGGAGTGGGGTTTGCAACTGAAAAGAAACTTTGTGTTCCCAACAAGCTAGGTGAAGGATGGCTTTCACACACACTTATCTCTCAGAACTGAGCATGTGGAGAGACGTTCGTTCATAGCACAAATGGAATGGATTGCAAGAGAAACTTTTACTCTGGTTTCTCAGTGTGTTTCCTAGTGCCGGTTTGAAGTTCCTGCAGTTTTCACTGTAAAACCGAGTTGGATCTGGTACCTACTCATATATATGTATGGAATGGAGTTTGCAACCGAAAAGAACCTTTGTGTTCCCAACAAGCTAGGTAAAGGGCGGCTTTCCCACACACTTATCTCTCAGAACTGAGCATGTGGAGAGACGTTCGATCATTTAGCTCAAAGGGAACGGGAAGCAGGGGAATTTATTACTCTATTTTCTCACTTTGTTTCCCAGTGCCGTTTTGAATTTCCTGCAGTTTTCACTTTAAAACCAAATTAGAGCTAGTACCCCCCATATATATATATAGTGTGGAGTTTGCAACTTAAAAGAAACTTTGTGTTCCCAACATGCTATGTGAAGGACGGCTTTCACACACACTTATTTCTCAGAACTGAGCATTTGGAGATTCCTTCGTTCATCTAGAACAATGGGAACAGGTTGCAGGAGAAACTTTTACTCTGGTTTCTCAGTTTGTTTCCTAGTGCCGGTTTGAAGTTCCTGCAGTTTTCACTGTAAAACCGTGTTGGAGGTAGTACCTCCCCATATATTTGTATGGAGTATATTATGCAACTTAAAAGAAACTTTGTTTTCCCAACAACCTAGGTGAAGGACGGCTTTCACACACATTTATCTATCAGAACTGAGCATCTGGAGGGAAGTTTGTTCACCTAGCACAAAGGGAACATGTTGCTGGGAATCTTTTACTTTGGTTTCTCACTATGTTTCCTAGTGCCGGTTTGATGTTCCTGCGGTTATCACTGTAAAAGCGAGTTGGTGCTGGTACCTTCCCTTATATATGTATGGAGTGGAGTTTGCAACTGAAAAGAACCTTTGTTTTTCCAACAAGCTAGGAAAAGAACGGCTTTCCCACATACTTATCTTTCAGAACTGAACATGTGGATAGTAGTACGTTCACTAGCAGAAAGGGAAAGTGTTGCTGGAGAAATTTTACTCTGGTTCTCACTGTGTTTCCTAGTGCAGGTTTGAAGTACCTGCAGTTTTCACTGTAAAACCGAGTTGGAGTTAGTTCCTCCCGATATATATGTATGGAGTGGAGTTTGCAACTGAAAAGAAAGTTTGTGTTCACAACAAGCTATGTGAAGGACGGCTTTCACATACACTTTTCCCTCAGAAATGAGCATGTGGAGGGATGTTCGATTATTTAACTCAAAGGGAACAGGAAGCAGGGAAATTATTACTCTATTTTCTCAGTGTGTTTCCTAGTGCCGGTAAGAAGTTCCTGCAGTTTTCACTGTAAAACCGTGTTGGAGCTAGTACTTCCCCATATATTTGTATGGAGCGGAATATGCAACTTAAAAGAAACTTTATGTTCCCAACAAGCTAGGTGAAGGACGGCTTTAAAACAAACTTATCTATGAGAACTGAGCATGTGGAGAGACGTTCGTTCATCTAGCTCAAAGGGAACGGGAAGCAGGAGAAACTTTTACTCTATTTTCTCACTGTGTTTCCTAGTGATGGTATGAAGTTCCTGCAGTGTTCACTGTAAAACCGAGTTGGAGCTAGTACCTCCCCTTATATATTTATGGAGTGGAGATTGCAACTGAAAAGAAATTTTGTGTTCCCAACAAGCTAGGTGAAGGACGGCTTACACACACACTTATCTCTCAGAACTGAGCACGTGGAGAGTCGTTCGTTCATCTATCACAATGGGAACGGGTTGCAGGGAAACATTTACTCTGGTTCTCACTGTGTTTCCTAGTGCCGGTTTGAAGTTCCTGCACTTTTCACTGTAAAATCGAGTTGGAGCTAGTACCTCCCCTTATATATGTATGGAGTGGAGTATGCAAATTAAAAGAAACTTTGTGTTCCCAACAAGCTAGGGGAAGGACGTCTTTAATAAAAACTTATCTCTGAGAACTGAGCATGTGGAGAGACGTTCATTCATTTAGCTCATAGGGAACGGGAAGCAGGAGAAACTTCTACTCTATTTTCTCACTGTGTTTCCTAGTGCCAGTTTGAAGTTCCTGCAGTTTTCACTGTAAAATCGAGTTGGAGCTAGTACCTCCCCATATATATGTATGGAGTGGAGTTTGCAACTGAAAAGAAACTTTGTGTTCCCAACAAGCTATGTGAAGGACGGCTTTCACACACATATATACCTCAGAACTAAGCAGGTGGAGAGACGTTCGTTCATCTAGCAAAAAGGGAACCGGTTGTAGTGGAAATTTTACTCTGATATATCAGTGTGTTTCCTAGAGCCGGTTTGATGTTCCTGCAGTTTTTACTGTAAAACAGAGTTGGAGCTAGTACCTCCCCTCATATATGAATGTAGTGGAGTTTGAAACTGAAAAGAAACTTTGTGTTCCAAACAAGCTATGTGAATGAAGGCTTTCACACACACTTATCTCTCAGAACTGAGCATGTGGAGAGAAGTTCATTCATCTAGGAAAAAGGAAATGGGATGTAGGGGAAACTTTTACTCTGGTTTCTCAGAGTGTTTCCTAGTGCCGGTTTGAAGTTCCTGCATTTTTCACTGTAAAACCGAGTTGGAGCTGATACCTCTCCATATATATGTATGGATTTGAGTTTGCAACTGAAAAGAAACTTTGTGTTCCCAACAAGCTAGGTGAAGGACGGCTTTCACACACACTTATATCTCAGAACTGAGCATGTAGAGAGTCGTTTGTTCATCTAGCACAAAGGGTACGGTTTGCAGGAGAAACTTTTACTCTGGTTTCTCAGTGTGTTTCCTAGTGCCGGTTTTAAATTCCTGCAGTTTTCACTGTAAAAAAGAGTTGGAGCTAGAACCTCCCCACATATATGAATGTAGTGGAGTTTGCAACTGAAAAGAAACTTTGTGTTCCCAACAAGCTAGGTGAAGGACGGATTTCACACACACTTATATCTCAGAACTGAACATGTGGAGAGTCGATTGTTCATCTAGCACAAAGGGTACGTGTTGCAGGATAAACTTTTACTCTGGTTTCTCAGTGTGTTTCCTAGTGCCGTTATGAAGTGCCTGCTGTTTTCACTGTAAAACCGATTTGGGGCTAGTACTATCCCATATATATGTATGGAGTGGATTATGCAACTTAAAACACAATTTGTGATCCCAACAAACTAGTTGAAGAACGGCTTTAACAAAGACTTATCTCTGAGAACTGAGCATGTGGAGAGACGTTCGTTCATTTAGCTCAAGGGAACGTGAAGCAGGAGAAATTTTACTCTATTTTCTCACTGTGTTTCCTAGTGCCTGTTTGAAGTTCCTGCAGTTTTCACTGTAAAACCGTGTTGGAGCTAGTACCTCCCCATATATATGTATGCAGTGGAGTTTGCAAGTGAAAAGAAACTTTCTGTTTCCAACACTCTAGTTGAAGGACTGCTTTCACACACACATATCTCTCAGAACTGAGCATGAAAGAGTCGTTCGTTCATCTTGCACAAAGGGAACGGGTTGCAGGAGAAACTTTTACTCTGGCTTCTCAGTTTGTTTCCTAGTTCCGGTTTTAATTTCCTGCAGTTTTCACTGTAAAACCGATTTGGAGCTAGTACCTCACCATATATATGTATGAAGTGGAATTTGCCACTGAAAATAAAGTTTGAGTTCCCAACAAGCTATGTGAAGGACAGTTCACACACACTTATACCTCAGAAATGAGCATGGGGAAAGTCGTTCGTTCATTTTGCACAAAGGGAACGGGTTGCAGGGGATACTTTTAGTGTGTTTTCTCATTTTTTTCCTAGTTCTGGTTTTAATTTCTTGCATTTTTCACTGTAAAACCAAGTTGGAACTAATACCTCCCCATATATATTTATGGATTGGGATTTGCAACTGAAAAGAAACTTTGTGTTCCCAACAAGCTAGGTGAAGGGCGGCTTTCCCACAGAATTATCTTTCAGAAATGAGCATGTGGAGAGCCGTTAGTTCATCTAGCACAAAGGGAACGGTTTGCAGGAGAACTATTACTTTGATTTCTCAGTGTGTTTCTTAGTGCCTGTTTGACGTTCTTGCATTTTTCACTGTAAATCGGAGTTGGTGCTAGTACCTCCCCACATATATGAATGTAGTGGTGTTTCAAACTGAAAAGAAACTTAGTGTTCCCAACAAGCTAGGTGAAGGACGGCTTTCACACACACTTATCTTTCAGAACTTAGCATGTGGAGAGACGTTCATTCATCTAGGAAAAAGGAAACGGGATGTAGGGGAAACTTTTACTCTGGTTTCTCAGTGTGTTTCCTAGTGCCGTTTTGAAGTTCCTTCAGTTTTCACTGTAAAACCGAGTTGGAGCTAGTACCTCCCCATATATATGTATGCAGTGGAGTTTGCAAGTGAAAAGAAACTTTCTGTTCCCAACAAGCTAGTTGAAGGACGGCTTTAACACAAACTTATCTCTGAGAACTGAGCATGTGGAGAGACGTTCGTTCATTTAGCTCAAGGGAACGGAAAGCAGGAGAAACTTTTACTCTATTTTCTCACTGTTTTTCATAGTGCCTGTTTGAAGTTCCTGCAGTTTTCATTGTAAAACCGAGTTGGAGCTAGTACCTCCCCATATATATGTATGCAATGGAGTTTGCAAGTGAAAAGAAACGTTCTGTTCCCAACAAGCTATGTGAAGGACGGCTTTCACACACACAAATACATCAGATGTGAGCATGTGGAGAGACGTTCATTCATCTAGCAAAACGGGAACCGTTTGTAGTGGAAACTTTTACTCTGATTTATCAGTGTGTTTCCTAGTGCCGGTTTGATGTTCCTGCAGTTATTACTGTAAAACCGAGTTGGAGCTAGTACCTCCCCATATATATGTATGGAGTGGAGTTTGCAACTGAAAAGAAACTTTGTGTTCCCAACAAGCTAGGTGAAGGACGGCTTTCACACACAATTATCTCTCAGAAATGAGCATGTGGAGAGACGTTCGTTCATCTAGCACAAAGGGAACGGGTTCCAGGGAAACTTTTACTCTGGTTTCTCGGTGTGTTTCCTAGTGCCGGTTTGAAAATCCTGCAGTTTTCACTGTAAAACAGAGTTGGAGCTAGTACCTCCCCACATATATGAATGTAGTGGAGTTTGAAACTGAAAAGAACCTTTGTGTTCCAAACAAGCTATGTGAAGGACGGCTTTCACACACACTTATCTCTCAGAACTGAGCATGTGGAGAGAAGTTCGTTCATTTAGCTCAAGGGAACGGAAAGCAGGAGAAACTTTTACTCTATTTTCTCACTGTTTTTCATAGTGCCTGTTTGAAATTCCTGCAGTTTTCACTGTAAAACCGAGTTGGAGCCTATACCTCTCCTTAAATATGTATGGATTTGAATTTGCAACTGAAAAGAAACTTTGTGTTCCCAACAAGCTAGCTGAAGGACGGCTTTCACACCCACTTATATCTCAGAACTGAGCATGTGGAGAGACGTTCATTCATCTAGGAAAAAGGAAATGGGATGTAGGGGAAACTTTTACTCTTGTTTCTCAGTGTGTTTCCTAGTGCCGGTTTTAAATTCCTGCAGTTTTCACTGTAAAACCACGTTGGAGCCTATAACTCTCCATATATATGTATGGATTTGAATTTGCAACTGAAAAGAAACTTTGTGTTCCCAACAAGCTAGCTGAAGGACGGCTTTCACACCCACTTATATCTCAGAACTGAGCATGTGGAGAGTCGAATATTCACCTAGAACAAAGGGTACGGGTTGCAGTAGAAACTTTTACTCTGGTTTCCCAGTGTGTTTCCTAGATCCGTTTTGAAGTTCCTGCTGTTATCACTGTAAAACCGAGTTGGAGCTAGTACTTTCCCATATATATGTATGGAGTAGAGTATGGAACTAAAAACAATCTTTATGTTCCCAATAAGCAAGTTGAAGGACGGCTTTAACACAAACTTATCTCTGAGAACTGAGCATGTGGAGAGACGTTCGTTCATTTAGTTCAAGGGAACGGGAAGCAGGAGAAACATTTACTCTATTTTCTCACTGTGTTTCCTAGTGCCTGTTTGAAGTTCCTGCAGATATCAATGTAAAACATAGTTGGAGCTTGTACCTCCCCATATATATGTATGCTGTGGAGTTTGCAAGTGAAAAGAAACTTTCTGTTCCCAACAATCCAGGTGAAGGACTGCTTTCACAAACACATATCTCTCAGAACTGAGCATGAGGAGAGTCGTTCGTTCATTTTGCACAAATGGAACGGGTTGCAGGAGAAACTTTACTCTGGCTTCTCAGTTTGTTTCTTGTTCCGGTTTTAATTTCCTGCAGTTTTCACTGTAAAACAGATTTGAAGCTAGTACCTCCCCACATATATGAATGTAGTGGAGTTGAAACTGAAAAGAAACTTTGTGTTCCCAACAAGCTATGTGAAGGACGGCTTTCACACACACTTATCTCTCAGAACTGAGCATGTGGAGAGACGTTCATTCATCTAGGAAAAAGGAAACGGGATGTAGGGGAAACTTTTACTCTGGTTTCTCAGTTTGTTTCCTAGTGCCAGTTTGAAGTTCCTGCAGTTTTCACTGTAAAACCGAGTTGGAGCTAGTACCTCCCCATTTATATGTATGCAGTGGAGTTTGCAAGTGAAAAGAAACTTTCTGTTCCCAACAAGCTAGTTGAAGGACGGCTTTAACACAAAATTATCTTTGAGAACTGAGCATGTGGAGAGACGTTCGTTCATTTAGCTCAAGGGAACGGGAAGCAGGAGAAACTTTTACTCTATTTTCTCATTGTTTTTCCTTGTGCCTCTTGGAAGTTCCTGCAGTTTTCACTGTAATACCGAGTTGGATCTAGTACCTCCCCATATATATGTATGCAGTGGAGTTTGCAAGTGAAAAGAAACTTTCTTTTCCCAACAAGCTATGTGAAGGACGGCTTTCACACACACAAGTACCTCATATCTGAGCATGTGGAGAGACGTTCGTTCATCTAGCAAAACGGGAACCGTTTGTAGTGGAAACTTTTACTCTGATTTATCAGTGTGTTTCCTAGTGCCGGTTTGATGTTCCTGCAGTTATTACTGTAAAACCGAGTTGGAGCATGTACCTCCCCATATATATGTATGGAGTGGAGTTTGCAACTGAAAAGAAACTGTGTTCCCAACAAGCTAGGTGAAGGACGGCTTTCACACACAATTATCTCTCAGAAATGAGCATGTGGAGAGACGTTCATTCATCTAGGAAAAAGGAAACGGGATGTAGGGGCAACTTTTACTCTGGTTTCTCAGTGTGTTTCCAGGTGCCGGTTTGAAGTTCCTGCAGTTTTCACTGTAAAACCGAGTTGGAGCTAGTACCTCCCCTCATATATGAATGTAGTGGAGTTTGAAACTGAAAAGAAACTTTGTGTTCCAAAACAGCTATGTGAAGGACGGCTTTCACACACACTTATCTCTCAGAACTGAGCATGTGGAGAGACGTTCATTCATCTAGGAAAAAGGAAACGGGATGTAGGGGAAACTTTTACTCTGGTTTCTCAGTGTGTTTCCTAGTGCCGGTTTGAAGTTCCTGCAGTTTTCACTGTAAAACAGAGTTGGAGCTGATACCTCTCCATATATATGTATGGATTTGAGTTTGCAACTGAAAAGAAACTTTGTGTTCCCAACAAGCTAGGTGAAGGACGGCTTTCACACACACTTATATCTCAGAACCTAGCATGTGGTGAGTCGACTGTTCATCTAGCACAAAGGGTACGGGTTGCAGGAGAAACTTTTACTCTGGTTTCTCAGTGTGTTTCCTTGTGCCGTTTTGAAGTTCCTGCTGTTTTCACTGTAAAACCGTGTTGGAGCTAGTACTTTCCCATATATATGTATAGAGTGGAGTATGAAACTAAAAACAAACTTTATGTTCCCATCAAGCTATTTGAATTACGGCTTTAACACAAACTTATCACTGAGAACTGAGCATGTGGAGAGACTTTCGTTCACTTAGCTCAAGGGAACGGGAAGCAGGAGAAACTTTTCCTCTATTTTCTCACTGTGTTTCCTAGTGCCTGTTTGAAGATCCTGCAGATTTCAAAGTAAAACATAGTTGGAGCTTGTACATCCCCATATATATGTATGCAGTGGAGTTTGCAAGTGAAAAGAAACTTTCTATTCCCCACAATCTAGGTGAAGGACGGCTTCCACACACAATTATCTCTCAGAACTGAGCATGTGGAGAGAATTAGTTCACCTAGCAGAAAGGGAACGGGTTGCAGGAGAAACTTTTACTCTGGTTTCTCAGTGTGTTTCCTAGTGCCGGTATTAAATTCCTTCAGTTTTCACTGTAAAACAGAGTTGGAGCTGGTACCTCCCCACATATATGAATGTAGTGGAGTTTGAATCTGAAAAGAAACTTTGTGTTCCAAACAAGCTATCTGAAGGACGACTTTCACACACACTTATCTCTCAGAACTGAGCATGTGGAGGGACGTTCATTCATCTAGGAAAAAGGAAACGGGATGTAGGGGAAACTTTTACTCTGGTTTCTCAGTGTGTTTCCTAGTGCCGGTTTGAAGTTCCTACAGTTTTCACAGTAAAACCGAGTTGGAGCTAGTACCTCCCCATATATATGTATGCATTGGAGTTTGCAAGTGAAAAGAAACTTTGTGTTCCCAAAAAGCTACTTGAAGGACGTCTTTAACACAAACTTATCTCTGAGAACTGAGCATGTGGAGAGACGTTCGTTCATTTAGCTCAAGGGAACGGGAAGCAGGAGAAACTTTTACTCTATTTTCTCACTGTTTTTCTTAGTGCCTGTTTGAAGTTCCTGCAGTTTTCACAGTAAAATCGAGTTGGAGCTAGTACCTCCCCTTATATATGTATGCAGTGGAGTTTGCAAGTGAAAAGAAACTTTCTGTTCCCAACAAGCTATGTGAAGGACGGCTTTCACACATACAAATTCCTCAGATCTGAGCATGTGGAGAGACGTTCGTTCATCTAGCAAAAAGGGAATCGTTTGTAGTGGAAACATTTACTCTGATTTATCAGTGTGTTTCCTAGTGCTGGTTTGAGGTTCCTGCAATTATTACTGTAAAACCGAGTTGGAGCTAGTACCTCCCCATATATATGTATGGAGTGGAGTTTGCAAATGAAAAGAAACTTTGTGTTCCCAACAAGCTAGGTGAAGGACGGCTTTCACACACAATTATCTCTCAGAAATGAGCATGTGGAGAGTCGTTCGTTCATCTAGCACAAAGGGAACGGGTTCCAGGAGAAACTTTTACTCTGGTTCCTCAGTGTGTTTCCTAGTGCCGGTTTGAAGATCCTGCAGTTTTCACTGTAAAACAGAGCTGGAGCTAGTACCTCCCCACATATATTAATGTAGTGGGGTTTGAAACTGAAAAGAATCTTTGTGTTCCAAACAAGCTATGTGAAGGACGGCTTTCACACACACATTTCTCTCAGAACTGAGCATGTGGAGAGACGTTCATTCATCTAGGAAAAAGGAAATGGGATGTAGGGGAAACTTTTACTCTTGTTTCTCAGTGTTTTTCCTAGTGCCGGTTTTAAATTCCTGCAGTTTTCACTGTAAAACCGCGTTGGAGCCTATAACTCTCCATATATATGTATGGATTTGAATTTGCAACTGAAAAGAACTTTGTGTTCCCAACAAGCTAGCTGAAGGACGGCTTTCACACCCACTTATATCTCAGAACTGAGCATGTGGAGAGTCGAATATTCACCTAGAACAAAGGGTACGGGTTGCAGGAGAAACTTTTACTCTGGTTTCCCAGTGTGTTTCCTAGATCCGTTTTGAAGTTCCTGCTGTTATCACTGTAAAACCGAGTTGGAGCTAGTACTTTCCCTTATATATGTATGGAGTGGAGTATGGAACTAAAAACAAACTTTGTGTTCCCAACAAGCTAGTTGAATGACGGCTTTAACACAAACTTATCTCTGAGAACTGAGCATGTGGAGAGACGTTCGTTCATTTAGCTCAAGGGAACGGGAAGCAGGAGAAACTTTTACTCTATTTTCTCACTGTGTTTCCTAGTGCCTGTTTGAAGTACCTGCAGATATCAATGTAAAACATAGTTGGAGCTTGTACCTCCCCATATATATGTATGCAGTGGAGTTTGCAAGTGAAAAGAAACTTTCTGTTCCCAACAATCCAGGTGAAGGACTGCTTTCACAAACACATATCTCTCAGAACTGAGCATGAGGAGAGTCGTTCGTTCATCTTGCACAAATGGAACGGGTTGCAGGAGAAACTTTACTCTGGCTTCTCAGTTTGTTTCTTGTTCCGGTTTTAATTTCCTGCAGTTTTCACTGTAAAACAGATTTGGAGCTAGTACCTCCCCACATATATGAATTTAGTGGAGTTTGAAACTGAAAAGAAACTTTGTGTTCCCAACAAGCTATGTGAAGGACGGCTTTCACACACACTTATCTCTCAGAACTGAGCATGTGGAGAGAATTAGTTCACCTAGCAGAAAGGGAACGGGTTGCAGGAGAAACTTTTACTCTGGTTTCTCAGTGTGTTTCCTAGTGCTGGTATTAAATTCCTTCAGTTTTCACTGTAAAACAGAGTTGGAACTAGTACCTCCCCACATATATGAATGTAGTGGAGTTTGAAACTGAAAAGAAACTTTGTGTTCTAAACAAGCTATGTGAAGGACGGCTTTCACACACACTTATCTCTCAGAACTGAGCATGTGGAGAGACGTTCATTCATCTAGGAAAAAGGAAACGGGATGTAGAGGAAACTTTTACTCTGGTTTCTCAGTGTGTTTCCTAGTGCCGGTTTGAAGTTCCTGCAGTTTTCACTGTAAAACCGAGTTGGAGCTAGTACCTCCCCATTTATATGTATGCAGTGGAGTTTGCAAGTGAAAAGAAACTTTCTGTTCCCAACAAGCTAGTTGAAGGACGGCTTTAACACAAACTTATCTTTGAGAACTGAGCATGTGGAGAGACGTTCGTTCATTTAGCTCAAGGGAACGGGAAGCAGGAGAATCTTTTACTCTATTTTCTCATTGTTTTTCCTAGTGCCTCTTTGAAGTTCCTGCAGTTTTCACTGTAAAACCGAGTTGGATCTAGTACCTCCCCATATATATGTATGCAGTGGAGTTTGCAAGTGAAAAGAATCTTTCTGTTCCCAACAAGATATGTGAAGGACGGCTTTCACACACACAAGTACCTCAGATCTGAGCATGTGGAGAGACGTTCGTTCATCTAGCAAAACGGGAACCGTTTGTAGTGGAAACTTTTACTCTGATTTATCAGTGTGTTTCCTAGTGCCGGTTTGATGTTCCTGCAGTTATTACTGTAAAACCGAGTTGGAGCTTGTACCTCCCCATATATATGTATGGAGTGGAGTTTGCAACTGAAAAGAAACTTTGTGTTCCCAACAAGCTAGGTGAAGGACGGCTTTCACACACAATTATCTCTCAGAAATGAGCATGTGGAGAGACGTTCATTCATCTAGGAAAAAGGAAACGGGTTGTAGGGGAAACTTATACTCTTGTTTCTCAGTATGTTTCCTAGTGCCGGTTTGAAGTTCCTGCAGTTTTCACTGTAAAACAGAGTTGGAGCTAGTACCTCCCCACATATATGAATGTAGTGGAGTTTGAAACTGAAAAGAATCTTTGTGTTCGAAACAAGCTATGTGAAGGACGGCTTTCACACACACTTATCTCTCAGAACTGAGCATGTGGAGAGACGTTCATTCATCTAGGAAAAAGGAAACGGGATGTAGGGGAAACTTTTACTCTTGTTTCTCAGTGTGTTTCCTAGTGCCGATTTGAAGTTCCTGCAGTTTTCACTGTAAAACCGAGTTGGAGATAGTACCTCCCCATATATATGTATGAAGTGGAGTTTGCAAGTGAAAAGAAACTTTCTGTTCCCAACAAGCTAGTTGAAGGACGGCTTTAACACAAACTTATCTCTGAGAACTGAGCATGTGGAGAGACGTTCGTTCATTTAGCTCAAGGGAACGGGAAGCAGGAGAAACTACTACTCTATTTTCTCACTGTTTTTCCTAGTGCCTGTTTGAAGTTCCTGCATTTTTCACTTTAAAACTGAGTTGGAGCTAGTACCTCCCCATATATATGTATGCAGTGAAGTTGGCAAGTGAAAAGAAACTTTCTGTTCCCAACAATCCAGGTGAAGGACTGCTTTCACAAACACATATCTCTCAGATCTGAGCATGAGGAGAGTCGTTCGTTCATCTTGCACAAATGGAACGGGTTGCAGGAGAAACTTTACTCTGGCTTCTCAGTTTGTTTCTTGTTCCGGTTTTAATTTCCTGCAGTTTTCAATGTAAAACAGATTTGGAGCTAGTACCTCCCCACATATATGAATGTAGTGGAGTTTGATACTGAAAAGAAACTTTGTGTTCCAAACAAGCTATGTGAAGGACGGCTTTCACACACACTTATCTCTCAGAACTGAGCATGTGGAGAGAATTAGTTCACCTAGCAGAAAGGGAACGGGTTGCAGGAGAAACTTTTACTCTGGTTTCTCAGTGTGTTTCCTAGTGCTGGTATTAAATTCCTTCAGTTTTCACTGTAAAACAGAGTTGGAGCTAGTAACACCCCACATATATGAATGTAGTGGAGTTTGAAACTGAAAAGAAACTTTGTGTTCTAAACAAGCTATGTGAAGGACGGCTTTCACACACACTTATCTCTCAGAACTGAGCATGTGGAGAGACGTTCATTCATCTAGGAAAAAGGAAACGGGATTTAGGGGAAACTTTTACTCTGGTTTCTCAGTGTGTTTCCTAGTGCCGGTTTGAAGTTCCTTCAGTTTTCACTGTAAAACCGAGTTGGAGCTAGTACCTCCCCATTTATATGTATGCAGTGGAGTTTGCAAGTGAAAAAAAACTTTCTGTTCCCAACAAGCTATTTGAAGGACGGCTTTAACACAAACTTATCTTTGAGAACTGAGCATGTGGAGAGACGTTCGTTCATTTAGCTCAAGGGAACGGGAAGCAGGAGAAACTTTTACTCTATATTCTCATTGTTTTTCCTAGTGCCTCTTTGAAGTTCCTGCAGTTTTCACTGTAAAACCGAGTTGGATCTAGTACCTCCCCATATATATGTATGCAGTGGAGTTTGCAAGTGAAAAGAATCTTTCTGTTCCCAACAAGCTATGTGAAGGACGGCTTTCACACACACAAGTACCTCAGATCTGAGCATGTGGAGAGACGTTCGTTCATCTAGCAAAACGGGAACCGTTTGTAGTGGAAACTTTTACTCTGATTTATCAGTGTGTTTCCCAGTGCCGGTTTCATGTTCCTGCAGTTATTACTGTAAAACCGAGTTGGAGCTTGTACCTCCCCATATATATGTATGGAGTGGAGTTTGCAAATGAAAAGAAACTTTGTGTTCCCAACAAGCTAGGTGAAGGACGGCTTTCACACACAATTATCTCTCAGAAATGAGCATGTGGAGAGACGTTCATTCATCTAGGAAAAAGGAAACGGGTTGTAGGGGAAACTTATACTCTTGTTTCTCAGTATGTTTCCTAGTGCCGGTTTGAAGTTCCTGCAGTTTTCACTGTAAAACAGAGTTGGAGCTAGTACCTCCCCACATATATGAATGTAGTAGAGTTTGAAACTGAAAAGAATCTTTGTGTTCCAAACAAGCTATGTGAAGGACGGCTTTCACACACACTTATCTCTCAGAACTGAGCATGTGGAGAGACGTTCATTCATCTAGGAAAAAGGAAACGGGATGTAGGGGAAACTTTTACTCTTGTTTCTCAGTGTGTTTCCTAGTGCCGATTTGAAGTTCCTGCAGTTTTCACTGTAAAACCGAGTTGGAGATAGTACCTCCCCATATATATGTATGAAGTGGAGTTTGCAAGTGAAAAGAAACTTTCTGTTCCCAACAAGCTAGTTGAAGGACGGCTTTAACACAAACTTATCTCTGAGAACTGAGCATGTGGAGAGACGTTCGTTCATTTAGCTCAAGGGAACGGGAAGCAGGAGAAACTACTACTCTATTTTCTCACTGTTTTTCCTAGTGCCTGTTTGAAGTTCCTGCATTTTTCACTGTAAAACTGAGTTGGAGCTAGTACCTCCCCATATATATGTATGCAGTGGAGTTTGCAAGTGAAAAGAAACTTTCTGTTCCCAACAAGCTATGTGAAGTACAGCTTTAACACACACAAATACCTCAGATCTGAGCATGTGGAGAGACGTTCGTTCATGTAGCAAAACGGGAACCGTTTGTAGTGGAAACTTTTTTTCTGATTTATCAGTGTGTTTCCTAGTGCCGGGTTGATGTTCCTGCAGTTATTACTGTAAAACCGAGTTGGAGCTACTACCTCCCCATATATATGTACGGAGTGGAGTTTGCAACTGAAAAGAAACTTTGTGTTCCCAACAAGCTAGGTGAAGGACGGCTTTCACACACAATTATCTCTCAGAAATGAGAATGTGGAGAGTCGTTCGTTCATCTAGCACAAAGGGAACGGGTTCCAGGAGAAACTTTTACTCTGGTTTCTCAGTGTGTTTCCTAGTGCCGGTTTGAAGATCCTGCAGTATTCACTGTAAAACAGAGTTGGAGCTAGTACCTCCCCACATACATTAATGTAGTGGAGTTTTAAACTGAAAAGAATCTTTTTGTTCCAAACAAGCTATGTGAAGGACGGCTTTCACACACACTTATCTCTCAGAACTGAGCATGTGGAGAGACGTTCATTCATCTAGGAAAAAGGAAACGGGATGTAGGGGAAACTTTTACTCTGGTTTCTCAGTGTGTTTCCTAGTGCCGGTTTGAAGTTCCTGCAGTTTTCACTGTAAAACCGCGTTGGAGCCTATAACTCTCCATATATATGTATGGATTTGAATTTGCAACTGAAAAGAAATTTTGTGTTCCCAACAAGCTAGCTGAAGGACGGCTTTCACACCCACTTATATCTCAGAACTGAGCATGTGGAGAGTCGAATATTCACCTAGAACAAAGGGTTAGGGTTGCAGGAGAAACTATTACTCTGGTTTCCCTGTGTGTTTCCTAGAGCCGTTTTAAAGTTCCTGCTGTTATCACTGTAATACCGAGTTGGAGCTAGTACTTTCCCATATATATGTATGGAGTGGAGTATGGAACTAAAAACAAACTTTGTGTTCCCAACAAGCTAGTTGAAGGACGGCTTTAACACAAACTTATCTCTGAGAACTGAGCATGTGGAGAGACGTTCGTTCATTTAGCTCAAGGGAAAGGGAAGCAGGAGAAACTTTTACTCTATTTTCTCACTGTGTTTCCTAGGGCCTGTTTGAAGTTCCTGCAGTTTTCAATGTAAAACCTAGTTGGAGCTAGTACCTCCCCATATATATGTATGCAGTGAAGTTGGCAAGTGAAAAGAAACTTTCTGTTCCCAACAATCTAGGTGAAGGACTGCTTTCACAAACACATATCTCTCAGAACTGAGCATGAGGAGAGTCGTTCGTTCATCTTGCACAAAGGGAACGGGTTGCAGGAGAAACTTTTACTCTGGCTTCTCAGTTTGTTTCTTGTTCCGGTTTTAATTTCCTACAGTTTTCACTGTAAAACAGATTTGGAGCTAGTACCTCCCCACATATATGAATGTAGTGGAGTTTGAAACTGAAAAGAAACTTTGTGTTCCAAACAAGCTATGTGAAGGACGGCTTTCACACACACTTATCTCTCAGAACTGAGCATGTGGAGAGAATTAGTTCACCTAGCAGAAAGGGAACGGGTTGCAGGAGAAACTTTTACTCTGGTTTCTCAGTGTGTTTCCTAGTGCTGGTATTAAATTCCTTCAGTTTTCACTGTAAAACAGAGTTGGAGCTAGTACCACCCCACATATATGAATGTAGTGGAGTTTGAAACTGAAAAGAAACTTTGTGTTCCAAACAAGCTATGTGAAGGACGGCTTTCACACCCACTTATCTCTCAGAACTGAGCATGTGGAGAGACGTTCATTCATCTAGGAAAAAGGAAACGGGATGTAGGGGAAACTTTTACTCTGGTATCTCAGTGTGTTTCCTAGTGCCGGTTTGAAGTTCCTGCAGTTTTCACTGTAAAACCGAGTTGGAGCTAGTACCTCCCCATATATATGTATGCAGTGGGGTTTGCAAGTGAAAAGAAACTTTCTGTTCCCAACCACCTAGTTGAAGGACGGCTTTAACACAAACTTATCTTTGAGAACTGAGCATGTGGAGAGACGTTCGTTCATTTAGCTCAAGGGAACCGGAAGCAGGAGAAACTTTTACTCAATATTCTCATTGTTTTTCCTAGTGTCTCTTTGAAGTTCCTGCAGTTTTCACTGTAAAACCGAGTTGGAGCTAGTACCTCCCCATATATATGTATGCAGTGGGGTTGCAAGTGAAAAGAATCTTTCTGTTCCCAACAAGCTATGTGAAGGACGGCTTTCACACACACAAGTACCTCAGATCTGAGCATGTGGAGAGACGTTCGTTCATCTAGCAAAACGGGAACCGTTTGTAGTGGAAACTTTTACTCTGATTTATCAGTGTGTTTCCTAGTGCCGGTTTGATGTTCCTGCAGTTATTACTGTAAAACCGAGTTGGAGCTTGTACCTCCCCTTATATATGTATGGAGTGGAGTTTGCAACTGAAAAGAAACTTTGTGTTCCCAACAAGCTAGGTGAAGGACGGCTTTCACACACAATTATCTCTCAGAAATGAGCATGTGGAGAGACGTTCATTCATCTAGGAAAAAGGAAACGGGATGTAGGGGAAACTTTTACTCTTGTTTCTCAGTGTATTTCCTAGTGCCGGTTTGAAGTTCCTGCAGTTTTCACTGTAAAACAGAGTTGGAGCTAGTACCTCCCCACATATATGAATGTAGTGGAGTTTGAAACTGAAAAGAATCTTTGTGTTCCAAACAAGCTATGTGAAGGACGGCTTTCACACACACTTATCTCTGAGAACTGAGCATGTGGAGAGACGTTCATTCATCTAGGAAAAAGGAAACGGGATGTAGGGGAAACTTTTACTCTTGTTTCTCAGTGTGTTTCCTAGTGCCGATTTGAAGTTCCTGCAGTTTTCACTGTAAAACCGAGTTGGAGATAGTACCTCCCCATATATATGTATGAAGTGGAGTTTGCAAGTGAAAAGAAACTTTCTGTTCCCAACAAGCTAGATGAAGGACGGCTTTAACACAAACTTATCTCTGAGAACTGAGCATGTGGAGAGACGTTCGTTCATTTAGCTCAAGGGAACGGGAAGCAGGAGAAACTACTACTCTATTTTCTCACTGTTTTTCCTAGTGCCTGTTTGAAGTTCCTGCAGTTTTCACTGTAAAACTGAGTTGGAGCTAGTACCTCCCCATATATATGTATGCAGTGGAGTTTGCAAGTGAAAAGAAACTTTCTGTTCCCAACAAGCTATGTGAAGTACAGCTTTAACACACACAAATACCTCAGATCTGAGCATGTGGAGAGACGTTCGTTCATCTAGCAAAACGGGAACCGTTTGTAGTGGAAACTTTTACTCTGATTTATCAGTGTGTTTCCTAGTGCCGGGTTGATATTCCTGCAGTTATTACTGTAAAACCGAGTTGGAGCTACTACCTCCCCATATATATGTATGGAGTGGAGTTTGCAACTGAAAAGAAACTTTGTGTTCCCAACAAGCTAGGTGAAGGACGGCTTTCACACACAATTATCTCTCAGAAATGAGAATGTGGAGAGTCGTTCGTTCATCTAGCACAAAGGGAACGGGTTCCAGGAGAAACTTTTACTCTGGTTTCTCAGTGTGTTTCCTAGTGCCGGTTTGAAGATCCTGCAGTTTTCACTGTAAAACAGAGTTGGAGCTAGTACCTCCCCACATACATTAATGTAGTGGAGTTTGAAACTGAAAAGAATCTTTTTGTTCCAAACAAGCTATGTGAAGGACGGCTTTCACACACACTTATCTCTCAGAACTGAGCATGTGGAGAGACGTTCATTCATCTAGGAAAAAAGAAACGGGATGTAGGGGAAACTTTTACTCTTGTTTCTCAGTGTGTTTCCTAGTGCCGGTTTGAAGTTCCTGCAGTTTTCACTGTAAAACCGTGTTGGAGCCTATAACTCTCCATATATATGTATGGATTTGAATTTGCAACTGAAAAGAAACTTTGTGTTCCCAACAAGCTAGCTGAAGGACGGCTTTCACACCCACTTATATCTCAGAACTGAGCATGTGAAGTGACGAATATTCACCTAGAACAAAATGTTAGGGTAGCAGGAGAAACTTTTACTCTGGTTTCCCTGTGTGTTTCCTAGAGCCGTTTAAAAGTTCCTGCTGTTATCACTGTAAAACCGAGTTGGAGCTAGTACTTTCCCATATATATGTATGGAGTGGAGTATGGAACTTAAAACAAACTTTTTGTTCCCAACAAGCTAGTTGAAGGACGGCTTTAACACAAACTTATCTCTGAGAACTGAGCATGTGGAGAGACGTTCGTTCATTTAGCTGAAGGGAACGGGAAGCAGGAGAAACTTTTACTCTATTTTCTCACTGTGTTTCCTAGTGCCTGTTTGAAGTTCCTGCAGTTTTCAATGTAAAACCTAGTTGGAGCTAGTACCTCCCCATATATATGTATGCAGTGAAGTTGGCAAGTGAAAAGAAACTTTCTGTTCCCAACTATCTAGGTGAAGGACTGCTTTCACACACACATATCTCTCAGAACTGAGCATGAGGAGAGTCGTTCGTTCATCTTGCACAAAGGGAACGGGTTGCAGGAGAAACTTTTACTCTGGCTTCTCAGTTTTTTTCTTGTTCCGGTTTTAATTTCCTGCAGTTTTCACTGTAAAACAGATTTGGAGCTAGTACCTCCCCACATATATGAATGTAGTGGAGTTTGAAACTGAAAAGAAACTTTGTGTTCCAAACAAGCTATGTGAAGGACGGCTTTCACACACACTTATCTCTCAGAACTGAGCATGTGGAGAGAATTAGTTCACCTAGCAGAAAGGGAAAGGGTTGCAGGAGAAACTTTTACTCTGGTTTCTCAGTGTTTTTCCTAGTGCCGGTATTAAATTCCTTCAGTTTACACTGTAAAACAGAGTTGGAGCTAGTACCACCCCACATATATGAATGTAGTGGGGTTTGAAACTGAAAAGAAACTTTGTGTTCCAAACAAGCTATGTGAAGGACGGCTTTCACACCCACTTATCTCTCAGAACTGAGCATGTGGAGAGACGTTCATTCATCTAGGAAAAAGGAAACGGGATGTAGGGGAAACTTTTACTCTGGTTTCTCAGTGTGTTTCCTAGTGCCTGTTTGATGTTCCTGCAGTTTTCACTGTAAAACCGCGTTGGAGCCTATAACTCTCCATATATATGTATGGATTTGAATTTGCAACTGAAAAGAAACTTTGAGTTCCCAACAAGCTAGCTGAAGGACGGCATTCACACCCACTTATATCTCAGAACTGAGCATGTGGAGAGTCGAATATTCACCTAGAACAAAGGGTTAGGGTTGCAGGAGAAACTTTTACTCTGGTTTCCCTGTGTGTTTCCTAGAGCCGTTTTAAAGTTCATGCTGTTATCACTGTAAAACCGAGTTGGAGCTAGTACTTTCCCATATATATGTATGGAGTGGAGTATGGAACTTAAAACAAACTTTGTGTTCCCAACAAGCTAGTTGAAGGACGGCTTTAACACAAACTTATCTCTGAGAACTGAGCATGTGGAGAGACGTTCGTTCATTTAGCTCAAGGGAAAGGGAAGCAGGAGAAACTTTTACTCTATTTTCTCACTGTGTTTCCTAGTGCCTGTTTGAAGTTCCTGCAGTTTTCAATGTAAAACCTAGTTGGAGCTAGTACCTCCCCATATATATGTATGCAGTGAAGTTGGCAAGTGAAAAGAAACTTTCTGTTCCCAACAATCTAGGTGAAGGACTGCTTTCACACACACATATCTCTCAGAACTGAGCATGAGGAGAGTCGTTCGTTCATCTTGCACAAAGGGAACGGGTTGCAGGAGAAACTTTTACTCTGGCTTCTCAGTTTGTTTCTTGTTCCGGTTTTAATTTCCTGCAGTTTTCACTGTAAAACAGATTTGGAGCTAGTACCTCCCCACATATATGAATGTAGTGGAGTTTGAAACTGAAAAGAAACTTTGTGTTCCAAACAAGCTATGTGAAGGACGGCTTTCACACACACTTATCTCTCAGAACTGAGCATGTGGAGAGAATTAGTTCACCTAGCAGAAAGGGAAAGGGTTGCAGGAGAAACTTTTACACTGGTTTCTCAGTGTTTTTCCTAGTGCCGGTATTAAATTCCTTCAGTTTTCACTGTAAAACAGAGTTGGAGCTAGTACCACCCCACATATATGAATGTAGTGGAGTTTGAAACTGAAAAGAAACTTTGTGTTCCAAACAAGCTATGTGAAGGACGGCTTTCACACCCACTTATCTCTCAGAACTGAGCATGTGGAGAGACGTTCATTCATCTAGGAAAAAGGAAACGGGATGTAGGGGAAACTTTTACTCTGGTATCTCAGTGTGTTTCCTAGTGCCGGTTTGAAGTTCCTGCAGTTTTCACTGTAAAACCGAGTTGGAGCTAGTACCTCCCCATATATATGTATGCAGTGGAGTTTGCAAGTGAAAAGAAACTTTCTGTTCCCAACAAGCTAGTTGAAGGACGGCTTTAACACAAACTTATCTTTGAGAACTGAGCATGTGGAGAGACGTTCGTTCATTTAGCTCAAGGGAACCGGAAGCAGGAGAAACTTTTACTCAATTTTCTCATTGTTTTTCCTAGTGTCTCTTTGAAGTTCCTGCAGTTTTCACTGTAAAACCGAGTTGGATCTAGTACCTCCCCATGTATATGTATGCAGTGGAGTTTGCAAGTCAAAAGAAACTTTCTGTTCCCAACAAGATAAGTGAAGGGCGGCTTTCACACACACAAGTACCTCAGATCTGAGCATGTGGAGAGACGTTCGTTCATCTAGCAAAACGGGAACCGTTTGTAGTGGAAACTTTTACTCTGATTTATCAGTGTGTTTCCTAGTGCCGGTTTGATGTTCCTGCAGTTATTAGTGTAAAACCGAGTTGGAGCTTGTACCTCCCCATATATATGTATGGAGTGGAGTTTGCAACTGAAAAGAAACTTTGTGTTCCCAACAAGCTAGGTGAAGGACGGCTTTCACACACAATTATCTCTCAGAAATGAGCATGTGGAGAGACGTTCATTCATCTAGGAAAAAGGAAACGGGATGTAGGGGAAACTTTTACTCTTGTTTCTCAGTGTATTTCCTAGTGCCGGTTTGAAGTTCCTGCAGTTTTCACTGTAAAACAGAGTTGGAGCTAGTACCTCCCCACATATATGAATGTAGTGGAGTTTGAAACTGAAAAGAATCTTTGTGTTCCAAACAAGCTATGTGAAGGACGGCTTTCACACACACTTATCTCTCAGAACTGAGCATGTGGAGAGACGTTCATTCATCTAGGAAAAAGGAAACGGGATGTAGGGGAAACTTTTACTCTTGTTTCTCAGTGTGTTTCCTAGTGCCGATTTGAAGTTTCTGCAGTTTTCACTGTAAAACCGAGTTGGAGATAGTACCTCCCCATATATATGTATGAAGTGGAGTTTGCAAGTGAAAAGAAACTTTCTGTTCCCAACAAGCTAGTTGAAGGACGGCTTTAACACAAACTTATCTCTGAGAACTGAGCATGTGGAGAGACGTTCGTTCATTTAGCTCAAGGGAACGGGAAGCAGGAGAAACTATTACTCTATTTTCTCACGGTTTTTCCTAGTGCCTGTTTGAAGTTCTTGCAGTTTTCACTGTAAAACCGAGTTGGAGCTGGTACCTCCCTATATATATGTATGCAGTGGAGTTTGCAAGTGAAAAGGAACTTTCTGTTCCCAACAAGCTATGTGAAGGACGGCTTTAACACACACAAATACCTCAGATCTGAGCATGTGGAGAGACGTTCGTTCATCTCGCAAAACGGGAACCGTTTGTAGTGGAAACTTTTACTCTGATTTATCAGTGTGTTTCCTAGTGCCGGTTTGATGTTCCTGCAGTTATTACTGTAAAACCGAGTTGGAGCTAGTACCTCCCCATATATATGTATGGAGTGGAGTTTGCAACTGAAAAGAAACTTTGTGTTCCCAACAAGCTATGTGAAGGACGGCTTTCAAACACAATTATCTCTCAGAAATGAGCATGTGGAGAGACGTTCGTTCATCTAGCAAAAATGGAACCGTTTGTAGTGGAAACTTTTACTCTGATTTATCAGTGTGTTTCCTAGTGCCGGTTTGAAGATCCTGCAGTATTCACTGTAAAACAGAGTTGGAGCTAGTACCGCCCCACATACATTAATTTATTGGAGTTTGAAACTGAAAAGAATCTTTGTGTTCCAAACAAGCTATGTGAAGGACGGCTTTCACACACACTTATCTCTCAGAACTGAGCATGTGGAGAGACGTTCATTCATCTAGGAAAAAGGAAACGGGATGTAGGGGAAATTTTTACTCTGGTTTCTCAGTGTGTTTCCTAGTGCCGGTTTGAAGTTCCTGCAGTTTTCACTGTAAAACCGACTTGGAGCCTATACCTCTCCATATATGTGTATGTATTTGAATTTGCAACTGAAAAGAAACTTTGTGTTCCCAACAAGCTAGCTGAAGGACGGCTTTCACACCCACTTATATCTCAGAAATGAGCATGTGGAGAGTCGAATATTCACCTAGAACAAAGGGTTAGGGTTGCAGGAGAAACTTTTACTCTGGTTTCCCTGTGTGTTTCCTAGAGCCGTTTTGAAGTTCCTGCTGTTATCACTGTAAAACCGAGTTTGAGCTAGTACTTTACCATATATATGTATGGAGTGGAGTATGGAACTAAAAACAAACTTTGTGTTCCCAACAAGCTACTTGAAGGACGGCTTTAACACAAACTTATCTCTGAGAACTGAGCATGTGGAGAGACGTTCGTTCATTTAGCTCAAGGGAACGGGAAGCAGGAGAAACTTTTACTCTATTTTCTCACTGTGTTTCCTAGTGCCTGTTTGAAGTTCCTGCAGATATCAATGTAAAACCTAGTTGGAGCTAGTACCTCCCCATATATATGTATGCAGTGAAGTTGGCAAGTGAAAAGAAACTTTCTGTTCCCAACAATCTAGGAAAAGGACTGCTTTCACACACACATATCTCTCAGAACTGAGCATGAGGAGAGTCGTTCGTTCGTCTTGCCCAAAGGGAACGGGTTGCAGGAGAAACTTTTACTCTGCTTCTCAGTATGTTTCTTGTTCCGGTTTTAAATTCCTGCAGTTTTCACAGTAAAACAGAGTTGGAGCTTGTACCTCCCCTCATACATGAATGTAGTGGAGTTTGAAACTGAAAAGAAACTTTGTGTTCCAAACCAGCTATGTGAAGGACGGCTTTCACTCACACTAATCTCTCAGAACTTATCATGTGGAGAGACGTTCATTCATCTAGGAAAAAGGAAACGGGATATAGGGGAAACTTTTACTCTGGTTTCTCAGTGTGTTTCCTAGTGCCGGTTTGAAGTTCCTGCAGTTATCACAGTAAAACCGTGTTGAGGCTGATACCTCTCCATATATATGTATGGATTTGAGTTTGCAACTGAAAAGAAACTTTGTGTTCCCAACAAGCTAGGTGAAGGACGGCTTTCACACACACTTATATCTCAGAACTGACCATGTGGAGAGTCGATTGTTCATCTAGCACAAAGGGTACTGTTTGCAGGAGAAACTTTTACTCTGGTTTCTCAGTGTGTTTCCTAGTACCGTTTTGAAGTTCCTGCTGTTTTCACTGTAAAACCGAGTTGGAGCTAGGACTTTCCCATATATATGTATGGATTGGAGTATGAAACTAAAAAAAAACCTTGTGTTCCCATCAAGCTATTTGAAGGACGGCTTTAACACAAATTTATCTCTGAGAACTGAGCATGTGGAGAGACGTTCGTTCATTTAGCTCAAGGGAACGGAAAGCAGGAGAAACTTTTACTCTATTTTCTCACTGTGTTTCCTAGTGCCTGTTTGAAGTTCCTGCAGTTTTCACTGTAAAACCGAGTTGGAGCTAGTACCTCCCCATATATATGTATGCAGTGGAGTTTGCATGTGAAAAGAAACTTTCTGTTCCCAACAAGCTATGTGAAGGACGGCTTTAACACACACATATACCTCAGATCTGAGCATGTGGAGAGACGTTCGTTCACCTAGCAAAAAGGGAACCGGTTGTAGTGGAAACTTTTACTCTGATTTATCAGTGTGTTTCCTAGTGCAGGTTTGATGTTCCTGCAATTTTAACTGTTAAACAGAGTTGGAGCTAGTACCTCCCCATATATATGTATGGATTGGAGTTTGCAACTGAAAAGAAACTTTGTTTTCCCAACAAGCTAGGTGAAGGACGGCTTTAAAACACAATTATCTCTCAGAAATGAGCATGAGGAGAGTCGTTCATTCATCTTGCACAAAGGGAACGGGTTGCAGGAGAAACTTTTACTCTGGCTTCTCAGTTTGTTTCTTGTTCCGGTTTTAATTTCCTGCAGTTTTCACTGTAAAACCGATTTGGAGCTAGTACCTCCCCACATATATGAATGTAGTGGAGTTTGAAACTGAAAAGAATCTTTGTGTTCCATACAAGCTATGTGAAGTACGGCTTTCACACACACTTATCTCTCAGAACTGTGCATGTTGAGAGAATGAGTTCACCTAGCAGAAAGGGAACGGGTTGCAGGAGAAACTTTTACTCTGGTTTCTCAGTGTGTTTCCTAGTGCCGGTATTAAATTCCTGCAGTTTTCACTGTAAAACCGAGTTGGAGCTAGTACCTCCCCATATATATGTATGCAGTGGAGTTTTCAAGTGAAAAGAAACTATCTGTTCCCAACAAGCTACTTGAAGGATGGCTTTAACACAAACTTATCTCTGAGAACTGAGCATGTGTAGAGACGTTCGTTCATTTAGCTCAAGTGAACGGGAAGCAGGAGAAACTTTTACTCTATTTTCTCACAGTTTTTCTTAGTGCCTGTTTGAAATTCCTGCAGTTTTCACTGTAAACCGAGTTGGAGCTAGTACCTCCCCATATATATGTATGCAGTGGAGTTTGCAAGTGAAAAGAAACTTTCTGTTCCCAACAAGCTATGTGAAGGACGGCTTTCACACACACAAGTACCTCAGATCTGAGCATGTGGAGAGACGTTCGTTCATCTAGCAAAACGGGAACCGTTTGTAGTGGAAACTTTTACTCTGATTTATCAGTGTGTTTCCTAGTGCCGGTTTGATGTTCCTGCAGTTATTACTGTAAAACCGAGTTGGAGCATGTACCTCCCCATATATATGTATGGAGTGGAGTTTGCAACTGAAAAGAAACTGTGTTCCCAACAAGCTAGGTGAAGGACGGCTTTCACACACAATTATCTCTCAGAAATGAGCATGTGGAGAGACGTTCATTCATCTAGGAAAAAGGAAACGGGATGTAGGGGCAACTTTTACTCTGGTTTCTCAGTGTGTTTCCAGGTGCCGGTTTGAAGTTCCTGCAGTTTTCACTGTAAAACCGAGTTGGAGCTAGTACCTCCCCTCATATATGAATGTAGTGGAGTTTGAAACTGAAAAGAAACTTTGTGTTCCAAAACAGCTATGTGAAGGACGGCTTTCACACACACTTATCTCTCAGAACTGAGCATGTGGAGAGACGTTCATTCATCTAGGAAAAAGGAAACGGGATGTAGGGGAAACTTTTACTCTGGTTTCTCAGTGTGTTTCCTAGTGCCGGTTTGAAGTTCCTGCAGTTTTCACTGTAAAACAGAGTTGGAGCTGATACCTCTCCATATATATGTATGGATTTGAGTTTGCAACTGAAAAGAAACTTTGTGTTCCCAACAAGCTAGGTGAAGGACGGCTTTCACACACACTTATATCTCAGAACCTAGCATGTGGTGAGTCGACTGTTCATCTAGCACAAAGGGTACGGGTTGCAGGAGAAACTTTTACTCTGGTTTCTCAGTGTGTTTCCTTGTGCCGTTTTGAAGTTCCTGCTGTTTTCACTGTAAAACCGTGTTGGAGCTAGTACTTTCCCATATATATGTATAGAGTGGAGTATGAAACTAAAAACAAACTTTATGTTCCCATCAAGCTATTTGAATTACGGCTTTAACACAAACTTATCACTGAGAACTGAGCATGTGGAGAGACTTTCGTTCACTTAGCTCAAGGGAACGGGAAGCAGGAGAAACTTTTCCTCTATTTTCTCACTGTGTTTCCTAGTGCCTGTTTGAAGATCCTGCAGATTTCAAAGTAAAACATAGTTGGAGCTTGTACATCCCCATATATATGTATGCAGTGGAGTTTGCAAGTGAAAAGAAACTTTCTATTCCCCACAATCTAGGTGAAGGACGGCTTCCACACACAATTATCTCTCAGAACTGAGCATGTGGAGAGAATTAGTTCACCTAGCAGAAAGGGAACGGGTTGCAGGAGAAACTTTTACTCTGGTTTCTCAGTGTGTTTCCTAGTGCCGGTATTAAATTCCTTCAGTTTTCACTGTAAAACAGAGTTGGAGCTGGTACCTCCCCACATATATGAATGTAGTGGAGTTTGAATCTGAAAAGAAACTTTGTGTTCCAAACAAGCTATCTGAAGGACGACTTTCACACACACTTATCTCTCAGAACTGAGCATGTGGAGGGACGTTCATTCATCTAGGAAAAAGGAAACGGGATGTAGGGGAAACTTTTACTCTGGTTTCTCAGTGTGTTTCCTAGTGCCGGTTTGAAGTTCCTACAGTTTTCACAGTAAAACCGAGTTGGAGCTAGTACCTCCCCATATATATGTATGCATTGGAGTTTGCAAGTGAAAAGAAACTTTGTGTTCCCAAAAAGCTACTTGAAGGACGTCTTTAACACAAACTTATCTCTGAGAACTGAGCATGTGGAGAGACGTTCGTTCATTTAGCTCAAGGGAACGGGAAGCAGGAGAAACTTTTACTCTATTTTCTCACTGTTTTTCTTAGTGCCTGTTTGAAGTTCCTGCAGTTTTCACAGTAAAATCGAGTTGGAGCTAGTACCTCCCCTTATATATGTATGCAGTGGAGTTTGCAAGTGAAAAGAAACTTTCTGTTCCCAACAAGCTATGTGAAGGACGGCTTTCACACATACAAATTCCTCAGATCTGAGCATGTGGAGAGACGTTCGTTCATCTAGCAAAAAGGGAATCGTTTGTAGTGGAAACATTTACTCTGATTTATCAGTGTGTTTCCTAGTGCTGGTTTGAGGTTCCTGCAATTATTACTGTAAAACCGAGTTGGAGCTAGTACCTCCCCATATATATGTATGGAGTGGAGTTTGCAAATGAAAAGAAACTTTGTGTTCCCAACAAGCTAGGTGAAGGACGGCTTTCACACACAATTATCTCTCAGAAATGAGCATGTGGAGAGTCGTTCGTTCATCTAGCACAAAGGGAACGGGTTCCAGGAGAAACTTTTACTCTGGTTCCTCAGTGTGTTTCCTAGTGCCGGTTTGAAGATCCTGCAGTTTTCACTGTAAAACAGAGCTGGAGCTAGTACCTCCCCACATATATTAATGTAGTGGGGTTTGAAAATGAAAAGAATCTTTGTGTTCCAAACAAGCTATGTGAAGGACGGCTTTCACACACACATTTCTCTCAGAACTGAGCATGTGGAGAGACGTTCATTCATCTAGGAAAAAGGAAATGGGATGTAGGGGAAACTTTTACTCTTGTTTCTCAGTGTTTTTCCTAGTGCCGGTTTTAAATTCCTGCAGTTTTCACTGTAAAACCGCGTTGGAGCCTATAACTCTCCATATATATGTATGGATTTGAATTTGCAACTGAAAAGAACTTTGTGTTCCCAACAAGCTAGCTGAAGGACGGCTTTCACACCCACTTATATCTCAGAACTGAGCATGTGGAGAGTCGAATATTCACCTAGAACAAAGGGTACGGGTTGCAGGAGAAACTTTTACTCTGGTTTCCCAGTGTGTTTCCTAGATCCGTTTTGAAGTTCCTGCTGTTATCACTGTAAAACCGAGTTGGAGCTAGTACTTTCCCTTATATATGTATGGAGTGGAGTATGGAACTAAAAACAAACTTTGTGTTCCCAACAAGCTAGTTGAATGACGGCTTTAACACAAACTTATCTCTGAGAACTGAGCATGTGGAGAGACGTTCGTTCATTTAGCTCAAGGGAACGGGAAGCAGGAGAAACTTTTACTCTATTTTCTCACTGTGTTTCCTAGTGCCTGTTTGAAGTACCTGCAGATATCAATGTAAAACATAGTTGGAGCTTGTACCTCCCCATATATATGTATGCAGTGGAGTTTGCAAGTGAAAAGAAACTTTCTGTTCCCAACAATCCAGGTGAAGGACTGCTTTCACAAACACATATCTCTCAGAACTGAGCATGAGGAGAGTCGTTCGTTCATCTTGCACAAATGGAACGGGTTGCAGGAGAAACTTTACTCTGGCTTCTCAGTTTGTTTCTTGTTCCGGTTTTAATTTCCTGCAGTTTTCACTGTAAAACAGATTTGGAGCTAGTACCTCCCCACATATATGAATTTAGTGGAGTTTGAAACTGAAAAGAAACTTTGTGTTCCCAACAAGCTATGTGAAGGACGGCTTTCACACACACTTATCTCTCAGAACTGAGCATGTGGAGAGAATTAGTTCACCTAGCAGAAAGGGAACGGGTTGCAGGAGAAACTTTTACTCTGGTTTCTCAGTGTGTTTCCTAGTGCTGGTATTAAATTCCTTCAGTTTTCACTGTAAAACAGAGTTGGAACTAGTACCTCCCCACATATATGAATGTAGTGGAGTTTGAAACTGAAAAGAAACTTTGTGTTCTAAACAAGCTATGTGAAGGACGGCTTTCACACACACTTATCTCTCAGAACTGAGCATGTGGAGAGACGTTCATTCATCTAGGAAAAAGGAAACGGGATGTAGAGGAAACTTTTACTCTGGTTTCTCAGTGTGTTTCCTAGTGCCGGTTTGAAGTTCCTGCAGTTTTCACTGTAAAACCGAGTTGGAGCTAGTACCTCCCCATTTATATGTATGCAGTGGAGTTTGCAAGTGAAAAGAAACTTTCTGTTCCCAACAAGCTAGTTGAAGGACGGCTTTAACACAAACTTATCTTTGAGAACTGAGCATGTGGAGAGACGTTCGTTCATTTAGCTCAAGGGAACGGGAAGCAGGAGAATCTTTTACTCTATTTTCTCATTGTTTTTCCTAGTGCCTCTTTGAAGTTCCTGCAGTTTTCACTGTAAAACCGAGTTGGATCTAGTACCTCCCCATATATATGTATGCAGTGGAGTTTGCAAGTGAAAAGAATCTTTCTGTTCCCAACAAGATATGTGAAGGACGGCTTTCACACACACAAGTACCTCAGATCTGAGCATGTGGAGAGACGTTCGTTCATCTAGCAAAACGGGAACCGTTTGTAGTGGAAACTTTTACTCTGATTTATCAGTGTGTTTCCTAGTGCCGGTTTGATGTTCCTGCAGTTATTACTGTAAAACCGAGTTGGAGCTTGTACCTCCCCATATATATGTATGGAGTGGAGTTTGCAACTGAAAAGAAACTTTGTGTTCCCAACAAGCTAGGTGAAGGACGGCTTTCACACACAATTATCTCTCAGAAATGAGCATGTGGAGAGACGTTCATTCATCTAGGAAAAAGGAAACGGGTTGTAGGGGAAACTTATACTCTTGTTTCTCAGTATGTTTCCTAGTGCCGGTTTGAAGTTCCTGCAGTTTTCACTGTAAAACAGAGTTGGAGCTAGTACCTCCCCACATATATGAATGTAGTGGAGTTTGAAACTGAAAAGAATCTTTGTGTTCGAAACAAGCTATGTGAAGGACGGCTTTCACACACACTTATCTCTCAGAACTGAGCATGTGGAGAGACGTTCATTCATCTAGGAAAAAGGAAACGGGATGTAGGGGAAACTTTTACTCTTGTTTCTCAGTGTGTTTCCTAGTGCCGATTTGAAGTTCCTGCAGTTTTCACTGTAAAACCGAGTTGGAGATAGTACCTCCCCATATATATGTATGAAGTGGAGTTTGCAAGTGAAAAGAAACTTTCTGTTCCCAACAAGCTAGTTGAAGGACGGCTTTAACACAAACTTATCTCTGAGAACTGAGCATGTGGAGAGACGTTCGTTCATTTAGCTCAAGGGAACGGGAAGCAGGAGAAACTACTACTCTATTTTCTCACTGTTTTTCCTAGTGCCTGTTTGAAGTTCCTGCATTTTTCACTGTAAAACTGAGTTGGAGCTAGTACCTCCCCATATATATGTATGCAGTGAAGTTGGCAAGTGAAAAGAAACTTTCTGTTCCCAACAATCCAGGTGAAGGACTGCTTTCACAAACACATATCTCTCAGATCTGAGCATGAGGAGAGTCGTTCGTTCATCTTGCACAAATGGAACGGGTTGCAGGAGAAACTTTACTCTGGCTTCTCAGTTTGTTTCTTGTTCCGGTTTTAATTTCCTGCAGTTTTCAATGTAAAACAGATTTGGAGCTAGTACCTCCCCACATATATGAATGTAGTGGAGTTTGAAACTGAAAAGAAACTTTGTGTTCCAAACAAGCTATGTGAAGGACGGCTTTCACACACACTTATCTCTCAGAACTGAGCATGTGGAGAGAATTAGTTCACCTAGCAGAAAGGGAACGGGTTGCAGGAGAAACTTTTACTCTGGTTTCTCAGTGTGTTTCCTAGTGCTGGTATTAAATTCCTTCAGTTTTCACTGTAAAACAGAGTTGGAGCTAGTAACACCCCACATATATGAATGTAGTGGAGTTTGAAACTGAAAAGAAACTTTGTGTTCTAAACAAGCTATGTGAAGGACGGCTTTCACACACACTTATCTCTCAGAACTGAGCATGTGGAGAGACGTTCATTCATCTAGGAAAAAGGAAACGGGATTTAGGGGAAACTTTTACTCTGGTTTCTCAGTGTGTTTCCTAGTGCCGGTTTGAAGTTCCTTCAGTTTTCACTGTAAAACCGAGTTGGAGCTAGTACCTCCCCATTTATATGTATGCAGTGGAGTTTGCAAGTGAAAAAAAACTTTCTGTTCCCAACAAGCTATTTGAAGGACGGCTTTAACACAAACTTATCTTTGAGAACTGAGCATGTGGAGAGACGTTCGTTCATTTAGCTCAAGGGAACGGGAAGCAGGAGAAACTTTTACTCTATATTCTCATTGTTTTTCCTAGTGCCTCTTTGAAGTTCCTGCAGTTTTCACTGTAAAACCGAGTTGGATCTAGTACCTCCCCATATATATGTATGCAGTGGAGTTTGCAAGTGAAAAGAATCTTTCTGTTCCCAACAAGCTATGTGAAGGACGGCTTTCACACACACAAGTACCTCAGATCTGAGCATGTGGAGAGACGTTCGTTCATCTAGCAAAACGGGAACCGTTTGTAGTGGAAACTTTTACTCTGATTTATCAGTGTGTTTCCCAGTGCCGGTTTCATGTTCCTGCAGTTATTACTGTAAAACCGAGTTGGAGCTTGTACCTCCCCATATATATGTATGGAGTGGAGTTTGCAACTGAAAAGAAACTTTGTGTTCCCAACAAGCTAGGTGAAGGACGGCTTTCACACACAATTATCTCTCAGAAATGAGCATGTGGAGAGACGTTCATTCATCTAGGAAAAAGGAAACGGGTTGTAGGGGAAACTTATACTCTTGTTTCTCAGTATGTTTCCTAGTGCCGGTTTGAAGTTCCTGCAGTTTTCACTGTAAAACAGAGTTGGAGCTAGTACCTCCCCACATATATGAATGTAGTAGAGTTTGAAACTGAAAAGAATCTTTGTGTTCCAAACAAGCTATGTGAAGGACGGCTTTCACACACACTTATCTCTCAGAACTGAGCATGTGGAGAGACGTTCATTCATCTAGGAAAAAGGAAACGGGATGTAGGGGAAACTTTTACTCTTGTTTCTCAGTGTGTTTCCTAGTGCCGATTTGAAGTTCCTGCAGTTTTCACTGTAAAACCGAGTTGGAGATAGTACCTCCCCATATATATGTATGAAGTGGAGTTTGCAAGTGAAAAGAAACTTTCTGTTCCCAACAAGCTAGTTGAAGGACGGCTTTAACACAAACTTATCTCTGAGAACTGAGCATGTGGAGAGACGTTCGTTCATTTAGCTCAAGGGAACGGGAAGCAGGAGAAACTACTACTCTATTTTCTCACTGTTTTTCCTAGTGCCTGTTTGAAGTTCCTGCATTTTTCACTGTAAAACTGAGTTGGAGCTAGTACCTCCCCATATATATGTATGCAGTGGAGTTTGCAAGTGAAAAGAAACTTTCTGTTCCCAACAAGCTATGTGAAGTACAGCTTTAACACACACAAATACCTCAGATCTGAGCATGTGGAGAGACGTTCGTTCATGTAGCAAAACGGGAACCGTTTGTAGTGGAAACTTTTTTTCTGATTTATCAGTGTGTTTCCTAGTGCCGGGTTGATGTTCCTGCAGTTATTACTGTAAAACCGAGTTGGAGCTACTACCTCCCCATATATATGTACGGAGTGGAGTTTGCAACTGAAAAGAAACTTTGTGTTCCCAACAAGCTAGGTGAAGGACGGCTTTCACACACAATTATCTCTCAGAAATGAGAATGTGGAGAGTCGTTCGTTCATCTAGCACAAAGGGAACGGGTTCCAGGAGAAACTTTTACTCTGGTTTCTCAGTGTGTTTCCTAGTGCCGGTTTGAAGATCCTGCAGTATTCACTGTAAAACAGAGTTGGAGCTAGTACCTCCCCACATACATTAATGTAGTGGAGTTTTAAACTGAAAAGAATCTTTTTGTTCCAAACAAGCTATGTGAAGGACGGCTTTCACACACACTTATCTCTCAGAACTGAGCATGTGGAGAGACGTTCATTCATCTAGGAAAAAGGAAACGGGATGTAGGGGAAACTTTTACTCTGGTTTCTCAGTGTGTTTCCTAGTGCCGGTTTGAAGTTCCTGCAGTTTTCACTGTAAAACCGCGTTGGAGCCTATAACTCTCCATATATATGTATGGATTTGAATTTGCAACTGAAAAGAAATTTTGTGTTCCCAACAAGCTAGCTGAAGGACGGCTTTCACACCCACTTATATCTCAGAACTGAGCATGTGGAGAGTCGAATATTCACCTAGAACAAAGGGTTAGGGTTGCAGGAGAAACTATTACTCTGGTTTCCCTGTGTGTTTCCTAGAGCCGTTTTAAAGTTCCTGCTGTTATCACTGTAATACCGAGTTGGAGCTAGTAATTTCCCATATATATGTATGGAGTGGAGTATGGAACTAAAAACAAACTTTGTGTTCCCAACAAGCTAGTTGAAGGACGGCTTTAACACAAACTTATCTCTGAGAACTGAGCATGTGGAGAGACGTTCGTTCATTTAGCTCAAGGGAAAGGGAAGCAGGAGAAACTTTTACTCTATTTTCTCACTGTGTTTCCTAGGGCCTGTTTGAAGTTCCTGCAGTTTTCAATGTAAAACCTAGTTGGAGCTAGTACCTCCCCATATATATGTATGCAGTGAAGTTGGCAAGTGAAAAGAAACTTTCTGTTCCCAACAATCTAGGTGAAGGACTGCTTTCACAAACACATATCTCTCAGAACTGAGCATGAGGAGAGTCGTTCGTTCATCTTGCACAAAGGGAACGGGTTGCAGGAGAAACTTTTACTCTGGCTTCTCAGTTTGTTTCTTGTTCCGGTTTTAATTTCCTACAGTTTTCACTGTAAAACAGATTTGGAGCTAGTACCTCCCCACATATATGAATGTAGTGGAGTTTGAAACTGAAAAGAAACTTTGTGTTCCAAACAAGCTATGTGAAGGACGGCTTTCACACACACTTATCTCTCAGAACTGAGCATGTGGAGAGAATTAGTTCACCTAGCAGAAAGGGAACGGGTTGCAGGAGAAACTTTTACTCTGGTTTCTCAGTGTGTTTCCTAGTGCTGGTATTAAATTCCTTCAGTTTTCACTGTAAAACAGAGTTGGAGCTAGTACCACCCCACATATATGAATGTAGTGGAGTTTGAAACTGAAAAGAAACTTTGTGTTCCAAACAAGCTATGTGAAGGACGGCTTTCACACCCACTTATCTCTCAGAACTGAGCATGTGGAGAGACGTTCATTCATCTAGGAAAAAGGAAACGGGATGTAGGGGAAACTTTTACTCTGGTATCTCAGTGTGTTTCCTAGTGCCGGTTTGAAGTTCCTGCAGTTTTCACTGTAAAACCGAGTTGGAGCTAGTACCTCCCCATATATATGTATGCAGTGGGGTTTGCAAGTGAAAAGAAACTTTCTGTTCCCAACCACCTAGTTGAAGGACGGCTTTAACACAAACTTATCTTTGAGAACTGAGCATGTGGAGAGACGTTCGTTCATTTAGCTCAAGGGAACCGGAAGCAGGAGAAACTTTTACTCAATATTCTCATTGTTTTTCCTAGTGTCTCTTTGAAGTTCCTGCAGTTTTCACTGTAAAACCGAGTTGGAGCTAGTACCTCCCCATATATATGTATGCAGTGGGGTTGCAAGTGAAAAGAATCTTTCTGTTCCCAACAAGCTATGTGAAGGACGGCTTTCACACACACAAGTACCTCAGATCTGAGCATGTGGAGAGACGTTCGTTCATCTAGCAAAACGGGAACCGTTTGTAGTGGAAACTTTTACTCTGATTTATCAGTGTGTTTCCTAGTGCCGGTTTGATGTTCCTGCAGTTATTACTGTAAAACCGAGTTGGAGCTTGTACCTCCCCTTATATATGTATGGAGTGGAGTTTGCAACTGAAAAGAAACTTTGTGTTCCCAACAAGCTAGGTGAAGGACGGCTTTCACACACAATTATCTCTCAGAAATGAGCATGTGGAGAGACGTTCATTCATCTAGGAAAAAGGAAACGGGATGTAGGGGAAACTTTTACTCTTGTTTCTCAGTGTATTTCCTAGTGCCGGTTTGAAGTTCCTGCAGTTTTCACTGTAAAACAGAGTTGGAGCTAGTACCTCCCCACATATATGAATGTAGTGGAGTTTGAAACTGAAAAGAATCTTTGTGTTCCAAACAAGCTATGTGAAGGACGGCTTTCACACACACTTATCTCTGAGAACTGAGCATGTGGAGAGACGTTCATTCATCTAGGAAAAAGGAAACGGGATGTAGGGGAAACTTTTACTCTTGTTTCTCAGTGTGTTTCCTAGTGCCGATTTGAAGTTCCTGCAGTTTTCACTGTAAAACCGAGTTGGAGATAGTACCTCCCCATATATATGTATGAAGTGGAGTTTGCAAGTGAAAAGAAACTTTCTGTTCCCAACAAGCTAGATGAAGGACGGCTTTAACACAAACTTATCTCTGAGAACTGAGCATGTGGAGAGACGTTCGTTCATTTAGCTCAAGGGAACGGGAAGCAGGAGAAACTACTACTCTATTTTCTCACTGTTTTTCCTAGTGCCTGTTTGAAGTTCCTGCAGTTTTCACTGTAAAACTGAGTTGGAGCTAGTACCTCCCCATATATATGTATGCAGTGGAGTTTGCAAGTGAAAAGAAACTTTCTGTTCCCAACAAGCTATGTGAAGTACAGCTTTAACACACACAAATACCTCAGATCTGAGCATGTGGAGAGACGTTCGTTCATCTAGCAAAACGGGAACCGTTTGTAGTGGAAACTTTTACTCTGATTTATCAGTGTGTTTCCTAGTGCCGGGTTGATATTCCTGCAGTTATTACTGTAAAACCGAGTTGGAGCTACTACCTCCCCATATATATGTATGGAGTGGAGTTTGCAACTGAAAAGAAACTTTGTGTTCCCAACAAGCTAGGTGAAGGACGGCTTTCACACACAATTATCTCTCAGAAATGAGAATGTGGAGAGTCGTTCGTTCATCTAGCACAAAGGGAACGGGTTCCAGGAGAAACTTTTACTCTGGTTTCTCAGTGTGTTTCCTAGTGCCGGTTTGAAGATCCTGCAGTTTTCACTGTAAAACAGAGTTGGAGCTAGTACCTCCCCACATACATTAATGTAGTGGAGTTTGAAACTGAAAAGAATCTTTTTGTTCCAAACAAGCTATGTGAAGGACGGCTTTCACACACACTTATCTCTCAGAACTGAGCATGTGGAGAGACGTTCATTCATCTAGGAAAAAAGAAACGGGATGTAGGGGAAACTTTTACTCTTGTTTCTCAGTGTGTTTCCTAGTGCCGGTTTGAAGTTCCTGCAGTTTTCACTGTAAAACCGTGTTGGAGCCTATAACTCTCCATATATATGTATGGATTTGAATTTGCAACTGAAAAGAAACTTTGTGTTCCCAACAAGCTAGCTGAAGGACGGCTTTCACACCCACTTATATCTCAGAACTGAGCATGTGAAGTGACGAATATTCACCTAGAACAAAATGTTAGGGTAGCAGGAGAAACTTTTACTCTGGTTTCCCTGTGTGTTTCCTAGAGCCGTTTAAAAGTTCCTGCTGTTATCACTGTAAAACCGAGTTGGAGCTAGTACTTTCCCATATATATGTATGGAGTGGAGTATGGAACTTAAAACAAACTTTTTGTTCCCAACAAGCTAGTTGAAGGACGGCTTTAACACAAACTTATCTCTGAGAACTGAGCATGTGGAGAGACGTTCGTTCATTTAGCTGAAGGGAACGGGAAGCAGGAGAAACTTTTACTCTATTTTCTCACTGTGTTTCCTAGTGCCTGTTTGAAGTTCCTGCAGTTTTCAATGTAAAACCTAGTTGGAGCTAGTACCTCCCCATATATATGTATGCAGTGAAGTTGGCAAGTGAAAAGAAACTTTCTGTTCCCAACTATCTAGGTGAAGGACTGCTTTCACACACACATATCTCTCAGAACTGAGCATGAGGAGAGTCGTTCGTTCATCTTGCACAAAGGGAACGGGTTGCAGGAGAAACTTTTACTCTGGCTTCTCAGTTTTTTTCTTGTTCCGGTTTTAATTTCCTGCAGTTTTCACTGTAAAACAGATTTGGAGCTAGTACCTCCCCACATATATGAATGTAGTGGAGTTTGAAACTGAAAAGAAACTTTGTGTTCCAAACAAGCTATGTGAAGGACGGCTTTCACACACACTTATCTCTCAGAACTGAGCATGTGGAGAGAATTAGTTCAACTAGCAGAAAGGGAAAGGGTTGCAGGAGAAACTTTTACTCTGGTTTCTCAGTGTTTTTCCTAGTGCCGGTATTAAATTCCTTCAGTTTACACTGTAAAACAGAGTTGGAGCTAGTACCACCCCACATATATGAATGTAGTGGGGTTTGAAACTGAAAAGAAACTTTGTGTTCCAAACAAGCTATGTGAAGGACGGCTTTCACACCCACTTATCTCTCAGAACTGAGCATGTGGAGAGACGTTCATTCATCTAGGAAAAAGGAAACGGGATGTAGGGGAAACTTTTACTCTGGTTTCTCAGTGTGTTTCCTAGTGCCTGTTTGATGTTCCTGCAGTTTTCACTGTAAAACCGCGTTGGAGCCTATAACTCTCCATATATATGTATGGATTTGAATTTGCAACTGAAAAGAAACTTTGAGTTCCCAACAAGCTAGCTGAAGGACGGCATTCACACCCACTTATATCTCAGAACTGAGCATGTGGAGAGTCGAATATTCACCTAGAACAAAGGGTTAGGGTTGCAGGAGAAACTTTTACTCTGGTTTCCCTGTGTGTTTCCTAGAGCCGTTTTAAAGTTCATGCTGTTATCACTGTAAAACCGAGTTGGAGCTAGTACTTTCCCATATATATGTATGGAGTGGAGTATGGAACTTAAAACAAACTTTGTGTTCCCAACAAGCTAGTTGAAGGACGGCTTTAACACAAACTTATCTCTGAGAACTGAGCATGTGGAGAGACGTTCGTTCATTTAGCTCAAGGGAAAGGGAAGCAGGAGAAACTTTTACTCTATTTTCTCACTGTGTTTCCTAGTGCCTGTTTGAAGTTCCTGCAGTTTTCAATGTAAAACCTAGTTGGAGCTAGTACCTCCCCATATATATGTATGCAGTGAAGTTGGCAAGTGAAAAGAAACTTTCTGTTCCCAACAATCTAGGTGAAGGACTGCTTTCACACACACATATCTCTCAGAACTGAGCATGAGGAGAGTCGTTCGTTCATCTTGCACAAAGGGAACGGGTTGCAGGAGAAACTTTTACTCTGGCTTCTCAGTTTGTTTCTTGTTCCGGTTTTAATTTCCTGCAGTTTTCACTGTAAAACAGATTTGGAGCTAGTACCTCCCCACATATATGAATGTAGTGGAGTTTGAAACTGAAAAGAAACTTTGTGTTCCAAACAAGCTATGTGAAGGACGGCTTTCACACACACTTATCTCTCAGAACTGAGCATGTGGAGAGAATTAGTTCACCTAGCAGAAAGGGAAAGGGTTGCAGGAGAAACTTTTACACTGGTTTCTCAGTGTTTTTCCTAGTGCCGGTATTAAATTCCTTCAGTTTTCACTGTAAAACAGAGTTGGAGCTAGTACCACCCCACATATATGAATGTAGTGGAGTTTGAAACTGAAAAGAAACTTTGTGTTCCAAACAAGCTATGTGAAGGACGGCTTTCACACCCACTTATCTCTCAGAACTGAGCATGTGGAGAGACGTTCATTCATCTAGGAAAAAGGAAACGGGATGTAGGGGAAACTTTTACTCTGGTATCTCAGTGTGTTTCCTAGTGCCGGTTTGAAGTTCCTGCAGTTTTCACTGTAAAACCGAGTTGGAGCTAGTACCTCCCCATATATATGTATGCAGTGGAGTTTGCAAGTGAAAAGAAACTTTCTGTTCCCAACAAGCTAGTTGAAGGACGGCTTTAACACAAACTTATCTTTGAGAACTGAGCATGTGGAGAGACGTTCGTTCATTTAGCTCAAGGGAACCGGAAGCAGGAGAAACTTTTACTCAATTTTCTCATTGTTTTTCCTAGTGTCTCTTTGAAGTTCCTGCAGTTTTCACTGTAAAACCGAGTTGGATCTAGTACCTCCCCATGTATATGTATGCAGTGGAGTTTGCAAGTCAAAAGAAACTTTCTGTTCCCAACAAGATAAGTGAAGGGCGGCTTTCACACACACAAGTACCTCAGATCTGAGCATGTGGAGAGACGTTCGTTCATCTAGCAAAACGGGAACCGTTTGTAGTGGAAACTTTTACTCTGATTTATCAGTGTGTTTCCTAGTGCCGGTTTGATGTTCCTGCAGTTATTAGTGTAAAACCGAGTTGGAGCTTGTACCTCCCCATATATATGTATGGAGTGGAGTTTGCAACTGAAAAGAAACTTTGTGTTCCCAACAAGCTAGGTGAAGGACGGCTTTCACACACAATTATCTCTCAGAAATGAGCATGTGGAGAGACGTTCATTCATCTAGGAAAAAGGAAACGGGATGTAGGGGAAACTTTTACTCTTGTTTCTCAGTGTATTTCCTAGTGCCGGTTTGAAGTTCCTGCAGTTTTCACTGTAAAACAGAGTTGGAGCTAGTACCTCCCCACATATATGAATGTAGTGGAGTTTGAAACTGAAAAGAATCTTTGTGTTCCAAACAAGCTATGTGAAGGACGGCTTTCACACACACTTATCTCTCAGAACTGAGCATGTGGAGAGACGTTCATTCATCTAGGAAAAAGGAAACGGGATGTAGGGGAAACTTTTACTCTTGTTTCTCAGTGTGTTTCCTAGTGCCGATTTGAAGTTTCTGCAGTTTTCACTGTAAAACCGAGTTGGAGATAGTACCTCCCCATATATATGTATGAAGTGGAGTTTGCAAGTGAAAAGAAACTTTCTGTTCCCAACAAGCTAGTTGAAGGACGGCTTTAACACAAACTTATCTCTGAGAACTGAGCATGTGGAGAGACGTTCGTTCATTTAGCTCAAGGGAACGGGAAGCAGGAGAAACTATTACTCTATTTTCTCACGGTTTTTCCTAGTGCCTGTTTGAAGTTCTTGCAGTTTTCACTGTAAAACCGAGTTGGAGCTGGTACCTCCCTATATATATGTATGCAGTGGAGTTTGCAAGTGAAAAGGAACTTTCTGTTCCCAACAAGCTATGTGAAGGACGGCTTTAACACACACAAATACCTCAGATCTGAGCATGTGGAGAGACGTTCGTTCATCTCGCAAAACGGGAACCGTTTGTAGTGGAAACTTTTACTCTGATTTATCAGTGTGTTTCCTAGTGCCGGTTTGATGTTCCTGCAGTTATTACTGTAAAACCGAGTTGGAGCTAGTACCTCCCCATATATATGTATGGAGTGGAGTTTGCAACTGAAAAGAAACTTTGTGTTCCCAACAAGCTATGTGAAGGACGGCTTTCAAACACAATTATCTCTCAGAAATGAGCATGTGGAGAGACGTTCGTTCATCTAGCAAAAATGGAACCGTTTGTAGTGGAAACTTTTACTCTGATTTATCAGTGTGTTTCCTAGTGCCGGTTTGAAGATCCTGCAGTATTCACTGTAAAACAGAGTTGGAGCTAGTACCGCCCCACATACATTAATTTATTGGAGTTTGAAACTGAAAAGAATCTTTGTGTTCCAAACAAGCTATGTGAAGGACGGCTTTCACACACACTTATCTCTCAGAACTGAGCATGTGGAGAGACGTTCATTCATCTAGGAAAAAGGAAACGGGATGTAGGGGAAATTTTTACTCTGGTTTCTCAGTGTGTTTCCTAGTGCCGGTTTGAAGTTCCTGCAGTTTTCACTGTAAAACCGACTTGGAGCCTATACCTCTCCATATATGTGTATGTATTTGAATTTGCAACTGAAAAGAAACTTTGTGTTCCCAACAAGCTAGCTGAAGGACGGCTTTCACACCCACTTATATCTCAGAAATGAGCATGTGGAGAGTCGAATATTCACCTAGAACAAAGGGTTAGGGTTGCAGGAGAAACTTTTACTCTGGTTTCCCTGTGTGTTTCCTAGAGCCGTTTTGAAGTTCCTGCTGTTATCACTGTAAAACCGAGTTTGAGCTAGTACTTTACCATATATATGTATGGAGTGGAGTATGGAACTAAAAACAAACTTTGTGTTCCCAACAAGCTACTTGAAGGACGGCTTTAACACAAACTTATCTCTGAGAACTGAGCATGTGGAGAGACGTTCGTTCATTTAGCTCAAGGGAACGGGAAGCAGGAGAAACTTTTACTCTATTTTCTCACTGTGTTTCCTAGTGCCTGTTTGAAGTTCCTGCAGATATCAATGTAAAACCTAGTTGGAGCTAGTACCTCCCCATATATATGTATGCAGTGAAGTTGGCAAGTGAAAAGAAACTTTCTGTTCCCAACAATCTAGGAAAAGGACTGCTTTCACACACACATATCTCTCAGAACTGAGCATGAGGAGAGACGTTCATTCATCTAGGAAAAAGGAAACGGGATGTAGGGGAAACTTTTACTCTTGTTTCTCAGTGTGTTTCCTAGTGCCGATTTGAAGTTTCTGCAGTTTTCACTGTAAAACCGAGTTGGAGATAGTACCTCCCCATATATATGTATGAAGTGGAGTTTGCAAGTGAAAAGAAACTTTCTGTTCCCAACAAGCTAGTTGAAGGACGGCTTTAACACAAACTTATCTCTGAGAACTGAGCATGTGGAGAGACGTTCGTTCATTTAGCTCAAGGGAACGGGAAGCAGGAGAAACTATTACTCTATTTTCTCACGGTTTTTCCTAGTGCCTGTTTGAAGTTCTTGCAGTTTTCACTGTAAAACCGAGTTGGAGCTGGTACCTCCCTATATATATGTATGCAGTGGAGTTTGCAAGTGAAAAGGAACTTTCTGTTCCCAACAAGCTATGTGAAGGACGGCTTTAACACACACAAATACCTCAGATCTGAGCATGTGGAGAGACGTTCGTTCATCTCGCAAAACGGGAACCGTTTGTAGTGGAAACTTTTACTCTGATTTATCAGTGTGTTTCCTAGTGCCGGTTTGATGTTCCTGCAGTTATTACTGTAAAACCGAGTTGGAGCTAGTACCTCCCCATATATATGTATGGAGTGGAGTTTGCAACTGAAAAGAAACTTTGTGTTCCCAACAAGCTATGTGAAGGACGGCTTTCAAACACAATTATCTCTCAGAAATGAGCATGTGGAGAGACGTTCGTTCATCTAGCAAAAATGGAACCGTTTGTAGTGGAAACTTTTACTCTGATTTATCAGTGTGTTTCCTAGTGCCGGTTTGAAGATCCTGCAGTATTCACTGTAAAACAGAGTTGGAGCTAGTACCGCCCCACATACATTAATTTATTGGAGTTTGAAACTGAAAAGAATCTTTGTGTTCCAAACAAGCTATGTGAAGGACGGCTTTCACACACACTTATCTCTCAGAACTGAGCATGTGGAGAGACGTTCATTCATCTAGGAAAAAGGAAACGGGATGTAGGGGAAATTTTTACTCTGGTTTCTCAGTGTGTTTCCTAGTGCCGGTTTGAAGTTCCTGCAGTTTTCACTGTAAAACCGACTTGGAGCCTATACCTCTCCATATATGTGTATGTATTTGAATTTGCAACTGAAAAGAAACTTTGTGTTCCCAACAAGCTAGCTGAAGGACGGCTTTCACACCCACTTATATCTCAGAAATGAGCATGTGGAGAGTCGAATATTCACCTAGAACAAAGGGTTAGGGTTGCAGGAGAAACTTTTACTCTGGTTTCCCTGTGTGTTTCCTAGAGCCGTTTTGAAGTTCCTGCTGTTATCACTGTAAAACCGAGTTTGAGCTAGTACTTTACCATATATATGTATGGAGTGGAGTATGGAACTAAAAACAAACTTTGTGTTCCCAACAAGCTACTTGAAGGACGGCTTTAACACAAACTTATCTCTGAGAACTGAGCATGTGGAGAGACGTTCGTTCATTTAGCTCAAGGGAACGGGAAGCAGGAGAAACTTTTACTCTATTTTCTCACTGTGTTTCCTAGTGCCTGTTTGAAGTTCCTGCAGATATCAATGTAAAACCTAGTTGGAGCTAGTACCTCCCCATATATATGTATGCAGTGAAGTTGGCAAGTGAAAAGAAACTTTCTGTTACCAACAATCTAGGAAAAGGACTGCTTTCACACACACATATCTCTCAGAACTGAGCATGAGGAGAGTCGTTCGTTCGTCTTGCCCAAAGGGAACGGGTTGAAGGAGAAACTTTTACTCTGCTTCTCAGTTTGTTTCTTGTTCCGGTTTTAAATTCCTGCAGTTTTCACAGTAAAACAGAGTTGGAGCTTGTACCTCCCCTCATACATGAATGTAGTGGAGTTTGAAACTGAAAAGAAACTTTGTGTTCCAAACCAGCTATGTGAAGGACGGCTTTCACTCACACTAATCTCTCAGAACTTATCATGTGGAGAGACGTTCATTCATCTAGGAAAAAGGAAACGGGATATAGGGGAAACTTTTACTCTGGTTTCTCAGTGTGTTTCCTAGTGCCGGTTTGAAGTTCCTGCAGTTATCACAGTAAAACCGTGTTGAGGCTGATACCTCTCCATATATATGTATGGATTTGAGTTTGCAACTGAAAAGAAACTTTGTGTTCCCAACAAGCTAGGTGAAGGACGGCTTTCACACACACTTATATCTCAGAACTGACCATGTGGAGAGTCGATTGTTCATCTAGCACAAAGGGTACTGTTTGCAGGAGAAACTTTTACTCTGGTTTCTCAGTGTGTTTCCTAGTACCGTTTTGAAGTTCCTGCTGTTTTCACTGTAAAACCGAGTTGGAGCTAGGACTTTCCCATATATATGTATGGATTGGAGTATGAAACTAAAAAAAAACCTTGTGTTCCCATCAAGCTATTTGAAGGACGGCTTTAACACAAATTTATCTCTGAGAACTGAGCATGTGGAGAGACGTTCGTTCATTTAGCTCAAGGGAACGGAAAGCAGGAGAAACTTTTACTCTATTTTCTCACTGTGTTTCCTAGTGCCTGTTTGAAGTTCCTGCAGTTTTCACTGTAAAACCGAGTTGGAGCTAGTACCTCCCCATATATATGTATGCAGTGGAGTTTGCATGTGAAAAGAAACTTTCTGTTCCCAACAAGCTATGTGAAGGACGGCTTTAACACACACATATACCTCAGATCTGAGCATGTGGAGAGACGTTCGTTCACCTAGCAAAAAGGGAACCGGTTGTAGTGGAAACTTTTACTCTGATTTATCAGTGTGTTTCCTAGTGCAGGTTTGATGTTCCTGCAATTTTAACTGTTAAACAGAGTTGGAGCTAGTACCTCCCCATATATATGTATGGATTGGAGTTTGCAACTGAAAAGAAACTTTGTTTTCCCAACAAGCTAGGTGAAGGACGGCTTTAAAACACAATTATCTCTCAGAAATGAGCATGAGGAGAGTCGTTCATTCATCTTGCACAAAGGGAACGGGTTGCAGGAGAAACTTTTACTCTGGCTTCTCAGTTTGTTTCTTGTTCCGGTTTTAATTTCCTGCAGTTTTCACTGTAAAACCGATTTGGAGCTAGTACCTCCCCACATATATGAATGTAGTGGAGTTTGAAACTGAAAAGAATCTTTGTGTTCCATACAAGCTATGTGAAGTACGGCTTTCACACACACTTATCTCTCAGAACTGTGCATGTTGAGAGAATGAGTTCACCTAGCAGAAAGGGAACGGGTTGCAGGAGAAACTTTTACTCTGGTTTCTCAGTGTGTTTCCTAGTGCCGGTATTAAATTCCTGCAGTTTTCACTGTAAAACCGAGTTGGAGCTAGTACCTCCCCATATATATGTATGCAGTGGAGTTTTCAAGTGAAAAGAAACTATCTGTTCCCAACAAGCTACTTGAAGGATGGCTTTAACACAAACTTATCTCTGAGAACTGAGCATGTGGAGAGACGTTCGTTCATTTAGCTCAAGTGAACGGGAAGCAGGAGAAACTTTTACTCTATTTTCTCACAGTTTTTCTTAGTGCCTGTTTGAAATTCCTGCAGTTTTCACTGTAAACCGAGTTGGAGCTAGTACCTCCCCATATATATGTATGCAGTGGAGTTTGCAAGTGAAAAGAAACTTTCTGTTCCCAACAAGCTATGTGAAGGACGGCTTTCACACACACATATGCCTCAGATCTGAGCATGTGGAGAGACGATCGTTCATCTAGCAAAAATGGAACCGTTTGTAGTGGAAACATTTACTCTGATTTATCAGTGTGTTTCCTAGTGCCGGTTTGATGTTCCTGCAGTTATTACGGTAAAACCGAGTTGGAGCTAGTACCTCCCCATATATATTTATGGAGTGGGGATTGCAACTGAAAAGAAACTTTGTGTTCCCAACAAGCTATGTGAAGGACGGCTTTCACACACAATTATCTCTCAGAAATGAGCATGTGGAGAGTCGTTCGTTCATCTAGCACAAAGGGAACGGGTTCCAGGCGAAAATTTTACTCTGGTTTCTCAGTGTGTTTCCTAGTGCCGGTTTTAAATACCTGCAGTTTTCACTGTAAAACAGAGTTGGAGGTAGTACCTCCCCACATATATGAATGTAGTGGAGTTTGAAACTGAAAAGAAACTTTGTGTTCCAAACAAGCTATGTGAAGGATGGCTTTCACACACACTTATCTCTCAGAACTGAGCATGTGGAGAGACGTTCATTCATCTAGGAAAAAGGAAACGGGATGTAGGGGAAACTTTTACTCTGGTTTCTCAGTGTGTTTCCTAGTGCCGGTTTGAAGTTCCTGCAGTTTTCACTGTAAAACCGAGTTGGAGCAGATACCTCTCCATATATATGTATGGATTTTAATTTGCAACTTAAAAGAAACTTTGTGTTCCCAACAAGCTAGCTGAAGTACGGCTTTCACACCCACTTATATCTCAGAACTGAGCATGTGGAGAGTCTTTTGTTCATCTAGCACAAAGGGTACGGGTTGCAGGAGAAACTTTTTCTCTGGTTTCTCAGTGTGTTTCCTCGTGCCGTTTTGAAGTGCCTGCTGTTCTCACTGTAAAACCGAGTTGGAGCTAGTACTTTCCCATATATATGTATGGAATGGAGTATGCAAATAAAAACGAACTTTTTTTCCCTACAAGCTAGTTGAAGGACGGCTTTAACACAAACTTATCTCTGAGAACTTAGCATGTGGAGAGACGTTCGTTCATTTAGCTCAAGGGAACGGGAAGCAGGAGAAACTTTTACTCTTTTTTCACAATGTTTTTCCTAGTGCCTGTTTGAAATTCCTGCAGTTTTCAATTTAAAACCGAGTTGGATCTAGTACCTACCCATACATATGTATGCAGTGGAGTTGGCAAGTGAAAAGAAACTTTCTGTTCCCAACAATCTAGGTGAAGGACTGCTTTCACACACACATATCTCTCAGAACTGAGCATGAGGAGAGTCGTTCGTTCATCTTGCACAAAGGGAACGGGTTGAAGGAGAAACTTTTACTCTGGCTTCTCAGTTTGTTTCCTATTTCCGGTTTTAATTTCCTGCAGTTTTCACTGTAAAACAGATTTGGAGCTAGTACCTCACCATATATATGTATGGAGTGGAATTTGCAACTGAAAAGAAACTTTGTGTTCCCAACAAGCTATGTGAAGGACTGTTTCACACACACTTATCTTTCAGAAATGAGCATGGGGAGAGTCGTTCGTTCATTTTGCACAAAGGGAACGGGTTGCATGGGAAACTTTTAGTCTAGTTTCTCATTTTGTTTCCTTGTTCCGGTTTTAATTTCCTGCATTTTTCACTGTAAAACCGAGTTGGAACTACTACTCCCCATATATATTTAAGGAGTGGGGTTTGCAACTGAATAGAAACTTTGTGTTCCCAACAAGCTAGGTGAAAGAAGGCTTTCACACACAATTATCTCTCAGAAATGAGCATGTGGATAGTCGTTCGTTCATCTAGCACAAAGGGAACGTGTTGCAGGAAAACTTTTACTCATTTTTCTCAGTGTGTTTCCTAGTGCCTGTTTGACGTTCCTGCAGTTTTCACTGTAAAACCGAGTAGGTGCTAGTACGTCCCCACATATATGAATGTAGTGGTGTTTCAAACTGAAAAGAAACTTTGTGTTCCCAACAAGCTAGTTGAAGGACGGCTTTCACACACACTTATCTCTCAGAACTGAGCATGTGGAGAGAATTAGTTCACCTAGCAGAAAGGGAACGGGTTGCAGGAGAAACTTTTCTCTGGATTCTCTGTGTGTTTCCTAGTGCCGGTTTCAAGTTCCTGCAGTTGTTCAATGTAAAAACGTGTTCGAGCTGGTATCTACTCATATAAATGTATGGAGTGGAATTTGCATCTGAAAAGAAATTTTGTGTTCCCAACAAGATAGGTAAAGGACGGTTTTCCCACACACATATCCTCAGAACTGGGCATAAGGAGAGTAGTTCGTTCACTAGCAGAAAGAGAGCGGGTTGCAAGAGAAACTTTTACTCTGGTTCTCAATGTGGTTCCTAGTGCCGGTATGAATTTCCTGCAGTTTTCACTGTAAAATCGGGTTGGAGCTAGTTCCTCCCCATATATATGTAAGGAGTGGAGTTTGCAACTGAAAAGAAACTTTGTGTTCCCAACAAGATAGGTGAAGGACGGCTTTCACATACACTTATCTCTCAGAACTGAGCATGGGGAGAGAAGTTCGATCACTTAGCTCAAAGGGAATGGGAAGCAGGGGAAACTATTACTCTATTTTCTCAATTTGTTTCCCAGTGCCGTTTTGAATTTCCTGCAGTTTTCACTGTAAAACCGAGTTAGAGCTAGTACCTCCACATATGTATGTATGGGGTGGAGTTTGCAACTTAAAAGAAACTTTGTGTTCCCAACATGCAAGGTGAAGGACGGCTTTCACACACACTTATCTCTCAGAACTGAGCATTTGGAGACTCGTTCGTTCATCTAGCACAAAGGGAATGGGTTGTATGGGAAACTTTTACTCTGGTTTCTCAATGTGTTTCCTAGTGCCGGTTTGATATTCCTGCAGTTTTCACTGTAAAACCGAGTTGAATCTAGTACCTCCCCATATATATGTATGGAGTGGTGTTTGCAACTTAAAAGAAACTTTGTGTTCCCAACAAGCTAGGTGAAGGACGGCTTTCACACACACTTAACTGTCAGAACTGAGCATGTGGAGAGACGTTCGTTCATTTAGCACAAAGGCAACGGGTTGCATTTGAAACTTTTACTCTGGTTTCTCAGTGTGTTTCCTAGTGCCGTTTTGAAGTTCCTGCAGTTTTCACTGTAAAACCGAGTTGGAGCTAGTACTACCCCATATATATGTATGGAGTGGAGTATGCAACTGAAAAGATACTTTGTGTTCTCAACAATCTAGTTGAAGGACGGCTTAAACACAAACTTATCTCTGAGAACTGAGCATGTGGAGAGACGTTCATTCATTTAGCTCAAAGGGAACGGTAAGCATGAGAAACATTTACTCTATTTTCTCACTGTGTTTCCTAGTGCCTGTTTGAATTTCCTGCAGTTTTCACTGTAAAACCGTGTTGGAGCTAGTGCCTCCCCATATATATGTATGGATTGGAGTTTACAACTGAAAAGAAACTTTGTGTTCCCAACAAGCTAAGTGAAGGACAGCTTCATACACACGTATCTCTCAGATCTGAGCATGTCGAGACTCGTTCGTTCATCTAGCACAAATGGAACGGGTTGCAGGAGAAAGATTTACTCTGGTTTTTCAGTGTGTTTAATAGTGCCGGGTTGAATTTCCTGCAGTATTCACTCTTAAACCGAGTAGGAGCTAGTACCTCCCCATATATATGAATGGAGTGGAGTTTGAAACTGAAAAGAAACTTTTTGTTCCCAACAAGCTAGGTGAAGTTCGGCTTTAACACACACTTATCTCTCAGAACTGAGCATGTGGAGAGAATTTTTTTCACGTAGCACAAAAGGAACAGGTTGCAGGAGAAACTTTTACTCTAGTTTCTCACTTAGTTTCCTAGTGCCGGTTTGAATTTCCTGCAGTTTTCACTGTAAAACTGAGTTGGAGCTATTACCAACCCATATATATGTATGGAGTGGAGTTTACAACTGAAAAGAAACTTTGTGTTCCCAACAAGCTACGTGAAGGACGGCTTAAACACAAACTTATCTCTCAGAACTGAGCATGTGGAGAAAATTTCGTTCAATTATCACAAAGGGAACTGGTTGCAGGAGAAATTTTTCTCTGTTTTCTCAGTGTTTTTCCTAGTGCCGGGTTGACGTTCCTGCAGTTTTCACTGTAAAACAGATTTGGAGCTGGTACATCCCCATATATATGTATGGAGTGGAGTATACAACTGAAAAGAAACTTTGTGTTCCCAACAAGATATGTGAAGGTCGGCTTTCACACACACTTATCTCTCAGATCTGAGCATGTGGAGAGTCGTTCGTTCATCTAGCACAATGGGAACCGGTTGCAGGAGAAAGTTTACTCTGGTTTTTCAGTGTGTTTAATAGTGCCGGTTTGATGTTCCTGCAGTATACACTGTTAAACCGAGTTTGAGCAAGTACCTCCCCATATATATGAATGGAGTGGAGTTCGAAACTGAAAAATATCTTTGTGTTCCCAACAAGCTAGGTGAAGTTCGGCTTTAACACACAATTATCTCTCAGAACTGAGCATTTGGGGAGAATTTTTTTCACGTAGCACAAAGGGAACAGGTTGCAGGGGAAACTTTTACTCTAGTTTCTCACTGTGTTTCTTAGTGCCGGTTTGAAATTCCTGCAGTTTTCACTGTAAAGCCGAGTTTAGCTGTTACCTCCCCTTGTATATGTATGGAGTGGAGTTAGCAACGGAAAAGAAACTTTGTGTTCCCAACAAGCTAGGTGAAGGACGGCTTTCACACACAATTAACTCTCAGAACTGTGCATGTGGAGAGTCGTTCGTTCATCAAGCACAAATGGAATGGGTTGCTGGACAAACTTTTACCCTGGTTTCTCAGTGTGTTTCCTAGTGCCGGTTTGAAGTTCCTACAGTTTTCACTGTAAAACCGATTTGGAGCTAGTACCTCCCCATATATATGAATGGAGTGGAGTAGGCAACTGAAAAGTAACTTTGTGTTCCCAACAAGCAAGGTGAAGTACGGCTTTCGCACACACTTATCTCTCAGAACTGAGCATGTGGAGAGACGTTCGTTCATCAAGCACAAAGGAACGGTTTGCAGGAGAAACTTTTACTCTGGTTTCTCAGTGTGTTTCCTAGTGCCGGTTAGAAGTTACTGCAGTTTTCACTGTAAAACCGATTTGGAGCTGGTACCTACTCATATATAAGTATGGAGTGGTGTTTGCAACTGAAAGAACTTTTGTGTTGCCAACAAGCTAGGTAAATTACGGCTTTCCGACACACTTATCTCTCAGAAATGAGCATGTGGAGAGTAGTTCGTTTACTAGCACAAAGGATACGTGTTGCAGGAGAAACTTTTACTCTAGTTCTCACTGTGTTTCCTAGTGTCGGTTTGATGTTCCTTCAGGTTTCACTGTAAAATCGAGTTGGAGCTAGTACCTCCCCATATATATGTATGGAGTGGAGTTTGCAACTGAAAAGAAACTGTGTGTTCCAAACAAGATAGGTGAAGGACGGCTTTCACTCACAATTAACCCTCAGAACTGAGCATGTGGAGAGACGTTCGATCATCAAGCACAAAGGGAATGGGTTGCTGGATAAAATTAAATTTTTTTTCTTGGTGTGTTTCCTAGATCCGTTTTGAAGTTCCTACAGATTTCACTGTAAAACCGAGTTGGAGCTTGTACCTCCCCATATATATATATGGATTGGAGTTTGCTTGAAAAGAAACTTTGTGTTCCCATCAAGCAATGTGAAGAATGGCATTCACACACAATTATCTCTCAGAACTGAGCATGTGGAAAGACGTTCGTTCATGTAGCACAAAGGGAACGGGTTGTAGGAGAAAGTTTTACTCTGTTATCTCAGTGTGTTTCCTAGTGGCTGTTTGAAGTTCCTACATTTTTCACTGTAACACCGAGTTGGAGATGGTACCACTCATTATATATATGGATTGGAGTTTGGAACTGAAAAGAAACATTGTGTTCCCAACAAGTTAGGTGAAGGACGGCTTCCACACACACGTATATCTCAGAACTGAGCTTGTGGAGTGAAGTTCGTTCATCTAGCTCAAATTGAACAGGAAGCAGGAGAAACTTTTACTCTTGTTTCTCAGTTTGTTTCCTAGTACCGTTTTCAAGTTCCTACATTTTTCACTGTAAAACATATTTGGAGCTGTTACTTCCTCATATATATGTATAAGGTGGAGTTTGCAACTGAAAAGAAACTTTGTGTTCCCATCAAGCTAGGTGAAGGACGGCTTTCACACACACTTATCTCTCAGAACTGAGCATGTGGAGAGAATTAGTTCACCTAGCAGAAAGGGAACGGGTTGCAGGAGAAACTTTTCTCTGGATTCTCAGTGTGTTTCCTAGTGCCGGTTTCAAGTTCCTGCAGTTGTTCAATGTAAAAACGTGTTTGAGCTGGTATCTACTCATATAAATGTATGGAGTGGAATTTGCATCTGAAAAGAAATTTTGTGTTCCCAACAAGATAGGTAAAGGACGGTTTTCCCACACACATATCCTCAGAACTGAGCATAAGGAGAGTAGTTCGTTCACTAGCAGAAAGAGAGCGGGTTGCAAGAGAAACTTTTACTCTGGTTCTCAATGTGGTTCCTAGTGCCGGTATGAATTTCCTGCAGTTTTCACTGTAAAATCGGGTTGGAGCTAGTTCCTCCCCATATATATGTAAGGAGTGGAGTTTGCAACTGAAAAGAAACTTTGTGTTCCCAACAAGATAGGTGAAGGACGGCTTTCACATACACTTATCTCTCAGAACTGAGCATGGGGAGAGAAGTTCGATCACTTAGCTCAAAGGGAATGGGAAGCAGGGGAAACTATTACTCTATTTTCTCAATTTGTTTCCCAGTGCCGTTTTGAATTTCCTGCAGTTTTCACTGTAAAACCGAGTTAGAGCTAGTACCTCCACATATGTATGTATGGGGTGGAGTTTGCAACTTAAAAGAAACTTTGTGTTCCCAACATGCAAGGTGAAGGACGGCTTTCACACACACTTATCTCTCAGAACTGAGCATTTGGAGACTCGTTCGTTCATCTAGCACAAAGGGAATGGGTTGTATGGGAAACTTTTACTCTGGTTTCTCACTGTGTTTCCTAGTGCCGGTTTGATATTCCTGCAGTTTTCACTGTAAAACCGAGTTGAATCTAGTACCTCCCCATATATATGTATGGAGTGGTGTTTGCAACTTAAAAGAAACTTTGTGTTCCCAACAAGCTAGGTGAAGGACGGCTTTCACACACACTTAACTGTCAGAACTGAGCATGTGGAGAGACGTTCGTTCATTTAGCACAAAGGCAACGGGTTGCATTTGAAACTTTTACTCTGGTTTCTCAGTGTGTTTCCTAGTGCCGTTTTGAAGTTCCTGCAGTTTTCACTGTAAAACCGAGTTGGAGCTAGTACTACCCCATATATATGTATGGAGTGGAGTATGCAACTGAAAAGATACTTTGTGTTCTCAACAATCTAGTTGAAGGACGGCTTAAACACAAACTTATCTCTGAGAACTGAGCATGTGGAGAGACGTTCATTCATTTAGCTCAATGGGAACGGTAAGCATGAGAAACTTTTACTCTATTTTCTCACTGTGTTTCCTAGTGTCGGTTTGAATTTCCTGCAGTTTTCACTGTAAAACCGTGTTGGAGCTAGTGCCTCCCCATATATATGTATGGATTGGAGTTTACAACTGAAAAGAAACTTTGTGTTCCCAACAAGCTAAGTGAAGGACAGCTTCATACACACGTATCTCTCAGATCTGAGCATGTCGAGACTCGTTCGTTCATCTAGCACAAATGGAACGGGTTGCAGGAGAAAGATTTACTCTGGTTTTTCAGTGTGTTTAATAGTGCCGGGTTGAATTTCCTGCAGTATTCACTCTTAAACCGAGTAGGAGCTAGTACCTCCCCATATATATGAATGGAGTGGAGTTTGAAACTGAAAAGAAACTTTTTGTTCCCAACAAGCTAGGTGAAGTTCGGCTTTAACACACACTTATCTCTCAGAACTGAGCATGTGGAGAGAAATTTTTTCACGTAGCAAAAAAGGAACAGGTTGCAGGAGAAACTTTTACTCTAGTTTCTCACTTAGTTTCCTAGTGCCGGTTTGAATTTCCTGCAGTTTTCACTGTAAAACTGAGTTGGAGCTATTACCAACCCATATATATGTATGGAGTGGAGTTTACAACTGAAAAGAAACTTTGTGTTCCCAACAAGCTACGTGAAGGACGGCTTAAACACAAACTTATCTCTCAGAACTGAGCATGTGGAGAAAATTTCGTTCAATTATCACAAAGGGAACTGGTTGCAGGAGAAATTTTTCTCTGTTTTCTCAGTGTTTTTCCTAGTGCCGGGTTGACGTTCCTGCAGTTTTCACTGTAAAACAGATTTGGAGCTGGTACATCCCCATATATATGTATGGAGTGGAGTATACAACTGAAAAGAAACTTTGTGTTCCCAACAAGATATGTGAAGGTCGGCTTTCACACACACTTATCTCTCAGATCTGAGCATGTGGAGAGTCGTTCGTTCATCTAGCACAAAGGGAACCGGTTGCAGGAGAAAGTTTTACTCTGGTTTTTCAGTGTGTTTAATAGTGCCGGTTTGATGTTCCTGCAGTATACACTGTTAAACCGAGTTTGAGCAAGTACCTCCCCATATATATGAATGGAGTGGAGTTCGAAACTGAAAAATATCTTTGTGTTCCCAACAAGCTAGGTGAAGTTCGGCTTTAACACACAATTATCTCTCAGAACTGAGCATTTGTGGAGAATTTTTTTCACGTAGCACAAAGGGAACAGGTTGCAGGGGAAACTTTTACTCTAGTTTCTCACTGTGTTTCTTAGTGCCGGTTTGAAATTCCTGCAGTTTTCACTGTAAAGCCGAGTTTAGCTGTTACCTCCCCTTGTATATGTATGGAGTGGAGTTAGCAACGGAAAAGAAACTTTGTGTTCCCAACAAGCTAGGTGAAGGAAGGCTTTCACACACAATTAACTCTCAGAACTGTGCATGTGGAGAGTCGTTCGTTCATCAAGCACAAATGGAATGGGTTGCTGGACAAACTTTTACCCTGGTTTCTCAGTGTGTTTCCTAGTGCCGGTTTGAAGTTCCTACAGTTTTCACTGTAAAACCGATTTGGAGCTAGTACCTCCCCATATATATGAATGGAGTGGAGTAGGCAACTGAAAAGTAACTTTGTGTTCCCAACAAGCAAGGTGAAGTACGGCTTTCGCACACACTTATCTCTCAGAACTGAGCATGTGGAGAGACGTTCGTTCATCAAGCACAAAGGGAACGGTTTGCAGGAGAAACTTTTACTCTTGTTTCTCAGTGTGTTTCCTAGTGCCGGTTAGAAGTTACTGCAGTTTTCACTGTAAAACCGATTTGGAGCTGGTACCTACTCATATATAAGTATGGAGTGGTGTTTGCAACTGAAAGAACTTTTGTGTTGCCAACAAGCTAGGTAAATTACGGCTTTCCGACACACTTATCTCTCAGAAATGAGCATGTGGAGAGTAGTTCGTTTACTAGCACAAAGGATACGTGTTGCAGGAGAAACTTTTACTCTAGTTCTCACTGTGTTTCCTAGTGTCGGTTTGATGTTCCTTCAGGTTTCACTGTAAAATCGAGTTGGAGCTAGTACCTCCCCATATATATGTATGGAGTGGAGTTTGCAACTGAAAAGAAACTGTGTGTTCCAAACAAGATAGGTGAAGGACGGCTTTCACTCACAATTAACCCTCAGAACTGAGCATGTGGAGAGACGTTCGATCATCAAGCACAAAGGGAATGGGTTGCTTGATAAAATTAAATTTTTTTTCTTGGTGTGTTTCCTAGATCCGTTTTGAAGTTCCTACAGATTTCACTGTAAAACCGAGTTGGAGCTTGTACCTCCCCATATATATATATGGATTGGAGTTTGCTTGAAAAGAAACTTTGTGTTCCCATCAAGCAATGTGAAGAATGGCATTCACACACAATTATCTCTCAGAACTGAGCATGTGGAAAGACGTTCGTTCACGTAGCACAAAGGGAACGGGTTGTAGGAGAAAGTTTTACTCTGTTATCTCAGTGTGTTTCCTAGTGGCTGTTTGAAGTTCCTACATTTTTCACTGTAACACCGAGTTGGAGATGGTACCTCCTCATGTATATATATGGATTGGAGTTTGGAACTGAAAAGAAACATTGTGTTCCCAACAAGTTAGGTGAAGGACGGCTTCCACACACACGTATATCTCAGAACTGAGCTTGTGGAGTGAAGTTCGTTCATCTAGCTCAAATTGAACAGGAAGCAGGAGAAACTTTTACTCTTGTTTCTCAGTTTGTTTCCTAGTGCCGTTTACAAGTTCCTACATTTTTCACTGTAAAACATATTTGGAGCTGTTACTTCCTCATATATATGTATAAGGTGGAGTTTGCAACTGAAAAGAAACTTTGTGTTCCCATCAAGCTAGGTGAAGGACGGCTTTCACTCACAATTAACCCTCAGAACTGAGCATGTGGAGAGACGTTCGTTCAACAAGCACAAAATGAATGGGTTGCTGGATAAACTTTACTCTTTTTTCTTGGTGTGTTTCCTAGAGCCGTTTTGAAGTTCCTACAGTTTTCACTGTAAAACCGAGTTGGAGCTTGTACCTCCCCATATATATGTATGGATTGGAGTTTGCTACTGAAAAGAAACTTTATGTTCCCAACAAATATGTGAAGGACGGCATTCACACACAATTATCTCTAAGAACTGAGCATGTGGAGAGACGTTCGTTCATCAAGCTCAAATGGAACGGGTTGCTGGAGAAACTTTTATACTGGATTCTGAGTGTGTTTCCTAGTGGCGGTTTGAAGTTCCTACATTTTTCACTGTAAAACCGAGTTGGAGCTGGTACCTCCTCATGTATATATATGGATTGGGGTTTGCAACTGAAAAGAAACTTTGTGTTCCCAACAAGCTAGGTGAAAGACGGCTTTCACACAGACTTATCTCTCAGAAATGAGCATGTGGAGAGTCGTTCGTTCACTAGCACAATGGGAACAGTTTGCAGGAGAAACTTTTACTCTGGTTCTCACTGTGTTTCCTAGTGCCGGTTTGATGTTCCTGCAGTTTTCACTCTAAAACCGAGTTGGAGTTATTACCTCCCCATATATATGTATGGGTTGGAGTTTTCAACTTAAAAGGAACTTTGTGTTCACAACATGCTAGTTGAAGGACGGCTTTCACACACACTCATCTCTCAGAACTGAGCTTTTGGAGACTCGTACGTTTATCTAGCACAAAGGGAACGGGTTGGAAGTGAAACTTTTACTCTGGTTCTCACTGTGTTTCCTAGTGCCGGTTTGAAGTTCCTGCAGTTTTCACTGTAAAACCGAGTTGGAGCTATTACCTCCACATATATATGTATGGAGTGGAGTTTGCAAGTGAAAAGAAAGTTTGAGTTCCCAACAAGCTATGTGAAGGACTGCTTACATACACACTTTTCTCTCAGAACTTAGCATGAGTAGAGTTGTTTGTTCATTTTGCACAAAGGGAACGGGTTGCAGGAGAAACTTTTTCTCTGTTTTCTAAGTTTGTTTCCTAGTTCCGGTTTGAAGTTCCTGCAGTTTTCACTGTAAAACCGAGTTGAAGCTAGTACCTCCCCATATATATGCATGGAGTTGTGTTTGCAACTGTTAAGAAACTTTGTGTTCCCAACAAGCTAGGTGAAGAACGGCTTTCACACACACTTATCTGTCAGAACTGAGCATGTGGAGAGACGTTCGTTCATCTAACACAAAGGGAACGGTTTGTAGGAGAAACATTTACTCTGGTTTCTCAGTGTGTTTCCTAGTGCCTTTTTGAATTTCCTGCTGTTTTCACTGTAAAACCGTGTTGGAGCTAGTACTTCCCCATATATATGTATGGAGTGGAGTATGCAAATGAAAAGAAACTTTGTGTTCCCAACAATCTAGTATAAGGACTGCTTTCACACACACGTATATCTCAGAACTGAGCATGTGGAGTGAAGTTCATTCATCTAGCTCAAATTGAACAGGAAGCAGGAGAAACTTTTACTCTGGTTTCTGAGTTTGTTTCCTAGTGCCGTTTTGAAGTTCCTACATTTTTCACTGTAAAACAGATTTGGAGCTGGTACCACCTCATATATATGTATATAGTGGAGTTTGCAACTGAAAAGAAACTTTGTGTTCCCAACAAGCTATGTGAAAGACGACTTTCACTCACAATTAACCCTCAGAGCTGAGCATGTGGAGAGACGTTCGTTCATCAATCAAAAAGGGAATGGGTTGCTGGATAAACTTTACTCTTTTTTCTTGGTGTGTTTCCTAGAGCCGTTTTGAATTTCCTACAGTTTTCACTGTAAAAGCGAGTTGGAGTTTGTACCTCCCCATATATATGTATGGATTGGAGTTTGCTACTGAAAAGAAACTTTGTGTTCCCATCAAGCAATGTGAAGAACGGCATTCACAAACAATTATCTCTCAGAACTGAGCATGAGGAGAGTCGTTTGTTCATCTTGCACAAAGGGAACGGGTTGCAGGGGAAACTTTTACTCGGGTTTCTCAGTTTGTTTCCTAGTTCCGGTTTGAAGTTCCTGCAGTTTTCACTGTAAAACCGAGTTGGAGTTAGTACCTCCCCATATATATTTATGGAGTGGAATTTGCAACTGAAAAGAAACTTTGTGTTCCCAACAAGATAGATGAAGAACAGGTTTCACACACACATATCTCTCAGAACTGAGCATGAGGATATAAGTTCGTACATTTAACACAAAGGGAACGGGTTGCAGGAGGAACTTTTACTCTGTTTTCTCAGTGTGTTTCCCAGTGCCGGGTTGAAGTTCCTGCAGTTTTCACTGTAAAACCGAGTTGGAGTTAGTACCTCCCCATATATATTTATGGAGTGGAGTTTGCAACTGAAAAGAAACTTTGTGTTCCCAACAACCTAGCTGAAGTTCGGCTTTAACACACACTTATCTCTCAGAACTGAGCATGTGGAGAGAATTTTTTTCACGTAGCACATAGGGAACAGGTTGCAGGAGAAACTTTTACTCTAGATTCTCACTGTGTTTCCTAGTGTCGGTTTGAAGTTCCTGCAGTTTTCACTTTAAAACCGAGTTGGTTCTGGTACCTCCCCTTATATATGTATGGAGTGCCGTTTGCAACGTAAAAGTAACTTTGTGTTCCCAACAAGATAGGTGAAGGATGGCAATCACACACACTTATCTCTCAGAACTGAGCATGTGGAGAGTCGTTCGTTAATCTAGCACAAACAGAATGGGTTGATGTTGAAACTTTTACTGGTTTCTCAGTGTGTTTCCTAGTGCTGGTTTGAACTTCCTACAGTTATTCCTGTAAAACCGAGTTGGAGCTAGAATCTCCTGATATATATGTATGGAGTGGAGTTTCCAACTGAAATGAAACTATGTGTTCCCAAAAAGCTAGGTGAATTACTCCTTTCACACACACTTATCTCTCAGAACTGAGCATGTGGAGAGTCGTTCGTTCATCTAGCACAAATGGAATGGGTTGCAGGAGAAACTTTAACTCTGGCTTCTCAGTGTGTTTCCTAGTGCCGGTTTGATTTTCCTGCAGTTTTCACTGTAAAACCGACTTGGAACTAGTACCTCCCCACATATATGAATGTAAAGGTGTTTGAAACTGAAAAGAAACTTAGTGTTCCCAACAAGAGAGGTGAAAGACGGCTTTCACACACACTTATCTCTCAGAACTGAGCATGTGGTGAGTCGTTCGTTCACTAGCACAAAGGGAACAGTTTGCAGGAGAAACTTTTACTCTGGTTCTCACTGTGTTTCCTAGTGCCAGTTTGAAGTTCCTGCAGTTTTCACTGTAAAACCGAGTTGGAGCTATTACCTCCACATATATATCTATGGATTGGAGTTTGCAACTGAAACTAAACTTTGTGTTCCCAACAAGCTAGGTGAAGGACGGCTTCACACACACTTATCTCTCAGAACTGAGCATGTCTTGAGACGTTCTATCATTTAGCTAAACTGGAACGGGAAGCAAGGGAAACTATTACTCTAAATTCTCACTTGTTTCCCAGTGCCGTTTTGAATTTCCTGCAGTTTTCACTGTAAAACCGAGTTAGAGCTAATACCTCCCCATATATATTTATGGAGTGGTGTTTGCAACTGAAAAGGAAATTTGTGTTCCCAACAAGACAGGTGAAGGTCGGCTTTCACACACACGTATATCTCAGAATTGAGCATGTGGAGTGAAGATCGTTCATCTAGCTCAAATTGAACAGGAAGCAGGAGAAACTTTTACTCTGGTGTCTCACTGTGTTTCCTTGTGCCGGTTTGAATTTCCTGCAGTTTTCAATGTAATACCGAGTTGAATCTAGTACCTCCCCATATATATGTATGGAGTTGTGTTTGCAACTGTTAAGAAACTTTGTGTTCCCAACAAGCTAGGTGAAGGACGGCTTTCACACACACTTATCTGTCAGAACTGAGCATGTGGAGAGACGTTCGTTCATCTAGCACAAAGGGAACGGTTTGTTGGAGAAACTTTACTCTGGTTTCTCAGTGTGTTTCCTAGTGCCTTTTTGAATTTCCTGCTGTTTTCACTGTAAAACCGAGGTGGAGCTAGTACTTCCCCATATATATGTATGGAGTGGAGTATGCAAATGAAAAGAAACTTTGTGTTCCCAACAATCTAGTTGAAGGACGGCTTTAACACAAACTTATCTCTGAGAACTGAGCATGTGGAGAGACGTTCATTCATTTAGCTCAAAGGGAACACTAAGCATGAGAAACATTTACTCTATTTTCTCACTGTGTTTTCTAGTGCCGGTTTGAAGTTCCTGCAGTTTTCACTGTAAAACCGAGTTAGAGCTAATACCTCCCCATATATATTTATGGAGTGTTGTTTGCAAATGAAAAGAAAATTTGTGTTCCAAACAAGATAGGTGAAGGTCGGCTTTCACACACACGTATCTCTCAGAACTGAGCATGTGGAGAGAAGTTCGTTCATCTAGCTCAAAGGGAACGGGAAGCAGGAGAAACTATTACACTGGATTCTCACTGTGTTTCTTAGTGCCGGTTTGAATTTCCTGCAGTTTTCACTGTAAAACCGAGTTGGAGCTAGTACCACCACATATATATTTATGGAGTGCAGTTAGCAAGTGAAAAGAAACTTTGTGTTCCCAACAATCAAGGTGAAGTACTGCGTTCACGTACACTTATCTCTCAGAACTTAGCATGAGGAGAGTCTTTTGTTCATCTTGCACAAAGGGAACGGGTTTCAGGAGAAACTTTATCTATGGTTTCTCAGTTTGTTTCCTAGTTCCGGTTTGAAGTTCCTGCAGTTTTCACTGTAAAAGCGAGTTGGGGCTAGTACCTCCCCATATATATGTATGGAGTGGAGTTTGCAACTGAAAAGAATCTTTGTGTTCCCAACAAGATATGTGAAGGATGGCTTTCACAAACACGTATCTGTCAGAACTGAGCATGTTGAGAGAAGTTCTTTCATCTAGCTCAAAGGGAACGGGAAGCAAGAGAAACTATTACACTGGATTCACACTGTGTTTCTTAGTGCCGGTTTGAAGTTCCTGCAGTTTTCACTGTAAAATCGAGTTGGAGCTAGTACCTCCCCATATATATGTATGGAGTGGAGTTTGCAAGTGAAAAGAAAGTTTGAGTTCCCAACAAGCTATGTGAAGGACTGCTTACATACACACTTTTCTCTCAGAACTTAGCATGAGTAGAGTTGTTCGTTCATTTTGCACAAAGGGAACGGGTTGCAGGAGAAACTTTTTCTCTGTTTTCTAAGTTTGTTTCCTAGTTCCGGTTTGAAGTTCCTGCAGTTTTCACTGTAAAACCGAGTTGGGGCTAGTACCTCCCCATATATATTTATTGAGTGGAGTTTGCAACTGAAAAGAAACTTTGTGTTCCCAACAAGATAGATGAAGGACGGCTTTCAAACACACGTATATCTCAGAACTGAGCATGTGGAGAGAAGTTCGTTCGTTTAGCACAAAGGGAATGTTTTGCAAGAGAAACTATTACTGTGTTATCTTAGTGTGTTTCCTAGTGCCGGGTTGAAGTTCCTGCAGTTTTCACTGTAAAACCGAGTTGGAGCAAGTACCTCCACATATATATGTATGGAGTGGAGTTGGCAACTTAAAAGAAACTTTGTTTTCCCAACATGCTAGATGAAGTACGGCTTTCACACACACCTATCTCTCAGATCTGAGCATTTGGAGACTCGTTGGTTCATCTAGCACAAAGGGAACGGGTTGCAGGGGAATCTTTTACTCTGGTTTCTCAGTTTGTTTCCTTGTTCCGGTTTGAAGTTACTGCAGTTTTCACTGTAAAATCGAGTTGGTGCTTGTACCACCCCATATATATTTATGGAGTAGAGTTTGCAAATGAAAACAAACTTTGTGTTCCCAACAAGATAGGTGAAGGTTGGCTTTCACACACACGTATCTCTCAGAACTGAGCATGTGGAGAGAAGTTCGTTCATCTAGCTCAAAGGGAACGGGAAGCAGGAGAAACTATTACACTGGATTCTCACTGTGTTTCCTAGTGCCGGTTTGAAGTTCCTGCAGTTTTCACTGTAAAATCGAGTTGGAGCTAGTACCTCCCCATATATATGTATGGAGGGGAGTTTGCAAGTGAAAAGAAAGTTTGAGTTCCCAACAAGCTATGTGAAGGACTGCTTACATACACACATTTCTCTCAGAAATGAGCATGAGTAGAGTTGTTCATTCATCTTGCACAAAGGGAACGGGTTGCAGGAGAAACTTTTTCTCTGTTTTCTAAGTTTGTTTCCTAGTTCCGGTTTGAAGTTCCTGCAGTTTTCACTGTAAAACCGAGTTGGGGCTAGAACCTCCCCATATATATTTATTGAGTGGAGTTTGGAAATGAAAAGAAACTTTGTGTTCCCAACAACATAGATGAAGGACGGCTTTCACACACACTTATCTCTCAGAACTGAGCATGTGGAGAAATGTTCGTTCATTTAGCACAAAGGGAACCGGTTGCAGGATAATCTTTTACTCTGTTTTCTCAGTGTGTTTCCTAGTGCCGTTTTGAAGTTTCTGCAGTATTCACTGTTAAACCGAGTTGAGCTAGTACCTCCCCATATATATGAATGGAGTGGAGTTTAAACTGAAAGGCAACTTTGTGTTCCCAATAATATAGATGAAGGACGGCTTTCACACACACTGATCTCTTATAACTGAGCATGTGGAAAGAAGTTTGTTCACCTAGCACAAAGGGAACAGGTTGCAGCAGAAAGTTTTACTCTGGTTTCTCACTGTGTTTCCTCGTGCCGGTTTGAAATTCCTGCAGTTTTCACTGTAAAACAGAGTTGGATCTGGTACCTCCCCGTATATATGTATGGAGTGGGGTTTGCAACGGAAAAGAATCTTTGTGTTCCCAACAAGCTAGGTGAAGGACGGCTTTCACACACACTTAACTTTCAGAACTGGGCATGTGGAGAGACGTTCGTTCATCAAGCACAAAGGGAATGGTTTGCTGGAGAAACTTTTACTCTGGTATCTCGGTGTGTTTCCCAGTGCCATTTTGAAGTTCCTACAGTTTTCACTGTAAAACCGAGTTGGAGCTTGTACCTCCCCTTATATATGTATGGATTGGATTTTGCTACTGAAAAGAAACTTTGTGTTCCCATCAAGCAATGTGAAGAACGGCTTTCACACACACTTATCTCTCAGAACTGAGCATGTGGAGGGTCGTTCGTTCATCTAACACAAATGGAACGGGTTGCAGGGGAATCTGTTACTCTGGATTCTCAGTTTCTTTCCTAGTTCCGGTTTGAATTTCCTACAGTTTTCACTGTAAAACCGAGTTGGAGCTACTACCTCGCCATATATATGTATGGAGTGGAGTTGGCAACGTAAAAGAAACTTTGTGTTCCCAACAAGCTAGGTGAAGGACGGCTTTCACACACACTTAACTCTCAGAACTGAGCATGTGGAGAGTCGTTCGTTCATCTAGCACAAATGGAATGGGTTGCAGGAGAAATTTTAACTCTGGTTTCTCAGTGTGTTTCCTATTGCCGGTTTGATGTTCCTGCAGTTTTCACTGTAAAACCGAGTTGGAGCTAGTACCTCCCCACATATATGAATGTAATGGAGTTTGAAACTTAAAAGAACTTTGTGTTCCCAATAAGATAGGTGAAGGACGGCTTTCACACACACTGATCTCTTAGAACTGAGCATGTGGAGAGAAGTTGGTTCACCTAGCACAAAGGGAACATGATGTAGGAGAAACTTTTACTCTGGTTTATCACTGTGTTTCCTAGTGCCGGTTTGAAGTTCCTGCAGTTTTCACTGTAAAAACTTGTTGGATCTGGTACCTCCCCTAATATATGTATGGATTGGAGTTTGCAAAGGAAAAGAAACTTTGTGTTCCCAACAAGCTATGTAAAGGACGGCTTTCACACACTCTTAACTCTCAGAACTGGGCATGTGGAGAGACTTTCGTTCATCAAGCACAAAGGGAATGGGTTGCTGGAGAAACTTTTACTCTGGTTTCACGGTGTGTTTCCTAGTGCCGTTTTGAAGTTCCTACTTTTTTCACTGTAAAACCGATTTGGAGCTTGTACCTCCCCATATGTATGTATGGAGTGGAGTTTGCAACTGAAAGAAATTTTGTGTTCCCAACAAGCAAGGTGAAGAACGGCTTTCACACAGAATTATCTCTCAGAACTGAGCAGGTGGAAAGACGTTGGTTCATGTAGCACAAAGGGAACGGGTTGTAGGAGAAACATTTACTCTGGTTTCTCAGTGTGTTTCCTAGTGCCGGTTTGAAATTCCTACATTTTTCACTGTAAAACCGACTTGGAGCTGGTACCTCCTCATGTATATGTATGGATTGGAGTTTGCAACTGAAAAGAAACTTTGTGTTCCAAACGAGCTTGGTGTAGGACGGCTTTCACACACACTTATCTCTCATAACTGAGCATGTGGAGAGTCTTTTGTTCACTAGTACCAAGGGAACACTTTGCCGGAGAAACTTTTACTCTGCTTCTCACTGTGTTTCCTAGTGCCGGTTTGAAGTTCCTGCAGTTTTCACTGTAAAACCGAGTTGGAGCTATTACCTCCCCATATATATGTATGGAGTGGAGTTTGCACCTGAAAATAAACTATGTGTTCTCAACAAGCTAGGTGAAGGACGGCTTTCAAACACACTTATCTCTCAGAACTGACCATGAGGAGAGACGTTCGATCATTTAGCTCAAAGGCAACGGGATGCAGGAGAAACTTACTCTATATTCTCACTGTGTTTCCTAGTGCCGGTATGATATTCCTATAGTTTTCACTGTAAAAGCGAGTTGGAGCTGGTACCTCCCCATATATATGTATGGATTGGAGTTTGCTACTGAAAACAAACTTTGTGTTCCCATCAAGTGATGTGAAGAACGGCATTCACAAACAATTATCTCTCAGAACTGAGCATGAGGAGAGTCGTTTGTTCATCTTGCACAAAGGGAACGGGTTGCAGGGGAAACTTTTACTCTGGTTTCTCAGTTTGTTTCCTAGTTCCGGTTTGAAGTTCCTGCAGTTTTCACTGTAAAACCGAGTTGGAGTTAGTACCTCCCCATATATATTTATGGAGTGGAGTTTGCAACTGAAAAGAAACTTTGTGTTCCCAACAAGATAGATGAAGAACGGCTTTCACACACACATATCTCTCAGAACTGAGCATGAGGATATAAGTTCGTTCATTTAACACAAAGGGAACGGGTTGCAGGAGGAACTATTACTCTGTTTTCTCAGTGTGTTTCCTAGTGCCGGGTTGAAGTTCCTGCAGTTTTCACTGTAAAACCGGGTTGGAGCTTGTACCTCCCCATATATATGTATGGAGTGGAGTTGGCAACTTAAAAGAAACTTTGTGTTCCCAAAATGCTAGTTGAAGGACGGGTTTCACACACACTTATCTCTCAGAACAGAGCATTTGGAGACTCGTTCGTTCATCTAACACAAATGGAACGGGTTGCAGGGGAATCTGTTACTCTGGATTCTCAGATTCTTTCCTAGTTCCGGTTTGAATTTCCTGCAGTTTTCACTGCAAAATCGAGTTGGAGCTAGTACCTCCCCATATATATTTATGCAGTGGAGTTTGCAACTGAAAAGAAACTTTGTGTTCCCAACAAGATAGGTGAAGGACGGCTTTCACACTCACGTATCTCTCAGAACTGAGCATGTGGAGAGAAGTTCGTTCATCTAGCTCAAAAGGAACGGGAAGCAGGAGAAACTATTACTCTGGTTTCTCACTGTGTTTCCTAGTGCCGGTTTGAAGTTCCTGCATTTTTCACTGTAAAACCGTGTTGGAGCTAGTGCCTCCCCTTATATATGTATGGAGTGCCGTTTGCAACGTAAAAGTAACATTGTGTTCCCAACAAGATAAGTGAAGGACGGCAATCACACACACTTATCTCTCAGAAATGAGCATGTGGAGAGTCGTTCGTTAATCTAGCACAAATGGAATGGGTTGCAGGAGAAACTTAAACTCTGTCTTCTCAGTGTGTTTCCTAGTGCCGGTTTGATGTTCCTGCAGTTTTCACTGTAAAACCGAGTTGGAGCTAGTACCTCCCCACATATATGAATGTAACGGTGTTTGAAACTGAAAAGAAACTTAGTGTTCCCAACAAGATAGGTGAAAGACGGCTTTCACACACACTTATCTCTCAGAACTGAGCATGTGGAGAGTCGTTCGTTCACTAGCACAAAGGGAACAGTTTGCAGGAGAAACTTTTACTCTGGTTCTCACTGTGTTTCCTAGTGCCAGTTTGAAGTTCCTGCAGTTTTCACTGTAAAACCGAGTTGGAGCTATTACCTCCCCATATATATGTATGGAGTGGAGTTTGCAACTGAAAAAAAACTTTGTGTTCCCAACAAGCTAGGTAAAGGATGGCTTCACACACACTTATCTATCAGAACTGAGCATGTGGTGAGACGTACTATCATTTAGCTCAACTGGAACGGGAAACAAGGGAAACTATTACTCTAAATTCTCACTTGTTTCCCAGTGCCGTTTTGAATTTCCTGCAGTTTTCACTGTAAAACCGAGTTAGAGCTAATACCTCCCCATATATATTTATGGAGTGGTGTTTGCAACTGAAAAGAAAATTTGTGTTCCCAACAAGATAGGTGAAGGTCGGCTTTCACACACACGTATATCTCAGAATTGAGCATGGAGAGTGAAGTTCGTTCATCTAGCTCAAATTGAACAGGAAGCAGGAGAAACTTTTACTCTGGTGTCTCACTGTGTTTCCTTGTGCCGGTTTGAATTTCCTGCAGTTTTCACTGTAAAACCGAGTTGAAGCTAGTACCTCCCCATATATATGTATGGAGTTGTGTTTGCAACTGTTAAGAAACTTTGTGTTCCCAACAAGCTAGGTGAAGGACGGCTTTCACACACACGTATCTGTCAGAACTGAGCATGTGGAGAGACGTTCGTTCATCTAGCACAAAGGGAACGGTTTGTAGGAGAAACTTTTACTCTGGTTTCTCAGTGTGTTTCCTAGTGCCTTTTTGAATTTCCTGCTGTTTTCACAGTAAAACCGTGTTGGAGCTAGTACTTCCCCATATATATGTATGGAGTGGAGTATGCAAATGAAAAGAAACTTTGTGTTCCCAACAATCTAGTTGAAGGACGGCTTTAACACAAACTTATCTCTGAGAACTGAGCATGTGGAGAGACGTTCATTCATTTAGCTCAAAGGGAACACTAAGCATGAGAAACATTTACTCAATTTTCTCACTGTGTTTTCTAGTGCCGGTTTGAAGTTCCTGCAGTTTTCACTGTAAAACCGAGTTGGAGCTAGTACCTCCCCATATATATGTATGGAGTGGAGTTTGCAAGTGAAAAGAAACTTTGTGTTCCCAACAAGCAAGGTGAAGTACTGCGTTCACATACACTTATCTCTCAGAACTTAGCATGAGGAGAGTCTTTTGTTCATCTTGCACAATGTGAACGGGTTTCAGGAGAAACTTTATCTCTGGTTTCTCAGTTTGTTTCCTAGTTCCGGTTTGAAGTTCCTGCAGTTTTCACTGTAAAACCGAGTTGGGGCTAGTACCTCCCCATATATATTTATTGAGTGGAGTTTGCAACTGAAAAGAAACTTTGTGTTCCCAACAAGATAGATGAAGGACGGCTTTCAAACACACGTATATCTCAGAACTGAGCATGTGGAGAGAAGTTCGTTCGTTTAGCACAAAGGGAACGTTTTGCAAGAGAAACTATTACTGTGTTATCTTAGTGTGTTTCCTAGTGCCGGGTTGAAGTTCCTGCAGTTTTCACTGTAAAACCGAGTTGGAGCAAGTACCTCCACATATATATGTATGGAGTGGAGTTGGCAAATTAAAAGGATCTTTGTTTTCCCAACATGTTAAATGAAGTACGGCTTTCACACACAGTTATCTCTCAGATCTGAGCATTTGGAGACTCGTTGGTTCATCTAGCACAAAGGGAACGGGTTGCAGGGGAATCTTTTACTCTGGTTTCTCAGTTTGTTTCCTAATTCCGGTTTGAAGTTCCTGCAGTTTTCACTGTAAAACCGAGTTGGGGCTAGAACCTCCCCATATATATTTATTGAGTGGAGTTTGCAACTGAAAAGAAACTTTGTGTTCCCAACAACATAGATGAAGGACAGCTTTCACACACACTTATCTCTCAGAACTGAGCATGTGGAGAGATGTTCGTTCATTTAGCACAAAGGGAACCGGTTGCAGGATAATCTTTTCTCTGTTTTCTCAGTGTGTTTCCTAGTGCCGTTTTGAAGTTTCTGCAGTATTCACTGTTAAACCGAGTTGAGCTAGTACCTCCCCATATATATGAATGGAGTGGAGTATAAACTGGAAAGCAACTTTGTGTTCCCAATAAGGTAGATGAAGGACGGCTTTCACACACACTGATCTCTTAGAACTGAGCATGTGGAAAGAAGTTTTTTCACCTAGCACAAAGGGAACAGGTTGCAGGAGTAAGTTTTACCCTGGTTTCTCAGTGTGTTTCCTCGTGCCGGTTTGAAATTCCTGCAGTTTTCACTGTAAAACAGAGTTGGATCTGGTACGTCCCCGTATATATGTATGGAGTGGGGTTTGCAACGGAAAAGAAACTTTGAGTTCCCAACAAGCTAGGTGAAGGACGGCTTTCACACACACTTAAATTTCAGAACTGGGCATGTGGAGAGACGTTCGTTCATCAAGCACAAAGGGAATGGTTTGCTGGAGAAACTTTTACTCTGGTTTCTCGGTGTGTTTCCTAGTGCCATTTTGAAGTTCCTACAGTTTTCACTGTAAAACCGAGTTGGAGCTACTACCTCGCCATATATATGTATGGAGTGGAGTTGGCAACGTAAAAGAAACTTTGTGTTCCCAACAAGCTAGGTGAAGGACGGCTTTCACACACACTTAACTCTCAGAACTGAGCATGTGGAGAGTCGTTCGTTCATCTAGCACAAATGGAATGGGTTGCAGGAGAAATTTTAACTCTGGTTTCTCAGTGTGTTTCCTATTGCCGGTTTGATGTTCCTGCAGTTTTCACTGTAAAACCGAGTTGGAGCTAGTACCTCCCCACATATATGAATGTAATGAAGTTTGAAACTTAAAAGAAACTTTGTGTTCCCAATAAGGTAGGTGAAGGACGGCTTTCACACACACTGATCTCTTAGAACTGAGCATGTGGAGAGATGTTGGTTCACCTAGCACAAAAGGAACAGGATGTAGGAGAAACTTTTACTCTGTTTTATCACTGTGTTTCCTAGTGCCGGTTTGAAGTTCCTGCAGTTTTCACTGTAAAAACTTGTTGGATCTGGTACCTCCCCTAATATATGTATGGATTGGAGTTTGCAAAGGAAAAGAAACTTTGTGTTCCCAACAAGCTATGTGAAGGACGGCTTTCACACACTCTTTACTCTCAGAACTGGACATGTGGAGAGAAGTTCGTTCATCAAGCACAAAGGGAATGGGTTGCTGGAGAAACATTTACTCTGGTTTCACGGTGTGTTTCCTAGTGCCGTTTTGAAGTTCCTACTTTTTTCACTGTAAAACCGAGTTGGAGCTTGTACCTCCCCATATGTATGTATGGAGTGGAGTTTGCAACTGAAAGAAACTTTGTGTTCCCAACAAGCAAGGTGAAGAACGGCTTTCACACAGAATTATCTCTCAGAACTGAGCAGGTGGAAAGACGTTCGTTCATGTAGCACAAAGGGAACGGGTTGTAGGAGAAACATTTACTCTTGTTTCTCAGTGTGTTTCCTAGTGCCGGTTTGAAATTCCTACATTTTTCACTGTAAAACCGACTTGGAGCTGGTACCTCCTCATGTATATGTATGGATTGGAGTTTGCAACTGAAAAGAAACTTTGTGTTCCAAACGAGCTTGGTGTAGGACGGCTTTCACACACACTTATCTCTCATAACTGAGCATGTGGAGAGTCTTTTGTTCACTAGTACCAAGGGAACACTTTGCCGGAGAAACTTTTACTCTGCTTCTCACTGTGTTTCCTAGTGCCGGTTTGAAGTTCCTGCAGTTTTCACTGTAAAACCGAGTTGGAGCTATTACCTCCCCATATATATGTATGGAGTGGAGTTTGCACCTGAAAATAAACTTTGTGTTCTCAACAAGCTAGGTGAAGGATGGCTTTCAAACACACTTATCTCTCAGAACTGACCATGAGGAGAGACGTTCGATCATTTAGCTCAAAGGGAACGGGATGCAGGAGAAACTTACTCTATATTCTCACTGTGTTTCCTAGTGCCGGTATGATATTCCTACAGTTTTCACTGTAAAAGCGAGTTGGAGCTGGTACCTCCCCATATATATGTATGGATTGGAGTTTGCTACTGAAAAGAAACTTTGTGTTCCCATCAAGCGATGTGAAGAACCGCATTCACAAACAATTATCTCTCAGAACTGAGCATGAGGAAAGTCGTTTGTTCATCTTGCACAAAGGGAACGGGTTGCAGGGGAAACTTTTACTCTGGTTTCTCAGTTTGTTTCCTAGTTCCAGTTTGAAGTTCCTGCATTTTTCACTGTAAAACCGAGTTGGAGTTAGTACCTCCCCATATATATTTATGGAGTGGAGTTTGCAACTGAAAAGAAACTTTGTGTTCCCAACAAGATAGATGAAGAACAGCTTTCACACACACATATCTCTCAGAACTGAGCATGAGGATATAAGTTCGTTCATTTAACACAAAGGGAACGGGTTGCAGGAGGAACTATTACTCTGTTTTCTCAGTGTGTTTCCTAGTGCCGGGTTGAAGTTCCTGCAGTTTTCACTGTAAAACCGGGTTGGAGCTTGTACCTCCCCATATATATGTATGGAGGGGAGTTGGCAACTTAAAAGAAACTTTGTGTTCCCAAAATGCTAGTTGAAGGACGGGTTTCACACACACTTATCTCTCAGAACAGATCATTTGGAGACTCGTTCGTTCATCTAGCACAAATGGAACGGGTTGCAGGGGAATCTTTTACTCTGGATTCTCAGATTCTTTCCTAGTTCCGGTTTGAATTTCCTGCAGTTTTCACTGCAAAATCGAGTTGGAGCTAGTACCTCCCCATATATATTTATGCAGTGGAGTTTGCAACTGAAAAGAAACTTTGTGTTCCCAACAAGATAGGTGAAGGACGGCTTTCACACTCACGTATCTCTCAGAACTGAGCATGTGGAGAGAAGTTCGTTCATCTAGCTCAAAAGGAACGGGAAGCAGGAGAAACTATTACTCTGGTTTCTCACTGTGTTTCCTAGTGCCGGTTTGAAGTTCCTGCATTTTTCACTGTAAAACCGAGTTGGAGCTAGTGCCTCCCCTTATATATGTATGGAGTGCCGTTTGCAACGTAAAAGTAACATTGTGTTTCCAACAAGATAAGTGAAGGACGGCAATCACACACACTTATCTCTCAGAAATGAGCATGTGGAGAGTCGTTCGTTAATCTAGCACAAACAGAATGGGTTGCTGTTGAAACTTTTACTGGTTTCTCAGTGTGTTTCCTAGTGCCGGTTTAACTTCCTACAGTTATCCCTGTAAAACCGAGTTGGAGCTAGGATCTCCCCATATATATGTATGGAGTGGCGTTTCCAACTGAAATGAAACTATGTGTTCCCAAAAAGCTAGGTGAATTACTCCTTTCACACACACTTATCTCTCAGACCTGAGCATGTGGAGAGTCGTTCGTTCATCTAGCACAAATGGAATGGGTTGCAGGAGAAACTTAAACTCTGTCTTCTCAGTGTGTTTCCTAGTGCCGGTTTGATGTTCCTGCAGTTTTCACTGTAAAACCGAGTTGGAGCTAGTACCTCCCCACATATATGAATGTAACGGTGTTTGAAACTGAAAAGAAACTTAGTGTTCCCAACAAGATAGTTGAAAGACGGCTTTCACACACACTTATCTCTCAGAACTGAGCATGTGGAGAGTCGTTCGTTCACTAGCACAAAGGGAACAGTTTGCAGGAGAAACTTTTACTCTGGTTCTCACTGTGTTTCCTAATGCCAGTTTGAAGTTCCTGCAGTTTTCACTGTAAAACCGAGTTGGAGCTATTACCTCCCCATATATATGTATGGAGTGGAGTTTGCAACTGAAAAAAAACTTTGTGTTCCCAACAAGCTAGGTAAAGGATGGCTTCACACACACTTATCTCTCAGAACTGAGCATGTGGTGAGACGTACTATCATTTAGCTCAACTGGAACGGGAAGCAAGGGAAACTATTACTCTAAATTCTCACTTGTTTCCCAGTGCCGTTTTTAATTTCCTGCAGTTTTCACTGTAAAACCGTGTTGGAGCTAGTACTTCCCCATATATATGTATGCAGTGGAGTATGCAAATGAAAAGAAACTTTGTGTTCCCAACAATCTAGTTGAAGGACGGCTTTAACACAAACTTATCTCTGAGAACTGAGCATGTGGAGAGACGTTCATTCATTTAACACAAAGGGAACACTAAGCATGAGAAACATTTACTCAATTTTCTCACTGTGTTTCCTAGTGCCGGTTTGAAGTTCCTGCAGTTTTCACTGTAAAACCGAGTTGGAGCTAGTACCTCCCCATATATATGTATGGAGTGGAGTTTGCAAGTGAAAAGAAACTTTGTGTTCCCAACAAGCAAGGTGAAGTACTGCGTTCACATACACTTATCTCTCAGAACTTAGCATGAGATGAGTCTTTTGTTCATCTTGCACAAAGTGAACGGGTTTCAGGAGAAACTTTATCTCTGGTTTCTCAGTTTGTTTCCTAGTTCCGGTTTGAAGTTCCTGCAGTTTTCACTGTAAAACCGAGTTGGGGCTAGTACCTCCCCATATATATGTATGGAGTGGAGTTTGCAACTGAAAAGAATCTTTGTGTTCCCAATAAGATATGTGAAGTATGGCTTTCACACACACGTATCTCTCAGAACTGAGCATGTGGAGAGAATTTCGTTCATCTAGCTCAAAGGGAACGGGAAGCAGGAGAATCTATTACACTGGAATCTCACTGTGTTTCTTAGTGCCGGTTTGAAGTTCCTGCAGTTTTCACTGTAAAATCGAGTTGGAGCTAGTACCTCCCCATATATATGTATGGAGTGGAGTTTGCAAGTGAAAAGAAAGTTTGAGTTCCCAACAAGCTATGTGAAGGACTGCTTACATACACACTTTTCTCTCAGAACTTAGCATGAGTAGAGTTGTTCGTTCATTTTGCACAAAGGGAACGGGTTGCAGGAGAAACTTTTTCTCTGTTTTCTAAGTTTGTTTCCTAGTTCTGGTTTGAAGTTCCTGCAGTTTTCACTGTAAAACCGAGTTGGGGCTAGTACCTCCCCATATATATTTATTGAGTGGAGTTTGCAACTGAAAAGAAACTTTGTGTTCCCAACAAGATAGATGAAGGACGGCTTTCAAACACACGTATATCTCAGAACTGAGCATGTGGAGAGAAGTTCGTTCGTTTACCACAAAGGGAACTTTTTGCAAGAGAAACTATTACTGTGTTATCTTAGTGTGTTTCCTAGTGCCGGGTTGAAGTTCCTGCAGTTTTCACTGTAAAACCGAGTTGGAGCAAGTACCTCCACATATATATGTATGGAGTGGAGTTGGCAACTTAAAAGGATCTTTGTTTTCCCAACATGCTAGATGAAGTACGGCTTTCACACACAGTTATCTCTCAGATCTGAGCATTTGGAGACTCGTTGGTTCATCTAGCACAAAGGGAACGGGTTGCAGGGGAATCTTTTACTCTGGTTTCTCAGTTTGTTTCCTAGTTCCGGTTTGAAGTTCCTGCAGTTTTCTCTGTAAAACCGAGTTGGGGCTAGAACCTCCCCATATATATTTATTGAGTGGAGTTTGCAACTGAAAAGAAACTTTGTGTTCCCAACAACATAGATGAAGGACAGCTTTCACACACACTTATCTCTCAGAACTGAGCATGTGGAGAGATGTTCGTTCATTTAGCACAAAGGGAACCGGTTGCAGGATAATCTTTTCTCTGTTTTCTCAGTGTGTTTCCTAGTGCCGTTTTGAAGTTTCTGCAGTATTCACTGTTAAACCGAGTTGAGCTAGTACCTCCCCATATATATGAATGGAGTGGAGTATAAACTGGAAAGCAACTTTGTGTTCCCAATAAGATAGATGAAGGACGTCTTTCACACACACTGATCTCTTAGAACTGAGCATGTGGAAAGAAGTTTGTTCACCTAGCACAAAGGGAACAGGTTGCAGGAGAAAGTTTTACTCTGGTTTCTCAGTGTGTTTCCTCGTGCCGGTTTGAAATTCCTGCAGTTTTCACTGTAAAACAGAGTTGGATCTGGTACCTCCCCGTATATATGTATGGAGTGGGGTTTGCAACGGAAAAGAAACTTTGTGTTCCCAACAAGCTAGGTGAAGGACGGCTTTCACACACACTTAACTTTCAGAACTGGGCATGTGGAGAGACGTTCGTTCATCAAGCACAAAGGGAATGGTTTGCTGGAGAAACTTTTACTCTGGTTTCTCGGTGTGTTTCCTAGTGCCGTTTTGAAGTTCCTACAGTTTTCACTGTAAAACCGAGTTGGAGCTTGTACCTCCCCTTATATATGTATGGATTGGATTTGCTACTGAAAAGAAACATTGTGTTCCCATCAAGCAATGTGAAGAACGGCTTTCACACACACTAATCTCTCAGAACTGAGCATGTGGAGAGTCGTTCGTTCACTAGCACAAATATAACAGTTTGCACGAGAAACTTTTACTCTAGTTCTCACTGTGTTTCCTAGTGCCGGTTTGAAGTTCCTGCAGTTTTCACTGTAAAACCGAGTTGGAGCTACTACCTCGCCATATATATGTATGGAGTGGAGTTGGCAACGTAAAAGAAACTTTGTGTTCCCAACAAGCTAGGTGAAGGACGGCTTTCACACACACTTAACTCTCAGAACTGAGCATGTGGAGAGTCGTTCGTTCATCTAGCACAAATGGATTGGGATGCAGGAGAAACTGTATCTCTGGTTTCTCAGTGTGTTTCCTAGTGCCGGTTTGATGTTCCTGCAGTTTTCACTGTAAAACCGAGTAGGAGCTAGTACCTCCCCATATATATGAATGTAATGGAGTTTGAAACTTAAAAGAAACTTTGTGTTCCCAATAAGATAGGTGAAGGTCGGCTTTCACACACACTGATCTCTTAGAACTGAGCATGTGGAGAGAAGTTGGTTCACCTAGCACAAAGGGAACATGATGTAGTTGAAACTTTTACTCTGGTTTATCACTGTGTTTCCTAGTGCCGGTTTGAAATTCCTACATTTTTCACTGTAAAACCGACTTGGAGCTGGTACCTCCTCATCTATATGTATGGATTGGAGTTTGCAACTGAAAAGAAACTTTGTTTTCCAAACGAGCTTGGTGAAGGACGGCTTTCACACACACTTATCTCTCATAACTGAGCATGTGGAGAGTCTTTTGTTCACTAGTACCAAGGGAACACTTTGCCGGAGAAACTTTTACTCTGCTTCTCACTGTGTTTCCTAGTGCCGGTTTGAAGTTCCTGCAGTTTTCACTGTAAAACCGAGTTGGAGCTATTACCTCCCCATATATATGTATGGAGTGGAGTTTGCACCTGAAAATAAACTTTGTGTTCTCAACAAGATAGGTGAAGGACGGCTTTCAAACACACTTATCTCTCAGAACTGACCATGAGGAGAGACGTTCGATCATTTAGCTCAAAGGGAACGGGAAGCAGGAGAAACTTACTCTATATTCTCACTGTGTTTCCTAGTGCCGGTTTGATATTCCTACAGTTTTCACTGTAAAACCGAGTTGGAGCTGGTACCTCCTCATGTATATGTATGGATTGGAGTTTGCAAATGAAAAGAAACTTTGTGTTCCCAACAAGCTAGTTGAAGGACGGCTTTCACACACACTTATCTCTCATAACTGAGCATGTGGAGAGTCTTTTGTTCACTAGTACCAAGGGAACACTTTGCCGGAGAAACTTTTACTCTGCTTCTCACTGTGTTTCCTATTGCCGGTTTGAAGTTCCTGCAGTTTTCACTGTAAAACCGAGTTGGAGCTATTACCTCCCCATATATATGTATGGAGTGGAGTTTGCACCTGAAAATAAACTTTGTGTTCTCAAAAAGATAGGTGAAGGACGGCTTTCAAACACACTTATCTCTCAGAACTGACCATGAGGAGAGACGTTCGATCATTTAGCTCAAAGGGAACGGGAAGCAGGAGAAACTTACTCTATATTCTCACTGTGTTTCCTAGTGCCGGTTTGATATTCCTACAGTTTTCACTGTAAAACCGAGTTGGAGCTGGTACCTCCTCATGTATATGTATGGATTGGAGTTTGCAAATGAAAAGAAACTTTGTGTTCCCAACAAGCTAGTTGAAGGACGGCTTTCACACACACTTATCTCTCAGAACTGAGCATGAGGAGAGTCGTTCGTTCATTTTGCAAAAAGGGAACGTGTTGCACGTGAAACTTTTACTCTGGTTTCTCAGTGTGTTTCCTAGTTCCGGTATGATATTCCTACAGTTTTCACTGTAAAAGCGAGTTGGGGCTGGTACCTCCCTATATATATGTATGGATTGGTGTTTGCTACTGAAAAGAAACTTTGTGTTCCCATCAAGCGATGTGAAGAACGGCATTCACAAACAATTATCTCTCAGAACTGAGCATGAGGAGAGTCGTTTGTTCATCTTGCACAAAGGGAACGGGTTGCAGGGGAAACTTTTACTCTGGTTTCTCAGTTTGTTTCCTAGTTCCGGTTTGAAGTTCCTGCAGTTTTCACTGTAAAACCGAGTTGGAGTTAGTACCTCCCCATATATATTTATGGAGTGGAGTTTGCAACTGAAAAGAAACTTTGTGTTCCCAACAAGATAGATGAAGAACAGCTTTCACACACACATATCTCTCAGAACTGAGCATGAGGATATAAGTTCGTTCATTTAACACAAAGGGAACGGGTTGCAGGAGGAACTATTACTCTGTTTTCTCAGTGTGTTTCCTAGTGCCGGGTTGAAGTTCCTGCAGTTTTCACTGTAAAACCGGGTTGGAGCTTGTACCTCCCCATATATATGTATGGAGGGGAGTTGGCAACTTAAAAGAAACTTTGTGTTCCCAAAATGCTAGTTGAAGGACGGGTTTCACACACACTTATCTCTCAGAACAGATCATTTGGAGACTCGTTCGTTCATCTAGCACTAATGGAACGGGTTGCAGGGGAATCTTTTACTCTGGATTCTCAGTTTCTTTCCTAGTTCCGGTTTGAATTTCCTGCAGTTTTCACTGCAAAATCGAGTTGGAGCTAGTACCTCCCCATATATATTTATGCAGTGGAGTTTGCAACTGAAAAGAAACTTTGTGTTCCCAACAAGATAGGTGAAGGACGGCTTTCACACTCACGTATCTCTCAGAACTGAGCATGTGGAGAGAAGTTCGTACGTGTAGCACAAAGGGAACGTTTTGCAAGAGAAACTATTACTGTGTTATCTTAGTGTGTTTCCTAGTGCCGGGTTGAAGTTCCTGCAGTTTTCACTGTAAAACCGAGTTGGAGCAAGTACCTCCACATATATATGTATGGAGTGGAGTTGGCAAATTAAAAGGATCTTTGTTTTCCCAACATGCTAGATGAAGTACGGCTTTCACACACAGTTATCTCTCAGATCTGAACATTTGGAGACTCGTTGGTTCATCTAGCACAAAGGGAACGGGTTGCAGGGGAATCTTTTACTCTGGTTTCTCAGTTTGTTTCCTAGTTCCTGTTTGAAGTTCCTGCAGTTTTCACTGTAAAACCGAGTTGGGGCTAGAACCTCCCCATATATATTTATTGAGTGGAGTTTGCAACTGAAAAGAAACTTTGTGTTCCCAACAACATAGATGAAGGACAGCTTTCACACACACTTATCTCTCAGAACTGAGCATGTGGAGAGATGTTCGTTCATTTAGCACAAAGGGAACCGGTTGCAGGATAATCTTTTCTCTGTTTTCTCAGTGTGTTTCCTAGTGCCGTTTTGAAGTTTCTGCAGTATTCACTGTTAAACCGAGTTGAGCTAGTACCTCCGCATATATATGAATGGAGTGGAGTATAAACTGGAAAGCAACTTTGTGTTCCCAATAAGGTAGATGAAGGACGGCTTTCACGCACACTGATCTCTTAGAACTGAGCATGTGGAGAGAAGTTTGTTCACCTAGCACAAAGGGAACAGGATGTAGGAGAAACTTTTACTCTGGTTTATCACTGTGTTTCCTAGTGCCGGTTTGAAGTTCCTGCAGTTTTCACTGTAAAAACTTGTTGGATCTGTTACCTCCCCTAATATATGTATGGATTGGAGTTTGCAAAGGAAAAGAAACTTTGTATTCCCAACATGTTATGTGAAAGACGGCTTTCACACACACTTAACTCTCAGAACTAGGCATGTGGAGAGACGTTCGTTCATCAAGCACAAAGGGAATGGGTTGCTGGAGAAACTTTTACTCTGGTTTCACGGTGTGTTTCCTAGTGCCGTTTTGAAGTTCCTACTTTTTTCACTGTAAAACCGAGTTGGAGCTTTTACCTCCCCATATGTATGTATGGAGTGGAGTTTGCAACTGAAAGAAACTTTGTGTTCCCAACAAGCAAGGTGAAGAACGGCTTTCACACAGAATTATCTCTCAGAACTGAGCAGGTGGAAAGACGTTCGTTCATGTAGCACAAAGGGAACGGGTTGTAGGGGAAACATTTACTCTGGTTTCTCAGTGTGTTTTTTCTAGTGCCGGTTTGAAATTCCTACATTTTTCACTGTAAAACCGACTTGGAGCTGGTACCTCCTCATGTATATGTATGGATTGGAGTTTGCAACTGAAAAGAAACTTTGTGTTCCAAACGAGCTTGGTGAAAGACGGCTTTCACACACACTTATCTCTCATAACTGAGCATGTGGAGAGTCTTTTGTTCACTAGTACCAAGGGAACACTTTGCCGGAGAAACTTTTACTCTGCTTCTCACTGTGTTTCCTATTGCCGGTTTGAAGTTCCTGCAGTTTTCACTGTAAAACCGAGTTGGAGCTATTACCCCCCCATATATATGTATGGAGTGGAGTTTGCACCTGAAAATAAACTTTGTGTTCTCAACAAGCTAGGTGAAGGGCGGCTTTCAAACACACTTATCTCTCAGAACTGAACATGAGGAGAGACGTTCGATCATTTAGCTCAAAGGGAACGGGAAGCAGGAGAAACTTACTCTATATTCTCACTGTGTTTCCTAGTGCCGGTTTGATATTCCTACAGTTTTCACTGTAAAACCGAGTTGGAGCTGGTACCTCCTCATGTATATGTATGGATTGGAGTTTGCAAATGAAAAGAAACTTTGTGTTCCCAACAAGCTAGTTGAAGGACGGCTTTCACACACACTTATCTCTCAGAACTGAGCATGAGGAGAGTCGTTCGTTCATTTTGCAAAAAGGGAACGTGTTGCAGGTGAAACTGTTACTCTGGTTTCTCAGTGTGTTTCCTAGTTCCGGTTTGAAGTTCCTGCAGTTTTCACTGTAAAACCGAGTTGGAGCTAGTACCTCCCCACATATATGAATGTTGTCGAATTTGAAACTGAAAAGAAACATTGTGTTTCCAACAAGATAGGTGAAGTACGGCTTTCACACACAATTATCTTTCAGAACTGAGTATGAGGAGATTCGTTCGATCATCTTGCAAAAGGGGATCGGGTTGCAGGAGATACTTTTACTCTTCTTTCACAGTTTGTTTCCTAGTTCCGTTTTGAAGTTCCTGCAGTTTTAACTGTAAAACCGAGTTGGAGCTTTTACCTCCCCATATGTATGTATGGATTGGAGTTTGGTAATGAAAACAAACTTTGTGTTCCCATCAAGCAATATGAAGAACGGTTTTCACACACACTTATCTCTCAGAACAGAGCATGTGGAAAGACGTTCGTTCATGTAGCACAAAGGGAACGGGTTGTAGGAGAAACTTTAACTCTGGTATCTCAGTGTGTTTCCTAGTGCCGGTTTGATGTTCCTGCAGTTTTCACTGTAAAACCGAGTTGGAGCTAGTACCTCCCCACATATATGAATGTAATGGAGTTTGAAACTGAAAAGAACCTTTGTGTTCCCAATAAGATAGGTGAAGGACTGCTTTCACACACACTGTTCTCTTAAAACTGAGCATGTGGAGAGAAGTTGGTTCACCTAGCACAAAGGGAACAGGATGCAGGAGAAACTTTTACTCTGGTTTATCACTGTTTTTCCTTGTGCCGGTTTGAAGTTCCTGCAGTTTTCACTGTAAAACCGAGTTGGATCTGGTACCTTCCCTTACATATGTATGGAGTGGAGTTTGCAACGGAAAAGAAACTTTGTATTCCCAACAAGCTAGTTGAAGGACGGCTTTCACAAACAATATATCTCAGAACTGAGCATGTGGTGAGACGTTCGTTCATCAAGCACAAAAGAATGGGTTGCTGGATAAACTTGTACTCTGGTTTCTCAGTGTGTTTCCTAGTGCCGGTTTGAAGTTCCTGCAGTTTTCACTGTAAAACCGGGTTGGATCTGGTACCTCCCCTTATATATGTATGGAGTGGAGTTTGCAACGGAAAAGAAACTTTGTGTTCCCAACAAGCTAGGTGAAGTACAGCTTTCACACACACTTTACTCTCAGAACTGGGTATGTGGAGAGACGTTCGTTCAACAAGCACAAAGGGAATGGGTTGCTGGAGAAACTTTTACTCTGGTTTCTTGGTGTGTTTCCTAGTGCCGTTTTGAAGTTCCTACAGTTTTCACTGTAAAACCGAGTTGGAGCTTTTGCCTCCCCATATATATCTACGGATTGGAGTTTGGTACTGAAAACAAACTTTGTGTTCCCATTAAGCATTGTGAAGAACGGCTTTCACACACAATTATTTCTCAGAACTGAGCATCTGGAAAGAAGTTCGTTCATGTAGCTCAAAGGGAACGGGTTGTAGGAGAAACATTTACTCTGGCTTCTCAGTGTGTTTCCTAGAGCCGGTTTGAAGTTCCTGCAGTTTTCACTGTAAAACCGAGTTGGAGCTATTACCTCCCCATATATATGTTTGGAGTGGTGTTTGCAACTGAAAATAAACTTTGTTTTCCCAAAAAGCTAGGTGAAGGACGGCTTTCAAACTCACTTATCTCTCAGAACTGACCATGTGGAGAAACGTTCGATCATATAGCTCAAAGGGAACGGGAAGCAGGAGAAACTTACTCTATATTCTCACTGTGTTTCCTAGTGCCGGTTTGATATTCCTACAGTTTTCACTGTAAAACCGGGTTGGAGCTGTTACCTCCTCATGTATATTTATGGATTGGAGGTTGCAACTGAAAAGAAACTTTGTGTTCCCAACAAGCTAATTGAAGGACGGCTTTCACACACACTTATCTCTCAGAACTTAGCATGAGGAGAGTCGTTTGTTCATCTTGCACAAAGGGAATGGGTTGCAGGTGAAACTTTTATTCTGTTTTCTCAGTGTGTTTCCTAGGGCCGGTTTGAATTTCCTGCAGTTTTCACTGTAAAACCGAGTAGGAGCTAGTACCTCCCCGCATATATGAATATTGTGGAATTTGAAACTGAAAAGAAACATTGTGTTTCCAACAAGCTAGGTGAAGGACGTTTTCATACACAATTATCTATCAGAACCGAGCATGTGGAAAGACGTTCGTTCATCTACCACAAAGGGAAAGGGTTGCAGGAGAAACTTTTACTCTGGTTTCTCAGTGAGTTTCCTAGTGCCGTTTTGAAGTTCCTACATTTTTCACTGTAAAACAGAGTTGGAGCTGCTACCTCCTCATATAAATGTCTGGAGTGGAGTTTGCAACTGAAAAGTAACTTTGTGTTCCCAACAATCTAGGTGAAGGACGGCTTCACTCACACTTAACTCTCAGAACTGAACATGTGGAAAGACGTTCTTTCATCAAGCACAAAGTGAATGGGTTGCTGGAGAAAATTTTACTCTGGTTTCTTGGTGTGTTTCCTAGTGAGTTTTGAAGTTTCTACAGTTTTCACTGTAAAACCGAGTTGGAGCTTGTACCACCCCATATATATGTATGGATTGGAGTTTGCTACTGAAAAGAAAATTCGTGTTCCCATCAAGCAATTTGAAGAACGGCATTCACACACACTTATCTCTCAGAAATTAGCATGTGGAAAGACGTTCATTCATGTAGCACAATGGGAACATGTTGTAGGGAAACTTTACACTGGTTTCTCAGTGTGTTTCCTAGTGCCGGTTTGAAGTTCCTAAATTTTTCACTGTAAAACCGAGTTGGAGCTGGTACCTCCTTATGTATATGTATGGATTGGAGTTTGCAAATGAAAAGAACCTTTTTGTTCCCAACAAGATAAGTGAAGGACGGCTTTCACACACATTTATCTCTCAGAACTGAGCATGTGGAGATTCGTTTGTTCATGTAGCACAAATGGAATGAGTTGCAGGAGAAACTTTAACTCTGGTTTCTCAGTGTGTTTCCTAGTGCCGGTTTCAAGTTCCTGAAGTTTACACTGTAAAACCTAGTTGGAGCTAGTACCTCTCCACATATATGAATATAATGGAGTTTGAATCTGAAAAGAACCTTTGTGTTCCCAATAAGATAATTGAAGGACGGCTTTCACACACACTGATCTCTTAGAACTGAGCATGTGGAGAGAAGTTGGTTCACCTAGCACAAAAGGAACAGGATGCAGGAAAAACTTTTACTCTGGATTATCACTGTGTTTCCTAGTGCCGGTTTGAAGTTCCTGCAGTTTACACTGTAAAACCGAGTTGGAGCTAGTACCTCCCCGCATATATGAATGTTGTGGAATTTGAAACTGAAAATAAACTTTGTGTTCCCAACAAGCTAGGTTAAGGACGGCATTCAAACACACTTATCCCTCAGAACTGACCATGTGGAGAGACGTTCGATCATTTAGCTCAAAGGGAACGGGAAGCAGGAGAAACTTACTCTATATTCTCACTGTTTTTCCTAGTGCCGGTTTGATATTCCTTCAGTTTTCTGTGTAAAACCGAGTTGGAGCTGGTACCTCCTCATGTATATGTATGGATTGGAGTTTGCAAATGAAAAGAAACTTTGTGTTCCCAACAAGCTAGGTGAAGGACGGCTTTCACACACACGTATCTCTCCGAAATGAGCATGTGGAGGGAATTTCGTTCATCTTGCTCAAAGGGAACGGGAAGCAGGAGAAACTTTTACTCTGGTTTCTCACTGTGTTTCCAAGTGCCGGTCTGAAGTTCCTGCAGTTTTCACTGTAAAACCGAGTTTGAGCTTGTACCTCCCCTTATATATGCATGGAGTGGAGTTTGCAACGGAAAAGAAACTTTTTGTTCATAACAAGGTTGGTGAAGGACGGCTTTCACACGCATTATCTCTCAGAACTGAGCATGTGGAGAGTCGTTCATTCATCTAGCACAAAGGGAACGGGTTGCATTTGAAACTTTTACTCTGGATTCTCAGTGTGTTTCCTAGAGCCGGTTAGAATTTCCTGCAGTTTTCACTGTAAAACCGAGTTTGAGCTAGTACCTCCCCACTTATATGAATGTTGTTGAATTTGAAACTGAAAAGAAACATTGTGTTTCCAACAAGCTAGGTGAAGGACGGCTTTCACACACACTTAACTCTCAGAACTGAGCATGTGGAGAGTCTTTTGTTCACCTAGCATGAAGGGAACAGTTTGCATGAGAAACTTTTACTCTGGTTTATCACTGTGTTTCCTAGTGCCGGTTTGAAGTTCCTGCAGTTTTCACTGTAAAACCGAGTTGGATCTGGTACGTCGCCTTATATATGTATGGAGTGGAGTTTTCAACGGAAAAGAAACTTTGTTTTCCCAACAAGGAAGGTGAAGTTCGGCTTTCACACACACTTACCTCTCAGAAATGAGCATGTTTAAAGACGTTCGTTCATATAGCCCAAAGGGAACGGGTTGCAGGAGAAACTTTTACTCTGGTTTCTCAGTGTGTTTCCTAGTGCCGTTTTGAAGTTCCAGCATTTTTCACTGTAAAACCGAGTTGGAGCTGGTACCTCCTCATATATATGTATGGAGTGGAGTTTGCAACTGAAAAGAAACTTTGTGTTCACAACAAGCTAGGTGAAGGACGGCTTTCACACACACTTACCTCTCAGAAATCAGCATGTGGAGAGACTTTCGTTCATCAAGCACAAAGGAATGGGTTGCTGGAGATACGTTTACTCTGGTATCTCGGTGAGTTTCCTAGTGCCGTTTTGAAGTTCCTACATTTTTCACTGTAAAACCGAATTGGAGCTTGTACCTCCCCATATATAAGTATGGAGTGGAGTTTGCAACTGAAAAGAAACTTTGTGTTCCCCTCAAGCAAGGTGAAGAACGGCTTTCACACACAATTATCTCTCAGAACTGAGCATGTGGATAGACTTTCGTTCATCAAGAACAAAGGGAACGGGTTGCAGGAGAAACTTTTACTCTGGTTTCTCAGTGTGTTTCCTAGTGTCGATTTGATGTTCCTACAGTTTTCACTGTAAAACCGATTTGGAGCTGGTACCTTCCCTTATATATGTATGGAGTGGAGTGTGCAACTTAAAGAAACTTTGTGTTCCCAACAAGCTAGGTGAAGAACGGCTTTCACACACACTTATCTCTCAGAACTGAGCATGTGCAGAGAAGTTTGTTCACCTAGCACAGAGAGAACAGGTTGCAGGAGAAATTTTACTCTGGTTTCTCATTATGTTTCCTAGTGCCGGTTTGAAGTTCCTGCAGTTTTCACTGTAAAACTGACTTGGAGCTGGTACCTCCTCATGTATATGTATGGATTGGAGTTTGCAACTGAAAAGAAACTTTGTGTTCCCAACAAGCTAGGTGAAGGACAGCTTTCACACACACTTATCTCTCAGAACTGTGCATGTGGAGAGTCGTTCTTTCACTAGCACCAAGGGAACACTTTGCAGGAGAAACTTTTAATCTGGTTCTCACTGTGTTTCCTAGTGCCGGTTTGAAGTTCCTGCAGTTTTCACTGTAAAACCGAGTTGGAGCTAGTATCTTCCCATATATATGTATGGAGTGTAGTTTGCATCTTAAAAGAAACTTTGTGTTCCAAACATGCTAGGTGAAAGACGGCTATCACACACACATATCTCTCAGAACTGAGCATTTGGAGACTCGTTCGTTCATCTAGCACAAAGGGAACTGTTTGCAGGTGAAACTTTTACTCTGGTTTCTCACTTTCTTTCCTACTTCCAGGTTGAAGTTCCTGCAGTTTTCACTGTAAAACCGAGTTGGAGCTAGTACCTCGCCATATATATTTATGGAGTGTTGTTTGCAACTGAAAAGAAACTTTGTGTTCCCAACAAGATAGATGAAGGACGGCTTTCACACACACGTATCTCTCAGAACTGAGCATATGGAGGGAATTTCGTTCATCTAGCTCAAAGGGAACGGGAAGCAGGAGAAACATTTACTCTGGTTTCTCACTGTGTTTCCTAGTGCCGGTTTTAAGTTCCTGCAGTTTTCACTGTAAAACCGAGTTGGAGCTTTTACCTCCCCATATATATGTATGGAGTGGAGTTGGCAACTGAAAAGAACCTTTGTGTTCCCAATAAGATAGTTGAAGGACGGCTTTCACACACACTGATCTCTTAGAACTGAGCATGTGGAGAGAAGTTGGTTCACCTAGCACAAAGGGAACAGGATGCAGGAGAAACTTTTACTCTGGTTAATCACTGTGTTTCCTAGTGCCAGTTTGAAGTTCCTGCAGTTTTCACTGTAAAACCGAGTTGGATCTGGTACCTCCCCTTATATATGTATGGAGTGGAGTTGGCAACGGAAAAGAAACTTTGTGTTCCCAACAAGCTAGGTGAAGGACGGCTTTCACACACACTTATCTCTCAGAACTGAGCATGTGGAGAGTCGATTGTTCATCTAGCCCAAAGGGAACGGGTTGCAGGGGAAACATTTACTCTGGTTTCTCAGTGTGTTTCCTCTTGCCGTTTTGATGTTCCTGCTGTTTTCACTGTAAAACTGAGTTGGATCTAGTTCTTCCTCATATATATATGGAGTGGAGTATGCAACTGAAAACAAACTTTGTGTTCCCAACAAGCTAGGTGAAGGACGGCTTAACACAAACTTATCTCTGAGGACTGAGCATGTGGAGAGACGTTTGTTCATTTAGCTCAAAAGGATCGGGAAGCAGGAGAAACCTTTACTCTATTTTCTCACTGTGTTTCCTAGTGCCGGTTTGAAGTTCTTGCAGTTTTCACTGTAAAACAGTGTTGGAGCTAGTAACTCCCCGCATATATGAATGTTGTGGAATTTGAAACTGAAAAGAAACATTGTTTTACCAACTAGCTAGGTGAAGGACGGCTTTCAAACACAGTTATCTCTCAGAACTGAGCATGTGGAAAGACGTTCGTTCATCTACCACAAAGGGAAAGTGTTGCAGGAGGAACTTTTACTCTGGTTTCTCAGTGTGTTTATTAGTGCCGTTTTGAAGTTCCTACAGTTTTCACTGTAAAACAGAGTTGGAGCTTTTCCTCCCCATATATATGTATGGATTGGTGTTTGGTACTGAAAACAAACTTTGTGTTCCCATCAAGCAATGTGAAGAACGGCTTTCACACACACTTATCTCTCAGAACTGAGCATGTGGAAATACGTTCGTTCATGTAGCACTAAGGGAACGGGTTGTAGGAGAAACTTTTACTCTGGTTTCTTAGTGTGTTTCCTAGTGTCGGTTTGAAGTTTCTACATTTTTCACTGTAAACTGAATTGGAGCTGGTACCTCCTCATGTATATGTATGGATTGGAGATTGCAACTGAAAAGAAACTTTGTGTTCTCAACAAGCTAGGTGAAGGACGGCTTTCACACACACTTATCTCTCATAACTGAGCATGTGGAGAGTCTTTTGTTCACTAGTACCAAGGGAACACTTTGCCGGAGAAACTTTTACTCTGCTTCTCACTGTGTTTCCTAGTGCCGGTTTGAAGTTCCTGCAGTTTTCACTGTAAAACCGAGTTGGAGCTATTACCTCCCCATATATATGTTTGGAGTGGAGTTTGCACCTGAAAATAAACTTTGTGTTCTCAACAAGCTAGGTGAAGGACGGCTTTCAAACACACTTATCTCTCAGAACTGACCATGAGGAGAGACGTTCGATCATTTAGCTCAAAGGGAACGGGATGCAGGAGAAACTTACTCTATATTCTCACTGTGTTTCCTAGTGCCGGTATGATATTCCTACAGTTTTCACTGTAAAAGCGAGTTGGAGCTGGTACCTCCCCATATATATGTATGGATTGGAGTTTGCTACTGAAAAGAAATTTTGTGTTCCCATCAAGCGATGTGAAGAACCGCATTCACAAACAATTATATCTCAGAACTGAGCATGAGGAGAGTCGTTTGTTCATCTTGCACAAAGGGAACGGGTTGCAGGGGAAACTTTTACTCTGGTTTCTCAGTTTGTTTCCTAGTTCCGGTTTGAAGTTCCTGCAGTTTTCACTGTAAAACCGAGTTGGAGTTAGTACCTCCCCATATATATTTATGGAGTGGAGTTTGCAACTGAAAAGAAACTTTGTGTTCCCAACAAGATAGATGAAGAACAGCTTTCACACACACATATCTCTCAGAACTGAGCATGAGGATATAAGTTCGTTCATTTAACACAAAGGGAACGGGTTGCAGGAGGAACTATTACTCTGTTTTCTCAGTGTGTTTCCTAGTGCCGGGTTGAAGTTCCTGCAGTTTTCACTGTAAAACCGGGTTGGAGCTTGTACCTCCCCATATATATGTATGGAGGGGAGTTGGCAACTTAAAAGAAACTTTGTGTTCCCAAAATGCTAGTTGAAGGACGGGTTTCACACACACTTATCTCTCAGAACAGATCATTTGGAGACTCGTTCGTTCATCTAGCACAAATGGAACGGGTTGCAGGGGAATCTTTTACTCTGGATTCTCAGATTCTTTCCTAGTTCCGGTTTGAATTTCCTGCAGTTTTCACTGCAAAATCGAGTTGGAGCTAGTACCTCCCCATATATATTTATGCAGTGGAGTTTGCAACTGAAAAGAAACTTTGTGTTCCCAACAAGATAGGTGAAGGACGGCTTTCACACTCACGTATCTCTCAGAACTGAGCATGTGGAGAGAAGTTCGTTCATCTAGCTCAAAAGGAACGGGAAGCAGGAGAAACTATTACTCTGGTTTCTCACTGTGTTTCCTAGTGCCGGTTTGAAGTTCCTGCATTTTTCACTGTAAAACCGAGTTGGAGCTAGTGCCTCCCCTTATATATGTATGGAGTGCCGTTTGCAACGTAAAAGTAACATTGTGTTCCCAACAAGATAAGTGAAGGACGGCAATCACACACACTTATCTCTCAGAAATGAGCATGTGGAGAGTCGTTCGTTAATCTAGCACAAACAGAATGGGTTGCTGTTGAAACTTTTACTGGTTTCTCAGTGTGTTTCCTAGTGCCGGTTTGAACTTCCTACAGTTATCCCTGTAAAACCGAGTTGGAGCTAGGATCTCCCCATATATATGTATGGAGTGGCGTTTCCAACTGAAATGAAACTATGTGTTCCCAAAAAGCTTGGTGAATTACTCCTTTCACACACACTTATCTCTCAGACCTGAGCATGTGGAGAGTCGTTCGTTCATCTAGCACAAATGGAATGGGTTGCAGGAGAAACTTAAACTCTGTCTTCTCAGTGTGTTTCCTAGTGCCGGTTTGATGTTCCTGCAGTTTTCACTGTAAAACCGAGTTGGAGCTAGTACCTCCCCACATATATGAATGTAACGGTGTTTGAAACTGAAAAGAAACTTAGTGTTCCCAACAAGATAGGTGAAAGACGGCTTTCACACACACTTATCTCTCAGAACTGAGCATGTGGAGAGTCGTTCGTTCACTAGCACAAAGGGAACAGTTTGCAGGAGAAACTTTTACTCTGGTTCTCACTGTGTTTCCTAATGCCAGTTTGAAGTTCCTGCAGTTTTCACTGTAAAACCGAGTTGGAGCTATTACCTCCCCATATATATGTATGGAGTGGAGTTTGCAACTGAAAAAAAACTTTGTGTTCCCAACAAGCTAGGTAAAGGATGGCTTCACACACACTTATCTCTCAGAACTGAGCATGTGGTGAGACGTACTATCATTTAGCTCAACTGGAACGGGAAGCAAGGGAAACTATTACTCTAAATTCTCACTTGTTTCCCAGTGCTGTTTTTAATTTCCTGCAGTTTTCACTGTAAAACCGTGTTGGAGCTAGTACTTCCCCATATATATGTATGCAGTGGAGTATGCAAATGAAAAGAAACTTTGTGTTCCCAACAATCTAGTTGAAGGACGGCTTTAACACAAACTTATCTCTGAGAACTGAGCATGTGGAGAGACGTTCATTCATTTAACACAAAGGGAACACTAAGCATGAGAAACATTTACTCAATTTTCTCACTGTGTTTTCTAGTGCCGGTTTGAAGTTCCTGCAGTTTTCACTGTAAAACCGAGTTGGAGCTAGTACCTCCCCATATATATGTATGGAGTGGAGTTTGCAAGTGAAAAGAAACTTTGTGTTCCCAACAAGCAAGGTGAAGTACTGCGTTCACATACACTTATCTCTCAGAACTTAGCATGAGATGAGTCTTTTGTTCATCTTGCACAAAGTGAACAGGTTTCAGGAGAAACTTTATCTCTGGTTTCTCAGTTTGTTTCCTAGTTCCGGTTTGAAGTTCCTGCAGTTTTCACTGTAAAACCGAGTTGGGGCTAGTACCTCCCCATATATATGTATGGAGTGGAGTTTGCAACTGAAAAGAATCTTTGTGTTCCCAATAAGATATGTGAAGTATGGCTTTCACACACACGTATCTCTCAGAACTGAGCATGTGGAGAGAATTTCGTTCATCTAGCTCAAAGGGAACGGGAAGCAGGAGAATCTATTACACTGGAATCTCACTGTGTTTCTTAGTGCCGGTTTGAAGTTCCTGCAGTTTTCACTGTAAAATCGAGTTGGAGCTAGTACCTCCCCATATATATGTATGGAGTGGAGTTTGCAAGTGAAAAGAAAGTTTGAGTTCCCAACAAGCTATGTGAAGGACTGCTTACATACACACTTTTCTCTCAGAACTTAGCATGAGTAGAGTTGTTCGTTCATTTTGCACAAAGGGAACGGGTTGCAGGAGAAACTTTTTCTCTGTTTTCTAAGTTTGTTTCCTAGTTCTGGTTTGAAGTTCCTGCAGTTTTCACTGTAAAACCGAGTTGGGGCTAGTACCTCCCCATATATATTTATTGAGTGGAGTTTGCAACTGAAAAGAAACTTTGTGTTCCCAACAAGATAGATGAAGGACGGCTTTCAAACACACGTATATCTCAGAACTGAGCATGTGGAGAGAAGTTCGTTCGTTTAGCACAAAGGGAACTTTTTGCAAGAGAAACTATTACTGTGTTATCTTAGTGTGTTTCCTAGTGCCGGGTTGAAGTTCCTGCAGTTTTCACTGTAAAACCGAGTTGGAGCAAGTACCTCCACCTATATATGTATGGAGTGGAGAATATACTGGAAAGCAACTTTGTGTTCCCAATAAGATAGATGAAGGACGGCTTTCACACACACTGATCTCTTAGAACTGAGCATGTGGAAAGAAGTTTGTTCACCTAGCACAAAGGGAACAGGTTGCAGGAGAAACTTTTACTCTGGTTCTCACTGTGTTTCCAAGTGCCGGTTTGAAGTTCCTGCAGTTTTCACTGTAAAACCGAGTTGGAGCTACTACCTCGCCATATATATGTATGGAGTGGAGTTGGCAACGTAAAAGAAACTTTGTGTTCCCAACAAGCTAGGTGAAGGACGGCTTTCACACACACATAACTCTCAGAACTGAGCATGTGGAGAGTCGTTCGTTCATCTAGCACAAATGGATTGGGATGCAGGAGAAACTGTATCTCTGGTTTCTCAGTGTGTTTCCTAGTGCCGGTTTGATGTTCCTGCAGTTTTCACTGTAAAACCGAGTAGGAGCTAGTACCTCCCCACATATATGAATGTAATGGAGTTTGAAACTTAAAAGAAACTTTGTGTTCCCAATAAGATAGGTGAAGGTCGGCTTTCACACACACTGATCTCTTAGAACTGAGCATGTGGAGAGAAGTTGGTTCACCTAGCACAAAGGGAACATGATGTAGGAGAAACTTTTACTCTGGTTTATCACTGTGTTTCCTAGTGCCGGTTTGAAATTCCTACATTTTTCACTGTAAAACCGACTTGGAGCTGGTACCTCCTCATCTATATGTATGGATTGGAGTTTGCAACTGAAAAGAAACTTTGTGTTCCAAACGAGCTTGGTGAAGGACGGCTTTCACACACACTTATCTCTCATAACTGAGCATGTGGAGAGTCTTTTGTTCACTAGTACCAAGGGAACACTTTGCCGGAGAAACTTTTACTCTGCTTCTCACTGTGTTTCCTATTGCCGGTTTGAAGTTCCTGCAGTTTTCACTGTAAAACCGAGTTGGAGCTATTACCTCCCCATATATATGTATGGAGTGGAGTTTGCACCTGAAAATAAACTTTGTGTTCTCAAAAAGATAGGTGAAGGACGGCTTTCAAACACACTTATCTCTCAGAACTGACCATGAGGAGAGACGTTCGATCATTTAGCTCAAAGGGAACGGGAAGCAGGAGAAACTTACTCTATATTCTCACTGTGTTTCCTAGTGCCGGTTTGATATTCCTACAGTTTTCACTGTAAAACCGAGTTGGAGCTGGTACCTCCTCATGTATATGTATGGATTGGAGTTTGCAAATGAAAAGAAACTTTGTGTTCCCAACAAGCTAGTTGAAGGACGGCTTTCACACACACTTATCTCTCAGAACTGAGCATGAGGAGAGTCGTTCGTTCATTTTGCAAAAAGGGAACGTGTTGCACGTGAAACTTTTACTCTGGTTTCTCAGTGTGTTTCCTAGTTCCGGTATGATATTCCTACAGTTTTCACTGTAAAAGCGAGTTGGGGCTGGTACCTCCCTATATATATGTATGGATTGGTGTTTGCTACTGAAAAGAAACTTTGTGTTCCCATCAAGCGATGTGAAGAACGGCATTCACAAACAATTATCTCTCAGAACTGAGCATGAGGAGAGTCGTTTGTTCATCTTGCACAAAGGGAACGGGTTGCAGGGGAAACTTTTACTCTGGTTTCTCAGTTTGTTTCCTAGTTCCGGTTGGAAGTTCCTGCAGTTTTCACTGTAAAACCGAGTTGGAGTTAGTACCTCCCCATATATATTTATGGAGTGGAGTTTGCAACTGAAAAGAAACTTTGTGTTCCCAACAAGATAGATGAAGAACAGCTTTCACACACACATATCTCTCAGAACGGAGCATGAGGATATAAGTTCGTTCATTTAACACAAAGGGAACGGGTTGCAGGAGGAACTATTACTCTGTTTTCTCAGTGTGTTTCCTAGTGCCGGGTTGAAGTTCCTGCAGTTTTCACTGTAAAACCGGGTTGGAGCTTGTACCTCCCCATATATATGTATGGAGGGGAGTTGGCAACTTAAAAGAAACTTTGTGTTCCCAAAATGCTAGTTGAAGGACGGCTTTCACACACACTTATCTCTCAGAACTGAGCATTTGGAGACTCGTTCGTTCATCTAGCACAAATGGAACGGGTTGCAGGGGAATCTTTTACTCTGGATTCTCAGTTTCTTTCCTAGTTCCGGTTTGAATTTCCTGCATTTTTCACTGTAAAACCGAGTTGGAGTTAGTACCTCCCCATATATATTTATGGAGTGGAGTTTGCAACTGAAAAGAAACTTTGTGTTCCCAACAAGATAGTTGAAGAACAGCTTTCACACACACATATCTCTCAGAACTGAGCATGAGGATATAAGTTCGTTCATTTAACACAAAGGGAACGGGTTGCAGGAGGAACTATTACTCTGTTTTCTCAGTGTGTTTCCTAGTGCCGGGTTGAAGTTCCTGCAGTTTTCACTGTAAAACCGGGTTGGAGCTTGTACCTCCCCATATATATGTATGGAGGGGAGTTGGCAACTTAAAAGAAACTTTGTGTTCCCAAAATGCTAGTTGAAGGACGGGTTTCACACACACTTATCTCTCAGAACAGATCATTTGGAGACTCGTTCGTTCATCTAGCACAAATGGAACGGGTTGCAGGGGAATCTTTTACTCTGGATTCTCAGATTCTTTCCTAGTTCCGGTTTGAATTTCCTGCAGTTTTCACTGCAAAATCGAGTTGGAGCTAGTACCTCCCCATATATATTTATGCAGTGGAGTTTGCAACTGAAAAGAAACTTTGTGTTCCCAACAAGATAGGTGAAGGACGGCTTTCACACTCACGTATCTCTCAGAACTGAGCATGTGGAGAGAAGTTCGTTCATCTAGCTCAAAAGGAACGGGAAGCAGGAGAAACTATTACTCTGGTTTCTCACTGTGTTTCCTAGTGCCGGTTTGAAGTTCCTGCATTTTTCACTGTAAAACCGAGTTGGAGCTTGTGCCTCCCCTTATATATGTATGGAGTGCCGTTTTCAACGTAAAAGTAACATTGTGTTTCCAACAAGATAAGTGAAGGACGGCAATCACACACACTTATCTCTCAGAAATGAGCATGTGGAGAGTCGTTCGTTAATCTAGCACAAACAGAATGGGTTGCTGTTGAAACTTTTACTGGTTTCTCAGTGTGTTTCCTAGTGCCGGTTTGAACTTCCTACAGTTATCCCTGTAAAACCGAGTTGGAGCTAGGATCTCCCCATATATATGTATGGAGTGGCGTTTCCAACTGAAATGAAACTATGTGTTCCCAAAAAGCTAGGTGAATTACTCCTTTCACACACACTTATCTCTCAGACCTGAGCATGTGGAGAGTCGTTCGTTCATCTAGCACAAATGGAATGGGTTGCAGGAGAAACTTAAACTCTGTCTTCTCAGTGTGTTTCCTAGTGCCGGTTTGATGTTCCTGCAGTTTTCACTGTAAAACCGAGTTGGAGCTAGTACCTCCCCACATATATGAATGTAACGGTGTTTGAAACTGAAAAGAAACTTAGTGTTCCCAACAAGATAGGTGAAAGACGGCTTTCACACACACTTATCTCTCAGAACTGAGCATGTGGAGAGTCGTTCGTTCACTAGCACAAAGGGAACAGTTTGCAGGAGAAACTTTTACTCTGGTTCTCACTGTGTTTCCTAGTGCCAGTTTGAAGTTCCTGCAGTTTTCACTGTAAAACCGAGTTGGAGCTATTACCTCCCCATATATATGTATGGAGTGGAGTTTGCAACTGAAAAAAAACTTTGTGTTCCCAACAAGCTAGGTAAAGGATGGCTTCACACACACTTATCTCTCAGAACTGAGCATGTGGTGAGACGTACTATCATTTAGCTCAACTGGAACGGGAAGCAAGGGAAACTATTACTCTAAATTCTCACTTGTTTCCCAGTGCCGTTTTTAATTTCCTGCAGTTTTCACTGTAAAACCGTGTTGGAGCTAGTACTTCCCCATATATATGTATGCAGTGGAGTATGCAAATGAAAAGAAACTTTGTGTTCCCAACAATCTAGTTGAAGGACGGCTTTAACACAAACTTATCTCTGAGAACTGAGCATGTGGAGAGACGTTCATTCATTTAACACAAAGGGAACACTAAGCATGAGAAACATTTACTCAATTTTCTCACTGTGTTTTCTAGTGCCGGTTTGAAGTTCCTGCAGTTTTCACTGTAAAACCGAGTTGGAGCTAGTACCTCCCCATATATATGTATGGAGTGGAGTTTGCAAGTGAAAAGAAACTTTGTGTTCCCAACAAGCAAGGTGAAGTACTGCGTTCACATACACTTATCTCTCAGAACTTAGCATGAGATGAGTCTTTTGTTCATCTTGCACAAAGTGAACGGGTTTCAGGAGAAACTTTATCTCTGGTTTCTCAGTTTGTTTCCTAGTTCCGGTTTGAAGTTCCTGCAGTTTTCACTGTAAAACCGAGTTGGGGCTAGTACCTCCCCATATATATGTATGGAGTGGAGTTTGCAACTGAAAAGAATCTTTGTGTTCCCAATAAGATATGTGAAGTATGGCTTTCACACACACGTATCTCTCAGAACTGAGCATGTGGAGAGAATTTCGTTCATCTAGCTCAAAGGGAACGGGAAGCAGGAGAATCTATTACACTGGAATCTCACTGTGTTTCTTAGTGCCGGTTTGAAGTTCCTGCAGTTTTCACTGTAAAATCGAGTTGGAGCTAGTACCTCCCCATATATATGTATGGAGTGGAGTTTGCAAGTGAAAAGAAAGTTTGAGTTCCCAACAAGCTATGTGAAGGACTGCTTACATACACACTTTTCTCTCAGAACTTAGCATGAGTAGAGTTGTTCGTTCATTTTGCACAAAGGGAACGGGTTGCAGGAGAAACTTTTTCTCTGTTTTCTAAGTTTGTTTCCTAGTTCTGGTTTGAAGTTCCTGCAGTTTTCACTGTAAAACCGAGTTGGGGCTAGTACCTCCCCATATATATTTATTGAGTGGAGTTTGCAACTGAAAAGAAACTTTGTGTTCCCAACAACATAGTTGAAGGACAGCTTTCACACACACTTATCTCTCAGAACTGAGCATGTGGAGAGATGTTCGTTCATTTAGCACAAAGGGAACCGGTTGCAGGATAATCTTTTCTCTGTTTTCTCAGTGTGTTTCCTAGTGCCGTTTTGAAGTTTCTGCAGTATTCACTGTTAAACCGAGTTGAGCTAGTACCTCCCCATATATATGAATGGAGTGGAGTATAAACTGGAAAGCAACTTTGTGTTCCCAATAAGATAGATGAAGGACGTCTTTCACACACACTGATCTCTTAGAACTGAGCATGTGGAAAGAAGTTTGTTCACCTAGCACAAAGGGAACAGGTTGCAGGAGAAAGTTTTACTCTGGTTTCTCAGTGTGTTTCCTCGTGCCGGTTTGAAATTCCTGCAGTTTTCACTGTAAAACAGAGTTGGATCTGGTACCTCCCCGTATATATGTATGGAGTGGGGTTTGCAACGGAAAAGAATCTTTGTGTTCCCAACAAGCTAGGTGAAGGACGGCTTTCACACACACTTAACTTTCAGAACTGGGCATGTGGAGAGACGTTCGTTCATCAAGCACAAAGGGAATGGTTTGCTGGAGAAACTTTTACTCTGGTTTCTCGGTGTGTTTCCTAGTGCCGTTTTGAAGTTCCTACAGTTTTCACTGTAAAACCGAGTTGGAGCTTGTACCTCCCCTTATATATGTATGGATTGGATTTGCTACTGAAAAGAAACATTGTGTTCCCATAAATCAATGTGAAGAACGGCTTTCACACACACTAATCTCTCAGAACTGAGCATGTGGAGAGTCGTTCGTTCACTAGCACAAATGGAACAGTTTGCACGAGAAACTTTTACTCTGGTTCTCACTGTGTTTCCTAGTGCCGGTTTGAAGTTCCTGCAGTTTTCACTGTAAAACCGAGTTGGAGCTACTACCTCGCCATATATATGTATGGAGTGGAGTTGGCAACGTAAAAGAAACTTTGTGTTTCCAACAAGCTAGGTGAAGGACGGCTTTCACACACACTTAACTCTCAGAACTGAGCATGTGGAGAGTCGTTCGTTCTTCTAGCACAAATGGATTGGGATGCTGGAGAAACTGTATCTCTGGTTTCTCAGTGTGTTTCCTAGTGCCAGTTTGATGTTCCTGCAGTTTTCACTGTAAAACCGAGTAGGAGCTAGTACCTCCCCACATATATGAATGTAATGGAGTTTGAAACTTAAAAGAAACTTTGTGTTCCCAATAAGATAGGTGAAGGTCGGCTTTCACACACACTGATCTCTTAGAACTGAGCATGTGGAGAGAAGTTGGTTCACCTAGCACAAAGGGAACATGATGTAGGAGAAACTTTTACTCTGGTTTATCACTGTGTTTCCTAGTGCCGGTTTGAAATTCCTACATTTTTCACTGTAAAACCGACTTGGAGCTGGTACCTCCTCATCTATATGTATGGATTGGAGTTTGCAACTGAAAAGAAACTTTGTGTTCCAAACGAGCTTGGTGAAGGACGGCTTTCACACACACTTATCTCTCATAACTGAGCATGTGGAGAGTCTTTTGTTCACTAGTACCAAGGGAACACTTTGCCGGAGAAACTTTTACTCTGCTTCTCACTGTGTTTCCTATTGCCGGTTTGAAGTTCCTGCAGTTTTCACTGTAAAACCGAGTTGGAGCTATTACCTCCCCATATATATGTATGGAGTGGAGTTTGCACCTGAAAATAAACTTTGTGTTCTCAACAAGATAGGTGAAGGACGGCTTTCAAACACACTTATCTCTCAGAACTGACCATGAGGAGAGACGTTCGATCATTTAGCTCAAAGGGAACGGGAAGCAGGAGAAACTTACTCTATATTCTCACTGTGTTTCCTAGTGCCGGTTTGATATTCCTACAGTTTTCACTGTAAAACCGAGTTGGAGCTGGTACCTCCTCATGTATATGTATGGATTGGAGTTTGCAAATGAAAAGAAACTTTGTGTTCCCAACAAGCTAGTTGAAGGACGGCTTTCACACACACTTATCTCTCAGAACTGAGCATGAGGAGAGTCGTTCGTTCATTTTGCAAAAAGGGAACGTGTTGCACGTGAAACTTTTACTCTGGTTTCTCAGTGTGTTTCCTAGTTCCGGTATGATATTCCTACAGTTTTCACTGTAAAAGCGAGTTGGGGCTGGTACCTCCCTATATATATGTATGGATTGGTGTTTGCTACTGAAAAGAAACTTTGTGTTCCCATCAAGCGATGTGAAGAACGGCATTCACAAACAATTATCTCTCAGAACTGAGCATGAGGAGAGTCGTTTGTTCATCTTGCACAAAGGGAACGGGTTGCAGGGGAAACTTTTACTCTGGTTTCTCAGTTTGTTTCCTAGTTCCGGTTGGAAGTTCCTGCAGTTTTCACTGTAAAACCGAGTTGGAGTTAGTACCTCCCCATATATATTTATGGAGTGGAGTTTGCAACTGAAAAGAAACTTTGTGTTCCCAACAAGATAGATGAAGAACAGCTTTCACACACACATATCTCTCAGAACGGAGCATGAGGATATAAGTTCGTTCATTTAACACAAAGGGAACGGGTTGCAGGAGGAACTATTACTCTGTTTTCTCAGTGTGTTTCCTAGTGCCGGGTTGAAGTTCCTGCAGTTTTCACTGTAAAACCGGGTTGGAGCTTGTACCTCCCCATATATATGTATGGAGGGGAGTTGGCAACTTAAAAGGATCTTTGTTTTCCCAAAATGGTAGATGAAGTATGGCTTTCACACACACTTATCTCTCAGAACTGAGCATTTGGAGACTCGTTGGTTCATCTAGCACAAAGGGAACGGGTTGCAGGGGAATCTTTTACTCTGGTTTCTCAGGTTGTTTCCTAGTTCCGGTTTGAAGTTACTGCAGTTTTCACTGTAAAATAAAGTTGGGGCTAGTACCACCCCATATATATTTACGGAGTGGAGTTTGCAACTGAAAACAAACTTTGTGTTCCCAACAAGATAGGTGAAGGATGGCTTTCACACACACGTATCTCTCAGAACTGAGCATGTGGAGAGAAGTTCGTTCATCTAGCTCAAAGGGAACGGGAAGCAGGATTAACTATTACACTGGATTCTCACTGTGTTTCCTAGTGCCGGTTTGAAGTTCCTGCAGTTTTCACTGTAAAATCGAGTTGGAGCTAGTACCTCCCCATATATATGTATGGAGTGGAGTTTGCAAGTGAAAAGAAAGTTTGAGTTCCCAACAAGCTATGTGAAGGACTGCTTACATACACACATTTCTCTCAGAACTGAGCATGAGTAGAGTTGTTCATTCATCTTGCACAAAGGGAACGGGTTGCAGGAGAAACTTTTTCTCTGTTTTCTAAGTTTGTTTCCTAGTTCTGGTTTGAAGTTCCTGCAGTTTTCACTGTAAAACCGAGTTGGGGCTAGTACCTCCCCATATATATTTATTGAGTGGAGTTTGCAACTGAAAAGAAACTTTGTGTTCCCAACAAGATAGATGAAGGACGGCTTTCAAACACACGTATATCTCAGAACTGAGCATGTGGAGAGAAGTTCGTTCGTTTAGCACAAAGGGAACTTTTTGCAAGAGAAACTATTACTGTGTTATCTTAGTGTGTTTCCTAGTGCCGGGTTGAAGTTCCTGCAGTTTTCACTGTAAAACCGAGTTGGAGCAAGTACCTCCACATATATATGTATGGAGTGGAGAATAAACTGGAAAGCAACTTTGTGTTCCCAATAAGATAGTTGAAGGACGGCTTTCACACACACTGATCTCTTAGAACTGAGCATGTGGAAAGAAGTTTGTTCACCTAGCACAAAGGGAACAGGTTGCAGGAGAAACTTTTACTCTGGTTCTCACTGTGTTTCCAAGTGCCGGTTTGAAGTTCCTGCAGTTTTCACTGTAAAACCGAGTTGGAGCTACTACCTCGCCATATATATGTATGGAGTGGAGTTGGCAACGTAAAAGAAACTTTGTGTTCCCAACAAGCTAGGTGAAGGACGGCTTTCACACACACATAACTCTCAGAACTGAGCATGTGGAGAGTCGTTCGTTCATCTAGCACAAATGGATTGGGATGCAGGAGAAACTGTATCTCTGGTTTCTCAGTGTGTTTCCTAGTGCCGGTTTGATGTTCCTGCAGTTTTCACTGTAAAACCGAGTAGGAGCTAGTACCTCCCCACATATATGAATGTAATGGAGTTTGAAACTTAAAAGAAACTTTGTGTTCCCAATAAGATAGGTGAAGGTCGGCTTTCACACACACTGATCTCTTAGAACTGAGCATGTGGAGAGAAGTTGGTTCACCTAGCACAAAGGGAACATGATGTAGGAGAAACTTTTACTCTGGTTTATCACTGTGTTTCCTAGTGCCGGTTTGAAATTCCTACATTTTTCACTGTAAAACCGACTTGGAGCTGGTACCTCCTCATCTATATGTATGGATTGGAGTTTGCAACTGAAAAGAAACTTTGTGTTCCAAACGAGCTTGGTGAAGGACGGCTTTCACACACACTTATCTCTCATAACTGAGCATGTGGAGAGTCTTTTGTTCACTAGTACCAAGGGAACACTTTGCCGGAGAAACTTTTACTCTGCTTCTCACTGTGTTTCCTATTGCCGGTTTGAAGTTCCTGCAGTTTTCACTGTAAAACCGAGTTGGAGCTATTACCTCCCCATATATATGTATGGAGTGGAGTTTGCACCTGAAAATAAACTTTGTGTTCTCAAAAAGATAGGTGAAGGACGGCTTTCAAACACACTTATCTCTCAGAACTGACCATGAGGAGAGACGTTCGATCATTTAGCTCAAAGGGAACGGGAAGCAGGAGAAACTTACTCTATATTCTCACTGTGTTTCCTAGTGCCGGTTTGATATTCCTACAGTTTTCACTGTAAAACCGAGTTGGAGCTGGTACCTCCTCATGTATATGTATGGATTGGAGTTTGCAAATGAAAAGAAACTTTGTGTTCCCAACAAGCTAGTTGAAGGACGGCTTTCACACACACTTATCTCTCAGAACTGAGCATGAGGAGAGTCGTTCGTTCATTTTGCAAAAAGGGAACGTGTTGCACGTGAAACTTTTACTCTGGTTTCTCAGTGTGTTTCCTAGTTCCGGTATGATATTCCTACAGTTTTCACTGTAAAAGCGAGTTGGGGCTGGTACCTCCCTATATATATGTATGGATTGGTGTTTGCTACTGAAAAGAAACTTTGTGTTCCCATCAAGCGATGTGAAGAACGGCATTCACAAACAATTATCTCTCAGAACTGAGCATGAGGAGAGTCGTTTGTTCATCTTGCACAAAGGGAACGGGTTGCAGGGGAAACTTTTACTCTGGTTTCTCAGTTTGTTTCCTAGTTCCGGTTGGAAGTTCCTGCAGTTTTCACTGTAAAACCGAGTTGGAGTTAGTACCTCCCCATATATATTTATGGAGTGGAGTTGGCAACGTAAAAGAAACTTTGTGTTTCCAACAAGCTAGGTGAAGGACGGCTTTCACACACACTTAACTCTCAGAACTGAGCATGTGGAGAGTCGTTCGTTCTTCTAGCACAAATGGATTGGGATGCTGGAGAAACTGTATCTCTGGTTTCTCAGTGTGTTTCCTAGTGCCAGTTTGATGTTCCTGCAGTTTTCACTGTAAAACCGAGTAGGAGCTAGTACCTCCCCACATATATGAATGTAATGGAGTTTGAAACTTAAAAGAAACTTTGTGTTCCCAATAAGATAGGTGAAGGTCGGCTTTCACACACACTGATCTCTTAGAACTGAGCATGTGGAGAGAAGTTGGTTCACCTAGCACAAAGGGAACATGATGTAGGAGAAACTTTTACTCTGGTTTATCACTGTGTTTCCTAGTGCCGGTTTGAAATTCCTACATTTTTCACTGTAAAACCGACTTGGAGCTGGTACCTCCTCATCTATATGTATGGATTGGAGTTTGCAACTGAAAAGAAACTTTGTGTTCCAAACGAGCTTGGTGAAGGACGGCTTTCACACACACTTATCTCTCATTACTGAGCATGTGGAGAGTCTTTTGTTCACTAGTACCAAGGGAACACTTTGCCGGAGAAACTTTTACTCTGCTTCTCACTGTGTTTCCTATTGCCGGTTTGAAGTTCCTGCAGTTTTCACTGTAAAACCGAGTTGGAGCTATTACCTCCCCATATATATGTATGGAGTGGAGTTTGCACCTGAAAATAAACTTTGTGTTCTCAACAAGATAGGTGAAGGACGGCTTTCAAACACACTTATCTCTCAGAACTGACCATGAGGAGAGACGTTCGATCATTTAGCTCAAAGGGAACGGGAAGCAGGAGAAACTTACTCTATATTCTCACTGTGTTTCCTAGTGCCGGTTTGATATTCCTACAGTTTTCACTGTAAAACCGAGTTGGAGCTGGTACCTCCTCATGTATATGTATGGATTGGAGTTTGCAAATGAAAAGAAACTTTGTGTTCCCAACAAGCTAGTTGAAGGACGGCTTTCACACACACTTATCTCTCAGAACTGAGCATGAGGAGAGTCGTTCGTTCATTTTGCAAAAAGGGAACGTGTTGCACGTGAAACTTTTACTCTGGTTTCTCAGTGTGTTTCCTAGTTCCGGTATGATATTCCTACAGTTTTCACTGTAAAAGCGAGTTGGGGCTGGTACCTCCCTATATATATGTATGGATTGGTGTTTGCTACTGAAAAGAAACTTTGTGTTCCCATCAAGCGATGTGAAGAACGGCATTCACAAACAATTATCTCTCAGAACTGAGCATGAGGAGAGTCGTTTGTTCATCTTGCACAAAGGGAACGGGTTGCAGGGGAAACTTTTACTCTGGTTTCTCAGTTTGTTTCCTAGTTCCGGTTGGAAGTTCCTGCAGTTTTCACTGTAAAACCGAGTTGGAGTTAGTACCTCCCCATATATATTTATGGAGTGGAGTTTGCAACTGAAAAGAAACTTTGTGTTCCCAACAAGATAGATGAAGAACAGCTTTCACACACACATATCTCTCAGAACGGAGCATGAGGATATAAGTTCGTTCATTTAACACAAAGGGAACGGGTTGCAGGAGGAACTATTACTCTGTTTTCTCAGTGTGTTTCCTAGTGCCGGGTTGAAGTTCCTGCAGTTTTCACTGTAAAACCGGGTTGGAGCTTGTACCTCCCCATATATATGTATGGAGGGGAGTTGGCAACTTAAAAGGATCTTTGTTTTCCCAAAATGGTAGATGAAGTATGGCTTTCACACACACTTATCTCTCAGAACTGAGCATTTGGAGACTCGTTGGTTCATCTAGCACAAAGGGAACGGGTTGCAGGGGAATCTTTTACTCTGGTTTCTCAGGTTGTTTCCTAGTTCCGGTTTGAAGTTACTGCAGTTTTCACTGTAAAATAAAGTTGGGGCTAGTACCACCCCATATATATTTACGGAGTGGAGTTTGCAACTGAAAACAAACTTTGTGTTCCCAACAAGATAGGTGAAGGATGGCTTTCACACACACGTATCTCTCAGAACTGAGCATGTGGAGAGAAGTTCGTTCATCTAGCTCAAAGGGAACGGGAAGCAGGATTAACTATTACACTGGATTCTCACTGTGTTTCCTAGTGCCGGTTTGAAGTTCCTGCAGTTTTCACTGTAAAATCGAGTTGGAGCTAGTACCTCCCCATATATATGTATGGAGTGGAGTTTGCAAGTGAAAAGAAAGTTTGAGTTCCCAACAAGCTATGTGAAGGACTGCTTACATACACACATTTCTCTCAGAACTGAGCATGAGTAGAGTTGTTCATTCATCTTGCACAAAGGGAACGGGTTGCAGGAGAAACTTTTTCTCTGTTTTCTAAGTTTGTTTCCTAGTTCTGGTTTGAAGTTCCTGCAGTTTTCACTGTAAAACCGAGTTGGGGCTAGTACCTCCCCATATATATTTATTGAGTGGAGTTTGCAACTGAAAAGAAACTTTGTGTTCCCAACAAGATAGATGAAGGACGGCTTTCAAACACACGTATATCTCAGAACTGAGCATGTGGAGAGAAGTTCGTTCGTTTAGCACAAAGGGAACTTTTTGCAAGAGAAACTATTACTGTGTTATCTTAGTGTGTTTCCTAGTGCCGGGTTGAAGTTCCTGCAGTTTTCACTGTAAAACCGAGTTGGAGCAAGTACCTCCACATATATATGTATGGAGTGGAGAATAAACTGGAAAGCAACTTTGTGTTCCCAATAAGATAGTTGAAGGACGGCTTTCACACACACTGATCTCTTAGAACTGAGCATGTGGAAAGAAGTTTGTTCACCTAGCACAAAGGGAACAGGTTGCAGGAGAAACTTTTACTCTGGTTCTCACTGTGTTTCCAAGTGCCGGTTTGAAGTTCCTGCAGTTTTCACTGTAAAACCGAGTTGGAGCTACTACCTCGCCATATATATGTATGGAGTGGAGTTGGCAACGTAAAAGAAACTTTGTGTTCCCAACAAGCTAGGTGAAGGACGGCTTTCACACACACATAACTCTCAGAACTGAGCATGTGGAGAGTCGTTCGTTCATCTAGCACAAATGGATTGGGATGCAGGAGAAACTGTATCTCTGGTTTCTCAGTGTGTTTCCTAGTGCCGGTTTGATGTTCCTGCAGTTTTCACTGTAAAACCGAGTAGGAGCTAGTACCTCCCCACATATATGAATGTAATGGAGTTTGAAACTTAAAAGAAACTTTGTGTTCCCAATAAGATAGGTGAAGGTCGGCTTTCACACACACTGATCTCTTAGAACTGAGCATGTGGAGAGAAGTTGGTTCACCTAGCACAAAGGGAACATGATGTAGGAGAAACTTTTACTCTGGTTTATCACTGTGTTTCCTAGTGCCGGTTTGAAATTCCTACATTTTTCACTGTAAAACCGACTTGGAGCTGGTACCTCCTCATCTATATGTATGGATTGGAGTTTGCAACTGAAAAGAAACTTTGTGTTCCAAACGAGCTTGGTGAAGGACGGCTTTCACACACACTTATCTCTCATAACTGAGCATGTGGAGAGTCTTTTGTTCACTAGTACCAAGGGAACACTTTGCCGGAGAAACTTTTACTCTGCTTCTCACTGTGTTTCCTATTGCCGGTTTGAAGTTCCTGCAGTTTTCACTGTAAAACCGAGTTGGAGCTATTACCTCCCCATATATATGTATGGAGTGGAGTTTGCACCTGAAAATAAACTTTGTGTTCTCAAAAAGATAGGTGAAGGACGGCTTTCAAACACACTTATCTCTCAGAACTGACCATGAGGAGAGACGTTCGATCATTTAGCTCAAAGGGAACGGGAAGCAGGAGAAACTTACTCTATATTCTCACTGTGTTTCCTAGTGCCGGTTTGATATTCCTACAGTTTTCACTGTAAAACCGAGTTGGAGCTGGTACCTCCTCATGTATATGTATGGATTGGAGTTTGCAAATGAAAAGAAACTTTGTGTTCCCAACAAGCTAGTTGAAGGACGGCTTTCACACACACTTATCTCTCAGAACTGAGCATGAGGAGAGTCGTTCGTTCATTTTGCAAAAAGGGAACGTGTTGCACGTGAAACTTTTACTCTGGTTTCTCAGTGTGTTTCCTAGTTCCGGTATGATATTCCTACAGTTTTCACTGTAAAAGCGAGTTGGGGCTGGTACCTCCCTATATATATGTATGGATTGGTGTTTGCTACTGAAAAGAAACTTTGTGTTCCCATCAAGCGATGTGAAGAACGGCATTCACAAACAATTATCTCTCAGAACTGAGCATGAGGAGAGTCGTTTGTTCATCTTGCACAAAGGGAACGGGTTGCAGGGGAAACTTTTACTCTGGTTTCTCAGTTTGTTTCCTAGTTCCGGTTGGAAGTTCCTGCAGTTTTCACTGTAAAACCGAGTTGGAGTTAGTACCTCCCCATATATATTTATGGAGTGGAGTTTGCAACTGAAAAGAAACTTTGTGTTCCCAACAAGATAGATGAAGAACAGCTTTCACACACACATATCTCTCAGAACGGAGCATGAGGATATAAGTTCGTTCATTTAACACAAAGGGAACGGGTTGCAGGAGGAACTATTACTCTGTTTTCTCAGTGTGTTTCCTAGTGCCGGGTTGAAGTTCCTGCAGTTTTCACTGTAAAACCGGGTTGGAGCTTGTACCTCCCCATATATATGTATGGAGGGGAGTTGGCAACTTAAAAGAAACTTTGTGTTCCCAAAATGCTAGTTGAAGGACGGCTTTCACACACACTTATCTCTCAGAACTGAGCATTTGGAGACTCGTTCGTTCATCTAGCACAAATGGAACGGGTTGCAGGGGAATCTTTTACTCTGGATTCTCAGTTTCTTTCCTAGTTCCGGTTTGAATTTCCTGCATTTTTCACTGTAAAACCGAGTTGGAGTTAGTACCTCCCCATATATATTTATGGAGTGGAGTTTGCAACTGAAAAGAAACTTTGTGTTCCCAACAAGATAGTTGAAGAACAGCTTTCACACTCACATATCTCTCAGAACTGAGCATGAGGATATAAGTTCGTTCATTTAACACAAAGGGAACGGGTTGCAGGAGGAACTATTACTCTGTTTTCTCAGTGTGTTTCCTAGTGCCGGGTTGAAGTTCCTGCAGTTTTCACTGTAAAACCGTGTTGGAGCTTGTACCTCCCCATATATATGTATGGAGGGGAGTTGGCAACTTAAAAGAAACTTTGTGTTCCCAAAATGCTAGTTGAAGGACGGGTTTCACACACACTTATCTCTCAGAACAGATCATTTGGAGACTCGTTCGTTCATCTAGCACAAATGGAACGGGTTGCAGGGGAATCTTTTACTCTGGATTCTCAGATTCTTTCCTAGTTCCGGTTTGAATTTCCTGCAGTTTTCACTGCAAAATCGAGTTGGAGCTAGTACCTCCCCATATATATTTATGCAGTGGAGTTTGCAACTGAAAAGAAACTTTGTGTTCCCAACAAGATAGGTGAAGGACGGCTTTCACACTCACGTATCTCTCAGAACTGAGCATGTGGAGAGAAGTTCGTTCATCTAGCTCAAAAGGAACGGGAAGCAGGAGAAACTATTACTCTGGTTTCTCACTGTGTTTCCTAGTGCCGGTTTGAAGTTCCTGCATTTTTCACTGTAAAACCGAGTTGGAGCTTGTGCCTCCCCTTATATATGTATGGAGTGCCGTTTTCAACGTAAAAGTAACATTGTGTTTCCAACAAGATAAGTGAAGGACGGCAATCACACACACTTATCTCTCAGAAATGAGCATGTGGAGAGTCGTTCGTTAATCTAGCACAAACAGAATGGGTTGCTGTTGAAACTTTTACTGGTTTCTCAGTGTGTTTCCTAGTGCCGGTTTGAACTTCCTACAGTTATCCCTGTAAAACCGAGTTGGAGCTAGGATCTCCCCATATATATGTATGGAGTGGCGTTTCCAACTGAAATGAAACTATGTGTTCCCAAAAAGCTAGGTGAATTACTCCTTTCACACACACTTATCTCTCAGACCTGAGCATGTGGAGAGTCGTTCGTTCATCTAGCACAAATGGAATGGGTTGCAGGAGAAACTTAAACTCTGTCTTCTCAGTGTGTTTCCTAGTGCCGGTTTGATGTTCCTGCAGTTTTCACTGTAAAACCGAGTTGGAGCTAGTACCTCCCCACATATATGAATGTAACGGTGTTTGAAACTGAAAAGAAACTTAGTGTTCCCAACAAGATAGGTGAAAGACGGCTTTCACACACACTTATCTCTCAGAACTGAGCATGTGGAGAGTCGTTCGTTCACTAGCACAAAGGGAACAGTTTGCAGGAGAAACTTTTACTCTGGTTCTCACTGTGTTTCCTAGTGCCAGTTTGAAGTTCCTGCAGTTTTCACTGTAAAACCGAGTTGGAGCTATTACCTCCCCATATATATGTATGGAGTGGAGTTTGCAACTGAAAAAAAACTTTGTGTTCCCAACAAGCTAGGTAAAGGATGGCTTCACACACACTTATCTCTCAGAACTGAGCATGTGGTGAGACGTACTATCATTTAGCTCAACTGGAACGGGAAGCAAGGGAAACTATTACTCTAAATTCTCACTTGTTTCCCAGTGCCGTTTTTAATTTCCTGCAGTTTTCACTGTAAAACCGTGTTGGAGCTAGTACTTCCCCATATATATGTATGCAGTGGAGTATGCAAATGAAAAGAAACTTTGTGTTCCCAACAATCTAGTTGAAGGACGGCTTTAACACAAACTTATCTCTGAGAACTGAGCATGTGGAGAGACGTTCATTCATTTAACACAAAGGGAACACTAAGCATGAGAAACATTTACTCAATTTTCTCACTGTGTTTTCTAGTGCCGGTTTGAAGTTCCTGCAGTTTTCACTGTAAAACCGAGTTGGAGCTAGTACCTCCCCATATATATGTATGGAGTGGAGTTTGCAAGTGAAAAGAAACTTTGTGTTCCCAACAAGCAAGGTGAAGTACTGCGTTCACATACACTTATCTCTCAGAACTTAGCATGAGATGAGTCTTTTGTTCATCTTGCACAAAGTGAACGGGTTTCAGGAGAAACTTTATCTCTGGTTTCTCAGTTTGTTTCCTAGTTCCGGTTTGAAGTTCCTGCAGTTTTCACTGTAAAACCGAGTTGGGGCTAGTACCTCCCCATATATATGTATGGAGTGGAGTTTGCAACTGAAAAGAATCTTTGTGTTCCCAATAAGATATGTGAAGTATGGCTTTCACACACACGTATCTCTCAGAACTGAGCATGTGGAGAGAATTTCGTTCATCTAGCTCAAAGGGAACGGGAAGCAGGAGAATCTATTACACTGGAATCTCACTGTGTTTCTTAGTGCCGGTTTGAAGTTCCTGCAGTTTTCACTGTAAAATCGAGTTGGAGCTAGTACCTCCCCATATATATGTATGGAGTGGAGTTTGCAAGTGAAAAGAAAGTTTGAGTTCCCAACAAGCTATGTGAAGGACTGCTTACATACACACTTTTCTCTCAGAACTTAGCATGAGTAGAGTTGTTCGTTCATTTTGCACAAAGGGAACGGGTTGCAGGAGAAACTTTTTCTCTGTTTTCTAAGTTTGTTTCCTAGTTCTGGTTTGAAGTTCCTGCAGTTTTCACTGTAAAACCGAGTTGGGGCTAGTACCTCCCCATATATATTTATTGAGTGGAGTTTGCAACTGAAAAGAAACTTTGTGTTCCCAACAACATAGTTGAAGGACAGCTTTCACACACACTTATCTCTCAGAACTGAGCATGTGGAGAGATGTTCGTTCATTTAGCACAAAGGGAACCGGTTGCAGGATAATCTTTTCTCTGTTTTCTCAGTGTGTTTCCTAGTGCCGTTTTGAAGTTTCTGCAGTATTCACTGTTAAACCGAGTTGAGCTAGTACCTCCCCATATATATGAATGGAGTGGAGTATAAACTGGAAAGCAACTTTGTGTTCCCAATAAGATAGATGAAGGACGTCTTTCACACACACTGATCTCTTAGAACTGAGCATGTGGAAAGAAGTTTGTTCACCTAGCACAAAGGGAACAGGTTGCAGGAGAAAGTTTTACTCTGGTTTCTCAGTGTGTTTCCTCGTGCCGGTTTGAAATTCCTGCAGTTTTCACTGTAAAACAGAGTTGGATCTGGTACCTCCCCGTATATATGTATGGAGTGGGGTTTGCAACGGAAAAGAATCTTTGTGTTCCCAACAAGCTAGGTGAAGGACGGCTTTCACACACACTTAACTTTCAGAACTGGGCATGTGGAGAGACGTTCGTTCATCAAGCACAAAGGGAATGGTTTGCTGGAGAAACTTTTACTCTGGTTTCTCGGTGTGTTTCCTAGTGCCGTTTTGAAGTTCCTACAGTTTTCACTGTAAAACCGAGTTGGAGCTTGTACCTCCCCTTATATATGTATGGATTGGATTTGCTACTGAAAAGAAACATTGTGTTCCCATAAATCAATGTGAAGAACGGCTTTCACACACACTAATCTCTCAGAACTGAGCATGTGGAGAGTCGTTCGTTCACTAGCACAAATGGAACAGTTTGCACGAGAAACTTTTACTCTGGTTCTCACTGTGTTTCCTAGTGCCGGTTTGAAGTTCCTGCAGTTTTCACTGTAAAACCGAGTTGGAGCTACTACCTCGCCATATATATGTATGGAGTGGAGTTGGCAACGTAAAAGAAACTTTGTGTTTCCAACAAGCTAGGTGAAGGACGGCTTTCACACACACTTAACTCTCAGAACTGAGCATGTGGAGAGTCGTTCGTTCTTCTAGCACAAATGGATTGGGATGCTGGAGAAACTGTATCTCCGGTTTCTCAGTGTGTTTCCTAGTGCCAGTTTGATGTTCCTGCAGTTTTCACTGTAAAACCGAGTAGGAGCTAGTACCTCCCCACATATATGAATGTAATGGAGTTTGAAACTTAAAAGAAACTTTGTGTTCCCAATAAGATAGGTGAAGGTCGGCTTTCACACACACTGATCTCTTAGAACTGAGCATGTGGAGAGAAGTTGGTTCACCTAGCACAAAGGGAACATGATGTAGGAGAAACTTTTACTCTGGTTTATCACTGTGTTTCCTAGTGCCGGTTTGAAATTCCTACATTTTTCACTGTAAAACCGACTTGGAGCTGGTACCTCCTCATCTATATGTATGGATTGGAGTTTGCAACTGAAAAGAAACTTTGTGTTCCAAACGAGCTTGGTGAAGGACGGCTTTCACACACACTTATCTCTCATAACTGAGCATGTGGAGAGTCTTTTGTTCACTAGTACCAAGGGAACACTTTGCCGGAGAAACTTTTACTCTGCTTCTCACTGTGTTTCCTATTGCCGGTTTGAAGTTCCTGCAGTTTTCACTGTAAAACCGAGTTGGAGCTATTACCTCCCCATATATATGTATGGAGTGGAGTTTGCACCTGAAAATAAACTTTGTGTTCTCAACAAGATAGGTGAAGGACGGCTTTCAAACACACTTATCTCTCAGAACTGACCATGAGGAGAGACGTTCGATCATTTAGCTCAAAGGGAACGGGAAGCAGGAGAAACTTACTCTATATTCTCACTGTGTTTCCTAGTGCCGGTTTGATATTCCTACAGTTTTCACTGTAAAACCGAGTTGGAGCTGGTACCTCCTCATGTATATGTATGGATTGGAGTTTGCAAATGAAAAGAAACTTTGTGTTCCCAACAAGCTAGTTGAAGGACGGCTTTCACACACACTTATCTCTCAGAACTGAGCATGAGGAGAGTCGTTCGTTCATTTTGCAAAAAGGGAACGTGTTGCACGTGAAACTTTTACTCTGGTTTCTCAGTGTGTTTCCTAGTTCCGGTATGATATTCCTACAGTTTTCACTGTAAAAGCGAGTTGGGGCTGGTACCTCCCTATATATATGTATGGATTGGTGTTTGCTACTGAAAAGAAACTTTGTGTTCCCATCAAGCGATGTGAAGAACGGCATTCACAAACAATTATCTCTCAGAACTGAGCATGAGGAGAGTCGTTTGTTCATCTTGCACAAAGGGAACGGGTTGCAGGGGAAACTTTTACTCTGGTTTCTCAGTTTGTTTCCTAGTTCCGGTTGGAAGTTCCTGCAGTTTTCACTGTAAAACCGAGTTGGAGTTAGTACCTCCCCATATATATTTATGGAGTGGAGTTTGCAACTGAAAAGAAACTTTGTGTTCCCAACAAGATAGATGAAGAACAGCTTTCACACACACATATCTCTCAGAACGGAGCATGAGGATATAAGTTCGTTCATTTAACACAAAGGGAACGGGTTGCAGGAGGAACTATTACTCTGTTTTCTCAGTGTGTTTCCTAGTGCCGGGTTGAAGTTCCTGCAGTTTTCACTGTAAAACCGGGTTGGAGCTTGTACCTCCCCATATATATGTATGGAGGGGAGTTGGCAACTTAAAAGGATCTTTGTTTTCCCAAAATGGTAGATGAAGTATGGCTTTCACACACACTTATCTCTCAGAACTGAGCATTTGGAGACTCGTTGGTTCATCTAGCACAAAGGGAACGGGTTGCAGGGGAATCTTTTACTCTGGTTTCTCAGGTTGTTTCCTAGTTCCGGTTTGAAGTTACTGCAGTTTTCACTGTAAAATAAAGTTGGGGCTAGTACCACCCCATATATATTTACGGAGTGGAGTTTGCAACTGAAAACAAACTTTGTGTTCCCAACAAGATAGGTGAAGGATGGCTTTCACACACACGTATCTCTCAGAACTGAGCATGTGGAGAGAAGTTCGTTCATCTAGCTCAAAGGGAACGGGAAGCAGGATTAACTATTACACTGGATTCTCACTGTGTTTCCTAGTGCCGGTTTGAAGTTCCTGCAGTTTTCACTGTAAAATCGAGTTGGAGCTAGTACCTCCCCATATATATGTATGGAGTGGAGTTTGCAAGTGAAAAGAAAGTTTGAGTTCCCAACAAGCTATGTGAAGGACTGCTTACATACACACATTTCTCTCAGAACTGAGCATGAGTAGAGTTGTTCATTCATCTTGCACAAAGGGAACGGGTTGCAGGAGAAACTTTTTCTCTGTTTTCTAAGTTTGTTTCCTAGTTCCGGTTTGAAGTTCCTGCAGTTTTCACTGTAAAACCGAGTTGGGGCTAGAACCTCCCCATATATAATTATTGAGTGGATTTTGCAACTGAAAAGAAACTTTGTGTTCCCAACAACATAGATGAAGGACGGCTTTCACACACACTTATCTCTCAGAACTGACCATGTGGAGAGATGTTCGTTCATTTAGCACAAAGGGAACCGGTTGCAGGATAATCTTTTCTCTGTTTTCTCAGTGTGTTTCCTTGTGCCGTTTTGAATTTTCTGCAGTATTCACTGTTAAACCGAGTTGAGCTAGTACCTCCCCATATATATGAATGGAGTGGAGAATAAACTGGAAAGCAACTTTGTGTTCCCAATAAGATAGATGAAGGACGGCTTTCACACACACTGATCTCTTAGAACTGAGCATGTGGAAAGAAGTTTGTTCACCTAGCACAAAGGGAACAGGTTGCAGGAGAAACTTTTACTCTGGTTCTCACTGTGTTTCCAAGTGCCGGTTTGAAGTTCCTGCAGTTTTCACTGTAAAACCGAGTTGGAGCTACTACCTCGCCATATATATGTATGGAGTGGAGTTGGCAACGTAAAAGAAACTTTGTGTTCCCAACAAGCTTGGTGAAGGACGGCTTTCACACACACTTAACTCTCAGAACTGAGCATGTGGGGAGTCGTTCGTTCATCTAGCACAAATGGAATGGGATGCAGGAGAAACTTTATCTCTGGTTTCTCAGTGTGTTTCCTAGTGCCGGTTTGATGTTCCTGCAGTTTTCACTGTAAAACCGAGTAGGAGCTAGTACCTCCCCACATATATGAATGTAATGGAGTTTGAAACTTAAAAGAAACTTTGTGTTCCCAATAAGATAGGTGAAGGTCGGCTTTCACACACACTGATCTCTTAGAACTGAGCATGTGGAGAGAAGTTGGTTCACCTAGCACAAAGGGAACAGGATGTAGGAGAAACTTTTACTCTGGTTTATCACTGTGTTTCCTAGTGCCGGTTTGAAGTTCCTGCAGTTTTCACTGTAAAAACTTGTTGGATCTGGTACCTCCCCTAATATATGTATGGATTGGAGTTTGCAAAGGAAAAGAAACTTTGTATTCCCAACATGTTATGTGAAAGACGGCTTTCACACACACTTAACTCTCAGAACTGGGCATGTGGAGAGACGTTCGTTCATCAAGCACAAAGGGAATGGGTTGCTGGAGAAACTTTTACTCTGGTTTCACGGTGTGTTTCCTAGTGCCGTTTTGAAGTTCCTACTTTTTTCACTGTAAAACCGAGTTGGAGCTTTTACCTCCCCATATGTATGTATGGAGTGGAGTTTGCAACTGAAAGAAACTTTGTGTTCCCAACAAGCAAGGTGAAGAACGGCTTTCACACAGAATTATCTCTCAGAACTGAGCAGGTGGAAAGACGTTCGTTCATGTAGCACAAAGGGAACGGGTTGTAGGGGAAACATTTACTCTGGTTTCTCAGTGTGTTTTTTCTAGTGCCGGTTTGAAATTCCTACATTTTTCACTGTAAAACCGACTTGGAGCTGGTACCTCCTCATGTATATGTATGGATTGGAGTTTGCAACTGAAAAGAAACTTTGTGTTCCAAACGAGCTTGGTGAAAGACGGCTTTCACACACACTTATCTCTCATAACTGAGCATGTGGAGAGTCTTTTGTTCACTAGTACCAAGGGAACACTTTGCCGGAGAAACTTTTACTCTGCTTCTCACTGTGTTTCCTATTGCCGGTTTGAAGTTCCTGCAGTTTTCACTGTAAAACCGAGTTGGAGCTATTACCCCCCCATATATATGTATGGAGTGGAGTTTGCACCTGAAAATAAACTTTGTGTTCTCAACAAGCTAGGTGAAGGGCGGCTTTCAAACACACTTATCTCTCAGAACTGAACATGAGGAGAGACGTTCGATCATTTAGCTCAAAGGGAACGGGAAGCAGGAGAAACTTACTCTATATTCTCACTGTGTTTCCTAGTGCCGGTTTGATATTCCTACAGTTTTCACTGTAAAACCGAGTTGGAGCTGGTACCTCCTCATGTATATGTATGGATTGGAGTTTGCAAATGAAAAGAAACTTTGTGTTCCCAACAAGCTAGTTGAAGGACGGCTTTCACACACACTTATCTCTCAGAACTGAGCATGAGGAGAGTCGTTCGTTCATTTTGCAAAAAGGGAACGTGTTGCAGGTGAAACTGTTACTCTGGTTTCTCAGTGTGTTTCCTAGTTCCGGTTTGAAGTTCCTGCAGTTTTCACTGTAAAACCGAGTTGGAGCTAGTACCTCCCCACATATATGAATGTTGTCGAATTTGAAACTGAAAAGAAACATTGTGTTTCCAACAAGATAGGTGAAGTACGGCTTTCACACACAATTATCTTTCAGAACTGAGTATGAGGAGATTCGTTCGATCATCTTGCAAAAGGGGATCGGGTTGCAGGAGATACTTTTACTCTTCTTTCACAGTTTGTTTCCTAGTTCCGTTTTGAAGTTCCTGCAGTTTTAACTGTAAAACCGATTTGGAGCTTTTACCTCCCCATATGTATGTATGGATTGGAGTTTGGTAATGAAAACAAACTTTGTGTTCCCATCAAGCAATATGAAGAACGGTTTTCACACACACTTATCTCTCAGAACAGAGCATGTGGAAAGACGTTCGTTCATGTAGCACAAAGGGAACGGGTTGTAGGAGAAACTTTAACTCTGGTATCTCAGTGTGTTTCCTAGTGCCGGTTTGATGTTCCTGCAGTTTTCACTGTAAAACCGAGTTGGAGCTAGTACCTCCCCACATATATGAATGTAATGGAGTTTGAAACTGAAAAGAACCTTTGTGTTCCCAATAAGATAGGTGAAGGACTGCTTTCACACACACTGTTCTCTTAAAACTGAGCATGTGGAGAGAAGTTGGTTCACCTAGCACAAAGGGAACAGGATGCAGGAGAAACTTTTACTCTGGTTTATCACTGTTTTTCCTTGTGCCGGTTTGAAGTTCCTGCAGTTTTCACTGTAAAACCGAGTTGGATCTGGTACCTTCCCTTACATATGTATGGAGTGGAGTTTGCAACGGAAAAGAAACTTTGTATTCCCAACAAGCTAGTTGAAGGACGGCTTTCACAAACAATATATCTCAGAACTGAGCATGTGGTGAGACGTTCGTTCATCAAGCACAAAAGAATGGGTTGCTGGATAAACTTGTACTCTGGTTTCTCAGTGTGTTTCCTAGTGCCGGTTTGAAGTTCCTGCAGTTTTCACTGTAAAACCGGGTTGGATCTGGTACCTCCCCTTATATATGTATGGAGTGGAGTTTGCAACGGAAAAGAAACTTTGTGTTCCCAACAAGCTAGGTGAAGTACAGCTTTCACACACACTTTACTCTCAGAACTGGGTATGTGGAGAGACGTTCGTTCAACAAGCACAAAGGGAATGGGTTGCTGGAGAAACTTTTACTCTGGTTTCTTGGTGTGTTTCCTAGTGCCGTTTTGAAGTTCCTACAGTTTTCACTGTAAAACCGAGTTGGAGCTTTTGCCTCCCCATATATATCTACGGATTGGAGTTTGGTACTGAAAACAAACTTTGTGTTCCCATTAAGCATTGTGAAGAACGGCTTTCACACACAATTATTTCTCAGAACTGAGCATCTGGAAAGAAGTTCGTTCATGTAGCTCAAAGGGAACGGGTTGTAGGAGAAACATTTACTCTGGCTTCTCAGTGTGTTTCCTAGAGCCGGTTTGAAGTTCCTGCAGTTTTCACTGTAAAACCGAGTTGGAGCTATTACCTCCCCATATATATGTTTGGAGTGGTGTTTGCAACTGAAAATAAACTTTGTTTTCCCAAAAAGCTAGGTGAAGGACGGCTTTCAAACTCAATTATCTCTCAGAACTGACCATGTGGAGAAACGTTCGATCATATAGCTCAAAGGGAACGGGAAGCAGGAGAAACTTACTCTATATTCTCACTGTGTTTCCTAGTGCCGGTTTGATATTCCTACAGTTTTCACTGTAAAACCGGGTTGGAGCTGTTACCTCCTCATGTATATTTATGGATTGGAGGTTGCAACTGAAAAGAAACTTTGTGTTCCCAACAAGCTAATTGAAGGACGGCTTTCACACACACTTATCTCTCAGAACTTAGCATGAGGAGAGTCGTTTGTTCATCTTGCACAAAGGGAATGGGTTGCAGGTGAAACTTTTATTCTGTTTTCTCAGTGTGTTTCCTAGGGCCGGTTTGAATTTCCTGCAGTTTTCACTGTAAAACCGAGTAGGAGCTAGTACCTCCCCGCATATATGAATATTGTGGAATTTGAAACTGAAAAGAAACATTGTGTTTCCAACAAGCTAGGTGAAGGACGTTTTCATACACAATTATCTATCAGAACCGAGCATGTGGAAAGACGTTCGTTCATCTACCACAAAGGGAAAGGGTTGCAGGAGAAACTTTTACTCTGGTTTCTCAGTGAGTTTCCTAGTGCCGTTTTGAAGTTCCTACATTTTTCACTGTAAAACAGAGTTGGAGCTGCTACCTCCTCATATAAATGTCTGGAGTGGAGTTTGCAACTGAAAAGTAACTTTGTGTTCCCAACAATCTAGGTGAAGGACGGCTTCACTCACACTTAACTCTCAGAACTGAACATGTGGAAAGACGTTCTTTCATCAAGCACAAAGTGAATGGGTTGCTGGAGAAAATTTTACTCTGGTTTCTTGGTGTGTTTCCTAGTGAGTTTTGAAGTTTCTACAGTTTTCACTGTAAAACCGAGTTGGAGCTTGTACCACCCCATATATATGTATGGATTGGAGTTTGCTACTGAAAAGAAAATTCGTGTTCCCATCAAGCAATTTGAAGAACGGCATTCACACACACTTATCTCTCAGAAATTAGCATGTGGAAAGACGTTCATTCATGTAGCACAATGGGAACATGTTGTAGGGAAACTTTACACTGGTTTCTCAGTGTGTTTCCTAGTGCCGGTTTGAAGTTCCTAAATTTTTCACTGTAAAACCGAGTTGGAGCTGGTACCTCCTTATGTATATGTATGGATTGGAGTTTGCAAATGAAAAGAACCTTTTTGTTCCCAACAAGATAAGTGAAGGACGGCTTTCACACACATTTATCTCTCAGAACTGAGCATGTGGAGATTCGTTTGTTCATGTAGCACAAATGGAATGAGTTGCAGGAGAAACTTTAACTCTGGTTTCTCAGTGTGTTTCCTAGTGCCGGTTTCAAGTTCCTGAAGTTTACACTGTAAAACCTAGTTGGAGCTAGTACCTCTCCACATATATGAATATAATGGAGTTTGAATCTGAAAAGAACCTTTGTGTTCCCAATAAGATAATTGAAGGACGGCTTTCACACACACTGATCTCTTAGAACTGAGCATGTGGAGAGAAGTTGGTTCACCTAGCACAAAAGGAACAGGATGCAGGAAAAACTTTTACTCTGGATTATCACTGTGTTTCCTAGTGCCGGTTTGAAGTTCCTGCAGTTTACACTGTAAAACCGAGTTGGAGCTAGTACCTCCCCGCATATATGAATGTTGTGGAATTTGAAACTGAAAATAAACTTTGTGTTCCCAACAAGCTAGGTTAAGGACGGCATTCAAACACACTTATCCCTCAGAACTGACCATGTGGAGAGACGTTCGATCATTTAGCTCAAAGGGAACGGGAAGCAGGAGAAACTTACCCTATATTCTCACTGTTTTTCCTAGTGCCGGTTTGATATTCCTTCAGTTTTCTGTGTAAAACCGAGTTGGAGCTGGTACCTCCTCATGTATATGTATGGATTGGAGTTTGCAAATGAAAAGAAACTTTGTGTTCCCAACAAGCTAGGTGAAGGACGGCTTTCACACACACGTATCTCTCCGAAATGAGCATGTGGAGGGAATTTCGTTCATCTTGCTCAAAGGGAACGGGAAGCAGGAGAAACTTTTACTCTGGTTTCTCACTGTGTTTCCAAGTGCCGGTCTGAAGTTCCTGCAGTTTTCACTGTAAAACCGAGTTTGAGCTTGTACCTCCCCTTATATATGCATGGAGTGGAGTTTGCAACGGAAAAGAAACTTTTTGTTCATAACAAGGTTGGTGAAGGACGGCTTTCACACGCATTATCTCTCAGAAGTGAGCATGTGGAGATTCGTTTGTTCATGTAGCACAAATGGAATGAGTTGCAGGAGAAACTTTAACTCTGGTTTCTCAGTGTGTTTCCTAGTGCCGGTTTCAAGTTCCTGAAGTTTACACTGTAAAACCTAGTTGGAGCTAGTACCTCTCCACATATATGAATATAATGGAGTTTGAATCTGAAAAGAACCTTTGTGTTCCCAATAAGATAATTGAAGGACGGCTTTCACACACACTGATCTCTTAGAACTGAGCATGTGGAGAGAAGTTGGTTCACCTAGCACAAAAGGAACAGGATGCAGGAAAAACTTTTACTCTGGATTATCACTGTGTTTCCTAGTGCCGGTTTGAAGTTCCTGCAGTTTACACTGTAAAACCGAGTTGGAGCTAGTACCTCCCCGCATATATGAATGTTGTGGAATTTGAAACTGAAAATAAACTTTGTGTTCCCAACAAGCTAGGTTAAGGACGGCATTCAAACACACTTATCCCTCAGAACTGACCATGTGGAGAGACGTTCGATCATTTAGCTCAAAGGGAACGGGAAGCAGGAGAAACTTACTCTATATTCTCACTGTTTTTCCTAGTGCCGGTTTGATATTCCTTCAGTTTTCTGTGTAAAACCGAGTTGGAGCTGGTACCTCCTCATGTATATGTATGGATTGGAGTTTGCAAATGAAAAGAAACTTTGTGTTCCCAACAAGCTAGGTGAAGGACGGCTTTCACACACACGTATCTCTCCGAAATGAGCATGTGGAGGGAATTTCGTTCATCTTGCTCAAAGGGAACGGGAAGCAGGAGAAACTTTTACTCTGGTTTCTCACTGTGTTTCCAAGTGCCGGTCTGAAGTTCCTGCAGTTTTCACTGTAAAACCGAGTTTGAGCTTGTACCTCCCCTTATATATGCATGGAGTGGAGTTTGCAACGGAAAAGAAACTTTTTGTTCATAACAAGGTTGGTGAAGGACGGCTTTCACACGCATTATCTCTCAGAACTGAGCATGTGGAGAGTCGTTCATTCATCTAGCACAAAGGGAACGGGTTGCATTTGAAACTTTTACTCTGGATTCTCAGTGTGTTTCCTAGAGCCGGTTAGAATTTCCTGCAGTTTTCACTGTAAAACCGAGTTTGAGCTAGTACCTCCCCACTTATATGAATGTTGTTGAATTTGAAACTGAAAAGAAACATTGTGTTTCCAACAAGCTAGGTGAAGGACGGCTTTCACACACACTTAACTCTCAGAACTGAGCATGTGGAGAGTCTTTTGTTCACCTAGCATGAAGGGAACAGTTTGCATGAGAAACTTTTACTCTGGTTTATCACTGTGTTTCCTAGTGCCGGTTTGAAGTTCCTGCAGTTTTCACTGTAAAACCGAGTTGGATCTGGTACGTCGCCTTATATATGTATGGAGTGGAGTTTTCAACGGAAAAGAAACTTTGTTTTCCCAACAAGGAAGGTGAAGTTCGGCTTTCACACACACTTACCTCTCAGAAATGAGCATGTTTAAAGACGTTCGTTCATATAGCCCAAAGGGAACGGGTTGCAGGAGAAACTTTTACTCTGGTTTCTCAGTGTGTTTCCTAGTGCCGTTTTGAAGTTCCAGCATTTTTCACTGTAAAACCGAGTTGGAGCTGGTACCTCCTCATATATATGTATGGAGTGGAGTTTGCAACTGAAAAGAAACTTTGTGTTCACAACAAGCTAGGTGAAGGACGGCTTTCACACACACTTACCTCTCAGAAATCAGCATGTGGAGAGACTTTCGTTCATCAAGCACAAAGGAATGGGTTGCTGGAGATACGTTTACTCTGGTATCTCGGTGAGTTTCCTAGTGCCGTTTTGAAGTTCCTACATTTTTCACTGTAAAACCGAATTGGAGCTTGTACCTCCCCATATATAAGTATGGAGTGGAGTTTGCAACTGAAAAGAAACTTTGTGTTCCCCTCAAGCAAGGTGAAGAACGGCTTTCACACACAATTATCTCTCAGAACTGAGCATGTGGATAGACTTTCGTTCATCAAGAACAAAGGGAACGGGTTGCAGGAGAAACTTTTACTCTGGTTTCTCAGTGTGTTTCCTAGTGTCGATTTGATGTTCCTACAGTTTTCACTGTAAAACCGATTTGGAGCTGGTACCTTCCCTTATATATGTATGGAGTGGAGTGTGCAACTTAAAGAAACTTTGTGTTCCCAACAAGCTAGGTGAAGAACGGCTTTCACACACACTTATCTCTCAGAACTGAGCATGTGCAGAGAAGTTTGTTCACCTAGCACAGAGAGAACAGGTTGCAGGAGAAATTTTACTCTGGTTTCTCATTATGTTTCCTAGTGCCGGTTTGAAGTTCCTGCAGTTTTCACTGTAAAACTGACTTGGAGCTGGTACCTCCTCATGTATATGTATGGATTGGAGTTTGCAACTGAAAAGAAACTTTGTGTTCCCAACAAGCTAGGTGAAGGACAGCTTTCACACACACTTATCTCTCAGAACTGTGCATGTGGAGAGTCGTTCTTTCACTAGCACCAAGGGAACACTTTGCAGGAGAAACTTTTAATCTGGTTCTCACTGTGTTTCCTAGTGCCGGTTTGAAGTTCCTGCAGTTTTCACTGTAAAACCGAGTTGGAGCTAGTATCTTCCCATATATATGTATGGAGTGTAGTTTGCATCTTAAAAGAAACTTTGTGTTCCCAACATGCTAGGTGAAAGACGGCTATCACACACACATATCTCTCAGAACTGAGCATTTGGAGACTCGTTCGTTCATCTAGCACAAAGGGAACTGTTTGCAGGTGAAACTTTTACTCTGGTTTCTCACTTTCTTTCCTACTTCCAGGTTGAAGTTCCTGCAGTTTTCACTGTAAAACCGAGTTGGAGCTAGTACCTCGCCATATATATTTATGGAGTGTTGTTTGCAACTGAAAAGAAACTTTGTGTTCCCAACAAGATAGATGAAGGACGGCTTTCACACACACGTATCTCTCAGAACTGAGCATATGGAGGGAATTTCGTTCATCTAGCTCAAAGGGAACGGGAAGCAGGAGAAACATTTACTCTGGTTTCTCACTGTGTTTCCTAGTGCCGGTTTTAAGTTCCTGCAGTTTTCACTGTAAAACCGAGTTGGAGCTTTTACCTCCCCATATATATGTATGGAGTGGAGTTGGCAACTGAAAAGAACCTTTGTGTTCCCAATAAGATAGTTGAAGGACGGCTTTCACACACACTGATCTCTTAGAACTGAGCATGTGGAGAGAAGTTGGTTCACCTAGCACAAAGGGAACAGGATGCAGGAGAAACTTTTACTCTGGTTAATCACTGTGTTTCCTAGTGCCAGTTTGAAGTTCCTGCAGTTTTCACTGTAAAACCGAGTTGGATCTGGTACCTCCCCTTATATATGTATGGAGTGGAGTTGGCAACGGAAAAGAAACTTTGTGTTCCCAACAAGCTAGGTGAAGGATGGCTTTCACACACACTTATCTCTCAGAACTGAGCATGTGGAGAGTCGATTGTTCATCTAGCCCAAAGGGAACGGGTTGCAGGGGAAACATTTACTCTGGTTTCTCAGTGTGTTTCCTCTTGCCGTTTTGATGTTCCTGCTGTTTTCACTGTAAAACTGAGTTGGATCTAGTTCTTCCTCATATATATATGGAGTGGAGTATGCAACTGAAAACAAACTTTGTGTTCCCAACAAGCTAGGTGAAGGACGGCTTAACACAAACTTATCTCTGAGGACTGAGCATGTGGAGAGACGTTTGTTCATTTAGCTCAAAAGGATCGGGAAGCAGGAGAAACCTTTACTCTATTTTCTCACTGTGTTTCCTAGTGCCGGTTTGAAGTTCTTGCAGTTTTCACTGTAAAACAGTGTTGGAGCTAGTAACTCCCCGCATATATGAATGTTGTGGAATTTGAAACTGAAAAGAAACATTGTTTTACCAACTAGCTAGGTGAAGGACGGCTTTCAAACACAGTTATCTCTCAGAACTGAGCATGTGGAAAGACGTTCGTTCATCTACCACAAAGGGAAAGTGTTGCAGGAGGAACTTTTACTCTGGTTTCTCAGTGTGTTTATTAGTGCCGTTTTGAAGTTCCTACAGTTTTCACTGTAAAACAGAGTTGGAGCTTTTCCTCCCCATATATATGTATGGATTGGTGTTTGGTACTGAAAACAAACTTTGTGTTCCCATCAAGCAATGTGAAGAACGGCTTTCACACACACTTATCTCTCAGAACTGAGCATGTGGAAATACGTTCGTTCATGTAGCACTAAGGGAACGGGTTGTAGGAGAAACTTTTACTCTGGTTTCTTAGTGTGTTTCCTAGTGTCGGTTTGAAGTTTCTACATTTTTCACTGTAAACTGAATTGGAGCTGGTACCTCCTCATGTATATGTATGGATTGGAGATTGCAACTGAAAAGAAACTTTGTGTTCTCAACAAGCTAGGTGAAGGACGGCTTTCACACACACTTATCTCTCATAACTGAGCATGTGGAGAGTCTTTTGTTCACTAGTACCAAGGGAACACTTTGCCGGAGAAACTTTTACTCTGCTTCTCACTGTGTTTCCTAGTGCCGGTTTGAAGTTCCTGCAGTTTTCACTGTAAAACCGAGTTGGAGCTATTACCTCCCCATATATATGTTTGGAGTGGAGTTTGCACCTGAAAATAAACTTTGTGTTCTCAACAAGCTAGGTGAAGGACGGCTTTCAAACACACTTATCTCTCAGAACTGACCATGAGGAGAGACGTTCGATCATTTAGCTCAAAGGGAACGGGATGCAGGAGAAACTTACTCTATATTCTCACTGTGTTTCCTAGTGCCGGTATGATATTCCTACAGTTTTCACTGTAAAAGCGAGTTGGAGCTGGTACCTCCCCATATATATGTATGGATTGGAGTTTGCTACTGAAAAGAAACTTTGTGTTCCCATCAAGCGATGTGAAGAACCGCATTCACAAACAATTATATCTCAGAACTGAGCATGAGGAGAGTCGTTTGTTCATCTTGCACAAAGGGAACGGGTTGCAGGGGAAACTTTTACTCTGGTTTCTCAGTTTGTTTCCTAGTTCCGGTTTGAAGTTCCTGCAGTTTTCACTGTAAAACCGAGTTGGAGTTAGTACCTCCCCATATATATTTATGGAGTGGAGTTTGCAACTGAAAAGAAACTTTGTGTTCCCAACAAGATAGATGAAGAACAGCTTTCACACACACATATCTCTCAGAACTGAGCATGAGGATATAAGTTCGTTCATTTAACACAAAGGGAACGGGTTGCAGGAGGAACTATTACTCTGTTTTCTCAGTGTGTTTCCTAGTGCCGGGTTGAAGTTCCTGCAGTTTTCACTGTAAAACCGGGTTGGAGCTTGTACCTCCCCATATATATGTATGGAGGGGAGTTGGCAACTTAAAAGAAACTTTGTGTTCCCAAAATGCTAGTTGAAGGACGGGTTTCACACACACTTATCTCTCAGAACAGATCATTTGGAGACTCGTTCGTTCATCTAGCACAAATGGAACGGGTTGCAGGGGAATCTTTTACTCTGGATTCTCAGATTCTTTCCTAGTTCCGGTTTGAATTTCCTGCAGTTTTCACTGCAAAATCGAGTTGGAGCTAGTACCTCCCCATATATATTTATGCAGTGGAGTTTGCAACTGAAAAGAAACTTTGTGTTCCCAACAAGATAGGTGAAGGACGGCTTTCACACTCACGTATCTCTCAGAACTGAGCATGTGGAGAGAAGTTCGTTCATCTAGCTCAAAAGGAACGGGAAGCAGGAGAAACTATTACTCTGGTTTCTCACTGTGTTTCCTAGTGCCGGTTTGAAGTTCCTGCATTTTTCACTGTAAAACCGAGTTGGAGCTAGTGCCTCCCCTTATATATGTATGGAGTGCCGTTTGCAACGTAAAAGTAACATTGTGTTCCCAACAAGATAAGTGAAGGACGGCAATCACACACACTTATCTCTCAGAAATGAGCATGTGGAGAGTCGTTCGTTAATCTAGCACAAACAGAATGGGTTGCTGTTGAAACTTTTACTGGTTTCTCAGTGTGTTTCCTAGTGCCGGTTTGAACTTCCTACAGTTATCCCTGTAAAACCGAGTTGGAGCTAGGTTCTCCCCATATATATGTATGGAGTGGCGTTTCCAACTGAAATGAAACTATGTGTTCCCAAAAAGCTTGGTGAATTACTTCTTTCACACACACTTATCTCTCAGACCTGAGCATGTGGAGAGTCGTTCGTTCATCTAGCACAAATGGAATGGGTTGCAGGAGAAACTTAAACTCTGTCTTCTCAGTGTGTTTCCTAGTGCCGGTTTGATGTTCCTGCAGTTTTCACTGTAAAACCGAGTTGGAGCTAGTACCTCCCCACATATATGAATGTAACGGTGTTTGAAACTGAAAAGAAACTTAGTGTTCCCAACAAGATAGGTGAAAGACGGCTTTCACACACACTTATCTCTCAGAACTGAGCATGTGGAGAGTCGTTCGTTCACTAGCACAAAGGGAACAGTTTGCAGGAGAAACTTTTACTCTGGTTCTCACTGTGTTTCCTAATGCCAGTTTGAAGTTCCTGCAGTTTTCACTGTAAAACCGAGTTGGAGCTATTACCTCCCCATATATATGTATGGAGTGGAGTTTGCAACTGAAAAAAAACTTTGTGTTCCCAACAAGCTAGGTAAAGGATGGCTTCACACACACTTATCTCTCAGAACTGAGCATGTGGTGAGACGTACTATCATTTAGCTCAACTGGAACGGGAAGCAAGGGAAACTATTACTCTAAATTCTCACTTGTTTCCCAGTGCTGTTTTTAATTTCCTGCAGTTTTCACTGTAAAACCGTGTTGGAGCTAGTACTTCCCCATATATATGTATGCAGTGGAGTATGCAAATGAAAAGAAACTTTGTGTTCCCAACAATCTAGTTGAAGGACGGCTTTAACACAAACTTATCTCTGAGAACTGAGCATGTGGAGAGACGTTCATTCATTTAACACAAAGGGAACACTAAGCATGAGAAACATTTACTCAATTTTCTCACTGTGTTTTCTAGTGCCGGTTTGAAGTTCCTGCAGTTTTCACTGTAAAACCGAGTTGGAGCTAGTACCTCCCCATATATATGTATGGAGTGGAGTTTGCAAGTGAAAAGAAACTTTGTGTTCCCAACAAGCAAGGTGAAGTACTGCGTTCACATACACTTATCTCTCAGAACTTAGCATGAGATGAGTCTTTTGTTCATCTTGCACAAAGTGAACAGGTTTCAGGAGAAACTTTATCTCTGGTTTCTCAGTTTGTTTCCTAGTTCCGGTTTGAAGTTCCTGCAGTTTTCACTGTAAAACCGAGTTGGGGCTAGTACCTCCCCATATATATGTATGGAGTGGAGTTTGCAACTGAAAAGAATCTTTGTGTTCCCAATAAGATATGTGAAGTATGGCTTTCACACACACGTATCTCTCAGAACTGAGCATGTGGAGAGAATTTCGTTCATCTAGCTCAAAGGGAACGGGAAGCAGGAGAATCTATTACACTGGAATCTCACTGTGTTTCTTAGTGCCGGTTTGAAGTTCCTGCAGTTTTCACTGTAAAATCGAGTTGGAGCTAGTACCTCCCCATATATATGTATGGAGTGGAGTTTGCAAGTGAAAAGAAAGTTTGAGTTCCCAACAAGCTATGTGAAGGACTGCTTACATACACACTTTTCTCTCAGAACTTAGCATGAGTAGAGTTGTTCGTTCATTTTGCACAAAGGGAACGGGTTGCAGGAGAAACTTTTTCTCTGTTTTCTAAGTTTGTTTCCTAGTTCCTGTTTGAAGTTCCTGCAGTTTTCACTGTAAAACCGAGTTGGGGCTAGTACCTCCCCATATATATTTATTGAGTGGAGTTTGCAACTGAAAAGAAACTTTGTGTTCCCAACAAGATAGATGAAGGACGGCTTTCAAACACACGTATATCTCAGAACTGAGCATGTGGAGAGAAGTTCGTTCGTTTAGCACAAAGGGAACTTTTTGCAAGAGAAACTATTACTGTGTTATCTTAGTGTGTTTCCTAGTGCCGTGTTGATGTTCCTGCAGTTTTCACTGTAAAACCGAGTTGGAGCAAGTACCTCCACATATATATGTATGGAGTGGAGTTGGCAACTTAAAAGGATCTTTGTTTTCCCAACATGCTAGATGAAGTACGGCTTTCACACACAGTTATCTCTCAGATCTGAGCATTAGGAGACTCGTTGGTTCATCTAGCACAAAGGGAACGGGTTGCAGGGGAATCTTTTACTCTGGTTTCTCAGTTTGTTTCCTAGTTCCGGTTTGAAGTTCCTGCAGTTTTCTCTGTAAAACCGAGTTGGGGCTAGAACCTCCCCATATATATTTATTGAGTGGAGTTTGCAACTGAAAAGAAACTTTGTGTTCCCAACAACATAGATGAAGGACAGCTTTCACACACACTTATCTCTCAGAACTGAGCATGTGGAGAGATGTTCGTTCATTTAGCACAAAGGGAACCGGTTGCAGAATAATCTTTTCTCTGTTTTCTCAGTGTGTTTCCTAGTGCCGTTTTGAAGTTTCTGCAGTATTCACTGTTAAACCGAGTTGAGCTAGTACCTCCGCATATATATGAATGGAGTGGAGTATAAACTGGAAAGCAACTTTGTGTTCCCAATAAGATAGATGAAGGACGTCTTTCACACACACTGATCTCTTAGAACTGAGCATGTGGAAAGAAGTTTGTTCACCTAGCACAAAGGGAACAGGTTGCAGGAGAAAGTTTTACTCTGGTTTCTCAGTGTGTTTCCTCGTGCCGGTTTGAAATTCCTGCAGTTTTCACTGTAAAACAGAGTTGGATCTGGTACCTCCCCGTATATATGTATGGAGTGGGGTTTGCAACGGAAAAGAAACTTTGTGTTCCCAACAAGCTAGGTGAAGGACGGCTTTCACACACACTTAACTTTCAGAACTGGGCATGTGGAGAGACGTTCGTTCATCAAGCACAAAGGGAATGGTTTGCTGGAGAAACTTTTACTCTGGTTTCTCGGTGTGTTTCCTAGTGCCGTTTTGAAGTTCCTACAGTTTTCACTGTAAAACCGAGTTGGAGCTTGTACCTCCCCTTATATATGTATGGATTGGATTTGCTACTGAAAAGAAACATTGTGTTCCCATAAAGCAATGTGAAGAACGGCTTTCACACACACTAATCTCTCAGAACTGAGCATGTGGAGAGTCGTTCGTTCACTAGCACAAATGGAACAGTTTGCACGAGAAACTTTTACTCTGGTTCTCACTGTGTTTCCTAGTGCCGGTTTGAAGTTCCTGCAGTTTTCACTGTAAAACCGAGTTGGAGCTACTACCTCGCCATATATATGTATGGAGTGGAGTTGGCAACGTAAAAGAAACTTTGTGTTCCCAACAAGCTAGGTGAAGGACGGCTTTCACACACACTTAACTCTCAGAACTGAACATGTGGAGAGTCGTTCGTTCTTCTAGCACAAATGGATTGGGATGCTGGAGAAACTGTATCTCTGGTTTCTCAGTGTGTTTCCTAGTGCCAGTTTGATGTTCCTGCAGTTTTCACTGTAAAACCGAGTAGGAGCTAGTACCTCCCCACATATATGAATGTAATGGAGTTTGAAACTTAAAAGAAACTTTGTGTTCCCAATAAGATAGGTGAAGGTCGGCTTTCACACACACTTATCTCTCATAACTGAGCATGTGGAGAGTCTTTTGTTCACTAGTACCAAGGGAACACTTTGCCGGAGAAACTTTTACTCTGCTTCTCACTGTGTTTCCTATTGCCGGTTTGAAGTTCCTGCAGTTTTCACTGTAAAACCGAGTTGGAGCTATTACCTCCCCATATATATGTATGGAGTGGAGTTTGCACCTGAAAATAAACTTTGTGTTCTCAACAAGCTAGGTGAAGGACGGCTTTCAAACACACTTATCTCTCAGAACTGACCATGAGGAGAGACGTTCGATCATTTAGCTCAAAGGGAACGGGAAGCAGGAGAAACTTACTCTATATTCTCACTGTGTTTCCTAGTGCCGGTTTGATATTCCTACAGTTTTCACTGTAAAACCGAGTTGGAGCTGGTACCTCCTCATGTATATGTATGGATTGGAGTTTGCAAATGAAAAGAAACTTTGTGTTCCCAACAAGCTAGTTGAAGGACGGCTTTCACACACACTTATCTCTCATAACTGAGCATGTGGAGAGTCTTTTGTTCACTAGTACCAAGGGAACACTTTGCCGGAGAAACTTTTACTCTGCTTCTCACTGTGTTTCCTATTGCCGGTTTGAAGTTCCTGCAGTTTTCACTGTAAAACCGAGTTGGAGCTATTACCTCCCCATATATATGTATGGAGTGGAGTTTGCACCTGAAAATAAACTTTGTGTTCTCAACAAGATAGGTGAAGGACGGCTTTCAAACACACTTATCTCTCAGAACTGACCATGAGGAGAGACGTTCGATCATTTAGCTCAAAGGGAACGGGAAGCAGGAGAAACTTACTCTATATTCTCACTGTGTTTCCTAGTGCCGGTTTGATATTCCTACAGTTTTCACTGTAAAACCGAGTTGGAGCTGGTACCTCCTCATGTATATGTATGGATTGGAGTTTGCAAATGAAAAGAAACTTTGTGTTCCCAACAAGCTAGTTGAAGGACGGCTTTCACACACACTTATCTCTCAGAACTGAGCATGAGGAGAGTCGTTCGTTCATTTTGCAAAAAGGGAACGTGTTGCACGTGAAACTTTTACTCTGGTTTCTCAGTGTGTTTCCTAGTTCCGGTATGATATTCCTACAGTTTTCACTGTAAAAGCGAGTTGGGGCTGGTACCTCCCTATATATATGTATGGATTGGTGTTTGCTACTGAAAAGAAACTTTGTGTTCCCATCAAGCGATGTGAAGAACGGCATTCACAAACAATTATCTCTCAGAACTGAGCATGAGGAGAGTCGTTTGTTCATCTTGCAAAAAGGGAACGGGTTGCAGGGGAAACTTTTACTCTGGTTTCTCAGTTTGTTTCCTAGTTCCGGTTGGAAGTTCCTGCAGTTTTCACTGTAAAACCGAGTTGGAGTTAGTACCTCCCCATATATATTTATGGAGTGGAGTTTGCAACTGAAAAGAAACTTTGTGTTCCCAACAAGATAGATGAAGAACAGCTTTCACACACACATATCTCTCAGAACTGAGCATGAGGATATAAGTTCATTCATTTAACACAAAGGGAACGGGTTGCAGGAGGAACTATTACTCTGTTTTCTCAGTGTGTTTCCTAGTGCCGGGTTGAAGTTCCTGCAGTTTTCACTGTAAAACCGGGTTGGAGCTTGTACCTCCCCATATATATGTATGGAGGGGAGTTGGCAACTTAAAAGAAACTTTGTGTTCCCAAAATGCTAGTTGAAGGACGGCTTTCACACACACTTATCTCTCAGAACTGAGCATTTGGAGACTCGTTCGTTCATCTAGCACAAATGGAACGGGTTGCAGGGGAATCTTTTACTCTGGATTCTCAGTTTCTTTCCTAGTTCCGGTTTGAATTTCCTGCAGTTTTCACTGCAAAATCGAGTTGGAGCTAGTACCTCCCCATATATATTTATGCAGTGGATTTTGCAACTGAAAAGAAACTTTGTGTTCCCAACAAGATAGGTGAAGGACGGCTTTCACACTCACGTATCTCTCAGAACTGAGCATGTGGAGAGAAGTTCGTTCATCTAGCTCAAAAGGAACGGGAAGCAGGAGAAACTATTACTCTGGTTTCTCACTGTGTTTCCTAGTGCCGGTTTGAAGTTCCTGCATTTTTCACTGTAAAACCGAGTTGGAGCTAGTGCCTCCCCTTATATATGTATGGAGTGCCGTTTGCAACGTAATAGTAACTTTGTGTTCCCAACAAGATAGGTGAAGGACGGCAATCACACACACTTATCTCTCAGAAATGAGCATGTGGAGAGTCGTTCGTTAATCTAGCACAAACAGAATGGTTTGCTGTTGAAACTTTTACTGGTTTCTCAGTGTGTTTCCTAGTGCCGGTTTGAACTTCCTACAGTTATCCCTGTAAAACCGAGTTGGAGCTAGGATCTCCCCATATATATGTATGGAGTGGAGTTTCCAACTGAAATGAAACTATGTGTTCCCAAAAAGCTAGGTGAATTACTCCTTTCACACACACTTATCTCTCAGACCTGAGCATGTGGAGAGTCGTTCTTTCATCTAGCACAAGTGGAATGGGTTGCAGGAGAAACTTTAACTCTGGCTTCTCAGTGTGTTTCCTAGTGCCGGTTTGATGTTCCTGCAGTTTTCACTGTAAAACCGAGTTGGAGCTAGTACCTCCCCACATATATGAATGTAACGGTGTTTGAAACTGAAAAGAAACTTAGTGTTCCCAACAAGATAGGTGAAAGACGGCTTTCACACACACTTATCTCTCAGAACTGAGCATGTGGAGAGTCGTTCGTTCACTAGCACAAAGGGAACAGTTTGCAGGAGAAACTTTTACTCTGGTTCTCACTGTGTTTCCTAGTGCCAGTTTGAAGTTCCTGCAGTTTTCACTGTAAAACCAAGTTGGAGCTATTACCTCCCCATATATATGTATGGAGTGGAGTTTGCAACTGAAAAAAAACTTTGTGTTCCCAACAAGCTAGGTGAAGGATGGCTTCACACACACTTATCTCTCAGAACTGAGCATGTGGTGAGACGTACTATCATTTAGCTCAACTGGAACGGGAAGCAAGGGAAACTATTACACTAAATTCTCACTTGTTTCCCAGTGCTGTTTTGAATTTCCTGCAGTTTTCACTGTAAAACCGAGGTAGAGCTAATACCTCCCCATATATATTTATGGAGTGGTGTTTGCAACTGAAAAGAAAATTTGTGTTACCAACAAGATAGGTGAAGGTCGGCTTTCACACACACGTATATCTCAGAATTGAGCATGTGGAGTGAAGTTCGTTCATCTAGCTCAAATTGAACAGGAAGCAGGAGAAACTTTTACTCTGGTGTCTCACTGTGTTTCCTTGTGCCGGTTTGAATTTCCTGCAGTTTTCACTGTCAAACCGAGTTGAAGCTAGTACCTCCCCATATATATGTATGGAGTTGTGTTTGCAACTGTTAAGAAACTTTGTGTTCCCAACAAGCTAGGTGAAGGACGGCTTTCACACACACTTATCTGTCAGAACTGAGCATGTGGAGGGACGTTCGTTCATCTAGCACAAAGGGAACGGTTTGTAGGAGAAACTTTTACTCTGGTTTCTCAGTGTGTTTCCTAGTGCCTTTTTGAATTTCCTGCTGTTTTCACTGTAAAACCGTGTTGGAGCTAGTACTTCCCCATATATATGTATGGAGTGGAGTATGCAAATGAAAAGAAACTTTGTGTTCCCAACAATCTAGTTGAAGGACGGCTTTAACACAAACTTATCTCTGAGAACTGAGCATGTGGAGAGACTTTCATTCATTTAGCTCAAAGGGAACACTAAGCATGAGAAACATTTACTCAATTTTCTCACTGTGTTTTCTAGTGCCGGTTTGAAGTTCCTGCAGTTTTCACTGTAAAACCGAGTTGGAGCTAGTACCTCCCCATATATATGTATGGAGTGGAGTTTGCAAGTGAAAAGAAACTTTGTGTTCCCAACAAGCAAGGTGAAGTACTGCGTTCAAATACACATATCTCTCAGAACTTAGCATGAGGAGAGTCTTTTGTTCATCTTGCACAAAAGGAATGGGTTTCAGGAGAAACTTTATCTCTGGTTTCTCAGTTTGTTTCCTAGTTCCTGTTTGAAGTTCCTGCAGTTTTCACTGTAAAACCGAGTTGGGGCTAGTACCTCCCCATATGTATGTATGGAGTGGAGTTTGCAACTGAAAAGAATCTTTGTGTTCCCAACAAGTTATGTGAAGTATGGCTTTCACACACACGTATCTCTCAGAACTGAGCATGTGGAGAGAATTTCGTTCATCTAGCTCAAAGGGAACGGGAAGCAGAAGAATCTATTACACTGGATTCACACTGTGTTTCCTAGTGCCGGTTTGAAGTTCCTGAAGTTTTCACTGTAAAATCGAGTTGGAGCTAGTACCTCCCCATATATATGTATGGAGTGGAGTTTGCAAGTGAAAAGAAAGTTTGAGTTCCCAACAAGCTATGTGAAGGACTGCTTACATACACACTTTTCTCTCAGAACTTAGCATGAGTAGAGTTGTTCGTTCATTTTGCACAAAGGGAACGGGTTGCAGGAGAAACTTTTTCTCTGTTTTCTAAGTTTGTTTCCTAGTTCCTGTTTGAAGTTCCTGCAGTTTTCACTGTAAAACCGAGTTGGGGCTAGTACCTCCCCATATATATTTATTGAGTGGAGTTTGCAACTGAAAAGAAACTTTGTGTTCCCAACAAGATAGATGAAGGACGGCTTTCAAACACACGTATATCTCAGAACTGAGCATGTGGAGAGAAGTTCGTTCGTTTAGCACAAAGGGAACGTTTTGCAAGAGTAACTATTACTGTGTTATCTTAGTGTGTTTCCTAGTGCCGGGTTGAAGTTCCTGCAGTTTTCACTGTAAAACCGTGTTGGAGCAAGTACCTCCACATATATATGTATGGAGTGGAGTTGGCAACTTAAAAGGATCTTTGTTTTCCCAAAATGGTAGATGAAGTATGGCTTTCACACACACTTATCTCTCAGATCTGAGCATTTGGAGACTCGTTGGTTCATCTAGCACAAAGGGAACGGGTTGCAGGGGAATCTTTTACTCTGGTTTCTCAGGTTGTTTCCTAGTTCCGGTTTGAAGTTACTGCAGTTTTCACTGTAAAATAAAGTTGGGGCTAGTACCACCCCATATATATTTATGGAGTGGAGTTTGCAACTGAAAACAAACTTTGTGTTCCCAACAAGATAGGTGAAGGATGGCTTTCACACACACGTATCTCTCAGAACTGAGCATGTGGAGAGAAGTTCGTTCATCTAGCTCAAAGGGAACGGGAAGCAGGATTAACTATTACACTGGATTCTCACTGTGTTTCCTAGTGCCGGTTTGAAGTTCCTGCAGTTTTCACTGTAAAATCGGGTTGGAGCTAGTACCTCCCCATATATATGTATGGAGTGGAGTTTGCAAGTGAAAAGAAAGTTTGAGTTCCCAACAAGCTATGTGAAGGACTGCTTACATACACACATTTCTCTCAGAACTGAGCATGAGTAGAGTTGTTCATTCATCTTGCACAAAGGGAACGGGTTGCAGGAGAAACTTTTTCTCTGTTTTCTAAGTTTGTTTCCTAGTTCCGGTTTGAAGTTCCTGCAGTTTTCACTGTAAAACCGAGTTGGGGCTAGAACCTCCCCATATATATTTATTGAGTGGATTTTGCAACTGAAAAGAAACTTTGTGTTCCCAACAACATAGATGAAGGACAGCTTTCACACACACTTATCTCTCAGAACTGACCATGTGGAGAGATGTTCGTTCATTTAGCACAAAGGGAACCGGTTGCAGGATAATCTTTTCTCTGTTTTCTCAGTGTGTTTCCTTGTGCCGTTTTGAATTTTCTGCAGTATTCACTGTTAAACCGAGTTGAGCTAGTACCTCCCCATATATATGAATGGAGTGGAGAATAAACTGGAAAGCAACTTTGTGTTCCCAATAAGATAGATGAAGGACGGCTTTCACACACACTGATATCTTAGAACTGAGCATGTGGAAAGAAGTTTGTTCACCTAGCACAAAGGGAACAGGTTGCAGGAGAAACTTTTACTCTGGTTCTCACTGTGTTTCCAAGTGCCGGTTTGAAGTTCCTGCAGTTTTCACTGTAAAACCGAGTTGGAACTACTACCTCGCCATATATATGTATGGAGTGGAGTTGGCAACGTAAAAGAAACTTTGTGTTCCCAACAAGCTAGGTGAAGGACGGCTTTCACACACACTTAACTCTCAGAACTGAGCATGTGGGGAGTCGTTCGTTCATCTAGCACAAATGGAATGGGATGCAGGAGAAACTTTATCTCTGGTTTCTCAGTGTGTTTCCTAGTGCCGGTTTGATGTTCCTGCAGTTTTCACTGTAAAACCGAGTAGGAGCTAGTACCTCCCCACATATATGAATGTAATGGAGTTTGAAACTTAAAAGAAACTTTGTGTTCCCAATAAGATAGGTGAAGGACGGCTTTCACACACACTGATCTCTTAGAACTGAGCATGTGGAGAGAAGTTGGTTCACCTAGCACAAAGGGAACAGGATGTAGGAGAAACTTTTACTCTGGTTTATCACTGTGTTTCCTAGTGCCGGTTTGAAGTTCCTGCAGTTTTCACTGTAAAAACTTGTTGGATCTGGTACCTCCCCTAATATATGTATGGATTGGAGTTTGCAAAGGAAAAGAAACTTTGTATTCCCAACATGTTATGTGAAAGACGGCTTTCACACACACTTAACTCTCAGAACTGGGCATGTGGAGAGACGTTCGTTCATCAAGCACAAAGGGAATGGGTTGCTGGAGAAACTTTTACTCTGGTTTCACGGTGTGTTTCCTAGTGCCGTTTTGAAGTTCCTACTTTTTTCACTGTAAAACCGAGTTGGAGCTTTTACCTCCCCATATGTATGTATGGAGTGGAGTTTGCAACTGAAAGAAACTTTGTGTTCCCAACAAGCAAGGTGAAGAACGGCTTTCACACAGAATTATCTCTCAGAACTGAGCAGGTGGAAAGACGTTCGTTCATGTAGCACAAATGGAACGGGTTGTAGGGGAAACATTTACTCTGGTTTCTCAGTGTGTTTCCTAGTGCCGGTTTGAAATTCCTACATTTTTCACTGTAAAACCGACTTGGAGCTGGAACCTCCTCATGTATATGTATGGATTGGAGTTTGCAACTGAAAAGAAACTTTGTGTTCCAAACGAGCTTGGTGAAAGACGGCTTTCACACACACTTATCTCTCATAACTGAGCATGTGGAGAGTCTTTTGTTCACTAGTACCAAGGGAACACTTTGCCGGAGAAACTTTTACTCTGCTTCTCACTGTGTTTCCTATTGCCGGTTTGAAGTTCCTGCAGTTTTCACTGTAAAACCGAGTTGGAGCTATTACCCCCCCATATATATGTATGGAGTGGAGTTTGCACCTGAAAATAAACTTTGTGTTCTCAACAAGCTAGGTGAAGGGCGGCTTTCAAACACACTTATCTCTCAGAACTGAACATGAGGAGAGACGTTCGATCATTTAGCTCAAAGGGAACGGGAAGCAGGAGAAACTTACTCTATATTCTCACTGTGTTTCCTAGTGCCGGTTTGATATTCCTACAGTTTTCACTGTAAAACCGAGTTGGAGCTGGTACCTCCTCATGTATATGTATGGATTGGAGTTTGCAAATGAAAAGAAACTTTGTGTTCCCAACAAGCTAGTTGAAGGACGGCTTTCACACACACTTATCTCTCAGAACTGAGCATGAGGAGAGTCGTTCGTTCATTTTGCAAAAAGGGAACGTGTTGCAGGTGAAACTGTTACTCTGGTTTCTCAGTGTGTTTCCTAGTTCCGGTTTGAAGTTCCTGCAGTTTTCACTGTAAAACCGAGTTGGAGCTAGTACCTCCCCACATATATGAATGTTGTCAAATTTGAAACTGAAAAGAAACATTGTGTTTCCAACAAGATAGGTGAAGTACGGCTTTCACACACAATTATCTCTCAGAACTGAGTATGAGGAGATTCGTTCGATCATCTTGCAAAAGGGGATCGGGTTGCAGGAGATACTTTTACTCTTCTTTCACAGTTTGTTTCCTAGTTCCGTTTTGAAGTTCCTGCAGTTTTAACTGTAAAACCGAGTTGGAGCTTTTACCTCCCCATATGTATGTATGGATTGGAGTTTGGTAATGAAAACAAACTTTGTGTTCCCATCAAGCAATATGAAGAACGGTTTTCACACACACTTATCTCTCAGAACAGAGCATGTGGAAAGACGTTCGTTCATGTAGCACAAAGGGAACGGGTTGTAGGAGAAACTTTAACTCTGGTATCTCAGTGTGTTTCCTAGTGCCGGTTTGATGTTCCTGCAGTTTTCACTGTAAAACCGAGTTGGAGCTAGTACCTCCCCACATATATGAATGTAATGGAGTTTGAAACTGAAAAGAACCTTTGTGTTCCCAATAAGATAGGTGAAGGACTGCTTTCACACACACTGTTCTCTTAAAACTGAGCATGTGGAGAGAAGTTGGTTCACCTAGCACAAAGGGAACAGGATGCAGGAGAAACTTTTACTCTGGTTTATCACTGTTTTTCCTTGTGCCGGTTTGAAGTTCCTGCAGTTTTCACTGTAAAACCGAGTTGGATCTGGTACCTTCCCTTACATATGTATGGAGTGGAGTTTGCAACGGAAAAGAAACTTTGTATTCCCAACAAGCTAGTTGAAGGACGGCTTTCACAAACAATATATCTCAGAACTGAGCATGTGGTGAGACGTTCGTTCATCAAGCACAAAAGAATGGGTTGCTGGATAAACTTGTACTCTGGTTTCTCAGTGTGTTTCCTAGTGCCGGTTTGAAGTTCCTGCAGTTTTCACTGTAAAACCGGGTTGGATCTGGTACCTCCCCTTATATATGTATGGAGTGGAGTTTGCAACGGAAAAGAAACTTTGTGTTCCCAACAAGCTAGGTGAAGTACAGCTTTCACACACACTTTACTCTCAGAACTGGGTATGTGGAGAGACGTTCGTTCAACAAGCACAAAGGGAATGAGTTGCTGGAGAAACTTTTACTCTGGTTTCTTGGTGTGTTTCCTAGTGCCGTTTTGAAGTTCCTACAGTTTTCACTGTAAAACCGAGTTGGAGCTTTTGCCTCCCCATATATATCTACGGATTGGAGTTTGGTACTGAAAACAAACTTTGTGTTCCCATTAAGCATTGTGAAGAATGGCTTTCACACACAATTATTTCTCAGAACTGAGCATCTGGAAAGAAGTTCGTTCATGTAGCACAAAGGGAACGGGTTGTAGGAGAAACATTTACTCTGGCTTCTCAGTGTGTTTCCTAGAGCCGGTTTGAAGTTCCTGCAGTTTTCACTGTAAAACCGAGTTGGAGCTATTACCTCCCCATATATATGTTTGGAGTGGTGTTTGCAACTGAAAATAAACTTTGTTTTCCCAAAAAGCTAGGTGAAGGACGGCTTTCAAACTCACTTATCTCTCAGAACTGACCATGTGGAGAAACGTTCGATCATATAGCTCAAAGGGAACGGGAAGCAGGAGAAACTTACTCTATATTCTCACTGTGTTTCCTAGTGCCGGTTTGAAGTTCCTGCATTATTCACTGTAAAACCGAGTTGGAGCAAGTACCTCCCCTTATATATGTATGGAGTGGTGTATGCCACTTAAAACAAACTTTGTGTTAACAACAAGCTAGTTGAAGGACGGCTTTCACACACACTCATCTCTCAGAACTGAGCATGAGGAGGGTCGTTCGTTCATCTAGCACAAATGGAACGGGTTGCAGGAGAATCTTTTCTCTGGTTTCTCAGTTTGTTTCCTAGTGCCGGTTTGAAGTTCCTGCAGTATTCACTGTAAAACCGTTTTGGAGCTGGTACCTCCCCATATATATGTATGGAGTGGAGTTTGCAACTTAAAAGAAACTTTGTGTTCCCAACAAGCTAGGTGTAGGACGGCTTTCACACGCACTTCTCTCACAGAAATGAGCATGTGGAGAGACGTTCGATCATATAGCACTAAGGGAAAGGGTTGCAGAGAAACTTTTACTCTGGTTTCTTAGTGTGTTTCCTAGTGCCTTTTTGAAGTTCCTGCTGTTTTCACTGTAAAATCGAGTTGGATCTAGTACTTCCTCATATATATGTATGGAGTGGTGTATGCAACTGAAAACATACTTTTTGTTCCCAACAAGCTAGGTGAAGGACGGCTTTATCACAAACATTTCTCTGAGAACTGAGCATGTGGAGAGAATTTCATTCATTTAGCTCAAAGGGAACGAGAAGCAGGAGAAACTTTTACTCTAATTTCTCAATGTGTTTCCTAGTGCCGGTTTGAAATTCCTGCAGTTTTCACTGTAAAACCGTGTTGGAGCTAGTACCTCCCCATATATATGTATGGAGTGGAGTTTCAAGTGAATAGAAACTTTGTGTTCCCATCAAGCTCGGTGAAGGACGGCTTTCACACACACTTATCTCTCAGAACTGAGCATGTGGAGAGACGTTCGTTCATCAAGCACAAATGGAATGGATTGCAAGAGAAACTTTTACTCTGGATTCTCAGTGTGTTTCCTAGTGCCGGTTTGACGTTCCTGCAGTTTTCACTGTTAAATCGAGTTGGAGCTAGTACCTCCCCTTATATATGTATGGAGTGGAGTATGCAACCCAAAAGAACCTTTGTGTTCCCAACAAGCTAGGTGAAGGACGGCTTTCACACACAGTTATCTCTCAGAACTGAGCATCTGGGTAGACTTTCGTTCATTTAGCAAAAAGGGAACGGGTTGCAGGAGAACCTTTTACTCTGGTTTCTCAGTGTGTTTCCTAGTGCCTGCTTGAAGTTCCTGCAGATTTCACTGTAAAACCGAGTTGGAGCTAGTAACTCCCCATATATATGTATGGAGTGGAGTTTGCAAGTGAAATGAAACTTTTTGACACAACAAGCTATGTGAATGTCTGCTTTCACACAAACTTATCTCTCAGAAATGAGCATGAGGAGAGTCGTTCGTTCACCTTGCACAAAGGGAACGGGTTGCATGAGAAACTTTTACTCTGGTTTCTCAGCTTGTTTCCTAGTTCCTGTTTTAAATTACTGCTCTTTTCACTGTATAACCGAGTTGGAGCTAGTACCTCCCCATATATATCTATGGATTGGAGTTTGCAATTGAAAAGAAATTTTGTGTTCCCAATAAGCAAGGTGAAGGACGGCTTTCACTCACAATTATCTCTCAGAACTGAGCATGTGGAGAGATATTCGTTTATCAAGCAAAAATGGAATGGGTTGCAGGAGAAATTTTTACTCTTTTTTCTCAGAGTGTTTCCTAGTGCCGGTTTAAAGTTCCTGCAGTTTTCACTGTAAAACAGTGTTGGAGCTGGTACCTAATCATATATATGTATGGAGTGGAGTTTGCAAATTAAAAGAAACTTTGTGTTCCCAACAAGCTAGGTAAAGGACGGCTTTCCCACACAATTATCTCTCAGAAATGAGCATGTGGATAGTCGTTCGTTCATCTAGCAAAAAGGGAACGGGTTGCATGAGAAACTTTTACTCTGGTTTCTCAGTGTGTTTCCTAGTGCCGGTTTGAAGTTCCTGCAATTTTCACTGTAAAACCGAGTTGGAGCTAGTACTTCCCCTTATATATGTATGGAGTGCAGTATGCAATTGAAAAGAATCTTTGTGTTCCCAACAAGATATATGAAGGACGGCTTTCACACACACTTATCTCTCAGAGCTGAGCATTTGGAGAGACTTTTGTTCATCTAGCACAAACGGTTAGGGAATCATGAGAAACTTTTAATCTGGTTTCTCAGTGTGTTTCCTAGTTTAGGTTTGAAGTTCCAGCAGTTTCATTGTAAAACCGAGTTGGAGCTAGTACCTCCAAATGTTTATGTATGGAGTGGAGTTTGCAATTGAAAAGAAACTTTGTGTTCCCAACAATCTAGTTGAAGGACGGCTTTCACACGCACATCTCTCTCAGAACTGAGCATTTGGAGAGTAGTTTGTTCAACTAGCACTAAAGGAACGTGTTGCAGGGGTAACTTTTACTCTTGTTTCTCACTGTTTTTCCTAGTGCCGGTTTGAAGATCCTGCAGTTTTCACTGTAAAACCGAGTTGGAGCTAGTACCTCCAAATATATATGTATGATTAGTGTTTGCCACTTAAAAGAAACTATGTGTTCCCAACAATCTAGGTGAAGTATGGCTTTCACACACACTTTTCTCTCAGAACTGAGCATGTGGAGAGTCGTTCGTTCATCTAGCACAAAGTGAACGGGTTGCAGGAGAATCTTTTACTCTGGATTCTCAGTGTGTTTCCTAGTTCAGGTTTGAAGTTCCTGCAAGTTTCACTGTAAAACCGAGTTGGAGCTAGTACCTGCCCATATATATATATGGAGTGGAGTAAGCAATTGAAAAGAATCTTTGTGTTCCCAACAACCTAGGTGAAGGACGGCTTTCAAACACACTTACCTCTCAGAACTGAGCATGAGGAGAAACTTTCGTTCATCAAGCACAAACGGAAAGGTAAGCAGGAGAAACTTTTACTCTGGTTTCTCAGTGTGTTTCCTAGTTCCGGTTTGAAGTTCCTGCAGTTTTCACTGTAAAACCGTTTTTGAGATAGTACCTCCCCATATATATGTATGGAGTGGAATTTGCCACTTAAAAGAAACTTTGTTTTCCCAACAAGCTATGTGAAGGACGGCTTTCACACGCACTTACCTCTCAGAACTGAGCATGTGGAGAGTTGTTCGTTCATCTAGCACAAAGGAACGGTTTGCATGAGAAACTTTTACTCTGGTTTCTCAGTTTCCTAGTGCCGGTTTGAAGTTCCTGCATTTTTCACTGTAAAACCGAGTTGGAGATAGCATTTCCCCATATATATGTATGGAGTGGAATATGCAACTCAAAAGAATCTTTGTGTTCCCAACATGCTAGTTGAAGGACGGCTTTAAAACAACATATCTCTGTGAACTGAGCATGTGGAGATACGTTCGTTCATCTAGCTCAAAGAAACGGGAAGCAGGAGAAACTTTTACTCTAATTTCTCACTGTGTTTCCTAGTTTCGGATTGAAGTACCTGCAGTTTTCACTGTAAAACAGATTTGGAGCTAGTACTTCCCCATATATATGTATGGATTGGTGTTTGCAACTTAAAAGAAACTTTGTGTTCCCAACAAGCTTGGAGAAGGACGGCTTTCACACACACTTATCTCTCAGAACTGAGCATGTGGAGGGACGTTCGTTCATCTAGCACAAAGGGAAAGGGTTGCATGAGATACTTTTTCTCTGTTTTCTCAGTGTGTTTCCTAGTTCAGGTTGGAAGTTCCTGCAGATTTAATTGTAAAACAGAGTTGGAGCTTGTACCTACCCAAATATATGTATAGAGTGGAGCATGCAATTGAAAAGAATCTTTGTGTTCCCAACAAGATATGTGAAGAACGGCTTTCACCCACACTTACCTCTCACATCTGAGCATGTGGAGAGACGTTCGTTCATCTAGCACAAAGGGAACGGGTTGCAGTTGAAACTTTTACTCTGGTTTCTCAGTTTGTTTCCTTGTTTAGGATTGAAATTCCTGCAGTTTTCACTGTAAAACGGAGTTGGAGCTATTACCTCCGAATACATATGTATGGAGTGGAGTAGGCAATTGAAAAGAATCTTTGTGTTCCCAACAAGCTAGGTGAAGAACGGCTTTCCCACTCACTTATCTCTCAGAACTGAGCATGTGGAGAGAATTTCGTTCATTTAGCACACATGGAAAGTGAAGCAGGAGAAATTTTACTCTGGTTTCTCAGTGTGTTTCTTAGTGCCCGTTTGAAGTTCCTGTAGTTTTCACTGTAAAACCGTTTTGGAGATGGGACCTCCCCATATATATGTATGGAGTGGATTTTGCAACTTAAAAGAAACTTTGTGTTCCCAACAAGCTAGGTGAAGGACGGCTTTCACTCGCAAATCTCTCTCAGAACTGAGGATGTGGAGATTTTTTCGTTCATCAATCACAAATGGAACGGGTTGCAGGAGAAACTTTTACTCTTGTTTCTCACTGTGTTTCCTAGTGCCGGTTATAAGTTCCTGCAGTTTTCACTGTAAAACCGAGTTGGAGCTAGTACCACCCCATATATATGTATGGAGTGGAGTATGCAATTGAAAAGAAACTTTGTGTTCCCAACAAGCTAGGTGAAGGACAGCTTTCACATGCACTTCTCTCTCAGAACTGAGCATGTGGAGAGTTGTTCGTTCATCTAGCTCATAGGGAACGGGTTGCAGGAAAAAGTTTTACTCTTGTTCTCACTGTGTTTCCTTGTGCCGGGTTGAAGTTTCTGCAGTTTTCACTGTAAAACCGAGTTGGAGCTAATAACTCCCCGTATATATGTAAGGAGTGGAGTATGAAATTGAAAAGAATCTTTGTGTTCCCAACAAGCTATATGAAGGACAGCTTTCACACACACTTACCTCTCAGATCTGAGCATGTGGAAAGACGTTCATTCATCTAGCACAAAGGGAAAGGGTTTCAGGTGAAACTTTTACACTGGATTCTCAGTATGTTTCCTAGTTTAGGTTTGAAGTTCATGCAGTTTTCACTGTAAAATCGAGTTGGAGCTTGTACCTCCGAATACATATGTATGGAGTGGAGTATGCAATTGAAAAGAAACTTTGTGTTCCCAACAAGCTAGGTGAAGGACAGCTTTCACATGCACTTCTCTCTCAGAACTGAGCATGTGGAGAGTTGTTCGTTCATCTAGCACGTAGGGAACGGGTTGCAGGAAAAAGTTTTACTCTTGTTCTCACTGTGTTTCCTTGTGCCGGGTTGAAGTTTCTGCAGTTTTCACTGTAAAACCGAGTTGGAGCTAATAACTCCCCATATATATGTAAGGAGTGGAGTATGAAATTGAAAAGAATCTTTGTGTTCCCAACAAGCTATATGAAGGACAGCTTTCACACACACTTACCTCTCAGATCTGAGCATGTGGAGAGACGTTCATTCATCTAGCACAAAGGGAAAGGGTTTCAGGTGAAACTTTTACACTGGATTCTCAGTATGTTTCCTAGTTTAGGTTTGAAGTTCATGCAGTTTTCACTGTAAAATCGAGTTGGAGCTTGTACCTCCGAATACATATGTATGGAGTGGAGTATGCAATTGAAAAGAATCTTTGTGTTCCCAACAAGCTAGGTGAAGGACGGCTTTAACACACACTTATCTCTCAGAACTGAGCATGTGGATAGTAGTACGTTCACTAGCACAAAGGGAACGGGTTGCAAGAGAAATTTTACTCTGGTTCTCACTGTGTTTCCTAGTGCCGGTATGAAGTTCCTGCAGTTTTCACTGTAAAACCGGGTTGGAGCTAGTACCTCCCCATATATATGTATGGTGTGTAGTGTGTAACTGAAAAGAAATTTTGTTTTCCCAACATGCTAGGTGAATGACTTCTTTCACACACATTTATCTCTCAGAATTGAGCATGTGGAGAGTCGTTCGTTCATCTATCACAAAGGGAACGGTTTGCAGGGAAACTTGTACTCTCGTTCTCACTGTGTTTCCTAGTGCCGGTTTGAAGTTCCTGCACTTTTCACTGTAACATTGAGTTGGAGCTAGTACCTCCCCTTACATATGTATGGAGTGGAATATGCAACTGAAAAGAAACTTTGTGTTCCCAACAAGCTAGCTGAAGGACGGCTTTAACACAGACATATCTCTGAGAACTGAGCATGTGGAGAGGCGTTCGTTCATCTATCACAAAGGGAACGTTTTGCAGGGAAACTTTTACTCTGGTTCTCACTGTGTTTCCTAGTGCCGGTTTGAAGTTCCTGCATTATTCACTGTAAAACCGAGTTGGAGCAAGTACCTCCCCTTATATATGTATGGAGTGGTGTATGCCACTTAAAAGAAACTTTGTGTTAACAACAAGCTAGTTGAAGGACGGCTTTCACACACACTCATCTCTCAGAACTGAGCATGAGGAGGGTCGTTCGTTCATCTAGCACAAATGGAACGGGTTGCAGGAGAATCTTTTCTCTGGTTTCTCAGTTTGTTTCCTAGTGCCGGTTTGAAGTTCCTGCAGTATTCACTGTAAAACCGTTTTGGAGCTGGTACCTCCCCATATATATGTATGGAGTGGAGTTTGCAAGTTAAAAGAAACTTTGTGTTCCCAACAAGCTAGGTGTAGGACGGCTTTCACACGCACTTCTCTCACAGAAATGAGCATGTGGAGAGACGTTCGATCATATAGCACTAAGGGAAAGGGTTGCAGAGAAACTTTTACTCTGGTTTCTTAGTGTGTTTCCTAGTGCCTTTTTGAAGTTCCTGCTGTTTTCACTGTAAAATCGAGTTGGATCTAGTACTTCCTCATATATATGTATGGAGTGGTGTATGCAACTGAAAACATACTTTTTGTTCCCAACAAGCTAGGTGAAGGACGGCTTTATCACAAACATTTCTCTGAGAACTGAGCATGTGGAGAGAATTTCGTTCATTTAGCTCAAAGGGAACGAGAAGCAGGAGAAACTTTTACTCTAATTTCTCAATGTGTTTCCTAGTGCCGGTTTGAAATTCCTGCAGTTTTCACTGTAAAACCGTGTTGGAGCTAGTACCTCCCCATATATATGTATGGAGTGGAGTTTCAAGTGAATAGAAACTTTGTGTTCCCATCAAGCTCGGTGAAGGACGGCTTTCACACACACTTATCTCTCAGAACTGAGCATGTGGAGAGTCGTTCGTTCATCTAGCACAAAGGGAACGGGATGCAGGGAAACTATTACTCTGGTTCTCATTGTGTTTCCTAGTGCCGGTTTGAAGTTCCTGCACTTTTCACTGTAAAACACAGTTGGAGCTAGTACCTCCCCTTATATATGTATGGAGTGGAGTATGCAACTGAAAAGATACTTTGTGTTCCCAACAAGCTAGTTGAAGGATCCCTTTCACACACACTTATCTCTCAGAACTGAGCATGAAGAGGGTCGTTCGTTCATCTAGCACCCAGGGAACGGGTTGCAGGAGAAACTTCTTCTCTGGATTCTCACTGTGTTTCCTAGTGGCGGTTTGAAGTTCCTGCTGTTTTCACTGTAAAACCGAGTTGGTGCTAGTACCTCCCCATATATATGTATGGAGTGGAGTTTGCAACGTAAAAGAAAATTTGTGTTCCCAACAAACTAGGTGAAGGACGGCTTTCACACACACTTATCTCTCAGAACTGAGCATGTGGAGAGACGTTCGTTCATCAAGCACAAATGGAATGGATTGCAAGAGAAACTTTTACTCTGGATTCTCAGTGTGTTTCCTAGTGCCGGTTTGAAGTTCCTGCAGTTTTCACTGTTAAATCGAGTTGGAGCTAGTACCTCCCCTTATATATGTATGGAGTGGAGTATGCAACCCAAAAGAACCTTTGTGTTCCCAACAAGCTAGGTGAAGGACGGCTTTCACACACAGTTATCTCTCAGAACTGAGCATCTGGGTAGACTTTCGTTCATTTAGCAAAAAGGGAACGGGTTGCAGGAGAACCTTTTACTCTGGTTTCTCAGTGTGTTTCCTAGTGCCTGCTTGAAGTTCCTGCAGATTTCACTGTAAAACCGAGTTGGAGCTAGTAACTCCCCATATATATGTATGGAGTGGAGTTTGCAAGTGAAATGAAACTTTTTGACACAACAAGCTATGTGAATGTCTGCTTTCACACAAACTTATCTCTCAGAAATGAGCATGAGGAGAGTCGTTCGTTCACCTTGCACAAAGGGAACGGGTTGCATGAGAAACTTTTACTCTGGTTTCTCAGCTTGTTTCCTAGTTCCTGTTTTAAATTACTGCTGTTTTCACTGTATAACCGAGTTGGAGCTAGTACCTCCCCATATATATCTATGGATTGGAGTTTGCAATTGAAAAGAAATTTTGTGTTCCCAATAAGCAAGGTGAAGGACGGCTTTCACTCACAATTATCTCTCAGAACTGAGCATGTGGAGAGATATTCGTTTATCAAGCAAAAATGGAATGGGTTGCAGGAGAAATTTTTACTCTTTTTTCTCAGAGTGTTTCCTAGTGCCGGTTTAAAGTTCCTGCAGTTTTCACTGTAAAACAGTGTTGGAGCTGGTACCTAATCATATATATGTATGGAGTGGAGTTTGCAAATTAAAAGAAACTTTGTGTTCCCAACAAGCTAGGTAAAGGACGGCTTTCCCACACAATTATCTCTCAGAAATGAGCATGTGGATAGTCGTTCGTTCATCTAGCAAAAAGGGAACGGGTTGCATGAGAAACTTTTACTCTGGTTTCTCAGTGTGTTTCCTAGTGCCGGTTTGAAGTTCCTGCAATTTTCACTGTAAAACCGAGTTGGAGCTAGTACTTCCCCTTATATATATATATGGAGTGGATTATGCAACTGAATAGAAACTTTGTGTTCCCAACATGCTAGGTGAAGGACGGCTTTCACACAAAATTATCTCTCAGAAATGAGCATCTGGGGAGACTTCGTTCATTTAGCAAATAGGGAACGGTTTGTAGGAGAATCTTTTACTCTGGTTTCTCAGTGTGTTTCCTAGTGCCTGTTTGAAGTTCCTGCAGTTTTCACTGTGAAACCGAGTTGGAGCTAGTACCTCCCCATATATATGTATGGAGTGGAGTTTGAAAGTGAAAAGAAACTTTGTGAAACAACAAGCTATGTGAATGACTGCTTTCACACAAACTTATCTCTCAGAAATGTGCATGAGGAGAGTCGTTCGTTCATCTTGCAGAAAGGGACCGGGTTGCAGGAGAAAGTTATACTCTGGTTTCTCAGTTTGTTTCCTAGTTCCGGTTTTAATTTCTTGCAGTTTTCACTGTAAAACTGAGTTGGAGCTAGTACCTCCGCATATATATGTATGGATTGGAGTTTGCAACTGAAAAGAAATTTTGTGTTCCCAACAAGCAAGGTGAAGGACGGCTTTCACTCACACTTATCTCTCAGAACTGAGCATGTGGAGAGACATTCGTTTATCAAGCACAAATGGAATGGGTTCCAGGGCAAACTTTTACTCTTTTTTCTCAGAGTGTTTCCTAGTGCCGGTTTGAAGTTCCTGCAGTTTTCACTGTAAAACCGTGTTGGAGCTGGTACCTACTCATATATATGTATGGAGTGGAGTTTGCAACTGTAAAGAAACTTTGTGTTCCCAACAAGCTAGGTAAAGGACGGCTTTCCCACACACTTTTTTCTCAGAAATGAGCATGTGGAGAGACGTTCGATCATTTAGCTCAAAGGGAACGGGAAGCATGGGAAACTATTACTCTATTTTCTCATTTTTTTCCCAGTGCCGTTTTGAATTTCCTGCAGTTTTCACTTTAAAACCGAGTTAGAGCTAGTACCTCCCCATATATATGTATGGACTGGAGTTTGCAACTTAAAAGAAACTTTGTGTTCCCAACATGCTAGGTAAAGAATGGCTTTCACACACACTTATCTCTCAGAACTGAGCATTTGGAGACTCGTTCGTTCATCTAGAACAAAGGGAACAAGTGGCAGGGGAAACTTTTACTCTGGTTTCTCAGTTTGTTTCCTAGTTCCTGTTTGAAGTTCCTGCAATTTTCACTGTAAAACCGAGTTGGAGCTAGTACCAACCCATATATTTATATGGAGTGTAGTTTGCAATTGAAAAGAAACTTTGTGTTCCCAACAAGATAGGTGAAGGACGGCTTTAACACAAACTTATTTCTGAGAACTGAGCATGTGGAGAGACTTTCGTTCATTTAGCTCAAAGGGAACGGGAAGCAGGAGAAATTTTTACTCAATTTTCTCAGTGTTATTCCTAGTGCCGGTATGAATTTCCTGCAGTTTTCACTGTAAAACCGAGTTGGAGCTAGTACCTACCCATATATTTGTATGGAGTGGAGTATGCAACTTAAAAGAAACTTTGTGTTCCCAACATGCTAGGTGAATGACGGCATTCACACACAATTATCTCTCAATACTGAGCATGTGGAGGGAAGTTTGTTCACCTAGCACAAAGGGAACACGTTGCTGGAGAAACTTTTACTTTGGTTTCTCACTATGTTTCCTAGTGCCGGTTTGAATTTCCTGCTGTTTTCACTGTAAAACCGAGTTGGAGCTGGTACCTCCCCTTATATATGTATGGAGTGGAGTTTACAACAGAAAAGAAACTTTGTGTTCCCAACAAGCTAGGTGAATAACGGCTTCACACACACTTAACTCTCAGTAATGTGCATGTAGAGAGTCGTTCGTTCATCAAGCACAAATGGAATGGGTTGCTGGAGAAATTTTACTCTGGTTTCTCAGTGTGTTTCCTTGTGCCGGTTTGAAGTTCCTGCAGTTTTAACTGTAAAACCGAGTTGGAGCTGTTACCTACTCATATATATGTATGGAGTGGTGTTTGCAACTGAAAAGAACCTTTGTGTTCCCAACAAGCTAGGAATAGAACGGCTTTCCCACACACTTATCTCTCAGAACTGAGCATGTGGATAGTATTACGTTCACTAGCACAAAGGGAACGGGTTGCAGGAGAAATTTTACTCTGGTTCTCACTGTGTTTCCTAGTACCGTTATGAAGTTCCTGCAGTTTTCACTGTGAAACCGGGTTGGAGCTAGTACCTCCCCATATATATGTATGGAGTGGAGTTTGTAACTGAAAAAAATTTGGGTTCCCAACATGCTAGGTGAATGACGGCTTTCACACACATTTATCTCTCAGAATTGAGCATGTGGAGAGTCGTTCGTTCATCTATCACAAAGGGAACGGTTTGCAGGGAAACTTTTACTCTGGTTCTCACTGTGTTTCCTAGTGCCGGTTTGAAGTTCCTGCACTTTTCACTGTACCATCGAGTTGCAGCTAATACCTCCCCTTATATATGTATGGAGTGGAATATGCAACTGAAAAGAAACTTTGTGTTCCCAACAAGTTAGCTGAAGGACGGCTTTAACACAAACATATCTCTGAGAACTGAGCATGTGGAGAGACGTTCGTTCATATATCACAAAGGGAACGTTTTGCAGGGAAAAATTTACTCTGGTTCTCACTGTGTTTCCTAGTGCCGGTTTGAAGTTCCTGCACTTTTCACTGTAAAACCGAGTTGGAGCAAATACCTCCCCTTATATATGTATGGAGTGGTGTATGCCACTTAAAAGAAACTTTGTGTTAACAACAAGCTAGTTGAAGGACGGCTTTCACACACACTCATCTCTCAGAACTGAGCATTTGGAGAGTTCTTCATTCATCTAGCTCAAAGGAAACGGGAAGCAGGAGATACTTTTACTCTATTTTCTCACAGTGTTTCCTAGTGCCGGATTGAAGTTCCTGCAGTTTTCACTGTAAAACCGTGTTGGATCTAGTACCTTCCCATATATATGTATGGAGTGGAATTTGCAACTTAAAAGAAACTTTGTGTTCCCAACAAGCTATGTGAAGGACGGCTTTCACACACACTCATCTCTCAGAACTGAGCATGTGGAGAGTTGTTCGTTCATCTAGCACAAAGGGAACTGGTTGCAGGAGAAACTTTTACTCTTGTTTCTCACTGTGTTTCCTAGTGCCTGTTTGAAGTTCCTGCAGTATTCACTGTAAAACCGAGTTGGATCTAGTACCTTCCCATATATATTTTTGGAGTGGAATTTGCAACTTAAAAGAAAGTTTGTGTTCCCAACAAGCTAGGTGAAGGACGGCTTTCACCCACACTTTCCTCTCAGAACTGAGCAGGAGGAGAAACCTTCGTTCATCTAGCACATACGTAAAGTGAAGCAGGAGAAAATTTTACTCTGGTTTCTCAGTGTGTTTCCTAGTTCAGGGTTGAATTTCCTGCAGTATTCACTGTAAAACAGAGTTTGAGCTAGTACCTCCCCATATATATGTATGGATTGGTGTTTGCCACTTAAAAGAAACTTTGTGTTCCCAACAAGCTACGTGAAGGACAGCTTTCACACGCAAAACTCTCTCAGAACTGAGCATGTGGAGAGTAGTTCGTTCATCTAGCACAAAAGGAACGGGTTGCAGCAGAAACTTTTACTCTTGTTTCTCACTCTTTTTCCTAGTGCCGGTTTGAAGTTCCTGCAGTTTTCACTGTAAAACCGAGTTGGAGCTAGTACCTCCCTATATATACGTATGGAGTGGTGTTTGCCACTTAAAAGAAACTTTGTGCTCCCAACAACTAGGTGAATTACGGCTTTCACACACACTTATCTCTCAGAACTGAGCATGTGGGGAGTTGTTCGTTAATGTAATAAAAAGGGAACGGGTTGCAGGGGAAACTTTTACTCTTGTTTATCACTGTGTTTCCTAGTGCCTGTTTGAAGTTCCTGCAGTTTTCACTGTAAAACCGAGTTGGTGCTAGTACCTCCCCATATATATGTATGGAGTGGTGTATGCAATTGAAAACAATCTTTGTGTTCCCAACAAGCTAGGTGAAGGACGGCTTTCACACGCACTTCTCTCTCAGAACTGAGCATGTGGAGAGTTGTTCGTTAATCTAGGAAAAAGGGAACGGGTTGCAGGGGAAACTTTTACTCTTGTTTATCACTGTGTTTCCTAGTGCCGGTTTGAAGTTCCTGCAGTTTTCACTGTAAAACCGAGTTGGTGCTAGTAACTCCCCATATATATGTATGGACTGGAGTATGCAATTGAAAAGAATCTTTGTGTTCCCAACAAGCTAGGTGAAGGACGGCTTTCACCCACACTTACTTCTCAGAACTGAGCATGAGGAGAGACGTTCGTTCATCAAGCACAAACGGAAAGGTAAGCAGGAGAACTTTTACTCTGGTTTCTCAGTGTGTTTCCTAGTTCCGGTTTGAAGTTCCTGCAGTTTTCACTGAACAACCGTGTTGGAGATTGTACCTCCCCATATATATGTATGGAGTGGAATTTGCAAGTGAAATGAAACTTTTTGACACAACAAGCTATGTGAATGACTGCTTTAACACAAAATTATCTCTCAGAAATGAGCATGAGGAGAGTCGTTCTTTCACCTTGCACAAAGGGAACGGGTTTCAGGAGAAACTTTTACTCTGGTTTCTCAGTTTGTTTCCTAGTTCCTGTTTTAAATTCCTGCAGTTTTCACTGTATAACCGAGTTGGAGCTAGTACCTCCCCATATATATGTATGGATTGGAGTTTGAAACTGAAAAGAAATTTTGTGTTCCGAACAAGCAAGGTGAAGGACGGCTTTCACACAAAATTATCTCTCAGAAATGAGCATCTGGGGAGACTTTTATTCATTTAGCAAAAGGGAACGGTTTGTAGGAGAATCTTTTACTCTGGTTTCTCAGTGTGTTTCCTAGTGCCTGTTTGAAGTTCCTACAGTTTTCACTGTAAAACCGAGTTGGAGCTAGTACCTCCCCATATATATGTATGGAGTGGAGTTTGAAAGTGAAAAGAAACTTTGTGACACAAAAAGCTATGTGAATGACTGCTTTCACACAAACTTATCTCTCAGAACTGAGCATGTGGAGAGACATTCGTTTATGAAGCACAAATGGAATGGGTTGCAGGGGAAACTTTTACTCTTTTTTCTCAGATTGTTTCCTAGTGCCGGTTTGAAGTTCCTGCAGTTTTCACTGTAAAACCGTGTTGGAGCTGGTACCTACTCATATATATGTATGGAGTGGAGTTTGCAACTGTAAAGAAACTTTGTGTTCCCAACAAGCTAGGTAAAGGACGGATTTCCCACACAATTTTGTCTCAGAAATGAGCATGTGGAGAGACGTTCGATCATTTAGCTCAAAGGGAACGGGAAGCATGGGAAACTATTACTCTATTTTCTCATTTTTTTTCCCACTGCCGTTTTGAATTTCCTGCAGTTTTCACTTTAAAACCGATTTAGAGCTAGTACCTCCCCATATATATGTATGGACTGGAGTTTGCAACTTAAAAGAAACTTTGTGTTCCCAACATTCTAGGTGAAGGACGGCTTTCACACACAATTATCTCTCAGAACTGAGCGTTTGGAGACTCGTTCGTTCATCTAGAACAAAGGGAACAGGTTGCAGGGGAAACTTTTACTCTGGTTTCTCAGTTTGTTTCCTAGTTCCTGTTTGAAGTTCCTGCAATTTTCACTGTAAAACCGAGTTGGAGCTAGTACCACCCCATATATTTATATGGAGTGGAGTTTGCAACTGAAAAGAAACTTTGTGTTCCCAACAAGATAAGTGAAGGACGGCTTAACACAAAATTAACTCTGAGAACTGAGCATGTGGAGAGACATTCGTTCATTTAGCTCAAAGGGAACGGGAAGCAGGAGAAAGTTTTACTCTATTTTCTCAGTGTTATTCCTAGTGCCGGTATGAATTTCCTGCAGTTTTCACTGTAAAACCGAGTTGGAGCTAGTACCTACCCATATATTTGTATGGAGTGGAGTATGCAACTTAAAAGAAACTTTGTGTTCCCAACAAGCTAGGTGAATGACGGCATTCACACACAATTATCTCTCACTACTGAGCATGTGGAGGGAAGTTTCTTCACCTGGCACAAAGGGAACACGTTGCTGGAGAAACTTTTACTTTGGTTTCTCACTATGTTTCCTAGTGCCGGTTTGAATTTCCTGCTGTTTTCACTGTAAAACCGAGTTGGAGCTGGTACCTACCCTTATATATGTATGGAGTGGAGTTTGCAACGGAAAAGAAACTTTGTATTCCCAACAAGCTAGGTGAAGGACGGCTTCACACACACTTAACTCTCAGTACTGTGCATGTGGAGAGTCGTTCATTCATCAAGCACAAATGGAAAGGGTTCCAAAGAAACATTTACTCTGGTTTCTCAGTGTGTTTCCTTGTGCCGGTTTGAAGTTCCTGCAGTTTTAACTGTAAAACCGAGTTGGAGCTGTTACCTACTCATATATATGTATGGAGTGGAGTTTGCAACTGAAAAGAACCTTTGTGTTCCCAATAAGCTAGGAATAGGACGGCTTTCCCACACACTTTTCTCTCAGAACTGAGCATGTGGATAGTAGTACGTTCACTAGCACAAAGGGAACGGGTTGCAGGAGAAATTTTACTCTGGTTCTCACTGTGTTTCCTAGTGCCGGTTTGAAGTTCCTGCAGTTTTCACTGTAAAACCGGGTTGGAGCTAGTACCTCCCCATATATATGTATGGAGTGGAGTTTGCAACTTAAAAGAAACTTTGTGTTCCCAACAAGCTAGGTGAAGGACGGCTTTCACACCCATTTCTCTCACAGAAATGAGCATGTGGAGAGACGTTCGATCATATAGCACTAAGGGAAAGGGTTGCAGAGAAACTTTTACTCTGCTTTCTTAGTGTGTTTCCTAGTGCCATTTTGAAGTTCCTGCTGTTTTCACTGTAAAATCGAGTTGGAGCTAGTACTTCCCCATATATATGTATCGAGTGGAGTATGCAACTGAAAACATACTTTGTGTTCCCAACAAGCTAGGTGAAGGACGGCTTTAACACAAACTTTTCTCTGAGAACTGAGCATGTGGAGAGACGTTCGTTCATCTATCACAAAGGGAACGGGTTGCAGGGTATCTTTTACTCTGGTTCTCATTGTGTTTCCTAGTGCAGGTTTGAATTTCCTGCACTTTTCACTGTAAAACGGAGTTGGAGCTAGTACCTCCCCTTATATATGTATGGAGTGGAGTATGCAACTGAAAAGAAACTTTGTATTCCCAACAAGCTAGTTGAAGGAACCCTTTCACACACACTTATCTCTCAGAACTGAGCATGAGGAGGGTCGTTCGTTCATCAAGCACCCAGGGAACGGGTTGCAGGAGAAACTTCTACTCTGGTTTCTCAGTGTGTTTCCTAGTGGCGGTTTGAATTTCCTGCTGTTTTCACTGTAAAACCGAGTTTGAGCTAGTACCTCCCCATATATATTTATGGAGTGGTGTTTGCAACTGAAAAGAAACTTTGTGTTCCCAACAAGCTAGGTGAAGGATGGCTTTCACACACACTTATCTCTCAGAACTGAGCATGTGGAGAGACGTTCGTTCATAGCACAAATGGAATGGATTGCAAGAGAAACTTTTACTCTGGTTTCTCAGTGTGTTTCCTAGTGCCGGTTTGAAGTTCCTGCAGTTTTCACTGTAAAACCGAGTTGGATCTGGTACCTACTCATATATATGTATGGAATGGAGTTTGCAACCGAAAAGAACCTTTGTGTTCCCAACAAGCTAGGTAAAGGGCGGCTTTCCCACACACTTATCTCTCAGAACTGAGCATGTGGAGAGACGTACGATCATTTAGCTCAAAGGGAACGGGAAGCAGGGGAAATTATTACTCTATTTTCTCACTTTGTTTCCCAGTGCCGTTTTGAATTTCCTGCAGTTTTCACTTTAAAACCAAATTAGAGCTAGTACCCCCCATATATATATATAGTGTGGAGTTTGCAACTTAAAAGAAATTTTGTGTTCCCAACATGCTATGTGAAGGACGGCTTTCACACACACTTATTTCTCAGAACTGAGCATTTGGAGATTCCTTCGTTCATCTAGAACAATGGGAACAGGTTGCAGGAGAAATTTTTACTCTGGTTTCTCAGTTTGTTTCCTAGTGCCGGTTTGAAGTTCCTGCAGTTTTCACTGTAAAACCGTGTTGGAGGTAGTACCTCCCCATATATTTGTATGGAGTATATTATGCAACTTAAAAGAAACTTTGTTTTCCCAACAACCTAGGTGAAGGACGGCTTTCACACACATTTATCTATCAGAACTGAGCATCTGGAGGGAAGTTTGTTCACCTAGCACAAAGGGAACATGTTGCTGGGAATCTTTTACTTTGGTTTCTCACTATGTTTCCTAGTGCCGGTTTGATGTTCCTGCGGTTATCACTGTAAAAGCGAGTTGGTGCTGGTACCTTCCCTTATATATGTATGGAGTGGAGTTTGCAACTGAAAAGAACCTTTGTTTTTCCAACAAGCTAGGAAAAGAACGGCTTTCCCACATACTTATCTTTCAGAACTGAACATGTGGATAGTAGTACGTTCACTAGCAGAAAGGGAACGTGTTGCTGGAGAAATTTTACTCTGGTTCTCACTGTGTTTCCTAGTGCAGGTTTGAAGTACCTGCAGTTTTCACTGTAAAACCGAGTTGGAGTTAGTTCCTCCCGATATATATGTATGGAGTGGAGTTTGCAACTGAAAAGAAAGTTTGTGTTCACAACAAGCTATGTGAAGGACGGCTTTCACATACACTTTTCCCTCAGAAATGAGCATGTGGAGGGATGTTCGATTATTTAACTCAAAGGGAACGGGAAGCAGGGAAATTATTACTCTATTTTCTCAGTGTGTTTCCTAGTGCCGGTAAGAAGTTCCTGCAGTTTTCACTGTAAAACCGTGTTGGAGCTAGTACTTCCCCATATATTTGTATGGAGCGGAATATGCAACTTAAAAGAAACTTTATGTTCCCAACAAGCTAGGTGAAGGACGGCTTTAAAACAAACTTATCTATGAGAACTGAGCATGTGGAGAGACGTTCGTTCATCTAGCTCAAAGGGAACGGGAAGCAGGAGAAACTTTTACTCTATTTTCTCACTGTGTTTCCTAGTGATGGTATGAAGTTCCTGCAGTGTTCACTGTAAAACCGAGTTGGAGCTAGTACCTCCCCTTATATATTTATGGAGTGGAGATTGCAACTGAAAAGAAATTTTGTGTTCCCAACAAGCTAGGTGAAGGACGGCTTACACACACACTTATCTCTCAGAACTGAGCACGTGGAGAGTCGTTCGTTCATCTATCACAATGGGAACGGGTTGCAGGGAAACATTTACTCTGGTTCTCACTGTGTTTCCTAGTGCCGGTTTGAAGTTCCTGCACTTTTCACTGTAAAATCGAGTTGGAGCTAGTACCTCCCCTTATATATGTATGGAGTGGAGTATGCAAATTAAAAGAAACTTTGTGTTCCCAACAAGCTAGGGGAAGGACGTCTTTAATAAAAACTTATCTCTGAGAACTGAGCATGTGGAGAGACGTTCATTCATTTAGCTCATAGGGAACGGGAAGCAGGAGAAACTTCTACTCTATTTTCTCACTGTGTTTCCTAGTGCCAGTTTGAAGTTCCTGCAGTTTTCACTGTAAAATCGAGTTGGAGCTAGTACCTCCCCATATATATGTATGGAGTGGAGTTTGCAACTGAAAAGAAACTTTGTGTTCCCAACAAGCTATGTGAAGGACGGCTTTCACACACATATATACCTCAGAACTAAGCAGGTGGAGAGACGTTCGTTCATCTAGCAAAAAGGGAACCGGTTGTAGTGGAAATTTTACTCTGATATATCAGTGTGTTTCCTAGAGCCGGTTTGATGTTCCTGCAGTTTTTACTGTAAAACAGAGTTGGAGCTAGTACCTCCCCTCATATATGAATGTAGTGGAGTTTGAAACTGAAAAGAAACTTTGTGTTCCAAACAAGCTATGTGAATGAAGGCTTTCACACACACTTATCTCTCAGAACTGAGCATGTGGAGAGAAGTTCATTCATCTAGGAAAAAGGAAATGGGATGTAGGGGAAACTTTTACTCTGGTTTCTCAGAGTGTTTCCTAGTGCCGGTTTGAAGTTCCTGCATTTTTCACTGTAAAACCGAGTTGGAGCTGATACCTCTCCATATATATGTATGGATTTGAGTTTGCAACTGAAAAGAAACTTTGTGTTCCCAACAAGCTAGGTGAAGGACGGCTTTCACACACACTTATATCTCAGAACTGAACATGTGGAGAGTCGATTGTTCATCTAGCACAAAGGGTACGGGTTGCAGGAGAAACTTTTACTCTGGTTTCTCAGTGTGTTTCCTAGTGCCGGTTTTAAATTCCTGCAGTTTTCACTGTAAAAAAGAGTTGGAGCTAGAACCTCCCCACATATATGAATGTAGTGGAGTTTGCAACTGAAAAGAAACTTTGTGTTCCCAACAAGCTAGGTGAAGGACGGATTTCACACACACTTATATCTCAGAACTGAACATGTGGAGAGTCGATTGTTCATCTAGCACAAAGGGTACGGGTTGCAGGATAAACTTTTACTCTGGTTTCTCAGTGTGTTTCCTAGTGCCGTTATGAAGTGCCTGCTGTTTTCACTGTAAAACCGATTTGGGGCTAGTACTATCCCATATATATGTATGGAGTGGAGTATGCAACTTAAAACAAAATTTGTGTTCCCAACAAACTAGTTGAAGGACGGCTTTAACAAAGACTTATCTCTGAGAACTGAGCATGTGGAGAGACGTTCGTTCATTTAGCTCAAGGGAACGTGAAGCAGGAGAAATTTTACTCTATTTTCTCACTGTGTTTCCTAGTGCCTGTTTGAAGTTCCTGCAGTTTTCACTGTAAAACCGTGTTGGAGCTAGTACCTCCCCATATATATGTATGCAGTGGAGTTTGCAAGTGAAAAGAAACTTTCTGTTTCCAACACTCTAGTTGAAGGACTGCTTTCACACACACATATCTCTCAGAACTGAGCATGAAGAGAGTCGTTCGTTCATCTTGCACAAAGGGAACGGGTTGCAGGAGAAACTTTTACTCTGGCTTCTCAGTTTGTTTCCTAGTTCCGGTTTTAATTTCCTGCAGTTTTCACTGTAAAACCGATTTGGAGCTAGTACCTCACCATATATATGTATGAAGTGGAATTTGCCACTGAAAATAAAGTTTGAGTTCCCAACAAGCTATGTGAAGGACAGTTCACACACACTTATACCTCAGAAATGAGCATGGGGAAAGTCGTTCGTTCATTTTGCACAAAGGGAACGGGTTGCAGGGGATACTTTTAGTCTGTTTTCTCATTTTTTTCCTAGTTCTGGTTTTAATTTCTTGCATTTTTCACTGTAAAACCAAGTTGGAACTAATACCTCCCCATATATATTTATGGATTGGGATTTGCAACTGAAAAGAAACTTTGTGTTCCCAACAAGCTAGGTGAAGGGCGGCTTTCCCACAGAATTATCTTTCAGAAATGAGCATGTGGAGAGCCGTTAGTTCATCTAGCACAAAGGGAACGGTTTGCAGGAGAACTATTACTTTGATTTCTCAGTGTGTTTCTTAGTGCCTGTTTGACGTTCTTGCATTTTTCACTGTAAATCGGAGTTGGTGCTAGTACCTCCCCACATATATGAATGTAGTGGTGTTTCAAACTGAAAAGAAACTTAGTGTTCCCAACAAGCTAGGTGAAGGACGGCTTTCACACACACTTATCTTTCAGAACTGAGCATGTGGAGGGACGTTCATTCATCTAGGAAAAAGGAAACGGGATGTAGGGGAAACTTTTACTCTGGTTTCTCAGTGTGTTTCCTAGTGCCAGTTTGAAGTTCCTACAGTTTTCACAGTAAAACCGAGTTGGAGCTAGTACCTCCCCATATATATGTATGCATTGGAGTTTGCAAGTGAAAAGAAACTTTGTGTTCCCAAAAAGCTACTTGAAGGACGTCTTTAACACAAACTTATCTCTGAGAACTGAGCATGTGGAGAGACGTTCGTTCATTTAGCTCAAGGGAACGGGAAGCAGGAGAAACTTTTACTCTATTTTCTCACTGTTTTTCTTAGTGCCTGTTTGAAGTTCCTGCAGTTTTCACAGTAAAATCGAGTTGGAGCTAGTACCTCCCCTTATATATGTATGCAGTGGAGTTTGCAAGTGAAAAGAAACTTTCTGTTCCCAACAAGCTATGTGAAGGACGGCTTTCACACACACAAATTCCTCAGATCTGAGCATGTGGAGAGACGTTCGTTCATCTAGCAAAAAGGGAATCGTTTGTAGTGGAAACTTTTACTCTGATTTATCAGTGTGTTTCCTAGTGCTGGTTTGAGGTTCCTGCAATTATTACTGTAAAACCGAGTTGGAGCTAGTACCTCCCCATATATATGTATGGAGTGGAGTTTGCAAATGAAAAGAAACTTTGTGTTCCCAACAAGCTAGGTGAAGGACGGCTTTCACACACAATTATCTCTCAGAAATGAGCATGTGGAGAGTCGTTCGTTCATCTAGCACAAAGGGAACGGTTTCCAGGAGAAACTTTTACTCTGGTTCCTCAGTGTGTTTCCTAGTGCCGGTTTGAAGATCCTGCAGTTTTCACTGTAAAACAGAGCTGGAGCTAGTACCTCCCCACATATAATAATGTAGTGGGGTTTGAAACTGAAAAGAATCTTTGTGTTCCAAACAAGCTATGTGAAGGACGGCTTTCACACACACATTTCTCTCAGAACTGAGCATGTGGAGAGACGTTCATTCATCTAGGAAAAAGGAAATGGGATGTAGGGGAAACTTTTACTCTTGTTTCTCAGTGTTTTTCCTAGTGCCGGTTTTAAATTCCTGCAGTTTTCACTGTAAAACCGCGTTGGAGCCTATAACTCTCCATATATATGTATGGATTTGAATTTGCAACTGAAAAGAACTTTGTGTTCCCAACAAGCTAGCTGAAGGACGGCTTTCACACCCACTTATATCTCAGAACTGAGCATGTGGAGAGTCGAATATTCACCTAGAACAAAGGGTACGGGTTGCAGGAGAAACTTTTACTCTGGTTTCCCAGTGTGTTTCCTAGATCCGTTTTGAAGTTCCTGCTGTTATCACTGTAAAACCGAGTTGGAGCTAGTACTTTCCCTTATATATGTATGGAGTGGAGTATGGAACTAAAAACAAACTTTGTGTTCCCAACAAGCTAGTTGAAGGACGGCTTTAACAAAGACTTATCTCTGAGAACTGAGCATGTGGAGAGACGTTCGTTCATTTAGCTCAAGGGAACGGGAAGCAGGAGAAACTTTTACTCTATTTTCTCACTGTGTTTCCTAGTGCCTGTTTGAAGTACCTGCAGATATCAATGTAAAACATAGTTGGAGCTTGTACCTCCCCATATATATGTATGCAGTGGAGTTTGCAAGTGAAAAGAAACTTTCTGTTCCCAACAATCCAGGTGAAGGACTGCTTTCACAAACACATATCTCTCAGAACTGAGCATGAGGAGAGTCGTTCGTTCATCTTGCACAAATGGAACGGGTTGCAGGAGAAACTTTACTCTGGCTTCTCAGTTTGTTTCTTGTTCCGGTTTTAATTTCCTGCAGTTTTCACTGTAAAACAGATTTGGAGCTAGTACCTCCCCACATATATGAATTTAGTGGAGTTTGAAACTGAAAAGAAACTTTGTGTTCCAAACAAGCTATGTGAAGGACGGCTTTCACACACACTTATCTCTCAGAACTGAGCATGTGGAGAGAATTAGTTCACCTAGCAGAAAGGGAACGGGTTGCAGGAGAAACTATTACTCTGGTTTCTCAGTGTGTTTCCTAGTGCTGGTATTAAATTCCTTCAGTTTTCACTGTAAAACAGAGTTGGAACTAGTACCTCCCCACATATATAAATGTAGTGGAGTTTGAAACTGAAAAGAAACTTTGTGTTCTAAACAAGCTATGTGAAGGACGGCTTTCACACACAGTTATCTCTCAGAACTGAGCATGTGGAGAGACGTTCATTCATCTAGGAAAAAGGAAACGGGATGTAGGGGAAACTTTTACTCTGGTTTCTCAGTGTGTTTCCTAGTGCCGGTTTGAAGTTCCTGCAGTTTTCACTGTAAAAGCGAGTTGGAGCTAGTACCTCCCCATTTATATGTATGCAGTGGAGTTTGCAAGTGAAAAGAAACTTTCTGTTCCCAACAAGCTAGTTGAAGGACGGCTTTAACACAAACTTATCTTTGAGAACTGAGCATGTGGAGAGACGTTCGTTCATTTAGCTCAAGGGAACGGGAAGCAGGAGAAACTTTTACTCTATTTTCTCATTGTTTTTCCTAGTGCCTCTTTGAAGTTCCTGCAGTTTTCACTGTAAAACCGAGTTGGATCTAGTACCTCCCCATATATATGTATGCAGTGGAGTTTGCAAGTGAAAAGAATCTTTCTGTTCCCAACAAGATATGTGAAGGACGGCTTTCACACACACAAGTACCTCAGATCTGAACATGTGGAGAGACGTTCGTTCATCTAGCAAAACGGGAACCGTTTGTAGTGGAAACTTTTACTCTGATTTATCAGTGTGTTTCCTAGTGCCGGTTTGATGTTCCTGCATTTATTACTGTAAAACCGAGTTGGAGCTTGTACCTCCCCATATATATGTATGGAATGGAGTTTGCAACTGAAAAGAAACTTTGTGTTCCCAACAAGCTAGGTGAAGGACGGCTTTCACACACAATTATCTCTCAGAAATGAGCATGTGGAGAGACGTTCATTCATCTAGGAAAAAGGAAACGGGTTGTAGGGGAAACTTATACTCTTGTTTCTCAGTATGTTTCCTAGTGCCGGTTTGAAGTTCCTGCAGTTTTCACTGTAAAACAGAGTTGGAGCTAGTACCTCCCCACATATATGAATGTAGTGGAGTTTGAAACTGAAAAGAATCTTTGTGTTCGAAACAAGCTATGTGAAGGACGGCTTTCACACACACTTATCTCTCAGAACTGAGCATGTGGAGAGACGTTCATTCATCTAGGAAAAAGGAAACGGGATGTAGGGGAAACTTTTACTCTTGTTTCTCAGTGTGTTTCCTAGTGCCGATTTGAAGTTCCTGCAGTTTTCACTGTAAAACCGAGTTGGAGATAGTACCTCCCCATATATATGTATGAAGTGGAGTTTGCAAGTGAAAAGAAACTTTCTGTTCCCAACAAGCTAGTTGAAGGACGGCTTTAACACAAACTTATCTCTGAGAACTGAGCATGTGGAGAGACGTTCGTTCATTTAGCTCAAGGGAACGGGAAGCAGGAGAAACTACTACTCTATTTTCTCACTGTTTTTCCTAGTGCCTGTTTGAAGTTCCTGCATTTTTCACTGTAAAACTGAGTTGGAGCTAGTACCTCCCCATATATATGTATGCAGTGAAGTTGGCAAGTGAAAAGAAACTTTCTGTTCCCAACAATCCAGGTGAAGGACTGCTTTCACAAACACATATCTCTCAGATCTGAGCATGAGGAGAGTCGTTCGTTCATCTTGCACAAATGGAACGGGTTGCAGGAGAAACTTTACTCTGGCTTCTCAGTTTGTTTCTTGTTCCGGTTTTAATTTCCTGCAGTTTTCAATGTAAAACAGATTTGGAGCTAGTACATCCCCACATATATGAATGTAGTGGAGTTTGAAACTGAAAAGAAACTTTGTGTTCCAAACAAGCTATGTGAAGGACGGCTTTCACACACACTTATCTCTCAGAACTGAGCATGTGGAGAGAATTAGTTCACCTAGCAGAAAGGGAACGGGTTGCAGGAGAAACTTTTACTCTGGTTTCTCAGTGTGTTTCCTAGTGCTGGTATTAAATTCCTTCAGTTTTCACTGTAAAACAGAGTTGGAGCTAGTAACACCCCACATATATGAATGTAGTGGAGTTTGAAACTGAAAAGAAACTTTGTGTTCTAAACAAGCTATGTGAAGGACGGCTTTCACACACACTTATCTCTCAGAACTGAGCATGTGGAGAGACGTTCATTCATCTAGGAAAAAGGAAACGGGATGTAGGGGAAACTTTTACTCTGGTTTCTCAGTGTGTTTCCTAGTGCCGGTTTGAAGTTCCTGCAGTTTTCACTGTAAAAGCGAGTTGGAGCTAGTACCTCCCCATTTATATGTATGCAGTGGATTTTGCAAGTGAAAAAAAACTTTCTGTTCCCAACAAGCTAGTTGAAGGACGGCTTTAACACAAACTTATCTTTGAGAACTGAGCATGTGGAGAGACGTTCGTTCATTTAGCTCAAGGGAACGGGAAGCAGGAGAAACTTTTACTCTATATTCTCATTGTTTTTCCTAGTGCCTCTTTGAAGTTCCTGCAGTTTTCACTGTAAAACCGAGTTGGATCTAGTACCTCCCCATATATATGTATGCAGTGGAGTTTGCAAGTGAAAAGAATCTTTCTGTTCCCAACAAGCTATGTGAAGGGCGGCTTTCACACACACAAGTACCTCAGATCTGAGCATGTGGAGAGACGTTCGTTCATCTAGCAAAACGGGAACCGTTTGTAGTGGAAACTTTTACTCTGATTTATCAGTGTGTTTCCTAGTGCCGGTTTGATGTTCCTGCATTTATTACTGTAAAACCGAGTTGGAGCTTGTACCTCCCCATATATATGTATGGAGTGGAGTTTGCAACTGAAAAGAAACTTTGTGTTCCCAACAAGCTAGGTGAAGGACGGCTTTCACACACAATTATCTCTCAGAAATGAGCATGTGGAGAGACGTTCATTCATCTAGGAAAAAGGAAACGGGTTGTAGGGGAAACTTATACTCTTGTTTCTCAGTATGTTTCCTAGTGCCGGTTTGAAGTTCCTGCAGTTTTCACTGTAAAACAGAGTTGGAGCTAGTACCTCCCCACATATATGAATGTAGTGGAGTTTGAAACTGAAAAGAATCTTTGTGTTCGAAACAAGCTATGTGAAGAACGGCTTTCACACACACTTATCTCTCAGAACTGAGCATGTGGAGAGACGTTCATTCATCTAGGAAAAAGGAAACGGGATGTAGGGGAAACTTTTACTCTTGTTTCTCAGTGTGTTTCCTAGTGCCGATTTGAAGTTCCTGCAGTTTTCACTGTAAAACCGAGTTGGAGATAGTACCTCCCCATATATATGTATGAAGTGGAGTTTGCAAGTGAAAAGAAACTTTCTGTTCCCAACAAGCTAGTTGAAGGACGGCTTTAACACAAACTTATCTCTGAGAACTGAGCATGTGGAGAGACGTTCGTTCATTTAGCTCAAGGGAACGGGAAGCAGGAGAAACTACTACTCTATTTTCTCACTGTTTTTCCTAGTGCCTGTTTGAAGTTCCTGCATTTTTCACTGTAAAACTGAGTTGGAGATAGTACCTCCCCATATATATGTATGCAGTGGAGTTTGCAAGTGAAAAGAAACTTTCTGTTCCCAACAATCCAGGTGAAGGACTGCTTTCATAAAAACACATATCTCTCAGAACTGAGCATGAGGAGAGTCGTTCGTTCATCTTGCACAAATGGAACGGGTTGCAGGAGAAACTTTACTCTGGCTTCTCAGTTTGTTTCTTGTTCCGGTTTTAATTTCCTGCAGTTTTCAATGTAAAACAGATTTGGAGCTAGTACCTCCCCACATATATGAATGTAGTGGAGTTTGAAACTGAAAAGAAACTTTGTGTTCCAAACAAGCTATGTGAAGGACGGCTTTCACACACACTTATCTCTCAGAACTGAGCATGTGGAGAGAATTAGTTCACCTAGCAGAAAGGGAACGGGTTGCAGGAGAAACTTTTACTCTGGTTTCTCAGTGTGTTTCCTAGTGCTGGTATTAAATTCCTTCAGTTTTCACTGTAAAACAGAGTTGGAGCTAGTAACACCCCACATATATGAATGTAGTGGAGTTTGAAACTGAAAAGAAACTTTGTGTTCTAAACAACCTATGTGAAGGACGGCTTTCACACACACTTATCTCTCAGAACTGAGCATGTGGAGAGACGTTCATTCATCTAGGAAAAAGGAAACGGGATGTAGGGGAAACTTTTACTCTGGTTTCTCAGTGTGTTTCCTAGTGCCGGTTTGAAGTTCCTGCAGTTTTCACTGTAAAACCGAGTTGGAGCTAGTACCTCCCCATTTATATGTATGCAGTGGAGTTTGCAAGTGAAAAGAAACTTTCTGTTCCCAACAAGCTAGTTGAAGGACGGCTTTAATACAAACTTATCTTTGAGAACTGAGCATGTGGAGAGACGTTCGTTCATTTAGCTCAAGGGAACGGGAAGCAGGAGAAACTTTTACTCTATTTTCTCATTGTTTTTCCTAGTGCCTCTTTGAAGTTCCTGCAGTTTTCACTGTAAAACCGAGTTGGATCTAGTACCTCCCCATATATATGTATGCAGTGGAGTTTGCAAGTGAAAAGAATCTTTCTGTTCCCAACAAGCTATGTGAAGGACGGCTTTCAAACACACAAGTACCTCAGATCTGAGCATGTGGAGAGACGTTCGTTCATCTAGCAAAACGGGAACCGTTTTTAGTGGAAACTTTTACTCTGATTTATCAGTGTGTTTCCTAGTGCCGGTTTGATGTTCCTGCAGTTTTCACTGTAAATCAGAGTTGGAGCTAGTACCTCCCCACATATATGAATGTAGTGGAGTTTGAAACTGAAAAGAATCTTTGTGTTCGAAACAAGCTATGTGAAGGACGGCTTTCACACACACTTATCTCTCAGAACTGAGCATGTGGAGAGACGTTCATTCATCTAGGAAAAAGGAAACGGGATGTAGGGGAAACTTTTACTCTTGTTTCTCACTGTGTTTCCTAGTGCCGATTTGAAGTTCCTGCAGTTTTCACTGTAAAACCGAGTTGGAGATAGTACCTCCCCATATATATGTATGAAGTGGAGTTTGCAAGTGAAAAGAAACTTTCTGTTCCCAACAAGCTAGATGAAGGACGGCTTTAACACAAACTTATCTCTGAGAACTGAGCATGTGGAGAGACGTTCGTTCATTTAGCTCAAGGGAACGGGAAGCAGGAGAAACTACTACTCTATTTTCTCACTGTTTTTCCTAGTGCCTGTTTGAAGTTCCTGCAGTTTTCACTGTAAAACTGAGTTGGAGCTATTACCTCCCCATATATATGTATGCAGTGGAGTTTGCAAGTGAAAAGAAACTTTCTGTTCCCAACAAGCTATGTGAAGTACAGCTTTAACACACACAAATACCACAGATCTGAGCATGTGGAGAGACGTTCGTTCATCTAGCAAAACGGGAACCGTTTGTAGTGGAAAATTTTACTCTGATTTATCAGTGTGTTTCCTAGTGCCGGGTTGATGTTCCTGCAGTTATTACTGTAAAACCGAGTTGGAGCTACTACCTCCCCATATATATGTATGGAGTGGAGTTTGCAACTGAAAAGAAACTTTGTGTTCCCAACAAGCTAGGTGAAGGACGGCTTTCACACACAATTATCTCTCAGAAATGAGAATGTGGAGAGTCCTTCGTTCATCTAGCACAAAGGGAACGGGTTCCAGGAGAAACTTTTACTCTGGTTTCTCAGTGTGTTTCCTAGTGCCGGTTTGAAGATCCTGCAGTTTTCACTGTAAAACAGAGTTGGTGCTAGTACCTCCCCACATACATTAATGTACTGGAGTTTGAAACTGAAAAGAATCTTTTTGTTCCAAACAAGCTATGTGAAGGACGGCTTTCACATACACTTATCTCTCAGAACTGAGCATGAGGAGAGACGTTCATTCATCTAGGAAAAAAGAAACGGGATGTAGGGGAAACTTTTACTCTGGTTTCTCAGTGTTTTTCCTAGTGCCGGTTTGAAGTTCCTGCAGTTTTCACTGTAAAACCGTGTTGGAGCCTATAACTCTCCATATATATGTATGGATTTGAATTTGCAACTGAAAAGAAACTTTGTGTTCCCAACAAGCTAGCTGAAGGACGGCTTTCACACCCACTTATATCTCAGAACTGAGCATGTGAAGTGACGAATATTCACCTAGAACAAAGTGTTAGGGTAGCAGGAGAAACTTTTACTCTGGTTTCCCTGTGTGTTTCCTAGAGCCGTTTAAAAGTTCCTGCTGTTATCACTGTAAAACCGAGTTGGAGCTAGTACTTTCCCTTATATATGTATGGAGTGGAGTATGGAACTAAAAACAAACTTTGTGTTCCCAACAAGCTAGTTGAAGGACGGCTTTAACAAAGACTTATCTCTGAGAACTGAGCATGTGGAGAGACGTTCGTTCATTTAGCTCAAGGGAACGGGAAGCAGGAGAAACTTTTACTCTATTTTCTCACTGTGTTTCCTAGTGCCTGTTTGAAGTACCTGCAGATATCAATGTAAAACATAGTTGGAGCTTGTACCTCCCCATATATATGTATGCAGTGGAGTTTGCAAGTGAAAAGAAACTTTCTGTTCCCAACAATCCAGGTGAAGGACTGCTTTCACAAACACATATCTCTCAGAACTGAGCATGAGGAGAGTCGTTCGTTCATCTTGCACAAATGGAACGGGTTGCAGGAGAAACTTTACTCTGGCTTCTCAGTTTGTTTCTTGTTCCGGTTTTAATTTCCTGCAGTTTTCACTGTAAAACAGATTTGGAGCTAGTACCTCCCCACATATATGAATTTAGTGGAGTTTGAAACTGAAAAGAAACTTTGTGTTCCAAACAAGCTATGTGAAGGACGGCTTTCACACACACTTATCTCTCAGAACTGAGCATGTGGAGAGAATTAGTTCACCTAGCAGAAAGGGAACGGGTTGCAGGAGAAACTATTACTCTGGTTTCTCAGTGTGTTTCCTAGTGCTGGTATTAAATTCCTTCAGTTTTCACTGTAAAACAGAGTTGGAACTAGTACCTCCCCACATATATAAATGTAGTGGAGTTTGAAACTGAAAAGAAACTTTGTGTTCTAAACAAGCTATGTGAAGGACGGCTTTCACACACAGTTATCTCTCAGAACTGAGCATGTGGAGAGACGTTCATTCATCTAGGAAAAAGGAAACGGGATGTAGGGGAAACTTTTACTCTGGTTTCTCAGTGTGTTTCCTAGTGCCGGTTTGAAGTTCCTGCAGTTTTCACTGTAAAAGCGAGTTGGAGCTAGTACCTCCCCATTTATATGTATGCAGTGGAGTTTGCAAGTGAAAAGAAACTTTCTGTTCCCAACAAGCTAGTTGAAGGACGGCTTTAACACAAACTTATCTTTGAGAACTGAGCATGTGGAGAGACGTTCGTTCATTTAGCTCAAGGGAACGGGAAGCAGGAGAAACTTTTACTCTATTTTCTCATTGTTTTTCCTAGTGCCTCTTTGAAGTTCCTGCAGTTTTCACTGTAAAACCGAGTTGGATCTAGTACCTCCCCATATATATGTATGCAGTGGAGTTTGCAAGTGAAAAGAATCTTTCTGTTCCCAACAAGATATGTGAAGGACGGCTTTCACACACACAAGTACCTCAGATCTGAACATGTGGAGAGACGTTCGTTCATCTAGCAAAACGGGAACCGTTTGTAGTGGAAACTTTTACTCTGATTTATCAGTGTGTTTCCTAGTGCCGGTTTGATGTTCCTGCATTTATTACTGTAAAACCGAGTTGGAGCTTGTACCTCCCCATATATATGTATGGAATGGAGTTTGCAACTGAAAAGAAACTTTGTGTTCCCAACAAGCTAGGTGAAGGACGGCTTTCACACACAATTATCTCTCAGAAATGAGCATGTGGAGAGACGTTCATTCATCTAGGAAAAAGGAAACGGGTTGTAGGGGAAACTTATACTCTTGTTTCTCAGTATGTTTCCTAGTGCCGGTTTGAAGTTCCTGCAGTTTTCACTGTAAAACAGAGTTGGAGCTAGTACCTCCCCACATATATGAATGTAGTGGAGTTTGAAACTGAAAAGAATCTTTGTGTTCGAAACAAGCTATGTGAAGGACGGCTTTCACACACACTTATCTCTCAGAACTGAGCATGTGGAGAGACGTTCATTCATCTAGGAAAAAGGAAACGGGATGTAGGGGAAACTTTTACTCTTGTTTCTCAGTGTGTTTCCTAGTGCCGATTTGAAGTTCCTGCAGTTTTCACTGTAAAACCGAGTTGGAGATAGTACCTCCCCATATATATGTATGAAGTGGAGTTTGCAAGTGAAAAGAAACTTTCTGTTCCCAACAAGCTAGTTGAAGGACGGCTTTAACACAAACTTATCTCTGAGAACTGAGCATGTGGAGAGACGTTCGTTCATTTAGCTCAAGGGAACGGGAAGCAGGAGAAACTACTACTCTATTTTCTCACTGTTTTTCCTAGTGCCTGTTTGAAGTTCCTGCATTTTTCACTGTAAAACTGAGTTGGAGCTAGTACCTCCCCATATATATGTATGCAGTGAAGTTGGCAAGTGAAAAGAAACTTTCTGTTCCCAACAATCCAGGTGAAGGACTGCTTTCACAAACACATATCTCTCAGATCTGAGCATGAGGAGAGTCGTTCGTTCATCTTGCACAAATGGAACGGGTTGCAGGAGAAACTTTACTCTGGCTTCTCAGTTTGTTTCTTGTTCCGGTTTTAATTTCCTGCAGTTTTCAATGTAAAACAGATTTGGAGCTAGTACCTCCCCACATATATGAATGTAGTGGAGTTTGAAACTGAAAAGAAACTTTGTGTTCCAAACAAGCTATGTGAAGGACGGCTTTCACACACACTTATCTCTCAGAACTGAGCATGTGGAGAGAATTAGTTCACCTAGCAGAAAGGGAACGGGTTGCAGGAGAAACTTTTACTCTGGTTTCTCAGTGTGTTTCCTAGTGCTGGTATTAAATTCCTTCAGTTTTCACTGTAAAACAGAGTTGGAGCTAGTAACACCCCACATATATGAATGTAGTGGAGTTTGAAACTGAAAAGAAACTTTGTGTTCTAAACAAGCTATGTGAAGGACGGCTTTCACACACACTTATCTCTCAGAACTGAGCATGTGGAGAGACGTTCATTCATCTAGGAAAAAGGAAACGGGATGTAGGGGAAACTTTTACTCTGGTTTCTCAGTGTGTTTCCTAGTGCCGGTTTGAAGTTCCTGCAGTTTTCACTGTAAAACCGAGTTGGAGCTAGTACCTCCCCATTTATATGTATGCAGTGGATTTTGCAAGTGAAAAAAAACTTTCTGTTCCCAACAAGCTAGTTGAAGGACGGCTTTAACACAAACTTATCTTTGAGAACTGAGCATGTGGAGAGACGTTCGTTCATTTAGCTCAAGGGAACGGGAAGCAGGAGAAACTTTTACTCTATATTCTCATTGTTTTTCCTAGTGCCTCTTTGAAGTTCCTGCAGTTTTCACTGTAAAACCGAGTTGGATCTAGTACCTCCCCATATATATGTATGCAGTGGAGTTTGCAAGTGAAAAGAATCTTTCTGTTCCCAACAAGCTATGTGAAGGGCGGCTTTCACACACACAAGTACCTCAGATCTGAGCATGTGGAGAGACGTTCGTTCATCTAGCAAAACGGGAACCGTTTGTAGTGGAAACTTTTACTCTGATTTATCAGTGTGTTTCCTAGTGCCGGTTTGATGTTCCTGCATTTATTACTGTAAAACCGAGTTGGAGCTTGTACCTCCCCATATATATGTATGGAGTGGAGTTTGCAACTGAAAAGAAACTTTGTGTTCCCAACAAGCTAGGTGAAGGACGGCTTTCACACACAATTATCTCTCAGAAATGAGCATGTGGAGAGACGTTCATTCATCTAGGAAAAAGGAAACGGGTTGTAGGGGAAACTTATACTCTTGTTTCTCAGTATGTTTCCTAGTGCCGGTTTGAAGTTCCTGCAGTTTTCACTGTAAAACAGAGTTGGAGCTAGTACCTCCCCACATATATGAATGTAGTGGAGTTTGAAACTGAAAAGAATCTTTGTGTTCGAAACAAGCTATGTGAAGAACGGCTTTCACACACACTTATCTCTCAGAACTGAGCATGTGGAGAGACGTTCATTCATCTAGGAAAAAGGAAACGGGATGTAGGGGAAACTTTTACTCTTGTTTCTCAGTGTGTTTCCTAGTGCCGATTTGAAGTTCCTGCAGTTTTCACTGTAAAACCGAGTTGGAGATAGTACCTCCCCATATATATGTATGAAGTGGAGTTTGCAAGTGAAAAGAAACTTTCTGTTCCCAACAAGCTAGTTGAAGGACGGCTTTAACACAAACTTATCTCTGAGAACTGAGCATGTGGAGAGACGTTCGTTCATTTAGCTCAAGGGAACGGGAAGCAGGAGAAACTACTACTCTATTTTCTCACTGTTTTTCCTAGTGCCTGTTTGAAGTTCCTGCATTTTTCACTGTAAAACTGAGTTGGAGATAGTACCTCCCCATATATATGTATGCAGTGGAGTTTGCAAGTGAAAAGAAACTTTCTGTTCCCAACAATCCAGGTGAAGGACTGCTTTCATAAAAACACATATCTCTCAGAACTGAGCATGAGGAGAGTCGTTCGTTCATCTTGCACAAATGGAACGGGTTGCAGGAGAAACTTTACTCTGGCTTCTCAGTTTGTTTCTTGTTCCGGTTTTAATTTCCTGCAGTTTTCAATGTAAAACAGATTTGGAGCTAGTACCTCCCCACATATATGAATGTAGTGGAGTTTGAAACTGAAAAGAAACTTTGTGTTCCAAACAAGCTATGTGAAGGACGGCTTTCACACACACTTATCTCTCAGAACTGAGCATGTGGAGAGAATTAGTTCACCTAGCAGAAAGGGAACGGGTTGCAGGAGAAACTTTTACTCTGGTTTCTCAGTGTGTTTCCTAGTGCTGGTATTAAATTCCTTCAGTTTTCACTGTAAAACAGAGTTGGAGCTAGTAACACCCCACATATATGAATGTAGTGGAGTTTGAAACTGAAAAGAAACTTTGTGTTCTAAACAACCTATGTGAAGGACGGCTTTCACACACACTTATCTCTCAGAACTGAGCATGTGGAGAGACGTTCATTCATCTAGGAAAAAGGAAACGGGATGTAGGGGAAACTTTTACTCTGGTTTCTCAGTGTGTTTCCTAGTGCCGGTTTGAAGTTCCTGCAGTTTTCACTGTAAAACCGAGTTGGAGCTAGTACCTCCCCATTTATATGTATGCAGTGGAGTTTGCAAGTGAAAAGAAACTTTCTGTTCCCAACAAGCTAGTTGAAGGACGGCTTTAATACAAACTTATCTTTGAGAACTGAGCATGTGGAGAGACGTTCGTTCATTTAGCTCAAGGGAACGGGAAGCAGGAGAAACTTTTACTCTATTTTCTCATTGTTTTTCCTAGTGCCTCTTTGAAGTTCCTGCAGTTTTCACTGTAAAACCGAGTTGGATCTAGTACCTCCCCATATATATGTATGCAGTGGAGTTTGCAAGTGAAAAGAATCTTTCTGTTCCCAACAAGCTATGTGAAGGACGGCTTTCAAACACACAAGTACCTCAGATCTGAGCATGTGGAGAGACGTTCGTTCATCTAGCAAAACGGGAACCGTTTTTAGTGGAAACTTTTACTCTGATTTATCAGTGTGTTTCCTAGTGCCGGTTTGATGTTCCTGCAGTTTTCACTGTAAATCAGAGTTGGAGCTAGTACCTCCCCACATATATGAATGTAGTGGAGTTTGAAACTGAAAAGAATCTTTGTGTTCGAAACAAGCTATGTGAAGGACGGCTTTCACACACACTTATCTCTCAGAACTGAGCATGTGGAGAGACGTTCATTCATCTAGGAAAAAGGAAACGGGATGTAGGGGAAACTTTTACTCTTGTTTCTCACTGTGTTTCCTAGTGCCGATTTGAAGTTCCTGCAGTTTTCACTGTAAAACCGAGTTGGAGATAGTACCTCCCCATATATATGTATGAAGTGGAGTTTGCAAGTGAAAAGAAACTTTCTGTTCCCAACAAGCTAGATGAAGGACGGCTTTAACACAAACTTATCTCTGAGAACTGAGCATGTGGAGAGACGTTCGTTCATTTAGCTCAAGGGAACGGGAAGCAGGAGAAACTACTACTCTATTTTCTCACTGTTTTTCCTAGTGCCTGTTTGAAGTTCCTGCAGTTTTCACTGTAAAACTGAGTTGGAGCTATTACCTCCCCATATATATGTATGCAGTGGAGTTTGCAAGTGAAAAGAAACTTTCTGTTCCCAACAAGCTATGTGAAGTACAGCTTTAACACACACAAATACCACAGATCTGAGCATGTGGAGAGACGTTCGTTCATCTAGCAAAACGGGAACCGTTTGTAGTGGAAAATTTTACTCTGATTTATCAGTGTGTTTCCTAGTGCCGGGTTGATGTTCCTGCAGTTATTACTGTAAAACCGAGTTGGAGCTACTACCTCCCCATATATATGTATGGAGTGGAGTTTGCAACTGAAAAGAAACTTTGTGTTCCCAACAAGCTAGGTGAAGGACGGCTTTCACACACAATTATCTCTCAGAAATGAGAATGTGGAGAGTCCTTCGTTCATCTAGCACAAAGGGAACGGGTTCCAGGAGAAACTTTTACTCTGGTTTCTCAGTGTGTTTCCTAGTGCCGGTTTGAAGATCCTGCAGTTTTCACTGTAAAACAGAGTTGGTGCTAGTACCTCCCCACATACATTAATGTACTGGAGTTTGAAACTGAAAAGAATCTTTTTGTTCCAAACAAGCTATGTGAAGGACGGCTTTCACACACACTTATCTCTCAGAACTGAGCATGAGGAGAGACGTTCATTCATCTAGGAAAAAAGAAACGGGATGTAGGGGAAACTTTTACTCTGGTTTCTCAGTGTTTTTCCTAGTGCCGGTTTGAAGTTCCTGCAGTTTTCACTGTAAAACCGTGTTGGAGCCTATAACTCTCCATATATATGTATGGATTTGAATTTGCAACTGAAAAGAAACTTTGTGTTCCCAACAAGCTAGCTGAAGGACGGCTTTCACACCCACTTATATCTCAGAACTGAGCATGTGAAGTGACGAATATTCACCTAGAACAAAGTGTTAGGGTAGCAGGAGAAACTTTTACTCTGGTTTCCCTGTGTGTTTCCTAGAGCCGTTTAAAAGTTCCTGCTGTTATCACTGTAAAACCGAGTTGGAGCTAGTACTTTCCCATATATATGTATGGAGTGGAGTATGGAACTTAAAACAAACTTTGTGTTCCCAACAAGCTAGTTGAAGTACGGCTTTAACACAAACTTATCTCTGAGAACTGAGCATGTGGAGAGACGTTCGTTCATTTAGCTGAAGGGAACGGGAAGCAGGAGAAACTTTTACTCTATTTTCTCACTGTGTTTCCTAGTGCCTGTTTGAATTTCCTGCAGTTTTCAATGTAAAACTTAGTTGGAGCTAGTACCTCCCCATATATATGTATGCAGTGAAGTTGGCAAGTGAAAAGAAACTTTCTGTTCCCAACAATCTAGGTGAAGGACTGCTTTCACACACACATATCTCTCAGAACTGAGCATGAGGAGAGTCGTTCGTTCATCTTGCACAAAGGGAACGGGTTGCAGGAGAAACTTTTACTCTGGCTTCTCAGTTTTTTTCTTGTTCCGGTTTTAATTTCCTGCAGTTTTCACTGTAAAACAGATTTGGAGCTAGTACCTCCCCACATATATGAATGTAGTGGAGTTTGAAACTGAAAAGAAACTTTGTGTTCCAAACAAGCTATGTGAAGGACGGCTTTCACACACACTTATCTCTCAGAACTGAGCATGTGGAGAGAATTAGTTCACCTAGCAGAAAGGGAAAGGGTTGCAGGAGAAACTTTTACTCTGGTTTCTCAGTGTTTTTCCTAGTGCCGTTATTAAATTCCTTCAGTTTTCACTGTAAAACAGCGTTGGAGCTAGTACCACCCCACATATATGAATGTAGTGGGGTTTGAAACTGAAAAGAAACTTTGTGTTCCAAACAAGCTATGTGAAGGACGGCTTTCACACACACTTATCTCTCAGAACTGAGCATGTGGAGAGACGTTCATTCATCTAGGAAAAAGGAAACGGGATGTAGGGGAAACTTTTACTCTGGTTTCTCAGTGTGTTTCCTAGTGCCGGTTTGATGTTCCTGCAGTTTTCACTGTAAAACCGCGTTGGAGCCTATAACTCTCCATATATATGTATGGATTTGAATTTGCAACTGAAAAGAAACTTTGTGTTCCCAACAAGCTAGCTGAAGGACGGCATTCACACCCACTTATATCTCAGAACTGAGCATGTGGAGAGTCGAATATTCACCTAGAACAAAGGGTTAGGGTTTCAGGAGAAACTTTTACTCTGGTTTCCTTGTGTGTTTCCTAGAGCCTTTTTAAAGTTCATGCTGTTATCACTGTAAAACCGAGTTGGAGCTAGTACTTTCCCATATATATGTATGGAGTGGAGTATGGAACTTAAAACAAACTTTGTGTTCCCAACAAGCTAGTTGAAGGACGGCTTTAACACAAACTTATCTCTGAGAACTGAGCATGTGGAGAGACGTTCGTTCATTTAGCTCAAGGGAAAGGGAAGCAGGAGAAACTTTTACTCTATTTTCTCACTGTGTTTCCTAGTGCCTGTTTGAAGTTCCTGCAGTTTTCAATGTAAAACCTAGTTGGAGCTAGTACCTCCCCATATATATGTATGCAGTGAAGTTGGCAAGTGAAAAGAAACTTTCTGTTCCCAACAATCTAGGTGAAGGACTGCTTTCACACACACATATCTCTCAGAACTGAGCATGAGGAGAGTCGTTCGTTCATCTTGCACAAAGGGAACGGGTTGCAGGAGAAACTTTTACTCTGGCTTCTCAGTTTGTTTCTTGTTCCGGTTTTAATTTCCTGCAGTTTTCACTGTAAAACAGATTTGGAGCTAGTACCTCCCCACATATATGAATGTAGTGGAGTTTGAAACTGAAAAGAAACTTTGTGTTCCAAACAAGCTATGTGAAGGACGGCTTTCACACACACTTATCTCTCAGAACTGAGCATGTGGAGAGAATTAGTTCACCTAGCAGAAAGGGAAAGGGTTGCAGGAGAAACTTTTACACTGGTTTCTCAGTGTTTTTCCTAGTGCCGGTATTAAATTCCTTCAGTTTTCACTGTAAAACAGAGTTGGAGCTAGTACCACCCCACATATATGAATGTAGTGGAGTTTGAAACTGAAAAGAAACTTTGTGTTCCAAACAAGCTATGTGAAGGACGGCTTCCACACCCACTTATCTCTCAGAACTGAGCATGTGGAGAGACGTTCATTCATCTAGGAAAAAGGAAACGGGATGTAGGGGAAACTTTTACTCTGGTATCTCAGTGTGTTTCCTAGTGCCGGTTTGAAGTTCCTGCAGTTTTCACTGTAAAACCGAGTTGGAGCTAGTACCTCCCCATATATATGTATGCAGTGGAGTTTGCAAGTGAAAAGAAACTTTCTGTTCCCAACAAGCTAGTTGAAGGCGGCTTTAACACAAACTTATCTTTGAGAACTGAGCATGTGGAGAGACGTTCGTTCATTTAGCTCAAGGGAACCAGAAGCAGGAGAAACTTTTACTCAATTTTCTCATTGTTTTTCCTAGTGTCTCTTTGAAGTTCCTGCAGTTTTCACTGTAAAACCGAGTTGGATCTAGTACCTCCCCATATATATGTATGCAGTGGAGTTTGCAAGTCAAAAGAAACTTTCTGTTCCCAACAAGATATGTGAAGGGCGGCTTTCACACACAAAAGTACCTCAGATCTGAGCATGTGGAGAGACGTTCGTTCATCTAGCAAAACGGGAACCGTTTGTAGTGGAAACTTTTACTCTGATTTATCAGTGTGTTTCCTAGTGCCGGTTTGATGTTCCTGCAGTTATTACTGTAAAACCGAGTTGGAGCTTGTACCTCCCCATATATATGTATGGAGTGGAGTTTGCAACTGAAAAGAAACTTTGTGTTCCCAACAAGCTAGGTGAAGGACGGCTTTCACACACAATTATCTCTCAGAAATGAGCATGTGGAGAGACGTTCATTCATCTAGGAAAAAGGAAACGGGATGTAGGGGAAACTTTTACTCTTGTTTCTCAGTGTATTTCCTAGTGCCGGTTTGAAGTTCCTGCAGTTTTCACTGTAAAACCGAGTTGGAGATAGTACCTCCCCATATATATGTATGAAGTGGAGTTTGCAAGTGAAAAGAAACTTTCTGTTCCCAACAAGCTAGTTGAAGGACGGCTTTAACACAAACTTATCTCTGAGAACTGAGCATGTGGAGAGACGTTCGTTCATTTAGCTCAAGGGAACGGGAAGCAGGAGAAACTATTACTCTATTTTCTCACGGTTTTTCCTAGTGCCTGTTTGAAGTTCTTGCAGTTTTCACTGTAAAACCGAGTTGGAGCTGGTACCTCCCTATATATATGTATGCAGTGGAGTTTGCAAGTGAAAAGAAACTTTCTGTTCCCAACAAGCTATGTGAAGGACGGCTTTAACACACACAAATACCTCAGATCTGAGCATGTGGAGAGACGTTCGTTCATCTAGCAAAACTGGAACCGTTTGTAGTGGAAACTTTTACTCTGATTTATCAGTGTGTTTCCTAGTGCCGGTTTGAAGATCCTGCAGTATTCACTGTAAAACAGAGTTGGAGCTAGTACCGCCCCACATACATTAATGTAGTGGAGTTTGAAACTGAAAAGAATCTTTGTGTTCCAAACAAGCTATGTGAAGGACGGCTTTCACACACACTTATCTCTCAGAACTGAGCATGTGGAGAGACGTTCATTCATCTAGGAAAAAGGAAACTGGATGTAGGGGAAATTTTTACTCTGGTTTCTCAGTGTGTTTCCTAGTGCCGGTTTGAAGTTCCTGCAGTTTTCACTGTAAAACCGACTTGGAGCCTATACCTCTCCATATATGTGTATGTATTTGAATTTGCAACTGAAAAGAAACTTTGTGTTCCCAACAAGCTAGCTGAAGGACGGCTTTCACACCCACTTATATCTCAGAAATGAGCATGTGGAGAGTCGAATATTCACCTAGAACAAAGGGTTAGGGTTGCAGGAGAAACTTTTACTCTGGTTTCCCTGTGTGTTTCCTAGAGCCGTTTTGAAGTTCCTGCTGTTATCACTGTAAAACCGAGTTTGAGCTAGTACTTTACCATATATATGTATGGAGTGGAGTATGGAACTAAAAACAAACTTTGTGTTCCCAACAAGCTACTTGAAGGACGGCTTTAACACAAACTTATCTCTGAGAACTGAGCATGTGGAGAGACGTTCGTTCATTTAGCTCAAGGGAACGGGGAGCAGGAGAAACTTTTACTCTATTTTCTCACTGTGTTTCCTAGTGCCTGTTTGAAGTTCCTGCAGATATCAATGTAAAACCTAGTTGGAGCTAGTACCTCCCCATATATATGTATGCAGTGAAGTTGGCAAGTGAAAAGAAACTTTCTGTTCCCAACAATCTAAGAAAAGGACTGCTTTCACACACACATATCTCTCAGAACTGAGCATGAGGAGAGTCGTTCGTTCGTCTTGCCCAAAGGGAACGGGTTGCAGGAGAAACTTTTACTCTGCTTCTCAGTTTGTTTCTTGTTCCGGTTTTAAATTCCTGCAGTTTTCACAGTAAAACAGAGTTGGAACTTGTACCTCCCCTCATACATGAATGTAGTGGAGTTTGAAACTGAAAAGAAACTTTCTGTTCCCAACAAGCTATGTGAAGGACGGCTTTCACACACACATATGCCTCAGATCTGAGCATGTGGAGAGACGATCGTTCATCTAGCAAAAATGGAACCGTTTGTAGTGGAAACATTTACTCTGATTTATCAGTGTGTTTCCTAGTGCCGGTTTGATGTTCCTGCAGTTATTACGGTAAAACCGAGTTGGAGCTAGTACCTCCCCATATATATTTATGGAGTGGGGATTGCAACTGAAAAGAAACTTTGTGTTCCCAACAAGCTATGTGAAGGACGGCTTTCACACACAATTATCTCTCAGAAATGAGCATGTGGAGATTCGTTCGTTCATCTAGCACAAAGGGAACGGGTTCCAGGCGAAAATTTTACTCTGGTTTCTCAGTGTGTTTCCTAGTGCCGGTTTTAAATACCTGCAGTTTTCACTGTAAAACAGAGTTGGAGGTAGTACCTCCCCACATATATGAATGTAGTGGAGTTTGAAACTGAAAAGAAACTTTGTGTTCCAAACAAGCTATGTGAAGGACGGCTTTCACACACACTTATCTCTCAGAACTGAGCATGTGGAGAGACGTTCATTCATCTAGGAAAAAGGAAACGGGATGTAGGGGAAACTTTTACTCTGGTTTCTCAGTGTGTTTCCTAGTGCCGGTTTGAAGTTCCTGCAGTTTTCACTGTAAAACCGAGTTGGAGCAGATACCTCTCCATATATATGTATGGATTTTAATTTGCAACTTAAAAGAAACTTTGTGTTCCCAACAAGCTAGCTGAAGTACGGCTTTCACACCCACTTATATCTCAGAACTGAGCATGTGGAGAGTCTTTTGTTCATCTAGCACAAAGGGTACGGGTTGCAGGAGAAACTTTTTCTCTGGTTTCTCAGTGTGTTTCCTCGTGCCGTTTTGAAGTGCCTGCTGTTCTCACTGTAAAACCGTGTTGGAGCTTGTACTTTCCCATATATATGTATGGAGTGGAGTATGGAACTAAAAACAAACTTTGTGTTCCCAACAAGCTACTTGAAGGACGGCTTTAACACAAACTTATCTCTGAGAACTGAGCATGTGGAGAGACGTTCGTTCATTTAGCTCAAGGGAACGGGGAGCAGGAGAAACTTTTACTCTATTTTCTCACTGTGTTTCCTAGTGCCTGTTTGAAGTTCCTGAAGTTTTCACTGTAAAACCGAGTTGGAGCTGGTACCTCCCTATATATATGTATGCAGTGGAGTTTGCAAGTGAAAAGAAACTTTCTGTTCCCAACAAGCTATGTGAAGGACGGCTTTAACACACACAAATACCTCAGATCTGAGCATGTGGAGAGACGTTCGTTCATCTAGCAAAACTGGAACCGTTTGTAGTGGAAACTTTTACTCTGATTTATCAGTGTGTTTCCTAGTGCCGGTTTGAAGATCCTGCAGTATTCACTGTAAAACAGAGTTGGAGCTAGTACCGCCCCACATACATTAATGTAGTGGAGTTTGAAACTGAAAAGAATCTTTGTGTTCCAAACAAGCTATGTGAAGGACGGCTTTCACACACACTTATCTCTCAGAACTGAGCATGTGGAGAGACGTTCATTCATCTAGGAAAAAGGAAACTGGATGTAGGGGAAATTTTTACTCTGGTTTCTCAGTGTGTTTCCTAGTGCCGGTTTGAAGTTCCTGCAGTTTTCACTGTAAAACCGACTTGGAGCCTATACCTCTCCATATATGTGTATGTATTTGAATTTGCAACTGAAAAGAAACTTTGTGTTCCCAACAAGCTAGCTGAAGGACGGCTTTCACACCCACTTATATCTCAGAAATGAGCATGTGGAGAGTCGAATATTCACCTAGAACAAAGGGTTAGGGTTGCAGGAGAAACTTTTACTCTGGTTTCCCTGTGTGTTTCCTAGAGCCGTTTTGAAGTTCCTGCTGTTATCACTGTAAAACCGAGTTTGAGCTAGTACTTTACCATATATATGTATGGAGTGGAGTATGGAACTAAAAACAAACTTTGTGTTCCCAACAAGCTACTTGAAGGACGGCTTTAACACAAACTTATCTCTGAGAACTGAGCATGTGGAGAGACGTTCGTTCATTTAGCTCAAGGGAACGGGGAGCAGGAGAAACTTTTACTCTATTTTCTCACTGTGTTTCCTAGTGCCTGTTTGAAGTTCCTGCAGATATCAATGTAAAACCTAGTTGGAGCTAGTACCTCCCCATATATATGTATGCAGTGAAGTTGGCAAGTGAAAAGAAACTTTCTGTTCCCAACAATCTAAGAAAAGGACTGCTTTCACACACACATATCTCTCAGAACTGAGCATGAGGAGAGTCGTTCGTTCGTCTTGCCCAAAGGGAACGGGTTGCAGGAGAAACTTTTACTCTGCTTCTCAGTTTGTTTCTTGTTCCGGTTTTAAATTCCTGCAGTTTTCACAGTAAAACAGAGTTGGAACTTGTACCTCCCCTCATACATGAATGTAGTGGAGTTTGAAACTGAAAAGAAACTTTCTGTTCCCAACAAGCTATGTGAAGGACGGCTTTCACACACACATATGCCTCAGATCTGAGCATGTGGAGAGACGATCGTTCATCTAGCAAAAATGGAACCGTTTGTAGTGGAAACATTTACTCTGATTTATCAGTGTGTTTCCTAGTGCCGGTTTGATGTTCCTGCAGTTATTACGGTAAAACCGAGTTGGAGCTAGTACCTCCCCATATATATTTATGGAGTGGGGATTGCAACTGAAAAGAAACTTTGTGTTCCCAACAAGCTATGTGAAGGACGGCTTTCACACACAATTATCTCTCAGAAATGAGCATGTGGAGATTCGTTCGTTCATCTAGCACAAAGGGAACGGGTTCCAGGCGAAAATTTTACTCTGGTTTCTCAGTGTGTTTCCTAGTGCCGGTTTTAAATACCTGCAGTTTTCACTGTAAAACAGAGTTGGAGGTAGTACCTCCCCACATATATGAATGTAGTGGAGTTTGAAACTGAAAAGAAACTTTGTGTTCCAAACAAGCTATGTGAAGGACGGCTTTCACACACACTTATCTCTCAGAACTGAGCATGTGGAGAGACGTTCATTCATCTAGGAAAAAGGAAACGGGATGTAGGGGAAACTTTTACTCTGGTTTCTCAGTGTGTTTCCTAGTGCCGGTTTGAAGTTCCTGCAGTTTTCACTGTAAAACCGAGTTGGAGCAGATACCTCTCCATATATATGTATGGATTTTAATTTGCAACTTAAAAGAAACTTTGTGTTCCCAACAAGCTAGCTGAAGTACGGCTTTCACACCCACTTATATCTCAGAACTGAGCATGTGGAGAGTCTTTTGTTCATCTAGCACAAAGGGTACGGGTTGCAGGAGAAACTTTTTCTCTGGTTTCTCAGTGTGTTTCCTCGTGCCGTTTTGAAGTGCCTGCTGTTCTCACTGTAAAACCGTGTTGGAGCTAGTACTTTCCCATATATATGTATGGAATGGAGTATGCAAATAAAAACGAACTTTTTTTCCCTACAAGCTAGTTGAAGGACGGCTTTAACACAAACTTATCTCTGAGAACTGAGCATGTGGAGAGACGTTCGTTCATTTAGCTCAAGGGAACGGGAAGCAGGAGAAACTTTTACTCTTTTTTCACAATGTTTTTCCTAGTGCCTGTTTGAAATTCCTGCAGTTTTCAATTTAAAACCGAGTTGGATCTAGTACCTACCCATACATATGTATGCAGTGGAGTTGGCAAGTGAAAAGAAACTTTCTGTTCCCAACAATCTAGGTGAAGGACTGCTTTCACACACACATATCTCTCAGAACTGAGCATGAGGAGAGTCGTTCGTTCATCTTGCACAAAGGGAACGGGTTGAAGGAGAAACTTTTACTCTGGCTTCTCAGTTTGTTTCCTATTTCCGGTTTTAATTTCCTGCAGTTTTCACTGTAAAACAGATTTGGAGCTAGTACCTCACCATATATATGTATGGAGTGGAATTTGCAACTGAAAAGAAACTTTGTGTTCCCAACAAGCTATGTGAAGGACTGTTTCACACACACTTATCTTTCAGAAATGAGCATGGGGAGAGTCGTTCGTTCATTTTGCACAAAGGGAACGGGTTGCATGGGAAACTTTTAGTCTAGTTTCTCATTTTGTTTCCTTGTTCCGGTTTTAATTTCCTGCATTTTTCACTGTAAAACCGAGTTGGAACTACTACTCCCCATATATATTTAAGGAGTGGGGTTTGCAACTGAATAGAAACTTTGTGTTCCCAACAAGCTAGGTGAAAGAACGCTTTCACACACAATTATCTCTCAGAAATGAGCATGTGGATAGTCGTTCGTTCATCTAGCACAAAGGGAACGGGTTGCAGGAAAACTTTTACTCATTTTTCTCAGTGTGTTTCCTAGTGCCTGTTTGACGTTCCTGCAGTTTTCACTGTAAAACCGAGTAGGTGCTAGTACGTCCCCACATATATGAATGTAGTGGTGTTTCAAACTGAAAAGAAACTTTGTGTTCCCAACAAGCTAGTTGAAGGACGGCTTTCACACACACTTATCTCTCAGAACTGAGCATGTGGAGAGAATTAGTTCACCTAGCAGAAAGGGAACGGGTTGCAGGAGAAACTTTTCTCTGGATTCTCTGTGTGTTTCCTAGTGCCGGTTTCAAGTTCCTGCAGTTGTTCAATGTAAAAACGTGTTCGAGCTGGTATCTACTCATATAAATGTATGGAGTGGAATTTGCATCTGAAAAGAAATTTTGTGTTCCCAACAAGATAGGTAAAGGACGGTTTTCCCACACACATATCCTCAGAACTGAGCATAAGGAGAGTAGTTCGTTCACTAGCAGAAAGAGAGCGGGTTGCAAGAGAAACTTTTACTCTGGTTCTCAATGTGGTTCCTAGTGCCGGTATGAATTTCCTGCAGTTTTCACTGTAAAATCGGGTTGGAGCTAGTTCCTCCCCATATATATGTAAGGAGTGGAGTTTGCAACTGAAAAGAAACTTTGTGTTCCCAACAAGATAGGTGAAGGACGGCTTTCACATACACTTATCTCTCAGAACTGAGCATGGGGAGAGAAGTTCGATCACTTAGCTCAAAGGGAATGGGAAGCAGGGGAAACTATTACTCTATTTTCTCAATTTGTTTCCCAGTGCCGTTTTGAATTTCCTGCAGTTTTCACTGTAAAACCGAGTTAGAGCTAGTACCTCCACATATGTATGTATGGGGTGGAGTTTGCAACTTAAAAGAAACTTTGTGTTCCCAACATGCAAGGTGAAGGACGGCTTTCACACACACTTATCTCTCAGAACTGAGCATTTGGAGACTCGTTCGTTCATCTAGCACAAAGGGAATGGGTTGTATGGGAAACTTTTACTCTGGTTTCTCACTGTGTTTCCTAGTGCCGGTTTGATATTCCTGCAGTTTTCACTGTAAAACCGAGTTGAATTTAGTACCTCCCCATATATATGTATGGAGTGGTGTTTGCAACTTAAAAGAAACTTTGTGTTCCCAACAAGCTAGGTGAAGGACGGCTTTCACACACACTTAACTGTCAGAACTGAGCATGTGGAGAGACGTTCGTTCATTTAGCACAAAGGCAACGGGTTGCATTTGAAACTTTTACTCTGGTTTCTCAGTGTGTTTCCTAGTGCCGTTTTGAAGTTCCTGCAGTTTTCACTGTAAAACCGAGTTGGAGCTAGTACTACCCCATATATATGTATGGAGTGGAGTATGCAACTGAAAAGATACTTTGTGTTCTCAACAATCTAGTTGAAGGACGGCTTAAACACAAACTTATCTCTGAGAACTGAGCATGTGGAGAGACGTTCATTAGCTCAAAGGGAACGGTAAGCATGAGAAACTTTTACTCTATTTTCTCACTGTGTTTCCTAGTGTCGGTTTGAATTTCCTGCAGTTTTCACTGTAAAACCGTGTTGGAGCTAGTGCCTCCCCATATATATGTATGGATTGGAGTTTACAACTGAAAAGAAACTTTGTGTTCCCAACAAGCTAAGTGAAGGACAGCTTCATACACACGTATCTCTCAGATCTGAGCATGTCGAGACTCGTTCGTTCATCTAGCACAAATGGAACGGGTTGCAGGAGAAAGATTTACTCTGGTTTTTCAGTGTGTTTAATAGTGCCGGGTTGAATTTCCTGCAGTATTCACTCTTAAACCGAGTAGGAGCTAGTACCTCCCCATATATATGAATGGAGTGGAGTTTGAAACTGAAAAGAAACTTTTTGTTCCCAACAAGCTAGGTGAAGTTCGGCTTTAACACACACGTATCTCTCAGAACTGAGCATGTGGAGAGAATTTTTTTCACGTAGCACAAAAGGAACAGGTTGCAGGAGAAACTTTTACTCTAGTTTCTCACTTAGTTTCCTAGTGCCGGTTTGAATTTCCTGCAGTTTTCACTGTAAAACTGAGTTGGAGCTATTACCAACCCATATATATGTATGGAGTGGAGTTTACAACTGAAAAGAAACTTTGTGTTCCCAACAAGCTACGTGAAGGACGGCTTAAACACAAACTTATCTCTCAGAACTGAGCATGTGGAGAAAATTTCGTTCAATTATCACAAAGGGAACTGGTTGCAGGAGAAATTTTTCTCTGTTTTCTCAGTGTTTTTCCTAGTGCCGGGTTGACGTTCCTGCAGTTTTCACTGTAAAACAGATTTGGAGCTGGTACATCCCCATATATATGTATGGAGTGGAGTATACAACTGAAAAGAAACTTTGTGTTCCCAACAAGATATGTGAAGGTCGGCTTTCACACACAATTATCTCTCAGATCTGAGCATGTGGAGAGTCGTTCGTTCATCTAGCACAAAGGGAACCGGTTGCAGGAGAAAGTTTTACTCTGGTTTTTCAGTGTGTTTAATTGTGCCGGTTTGATGTTCCTGCAGTATACACTGTTAAACCGAGTTTGAGCAAGTACCTCCCCATATATATGAATGGAGTGGAGTTCGAAACTGAAAAATATCTTTGTGTTCCCAACAAGCTAGGTGAAGTTCGGCTTTAACACACAATTATCTCTCAGAACTGAGCATTTGGGGAGAATTTTTTTCACGTAGCACAAAGGGAACAAGTTGCAGGGGAAACTTTTACTCTAGTTTCTCACTGTGTTTCTTAGTGCCGGTTTGAAGTTCCTGCAGTTTTCACTGTAAAACCGAGTTGGAGCTATTACCTCCACATATATATGTATGGATTGGAGTTTGCAACTGAAACTAAACTTTGTGTTCCCAACAAGCTAGGTGAAGGACGGTTTCACACACACTTATCTCTCAGAACTGAGCATATCTTGAGACGTTCTATCATTTAGCTAAACTGGAACGGGAAGCAAGGGAAACTATTACTCTAAATTCTCACTTGTTTCCCAGTGCCGTTTTGAATTTCCTGCAGTTTTCACTGTAAAACCGAGTTAGAGCTAATACCTCCCTATATATATTTATGGAGTGGTGTTTGCAACTGAAAAGGAAATTTGTGTTCCCAACAAGACAGGTGAAGGTCGGCTTTCACACACACGTATATCTCAGAATTGAGCATGTGGAGTGAAGATCGTTCATCTAGCTCAAATTGAACAGGAAGGAGGAGAAACTTTTACTCTGGTGTCTCACTGTGTTTCCTTGTGCCGGTTTGAATTTCCTGCAGTTTTCAATGTAATACCGAGTTGAATCTAGTACCTCCCCATATATATGTATGGAGTTGTGTTTGCAACTGTTAAGAAACTTTGTGTTCCCAACAAGCTAGGTGAAGGACGGCTTTCACACACACTTATCTGTCAGAACTGAGCATGTGGAGAGACGTTCGTTCATCTAGCACAAAGGGAACGGTTTGTTGGAGAAACTTTACTCTGGTTTCTCAGTGTGTTTCCTAGTGCCTTTTTGAATTTCCTGCTGTTTTCACTGTAAAACCGAGGTGGAGCTAGTACTTCCCCATATATATGTATGGAGTGGAGTATGCAAATGAAAAGAAACTTTGTGTTCCCAACAATCTAGTTGAAGGACGGCTTTAACACAAACTTATCTCTGAGAAGTGAGCATGTGGAGAGACGTTCATTCATTTAGCTCAAAGGGAACACTAAGCATGAGAAACATTTACTCTATTTTCTCACTGTGTTTTCTAGTGCCGGTTTGAAGTTCCTGCAGTTTTCACTGTAAAACCGAGTTGGAGCTAGTACCACCACATATATATTTATGGAGTGCAGTTAGCAAGTGAAAAGAAACTTTGTGTTCCCAACAAGCAAGGTGAAGTACTGCGTTCACATACACTTATCTCTCAGAACTTAGCATGAGGAGAGTCTTTTGTTCATCTTGCACAAAGGGAACGGGTTTCAGGAGAAACTTTATCTATGGTTTCTCAGATTGTTTCCTAGTTCCGGTTTGAAGTTCCTGCAGTTTTCACTGTAAAAGCGAGTTGGGGCTAGTACCTCCCCATATATATGTATGGAGTGGAGTATGCAACTGAAAAGAATCTTTGTGTTCCCAACAAGATATGTGAAGGATGGCTTTCACACACACGTATCTCTCAGAACTGAGCATGTTGAGAGAAGTTCTTTCATCTAGCTCAAAGGGAACGGGAAGCAAGACAATCTATTACACTGGATTCACACTGTGTTTCTTAGTGCCGGTTTGAAGTTCCTGCAGTTTTCACTGTAAAATCGAGTTGGAGCTAGTACCTCCCCATATATATGTATGGAGTGGAGTTTGCAAGTGAAAAGAAAGTTTGAGTTCCCAACAAGCTATGTGAAGGACTGCTTACATACACACTTTTCTCTCAGAACTTAGCATGAGTAGAGTTGTTCGTTCATTTTGCAAAAAGGGAACGGGTTGCAGGAGAAACTTTTTCTCTGTTTTCTAAGTTTGTTTCCTAGTTCCGGTTTGAAGTTCCTGCAGTTTTCACTGTAAAACCGAGTTGGGGCTAGTACCTCCCCATATATATTTATTGAGTGGAGTTTGCAACTGAAAAGAAACTTTGTGTTCCCAACAAGATAGATGAAGGACGGCTTTCAAACACACGTATATCTCAGAACTGAGCATGTGGAGAGAAGTTCGTTCGTTTAGCACAAAGGGAATGTTTTGCAAGAGAAACTATTACTGTGTTATCTTAGTGTGTTTCCTAGTGCCGGGTTGAAGTTCCTGCAGTTTTCACTGTAAAACCGAGTTGGAGCAAGTACCTCCACATATATATGTATGGAGTGGAGTTGGCAACTTAAAAGAAACTTTGTTTTCCCAACATGCTAGATGAAGTACGGCTTTCACACACACCTATCTCTCAGATCTGAGCATTTGGAGACTCGTTGGTTCATCTAGCACAAAGGGAACGGGTTGCAGGGGAATCTTTTACTCTGGTTTCTCAGTTTGTTTCCTTGTTCCGGTTTGAAGTTACTGCAGTTTTCACTGTAAAATCGAGTTGGTGCTTGTACCACCCCATATATATTTATGGAGTAGAGTTTGCAAATGAAAACAAACTTTGTGTTCCCAACAAGATAGGTGAAGTTTGGCTTTCACACACACGTATCTCTCAGAACTGAGCATGTGGAGAGAAGTTCGTTCATCTAGCTCAAAGGGAACGGGAAGCAGGAGAAACTATTACACTGGATTCTCACTGTGTTTCCTAGTGCCGGTTTGAAGTTCCTGCAGTTTTCACTGTAAAATCGAGTTGGAGCTAGTACCTCCCCATATATATGTATGGAGTGGAGTTTGCAAGTGAAAAGAAAGTTTGAGTTCCCAACAAGCTATGTGAAGGACTGCTTACATACACACATTTCTCTCAGAACTGAGCATGAGTAGAGTTGTTCATTCATCTTGCACAAAGGGAACGGGTTGCAGGAGAAACTTTTTCTCTGTTTTCTAAGTTTGTTTCCTAGTTCCGGTTTGAAGTTCCTCCAGTTTTCACTGTAAAACCGAGTTGGGGCTAGAACCTCCCCATATATATTTATTGAGTGGAGTTTGCAACTGAAAAGAAACTTTGTGTTCCCAACAACATAGATGAAGGACGGCTTTCACACACACTTATCTCTCAGAACTGAGCATGTGGAGAAATGTTCGTTCATTTAGCACAAAGGGAACCGGTTGCAGGATAATCTTTTACTCTGTTTTCTCAGTGTGTTTCCTAGTGCCGTTTTGAAGTTTCTGCAGTATTCACTGTTAAACGGAGTTGAGCTAGTACCTCCCCATATATATGAATGGAGTGGAGTTTAAACTGAAAGGCAACTTTGTGTTCCCAATAATATAGATGAAGGACGGCTTTCACACACACTGATCTCTTATAACTGAGCATGTGGAAAGAAGTTTGTTCACCTAGCACAAAGGGAACAGGTTGCAGCAGAAAGTTTTACTCTGGTTTCTCACTGTGTTTCCTCGTGCCGGTTTGAAATTCCTGCAGTTTTCACTGTAAAACAGAGTTGGATCTGGTACCTCCCCGTATATATGTATGGAGTGGGGTTTGCAACGGAAAAGAATCTTTGTGTTCCCAACAAGCTAGGTGAAGGATGGCTTTCACACACACTTAACTTTCAGAACTGGGCATGTGGAGAGACGTTCGTTCATCAAGCACAAAGGGAATGGTTTGCTGGAGAAACTTTTACTCTGGTATCTCGGTGTGTTTCCCAGTGCCATTTTGAAGTTCCTACAGTTTTCACTGTAAAACCGAGTTGGAGCTTGTACCTCCCCTTATATATGTATGGATTGGATTTTGCTACTGAAAAGAAACTTTGTGTTCCCATCAAGCAATGTGAAGAACGGCTTTCACACACACTTATCTCTCAGAACTGAGCATGTGGAGGGTCGTTCGTTCATCTAACACAAATGGAACTGGTTGCAGGGGAATCTGTTACTCTGGATTCTCAGTTTCTTTCCTAGTTCCGGTTTGAATTTCCTACAGTTTTCACTGTAAAACCGAGTTGGAGCTACTACCTCGCCATATATATGTATGGAGTGGAGTTGGCAACGTAAAAGAAACTTTGTGTTCCCAACAAGCTAGGTGAAGGACGGCTTTCACACACACTTAACTCTCAGAACTGAGCATGTGGAGAGTCGTTCGTTCATCTAGCACAAATGGAATGGGTTGCAGGAGAAATTTTAACTCTGGTTTCTCAGTGTGTTTCCTATTGCCGGTTTGATGTTCCTGCAGTTTTCACTGTAAAACCGAGTTGGAGCTAGTACCTCCCCACATATATGAATGTAATGGAGTTTGAAACTTAAAAGAAACTTTGTGTTCCCAATAAGATAGGTGAAGGACGGCTTTCACACACACTGATCTCTTAGAACTGAGCATGTGGAGAGAAGTTGGTTCACCTAGCACAAAGGGAACATGATGTAGGAGAAACTTTTACTCTGGTTTATCACTGTGTTTCCTAGTGCCGGTTTGAAGTTCCTGCAGTTTTCACTGTAAAAACTTGTTGGATCTGGTACCTCCCCTAATATATGTATGGATTGGAGTTTGCAAAGGAAAAGAAACTTTGTGTTCCCAACAAGCTATGTAAAGGACGGCTTTCACACACTCTTAACTCTCAGAACTGGGCATGTGGAGAGACTTTCGTTCATCAAGCACAAAGGGAATGGGTTGCTGGAGAAACTTTTACTCTGGTTTCACGGTGTGTTTCCTAGTGCCGTTTTGAAGTTCCTACTTTTTTCACTGTAAAACCGATTTGGAGCTTGTACCTCCCCATATGTATGTATGGAGTGGAGTTTGCAACTGAAAGAAATTTTGTGTTCCCAACAAGCAAGGTGAAGAACGGCTTTCACACAGAATTATCTCTCAGAACTGAGCAGGTGGAAAGACGTTCGTTCATGTAGCACAAAGGGAACGGGTTGTAGGAGAAACATTTACTCTGGTTTCTCAGTGTGTTTCCTAGTGCCGGTTTGAAATTCCTACATTTTTCACTGTAAAACCGACTTGGAGCTGGTACCTCCTCATGTATATGTATGGATTGGAGTTTGCAACTGAAAAGAAACTTTGTGTTCCAAACGAGCTTGGTGTAGGATGGCTTTCACACACACTTATCTCTCATAACTGAGCATGTGGAGAGTCTTTTGTTCACTAGTACCAAGGGAACACTTTGCCGGAGAAACTTTTACTCTGCTTCTCACTGTGTTTCCTAGTGCCGGTTTGAAGTTCCTGCAGTTTTCACTGTAAAACCGAGTTGGAGCTATTACCTCCCCATATATATGTATGGAGTGGAGTTTGCACCTGAAAATAAACTTTGTGTTCTCAACAAGCTAGGTGAAGGACGGCTTTCAAACACACTTATCTCTCAGAACTGACCATGAGGAGAGACGTTCGATCATTTAGCTCAAAGGGAACGGGATGCAGGAGAAACTTACTCTATATTCTCACTGTGTTTCCTAGTGCCGGTATGATATTCCTATAGTTTTCACTGTAAAAGCGAGTTGGAGCTGGTACCTCCCCATATATATGTATGGATTGGAGTTTGCTACTGAAAACAAACTTTGTGTTCCCATCAAGTGATGTGAAGAACGGCATTCACAAACAATTATCTCTCAGAACTGAGCATGAGGAGAGTCGTTTGTTCATCTTGCACAAAGGGAACGGGTTGCAGGGGAAACTTTTACTCTGGTTTCTCAGTTTGTTTCCTAGTTCCGGTTTGAAGTTCCTGCAGTTTTCACTGTAGAACCGAGTTGGAGTTAGTACCTCCCCATATATATTTATGGAGTGGAGTTTGCAACTGAAAAGAAACTTTGTGTTCCCAACAAGATAGATGAAGAACGGCTTTCACACACACATATCTCTCAGAACTGAGCATGAGGATATAAGTTCGTTCATTTAACACAAAGGGAACGGGTTGCAGGAGGAACTATTACTCTGTTTTCTCAGTGTGTTTCCTAGTGCCGGGTTGAAGTTCCTGCAGTTTTCACTGTAAAACCGGGTTGGAGCTTGTACCTCCCCATATATATGTATGGAGTGGAGTTGGCAACTTAAAAGAAACTTTGTGTTCCCAAAATGCTAGGTGAAGGACGGGTTTCACACACACTTATCTCTCAGAACAGAGCATTTGGAGACTCGTTCGTTCATCTAACACAAATGGAACGGGTTGCAGGGGAATCTTTTACTCTGGATTCTCAGTTTCTTTCCTAGTTCCGGTTTGAATTTCCTGCAGTTTTCACTGCAAAATCGAGTTGGAGCTAGTACCTCCCCATATATATTTATGCAGTGGAGTTTGCAACTGAAAAGAAACTTTGTGTTCCCAACAAGATAGGTGAAGGACGGCTTTCACACTCACGTATCTCTCAGAACTGAGCATGTGGAGAGAAGTTCGTTCATCTAGCTCAAAAGGAACGGGAAGCAGGAGAAACTATTACTCTGGTTTCTCACTGTGTTTCCTAGTGCCGGTTTGAAGTTCCTGCATTTTTCACTGTAAAACCGTGTTGGAGCTAGTGCCTCCCTTTATATATGTATGGAGTGCCGTTAGCAACGTAAAAGTAACATTGTGTTCCCAACAAGATAAGTGAAGGACGGCAATCACACACACTTATCTCTCAGAAATGAGCATGTGGAGAGTCGTTCGTTAATCTAGCACAAACAGAATGGGTTGCTGTTGAAACTTTTACTGGTTTCTCAGTGTGTTTCCTAGTGCCGGTTTGAACTTCCTACAGTTATCCCTGTAAAACCGAGTTGGAGCTAGGATCTCCCCATATATATGTATGGAGTGGCGTTTCCAACTGAAATGAAACTATGTGTTCCCAAAAAGCTAGGTGAATTACTCCTTTCACACACACTTATCTCTCAGACCTGAGCATGTGGAGAGTCGTTCGTTCATCTAGCACAAATGGAATGGGTTGCAGGAGAAACTTAAACTCTGTCTTCTCAGTGTATTTCCTAGTGCCGGTTTGATGTTCCTGCAGTTTTCACTGTAAAACCGAGTTGGAGCTAGTACCTCCCCACATATATGAATGTAACGGTGTTTGAAACTGAAAAGAAACTTAGTGTTCCCAACAAGATAGGTGAAAGACGGCTTTCACACACACTTATCTCTCAGAACTGAGCATGTGGAGAGTCGTTCGTTCACTAGCACAAAGGGAACAGTTTGCAGGAGAAACTTTTACTCTGGTTCTCACTGTGTTTCCTAGTGCCAGTTTGAAGTTCCTGCAGTTTTCACTGTAAAACCGAGTTGGAGCTATTACCTCCCCATATATATGTATGGAGTGGAGTTTGCAACTGAAAAAAAACCTTGTGTTCCCAACAAGCTAGGTAAAGGATGGCTTCACACACACTTATCTCTCAGAACTGAGCATGTGGTGAGACGTACTATCATTTAGCTCAACTGGAACGGGAAACAAGGGAAACTATTACTCTAAATTCTCACTTGTTTCCCAGTGCCGTTTTGAATTTCCTGCAGTTTTCACTGTAAAACCGAGTTAGAGCTAATACCTCCCCATATATATTTATGGAGTGGTGTTTGCAACTGAAAAGAAAATTTGTGTTCCCAACAAGATAGGTGAAGGTCGGCTTTCACACACACGTATATCTCAGAATTGAGCATGGAGAGTGAAGTTCGTTCATCTAGCTCAAATTGAACAGGAAGCAGGAGAAACTTTTACTCTGGTGTCTCACTGTGTTTCCTTGTGCCGGTTTGAATTTCCTGCAGTTTTCACTGTAAAACCGAGTTGAAGCTAGTACCTCCCATATATATGTATGGAGTTGTTTTTGCAACTGTTAAGAAACTTTGTGTTCCCAACAAGCTAGGTGAAGGACGGCTTTCACACACACTTATCTGTCAGAACTGAGCATGTGGAGAGACGTTCGTTCATCTAGCACAAAAGGAACGGTTTGTAGGAGAAACTTTTACTCTGGTTTCTCAGTGTGTTTCCTAGTGCCTTTTTGAATTTCCTGCTGTTTTCACTGTAAAACCGTGTTGGAGCTAGTACTTCCCCATATATATGTATGGAGTGGAGTATGCAAATTAAAAGAAACTTTGTGTTCCCAACAATCTAGTTGAAGGACGGCTTTAACACAAACTTATCTCTGAGAACTGAGCATGTGGAGAGACTTTCATTCATTTAGCTCAAAGGGAACACTAAGCATGAGAAACATTTACTCAATTTTCTCACTGTGTTTTCTAGTGCCGGTTTGAAGTTCCTGCAGTTTTCACTGTAAAACCGAGTTGGAGCTAGTACCTCCCCATATATATGTATGGAGTGGAGTTTGCAAGTGAAAAGAAACTTTGTGTTCCCAACAAGCAAGGTGAAGTACTGCGTTCACATACACTTATCTCTCAGAACTTAGCATGAGGAGAGTCTTTTGTTCATCTTGCACAATGTGAACGGGTTTCAGGAGAAACTTTATCTCTGGTTTCTCAGTTTGTTTCCTAGTTCCGGTTTGAAGTTCCTGCAGTTTTCACTGTAAAACCGAGTTGGGGCTAGTACCTCCCCATATATATTTATTGAGTGGAGTTTGCAACTGAAAAGAAACTTTGTGTTCCCAACAAGATAGATGAAGGACGGCTTTCAAACACACGTATATCTCAGAACTGAGCATGTGGAGAGAAGTTCGTTCGTTTAGCACAAAGGGAACATTTTGCAAGAGAAACTATTACTGTGTTATCTTAGTGTGTTTCCTAGTGCCGGGTTGAAGTTCCTGCAGTTTTCACTGTAAAACCGAGTTGGAGCAAGTACCTCCACATATATATGTATGGAGTGGAGTTGGCAAATTAAAAGGATCTTTGTTTTCCCAACATGTTAGATGAAGTACGGCTTTCACACACAGTTATCTCTCAGATCTGAGCATTTGGAGACTCGTTGGTTCATCTAGCACAAAGGGAACGTGTTGCAGGGGAATCTTTTACTCTGGTTTCTCAGTTTGTTTCCTAGTTCCGGTTTGAAGTTCCTGCAGTTTTCACTGTAAAACCGAGTTGGGGCTAGAACTTCCCCATATATATTTATTGAGTGGAGTTTGCAACTGAAAAGAAACTTTGTGTTCCCAACAACATAGATGAAGGACAGCTTTCACACACACTTATCTCTCAGAACTGAGCATGTGGAGAGATGTTCGTTCATTTAGCACAAAGGGAACCGGTTGCAGGATAATCTTTTCTCTGTTTTCTCAGTGTGTTTCCTAGTGCCGTTTTGAAGTTTCTGCAGTATTCACTGTTAAACCGAGTTGAGCTAGTACCTCCCCATATATATGAATGGAGTGGAGTATAAACTGGAAAGCAACTTTGTGTTCCCAATAAGGTAGATGAAGGACGGCTTTCACACACACTGATCTCTTAGAACTGAGCATGTGGAAAGAAGTTTTTTCACCTAGCACAAAGGGAACAGGTTGCAGGAGAAAATTTTACTCTGGTTTCTCAGTGTGTTTCCTCGTGCCGGTTTGAAATTCCTGCAGTTTTCACTGTAAAACAGAGTTGGATCTGGTACGTCCCAGTATATATGTATGGAGTGGGGTTTGCAACGGAAAAGAAACTTTGTGTTCCCAACAAGCTAGGTGAAGGATGGCTTTCACACACACTTAAATTTCAGAACTGGGCATGTGGAGAGACGTTCGTTCATCAAGCACAAAGGGAATGGTTTGCTGGAGAAACTTTTACTCTGGTTTCTCGGTGTGTTTCCTAGTGCCATTTTGAAGTTCCTACAGTTTTCACTGTAAAACCGAGTTGGAGCTACTACCTCGCCATATATATGTATGGAGTGGAGTTGGCAACGTAAAAGAAACTTTGTGTTCCCAACAAGCTAGGTGAAGGACGGCTTTCACACACACTTAACTCTCAGAACTGAGCATGTGGAGAGTCGTTCGTTCATCTAGCACAAATGGAATGGGTTGCAGGAGAAATTTTAACTCTGGTTTCTCAGTGTGTTTCCTATTGCCGGTTTGATGTTCCTGCAGTTTTCACTGTAAAACCGAGTTGGAGCTAGTACCTCCCCACATATATGAATGTAATGGAGTTTGAAACTTAAAAGAAACTTTGTGTTCCCAATAAGGTAGGTGAAGGACGGCTTTCACACACACTGATCTCTTAGAACTGAGCATGTGGAGAGATGTTGGTTCACCTAGCACAAAAGGAACAGGATGTAGGAGAAACTTTTACTCTGTTTTATCACTGTGTTTCCTAGTGCCGGTTTGAAGTTCCTGCAGTTTTCACTGTAAAAACTTGTTGGATCTGGTACCTCCCCTAATATATGTATGGATTGGAGTTTGCAAAGGAAAAGAAACTTTGTGTTCCCAACAACCTATGTGAAGGACGGCTTTCACACACTCTTAACTCTCAGAACTGGACATGTGGAGAGACGTTCGTTCATCAAGCACAAAGGGAATGGGTTGCTGGAGAAACATTTACTCTGGTTTCACGGTGTGTTTCCTAGTGCCGTTTTGAAGTTCCTACTTTTTTCACTGTAAAACCGAGTTGGAGCTTGTACCTCCCCATATGTATGTATGGAGTGGAGTTTGCAACTGAAAGAAACTTTGTGTTCCCAACAAGCAAGGTGAAGAACGGCTTTCACACAGAATTATCTCTCAGAACTGAGCAGGTGGAAAGACGTTCGTTCATGTAGCACAAAGGGAACGGGTTGTAGGAGAAACATTTACTCTTGTTTCTCAGTGTGTTTCCTAGTGCCGGTTTGAAATTCCTACATTTTTCACTGTAAAACCGACTTGGAGCTGGTACCTCCTCATGTATATGTATGGATTGGAGTTTGCAACTGAAAAGAAACTTTGTGTTCCAAACGAGCTTGGTGTAGGACGGCTTTCACACACACTTATCTCTCATAACTGAGCATGTGGAGAGTCTTTTGTTCACTAGTACCAAGGGAACACTTTGCCGGAGAAACTTTTACTCTGCTTCTCACTGTGTTTCCTAGTGCCGGTTTGAAGTTCCTGCAGTTTTCACTGTAAAACCGAGTTGGAGCTATTACCTCCCCATATATATGTATGGAGTGGAGTTTGCACCTGAAAATAAACTTTGTGTTCTCAACAAGCTAGGTGAAGGATGGCTTTCAAACACACTTATCTCTCAGAACTGAGCATGAGGAGAGACGTTCGATCATTTAGCTCAAAGGGAACGGGATGCAGGAGAAACTTACTCTATATTCTCACTGTGTTTCCTAGTGCCGGTATGATATTCCTACAGTTTTCACTGTAAAAGCGAGTTGGAGCTGGTACCTCCCCATATATATGTATGGATTGGAGTTTGCTACTGAAAAGAAACTTTGTGTTCCCATCAAGCGATGTGAAGAACCGCATTCACAAACAATTATATCTCAGAACTGAGCATGAGGAGAGTCGTTTGTTCATCTTGCACAAAGGGAACGGGTTGCAGGGGAAACTTTTACTCTGGTTTCTCAGTTTGTTTCCTAGTTCCGGTTTGAAGTTCCTGCAGTTTTCACTGTAAAACCGAGTTGGAGTTAGTACCTCCCCATATATATTTATGGAGTGGAGTTTGCAACTGAAAAGAAACTTTGTGTTCCCAACAAGATAGATGAAGAACAGCTTTCACACACACATATCTCTCAGAACTGAGCATGAGGATATAAGTTCGTTCATTTAACACAAAGGGAACGGGTTGCAGGAGGAACTATTACTCTGTTTTCTCAGTGTGTTTCCTAGTGCCGGGTTGAAGTTCCTGCAGTTTTCACTGTAAAACCGGGTTGGAGCTTGTACCTCCCCATATATATGTATGGAGGGGAGTTGGCAACTTAAAAGAAACTTTGTGTTCCCAAAATGCTAGTTGAAGGACGGGTTTCACACACACTTATCTCTCAGAACAGATCATTTGGAGACTCGTTCGTTCATCTAGCACAAATGGAACGGGTTGCAGGGGAATCTTTTACTCTGGATTCTCAGATTCTTTCCTAGTTCCGGTTTGAATTTCCTGCAGTTTTCACTGCAAAATCGAGTTGGAGCTAGTACCTCCCCATATATATTTATGCAGTGGAGTTTGCAACTGAAAAGAAACTTTGTGTTCCCAACAAGATAGGTGAAGGACGGCTTTCACACTCACGTATCTCTCAGAACTGAGCATGTGGAGAGAAGTTCGTTCATCTAGCTCAAAAGGAACGGGAAGCAGGAGAAACTATTACTCTGGTTTCTCACTGTGTTTCCTAGTGCCGGTTTGAAGTTCCTGCATTTTTCACTGTAAAACCGAGTTGGAGCTAGTGCCTCCCCTTATATATGTATGGAGTGCCGTTTGCAACGTAAAAGTAACATTGTGTTTCCAACAAGATAAGTGAAGGACGGCAATCACACACACTTATCTCTCAGAAATGAGCATGTGGAGAGTCGTTCGTTAATCTAGCACAAACAGAATGGGTTGCTGTTGAAACTTTTACTGGTTTCTCAGTGTGTTTCCTAGTGCCGGTTTGAACTTCCTACAGTTATCCCTGTAAAACCGAGTTGGAGCTAGGATCTCCCCATATATATGTATGGAGTGGCGTTTCCAACTGAAATGAAACTATGTGTTCCCAAAAAGCTAGGTGAATTACTCCTTTCACACACACTTATCTCTCAGACCTGAGCATGTGGAGAGTCGTTCGTTCATCTAGCACAAATGGAATGGGTTGCAGGAGAAACTTAAACTCTGTCTTCTCAGTGTGTTTCCTAGTGCCGGTTTGATGTTCCTGCAGTTTTCACTGTAAAACCGAGTTGGAGCTAGTACCTCCCCACATATATGAATGTAACGGTGTTTGAAACTGAAAAGAAACTTAGTGTTCCCAACAAGATAGGTGAAAGACGGCTTTCACACACACTTATCTCTCAGAAATGAGCATGTGGAGAGTCGTTCGTTCACTAGCACAAAGGGAACAGTTTGCAGGAGAAATTTTTACTCTGGTTCTCACTGTGTTTCCTAATGCCAGTTTGAAGTTCCTGCAGTTTTCACTGTAAAACCGAGTTGGAGCTATTACCTCCCCATATATATGTATGGAGTGGAGTTTGCAACTGAAAAAAAACTTTGTGTTCCCAACAAGCTAGGTAAAGGATGGCTTCACACACACTTATCTCTCAGAACTGAGCATGTGGTGAGACGTACTATCATTTAGCTCAACTGGAACGGGAAGCAAGGGAAACTATTACTCTAAATTCTCACTTGTTTCCCAGTGCCGTTTTTAATTTCCTGCAGTTTTCACTGTAAAACCGTGTTGGAGCTAGTACTTCCCCATATATATGTATGCAGTGGAGTATGCAAATGAAAAGAAACTTTGTGTTCCCAACAATCTAGTTGAAGGACGGCTTTAACACAAACTTATCTCTGAGAACTGAGCATGTGGAGAGACGTTCATTCATTTAACACAAAGGGAACACTAAGCATGAGAAACATTTACTCAATTTTCTCACTGTGTTTTCTAGTGCCGGTTTGAAGTTCCTGCAGTTTTCACTGTAAAACCGAGTTGGAGCTAGTACCTCCCCATATATATGTATGGAGTGGAGTTTGCAAGTGAAAAGAAACTTTGTGTTCCCAACAAGCAAGGTGAAGTACTGCGTTCACATACACTTATCTCTCAGAACTTAGCATGAGATGAGTGTTTTGTTCATCTTGCACAAAGTGAACGGGTTTCAGGAGAAACTTTATCTCTGGTTTCTCAGTTTGTTTCCTAGTTCCGGTTTGAAGTTCCTGCAGTTTTCACTGTAAAACCGAGTTGGGGCTAGTACCTCCCCATATATATGTATGGAGTGGAGTTTGCAACTGAAAAGAATCTTTGTGTTCCCAATAAGATATGTGAAGTATGGCTTTCACACACACGTATCTCTCAGAACTGAGCATGTGGAGAGAATTTCGTTCATCTAGCTCAAAGGGAACGGGAAGCAGGAGAATCTATTACACTGGAATCTCACTGTGTTTCTTAGTGCCGGTTTGAAGTTCCTGCAGTTTTCACTGTAAAATCGAGTTGGAGCTAGTACCTCCCCATATATATGTATGGAGTGGAGTTTGCAAGTGAAAAGAAAGTTTGAGTTCCCAACAAGCTATGTGAAGGACTGCTTACATACACACTTTTCTCTCAGAACTTAGCATGAGTAGAGTTGTTCGTTCATTTTGCACAAAGGGAACGGGTTGCAGGAGAAACTTTTTCTCTGTTTTCTAAGTTTGTTTCCTAGTTCTGGTTTGAAGTTCCTGCAGTTTTCACTGTAAAACCGAGTTGGGGCTAGTACCTCCCCATATATATTTATTGAGTGGAGTTTGCAACTGAAAAGAAACTTTGTGTTCCCAACAAGATAGATGAAGGACGGCTTTCAAACACACGTATATCTCAGAACTGAGCATGTGGAGAGAAGTTCGTTCGTTTAGCACAAAGGGAACTTTTTGCAAGAGAAACTATTACTGTGTTATCTTAGTGTGTTTCCTAGTGCCGGGTTGAAGTTCCTGCAGTTTTCACTGTAAAACCGAGTTGGAGCAAGTACCTCCACATATATATGTATGGAGTGGAGTTGGCAACTTAAAAGGATCTTTGTTTTCCCAACATGCTAGATGAAGTACGGCTTTCACACACAGTTATCTCTCAGATCTGAGCATTTGGAGACTCGTTGGTTCATCTAGCACAAAGGGAACGGGTTGCAGGGGAATCTTTTACTCTGGTTTCTCAGTTTGTTTCCTAGTTCCTGTTTGAAGTTCCTGCAGTTTTCACTGTAAAACCGAGTTGGGGCTAGAACCTCCCCATATATATTTATTGAGTGGAGTTTGCAACTGAAAAGAAACTTTGTGTTCCCAACAACATAGATGAAGGACAGCTTTCACACACACTTATCTCTCAGAACTGAGCATGTGGAGAGATGTTCGTTCATTTAGCACAAAGGGAACCGGTTGCAGGATAATCTTTTCTCTCTTTTCTCAGTGTGTTTCCTAGTGCCGTTTTGAAGTTTCTGCAGTATTCACTGTTAAACCGAGTTGAGCTAGTACCTCCCCATATATATGAATGGAGTGGAGTATAAACTGGAAAGCAACTTTGTGTTCCCAATAAGATAGATGAAGGACGTCTTTCACACACACTGATCTCTTAGAACTGAGCATGTGGAAAGAAGTTTGTTCACCTAGCACAAAGGGAACAGGTTGCAGGAGAAAGTTTTACTCTGGTTTCTCAGTGTGTTTCCTCGTGCCGGTTTGAAATTCCTGCAGTTTTCACTGTAAAACAGAGTTGGATCTGGTACGTCCCCGTATATATGTATGGAGTGGGGTTTGCAACGGAAAACAAACTTTGTGTTCCCAACAAGCTAGGTGAAGGACGGCTTTCACACACACTTAACTTTCAGAACTGGGCATGTGGAGAGACGTTCGTTCATCAAGCACAAAGGGAATGGTTTGCTGGAGAAACTTTTACTCTGGTTTCTCGGTGTGTTTCCTAGTGCCGTTTTGAAGTTCCTACAGTTTTCACTGTAAAACCGAGTTGGAGCTTGTACCTCCCCTTATATATGTATGGATTGGATTTGCTACTGAAAAGAAACATTGTGTTCCCATCAAGCAATGTGAAGAACGGCTTTCACACACACTAATCTCTCAGAACTGAGCATGTGGAGAGTCGTTCGTTCACTAGCACAAATATAACAGTTTGCACGAGAAACTTTTACTCTGGTTCTCACTGTGTTTCCTAGTGCCGGTTTGAAGTTCCTGCAGTTTTCACTGTAAAACCGAGTTGGAGCTACTACCTCGCCATATATATGTATGGAGTGGAGTTGGCAACGTAAAAGAAACTTTGTGTTCCCAACAAGCTAGGTGAAGGACGGCTTTCACACACACTTAACTCTCATAACTGAGCATGTGGAGAGTCTTTTGTTCACTAGTACCAAGGGAACACTTTGCCGGAGAAACTTTTACTCTGCTTCTCACTGTGTTTCCTATTGCCGGTTTGAAGTTCCTGCAGTTTTCACTGTAAAACCGAGTTGGAGCTATTACCTCCCCATATATATGTATGGAGTGGAGTTTGCACCTGAAAATAAACTTTGTGTTCTCAACAAGATAGGTGAAGGACGGCTTTCAAACACACTTATCTCTCAGAACTGACCATGAGGAGAGACGTTCGATCATTTAGCTCAAAGGGAACGGGAAGCAGGAGAAACTTACTCTATATTCTCACTGTGTTTCCTAGTGCCGGTTTGATATTCCTACAGTTTTCACTGTAAAACCGAGTTGGAGCTGGTACCTCCTCATGTATATGTATGGATTGGAGTTTGCAAATGAAAAGAAACTTTGTGTTCCCAACAAGCTAGTTGAAGGACGGCTTTCACACACACTTATCTCTCATAACTGAGCATGTGGAGAGTCTTTTGTTCACTAGTACCAAGGGAACACTTTGCCGGAGAAACTTTTACTCTGCTTCTCACTGTGTTTCCTATTGCCGGTTTGAAGTTCCTGCAGTTTTCACTGTAAAACCGAGTTGGAGCTATTACCTCCCCATATATATGTATGGAGTGGAGTTTGCACCTGAAAATAAACTTTGTGTTCTCAACAAGATAGGTGAAGGACGGCTTTCAAACACACCTATCTCTCAGAACTGACCATGAGGAGAGACGTTCGATCATTTAGCTCAAAGGGAACGGGAAGCAGGAGAAACTTACTCTATATTCTCACTGTGTTTCCTAGTGCCGGTTTGATATTCCTACAGTTTTCACTGTAAAACCGAGTTGGAGCTGGTACCTCCTCATGTATATGTATGGATTGGAGTTTGCAAATGAAAAGAAACTTTGTGTTCCCAACAAGCTAGTTGAAGGACGGCTTTCTCACACACTTATCTCTCAGAACTGAGCATGAGGAGAGTCGTTCGTTCATTTTGCAAAAAGGGAACGTGTTGCACGTGAAACTTTTACTCTGGTTTCTCAGTGTGTTTCCTAGTTCCGGTATGATATTCCTACAGTTTTCACTGTAAAAGCGAGTTGGGGCTGGTACCTCCCTATATATATGTATGGATTGGTGTTTGCTACTGAAAAGAAACTTTGTGTTCCCATCAAGCGATGTGAAGAACGGCATTCACAAACAATTATCTCTCAGAACTGAGCATGTGGATAGTTCCTCGTTCATCTAGCACAAAGGGAACGGGTTGCAGGGGAAACTTTTACTCTGGTTTCTCAGTTTGTTTCCTAGTTCCGGTTTGAAGTTCCTGCAGTTTTCACTGTAAAACCGAGTTGGAGTTAGTACCTCCCCATATATATTTATGGAGTGGAGTTTGCAACTGAAAAGAAACTTTGTGTTCCCAACAAGATAGATGAAGAACAGCTTTCACACACACATATCTCTCAGAATGGAGCATGAGGATATAAGTTCGTTCATTTAACACAAAGGGAACGGGTTGCAGGAGGAACTATTACTCTGTTTTCTCAGTGTGTTTCCTAGTGCCGGGTTGAAGTTCCTGCAGTTTTCACTGTAAAACCGGGTTGGAGCTTGTACCTCCCCATATATATGTATGGAGGGGAGTTGGCAACTTAAAAGAAACTTTGTGTTCCCAAAATGCTAGTTGAAGGACGGCTTTCACACACACTTATCTCTCAGAACTGAGCATTTGGAGACTCGTTCGTTCATCTAGCACAAATGGAACGGGTTGCAGGGGAATCTTTTACTCTGGATTCTCAGTTTCTTTCCTAGTTCCGGTTTGAATTTCCTGCAGTTTTCACTGCAAAATCGAGTTGGAGCTAGTACCTCCCCATATATATTTATGCAGTGGAGTTTGCAACTGAAAAGAAACTTTGTGTTCCCAACAAGATAGGTGAAGGACGGCTTTCACACTCACGTATCTCTCAGAACTGAGCATGTGGAGAGAAGTTCGTACGTTTAGCACAAAGGGAACGTTTTGCAAGAGAAACTATTACTGTGTTATCTTAGTGTGTTTCCTAGTGCCGGGTTGAAGTTCCTGCAGTTTTCACTGTAAAACCGAGTTGGAGCAAGTACCTCCACATATATATGTATGGAGTGGAGTTGGCAAATTAAAAGGATCTTTGTTTTCCCAACATGCTAGATGAAGTACGGCTTTCACACACAGTTATCTCTCAGATCTGAGCATTTGGAGACTCGTTGGTTCATCTAGCACAAAGGGAACGGGTTGCAGGGGAATCTTTTACTCTGGTTTCTCAGTTTGTTTCCTAGTTCCGGTTTGAAGTTCCTGCAGTTTTCACTGTAAAACCGAGTTGGGGCTAGAACCTCCCCATATATATTTATTGAGTGGAGTTTGCAACTGAAAAGAAACTTTGTGTTCCCAACAACATAGATGAAGGACAGCTTTCACACACACTTATCTCTCAGAACTGAGCATGTGGAGAGATGTTCGTTCATTTAGCACAAAGGGAACCGGTTGCAGGATAATCTTTTCTCTGTTTTCTCAGTGTGTTTCCTAGTGCCGTTTTGAAGTTTCTGCAGTATTCACTGTTAAACCGAGTTGAGCTAGTACCTCCCCATATATATGAATGGAGTGGAGTATAAACTGGAAAGCAACTTTGTGTTCCCAATAAGATAGATGAAGGACGTCTTTCACACACACTGATCTCTTAGAACTGAGCATGTGGAAAGAAGTTTGTTCACCTAGCACAAAGGGAACAGGTTGCAGGAGAAAGTTTTACTCTGGTTTCTCAGTGTGTTTCCTCGTGCCGGTTTGAAATTCCTGCAGTTTTCACTGTAAAACAGAGTTGGATCTGGTACGTCCCCGTATATATGTATGGAGTGGGGTTTGCAACGGAAAACAAACTTTGTGTTCCCAACAAGCTAGGTGAAGGACGGCTTTCACACACACTTAACTTTCAGAACTGGGCATGTGGAGAGACGTTCGTTCATCAAGCACAAAGGGAATGGTTTGCTGGAGAAACTTTTACTCTGGTTTCTCGGTGTGTTTCCTAGTGCCGTTTTGAAGTTCCTACAGTTTTCACTGTAAAACCGAGTTGGAGCTTGTACCTCCCCTTATATATGTATGGATTGGATTTGCTACTGAAAAGAAACATTGTGTTCCCATCAAGCAATGTGAAGAACGGCTTTCACACACACTAATCTCTCAGAACTGAGCATGTGGAGAGTCGTTCGTTCACTAGCACAAATATAACAGTTTGCACGAGAAACTTTTACTCTGGTTCTCACTGTGTTTCCTAGTGCCGGTTTGAAGTTCCTGCAGTTTTCACTGTAAAACCGAGTTGGAGCTACTACCTCGCCATATATATGTATGGAGTGGAGTTGGCAACGTAAAAGAAACTTTGTGTTCCCAACAAGCTAGGTGAAGGACGGCTTTCACACACACTTAACTCTCATAACTGAGCATGTGGAGAGTCTTTTGTTCACTAGTACCAAGGGAACACTTTGCCGGAGAAACTTTTACTCTGCTTCTCACTGTGTTTCCTATTGCCGGTTTGAAGTTCCTGCAGTTTTCACTGTAAAACCGAGTTGGAGCTATTACCTCCCCATATATATGTATGGAGTGGAGTTTGCACCTGAAAATAAACTTTGTGTTCTCAACAAGATAGGTGAAGGACGGCTTTCAAACACACTTATCTCTCAGAACTGACCATGAGGAGAGACGTTCGATCATTTAGCTCAAAGGGAACGGGAAGCAGGAGAAACTTACTCTATATTCTCACTGTGTTTCCTAGTGCCGGTTTGATATTCCTACAGTTTTCACTGTAAAACCGAGTTGGAGCTGGTACCTCCTCATGTATATGTATGGATTGGAGTTTGCAAATGAAAAGAAACTTTGTGTTCCCAACAAGCTAGTTGAAGGACGGCTTTCACACACACTTATCTCTCATAACTGAGCATGTGGAGAGTCTTTTGTTCACTAGTACCAAGGGAACACTTTGCCGGAGAAACTTTTACTCTGCTTCTCACTGTGTTTCCTATTGCCGGTTTGAAGTTCCTGCAGTTTTCACTGTAAAACCGAGTTGGAGCTATTACCTCCCCATATATATGTATGGAGTGGAGTTTGCACCTGAAAATAAACTTTGTGTTCTCAACAAGATAGGTGAAGGACGGCTTTCAAACACACCTATCTCTCAGAACTGACCATGAGGAGAGACGTTCGATCATTTAGCTCAAAGGGAACGGGAAGCAGGAGAAACTTACTCTATATTCTCACTGTGTTTCCTAGTGCCGGTTTGATATTCCTACAGTTTTCACTGTAAAACCGAGTTGGAGCTGGTACCTCCTCATGTATATGTATGGATTGGAGTTTGCAAATGAAAAGAAACTTTGTGTTCCCAACAAGCTAGTTGAAGGACGGCTTTCTCACACACTTATCTCTCAGAACTGAGCATGAGGAGAGTCGTTCGTTCATTTTGCAAAAAGGGAACGTGTTGCACGTGAAACTTTTACTCTGGTTTCTCAGTGTGTTTCCTAGTTCCGGTATGATATTCCTACAGTTTTCACTGTAAAAGCGAGTTGGGGCTGGTACCTCCCTATATATATGTATGGATTGGTGTTTGCTACTGAAAAGAAACTTTGTGTTCCCATCAAGCGATGTGAAGAACGGCATTCACAAACAATTATCTCTCAGAACTGAGCATGTGGATAGTTCCTCGTTCATCTAGCACAAAGGGAACGGGTTGCAGGGGAAACTTTTACTCTGGTTTCTCAGTTTGTTTCCTAGTTCCGGTTTGAAGTTCCTGCAGTTTTCACTGTAAAACCGAGTTGGAGTTAGTACCTCCCCATATATATTTATGGAGTGGAGTTTGCAACTGAAAAGAAACTTTGTGTTCCCAACAAGATAGATGAAGAACAGCTTTCACACACACATATCTCTCAGAATGGAGCATGAGGATATAAGTTCGTTCATTTAACACAAAGGGAACGGGTTGCAGGAGGAACTATTACTCTGTTTTCTCAGTGTGTTTCCTAGTGCCGGGTTGAAGTTCCTGCAGTTTTCACTGTAAAACCGGGTTGGAGCTTGTACCTCCCCATATATATGTATGGAGGGGAGTTGGCAACTTAAAAGAAACTTTGTGTTCCCAAAATGCTAGTTGAAGGACGGCTTTCACACACACTTATCTCTCAGAACTGAGCATTTGGAGACTCGTTCGTTCATCTAGCACAAATGGAACGGGTTGCAGGGGAATCTTTTACTCTGGATTCTCAGTTTCTTTCCTAGTTCCGGTTTGAATTTCCTGCAGTTTTCACTGCAAAATCGAGTTGGAGCTAGTACCTCCCCATATATATTTATGCAGTGGAGTTTGCAACTGAAAAGAAACTTTGTGTTCCCAACAAGATAGGTGAAGGACGGCTTTCACACTCACGTATCTCTCAGAACTGAGCATGTGGAGAGAAGTTCGTACGTTTAGCACAAAGGGAACGTTTTGCAAGAGAAACTATTACTGTGTTATCTTAGTGTGTTTCCTAGTGCCGGGTTGAAGTTCCTGCAGTTTTCACTGTAAAACCGAGTTGGAGCAAGTACCTCCACATATATATGTATGGAGTGGAGTTGGCAAATTAAAAGGATCTTTGTTTTCCCAACATGCTAGATGAAGTACGGCTTTCACACACAGTTATCTCTCAGATCTGAGCATTTGGAGACTCGTTGGTTCATCTAGCACAAAGGGAACGGGTTGCAGGGGAATCTTTTACTCTGGTTTCTCAGTTTGTTTCCTAGTTCCGGTTTGAAGTTCCTGCAGTTTTCACTGTAAAACCGAGTTGGGGCTAGAACCTCCCCATATATATTTATTGAGTGGAGTTTGCAACTGAAAAGAAACTTTGTGTTCCCAACAACATAGATGAAGGACAGCTTTCACACACACTTATCTCTCAGAACTGAGCATGTGGAGAGATGTTCGTTCATTTAGCACAAAGGGAACCGGTTGCAGGATAATCTTTTCTCTGTTTTCTCAGTGTGTTTCCTAGTGCCGTTTTGAAGTTTCTGCAGTATTCACTGTTAAACCGAGTTGAGCTAGTACCTCCCCATATATATGAATGGAGTGGAGTATAAACTGGAAAGCAACTTTGTGTTCCCAATAAGGTAGATGAAGGACGGCTTTCACACACACTTAACTCTCAGAACTGAGCATGTGGAGAGTCGTTCGTTCATCTAGCACAAATGGAATGGTTTGCAGGAGAAATTTTATCTCTGGTTTCTCAGTGTGTTTCCTATTGCCGGTTTGATGTTCCTGCAGTTTTCACTGTAAAACCGAGTTGGAGCTAGTACCTCCCCACATATATGAATGTAATGGAGTTTGAAACTTAAAAGAAAATTTGTGTTCCCAATAAGATAGGTGAAGGACGGCTTTCACACACACTGATCTCTTAGAACTGAGCATGTGGAGAGAAGTTGGTTCACCTAGCACAAAGGGAACAGGATGTAGGAGAAACTTTTACTCTGTTTTATCACTGTTTTTCCTAGTGCCGGTTTTAAGTTCCTGCAGTTTTCACTGTAAAAACTTGTTGGATCTGGTACCTCCCCTAATATATGTATGGATTGGAGTTTGCAAAGGAAAAGAAACTTTGTGTTCCCAACAAGCTATGTGAAGGACGGCTTTCACACACTCTTAACTCTCAGAACTGGACATGTGGAGAGACGTTCGTTCATCAAGCACAAAGGGAATGGGTTGCTGGAGAAACATTTACTCTGGTTTCACGGTGTGTTTCCTAGTGCCGTTTTGAAGTTCCTACTTTTTTCACTGTAAAACCGAGTTGGAGCTTGTACCTCCCCATATGTATGTATGGAGAGGAGTTTGCAACTGAAAGAAACTTTGTGTTCCCAACAAGCAAGGTGAAGAACGGCTTTCACACAGAATTATCTCTCAGAACTGAGCAGGTGGAAAGACGTTCGTTCATGTAGCACAAAGGGAACGGGTTGTAGGAGAAACATTTACTCTTGTTTCTCAGTGTGTTTCCTAGTGCCAGTTCGAAATTCCTACATTTTTCACTGTAAAACCGACTTGGAGCTGGTACCTCCTCATGTATATGTATGGATTGGAGTTTGCAACTGAAAAGAAACTTTGTGTTCCAAACGAGCTTGGTGTAGGACGGCTTTCACACACACTTATCTCTCATAACTGAGCATGTGGAGAGTCTTTTGTTCACTAGTACCAAGGGAACACTTTGCCGGAGAAACTTTTACTCTGCTTCTCACTGTGTTTCCTAGTGCCGGTTTGAAGTTCCTGCAGTTTTCACTGTAAAACCGAGTTGGAGCTATTACCTCCCCATATATATGTATGGAGTGGAGTTTGCACCTGAAAATAAACTTTGTGTTCTCAACAAGCTAGGTGAAGGACGGCTTTCAAACACACTTATCTCTCAGAACTGACCATGAGGAGAGACGTTCGATCATTTAGCTCAAAGGGAACGGGATGCAGGAGAAACTTACTCTATATTCTCACTGTGTTTCCTAGTGCCGGTATGATATTCCTACAGTTTTCACTGTAAAAGCGAGTTGGAGCTGGTACCTCCCCATATATATGTATGGATTGGAGTTTGCTACTGAAAACAAACTTTGTGTTCCCATCAAGCGATGTGAAGAACCGCATTCACAAACAATTATCTCTCAGAACTGAGCATGAGGAGAGTCGTTTGTTCATGTTGCACAAAGGGAACGGGTTGCAGGGGAAACTTTTACTCTGGTTTCTCAGTTTGTTTCCTAGTTCCGGTTTGAAGTTCCTGCAGTTTTCACTGTAAAACCGAGTTGGAGTTAGTACCTCCCCATATATATTTATGGAGTGGAGTTTGCAACTGAAAAGAAACTTTGTGTTCCCAACAAGATAGATGAAGAACAGCTTTCACACACACATATCTCTCAGAACTGAGCATGAGGATATAAGTTCGTTCATTTAACACAAAGGGAACGGGTTGCAGGAGGAACTATTACTCTGTTTTCTCAGTGTGTTTCCTAGTGCCGGGTTGAAGTTCCTGCAGTTTTCACTGTAAAACCGAGTTGGAGCTAGTGCCTCCCCTTATATATGTATGGAGGGGAGTTGGCAACTTAAAAGAAACTTTGTGTTCCCAAAATGCTAGTTGAAGGACGGGTTTCACACACAATTATCTCTCAGAACAGATCATTTGGAGACTCGTTCGTTCATCTAGCACTAATGGAACGGGTTGCAGGGGAATCTTTTACTCTGGATTCTCAGATTCTTTCCTAGTTCCGGTTTGAATTTCCTGCAGTTTTCACTGCAAAATCGAGTTGGAGCTAGTACCTCCCCATATATATTTATTCAGTGGAGTTTGCAACTGAAAAGAATCTTTGTGTTCCCAACAAGATAGGTGAAGGACGGCTTTCACACTCACGTATCTCTCAGAACTGAGCATGTGGAGAGAAGTTCGTTCATCTAGCTCAAAAGGAACGGGAAGCAGGAGAAACTATTACTCTGGTTTCTCACTGTGTTTCCTAGTGCCGGTTTGAAGTTCCTGCATTTTTCACTGTAAAACCGAGTTGGAGCTAGTGCCTCCCCTTATATATGTATGGAGTGCCGTTTGCAACGTAAAAGTAACATTGTGTTCCCAACAAGATAAGTGAAGGACGGCAATCACACACACTTATCTCTCAGAAATGAGCATGTGGAGAGTCGTTCGTTAATCTAGCACAAACAGAATGGGTTGCTGTTGAAACTTTTACTGGTTTCTCAGTGTGTTTCCTAGTGCCGGTTTGAACTTCCTACAGTTATCCCTGTAAAACCGAGTTGGAGCTAGGATCTCCCCATATATATGTATGGAGTGGCGTTTCCAACTGAAATGAAACTATGTGTTCCCAAAAAGCTAGGTGAATTACTCCTTTCACACACACTTATCTCTCAGACCTGAGCATGTGGAGAGTCGTTCGTTCATCTAGCACAAATGGAATGGGTTGCAGGAGAAACTTAAACTCTGTCTTCTCAGTGTGTTTCCTAGTGCCGGTTTGATGTTCCTGCAGTTTTCACTGTAAAACCGAGTTGGAGCTAGTACCTCCCCACATATATGAATGTAACGGTGTTTGAAACTGAAAAGAAACTTAGTGTTCCCAACAAGATAGGTGAAAGACGGCTTTCACACACACTTATCTCTCAGAACTGAGCATGTGGAGAGTCGTTCGTTCACTAGCACAAAGGGAACAGTTTGCAGGAGAAACTTTTACTCTGGTTCTCAGTGTGTTTCCTAGTGCCAGTTTGAAGTTCCTGCAGTTTTCACTGTAAAACCGAGTTGGAGCTATTACCTCCCCATATATATGTATGGAGTGGAGTTTGCAACTGAAAAAAAACTTTGTGTTCCCAACAAGCTAGGTAAAGGATGGCTTCACACACACTTATCTCTCAGAACTGAGCATGTGGTGAGACGTACTATCATTTAGCTCAACTGGAACGGGAAGCAAGGGAAACTATTACTCTAAATTCTCACTTGTTTCCCAGTGCCGTTTTTAATTTCCTGCAGTTTTCACTGTAAAACCGTGTTGGAGCTAGTACTTCCCCATATATATGTATGCAGTGGAGTATGCAAATGAAAAGAAACTTTGTGTTCCCAACAATCTAGTTGAAGGACGGCTTTAACACAAACTTATCTCTGAGAACTGAGCATGTGGAGAGACGTTCATTCATTTAACACAAAGGGAACACTAAGCATGAGAAACATTTACTCAATTTTCTCACTGTGTTTTCTAGTGCCGGTTTGAAGTTCCTGCAGTTTTCACTGTAAAACCGAGTTGGAGCTAGTACCTCCCCATATATATGTATGGAGTGGAGTTTGCAAGTGAAAAGAAACTTTGTGTTCCCAACAAGCAAGGTGAAGTACTGCGTTCACATACACTTATCTCTCAGAACTTAGCATGAGATGAGTGTTTTGTTCATCTTGCACAAAGTGAACGGGTTTCAGGAGAAACTTTATCTCTGGTTTCTCAGTTTGTTTCCTAGTTCCGGTTTGAAGTTCCTGCAGTTTTCACTGTAAAACCGAGTTGGGGCTAGTACCTCCCCTTATATATGTATGGAGTGGAGTTTGCAACTGAAAAGAATCTTTGTGTTCCCAATAAGATATGTGAAGTATGGCTTTCACACACACGTATCTCTCAGAACTGAGCATGTGGAGAGAATTTCGTTCATCTAGCTCAAAGGGAACGGGAAGCAGGAGAATCTATTACACTGGAATCTCACTGTGTTTCTTAGTGCCGGTTTGAAGTTCCTGCAGTTTTCACTGTAAAATCGAGTTGGAGCTAGTACCTCCCCATATATATGTATGGAGTGGAGTTTGCAAGTGAAAAGAAAGTTTGAGTTCCCAACAAGTTATGTGAAGGACTGCTTACATACACACTTTTCTCTCAGAACTTAGCATGAGTAGAGTTGTTCGTTCATTTTGCACAAAGGGAACGGGTTGCAGGAGAAACTTTTTCTCTGTTTTCTAAGTTTGTTTCCTAGTTCTGGTTTGAAGTTCCTGCAGTTTTCACTGTAAAACCGAGTTGGGGCTAGTACCTCCCCATATATATTTATTGAGTGGAGTTTGCAACTGAAAAGAAACTTTGTGTTCCCAACAAGATAGATGAAGGACGGCTTTCAAACACACGTATATCTCAGAACTGAGCATGTGGAGAGAAGTTCGTTCGTTTAGCACAAAGGGAACTTTTTGCAAGAGAAACTATTACTGTGTTATCTTAGTGTGTTTCCTAGTGCCGGGTTGAAGTTCCTGCAGTTTTCACTGTAAAACCGAGTTGGAGCAAGTACCTCCACATATATATGTATGGAGTGGAGAATAAACTGGAAAGCAACTTTGTGTTCCCAATAAGATAGATGAAGGACGGCTTTCACACACACTGATCTCTTAGAACTGAGCATGTGGAAAGAAGTTTGTTCACCTAGCACAAAGGGAACAGGTTGCAGGAGAAACTTTTACTCTGGTTCTCACTGTGTTTCCAAGTGCCGGTTTGAAGTTCCTGCAGTTTTCACTGTAAAACCGAGTTGGAGCTACTACCTCGCCATATATATGTATGGAGTGGAGTTGGCAACGTAAAAGAAACTTTGTGTTCCCAACAAGCTAGGTGAAGGACGGCTTTCACACACACTTAACTCTCAGAACTGAGCATGTGGAGAGTCGTTCGTTCATCTAGCACAAATGGATTGGGATGCAGGAGAAACTGTATCTCTGGTTTCTCAGTGTGTTTCCTAGTGCCGGTTTGATGTTCCTGCAGTTTTCACTGTAAAACCGAGTAGGAGCTAGTACCTCCCCACATATATGAATGTAATGGAGTTTGAAACTTAAAAGAAACTTTGTGTTCCCAATAAGATAGGTGAAGGTCGGCTTTCACACACACTGATCTCTTAGAACTGAGCATGTGGAGAGAAGTTTGTTCACCTAGCACAAAGGGAACATGATGTAGGAGAAACTTTTACTCTGGTTTATCACTGTGTTTCCTAGTGCCGGTTTGAAATTCCTACATTTTTCACTGTAAAACCGACTTGGAGCTGGTACCTCCTCATCTATATGTATGGATTGGAGTTTGCAACTGAAAAGAAACTTTGTGTTCCAAACGAGCTTGGTGAAGGACGGCTTTCACACACACTTATCTCTCATAACTGAGCATGTGGAGAGTCTTTTGTTCACTAGTACCAAGGGAACACTTTGCCGGAGAAACTTTTACTCTGCTTCTCACTGTGTTTCCTATTGCCGGTTTGAAGTTCCTGCAGTTTTCACTGTAAAACCGAGTTGGAGCTATTACCTCCCCATATATATGTATGGAGTGGAGTTTGCACCTGAAAATAAACTTTGTGTTCTCAACAAGATAGGTGAAGGACGGCTTTCAAACACAGTTATCTCTCAGAACTGACCATGAGGAGAGACGTTCGATCATTTAGCTCAAAGGGAACGGGAAGCAGGAGAAACTTACTCTATATTCTCACTGTGTTTCCTAGTGCCGGTTTGATATTCCTACAGTTTTCACTGTAAAACCGAGTTGGAGCTGGTACCTCCTCATGTATATGTATGGATTGGAGTTTGCAAATGAAAAGAAACTTTGTGTTCCCAACAAGCTAGTTGAAGGACGGCTTTCACACACACTTATCTCTCAGAACTGAGCATGAGGAGAGTCGTTCGTTCATTTTGCAAAAAGGGAACGTGTTGCACGTGAAACTTTTACTCTGGTTTCTCAGTGTGTTTCCTAGTTCCGGTATGATATTCCTACAGTTTTCACTGTAAAAGCGAGTTGGGGCTGGTACCTCCCTATATATATGTATGGATTGGTGTTTGCTACTGAAAAGAAACTTTGTGTTCCCATCAAGCGATGTGAAGAACGGCCTTCACAAACAATTATCTCTCAGAACTGAGCATGAGGAGAGTCGTTTGTTCATCTTGCACAAAGGGAACGGGTTGCAGGGGAAACTTTTACTCTGGTTTCTCAGTTTGTTTCCTAGTTCCGGTTGGAAGTTCCTGCAGTTTTCACTGTAAAACCGAGTTGGAGTTAGTACCTCCCCATATATATTTATGGAGTGGAGTTTGCAACTGAAAAGAAACTTTGTGTTCCCAACAAGATAGATGAAGAACAGCTTTCACACACACATATCTCTCAGAACGGAGCATGAGGATATAAGTTCGTTCATTTAACACAAAGGGAACGGGTTGCAGGAGGAACTATTACTCTGTTTTCTCAGTGTGTTTCCTAGTGCCGGGTTGAAGTTCCTGCAGTTTTCACTGTAAAACCGGGTTGGAGCTTGTACCTCCCCATATATATGTATGGAGGGGAGTTGGCAACTTAAAAGAAACTTTGTGTTCCCAAAATGCTAGTTGAAGGACGGCTTTCACACACACTTATCTCTCAGAACTGAGCATTTGGAGACTCGTTCGTTCATCTAGCACAAATGGAACGGGTTGCAGGGGAATCTTTTACTCTGGATTCTCAGTTTCTTTCCTAGTTCCGGTTTGAATTTCCTGCAGGTTTCACTGCAAAATCGAGTTGGAGCTAGTACCTCCCCATATATATTTATTCAGTGGAATTTGCAACTGAAAAGAAACTTTGTGTTCCCAACAAGATAGGTGAAGGACGGCTTTCACACTCACGTATCTCTCAGAACTGAGCATGTGGAGAGAAGTTCGTTCATCTAGCTCAAAAGGAACGGGAAGCAGGAGAAACTATTACTCTGGTTCTCACTGTGTTTCCTAGTGCCGGTTTGAAGTTCCTGCATTTTTCACTGTAAAACCGAGTTGGAGCTAGTGCCTCCCCTTATATATGTATGGAGTGCCGTTTGCAACGTAAAAGTAACATTGTGTTCCCAACAAGATAAGTGAAGGACGGCAATCACACACACTTATCTCTCAGAAATGAGCATGTGGAGAGTCGTTCGTTCATCTAGCACAAATGGAATGGGTTGCAGGAGAAACTTAAACTCTGTCTTCTCAGTGTGTTTCCTAGTGCCGGTTTGATGTTCCTGCAGTTTTCACTGTAAAACCGAGTTGGAGCTAGTACCTCCCCACATATATGAATGTAACGGTGTTTGAAACTGAAAAGAAACTTAGTGTTCCCAACAAGATAGGTGAAAGACGGCTTTCACACACACTTATCTCTCAGAACTGAGTATGTGGAGAGTCGTTCGTTCACTAGCACAAAGGGAACAGTTTGCAGGAGAAACTTTTACTCTGGTTCTCACTGTGTTTCCTAATGCCAGTTTGAAGTTCCTGCAGTTTTCACTGTAAAACCGAGTTGGAGCTATTACCTCCCCATATATATGTATGGAGTGGAGTTTGCAACTGAAAAAAAACTTTGTGTTCCCAACAAGCTAGGTAAAGGATGGCTTCACACACACTTATCTCTCAGAACTGAGCATGTGGTGAGACGTACTATCATTTAGCTCAACTGGAACGGGAAGCAAGGGAAACTATTACTCTAAATTCTCACTTGTTTCCCAGTGCCGTTTTTAATTTCCTGCAGTTTTCACTGTAAAACCGTGTTGGAGCTAGTACTTCCCCATATATATGTATGCAGTGGAGTATGCAAATGAAAAGAAACTTTGTGTTCCCAACAATCTAGTTGAAGGACGGCTTTAACACAAACTTATCTCTGAGAACTGAGCATGTGGAGAGACGTTCATTCATTTAACACAAAGGGAACACTAAGCATGAGAAACATTTACTCAATTTTCTCACTGTGTTTTCTAGTGCCGGTTTGAAGTTCCTGCAGTTTTCACTGTAAAACCGAGTTGGAGCTAGTACCTCCCCATATATATGTATGGAGTGGAGTTTGCAAGTGAAAAGAAACTTTGTGTTCCCAACAAGCAAGGTGAAGTACTGCGTTCACATACACATCTCTCAGAACTTAGCATGAGATGAGTCTTTTGTTCATCTTGCACAAAGTGAACGGGTTTCAGGAGAAACTTTATCTCTGGTTTCTCAGTTTGTTTCCTAGTTCCGGTTTGAAGTTCCTGCAGTTTTCACTGTAAAACCGAGTTGGGGCTAGTACCTCCCCATATATATGTATGGAGTGGAGTTTGCAACTGAAAAGAATCTTTGTGTTCCCAATAAGATATGTGAAGTATGGCTTTCACACACACGTATCTCTCAGAACTGAGCATGTGGAGAGAATTTCGTTCATCTAGCTCAAAGGGAACGGGAAGCAGGAGAATCTATTACACTGGAATCTCACTGTGTTTCTTAGTGCCGGTTTGAAGTTCCTGCAGTTTTCACTGTAAAATCGAGTTGGAGCTAGTACCTCCCCATATATATGTATGGAGTGGAGTTTGCAAGTGAAAAGAAAGTTTGAGTTCCCAACAAGCTATGTGAAGGACTGCTTACATACACACTTTTCTCTCAGAACTTAGCATGAGTAGAGTTGTTCGTTCATTTTGCACAAAGGGAACGGGTTGCAGGAGAAACTTTTTCTCTGTTTTCTAAGTTTGTTTCCTAGTTCTGGTTTGAAGTTCCTGCAGTTTTCACTGTAAAACCGAGTTGGGGCTAGTACCTCCCCATATATATTTATTGAGTGGAGTTTGCAACTGAAAAGAAACTTTGTGTTCCCAACAACATAGATGAAGGACAGCTTTCACACACACTTATCTCTCAGAACTGAGCATGTGGAGAGATGTTCGTTCATTTAGCACAAAGGGAACCGGTTGCAGGATAATCTTTTCTCTGTTTTCTCAGTGTGTTTCCTAGTGCCGTTTTGAATTTTCTTCAGTATTCACTGTTAAACCGAGTTGAGCTAGTACCTCCCCATATATATGAATGGAGTGGAGTATAAACTGGAAAGCAACTTTGTGTTCCCAATAAGATAGATGAAGGACGTCTTTCACACACACTGATCTCTTAGAACTGAGCATGTGGAAAGAAGTTTGTTCACCTAGCACAAAGGGAACAGGTTGCAGGAGAAAGTTTTACTCTGGTTTCTCAGTGTGTTTCCTCGTGCCGGTTTGAAATTCCTGCAGTTTTCACTGTAAAACAGAGTTGGATCTGGTACGTCCCCGTATATATGTATGGAGTGGGGTTTGCAACGGAAAAGAATCTTTGTGTTCCCAACAAGCTAGGTGAAGGACGGCTTTCACACACACTTAACTTTCAGAACTGGGCATGTGGAGAGACGTTCGTTCATCAAGCACAAAGGGAATGGTTTGCTGGAGAAACTTTTACTCTGGTTTCTCGGTGTGTTTCCTAGTGCCGTTTTGAAGTTCCTACAGTTTTCACTGTAAAACCGAGTTGGAGCTTGTACCTCCCCTTATATATGTATGGATTGGATTTGCTACTGAAAAGAAACATTGTGTTCCCATAAATCAATGTGAAGAACGGCTTTCACACACACTAATCTCTCAGAACTGAGCATGTGGAGAGTCGTTCGTTCACTAGCACAAATGGAACAGTTTGCACGAGAAACTTTTACTCTGGTTCTCACTGTGTTTCCTAGTGCCGGTTTGAAGTTCCTGCAGTTTTCACTGTAAAACCGAGTTGGAGCTACTACCTCGCCATATATATGTATGGAGTGGAGTTGGCAACGTAAAAGAAACTTTGTGTTCCCAACAAGCTAGGTGAAGGGCGGCTTTCACACACACTTAACTCTCAGAACTGAGCATGTGGAGAGTCGTTCGTTCTTCTAGCACAAATGGATTGGGATGCTGGAGAAACTGTATCTCTGGTTTCTCAGTGTGTTTCCTAGTGCCAGTTTGATGTTCCTGCAGTTTTCACTGTAAAACCGAGTAGGAGCTAGTACCTCCCCACATATATGAATGTAATGGAGTTTGAAACTTAAAAGAAACTTTGTGTTCCCAATAAGATAGGTGAAGGTCGGCTTTCACACACACTGATCTCTTAGAACTGAGCATGTGGAGAGAAGTTGGTTCACCTAGCACAAAGGGAACATGATGTAGGAGAAACTTTTACTCTGGTTTATCACTGTGTTTCCCAGTGCCGGTTTGAAATTCCTATATTTTTCACTGTAAAACCGACTTGGAGCTGGTACCTCCTCATCTATATGTATGGATTGGAGTTTGCAACTGAAAAGAAACTTTGTGTTCCAAACGAGCTTGGTGAAGGACGGCTTTCACACACACTTATCTCTCATAACTGAGCATGTGGAGAGTCTTTTGTTCACTAGTACCAAGGGAACACTTTGCCGGAGAAACTTTTACTCTGCTTCTCACTGTGTTTCCTATTGCCGGTTTGAAGTTCCTGCAGTTTTCACTGTAAAACCGAGTTGGAGCTATTACCTCCCCATATATATGTATGGAGTGGAGTTTGCACCTGAAAATAAACTTTGTGTTCTCAACAAGATAGGTGAAGGACGGCTTTCAAACACACTTATCTCTCAGAACTGACCATGAGGAGAGACGTTCGATCATTTAGCTCAAAGGGAACGGGAAGCAGGAGAAACTTACTCTATATTCTCACTGTGTTTCCTAGTGCCGGTTTGATATTCCTACAGTTTTCACTGTAAAACCGAGTTGGAGCTGGTACCTCCTCATGTATATGTATGGATTGGAGTTTGCAAATGAAAAGAAACTTTGTGTTCCCAACAAGCTAGTTGAAGGACGGCTTTCACACACACTTATCTCTCATAACTGAGCATGTGGAGAGTCTTTTGTTCACTAGTACCAAGGGAACACTTTGCCGGAGAAACTTTTACTCTGCTTCTCACTGTGTTTCCTATTGCCGGTTTGAAGTTCCTGCAGTTTTCACTGTAAAACCGATTTGGAGCTATTACCTCCCCATATATATGTATGGAGTGGAGTTTGCACCTGAAAATAAACTTTGTGTTCTCAACAAGATAGGTGAAGGACGGCTTTCAAACACACTTATCTCTCAGAACTGACCATGAGGAGAGACGTTCGATCATTTAGCTCAAAGGGAACGGGAAGCAGGAGAAACTTACTCTATATTCTCACTGTGTTTCCTAGTGCCGGTTTGATATTCCTACAGTTTTCACTGTAAAACCGAGTTGGAGCTGGTACCTCCTCATGTATATGTATGGATTGGAGTTTGCAAATGAAAAGAAACTTTGTGTTCCCAACAAGCTAGTTGAAGGACGGCTTTCACACACACTTATCTCTCAGAACTGAGCATGAGGAGAGTCGTTCGTTCATTTTGCAAAAAGGGAACGTGTTGCACGTGAAACTTTTACTCTGGTTTCTCAGTGTGTTTCCTAGTTCCGGTATGATATTCCTACAGTTTTCACTGTAAAAGCGAGTTGGGGCTAGTACCTCCCTATATATATGTATGGATTGGTGTTTGCTACTGAAAAGAAACTTTGTGTTCCCATCAAGCGATGTGAAGAACGGCCTTCACAAACAATTATCTCTCAGAACTGAGCATGAGGAGAGTCGTTTGTTCATCTTGCACAAAGGGAACGGGTTGCAGGGGAAACTTTTACTCTGGTTTCTCAGTTTGTTTCCTAGTTCCGGTTGGAAGTTCCTGCAGTTTTCACTGTAAAACCGAGTTGGAGTTAGTACCTCCCCATATATATTTATGGAGTGGAGTTTGCAACTGAAAAGAAACTTTGTGTTCCCAACAAGATAGATGAAGAACAGCTTTCACACACACATATCTCTCAGAACGGAGCATGAGGATATAAGTTCGTTCATTTAACACAAAGGGAACGGGTTGCAGGAGGAACTATTACTCTGTTTTCTCAGTGTGTTTCCTAGTGCCGGGTTGAAGTTCCTGCAGTTTTCACTGTAAAACCGGGTTGGAGCTTGTACCTCCCCATATATATGTATGGAGGGGAGTTGGCAACTTAAAAGGATCTTTGTTTTCCCAAAATGGTAGATGAAGTATGGCTTTCACACACACTTATCTCTCAGAACTGAGCATTTGGAGACTCGTTGGTTCATCTAGCACAAAGGGAACGGGTTGCAGGGGAATCTTTTACTCTGGTTTCTCAGGTTGTTTCCTAGTTCCGGTTTGAAGTTACTGCAGTTTTCACTGTAAAATAAAGTTGGGGCTAGTACCACCCCATATATATTTATGGAGTGGAGTTTGCAACTGAAAACAAACTTTGTGTTCCCAACAAGATAGGTGAAGGATGGCTTTCACACACACGTATCTCTCAGAACTGAGCATGTGGAGAGAAGTTCGTTCATCTAGCTCAAAGGGAACGGGAAGCAGGATTAACTATTACACTGGATTCTCACTGTGTTTCCTAGTGCCGGTTTGAAGTTCCTGCAGTTTTCACTGTAAAATCGAGTTGGAGCTAGTACCTCCCCATATATATGTATGGAGTGGAGTTTGCAAGTGAAAAGAAAGTTTGAGTTCCCAACAAGCTATGTGAAGGACTGCTTACATACACACATTTCTCTCAGAACTGAGCATGAGTAGAGTTGTTCATTCATCTTGCACAAAGGGAACGGGTTGCAGGAGAAACTTTTTCTCTGTTTTCTAAGTTTGTTTCCTAGTTCCGGTTTGAAGTTCCTGCAGTTTTCACTGTAAAACCGAGTTGGGGCTAGAACCTCCCCATATATATTTATTGAGTGGATTTTGCAACTGAAAAGAAACTTTGTGTTCCCAACAACATAGATGAAGGACGGCTTTCACACACACTTATCTCTCAGAACTGACCATGTGGAGAGATGTTCGTTCATTTAGCACAAAGGGAACCGGTTGCAGGATAATCTTTTCTCTGTTTTCTCAGTGTGTTTCCTTGTGCCGTTTTGAATTTTCTTCAGTATTCACTGTTAAACCGAGTTGAGCTAGTACCTCCCCATATATATGAATGGAGTGGAGAATAAACTGGAAAGCAACTTTGTGTTCCCAATAAGATAGATGAAGGACGGCTTTCACACACACTGATCTCTTAGAACTGAGCATGTGGAAAGAAGTTTGTTCACCTAGCACAAAGGGAACAGGTTGCAGGAGAAACTTTTACTCTGGTTCTCACTGTGTTTCCAAGTGCCGGTTTGAAGTTCCTGCAGTTTTCACTGTAAAACCGAGTTGGAGCTACTACCTCGCCATATATATGTATGGAGTGGAGTTGGCAACGTAAAAGAAACTTTGTGTTCCCAACAAGCTAGGTGAAGGACGGCTTTCACACACACTTAACTCTCAGAACTTAGCATGTGGGGAGTCGTTCGTTCATCTAGCACAAATGGAATGGGATGCAGGAGAAACTTTATCTCTGGTTTCTCAGTGTGTTTCCTAGTGCCGGTTTGATGTTCCTGCAGTTTTCACTGTAAAACCGAGTAGGAGCTAGTACCTCCCCACATATATGAATGTAATGGAGTTTGAAACTTAAAAGAAACTTTGTGTTCCCAATAAGATAGGTGAAGGACGGCTTTCACACACACTGATCTCTTAGAACTGAGCATGTGGAGAGAAGTTGGTTCACCTAGCACAAAGGGAACAGGATGTAGGAGAAACTTTTACTCTGGTTTATCACTGTGTTTCCTAGTGCCGGTTTGAAGTTCCTGCAGTTTTCACTGTAAAAACTTGTTGGATCTGGTACCTCCCCTAATATATGTATGGATTGGAGTTTGCAAAGGAAAAGAAACTTTGTATTCCCAACATGTTATGTGAAAGACGGCTTTCACACACACTTAACTCTCAGAACTGGGCATGTGGAGAGACGTTCGTTCATCAAGCACAAAGGGAATGGGTTGCTGGAGAAACATTTACTCTGGTTTCACGGTGTGTTTCCTAGTGCCGTTTTGAAGTTCCTACTTTTTTCACTGTAAAACCGAGTTGGAGCTTTTACCACCCCATATGTATGTATGGAGTGGAGTTTGCAACTGAAAGAAACTTTGTGTTCCCAACAAGCAAGGTGAAGAACGGCTTTCACACAGAATTATCTCTCAGAACTGAGCAGGTGGAAAGACGTTCGTTCATGTAGCACAAATGGAACGGGTTGTAGGGGAAACATTTACTCTGGTTTCTCAGTGTGTTTCCTAGTGCCGGTTTGAAATTCCTACATTTTTCACTGTAAAACCGACTTGGAGCTGGTACCTCCTCATGTATATGTATGGATTGGAGTTTGCAACTGAAAAGAAACTTTGTGTTCCAAACGAGCTTGGTGAAAGACGGCTTTCACACACACTTATCTCTCATAACTGAGCATGTGGAGAGTCTTTTGTTCACTAGTACCAAGGGAACACTTTGCCGGAGAAACTTTTACTCTGCTTCTCACTGTGTTTCCTATTGCCGGTTTGAAGTTCCTGCAGTTTTCACTGTAAAACCGAGTTGGAGCTATTACCCCCCCATATATATGTATGGAGTGGATTTTGCACCTGAAAATAAACTTTGTGTTCTCAACAAGCTAGGTGAAGGGCGGCTTTCAAACACACTTATCTCTCAGAACTGAACATGAGGAGAGACGTTCGATCATTTAGCTCAAAGGGAACGGGAAGCAGGAGAAACTTACTCTATATTCTCACTGTGTTTCCTAGTGCCGGTTTGATATTCCTACAGTTTTCACTGTAAAACCGAGTTGGAGCTGGTACCTCCTCATGTATATGTATGGATTGGAGTTTGCAAATGAAAAGAAACTTTGTGTTCCCAACAAGCTAGTTGAAGGACGGCTTTCACACACACTTATCTCTCAGAACTGAGCATGAGGAGAGTCGTTCGTTCATTTTGCAAAAAGGGAACGTGTTGCAGGTGAAACTGTTACTCTGGTTTCTCAGTGTGTTTCCTAGTTCCGGTTTGAAGTTCCTGCAGTTTTCACTGTAAAACCGAGTTGGAGCTAGTACCTCCCCACATATATGAATGTTGTCGAATTTGAAACTGAAAAGAAACATTGTGTTTCCAACAAGATAGGTGAAGTACGGCTTTCACACACAATTATCTCTCAGAACTGAGTATGAGGAGATTCGTTCGATCATCTTGCAAAAGGGGATCGGGTTGCAGGAGATACTTTTACTCTTCTTTCACAGTTTGTTTCCTAGTTCCGTTTTGAAGTTCCTGCAGTTTTAACTGTAAAACCGAGTTGGAGCTTTTACCTCCCCATATGTATGTATGGATTGGAGTTTGGTAATGAAAACAAACTTTGTGTTCCCATCAAGCAATATGAAGAACGGTTTTCACACACACTTATCTCTCAGAACAGAGCATGTGGAAAGACGTTCGTTCATGTAGCACAAAGGGAACGGGTTGTAGGAGAAACTTTAACTCTGGTATCTCAGTGTGTTTCCTAGTGCCGGTTTGATGTTCCTGCAGTTTTCACTGTAAAACCGAGTTGGAGCTAGTACCTCCCCACATATATGAATGTAATGGAGTTTGAAACTGAAAAGAACCTTTGTGTTCCCAATAAGATAAGTGAAGGACTGCTTTCACACACACTGTTCTCTTAAAACTGAGCATGTGGAGAGAAGTTGGTTCACCTAGCACAAAGGGAACAGGATGCAGGAGAAACTTTTACTCTGGTTTATCACTGTTTTTCCTTGTGCCGGTTTGAAGTTCCTGCAGTTTTCACTGTAAAACCGAGTTGGATCTGGTACCTTCCCTTACATATGTATGGAGTGGAGTTTGCAACGGAAAAGAAACTTTGTATTCCCAACAAGCTAGTTGAAGGACGGCTTTCACAAACAATATATCTCAGAACTGAGCATGTGGTGAGACGTTCGTTCATCAAGCACAAAAGAATGGGTTGCTGGATAAACTTGTACTCTGGTTTCTCAGTGTGTTTCCTAGTGCCGGTTTGAAGTTCCTGCAGTTTTCACTGTAAAACCGGGTTGGATCTGGTACCTCCCCTTATATATGTATGGAGTGGAGTTTGCAACGGAAAAGAAACTTTGTGTTCCCAACAAGCTAGGTGAAGTACAGCTTTCACACACACTTTACTCTCAGAACTGGGTATGTGGAGAGACGTTCGTTCAACAAGCACAAAGGGAATGGGTTGCTGGAGAAACTTTTACTCTGGTTTCTTGGTGTGTTTCCTAGTGCCGTTTTGAAGTTCCTACAGTTTTCACTGTAAAACCGAGTTGGAGCTTTTGCCTCCCCATATATATCTACGGATTGGAGTTTGGTACTGAAAACAAACTTTGTGTTCCCATTAAGCATTGTGAAGAACGGCTTTCACACACAATTATTTCTCAGAACTGAGCATCTGGAAAGAAGTTCGTTCATGTAGCACAAAGGGAACGGGTTGTAGGAGAAACATTTACTCTGGCTTCTCAGTGTGTTTCCTAGAGCCGGTTTGAAGTTCCTGCAGTTTTCACTGTAAAACCGAGTTGGAGCTATTACCTCCCCATATATATGTTTGGAGTGGTGTTTGCAACTGAAAATAAACTTTGTTTTCCCAAAAAGCTAGGTGAAGGACGGCTTTCAAACTCACTTATCTCTCAGAACTGACCATGTGGAGAAACGTTCGATTATATAGCTCAAAGGGAACGGGAAGCAGGAGAAACTTACTCTATATTCTCACTGTGTTTCCTAGTGCCGGTTTGATATTCCTACAGTTTTCACTGTAAAACCGGGTTGGAGCTGTTACCTCCTCATGTATATTTATGGATTGGAGGTTGCAACTGAAAAGAAACTTTGTGTTCCCAACAAGCTAATTGAAGGACGGCTTTCACACACACTTATCTCTCAGAACTTAGCATGAGGAGAGTCGTTTGTTCATCTTGCACAAAGGGAATGGGTTGCAGGTGAAACTTTTATTCTGTTTTCTCAGTGTGTTTCCTAGGGCCGGTTTGAATTTCCTGCAGTTTTCACTGTAAAACCGAGTAGGAGCTAGTACCTCCCCGCATATATGAATATTGTGGAATTTGAAACTGAAAAGAAACATTGTGTTTCCAACAAGCTAGGTGAAGGACGTTTTCATACACAATTATCTATCAGAACCGAGCATGTGGAAAGACGTTCGTTCATCTACCACAAAGGGAAAGGGTTGCAGGAGAAACTTTTACTCTGGTTTCTCAGTGAGTTTCCTAGTGCCGTTTTGAAGTTCCTACATTTTTCACTGTAAAACAGAGTTGGAGCTGCTACCTCCTCATATAAATGTCTGGAGTGGAGTTTGCAACTGAAAAGTAACTTTGTGTTCCCAACAATCTAGGTGAAGGACGGCTTCACTCACACTTAACTCTCAGAACTGAACATGTGGAAAGACGTTCTTTCATCAAGCACAAAGTGAATGGGTTGCTGGAGAAAATTTTACTCTGGTTTCTTGGTGTGTTTCCTAGTGAGTTTTGAAGTTTCTACAGTTTTCACTGTAAAACCGAGTTGGAGCTTGTACCACCCCATATATATGTATGGATTGGAGTTTGCTACTGAAAAGAAAATTCGTGTTCCCATCAAGCAATTTGAAGAACGGCATTCACACACACTTATCTCTCAGAAATTAGCATGTGGAAAGACGTTCATTCATGTAGCACAATGGGAACATGTTGTAGGGAAACTTTACACTGGTTTCTCAGTGTGTTTCCTAGTGCCGGTTTGAAGTTCCTAAATTTTTCACTGTAAAACCGAGTTGGAGCTGGTACCTCCTTATGTATATGTATGGATTGGAGTTTGCAAATGAAAAGAACCTTTTTGTTCCCAACAAGATAAGTGAAGGACGGCTTTCACACACATTTATCTCTCAGAACTGAGCATGTGGAGATTCGTTTGTTCATGTAGCACAAATGGAATGAGTTGCAGGAGAAACTTTAACTCTGGTTTCTCAGTGTGTTTCCTAGTGCCGGTTTCAAGTTCCTGAAGTTTACACTGTAAAACCTAGTTGGAGCTAGTACCTCTCCACATATATGAATATAATGGAGTTTGAATCTGAAAAGAACCTTTGTGTTCCCAATAAGATAATTGAAGGACGGCTTTCACACACACTGATCTCTTAGAACTGAGCATGTGGAGAGAAGTTGGTTCACCTAGCACAAAAGGAACAGGATGCAGGAAAAACTTTTACTCTGGATTATCACTGTGTTTCCTAGTGCCGGTTTGAAGTTCCTGCAGTTTACACTGTAAAACCGAGTTGGAGCTAGTACCTCCCCGCATATATGAATGTTGTGGAATTTGAAACTGAAAATAAACTTTGTGTTCCCAACAAGCTAGGTTAAGGACGGCATTCAAACACACTTATCCCTCAGAACTGACCATGTGGAGAGACGTTCGATCATTTAGCTCAAAGGGAACGGGAAGCAGGAGAAACTTACTCTATATTCTCACTGTTTTTCCTAGTGCCGGTTTGATATTCCTTCAGTTTTCTGTGTAAAACCGAGTTGGAGCTGGTACCTCCTCATGTATATGTATGGATTGGAGTTTGCAAATGAAAAGAAACTTTGTGTTCCCAACAAGCTAGGTGAAGGACGGCTTTCACACACACTTATCTCTCAGAACTGAGCATGTGGAGAGACGTTCGTTCATCAAGCACAAATGGAATGGATTGCAAGAGAAACTTTTACTCTGGATTCTCAGTGTGTTTCCTAGTGCCGGTTTGACGTTCCTGCAGTTTTCACTGTTAAATCGAGTTGGAGCTAGTACCTCCCCTTATATATGTATGGAGTGGAGTATGCAACCCAAAAGAACCTTTGTGTTCCCAACAAGCTAGGTGAAGGACGGCTTTCACACACAGTTATCTCTCAGAACTGAGCATCTGGGTAGACTTTCGTTCATTTAGCAAAAAGGGAACGGGTTGCAGGAGAACCTTTTACTCTGGTTTCTCAGTGTGTTTCCTAGTGCCTGCTTGAAGTTCCTGCAGATTTCACTGTAAAACCGAGTTGGAGCTAGTAACTCCCCATATATATGTATGGAGTGGAGTTTGCAAGTGAAATGAGACTTTTTGACACAACAAGCTATGTGAATGTCTGCTTTCACACAAACTTATCTCTCAGAAATGAGCATGAGGAGAGTCGTTCGTTCACCTTGCACAAAGGGAACGGGTTGCATGAGAAACTTTTACTCTGGTTTCTCAGCTTGTTTCCTAGTTCCTGTTTTAAATTCCTGCTGTTTTCACTGTATAACCGAGTTGGAGCTAGTACCTCCCCATATATATCTATGGATTGGAGTTTGCAATTGAAAAGAAATTTTGTGTTCCCAATAAGCAAGGTGAAGGACGGCTTTCACTCACAATTATCTCTCAGAACTGAGCATGTGGAGAGATATTCGTTTATCAAGCAAAAATGGAATGGGTTGCAGGAGAAATTTTTACTCTTTTTTCTCAGAGTGTTTCCTAGTGCCGGTTTAAAGTTCCTGCAGTTTTCACTGTAAAACAGTGTTGGAGCTGGTACCTAATCATATATATGTATGGAGTGGAGTTTGCAAATTAAAAGAAACTTTGTGTTCCCAACAAGCTAGGTAAAGGACGGCTTTCCCACACAATTATCTCTCAGAAATGAGCATGTGGATAGTCGTTCGTTCATCTAGCAAAAAGGGAACGGGTTGCATGAGAAACTTTTACTCTGGTTTCTCAGTGTGTTTCCTAGTGCCGGTTTGAAGTTCCTGCAATTTTCACTGTAAAACCGAGTTGGAGCTAGTACTTCCCCTTATATATGTATGGAGTGCAGTATGCAATTGAAAAGAATCTTTGTGTTCCCAACAAGATATATGAAGGACGGCTTTCACACACACTTATCTCTCAGAGCTGAGCATTTGGAGAGACTTTTGTTCATCAAGCACAAACGGTTAGGGAATCATGAGAAACTTTTAATCTGGTTTCTCAGTGTGTTTCCTAGTTTAGGTTTGAAGTTCCAGCAGTTTCATTGTAAAACCGAGTTGGAGCTAGTACCTCCAAATGTTTATGTATGGAGTGGAGTTTGCAATTGAAAAGAAACTTTGTGTTCCCAACAAGCTAGTTGAAGGACGGCTTTCACACGCACATCTCTCTCAGAACTGAGCATTTGGAGAGTAGTTTGTTCAACTAGCACTAAAGGAACGTGTTGCAGGAGTAACTTTTACTCTTGTTTCTCACTGTTTTTCCTAGTGCCGGTTTGAAGATCCTGCAGTTTTCACTGTAAAACCGAGTTGGAGCTAGTACCTCCAAATATATATGTATGATTAGTGTTTGCCACTTAAAAGAAACTATGTGTTCCCAACAATCTAGGTGAAGTATGGCTTTCACACACACTTTTCTCTCAGAACTGAGCATGTGGAGAGTCGTTCGTTCATCTAGCACAAAGTGAACGGGTTGCAGGAGAATCTTTTACTCTGGATTCTCAGTGTGTTTCCTAGTTCAGGTTTGAAGTTCCTGCAAGTTTCACTGTAAAACCGAGTTGGAGCTAGTACCTGCCCATATATATATATGGAGTGGAGTAAGCAATTGAAAAGAATCTTTGTGTTCCCAACAACCTAGGTGAAGGACGGCTTTCAAACACACTTACCTCTCAGAACTGAGCATGAGGAGAAACTTTCGTTCATCAAGCACAAACGGAAAGGTAAGCAGGAGAAACTTTTACTCTGGTTTCTCAGTGTGTTTCCTAGTTCCGGTTTGAAGTTCCTGCAGTTTTCACTGTAAAACCGTTTTTGAGATAGTACCTCCCCATATATATGTATGGAGTGGAATTTGCCACTTAAAAGAAACTTTGTTTTCCCAACAAGCTATGTGAAGGACGGCTTTCACACGCACTTACCTCTCAGAACTGAGCATGTGGAGAGTTGTTCGTTCATCTAGCACAAAGGAACGGTTTGCATGAGAAACTTTTACTCTGGTTTCTCAGTTTCCTAGTGCCGGTTTGAAGTTCCTGCATTTTTCACTGTAAAACCGAGTTGGAGATAGCATTTCCCCATATATATGTATGGAGTGGAATATGCAACTCAAAAGAATCTTTGTGTTCCCAACATGCTAGTTGAAGGACGGCTTTAAAACAACATATCTCTGTGAACTGAGCATGTGGAGATACGTTCGTTCATCTAGCTCAAAGAAACGGGAAGCAGGAGAAACTTTTACTCTAATTTCTCACTGTGTTTCCTAGTTTCGGATTGAAGTACCTGCAGTTTTCACTGTAAAACAGATTTGGAGCTAGTACTTCCCCATATATATGTATGGAGTGGTGTTTGCAACTTAAAAGAAACTTTGTGTTCCCAACAAGCTTGGAGAAGGACGGCTTTCACACACACTTATCTCTCAGAACTGAGCATGTGGAGGGACGTTCGTTCATCTAGCACAAAGGGAAAGGGTTGCATGAGATACTTTTTCTCTGTTTTCTCAGTGTGTTTCCTAGTTCAGGTTGGAAGTTCCTGCAGATTTAATTGTAAAACAGAGTTGGAGCTTGTACCTACCCAAATATATGTATAGAGTGGAGCATGCAATTGAAAAGAATCTTTGTGTTCCCAACAAGATATGTGAAGAACGGCTTTCACCCACACTTACCTCTCACATCTGAGCATGTGGAGAGACGTTCGTTCATCTAGCACAAAGGGAACGGGTTGCAGTTGAAACTTTTACTCTGGTTTCTCAGTTTGTTTCCTTGTTTAGGATTGAAATTCCTGCAGTTTTCACTGTAAAACGGAGTTGGAGCTATTACCTCCGAATACATATGTATGGAGTGGAGTAGGCAATTGAAAGGAATCATTGTGTTCCCAACAAGCTAGGTGAAGAACGGCTTTCCCACTCACTTATCTCTCAGAACTGAGCATGTGGAGAGAATTTCGTTCATTTAGCACACATGGAAAGTGAAGCAGGAGAAATTTTACTCTGGTTTCTCAGTGTGTTTCTTAGTGCCCGTTTGAAGTTCCTGTAGTTTTCACTGTAAAACCGTTTTGGAGATGGTACCTCCCCATATATATGTATGGAGTGGATTTTGCAACTTAAAAGAAACTTTGTGTTCCCAACAAGCTAGGTGAAGGACGGCTTTCACTCGCAAATCTCTCTCAGAACTGAGGATGTGGAGATTTTTTCGTTCATCAATCACAAATGGAACGGGTTGCAGGAGAAACTTTTACTCTTGTTTCTCACTGTGTTTCCTAGTGCCAGTTATAAGTTCCTGCAGTTTTCACTGTAAAACCGAGTTGGAGCTAATAACTCCCCATATATATGTAAGGAGTGGAGTATGAAATTGAAAAGAATCTTTGTGTTCCCAACAAGCTATATGAAGGACAGCTTTCACACACACTTACCTCTCAGATCTGAGCATGTGGAGAGACGTTCATTCATCTAGCACAAAGGGAAAGGGTTTCAGGTGAAACTTTTACACTGGATTCTCAGTATGTTTCCTAGTTTAGGTTTGAAGTTCATGCAGTTTTCACTGTAAAATCGAGTTGGAGCTTGTACCTCCGAATACATATGTATGGAGTGGAGTATGCAATTGAAAAGAAACTTTGTGTTCCCAACAAGCTAGGTGAAGGACAGCTTTCACATGCACTTCTCTCTCAGAACTGAGCATGTGGAGAGTTGTTCGTTCATCTAGCACATAGGGAACGGGTTGCAGGAAAAAGTTTTACTCTTGTTCTCACTGTGTTTCCTTGTGCCGGGTTGAAGTTTCTGCAGTTTTCACTGTAAAACCGAGTTGGAGCTAATAACTCCCCATATATATGTAAGGAGTGGAGTATGAAATTGAAAAGAATCTTTGTGTTCCCAACAAGCTATATGAAGGACAGCTTTCACACACACTTACCTCTCAGATCTGAGCATGTGGAGAGACGTTCATTCATCTAGCACAAAGGGAAAGGGTTTCAGGTGAAACTTTTACACTGGATTCTCAGTATGTTTCCTAGTTTAGGTTTGAAGTTCATGCAGTTTTCACTGTAAAATCGAGTTGGAGCTTGTACCTCCGAATACATATGTATGGAGTGGAGTATGCAATTGAAAAGAATCTTTGTGTTCCCAACAAGCTAGGTGAAGGACGGCTTTAACACACACTTATCTCTCAGAACTGAGCATGTGGATAGTAGTACGTTCACTAGCACAAAGGGAACGGGTTGCAAGAGAAATTTTACTCTGGTTCTCACTGTGTTTCCTAGTGCCGGTATGAAGTTCCTGCAGTTTTCACTGTAAAACCGGGTTGGAGCTAGTACCTCCCCATATATATGTATGGTGTGTAGTGTGTAACTGAAAAGAAATTTTGTTTTCCCAACATGCTAGGTGAATGACTTCTTTCACACACATTTATCTCTCAGAATTGAGCATGTGGAGAGTCGTTCGTTCATCTATCACAAAGGGAACGGTTTGCAGGGAAACTTGTACTCTCGTTCTCACTGTGTTTCCTAGTGCCGGTTTGAAGTTCCTGCACTTTTCACTGTAACATTGAGTTGGAGCTAGTACCTCCCCTTACATATGTATGGAGTGGAATATGCAACTGAAAAGAAACTTTGTGTTCCCAACAAGCTAGCTGAAGGACGGCTTTAACACAGACATATCTCTGAGAACTGAGCATGTGGAGAGGCGTTCGTTCATCTATCACAAAGGGAACGTTTTGCAGGGAAACTTTTACTCTGGTTCTCACTGTGTTTCCTAGTGCCGGTTTGAAGTTCCTGCATTATTCACTGTAAAACCGAGTTGGAGCAAGTACCTCCCCTTATATATGTATGGAGTGGTGTATGCCACTTAAAAGAAACTTTGTGTTAACAACAAGCTAGTTGAAGGACGGCTTTCACACACACTCATCTCTCAGAACTGAGCATGAGGAGGGTCGTTCGTTCATCTAGCACAAATGGAACGGGTTGCAGGAGAATCTTTTCTCTGGTTTCTCAGTTTGTTTCCTAGTGCCGGTTTGAAGTTCCTGCAGTATTCACTGTAAAACCGTTTTGGAGCTGGTACCTCCCCATATATATGTATGGAGTGGAGTTTGCAACTTAAAAGAAACTTTGTGTTCCCAACAAGCTAGGTGTAGGACGGCTTTCACACGCACTTCTCTCACAGAAATGAGCATGTGGAGAGACGTTCGATCATATAGCACTAAGGGAAAGGGTTGCAGAGAAACTTTTACTCTGGTTTCTTAGTGTGTTTCCTAGTGCCTTTTTGTAGTTCCTGCTGTTTTCACTGTAAAATCGAGTTGGATCTAGTACTTCCTCATATATATGTATGGAGTGGTGTATGCAACTGAAAACATACTTTTTGTTCCCAACAAGCTAGGTGAAGGACGGCTTTATCACAAACATTTCTCTGAGAACTGAGCATGTGGAGAGAATTTCGTTCATTTAGCTCAAAGGGAACGAGAAGCAGGAGAAACTTTTACTCTAATTTCTCAATGTGTTTCCTAGTGCCGGTTTGAAATTCCTGCAGTTTTCACTGTAAAACCGTGTTGGAGCTAGTACCTCCCCATATATATGTATGGAGTGGAGTTTCAAGTGAATAGAAACTTTGTGTTCCCATCAAGCTCGGTGAAGGACGGCTTTCACACACACTTATCTCTCAGAACTGAGCATGTGGAGAGTCGTTCGTTCATCTAGCACAAAGGGAACGGGATGCAGGGAAACTATTACTCTGGTTCTCATTGTGTTTCCTAGTGCCGGTTTGAAGTTCCTGCACTTTTCACTGTAAAACACAGTTGGAGCTAGTACCTCCCCTTATATATGTATGGAGTGGAGTATGCAACTGAAAAGATACTTTGTGTTCCCAACAAGCTAGTTGAAGGATCCCTTTCACACACACTTATCTCTCAGAACTGAGCATGAGGAGGGTCGTTCGTTCATCTAGCACCCAGGGAACGGGTTGCAGGAGAAACTTCTTCTCTGGATTCTCACTGTGTTTCCTAGTGGCGGTTTGAAGTTCCTGCTGTTTTCACTGTAAAACCGAGTTGGTGCTAGTACCTCCCCATATATATGTATGGAGTGGAGTTTGCAACGTAAAAGAAAATTTGTGTTCCCAACAAACTAGGTGAAGGACGGCTTTCACACACACTTATCTCTCAGAACTGAGCATGTGGAGAGACGTTCGTTCATCAAGCACAAATGGAATGGATTGCAAGAGAAACTTTTACTCTGGATTCTCAGTGTGTTTCCTAGTGCCGGTTTGAAGTTCCTGCAGTATTCACTGTTAAATCGAGTTGGAGCTAGTACCTCCCCTTATATATGTATGGAGTGGAGTATGCAACCCAAAAGAACCTTTGTGTTCCCAACAAGCTAGGTGAAGGACGGCTTTCACACACAGTTATCTCTCAGAACTGAGCATCTGGGTAGACTTTCGTTCATTTAGCAAAAAGGGAACGGGTTGCAGGAGAACCTTTTACTCTGGTTTCTCAGTGTGTTTCCTAGTGCCTGCTTGAAGTTCCTGCAGATTTCACTGTAAAACCGAGTTGGAGCTAGTAACTCCCCATATATATGTATGGAGTGGAGTTTGCAAGTGAAATGAAACTTTTTGACACAACAAGCTATGTGAATGTCTGCTTTCACACAAACTTATCTCTCAGAAATGAGCATGAGGAGAGTCGTTCGTTCACCTTGCACAAAGGGAACGGGTTGCATGAGAAACTTTTACTCTGGTTTCTCAGCTTGTTTCCTAGTTCCTGTTTTAAATTCCTGCTGTTTTCACTGTATAACCGAGTTGGAGCTAGTACCTCCCCATATATATCTATGGATTGGAGTTTGCAATTGAAAAGAAATTTTGTGTTCCCAATAAGCAAGGTGAAGGACGGCTTTCACTCACAATTATCTCTCAGAACTGAGCATGTGGAGAGATATTCGTTTATCAAGCAAAAATGGAATGGGTTGCAGGAGAAATTTTTACTCTTTTTTCTCAGAGTGTTTCCTAGTGCCGGTTTAAAGTTCCTGCAGTTTTCACTGTAAAACAGTGTTGGAGCTGGTACCTAATCATATATATGTATGGAGTGGAGTTTGCAAATTAAAAGAAACTTTGTGTTCCCAACAAGCTAGGTAAAGGACGGCTTTCCCACACAATTATCTCTCAGAAATGAGCATGTGGATAGTCGTTCGTTCATCTAGCAAAAAGGGAACGGGTTGCATGAGAAACTTTTACTCTGGTTTCTCAGTGTGTTTCCTAGTGCCGGTTTGAAGTTCCTGCAATTTTCACTGTAAAACCGAGTTGGAGCTAGTACTTCCCCTTATATATATATATGGAGTGGATTATGCAACTGAATAGAAACTTTGTGTTCCCAACATGCTAGGTGAAGGACGGCTTTCACACAAAATTATCTCTCAGAAATGAGCATCTGGGGAGACTTTCGTTCATTTAGCAAATAGGGAACGGTTTGTAGGAGAATCTTTTACTCTGGTTTCTCAGTGTGTTTCCTAGTGCCTGTTTGAAGTTCCTGCAGTTTTCACTGTGAAACCGAGTTGGAGCTAGTACCTCCCCATATATATGTATGGAGTGGAGTTTGAAAGTGAAAAGAAACTTTGTGACACAACAAGCTATGTGAATGACTGCTTTCACACAAACTTATCTCTCAGAAATGAGCATGAGGAGAGTCGTTCGTTCATCTTGCAGAAAGGGACCGGGTTGCAGGAGAAAGTTATACTCTGGTTTCTCAGTTTGTTTCCTAGTTCCGGTTTTAATTTCTTGCAGTTTTCACTGTAAAACTGAGTTGGAGCTAGTACCTCCGCATATATATGTATGGATTGGAGTTTGCAACTGAAAAGAAATTTTGTGTTCCCAACAAGCAAGGTGAAGGACGGCTTTCACTCACACTTATCTCTCAGAACTGAGCATGTGGAGAGACATTCGTTTATCAAGCACAAATGGAATGGGTTCCAGGGCAAACTTTTACTCTTTTTTCTCAGAGTGTTTCCTAGTGCCGGTTTGAAGTTCCTGCAGTTTTCACTGTAAAACCGTGTTGGATCTGGTACCTACTCATATATATGTATGGAGTGGAGTTTGCAACTGTAAAGAAACTTTGTGTTCCCAACAAGCTAGGTAAAGGACGGCTTTCCCACACACTTTTTTCTCAGAAATGAGCATGTGGAGAGACGTTCGATCATTTAGCTCAAAGGGAACGGGAAGCATGGGAAACTATTACTCTATTTTCTCATTTTTTTTCCCAGTGCCGTTTTGAATTTCCTGCAGTTTTCACTTTAAAACCGAGTTAGAGCTAGTACCTCCCCATATATATGTATGGACTGGAGTTTGCAACTTAAAAGAAACTTTGTGTTCCCAACATGCTAGGTAAAGAATGGCTTTCACACACACTTATCTCTCAGAACTGAGCATTTGGAGACTCGTTCGTTCATCTAGAACAAAGGGAACAAGTGGCAGGGGAAACTTTTACTCTGGTTTCTCAGTTTGTTTCCTAGTTCCTGTTTGAAGTTCCTGCAATTTTCACTGTAAAACCGAGTTGGAGCTAGTACCAACCCATATATTTATATGGAGTGTAGTTTGCAATTGAAAAGAAACTTTGTGTTCCCAACAAGATAGGTGAAGGACGGCTTTAACACAAACTTATTTCTGAGAACTGAGCATGTGGAGAGACTTTCGTTCATTTAGCTCAAAGGGAACGGGAAGCAGGAGAAATTTTTACTCAATTTTCTCAGTGTTATTCCTAGTGCCGGTATGAATTTCCTGCAGTTTTCACTGTAAAACCGAGTTGGAGCTAGTACCTACCCATATATTTGTATGGAGTGGAGTATGCAACTTAAAAGAAACTTTGTGTTCCCAACATGCTAGGTGAATGACGGCATTCACACACAATTATCTCTCAATACTGAGCATGTGGAGGGAAGTTTGTTCACCTAGCACAAAGGGAACACGTTGCTGGAGAAACTTTTACTTTGGTTTCTCACTATGTTTCCTAGTGCCGGTTTGAATTTCCTGCTGTTTTCACTGTAAAACCGAGTTGGAGCTGGTACCTCCCCTTATATATGTATGGAGTGGAGTTTACAACAGAAAAGAAACTTTGTGTTCCCAACAAGCTAGGTGAATAACGGCTTCACACACACTTAACTCTCAGTAATGTGCATGTAGAGAGCCGTTCGTTCATCAAGCACAAATGGAATGGGTTGCTGGAGAAATTTTACTCTGGTTTCTCAGTGTGTTTCCTTGTGCCGGTTTGAAGTTCCTGCAGTTTTAACTGTAAAACCGAGTTGGAGCTGTTACCTACTCATATATATGTATGGAGTGGAGTTTGCAACTGAAAAGAACCTTTGTGTTCCCAACAAGCTAGGAATAGAACGGCTTTCCCACACACTTATCTCTCAGAACTGAGCATGTGGATAGTATTACGTTCACTAGCACAAAGGGAACGGGTTGCAGGAGAAATTTTACTCTGGTTCTCACTGTGTTTCCTAGTACCGTTATGAAGTTCCTGCAGTTTTCACTGTGAAACCGGGTTGGAGCTAGTACCTCCCCATATATATGTATGGAGTGGAGTTTGTAACTGAAAAAAATTTGGGTTCCCAACATGCTAGGTGAATGACGGCTTTCACACACATTTATCTCTCAGAATTGAGCATGTGGAGAGTCGTTCGTTCATCTATCACAAAGGGAACGGTTTGCAGGGAAACTTTTACTCTGGTTCTCACTGTGTTTCCTAGTGCCGGTTTGAAGTTCCTGCACTTTTCACTGTACCATCGAGTTGGAGCTAATACCTCCCCTTATATATGTATGGAGTGGAATATGCAACTGAAAAGAAACTTTGTGTTCCCAACAAGTTAGCTGAAGGACGGCTTTAACACAAACATATCTCTGAGAACTGAGCATGTGGAGAGACGTTCGTTCATATATCACAAAGGGAACGTTTTGCAGGGAAAAATTTACTCTGGTTCTCACTGTGTTTCCTAGTGCCGGTTTGAAGTTCCTGCACTTTTCAGTGTAAAACCGAGTTGGAGCAAGTACCTCCCCTTATATATGTATGGAGTGGTGTATGCCACTTAAAAGAAACTTTGTGTTAACAACAAGCTAGTTGAAGGACGGCTTTCACACACACTCATCTCTCAGAACTGAGCATTTGGAGAGTTCTTCGTTCATCTAGCTCAAAGGAAACGGGAAGCAGGAGATACTTTTACTCTATTTTCTCACAGTGTTTCCTAGTGCCGGATTGAAGTTCCTGCAGTTTTCACTGTAAAACCGTGTTGGATCTAGTACCTTCCCATATATATGTATGGAGTGGAATTTGCAACTTAAAAGAAACTTTGTGTTCCCAACAAGCTATGTGAAGGACGGCTTTCACACACACTCATCTCTCAGAACTGAGCATGTGGAGAGTTGTTCGTTCATCTAGCACAAAGGGAACTGGTTGCAGGAGAAACTTTTACTCTTGTTTCTCACTGTGTTTCCTAGTGCCTGTTTGAAGTTCCTGCAGTATTCACTGTAAAACCGAGTTGGATCTAGTACCTTCCCATATATATTTATGGAGTGGAATTTGCAACTTAAAAGAAAGTTTGTGTTCCCAACAAGCTAGGTGAAGGACGGCTTTCACCCACACTTTCCTCTCAGAACTGAGCAGGAGGAGAAACCTTCGTTCATCTAGCACATACGTAAAGTGAAGCAGGAGAAAATTTTACTCTGGTTTCTCAGTGTGTTTCCTAGTACAGGGTTGAATTTCCTGCAGTATTCACTGTAAAACAGAGTTTGAGCTAGTACCTCCCCATATATATGTATGGATTGGTGTTTGCCACTTAAAAGAAACTTTGTGTTCCCAACAAGCTACGTGAAGGACAGCTTTCACACGCAAAACTCTCTCAGAACTGAGCATGTGGAGAGTAGTTCGTTCATCTAGCACAAAAGGAACGGGTTGCAGCAGAAACTTTTACTCTTGTTTCTCACTCTTTTTCCTAGTGCCGGTTTGAAGTTCCTGCAGTTTTCACTGTAAAACCGAGTTGGAGCTAGTACCTCCCCATATATACGTATGGAGTGGTGTTTGCCACTTAAAAGAAACTTTGTGCTCCCAACAACTAGGTGAATTACGGCTTTCACACACACTTATCTCTCAGAACTGAGCATGTGGGGAGTTGTTCGTTAATGTAATAAAAAGGGAACGGGTTGCAGGGGAAACTTTTACTCTTGTTTATCACTGTGTTTCCTAGTGCCGGTTTGAAGTTCCTGCAGTTTTCACTGTAAAACCGAGTTGGAGCTAGTACCTCCCCATATATATGTATGGAGTGGTGTATGCAATTGAAAACAATCTTTGTGTTCCCAACAAGCTAGGTGAAGGACGGCTTTCACACGCACTTCTCTCTCAGAACTGAGCATGTGGAGAGTTGTTCGTTAATCTAGGAAAAAGGGAACGGGTTGCAGGGGAAACTTTTACTCTTGTTTATCACTGTGTTTCCTAGTGCCGGTTTGAAGTTCCTGCAGTTTTCACTGTAAAACCGAGTTGGTGCTAGTAACTCCCCATATATATGTATGGACTGGAGTATGCAATTGAAAAGAATCTTTGTGTTCCCAACAAGCTAGGTGAAGGACGGCTTTCACCCACACTTACTTCTCAGAACTGAGCATGAGGAGAGACGTTCGTTCATCAAGCACAAACGGAAAGGTAAGCAGGAGAACTTTTACTCTGGTTTCTCAGTGTGTTTCCTAGTTCCGGTTTGAAGTTCCTGCAGTTTTCACTGAACAACCGTGTTGGAGATGGTACCTCCCCATATATATGTATGGAGTGGAATTTGCAAGTGAAATGAAACTTTTTGACACAACAAGCTATGTGAATGACTGCTTTAACACAAAATTATCTCTCAGAAATGAGCATGAGGAGAGTCGTTCGTTCACCTTGCACAAAGGGAACGGGTTTCAGGAGAAACTTTTACTCTGGTTTCTCAGTTTGTTTCCTAGTTCCTGTTTTAAATTCCTGCAGTTTTCACTGTATAACCGAGTTGGAGCTAGTACCTCCCCATATATATGTATGGATTGGAGTTTGAAACTGAAAAGAAATTTTGTGTTCCGAACAAGCAAGGTGAAGGACGGCTTTCACACAAAATTATCTCTCAGAAATGAGCATCTGGGGAGACTTTTATTCATTTAGCAAAAGGGAACGGTTTGTAGGAGAATCTTTTACTCTGGTTTCTCAGTGTGTTTCCTAGTGCCTGTTTGAAGTTCCTACAGTTTTCACGGTAAAACCGAGTTGGAGCTAGTACCTCCCCATATATATGTATGGAGTGGAGTTTGAAAGTGAAAAGAAACTTTGTGACACAAAAAGCTATGTGAATGACTGCTTTCACACAAACTTATCTCTCAGAACTGAGCATGTGGAGAGACATTCGTTTATGAAGCACAAATGGAATGGGTTGCAGGGGAAACTTTTACTCTTTTTTCTCAGATTGTTTCCTAGTGCCGGTTTGAAGTTCCTGCAGTTTTCACTGTAAAACCGTGTTGGAGCTGGTACCTACTCATATATATGTATGGAGTGGAGTTTGCAACTGTAAAGAAACTTTGTGTTCCCAACAAGCTAGGTAAAGGACGGATTTCCCACACAATTTTGTCTCAGAAATGAGCATGTGGAAAGACGTTCGATCATTTAGCTCAAAGGGAACGGGAAGCATGGGAAACTATTACTCTATTTTCTCATTTTTTTTCCCACTGCCGTTTTGAATTTCCTGCAGTTTTCACTTTAAAACCGATTTAGAGCTAGTACCTCCCCATATATATGTATGGACTGGAGTTTGCAACTTAAAAGAAACTTTGTGTTCCCAACATTCTAGGTGAAGGACGGCTTTCACACACAATTATCTCTCAGAACTGAGTGTTTGGAGACTCGTTCGTTCATCTAGAACAAAGGGAACAGGTTGCAGGGGAAACTTTTACTCTGGTTTCTCAGTTTGTTTCCTAGTTCCTGTTTGAAGTTCCTGCAATTTTCACTGTAAAACCGAGTTGGAGCTAGTACCACCCCATATATTTATATGGAGTGGAGTTTGTAACTGAAAAGAAACTTTGTGTTCCCAACAAGATAAGTGAAGGACGGCTTAACACAAAATTAACTCTGAGAACTGAGCATGTGGAGAGACATTCGTTCATTTAGCTCAAAGGGAACGGGAAGCAGGAGAAAGTTTTACTCTATTTTCTCAGTGTTATTCCTAGTGCCGGTATGAATTTCCTGCAGTTTTCACTGTAAAACCGAGTTGGAGCTAGTACCTACCCATATATTTGTATGGAGTGGAGTATGCAACTTAAAAGAAACTTTGTGTTCCCAACAAGCTAGGTGAATGACGGCATTCACACACAATTATCTCTCACTACTGAGCATGTGGAGGGAAGTTTCTTCACCTGGCACAAAGGGAACACGTTGCTGGAGAAACTTTTACTTTGGTTTCTCACTATGTTTCCTAGTGCCGGTTTGAATTTCCTGCTGTTTTCACTGTAAAACCGAGTTGGAGCTGGTACCTACCCTTATATATGTATGGAGTGGAGTTTGCAACGGAAAAGAAACTTTGTATTCCCAACAAGCTAGGTGAAGGATGGCTTCACACACACTTAACTCTCAGTACTGTGCATGTGGAGAGTCGTTCATTCATCAAGCACAAATGGAAAGGGTTCCAAAGAAACATTTACTCTGGTTTCTCAGTGTGTTTCCTTGTGCCGGTTTGAAGTTCCTGCAGTTTTAACTGTAAAACCGAGTTGGAGCTGTTACCTACTCATATATATGTATGGAGTGGAGTTTGCAACTGAAAAGAACCTTTGTGTTCCCAATAAGCTAGGAATAGGACGGCTTTCCCACACACTTTTCTCTCAGAACTGAGCATGTGGATAGTAGTACGTTCACTAGCACAAAGGGAACGGGTTGCTGGAGAAATTTTACTCTGGTTCTCACTGTGTTTCCTAGTGCCGGTTTGAAGTTCCTGCAGTTTTCACTGTAAAACCGGGTTGGAGCTAGTACCTCCCCATATATATGTATGGAGTGGAGTTTGCAACTTAAAAGAAACTTTGTGTTCCCAACAAGCTAGGTGAAGGACGGCTTTCACACCCATTTCTCTCACAGAAATGAGCATGTGGAGAGACGTTCGATCATATAGCACTAAGGGAAAGGGTTGCAGAGAAACTTTTACTCTGCTTTCTTAGTGTGTTTCCTAGTGCCATTTTGAAGTTCCTGCTGTTTTCACTGTAAAATCGATTTGGAGCTAGTACTTCCCCATATATATGTATCGAGTGGAGTATGCAACTGAAAACATACTTTGTGTTCCCAACAAGCTAGATGAAGGACGGCTTTAACACAAACTTTTCTCTGAGAACTGATCATGTGGAGAGACGTTCGTTCATCTATCACAAAGGGAACGGGTTGCAGGGTATCTTTTACTCTGGTTCTCATTGTGTTTCCTAGTGCAGGTTTGAATTTCCTGCACTTTTCACTGTAAAACGGAGTTGGAGCTAGTACCTCCCCTTATATATGTATGGAGTGGAGTATGCAACTGAAAAGAAACTTTGTATTCCCAACAAGCTAGTTGAAGGAACCCTTTCACACACACTTATCTCTCAGAACTGAGCATGAGGAGGGTCGTTCGTTCATCAAGCACCCAGGGAACGGGTTGCAGGAGAAACTTCTACTCTGGTTTCTCAGTGTGTTTCCTAGTGGCGGTTTGAATTTCCTGCTGTTTTCACTGTAAAACCGAGTTTGAGCTAGTACCTCCCCATATATATTTATGGAGTGGGGTTTGCAACTGAAAAGAAACTTTGTGTTCCCAACAAGCTAGGTGAAGGATGGCTTTCACACACACTTATCTCTCAGAACTGAGCATGTGGAGAGACGTTCGTTCATAGCACAAATGGAATGGATTGCAAGAGAAACTTTTACTCTGGTTTCTCAGTGTGTTTCCTAGTGCCGGTTTGAAGTTCCTGCAGTTTTCACTGTAAAACCGAGTTGGATCTGGTACCTACTCATATATATGTATGGAATGGAGTTTGCAACCGAAAAGAACCTTTGTGTTCCCAACAAGCTAGGTAAAGGGCGGCTTTCCCACACACTTATCTCTCAGAACTGAGCATGTGGAGAGACGTTCGATCATTTAGCTCAAAGGGAACGGGAAGCAGGGGAATTTATTACTCTATTTTCTCACTTTGTTTCCCAGTGCCGTTTTGAATTTCCTGCAGTTTTCACTTTAAAACCAAATTAGAGCTAGTACCCCCCATATATATATATAGTGTGGAGTTTGCAACTTAAAAGAAACTTTGTGTTCCCAACATGCTATGTGAAGGACGGCTTTCACACACACTTATTTCTCAGAACTGAGCATTTGGAGATTCCTTCGTTCATCTAGAACAATGGGAACAGGTTGCAGGAGAAATTTTTACTCTGGTTTCTCAGTTTGTTTCCTAGTGCCGGTTTGAAGTTCCTGCAGTTTTCACTGTAAAACCGTGTTGGAGGTAGTACCTCCCCATATATTTGTATGGAGTATATTATGCAACTTAAAAGAAACTTTGTTTTCCCAACAACCTAGGTGAAGGACGGCTTTCACACACATTTATCTATCAGAACTGAGCATCTGGAGGGAAGTTTGTTCACCTAGCACAAAGGGAACATGTTGCTGGGAATCTTTTACTTTGGTTTCTCACTATGTTTCCTAGTGCCGGTTTGATGTTTCTGCGGTTATCACTGTAAAAGCGAGTTGGTTCTGGTACCTTCCCTTATATATGTATGGAGTGGAGTTTGCAACTGAAAAGAACCTTTGTTTTTCCAACAAGCTAGGAAAAGAACGGCTTTCCCACATACTTATCTTTCAGAACTGAACATGTGGATAGTAGTACGTTCACTAGCAGAAAGGGAACGTGTTGCTGGAGAAATTTTACTCTGGTTCTCACTGTGTTTCCTAGTGCAGGTTTGAAGTACCTGCAGTTTTCACTGTAAAACCGAGTTGGAGTTAGTTCCTCCCGATATATATGTATGGAGTGGAGTTTGCAACTGAAAAGAAAGTTTGTGTTCACAACAAGCTATGTGAAGGACGGCTTTCACATACACTTTTCCCTCAGAAATGAGCATGTGGAGGGATGTTCGATTATTTAACTCAAAGGGAACGGGAAGCAGGGAAATTATTACTCTATTTTCTCAGTGTGTTTCCTAGTGCCGGTAAGAAGTTCCTGCAGTTTTCACTGTAAAACCGTGTTGGAGCTAGTACTTCCCCATATATTTGTATGGAGCGGAATATGCAACTTAAAAGAAACTTTATGTTCCCAACAAGCTAGGTGAAGGACGGCTTTAAAACAAACTTATCTATGAGAACTGAGCATGTGGAGAGACGTTCGTTCATCTAGCTCAAAGGGAACGGGAAGCAGGAGAAACTTTTACTCTATTTTCTCACTGTGTTTCCTAGTGATGGTATGAAGTTCCTGCAGTGTTCACTGTAAAACCGAGTTGGAGCTAGTACCTCCCCTTATATATTTATGGAGTGGAGATTGCAACTGAAAAGAAATTTTGTGTTCCCAACAAGCTAGGTGAAGGACGGCTTACACACACACTTATCTCTCAGAACTGAGCACGTGGAGAGTCGTTCGTTCATCTATCACAATGGGAACGGGTTGCAGGGAAACATTTACTCTGGTTCTCACTGTGTTTCCTAGTGCCGGTTTGAAGTTCCTGCACTTTTCACTGTAAAATCGAGTTGGAGCTAGTACCTCCCCTTATATATGTATGGAGTGGAGTATGCAAATTAAAAGAAACTTTGTGTTCCCAACAAGCTAGGGGAAGGACGTCTTTAATAAAAACTTATCTCTGAGAACTGAGCATGTGGAGAGACGTTCATTCATTTAGCTCATAGGGAACGGGAAGCAGGAGAAACTTCTACTCTATTTTCTCACTGTGTTTCCTAGTGCCAGTTTGAAGTTCCTGCAGTTTTCACTGTAAAATCGAGTTGGAGCTAGTACCTCCCCATATATATGTATGGAGTGGAGTTTGCAACTGAAAAGAAACTTTGTGTTCCCAACAAGCTATGTGAAGGACGGCTTTCACACACATATATACCTCAGAACTAAGCAGGTGGAGAGACGTTCGTTCATCTAGCAAAAAGGGAACCGGTTGTAGTGGAAATTTTACTCTGATATATCAGTGTGTTTCCTAGAGCCGGTTTGATGTTCCTGCAGTTTTTACTGTAAAACAGAGTTGGAGCTAGTACCTCCCCTCATATATGAATGTAGTGGAGTTTGAAACTGAAAAGAAACTTTGTGTTCCAAACAAGCTATGTGAATGAAGGCTTTCACACACACTTATCTCTCAGAACTGAGCATGTGGAGAGAAGTTCATTCATCTAGGAAAAAGGAAATGGGATGTAGGGGAAACTTTTACTCTGGTTTCTCAGAGTGTTTCCTAGTGCCGGTTTGAAGTTCCTGCATTTTTCACTGTAAAACCGAGTTGGAGCTGATACCTCTCCATATATATGTATGGATTTGAGTTTGCAACTGAAAAGAAACTTTGTGTTCCCAACAAGCTAGGTGAAGGACGGCTTTCACACACACTTATATCTCAGAACTGAGCATGTAGAGAGTCGTTTGTTCATCTAGCACAAAGGGTACGGGTTGCAGGAGAAACTTTTACTCTGGTTTCTCAGTGTGTTTCCTAGTGCCGGTTTTAAATTCCTGCAGTTTTCACTGTAAAAAAGAGTTGGAGCTAGAACCTCCCCACATATATGAATGTAGTGGAGTTTGCAACTGAAAAGAAACTTTGTGTTCCCAACAAGCTAGGTGAAGGACGGATTTCACACACACTTATATCTCAGAACTGAACATGTGGAGAGTCGATTGTTCATCTAGCACAAAGGGTACGGGTTGCAGGATAAACTTTTACTCTGGTTTCTCAGTGTGTTTCCTAGTGCCGTTATGAAGTGCCTGCTGTTTTCACTGTAAAACCGATTTGGGGCTAGTACTATCCCATATATATGTATGGAGTGGAGTATGCAACTTAAAACAAAATTTGTGTTCCCAACAAACTAGTTGAAGGACGGCTTTAACAAAGACTTATCTCTGAGAACTGAGCATGTGGAGAGACGTTCGTTCATTTAGCTCAAGGGAACGTGAAGCAGGAGAAATTTTACTCTATTTTCTCACTGTGTTTCCTAGTGCCTGTTTGAAGTTCCTGCAGTTTTCACTGTAAAACCGTGTTGGAGCTAGTACCTCCCCATATATATGTATGCAGTGGAGTTTGCAAGTGAAAAGAAACTTTCTGTTTCCAACACTCTAGTTGAAGGACTGCTTTCACACACACATATCTCTCAGAACTGAGCATGAAGAGAGTCGTTCGTTCATCTTGCACAAAGGGAACGGGTTGCAGGAGAAACTTTTACTCTGGCTTCTCAGTTTGTTTCCTAGTTCCGGTTTTAATTTCCTGCAGTTTTCACTGTAAAACCGATTTGGAGCTAGTACCTCACCATATATATGTATGAAGTGGAATTTGCCACTGAAATTAAAGTTTGAGTTCCCAACAAGCTATGTGAAGGACAGTTCACACACACTTATACCTCAGAAATGAGCATGGGGAAAGTCGTTCGTTCATTTTGCACAAAGGGAACGGGTTGCAGGGGATACTTTTAGTCTGTTTTCTCATTTTTTTCCTAGTTCTGGTTTTAATTTCTTGCATTTTTCACTGTAAAACCAAGTTGGAACTAATACCTCCCCATATAAATTTATGGATTGGGATTTGCAACTGAAAAGAAACTTTGTGTTCCCAACAAGCTAGGTGAAGGGCGGCTTTCCCACAGAATTATCTTTCAGAAATGAGCATGTGGAGAGCCGTTAGTTCATCTAGCACAAAGGGAACGGTTTGCAGGAGAACTATTACTTTGATTTCTCAGTGTGTTTCTTAGTGCCTGTTTGACGTTCTTGCATTTTTCACTGTAAATCGGAGTTGGTGCTAGTACCTCCCCACATATATGAATGTAGTGGTGTTTCAAACTGAAAAGAAACTTAGTGTTCCCAACAAGCTAGGTGAAGGACGGCTTTCACACACACTTATCTTTCAGAACTTAGCATGTGGAGAGACGTTCATTCATCTAGAAAAAAGGAAACGGGATGTAGGGGAAACTTTTACTCTGGTTTCTCAGTGTGTTTCCTAGTGCCGTTTTGAAGTTCCTTCAGTTTTCACTGTAAAACCGAGTTGGAGCTAGTACCTCCCCATATATATGTATGCAGTGGAGTTTGCAAGTGAAAAGAAACTTTCTGTTCCCAACAAGCTAGTTGAAGGACGGCTTTAACACAAACTTATATCTGAGAACTGAGCATGTGGAGAGACGTTCGTTCATTTAGCTCAAGGGAACGGAAAGCAGGAGAAACTTTTACTCTATTTTCTCACTGTTTTTCATAGTGCCTGTTTGAAGTTCCTGCAGTTTTCATTGTAAAACCGAGTTGGAGCTAGTACCTCCCCATATATATGTATGCAATGGAGTTTGCAAGTGAAAAGAAACGTTCTGTTCCCAACAAGCTATGTGAAGTACGGCTTTCACACACACAAATACATCAGATGTGAGCATGTGGAGAGACGTTCGTTCATCTAGCAAAACGGGAACCGTTTGTAGTGGAAACTTTTACTCTGATTTATCAGTGTGTTTCCTAGTGCCGGTTTGATGTTCCTGCAGTTATTACTGTAAAACCGAGTTGGAGCTAGTACCTCCCCATATATATGTATGGAGTGGAGTTTGCAACTGAAAAGAAACTTTGTGTTCCCAACAAGCTAGGTGAAGGACGGCTTTCACACCCACTTATATCTCAGAACTGAGCATGTGGAGAGTCGAATATTCACCTAGAACAAAGGGTACGGGTTGCAGTAGAAACTTTTACTCTGGTTTCCCAGTGTGTTTCCTAGATCCGTTTTGAAGTTCCTGCTGTTATCACTGTAAAACCGAGTTGGAGCTAGTACTTTCCCATATATATGTATGGAGTAGAGTATGGAACTAAAAACAATCTTTATGTTCCCAACAAGCAAGTTGAAGGACGGCTTTAACACAAACTTATCTCTGAGAACTGAGCATGTGGAGAGACGTTCGTTCATTTAGTTCAAGGGAACGGGAAGCAGGAGAAACTTTTACTCTATTTTCTCACTGTGTTTCCTAGTGCCTGTTTGAAGTTCCTGCAGATATCAATGTAAAACATAGTTGGAGCTTGTACCTCCCCATATATATGTATGCTGTGGAGTTTGCAAGTGAAAAGAAACTTTCTGTTCCCAACAATCCAGGTGAAGGACTGCTTTCACAAACACATATCTCTCAGACCTGAGCATGAGGAGAGTCGTTCGTTCATTTTGCAAAAATGGAACGGGTTGCAGGAGAAACTTTACTCTGGCTTCTCAGTTTGTTTCTTGTTCCGGTTTTAATTTCCTGCAGTTTTCACTGTAAAACAGATTTGAAGCTAGTACCTCCCCACATATATGAATGTAGTGGAGTTGAAACTGAAAAGAAACTTTGTGTTCAAAACAAGCTATGTGAAGGACGGCTTTCACACACACTTATCTCTCAGAACTGAGCATGTGGAGAGACGTTCATTCATCTAGGAAAAAGGAAACGGGATGTAGGGGAAACTTTTACTCTGGTTTCTCAGTGTGTTTCCTAGTGCCAGTTTGAAGTTCCTGCAGTTTTCACTGTAAAACCGAGTTGGAGCTAGTACCTCCCCATTTATATGTATGCAGTGGAGTTTGCAAGTGAAAAGAAACTTTCTGTTCCCAACAAGCTAGTTGAAGGACGGCTTTAACACAAAATTATCTTTGAGAACTGAGCATGTGGAGAGACGTTCGTTCATTTAGCTCAAGGGAACGGGAAGCAGGAGAAACTTTTACTCTATTTTCTCATTGTTTTTCCTAGTGCCTCTTGGAAGTTCCTGCAGTTTTCACTGTAATACCGAGTTGGATCTAGTACCTCCCCATATATATGTATGCAGTGGAGTTTGCAAGTGAAAAGAAACTTTCTTTTCCCAACAAGCTATGTGAAGGACGGCTTTCACACACACAAGTACCTCATATCTGAGCATGTGGAGAGACGTTCGTTCATCTAGCAAAACGGGAACCGTTTGTAGTGGAAACTTTTACTCTGATTTATCAGTGTGTTTCCTAGTGCCGGTTTGATGTTCCTGCAGTTATTACTGTAAAACCGAGTTGGAGCATGTACCTCCCCATATATATGTATGGAGTGGAGTTTGCAACTGAAAAGAAACTGTGTTCCCAACAAGCTAGGTGAAGGACGGCTTTCACACACAATTATCTCTCAGAAATGAGCATGTGGAGAGACGTTCATTCATCTAGGAAAAAGGAAACGGGATGTAGGGGCAACTTTTACTCTGGTTTCTCGGTGTGTTTCCAGGTGCCGGTTTGAAGTTCCTGCAGTTTTCACTGTAAAACCGAGTTGGAGCTAGTACCTCCCCTCATATATGAATGTAGTGGAGTTTGAAACTGAAAAGAAACTTTGTGTTCCAAAACAGCTATGTGAAGGACGGCTTTCACACACACTTATCTCTCAGAACTGAGCATGTGGAGAGACGTTCATTCATCTAGGAAAAAGGAAACGGGATGTAGGGGAAACTTTTACTCTGGTTTCTCAGTGTGTTTCCTAGTGCCGGTTTGAAGTTCCTGCAGTTTTCACTGTAAAACAGAGTTGGAGCTGATACCTCTCCATATATATGTATGGATTTGAGTTTGCAACTGAAAAGAAACTATGTGTTCCCAACAAGCTAGGTGAAGGACGGCTTTCACACACACTTATATCTCAGAACCTAGCATGTGGTGAGTCGACTGTTCATCTAGCACAAAGGGTACGGGTTGCAGGAGAAACTTTTACTCTGGTTTCTCAGTGTGTTTCCTTGTGCCGTTTTGAAGTTCCTGCTGTTTTCACTGTAAAACCGTGTTGGAGCTAGTACTTTCCCATATATATGTATAGAGTGGAGTATGAAACTAAAAACAAACTTTATGTTCCCATCAAGCTATTTGAATTACGGCTTTAACACAAACTTATCACTGAGAACTGAGCATGTGGAGAGACTTTCGTTCACTTAGCTCAAGGGAACGGGAAGCAGGAGAAACTTTTCCTCTATTTTCTCACTGTGTTTCCTAGTGCCTGTTTGAAGATCCTGCAGATTTCAAAGTAAAACATAGTTGGAGCTTGTACATCCCCATATATATGTATGCAGTGGAGTTTGCAAGTGAAAAGAAACTTTCTATTCCCAACAATCTAGGTGAAGGACGGCTTCCACACACAATTATCTCTCAGAACTGAGCATGTGGAGAGAATTAGTTCACCTAGCAGAAAGGGAACGGGTTGCAGGAGAAACTTTTACTCTGGTTTCACAGTGTGTTTCCTAGTGCCGGTATTAAATTCCTTCAGTTTTCACTGTAAAACAGAGTTGGAGCTGGTACCTCCCCACATATATGAATGTAGTGGAGTTTGAATCTGAAAAGAAACTTTGTGTTCCAAACAAGCTATCTGAAGGACGACTTTCACACACACTTATCTCTCAGAACTGAGCATGTGGAGGGACGTTCATTCATCTAGGAAAAAGGAAACGGGATGTAGGGGAAACTTTTACTCTGGTTTCTCAGTGTGTTTCCTAGTGCCGGTTTGAAGTTCCTACAGTTTTCACAGTAAAACCGAGTTGGAGCTAGTACCTCCCCATATATATGTATGCATTGGAGTTTGCAAGTGAAAAGAAACTTTGTGTTCCCAAAAAGCTACTTGAAGGACGTCTTTAACACAAACTTATCTCTGAGATCTGAGCATGTGGAGAGACGTTCGTTCATTTAGCTCAAGGGAACGGGAAGCAGGAGAAACTTTTACTCTATTTTCTCACTGTTTTTCTTAGTGCCTGTTTGAAGTTCCTGCAGTTTTCACAGTAAAATCGAGTTGGAGCTAGTACCTCCCCTTATATATGTATGCAGTGGAGTTTGCAAGTGAAAAGAAACTTTCTGTTCCCAACAAGCTATGTGAAGGACGGCTTTCACACACACAAATTCCTCAGATCTGAGCATGTGGAGAGACGTTCGTTCATCTAGCAAAAATGGAATCGTTTGTAGTGGAAACTTTTACTCTGATTTATCAGTGTGTTTCCTAGTGCTGGTTTGAGGTTCCTGCAATTATTACTGTAAAACCGAGTTGGAGCTAGTACCTCCCCATATATATGTATGGAGTGGAGTTTGCAAATGAAAAGAAACTTTGTGTTCCCAACAAGCTAGGTGAAGGACGGCTTTCACACACAATTATCTCTCAGAAATGAGCATGTGGAGAGTCGTTCGTTCATCTAGCACAAAGGGAACGGGTTCCAGGAGAAACTTTTACTCTGGTTCCTCAGTGTGTTTCCTAGTGCCGGTTTGAACATCCTGCAGTTTTCACTGTAAAACAGAGCTGGAGCTAGTACCTCCCCACATATATTAATGTAGTGGGGTTTGAAACTGAAAAGAATCTTTGTGTTCCAAACAAGCTATGTGAAGGACGGCTTTCACACACACATTTCTCTCAGAACTGAGCATGTGGAGAGACGTTCATTCATCTAGGAAAAAGGAAATGGGATGTAGGGGAAACTTTTTCTCTTGTTTCTCAGTGTTTTTCCTAGTGCCGGTTTTAAATTCCTGCAGTTTTCACTGTAAAACCGCGTTGGAGCCTATAACTCTCCATATATATGTATGGATTTGAATTTGCAACTGAAAAGAACTTTGTGTTCCCAACAAGCTAGCTGAAGGACGGCTTTCACACCCACTTATATCTCAGAACTGAGCATGTGGAGAGTCGAATATTCACCTAGAACAAAGGGTACGGGTTGCAGGAGAAACTTTTACTCTGGTTTCCCAGTGTGTTTCCTAGATCCGTTTTGAAGTTCCTGCTGTTATCACTGTAAAACCGAGTTGGAGCTAGTACTTTCCCTTATATATGTATGGAGTGAGGTATGGAACTAAAAACAAACTTTGTGTTCCCAACAAGCTAGTTGAAGGACGGCTTTAACTCAAACTTATCTCTGAGAACTGAGCATGTGGAGAGACGTTCGTTCATTTAGCTCAAGGGAACGGGAAGCAGGAGAAACTTTTACTCTATTTTCTCACTGTGTTTCCTAGTGCCTGTTTGAAGTACCTGCAGATATCAATGTAAAACATAGTTGGAGCTTGTACCTCCCCATATATATGTATGCAGTGGAGTTTGCAAGTGAAAAGAAACTTTCTGTTCCCAACAATCCAGGTGAAGGACTGCTTTCACAAACACATATCTCTCAGAACTGAGCATGAGGAGAGTCGTTCGTTCATCTTGCACAAATGGAACGGGTTGCAGGAGAAACTTTACTCTGGCTTCTCAGTTTGTTTCTTGTTCCGGTTTTAATTTCCTGCAGTTTTCACTGTAAAAAAGATTTGGAGCTAGTACCTCCCCACATATATGAATTTAGTGGAGTTTGAAACTGAAAAGAAACTTTGTGTTCCCAACAAGCTATGTGAAGGACGGCTTTCACACACACTTATCTCTCAGAACTGAGCATGTGGAGAGAATTAGTTCACCTAGCAGAAAGGGAACGGGTTGCAGGAGAAACTTTTACTCTGGTTTCTCAGTGTGTTTCCTAGTGCTGGTATTAAATTCCTTCAGTTTTCACTGTAAAACAGAGTTGGAACTAGTACCTCCCCACATATATGAATGTAGTGGAGTTTGAAACTGAAAAGAAACTTTGTGTTCTAAACAAGCTATGTGAAGGACGGCTTTCACACACACTTATCTCTCAGAACTGAGCATGTGGAGAGACGTTCATTCATCTAGGAAAAAGGAAACGGGATGTAGGGGAAACTTTTACTCTGGTTTCTCAGTGTGTTTCCTAGTGCCGGTTTGAAGTTCCTGCAGTTTTCTCTGTAAAACGGAGTTGGAGCTAGTACCTCCCCATTTATATGTATGCAGTGGAGTTTGCAAGTGAAAAGAAACTTTCTGTTCCCAACAAGCTAGTTGAAGGACGGCTTTAACACAAACTTATCTCTGAGAACTGAGCATGTGGAGAGACGTTCGTTCATTTAGCTCAAGGGAACGGGAAGCAGGAGAAACTTTTACTCTATTTTCTCATTGTTTTTCCTAGTGCCTCTTTGAAGTTCCTGCAGTTTTCACTGTAAAACCGAGTTGGATCTAGTACCTCCCCATATATATGTATGCAGTGGAGTTTGCAAGTGAAAAGAATCTTTCTGTTCCCAACAAGATATGTGAAGGACGGCTTTCACACACACAAGTACCTCAGATCTGAGCATGTGGAGAGACGTTCGTTCATCTAGCAAAACGGGAACCGTTTGTAGTGGAAACTTTTACTCTGATTTATCAGTGTGTTTCCTAGTGCCGGTTTGATGTTCCTGCAGTTATTACTGTAAAACCGAGTTGGAGCTTGTACCTCCCCATATATATGTATGGAGTGGAGTTTGCAACTGAAAAGAAACTTTGTGTTCCCAACAAGCTAGGTGAAGGACGGCTTTCACACACAATTATCTCTCAGAAATGAGCATGTGGAGAGACGTTCATTCATCTAGGAAAAAGGAAACGGGTTGTAGGGGAAACTTATACTCTTGTTTCTCAGTATGTTTCCTAGTGCCGGTTTGAAGTTCCTGCAGTTTTCACTGTAAAACAGAGTTGGAGCTAGTACCTCCCCACATATATGAATGTAGTGGAGTTTGAAACTGAAAAGAATCTTTGTGTTCGAAACAAGCTATGTGAAGGACGGCTTTCACACACACTTATCTCTCAGAACTGAGCATGTGGAGAGACGTTCATTCATCTAGGAAAAAGGAAACGGGATGTAGGGGAAACTTTTACTCTTGTTTCTCAGTGTGTTTCCTAGTGCCGATTTGAAGTTCCTGCAGTTTTCACTGTAAAACCGAGTTGGAGATAGTACCTCCCCATATATATGTATGAAGTGGAGTTTGCAAGTGAAAAGAAACTTTCTGTTCCCAACAAGCTAGTTGAAGGACGGCTTTAACACAAACTTATCTCTGAGAACTGAGCATGTGGAGAGACGTTCGTTCATTTAGCTCAAGGGAACGGGAAGCAGGAGAAACAACTACTCTATTTTCTCACTGTTTTTCCTAGTGCCTGTTTGAAGTTCCTGCATTTTTCACTGTAAAACTGAGTTGGAGCTAGTACCTCCCCATATATATGTATGCAGTGGAGTTTGCAAGTGAAAAGAAACTTTCTGTTCCCAACAATCCAGGTGAAGGACTGCTTTCACAAACACATATCTCTCAGATCTGAGCATGAGGAGAGTCGTTCGTTCATCTTGCACAAATGGAACGGGTTGCAGGAGAAACTTTACTCTGGCTTCTCAGTTTGTTTCTTGTTCCGGTTTTAATTTCCTGCAGTTTTCAATGTAAAACAGATTTGGAGCTAGTACCTCCCCACATATATGAATGTAGTGGAGTTTGAAACTGAAAAGAAACTTTGTGTTCCAAACAAGCTATGTGAAGGACGGCTTTCACACACACTTATCTCTCAGAACTGAGCATGTGGAGAGAATTAGTTCACCTAGCAGAAAGGGAACGGGTTGCAGGAGAAACTTTTACTCTGGTTTCTCAGTGTGTTTCCTAGTGCTGGTATTAAATTCCTTCAGTTTTCACTGTAAAACAGAGTTGGAGCTAGTAACACCCCACATATATGAATGTAGTGGAGTTTGAAACTGAAAAGAAACTTTGTGTTCTAAACAAGCTATGTGAAGGACGGCTTTCACACACACTTATCTCTCAGAACTGAGCATGTGGAGAGACGTTCATTCATCTAGGAAAAAGGAAACGGGATGTAGGGGAAACTTTTACTCTGGTTTCTCAGTGTGTTTCCTAGTGCCGGTTGAAGTTCCTGCAGTTTTCACTGTAAAACCGAGTTGGAGCTAGTACCTCCCCATTTATATGTATGCAGTGGAGTTTGCAAGTGAAAAAAAACTTTCTGTTCCCAACAAGCTAGTTGAAGGACAGCTTTAACACAATCTTATCTTTGAGAACTGAGCATGTGGAGAGACGTTCGTTCATTTAGCTCAAGGGAACGGGAAGCAGGAGAAACTTTTACTCTATATTCTCATTGTTTTTCCTAGTGCCTCTTTGAAGTTCCTGCAGTTTTCACTGTAAAACCGAGTTGGATCTAGTACCTCCCCATATATATGTATGCAGTGGAGTTTGCAAGTGAAAAGAATCTTTCTGTTCCCAACAAGCTATGTGAAGGACGGCTTTCACACACACAAATACCTCAGATCTGAGCATGTGGAGAGACGTTCGTTCATCTAGCAAAACGGGAACCGTTTGTAGTGGAAACTTTTACTCTGATTTATCAGTGTGTTTCCTAGTGCCGGTTTGATGTTCCTGCAGTTATTACTGTAAAACCGAGTTGGAGCTTGTACCTCCCCATATATATGTATGGAGTGGAGTTTGCAACTGAAAAGAAACTTTGTGTTCCCAACAAGCTAGGTGAAGGACGGCTTTCACACACAATTATCTCTCAGAAATGAGCATGTGGAGAGACGTTCATTCATCTAGGAAAAAGGAAACGGGTTGTAGGGGAAACTTATACTCTTGTTTCTCAGTATGTTTCCTAGTGCCGGTTTGAAGTTCCTGCAGTTTTCACTGTAAAACAGAGTTGGAGCTAGTACCTCCCCACATATATGAATGTAGTGGAGTTTGAAACTGAAAAGAATCTTTGTGTTCGAAACAAGCTATGTGAAGGACGGCTTTCACACACACTTATCTCTCAGAACTGAGCATGTGGAGAGACGTTCATTCATCTAGGAAAAAGGAAACGGGATGTAGGGGAAACTTTTACTCTTGTTTCTCAGTGTGTTTCCTAGTGCCGATTTGAAGTTCCTGCAGTTTTCACTGTAAAACCGAGTTGGAGATAGTACCTCCCCATATATATGTATGAAGTGGAGTTTGCAAGTGAAAAGAAACTTTCTGTTCCCAACAAGCTAGTTGAAGGACGGCTTTAACACAAACTTATCTCTGAGAACTGAGCATGTGGAGAGACGTTCGTTCATTTAGCTCAAGGGAACGGGAAGCAGGAGAAACTACTACTCTATTTTCTCACTGTTTTTCCTAGTGCCTGTTTGAAGTTCCTGCATTTTTCACTGTAAAACTGAGTTGGAGATAGTACCTCCCCATATATATGTATGCAGTGGAGTTTGCAAGTGAAAAGAAACTTTCTGTTCCCAACAATCCAGGTGAAGGACTGCTTTCATAAAAACACATATCTCTCAGAACTGAGCATGAGGAGAGTCGTTCGTTCATCTTGCACAAATGGAACGGGTTGCAGGAGAAACTTTACTCTGGCTTCTCAGTTTGTTTCTTGTTCCGGTTTTAATTTCCTGCAGTTTTCACTGTAAAACAGATTTGGAGCTAGTACCTCCCCACATATATGAATGTAGTGGAGTTTGAAACTGAAAAGAAACTTTGTGTTCCAAACAAGCTATGTGAAGGACGGCTTTCACACACACTTATCTCTCAGAACTGAGCATGTGGAGAGAATTAGTTCACCTAGCAGAAAGGGAACGGGTTGCAGGAGAAATTTTACTCTGGTTTCTCAGTGTGTTTCCTAGTGCTGGTATTAAATTCCTTCAGTTTTCACTGTAAAACAGAGTTGGAGCTAGTACCACCCCACATATATGAATGTAGTGGAGTTTGAAACTGAAAAGAAACTTTGTGTTCTAAACAAGCTATGTGAAGGACGGCTTTCACACACACTTATCTCTCAGAACTGAGCATGTGGAGAGACGTTCATTCATCTAGGAAAAAGGAAACGGGATGTAGGGGAAACTTTTACTCTGGTTTCTCAGTGTGTTTCCTAGTGCCGGTTTGAAGTTCCTGCAGTTTTCACTGTAAAACCGAGTTGGAGCTAGTACCTCCCCATTTATATGTATGCAGTGGAGTTTGCAAGTGAAAAGAAACTTTCTGTTCCCAACAAGCTAGTTGAAGGACGGCTTTAATACAAACTTATCTTTGAGAACTGAGCATGTGGAGAGACGTTCGTTCATTTAGCTCAAGGGAACGGGAAGCAGGAGAAACTTTTACTCTATTTTCTCATTGTTTTTCCTAGTGCCTCTTTGAAGTTCCTGCAGTTTTCACTGTAAAACCGAGTTGGATCTAGTACCTCCCCATATATATGTATGCAGTGGAGTTTGCAAGTGAAAAGAATCTTTCTGTTCCCAACAAGATATGTGAAGGACGGCTTTCACACACACAAGTACCTCAGATCTGAGCATGTGGAGAGACGTTCGTTCATCTAGCAAAACGGGAACCGTTTGTAGTGGAAACTTTTACTCTGATTTATCAGTGTGTTTCCTAGTGCCGGTTTGATGTTCCTGCAGTTATTACTGTAAAACCGAGTTGGAGCTTGTACCTCCCCATATATATATATGGAGTGGAATTTGCAACTGAAAAGAAACTTTGTGTTCCCAACAAGCTAGGTGAAGGACGGCTTTCACACACAATTATCTCTCAGAAATGAGCATGTGGAGAGACGTTCATTCATCTAGGAAAAAGGAAACGGGTTGTAGGGGAAACTTATACTCTTGTTTCTCAGTATATTTCATAGTGCCGGTTTGAAGTTCCTGCAGTTTTCACTGTAAAACAGAGTTGGAGCTAGTACCTCCCCACATATATGAATGTAGTGGAGTTTGAAACTGAAAAGAATCTTTGTGTTCGAAACAAGCTATGTGAAGGACGGCTTTAACACAAACTTATCTCTGAGAACTGAGCATGTGGAGAGACGTTCATTCATTTAGCTCAAGGGAACGGGAAGCAGGAGAAACTACTACTCTATTTTCTCACTGTTTTTCCTAGTGCCTGTTTGAAGTTCCTGCATTTTTCACTGTAAAACTGAGTTGGAGCTAGTACCTCCCCATATATATGTATGCAGTGGAGTTTGCAAGTGAAAAGAAACTTTCTGTTCCCAACAAGCTATGTGAAGTACAGCTTTAACACACACAAATACCTCAGATCTGAGCATGTGGAGAGACGTTCGTTCATGTAGCAAAACGGGAAACGTTTGTAGTGGAAACTTTTTTTCTGATTTATCAGTGTGTTTCCTAGTGCCGGGTTGATGTTCCTGCAGTTATTACTGTAAAACCGAGTTGGAGCTACTACCTCCCCATATATATGTATGGAGTGGAGTTTGCAACTGAAAAGAAACTTTGTGTTCCCAACAAGCTAGGTGAAGGACGGCTTTCACACACAATTATCTCTCAGAAATGAGAATGTGGAGAGTCGTTCGTTCATCTAGCACAAAGGGAACGGGTTCCAGGAGAAACTTTTACTCTGGTTTCTCAGTGTGTTTCCTAGTGCCGGTTTGAAGATCCTGCAGTATTCACTGTAAAACAGAGTTGGAGCTAGTACCTCCCCACATACATTAATGTAGTGGAGTTTTAAACTGAAAAGAATCTTTTTGTTCCAAACAAGCTATGTGAAGGACGGCTTTCACACACACTTATCTCTCAGAACTGAGCATGTGGAGAGACGTTCATTCATCTAGGAAAAAGGAAACGGGATGTAGGGGAAACTTTTACTCTGGTTTCTCAGTGTGTTTCCTAGTGCCGGTTTGAAGTTCCTGCAGTTTTCACTGTAAAACCGCGTTGGAGCCTATAACTCTCCATATATATGTATGGATTTGAATTTGCAACTGAAAAGAAACTTTGTGTTCCCAACAAGCTAGCTGAAGGACGGCTTTCACACCCACTTATATCTCAGAACTGAGCATGTGGAGAGTCGAATATTCACCTAGAACAAAGGGTTAGGGTTGCAGGAGAAACTATTACTCTGGTTTCCCTGTGTGTTTCCTAGAGCCGTTTTAAAGTTCCTGCTGTTATCACTGTAATACCGAGTTGGAGCTAGTACTTTCCCATATATATGTATGGAGTGGAGTATGGAACTAAAAACAAACTTTGTGTTCCCAACAAGCTAGTTGAAGGACGGCTTTAACACAAACTTATCTCTGAGAACTGAGCATGTGGAGAGACGTTCGTTCATTTAGCTCAAGGGAAAGGGAAGCAGGAGAAACTTTTACTCTATTTTCTCACTGTGTTTCCTAGTGCCTGTTTGAAGTTCCTGCAGTTTTCAATGTAAAACCTAGTTGGAGCTAGTACCTCCCCATATATATGTATGCAGTGAAGTTGGCAAGTGAAAAGAAACTTTCTGTTCCCAACAATCTAGGTGAAGGACTGCTTTCACACACACATATCTCTCAGAACTGAGCATGAGGAGAGTCGTTCGTTCATCTTGCACAAAGGGAACGGGTTGCAGGAGAAACTTTTACTCTGGCTTCTCAGTTTGTTTCTTGTTCCGGTTTTAATTTCCTACAGTTTTCACTGTAAAACAGATTTGGAGCTAGTACCTCCCCACATATATGAATGTAGTGGAGTTTGAAACTGAAAAGAAACTTTGTGTTCCAAACAAGCTATGTGAAGGACGGCTTTCACACACACTTATCTCTCAGAACTGAGCATGTGGAGAGAATTAGTTCACCTAGCAGAAAGGGAACGGGTTGCAGGAGAAACTTTTACTCTGATTTCTCAGTGTGTTTCCTAGTGCCGGTATTAAATTCCTTCAGTTTTCACTGTAAAACAGAGTTGGAGCTAGTACCACCCCACATATATGAATGTAGTGGAGTTTGAAACTGAAAAGAAACTTTGTGTTCCAAACAAGCTATGTGAAGGACGGCTTTCACACCCAATTATCTCTCAGAACTGAGCATGTGGAGAGACGTTCATTCATCTAGGAAAAAGGAAACGGGATGTAGGGGAAACTTTTACTCTGGTATCTCAGTGTGTTTCCTAGTGCCGGTTTGAAGTTCCTGCAGTTTTCACTGTAAAACCGAGTTGGAGCTTGTACCTCCCCATATATATGTATGCAGTGGGGTTTGCAAGTGAAAAGAAACTTTCTGTTCCCAACAAGCTAGTTGAAGGACGGCTTTAACACAAACTTATCTTTGAGAACTGAGCATGTGGAGAGACGTTCGTTCATTTAGCTCAAGGGAACCGGAAGCAGGAGAAACTTTTACTCAATATTCTCATTGTTTTTCCTAGTGTCTCTTTGAAGTTCCTGCAGTTTTCACTGTAAAACCGAGTTGGATCTAGTACCTCCCCATATATATGTATGCAGTGGGGTTTGCAAGTGAAAAGAATCTTTCTGTTCCCAACAAGCTATGTGAAGGACGGCTTTCACACACACAAGTACCTCAGATCTGAGCATGTGGAGAGACGTTCGTTCATCTAGCAAAACGGGAACCGTTTGTAGTGGAAACTTTTACTCTGATTTATCAGTGTGTTTCCTAGTGCCGGTTTGATGTTCCTGCAGTTATTACTGTAAAACCGAGTTGGAGCTTGTACCTCCCCATATATATGTATGGAGTGGAGTTTGCAACTGAAAAGAAACTTTGTGTTCCCAACAAGCTAGGTGAAGGACGGCTTTCACACACAATTATCTCTCAGAAATGAGCATGTGGAGAGACGTTCATTCATCTAGGAAAAAGGAAACGGGATGTAGGGGAAACTTTTACTCTTGTTTCTCAGTGTATTTCCTAGTGCCGGTTTGAAGTTCCTGCAGTTTTCACTGTAAAACAGAGTTGGAGCTAGTACCTCCCCACATATATGAATGTAGTGGAGTTTGAAACTGAAAAGAATCTTTGTGTTCCAAACAAGCTATGTGAAGTACGGCTTTCACACACACTTATCTCTGAGAACTGAGCATGTGGAGAGACGTTCATTCATCTAGGAAAAAGGAAACGGGATGTAGGGGAAACTTTTACTCTTGTTTCTCAGTGTGTTTCCTAGTGCCGATTTGAAGTTCCTGCAGTTTTCACTGTAAAACCGAGTTGGAGATAGTACCTCCCCATATATATGTATGAAGTGGAGTTTGCAAGTGAAAAGAAACTTTCTGTTCCCAACAAGCTAGATGAAGGACGGCTTTAACACAAACTTATCTCTGAGAACTGAGCATGTGGAGAGACGTTCGTTCATTTAGCTCAAGGGAACGGGAAGCAGGAGAAACTACTACTCTATTTTCTCACTGTTTTTCCTAGTTCCTGTTTGAAGTTCCTGCAGTTTTCACTGTAAAACTGAGTTGGAGCTAGTACCTCCCCATATATATGTATGCAGTGGAGTTTGCAAGTGAAAAGAAACTTTCTGTTCCCAACAAGCTATGTGAAGTACAGCTTTAACACACACAAATACCTCAGATCTGAGCATGTGGAGAGACGTTCGTTCATCTAGCAAAACGGGAACCGTTTGTAGTGGAAACTTTTACTCTGATTTATCAGTGTGTTTCCTAGTGTCGGGTTGATGTTCCTGCAGTTATTACTGTAAAACCGAGTTGGAGCTACTACCTCCCCATATATATGTATGGAGTGGAGTTTGCAACTGAAAAGAAACTTTGTGTTCCCAACAAGCTAGGTGAAGGACGGCTTTCACACACAATTATCTCTCAGAAATGAGAATGTGGAGAGTCGTTCGTTCATCTAGCACAAAGGGAACGGGTTCCAGGAGAAACTTTTACTCTGGTTTCTCAGTGTGTTTCCTAGTGCCGGTTTGAAGATCCTGCAGTTTTCACTGTAAAACAGAGTTGGAGCTAGTACCTCCCCACATACATTAATGTACTGGAGTTTGAAACTGAAAAGAATCTTTTTGTTCCAAACAAGCTATGTGAAGGACGGCTTTCACACACACTTATCTCTCAGAACTGAGCATGTGGAGAGACGTTCATTCATCTAGGAAAAAAGAAACGGGATGTAGGGGAAACTTTTACTCTGGTTTCTCAGTGTGTTTCCTAGTGCCGGTTTGAAGTTCCTGCAGTTTTCACTGTAAAACCGTGTTGGAGCCTATAACTCTCCATATATATGTATGGATTTGAATTTGCAACTGAAAAGAAACTTTGTGTTCCCAACAAGCTAGCTGAAGGACGGCTTTCACACCCACTTATATCTCAGAACTGAGCATGTGAAGTGACGAATATTCACCTAGAACAAAGTGTTACGGTAGCAGGAGAAACTTTTACTCTGGTTTCCCTGTGTGTTTCCTAGAGCCGTTTAAAAGTTCCTGCTGTTATCACTGTAAAACCGAGTTGGAGCTAGTACTTTCCCATATATATGTATGGAGTGGAGTATGGAACTTAAAACAAACTTTGTGTTCCCAACAAGCTAGTTGAAGGACGGCTTTAACACAAACTTATCTCTGAGAACTGAGCATGTGGAGAGACGTTCGTTCATTTAGCTGAAGGGAACGGGAAGCAGGAGAAACTTTTACTCTATTTTCTCACTGTGTTTCCTAGTGCCTGTTTGAAGTTCCTGCAGTTTTCAATGTAAAACTTAGTTGGAGCTAGTACCTCCCCATATATATGTATGCAGTGAAGTTGGCAAGTGAAAAGAAACTTTCTGTTCCCAACAATCTAGGTGAAGGACTGCTTTCACACACACATATCTCTCAGAACTGAGCATGAGGAGAGTCGTTCGTTCATCTTGCACAAAGGGAACGGGTTGCAGGAGAAACTTTTACTCTGGCTTCTAAGTTTGTTTCCTGTTCCGGTTTTAATTTCCTGCAGTTTTCACTGTAAAACAGATTTGGAGCTAGTACCTCCCCACATATATGAATGTAGTGGAGTTTGAAACTGAAAAGAAACTTTGTGTTCCAAACAAGCTATGTGAAGGACGGCTTTCACACACACTTATCTCTCAGAACTGAGCATGTGGAGAGAATTAGTTCACCTAGCAGAAAGGGAAAGGGTTGCAGGAGAAACTTTTACTCTGGTTTCTCAGTGTTTTTCCTAGTGCCGTTATTAAATTCCTTCAGTTTTCACTGTAAAACAGAGTTGGAGCTAGTACCTCCCCACATATATGAATGTAGTGGGGTTTGAAACTGAAAAGAAACTTTGTGTTCCAAACAAGCTATGTGAAGGACGGCTTTCACACACACTTATCTCTCAGAACTGAGCATGTGGAGAGACGTTCATTCATCTAGGAAAAAGGAAACGGGATGTAGGGGAAACTTTTACTCTGGTTTCTCAGTGTGTTTCCTAGTGCCGGTTTGATGTTCCTGCAGTTTTCACTGTAAAACCGCGTTGGAGCCTATAAGTCTCCATATATATGTATGGATTTGAATTTGCAACTGAAAAGAAACTTTGTGTTCCCAACAAGCTAGCTGAAGGACGGCATTCACACCCACTTATATCTCAGAACTGAGCATGTGGAGAGTCGAATATTCACCTAGAACAAAGGTTAGGGTTGCAGGAGAAACTTTTACTCTGGTTTCCCTGTGTGTTTCCTAGAGCCGTTTTAAAGTTCATGCTGTTATCACTTTAAAACCGAGTTGGAGCTAGTACTTTCCCATATATATGTATGGAGTGGAGTATGGAACTTAAAACAAACTTTGTGTTCCCAACAAGCTGTTGAAGGACGGCTTTAACACAAACTTATCTCTGAGAACTGAGCATGTGGAGAGACGTTCGTTCATTTAGCTCAAGGGAAAGGGAAGCAGGAGAAACTTTTACTCTATTTTCTCACTGTGTTTCCTAGTGCCTGTTTGAAGTTCCTGCAGTTTTCAATGTAAAACCTAGTTGGAGCTAGTACCTCCCCATATATATGTATGCAGTGAAGTTGGCAAGTGAAAAGAAACTTTCTGTTCCCAACAATCTAGGTGAAGGACTGCTTTCACACACACATATCTCTCAGAACTGAGCATGAGGAGAGTCGTTCGTTCATCTTGCACAAAGGGAACGGGTTGCAGGAGAAACTTTTACTCTGGCTTCTCAGTTTGTTTCTTGTTCCGGTTTTAATTTCCTGCAGTTTTCACTGTAAAACAGATTTGGAGCTAGTACCTCCCCACATATATGAATGTAGTGGAGTTTAAAACTGAAAAGAAACTTTGTGTTCCAAACAAGCTATGTGAAGGACGGCTTTCACACACACTTATCTCTCAGAACTGAGCATGTGGAGAGAATTAGTTCACCTAGCAGAAAGGGAAAGGGTTGCAGGAGAAACTTTTACACTGGTTTCTCAGTGTTTTTCCTAGTGCCGGTATTAAATTCCTTCAGTTTTCACTGTAAAACAGAGTTGGAGCTAGTACCACCCCACATATATGAATGTAGTGGAGTTTGAAACTGAAAAGAAACTTTGTGTTCCAAACAAGCTATGTGAAGGGCGGCTTTCACACCCACTTATCTCTCAGAACTGAGCATGTGGAGAGACGTTCATTCATCTAGGAAAAAGGAAACGGGATGTAGGGGAAACTTTTACTCTGGTATCTCAGTGTGTTTCCTAGTGCCGGTTTGAAGTTCCTGCAGTTTTCACTGTAAAACCGAGTTGGAGCTAGTACCTCCCCATATATATGTATGCAGTGGAGTTTGCAAGTGAAAAGAAACTTTCTGTTCCCAACAAGCTAGTTGAAGGACGGCTTTAACACAAACTTATCTTTGAGAACTGAGCATGTGGAGAGACGTTCGTTCATTTAGCTCAAGGGAACCGGAAGCAGGAGAAACTTTTACTCAATTTTCTCATTGTTTTTCCTAGTGTCTCTTTGAAGTTCCTGCAGTTTTCACTGTAAAACCGAGTTGGATCTAGTACCTCCCCATATATATGTATGCAGTGGAGTTTGCAAGTCAAAAGAAACTTTCTGTTCCCAACAAGATATGTGAAGGGCGGCTTTCACACACACAAGTACCTCAGATCTGAGCATGTGGAGAGACGTTCGTTCATCTAGCAAAACGGGAACCGTTTGTAGTGGAAACTTTTACTCTGATTTATCAGTGTGTTTCCTAGTGCCGGTTTGATGTTCCTGCAGTTATTACTGTAAAACCGAGTTGGAGCTTGTACCTCCCCATATATATGTATGGAGTGGAGTTTGCAACTGAAAAGAAACTTTGTGTTCCCAACAAGCTAGGTGAAGGACGGCTTTCACACACAATTATCTCTCAGAAATGAGCATGTGGAGAGACGTTCATTCATCTAGGAAAAAGGAAACGGGATGTAGGGGAAACTTTTACTCTTGTTTCTCAGTGTATTTCCTAGTGCCGGTTTGAAGTTCCTGCAGTTTTCACTGTAAAACCGAGTTGGAGATAGTACCTCCCCATATATATGTATGAAGTGGAGTTTGCAAGTGAAAAGAAACTTTCTGTTCCCAACAAGCTAGTTGAAGGACGGCTTTAACACAAACTTATCTCTGAGAACTGAGCATGTGGAGAGACGTTCGTTCATTTAGCTCAAGGGAACGGGAAGCAGGAGAAACTATTACTCTATTTTCTCACGGTTTTTCCTAGTGCCTGTTTGAAGTTCTTGCAGTTTTCACTGTAAAACCGAGTTGGAGCTGGTACCTCCCTATATATATGTATGCAGTGGAGTTTGCAAGTGAAAAGAAACTTTCTGTTCCCAACAAGCTATGTGAAGGACGGCTTTAACACACACAAATACCTCAGATCTGAGCATGTGGAGAGACGTTCGTTCATCTAGCAAAACTGGAACCGTTTGTAGTGGAAACTTTTACTCTGATTTATCAGTGTGTTTCCTAGTGCCGGTTTGAAGATCCTGCAGTATTCACTGTAAAACAGAGTTGGAGCTAGTACCGCCCCACATACATTAATGTAGTGGAGTTTGAAACTGAAAAGAATCTTTGTGTTCCAAACAAGCTATGTGAAGGACGGCTTTCACACACACTTATCTCTCAGAACTGAGCATGTGGAGAGACGTTCATTCATCTAGGAAAAAGGAAACGGGATGTAGGGGAAATTTTTACTCTGGTTTCTCAGTGTGTTTCCTAGTGCCGGTTTGAAGTTCCTGCAGTTTTCACTGTAAAACCGACTTGGAGCCTATACCTCTCCATATATGTGTATGTATTTGAATTTGCAACTGAAAAGAAACTTTGTGTTCCCAACAAGCTAGCTGAAGGACGGCTTTCACACCCACTTATATCTCAGAAATGAGCATGTGGAGAGTCGAATATTCACCTAGAACAAAGGGTTAGGGTTGCAGGAGAAACTTTTACTCTGGTTTCCCTGTGTGTTTCCTAGAGCCGTTTTGAAGTTCCTGCTGTTATCACTGTAAAACCGAGTTTGAGCTAGTACTTTACCATATATATGTATGGAGTGGAGTATGGAACTAAAAACAAACTTTGTGTTCCCAACAAGCTACTTGAAGGACGGCTTTAACACAAACTTATCTCTGAGAACTGAGCATGTGGAGAGACGTTCGTTCATTTAGCTCAAGGGAACGGGAAGCAGGAGAAACTTTTACTCTATTTTCTCACTGTGTTTCCTAGTGCCTGTTTGAAGTTCCTGCAGATATCAATGTAAAACCTAGTTGGAGCTAGTACCTCCCCATATATATGTATGCAGTGAAGTTGGCAAGTGAAAAGAAACTTTCTGTTCCCAACAATCTAGGAAAAGGACTGCTTTCACACACACATATCTCTCAGAACTGAGCATGAGGAGAGTCGTTCGTTCGTCTTGCCCAAAGGGAACGGGTTGCAGGAGAAACTTTTACTCTGCTTCTCAGTTTGTTTCTTGTTCCGGTTTTAAATTCCTGCAGTTTTCACTGTAAAACAGAGTTGGAGCTTGTACCTCCCCTCATACATGAATGTAGTGGAGTTTGAAACTGAAAGGAAACTTTGTGTTCCAAACCAGCTATGTGAAGGACGGCTTTCACTCACACTAATCTCTCAGAACTTATCATGTGGAGAGACGTTCATTCATCTAGGAAAAAGGAAACGGGATATAGGGGAAACTTTTACTCTGGTTTCTCAGTGTGTTTCCTAGTGCCGGTTTGAAGTTCCTGCAGTTTTCACAGTAAAACCGTGTTGAGGCTGATACCTCTCCATATATATGTATGGATTTGAGTTTGCAACTGAAAAGAAACTTTGTGTTCCCAACAAGCTAGGTGAAGGACGGCTTTCACACACACTTATATCTCAGAACTGACCATGTGGAGAGTCGATTGTTCATCTAGCACAAAGGGTACTGTTTGCAGGAGAAACTTTTACTCTGGTTTCTCAGTGTGTTTCCTAGTACCGTTTTGAAGTTCCTGCTGTTTTCACTGTAAAACCGAGTTGGAGCTAGGACTTTCCCATATATATGTATGGATTGGAGTATGAAACTAAAAAAAAACCTTGTGTTCCCATCAAGCTATTTGAAGGACGGCTTTAACACAAATTTATCTCTGAGAACTGAGCATGTGGAGAGACGTTCGTTCATTTAGCTCAAGGGAACGGAAAGCAGGAGAAACTTTTACTCTATTTTCTCACTGTGTTTCCTAGTGCCTGTTTGAAGTTCCTGCAGTTTTCACTGTAAAACCGAGTTGGAGCTAGTACCTCCCCATATATATGTATGCAGTGGAGTTTGCATGTGAAAAGAAACTTTCTGTTCCCAACAAGCTATGTGAAGGACGGCTTTAACACACACATATACCTCAGATCTGAGCATGTGGAGAGACGTTCGTTCACCTAGCAAAAAGGGAACCGGTTGTAGTGGAAACTTTTACTCTGATTTATCAGTGTGTTTCCTAGTGCAGGTTTGATGTTCCTGCAATTTTAACTGTTAAACAGAGTTGGAGCTAGTACCTCCCCATATATATGTATGGATTGGAGTTTGCAACTGAAAAGAAACTTTGTTTTCCCAACAAGCTAGGTGAAGGACGGCTTTAAAACACAATTATCTCTCAGAAATGAGCATGAGGAGAGTCGTTCATTCATCTTGCACAAAGGGAACGGGTTGCAGGAGAAACTTTTACTCTGGCTTCTCAGTTTGTTTCTTGTTCCGGTTTTAATTTCCTGCAGTTTTCACTGTAAAACCGATTTGGAGCTAGTACCTCCCCACATATATGAATGTAGTGGAGTTTGAAACTGAAAAGAATCTTTGTGTTCCATACAAGCTATGTGAAGTACGGCTTTCACACACACTTATCTCTCAGAAATGAGAATGTGGAGAGTCGTTCGTTCATCTAGCAGAAAGGGAACGGGTTGCAGGAGAAACTTTTACTCTGGTTTCTCAGTGTGTTTCCTAGTGCCGGGTTGAAGATCCTGCAGTATTCACTGTAAAACAGAGTTGGAGCTAGTACCTCCCCACATACATTAATGTAGTGGAGTTTTAAACTGAAAAGAATCTTTTTGTTCCAAACAAGCTATGTGAAGGACGGCTTTCACACACACTTATCTCTCAGAACTGAGCATGTGGAGAGACGTTCATTCATCTAGGAAAAAGGAAACGGGATGTAGGGGAAACTTTTACTCTGGTTTCTCAGTGTGTTTCCTAGTGCCGGTTTGAAGTTCCTGCAGTTTTCACTGTAAAACCGCGTTGGAGCCTATAACTCTCCATATATATGTATGGATTTGAATTTGCAACTGAAAAGAAACTTTGTGTTCCCAACAAGCTAGCTGAAGGACGGCTTTCACACCCACTTATATCTCAGAACTGAGCATGTGGAGAGTCGAATATTCACCTAGAACAAAGGGTTAGGGTTGCAGGAGAAACTATTACTCTGGTTTCCCTGTGTGTTTCCTAGAGCCGTTTTAAAGTTCCTGCTGTTATCACTGTAATACCGAGTTGGAGCTAGTACTTTCCCATATATATGTATGGAGTGGAGTATGGAACTAAAAACAAACTTTGTGTTCCCAACAAGCTAGTTGAAGGACGGCTTTAACACAAACTTATCTCTGAGAACTGAGCATGTGGAGAGACGTTCGTTCATTTAGCTCAAGGGAAAGGGAAGCAGGAGAAACTTTTACTCTATTTTCTCACTGTGTTTCCTAGTGCCTGTTTGAAGTTCCTGCAGTTTTCAATGTAAAACCTAGTTGGAGCTAGTACCTCCCCATATATATGTATGCAGTGAAGTTGGCAAGTGAAAAGAAACTTTCTGTTCCCAACAATCTAGGTGAAGGACTGCTTTCACACACACATATCTCTCAGAACTGAGCATGAGGAGAGTCGTTCGTTCATCTTGCACAAAGGGAACGGGTTGCAGGAGAAACTTTTACTCTGGCTTCTCAGTTTGTTTCTTGTTCCGGTTTTAATTTCCTACAGTTTTCACTGTAAAACAGATTTGGAGCTAGTACCTCCCCACATATATGAATGTAGTGGAGTTTGAAACTGAAAAGAAACTTTGTGTTCCAAACAAGCTATGTGAAGGACGGCTTTCACACACACTTATCTCTCAGAACTGAGCATGTGGAGAGAATTAGTTCACCTAGCAGAAAGGGAACGGGTTGCAGGAGAAACTTTTACTCTGATTTCTCAGTGTGTTTCCTAGTGCCGGTATTAAATTCCTTCAGTTTTCACTGTAAAACAGAGTTGGAGCTAGTACCACCCCACATATATGAATGTAGTGGAGTTTGAAACTGAAAAGAAACTTTGTGTTCCAAACAAGCTATGTGAAGGACGGCTTTCACACCCAATTATCTCTCAGAACTGAGCATGTGGAGAGACGTTCATTCATCTAGGAAAAAGGAAACGGGATGTAGGGGAAACTTTTACTCTGGTATCTCAGTGTGTTTCCTAGTGCCGGTTTGAAGTTCCTGCAGTTTTCACTGTAAAACCGAGTTGGAGCTAGTACCTCCCCATATATATGTATGCAGTGGGGTTTGCAAGTGAAAAGAAACTTTCTGTTCCCAACAAGCTAGTTGAAGGACGGCTTTAACACAAACTTATCTTTGAGAACTGAGCATGTGGAGAGACGTTCGTTCATTTAGCTCAAGGGAACCGGAAGCAGGAGAAACTTTTACTCAATATTCTCATTGTTTTTCCTAGTGTCTCTTTGAAGTTCCTGCAGTTTTCACTGTAAAACCGAGTTGGAGCTAGTACCTCCCCATATATATGTATGCAGTGGGGTTTGCAAGTGAAAAGAATCTTTCTGTTCCCAACAAGCTATGTGAAGGACGGCTTTCACACACACAAGTACCTCAGATCTGAGCATGTGGAGAGACGTTCATTCATCTAGCAAAACGGGAACCGTTTGTAGTGGAAACTTTTACTCTGATTTATCAGTGTGTTTCCTAGTGCCGGTTTGATGTTCCTGCAGTTATTACTGTAAAACCGAGTTGGAGCTTGTACCTCCCCATATATATGTATGGAGTGGAGTTTGCAACTGAAAAGAAACTTTGTGTTCCCAACAAGCTAGGTGAAGGACGGCTTTCACACACACTTATCTCTGAGAACTGAGCATGTGGAGAGACGTTCATTCATCTAGGAAAAAGGAAACGGGATGTAGGGGAAACTTTTACTCTTGTTTCTCAGTGTGTTTCCTAGTGCCGATTTGAAGTTCCTGCAGTTTTCACTGTAAAACCGAGTTGGAGATAGTACCTCCCCATATATATGTATGAAGTGGAGTTTGCAAGTGAAAAGAAACTTTCTGTTCCCAACAAGCTAGATGAAGGATGGCTTTAACACAAACTTATCTCTGAGAACTGAGCATGTGGAGAGACGTTCGTTCATTTAGATCAAGGGAACGGGAAGCAGGAGAAACTACTACTCTATTTTCTCACTGTTTTTCCTAGTTCCTGTTTGAAGTTCCTGCAGTTTTCACTGTAAAACTGAGTTGGAGCTAGTACCTCCCCATATATATGTATGCAGTGGAGTTTGCAAGTGAAAAGAAACTTTCTGTTCCCAACAAGCTATGTGAAGTACAGCTTTAACACACACAAATACCTCAGATCTGAGCATGTGGAGAGACGTTCGTTCATCTAGCAAAACGGGAACCGTTTGTAGTGGAAACTTTTACTCTGATTTATCAGTGTGTTTCCTAGTGTCGGGTTAATGTTCCTGCAGTTATTACTGTAAAACCGAGTTGGAGCTACTACCTCCCCATATATATGTATGGAGTGGAGTTTGCAACTGAAAAGAAACTTTGTGTTCCCAACAAGCTAGGTGAAGGACGGCTTTCACACACAATTATCTCTCAGAAATGAGAATGTGGAGAGTCGTTCGTTCATCTAGCACAAAGGGAACGGGTTCCAGGAGAAACTTTTACTCTGGTTCCTCAGTGTGTTTCCTAGTGCCGGTTTGAAGATCCTGCAGTTTTCACTGTAAAACAGAGTTGGAGCTAGTACCTCCCCACATACATTAATGTACTGGAGTTTGAAACTGAAAAGAATCTTTTTGTTCCAAACAAGCTATGTGAAGGACGGCTTTCACACACACTTATCTCTCAGAACTGAGCATGTGGAGAGACGTTCATTCATCTAGGAAAAAAGAAACGGGATGTAGGGGAAACTTTTACTCTGGTTTCTCAGTGTGTTTCCTAGTGCCGGTTTGAAGTTCCTGCAGTTTTCACTGTAAAACCGTGTTGGAGCCTATAACTCTCCATATATATGTATGGATTTGAATTTGCAACTGAAAAGAAACTTTGTGTTCCCAACAAGCTAGCTGAAGGACGGCTTCACACCCACTTATATCTCAGAACTGAGCATGTGAAGTGACGAATATTCACCTAGAACAAAGTGTTACGGTAGTAGGAGAAACTTTTACTCTGGTTTCCCTGTGTGTTTCCTAGAGCCGTTTAAAAGTTCCTGCTGTTATCACTGTAAAACCGAGTAGGAGCAGATACCTCTCCATATATATGTATGGATTTTAATTTGCAACTTAAAAGAAACTTTGTGTTCCCAACAAGCTAGCTGAAGTACGGCTTTCACACCCACTTATATCTCAGAACTGAGCATGTGGAGAGTCTTTTGTTCATCTAGCACAAAGGGTACGGGTTGCAGGAGAAACTTTTTCTCTGGTTTCTCAGTGTGTTTCCTCGTGCCGTTTTGAAGTGCCTGCTGTTCTCACTGTAAAACCGAGTTGGAGCTAGTACTTTCCCATATATATGTATGGAATGGAGTATGCAAATAAAAACGAACTTTTTTTCTCTACAAGCTAGTTGAAGGACGGCTTTAACACAAACTTATCTCTGAGAACTGAGCATGTGGAGAGACGTTCGTTCATTTAGCTCAAGGGAACGGGAAGCAGGAGAAACTTTTACTCTTTTTTCACAATGTTTTTCCTAGTGCCTCTTTGAAATTCCTGCAGTTTTCAATTTAAAACCGAGTTGGATCTATTACCTACCCATACATATGTATGCAGTGGAGTTGGCAAGTGAAAAGAAACTTTCTGTTCCCAACAATCTAGGTGAAGGACTGCTTTCACACACACATATCTCTCAGAACTGAGCATGAGGAGAGTCGTTCGTTCATCTTGCACAAAGGGAACGGGTTGAAGGAGAAACTTTTACTCTGGCTTCTCAGTTTGTTTCCTATTTCCGGTTTTAATTTCCTGCAGTTTTCACTGTAAAACAGATTTGGAGCTAGTACCTCACCATATATATGTATGGAGTGGAATTTGCAACTGAAAAGAAACTTTGTGTTCCCAACAAGCTATGTGAAGGACTGTTTCACACACACTTATCTTTCAGAAATGAGCATGGGGAGAGTCGTTCGTTCATTTTGCACAAAGGGAACGGGTTGCATGGGAAACTTTTAGTCTAGTTTCTCATTTTGTTTCCTTGTTCCGGTTTTAATTTCCTGCATTTTTCACTGTAAAACCGAGTTGGAACTACTACTCCCCATATATATTTAAGGAGTGGGGTTTGCAACTGAATAGAAACTTTGTGTTCCCAACAAGCTAGGTGAAAGAAGGCTTTCACACACAATTATCTCTCAGAAATGAGCATGTGGATAGTCGTTCGTTCATCTAGCACAAAGGGAACGGGTTGCAGGAAAACTTTTACTCATTTTTCTCAGTGTGTTTCCTAGTGCCTGTTTGACGTTCCTGCAGTTTTCACTGTAAAACCGAGTAGGTGCTAGTACGTCCCCACATATATGAATGTAGTGGTGTTTCAAACTGAAAAGAAACTTTGTGTTCCCAACAAGCAAGTTGAAGGACGGCTTTCACACACACTTATCTCTCAGAACTGAGCATGTGGAGAGAATTAGTTCACCTAGCAGAAAGGGAACGGGTTGCAGGAGAAACTTTTCTCTGGATTCTCTGTGTGTTTCCTAGTGCCGGTTTCAAGTTCCTGCAGTTGTTCAATGTAAAAACGTGTTCGAGCTGGTATCTACTCATATAAATGTATGGAGTGGAATTTGCATCTGAAAAGAAATTTTGTGTTCCCAACAAGATAGGTAAAGGACGGTTTTCCCACACACATATCCTCAGAACTGAGCATAAGGAGAGTAGTTCGTTCACTAGCAGAAAGAGAGCGGGTTGCAAGAGAAACTTTTACTCTGGTTCTCAATGTGGTTCCTAGTGCCGGTATGAATTTCCTGCAGTTTTCACTGTAAAATCGGGTTGGAGCTAGTTCCTCCCCATATATATGTAAGGAGTGGAGTTTGCAACTGAAAAGAAACTTTGTGTTCCCAACAAGATAGGTGAAGGACGGCTTTCACATACACTTATCTCTCAGAACTGAGCATGGGGAGAGAAGTTCGATCACTTAGCTCAAAGGGAATGGGAAGCAGGGGAAACTATTACTCTATTTTCTCAATTTGTTTCCCAGTGCCGTTTTGAATTTCCTGCAGTTTTCACTGTAAAACCGAGTTAGAGCTAGTACCTCCACATATGTATGTATGGGGTGGAGTTTGCAACTTAAAAGAAACTTTGTGTTCCCAACATGCAAGGTGAAGGACGGCTTTCACACACACTTATCTCTCAGAACTGAGCATTTGGAGACTCGTTCGTTCATCTAGCACAAAGGGAATGGGTTGTATGGGAAACTTTTACTCTGGTTTCTCACTGTGTTTCCTAGTGCCGGTTTGATATTCCTGCAGTTTTCACTGTAAAACCGAGTTGAATCTAGTACCTCCCCATATATATGTATGGAGTGGTGTTTGCAACTTAAAAGAAACTTTGTGTTCCCAACAAGCTAGGTGAAGGACGGCTTTCACACACACTTAACTGTCAGAACTGAGCATGTGGAGAGACGTTCGTTCATTTAGCACAAAGGCAACGGGTTGCATTTGAAACTTTTACTCTGGTTTCTCAGTGTGTTTCCTAGTGCCGTTTTGAAGTTCCTGCAGTTTTCACTGTAAAACCGAGTTGGAGCTAGTACTACCCCATATATATGTATGGAGTGGAGTATGCAACTGAAAAGATACTTTGTGTTCTCAACAATCTAGTTGAAGGACGGCTTAAACACAAACTTATCTCTGAGAACTGAGCATGTGGAGAGACGTTCATTAGCTCAAAGGGAACGGTAAGCATGAGAAACTTTTACTCTATTTTCTCACTGTGTTTCCTAGTGTCGGTTTGAATTTCCTGCAGTTTTCACTGTAAAACCGTGTTGGAGCTAGTGCCTCCCCATATATATGTATGGATTGGAGTTTACAACTGAAAAGAAACTTTGTGTTCCCAACAAGCTAAGTGAAGGACAGCTTCATACACACGTATCTCTCAGATCTGAGCATGTCGAGACTCGTTCGTTCATCTAGCACAAATGGAACGGGTTGCAGGAGAAAGATTTACTCTGGTTTTTCAGTGTGTTTAATAGTGCCGGGTTGAATTTCCTGCAGTATTCACTCTTAAACCGAGTAGGAGCTACTACCTCCCCATATATATGAATGGAGTGGAGTTTGAAACTGAAAAGAAACTTTTTGTTCCCAACAAGCTAGGTGAAGTTCGGCTTTAACACACACTTATCTCTCAGAACTGAGCATGTGGAGAGAATTTTTTTCACGTAGCACAAAAGGAACAGGTTGCAGGAGAAACTTTTACTCTAGTTTCTCACTTAGTTTCCTAGTGCCGGTTTGAATTTCCTGCAGTTTTCACTGTAAAACTGAGTTGGAGCTATTACCAACCCATATATATGTATGGAGTGGAGTTTACAACTGAAAAGAAACTTTGTGTTCCCAACAAGCTACGTGAAGGACGGCTTAAACACAAACTTATCTCTCAGAACTGAGCATGTGGAGAAAATTTCGTTCAATTATCACAAAGGGAACTGGTTGCAGGAGAAATTTTTCTCTGTTTTCTCAGTGTTTTTCCTAGTGCCGGGTTGACGTTCCTGCAGTTTTCACTGTAAAACAGATTTGGAGCTGGTACATCCCCATATATATGTATGGAGTGGAGTATACAACTGAAAAGAAACTTTGTGTTCCCAACAAGATATGTGAAGGTCGGCTTTCACACACACTTATCTCTCAGATCTGAGCATGTGGAGAGTCGTTCGTTCATCTAGCACAAAGGGAACCGGTTGCAGGAGAAAGTTTTACTCTGGTTTTTCAGTGTGTTTAATAGTGCCTGTTTGATGTTCCTGCAGTATACACTGTTAAACCGAGTTTGAGCAAGTACCTCCCCATATATATGAATGGAGTGGAGTTCGAAACTGAAAAATATCTTTGTGTTCCCAACAAGCTAGGTGAAGTTCGGCTTTAACACACAATTATCTCTCAGAACTGAGCATTTGGGGAGAATTTTTTTCACGTAGCACAAAGGGAACAGGTTGCAGGGGAAACTTTTACTCTAGTTTCTCACTGTGTTTCTTAGTGCCGGTTTGAAATTCCTGCAGTTTTCACTGTAAAGCCGAGTTTAGCTGTTACCTCCCCTTGTATATGTATGGAGTGGAGTTAGCAACGGAAAAGAAACTTTGTGTTCCCAACAAGCTAGGTGAAGGACGGCTTTCACACACAATTAACTCTCAGAACTGTGCATGTGGAGAGTCGTTCGTTCATCAAGCACAAATGGAATGGGTTGCTGGACAAACTTTTACCCTGGTTTCTCAGTGTGTTTCCTAGTGCCGGTTTGAAGTTCCTACAGTTTTCACTGTAAAACCGATTTGGAGCTAGTACCTCCCCATATATATGAATGGAGTGGAGTAGGCAACTGAAAAGTAACTTTGTGTTCCCAACAAGCAAGGTGAAGTACGGCTTTCGCACACACTTATCTCTCAGAACTGAGCATGTGGAGAGACGTTCGTTCATCAAGCACAAAGGGAACGGTTTGCAGGAGAAACTTTTACTCTGGTTTCTCAGTGTGTTTCCTAGTGCCGGTTAGAAGTTACTGCAGTTTTCACTGTAAAACCGATTTGGAGCTGGTACCTACTCATATATAAGTATGGAGTGGTGTTTGCAACTGAAAGAACTTTTGTGTTGCCAACAAGCTAGGTAAATTACGGCTTTCCGACACACTTATCTCTCAGAAATGAGCATGTGGAGAGTAGTTCGTTTACTAGCACAAAGGATACGTGTTGCAGGAGAAACTTTTACTCTAGTTCTCACTGTGTTTCCTAGTGTCGGTTTGATGTTCCTTCAGGTTTCACTGTAAAATCGAGTTGGAGCTAGTACCTCCCCATATATATGTATGGAGTGGAGTTTGCAACTGAAAAGAAACTGTGTGTTCCAAACAAGATAGGTGAAGGACGGCTTTCACTCACAATTAACCCTCAGAACTGAGCATGTGGAGAGACGTTCGATCATCAAGCACAAAGGGAATGGGTTGCTGGATAAAATTAAATTTTTTTTCTTGGTGTGTTTCCTAGATCCGTTTTGAAGTTCCTACAGATTTCACTGTAAAACCGAGTTGGAGCTTGTACCTCCCCATATATATATATGGATTGGAGTTTGCTTGAAAAGAAACTTTGTGTTCCCATCAAGCAATGTGAAGAATGGCATTCACACACAATTATCTCTCAGAACTGAGCATGTGGAAAGACGTTCGTTCATGTAGCACAAAGGGAACGGGTTGTAGGAGAAAGTTTTACTCTGTTATCTCAGTGTGTTTCCTAGTGGCTGTTTGAAGTTCCTACATTTTTCACTGTAACACCGAGTTGGAGATGGTACCTCCTCATGTATATATATGGATTGGAGTTTGGAACTGAAAAGAAACATTGTGTTCCCAACAAGTTAGGTGAAGGACGGCTTCCACACACACGTATATCTCAGAACTGAGCTTGTGGAGTGAAGTTCGTTCATCTAGCTCAAATTGAACAGGAAGCAGGAGAAACTTTTACTCTTGTTTCTCAGTTTGTTTCCTAGTGCCGTTTTCAAGTTCCTACATTTTTCACTGTAAAACATATTTGGAGCTGTTACTTCCTCATATATATGTATAAGGTGGAGTTTGCAACTGAAAAGAAACTTTGTGTTCCCATCAAGCTAGGTGAAGGACGGCTTTCACACACACTTATCTCTCAGAACTGAGCATGTGGAGAGAATTAGTTCACCTAGCAGAAAGGGAACGGGTTGCAGGAGAAACTTTTCTCTGGATTCTCAGTGTGTTTCCTAGTGCCGGTTTCAAGTTCCTGCAGTTGTTCAATGTAAAAACGTGTTTGAGCTGGTATCTACTCATATAAATGTATGGAGTGGAATTTGCATCTGAAAAGAAATTTTGTGTTCCCAACAAGATAGGTAAAGGACGGTTTTCCCACACACATATCCTCAGAACTGAGCATAAGGAGAGTAGTTCGTTCACTAGCAGAAAGAGAGCGGGTTGCAAGAGAAACTTTTACTCTGGTTCTCAATGTGGTTCCTAGTGCCGGTATGAATTTCCTGCAGTTTTCACTGTAAAATCGGGTTGGAGCTAGTTCCTCCCCATATATATGTAAGGAGTGGAGTTTGCAACTGAAAAGAAACTTTGTGTTCCCAACAAGATAGGTGAAGGACGGCTTTCACATACACTTATCTCTCAGAACTGAGCATGGGGAGAGAAGTTCGATCACTTAGCTCAAAGGGAATGGGAAGCAGGGGAAACTATTACTCTATTTTCTCAATTTGTTTCCCAGTGCCGTTTTGAATTTCCTGCAGTTTTCACTGTAAAACCGAGTTAGAGCTAGTACCTCCACATATGTATGTATGGGGTGGAGTTTGCAACTTAAAAGAAACTTTGTGTTCCCAACATGCAAGGTGAAGGACGGCTTTCACACACACTTATCTCTCAGAACTGAGCATTTGGAGACTCGTTCGTTCATCTAGCACAAAGGGAATGGGTTGTATGGGAAACTTTTACTCTGGTTTCTCACTGTGTTTCCTAGTGCCGGTTTGATATTCCTGCAGTTTTCACTGTAAAACCGAGTTGAATCTAGTACCTCCCCATATATATGTATGGAGTGGTGTTTGCAACTTAAAAGAAACTTTGTGTTCCCAACAAGCTAGGTGAAGGACGGCTTTCACACACACTTAACTGTCAGAACTGAGCATGTGGAGAGACGTTCGTTCATTTAGCACAAAGGCAACGGGTTGCATTTGAAACTTTTACTCTGGTTTCTCAGTGTGTTTCCTAGTGCCGTTTTGAAGTTCCTGCAGTTTTCACTGTAAAACCGAGTTGGAGCTAGTACTACCCCATATATATGTATGGAGTGGAGTATGCAACTGAAAAGATACTTTGTGTTCTCAACAATCTAGTTGAAGGACGGCTTAAACACAAACTTATCTCTGAGAACTGAGCATGTGGAGAGACGTTCATTCATTTAGCTCAAAGGGAACGGTAAGCATGAGAAACTTTTACTCTATTTTCTCACTGTGTTTCCTAGTGTCGGTTTGAATTTCCTGCAGTTTTCACTGTAAAACCGTGTTGGAGCTAGTGCCTCCCCATATATATGTATGGATTGGAGTTTACAACTGAAAAGAAACTTTGTGTTCCCAACAAGCTAAGTGAAGGACAGCTTCATACACACGTATCTCTCAGATCTGAGCATGTCGAGACTCGTTCGTTCATCTAGCACAAATGGAACGGGTTGCAGGAGAAAGATTTACTCTGGTTTTTCAGTGTGTTTAATAGTGCCGGGTTGAATTTCCTGCAGTATTCACTCTTAAACCGAGTAGGAGCTAGTACCTCCCCATATATATGAATGGAGTGGAGTTTGAAACTGAAAAGAAACTTTTTGTTCCCAACAAGCTAGGTGAAGTTCGGCTTTAACACACACTTATCTCTCAGAACTGAGCATGTGGAGAGAATTTTTTTCACGTAGCACAAAAGGAACAGGTTGCAGGAGAAACTTTTACTCTAGTTTCTCACTTAGTTTCCTAGTGCCGGTTTGAATTTCCTGCAGTTTTCACTGTAAAACTGAGTTGGAGCTATTACCAACCCATATATATGTATGGAGTGGAGTTTACAACTGAAAAGAAACTTTGTGTTCCCAACAAGCTACGTGAAGGACGGCTTAAACACAAACTTATCTCTCAGAACTGAGCATGTGGAGAAAATTTCGTTCAATTATCACAAAGGGAACTGGTTGCAGGAGAAATTTTTCTCTGTTTTCTCAGTGTGTTTCCTAGGGCCGGTTTGAATTTCCTGCAGTTTTCACTGTAAAACCGAGTAGGAGCTAGTACCTCCCCGCATATATGAATATTGTGGAATTTGAAACTGAAAAGAAACATTGTGTTTCCAACAAGCTAGGTGAAGGACGTTTTCATACACAATTATCTATCAGAACCGAGCATGTGGAAAGACGTTCGTTCATCTACCACAAAGGGAAAGGGTTGCAGGAGAAACTTTTACTCTGGTTTCTCAGTGAGTTTCCTAGTGCCGTTTTGAAGTTCCTACATTTTTCACTGTAAAACAGAGTTGGAGCTGCTACCTCCTCATATAAATGTCTGGAGTGGAGTTTGCAACTGAAAAGTAACTTTGTGTTCCCAACAATCTAGGTGAAGGACGGCTTCACTCACACTTAACTCTCAGAACTGAACATGTGGAAAGACGTTCTTTCATCAAGCACAAAGTGAATGGGTTGCTGGAGAAAATTTTACTCTGGTTTCTTGGTGTGTTTCCTAGTGAGTTTTGAAGTTTCTACAGTTTTCACTGTAAAACCGAGTTGGAGCTTGTACCACCCCATATATATGTATGGATTGGAGTTTGCTACTGAAAAGAAAATTCGTGTTCCCATCAAGCAATTTGAAGTACGGCATTCACACACACTTATCTCTCAGAAATTAGCATGTGGAAAGACGTTCATTCATGTAGCACAATGGGAACATGTTGTAGGGAAACTTTACACTGGTTTCTCAGTGTGTTTCCTAGTGCCGGTTTGTAGTTCCTAAATTTTTCACTGTAAAACCGAGTTGGAGCTGGTACCTCCTTATGTATATGTATGGATTGGAGTTTGCAAATGAAAAGAACCTTTTTGTTCCCAACAAGATAAGTGAAGTACGGCTTTCACACACATTTATCTCTCAGAACTGAGCATGTGGAGATTCGTTTGTTCATGTAGCACAAATGGAATGAGTTGCAGGAGAAACTTTAACTCTGGTTTCTCAGTGTGTTTCCTAGTGCCGGTTTCAAGTTCCTGAAGTTTACACTGTAAAACCTAGTTGGAGCTAGTACCTCTCCACATATATGAATATAATGGAGTTTGAATCTGAAAAGAACCTTTGTGTTCCCAATAAGATAATTGAAGGACGGCTTTCACACACACTGATCTCTTAGAACTGAGCATGTGGAGAGAAGTTGGTTCACCTAGCACAAAAGGAACAGGATGCAGGAAAAACTTTTACTCTGGATTATCACTGTGTTTCCTAGTGCCGGTTTGAAGTTCCTGCAGTTTACACTGTAAAACCGAGTTGGAGCTAGTACCTCCCCGCATATATGAATGTTGTGGAATTTGAAACTGAAAATAAACTTTGTGTTCCCAACAAGCTAGGTTAAGGACGGCATTCAAACACACTTATCCCCCAGAACTGACCATGTGGAGAGACGTTCGATCATTTAGCTCAAAGGGAACGGGAAGCAGGAGAAACTTACTCTATATTCTCACTGTTTTTCCTAGTGCCGGTTTGATATTCCTTCAGTTTTCTGTGTAAAACCGAGTTGGAGCTGGTACCTCCTCATGTATATGTATGGATTGGAGTTTGCAAATGAAAAGAAACTTTGTGTTCCCAACAAGCTAGGTGAAGGACGGCTTTCACACACACGTATCTCTCCGAAATGAGCATGTGGAGGGAATTTCGTTCATCTTGCTCAAAGGGAACGGGAAGCAGGAGAAACTTTTACTCTGGTTTCTCACTGTGTTTCCAAGTGCCGGTCTGAAGTTCCTGCAGTTTTCACTGTAAAACCGAGTTTGAGCTTGTACCTCCCCTTATATATGCATGGAGTGGAGTTTGCAACGGAAAAGAAACTTTTTGTTCATAACAAGGTTGGTGAAGGACGGCTTTCACACGCATTATCTCTCAGATCTGAGCATGTGGAGAGTCGTTCATTCATCTAGCACAAAGGGAACGGGTTGCATTTGAAACTTTTACTCTGGATTCTCAGTGTGTTTCCTAGAGCCGGTTAGAATTTCCTGCAGTTTTCACTGTAAAACCGAGTTTGAGCTAGTACCTCCCCACTTATATGAATGTTGTTGAATTTGAAACTGAAAAGAAACATTGTGTTTCCAACAAGCTAGGTGAAGGACGGCTTTCACACACACTTAACTCTCAGAACTGAGCATGTGGAGAGTCTTTTGTTCACCTAGCACGAAGGGAACAGTTTGCATGAGAAACTTTTACTCTGGTTTATCACTGTGTTTCCTAGTGCCGGTTTGAAGTTCCTGCAGTTTTCACTGTAAAACCGAGTTGGATCTGGTACGTCGCCTTATATATGTATGGAGTGGAGTTTTCAACGGAAAAGAAACTTGGTTTTCCCAACAAGGAAGGTGAAGTTCGGCTTTCACACACACTTACCTCTCAGAAATGAGCATGTTTAAAGACGTTCGTTCATATAGCCCAAAGGGAACGGGTTGCAGGAGAAACTTTTACTCTGGTTTCTCAGTGTGTTTCCTAGTGCCGTTTTGAAGTTCCAGCATTTTTCACTGTAAAACCGAGTTGTAGCTGGTACCTCCTCATATATATGTATGGAGTGGAGTTTGCAACTGAAAAGAAACTTTGTGTTCACAACAAGCTAGGTGAAGGACGGCTTTCACACACACTTACCTCTCAGAAATCAGCATGTGGAGAGACTTTCGTTCATCAAGCACAAAGGAATGGGTTGCTGGAGATACGTTTACTCTGGTATCTCGGTGAGTTTCCTAGTGCCGTTTTGAAGTTCCTACATTTTTCACTGTAAAACCGAATTGGAGCTTGTACCTCCCCATATATAAGTATGGAGTGGAGTTTGCAACTGAAAAGAAACTTTGTGTTCCCCTCAAGCAAGGTGAAGAACGGCTTTCACACACAATTATCTCTCAGAACTGAGCATGTGGATAGACTTTCGTTCATCAAGAACAAAGGGAACGGGTTGCAGGAGAAACTTTTACTCTGGTTTCTCAGTGTGTTTCCTAGTGTCGATTTGATGTTCCTACAGTTTTCACTGTAAAACCGATTTGGAGCTGGTACCTTCCCTTATATATGTATGGAGTGGAGTGTGCAACTTAAAGAAACTTTGTGTTCCCAACAAGCTAGGTGAAGAACGGCTTTCACACACACTTATCTCTCAGAACTGAGCATGTGCAGAGAAGTTTGTTCACCTAGCACAGAGAGAACAGGTTGCAGGAGAAATTTTACTCTGGTTTCTCATTATGTTTCCTAGTGCCGGTTTGAAGTTCCTGCAGTTTTCACTGTAAAACTGACTTGGAGCTGGTACCTCCTCATGTATATGTATGGATTGGAGTTTGCAACTGAAAAGAAACTTTGTGTTCCCAACAAGCTAGGTGAAGGACAGCTTTCACACACACTTATCTCTCAGAACTGTGCATGTGGAGAGTCGTTCTTTCACTAGCACCAAGGGAACACTTTGCAGGAGAAACTTTTAATCTGGTTCTCACTGTGTTTCCTAGTGCCGGTTTGAAGTTCCTGCAGTTTTCACTGTAAAACCGAGTTGGAGCTAGTATCTTCCCATATATATGTATGGAGTGTAGTTTGCATCTTAAAAGAAACTTTGTGTTCCCAACATGCTAGTTGAAAGACGGCTATCACACACACATATCTCTCAGAACTGAGCATTTGGAGACTCGTTCGTTCATCTAGCACAAAGGGAACTGTTTGCAGGTGAAACTTTTACTCTGGTTTCTCACTTTCTTTCCTACTTCCAGGTTGAAGTTCCTGCAGTTTTCACTGTAAAACCGAGTTGGAGCTAGTACCTCGCCATATATATTTATGGAGTGTTGTTTGCAACTGAAAAGAAACTTTGTGTTCCCAACAAGATAGATGAAGGACGGCTTTCACACACACGTATCTCTCAGAACTGAGCATATGGAGGGAATTTCGTTCATCTAGCTCAAAAGGAACGGGAAGCAGGAGAAACATTTACTCTGGTTTCTCACTGTGTTTCCTAGTGCCGGTTTTAAGTTCCTGCAGTTTTCACTGTAAAACCGAGTTGGAGCTTTTACCTCCCCATATATATGTATGGAGTGGAGTTGGCAACTGAAAAGAACCTTTGTGTTCCCAATAAGATAGTTGAAGGACGGCTTTCACACACACTGATCTCTTAGAACTGAGCATGTGGAGAGAAGTTGGTTCACCTAGCACAAAGGGAACAGGATGCAGGAGAAACTTTTACTCTGGTTAATCACTGTGTTTCCTAGTGCCAGTTTGAAGTTCCTGCAGTTTTCACTGTAAAACCGAGTTGGATCTGGTACCTCCCCTTATATATGTATGGAGTGGAGTTGGCAACGGAAAAGAAACTTTGTGTTCCCAACAAGCTAGGTGAAGGACGGCTTTCACACACACTTATCTCTCAGAACTGAGCATGTGGAGAGTCGATTGTTCATCTAGCACAAAGGGAACGGGTTGCAGGGGAAACATTTACTCTGGTTTCTCAGTGTGTTTCCTCTTGCCGTTTTGATGTTCCTGCTGTTTTCACTGTAAAACTGAGTTGGATCTAGTTCTTCCTCATATATATATGGAGTGGAGTATGCAACTGAAAACAAACTTTGTGTTCCCAACAAGCTAGGTGAAGGACGGCTTAACACAAACTTATCTCTGAGGACTGAGCATGTGGAGAGACGTTTGTTCATTTAGCTCAAAAGGATCGGGAAGCAGGAGAAACCTTTACTCTATTTTCTCACTGTGTTTCCTAGTGCCGGTTTGAAGTTCTTGCAGTTTTCACTGTAAAACAGTGTTGGAGCTAGTAACTCCCCGCATATATGAATGTTGTGGAATTTGAAACTGAAAAGAAACATTGTTTTACCAACTAGCTAGGTGAAGGACGGCTTTCAAACACAGTTATCTCTCAGAACTGAGCATGTGGAAAGACGTTCGTTCATCTACCACAAAGGGAAAGTGTTGCAGGAGGAACTTTTACTCTGGTTTCTCAGTGTGTTTATTAGTGCCGTTTTGAAGTTCCTACAGTTTTCACTGTAAAACAGAGTTGGAGCTTTTCTTCCCCATATATATGTATGGATTGGTGTTTGGTACTGAAAACAAACTTTGTGTTCCCATCAAGCAATGTGAAGAACGGCTTTCACACACACTTATCTCTCAGAACTGAGCATGTGGAAATACGTTCGTTCATGTAGCACTAAGGGAACGGGTTGTAGGAGAAACCTTTACTCTGGTTTCTTAGTGTGTTTCCCAGTGTCGGTTTGAAGTTTCTACATTTTTCACTGTAAACTGAATTGGAGCTGGTACCTCCTCATGTATATGTATGGATTGGAGATTGCAACTGAAAAGAAACTTTGTGTTCTCAACAAGCTAGGTGAAGGACGGCTTTCACACACACTTATCTCTCAGAACTGTGCATGTGGAGAGTCGTTCTTTCACTAGCACCAAGGGAACACTTTGCAGGAGAAACTTTTAATCTGGTTCTCACTGTGTTTCCTAGTGCCGGTTTGAAGTTCCTGCAGTTTTCACTGTAAAACCGAGTTGGAGCTAGTATCTACCCATATATATGTATGGAGTGTAGTTTGCATCTTAAAAGAAACTTTGTGTTCCCAACCTGCTAGGTGAAAGACGGCTATCACACACACATATCTCTCAGAACTGAGCATTTGGAGACTCGTTCGTTCATCTAGCACAAAGGGAACTGTTTGCAGGTGAAACTTTTACTCTGGTTTCTCACTTTCTTTCCTACTTCCAGGTTGAAGTTCCTGCAGTTTTCATTGTAAAACCGAGTTGGAGCTAGTACCTCGCCATATATATTTATGGAGTGTTGTTTGCAACTGAAAAGAAACTTTGTGTTCCCAACAAGATAGTTGAAGGACGGCTTTCACACACACGTATCTCTCAGAACTGAGCATATGGAGGGAATTTCTTTCATCTAGCTCAAAGGGAACGGGAAGCAGGAGAAACTTTTACTCTGGTTTCTCACTGTGTTTCCTAGTGCCGGTTTTAAGTTCCTGCAGTTTTCACTGTAAAACCGAGTTGGAGCTTTTACCTCCCCATATATATGTATGGAGTGGAGTTTGCAACTGAAAAGAAACTTTTGGTTCCCAACAAGCTAGGTGAAGGACAGCTTTCACACACACTTTTCTCTCAGAACAGAGCATGTGGAGAGAATTTTGTTCACCTAGCACAAAAAGAACAGGTTGCAGGTAAACTTTTACTCTGGTTTATCACTGTGTTTCGTAGTGCCAGTTTGAAGTTCCTGCAGTTTTCACTGTAAAACCGAGTTGGATCTGGTACCTCCCCTTATATATGTATGGAGTGGAGTTGGCAACGGAAAAGAAACTTTGTGTTCCCAACAAGCTAGGTGAATGACGGCTTTCACACACACTTATCTCTCAGAACTGAGCATGTGGAGAGTCGATTGTTCATCTAGCACAAAGGGAACGGGTTGCAGGAGAAACTTTTACTCTGGTTTCTCAGTGTGTTTCCTCTTGCCGTTTTGATGTTCCTGCTGTTTTCACTGTAAAACTGAGTTGGATATAGTACTTCCTCATATATATATGAAGTGGAGTATGCAACTGAAAACAAACTTTGTGTTCCCAACAAGCTAGGTGAAAGACGGCTTAACACAAACTTATCTCTGAGGACTGAGCATGTGGAGAGAAGTTTGTTCATTTAGCTCAAAAGGATCGGGAAGCAGGAGAAACCTTTACTCTATTTTCTCACTGTGTTTCCTAGTGCCGGTTTGAAGTTCCTGCAGTTTTCACTGTAAAACAGAGTTGGAGCTAGTAAATTCCCGCATATATGAATGTTGTGGAATTTGAAACTGAAAAGAATCATTGTTTTTCCAACTAGCTAGGTGAAGGACGGCTTTCACACACAATTATCTCTCAGAGCTGAGCACTTGGAAAGACGTTCGTTCATCTACCACAAAGGGAACGTGTTGCAGTAGGAACTTTTACTCTGGTTTCTCAGTGTGTTTCCTAGTGCCGTTTTGAAGTTCCTACTGTTTTCACTGTAAAATAGAGTTGGAGCTTTTACCTCCCCATATATATGTATGGATTGGAGTTTGGTACTGAAAACAAACTTTGTGTTCCCAACAAGCTAGGTGAAGGACGGCTTAACACAAACTTATTTCTGAGGACTGAGCATGTGGAGAGAAGTTTGTTCATTTAGCTCAAAAGGATCGGGAAGCAGGAGAAACCTTTACTCTATTTTCTCACTGTGTTTCCTAGTGCCGGTTTGAAGTTCCTGCAGTTTTCACTGTAAAACAGATTTGGAGCTAGTAACTTCCCGCATATATGAATGTTGTGGAATTTGAAACTGAAAAGAATCATTGTTTTTCCAACTAGCTAGGTGAAGGACGGCTTTCACACACAATTATCTCTCAGAACTGAGCATGTGGAAAGACGTTCGTTCATCTACCACAAAGGGAACGTGTTGCAGGAGGAACTTTTACTCTGGTTTCTCAGTGTGTTTCCTAGTGCCGTTTTGAAGTTCCTACTGTTTTCACTGTAAAATAGAGTTGGAGATTTTACCTCCCCATATATATGTGTGGATTGGAGTTTAGTACTGAAAACAAACTTTGTGTTCCCATCAAACAATGTGAAGAACGGCTTTCACACACACTTATCTCTCAGAACTGAGCATGTGGAAATACGTTTGTTCATGTAGCACAAAGGGAACGGTTTGTAGGAGAAACTTTTACTCTGGTTTCTTAGTGTGTTTCCTAGTGTCGGTTTGAAGTTCCTACATTTTTCACTGTAAACTGACTTGGAGCTGGTACCTCCTCATGTATATATATGGATTGGAGTTTGCAACTGAAAAGAAACTTTGTGTTCCCAACAAGCTAGGTGAAGGACGGCTTTCACACACACTTATCTCTCAGAACTGTGCATGTGGAGAGTCGTTCTTTCACTAGCACCAAGGGAACACTTTGCAGGAGAAACTTTTACTCTGGTTCTCACTGTGTTTCCTAGTGCCGGTTTGAAGTTCCTGCAGTTTTCACTGTAAAACCGAGTTGGAGCTATTACCTCCCCATATATATGTATGGAGTGGAGATTGCAACTGAAAATAAACTTTGTTCCCAACAAGCTAGGTTAAGGACGGCTTTCAAACACACTTATCCCTCAGAACTGACCATGTGGAGAGACGTTCGATCATTTAGCTCAAAGGGAACGGGAAGCAGGAGAAACTTACTCTATATTCTCACTGTTTTTCCTAGTGCCGGTTTGATATTCCTACAGTTTTCAGTGTAAAACCGAGTTGGAACTGGTACCTCCTCATGTATATGTATGGATTGGAGTTTGCAAATGAAAAGAAACTTTGTGTTCCCAACAAGCTATGTGAAGGACGGCTTTCACACACACTTATCTCTCAGAACTGAGCATGAGGAGAGTCGTTCGTTCATCTTGCACAAAGGGAAAGTGTTGCAGGTGAAACTATAACTCTGGTTTCTCAGTGTGTTTCCTAGGGCCGGTTTGAAGTTCCTGCACTATTCACTGTAAAACCGAGTTGGAGCTAGTACCTCCTCACATATATGAATGTAAAGGAGTTTGAAACTGAAAGGAACCATTGTGTTCCCAATAAGATAGTTGAAGGACGGCTTTCACACACACTTATCTCTCAGAACTGAGCATGTGGAGAGAAGTTGGTTCACCTAGCACAAAGGGAACATGATGCAGGAGAAACTTTTACTCTGGTTTATCACTGTGTTTCCTAGTGCCGGTTTGAACTTCCTGCAGTTTTCACTGTAAAACCGAGTTGGATCTGGTACCTCCCCTTATATATGTATGGAGTGGAGTTGGCAACGGAAAAGAAACTTTGTGTTCCCAACAAACTAGGTGAATGACGGCTTTCACACACACTTATCTCTCAGAACTGAGCATGTGGAGAGTCGATTGTTCATCTAGCACAAAGGGAACGGTTTGCAGTAGAAACTTTTACTCTGGTTTCTCAGTGTGTTTCCTCTTGCCGTTTTGATGTTCCTGCGGTTTTCACTGTAAAACCGAGTTGGAGCTAGTACTTCCTCATATATATATGGAGTGGAGTATGCAACTGAAAACAAACTTTGTGTTCCCAACAAGCTAGGTGAAGGACGGCTTAACACAAACTTATCTCTGAGGACTGAGCATGTGGAGAGACGTTTTTTCATTTAGCTCAAAAGAATCGGGAAGCAGGAGAAACATTTACTCTATTTTCTCACTGTGTTTCCTAGTGCCGGTTTGAAGTTCCTGCAGTTTTCACTGTAATACCGTGTTGGAGCTAGTAACTCCCAATATATATGTATGGAGTGGAGTTTGCAATTGAAAAGAAACTTTGTGTTCCCAACAAGCGAGGTGAAGGACTGCTTTCACACACACATATCTCTCAGAACTGAGCATGAGGAGAGTCGTTCATTCATCTTGCACAAAGGGAACGGACTGCAGGAGAAACTATTACTCTGGTTCCTCAGTTTGTTTCTTAGTTCCTGTTTTAATATCCTGCAGTTTTCATTGTAAAATCGAGTTGGAGCTAGTATCTCCCCACATATATGTATGGAGTGGATTTTGCAAGTGAAAAGAAGCTTTGTGTTCCCAACAAGATAGGTGAAGGACGGCTTTCACACACACGTATCTCTCAGAAATGAGCATGTGGAGGGAATTTCGTTCATCTTGCTCAAAGGGAACGGGAAGCAGGAGAAACTTTTACTCTGGTTTCTCACTGTGTTTCCAAGTGCCGGTTTGAAGTTCCTTCAGTTTTCACTGTAAAACCGTGTTTGAGCTGGTACCTCCCCTTATATATGCATGGAGTGGAGTTTGCAACAGAAAAGAAACTTTTTGTTCCCAACAAGGTAGGTGAAGGACGGCTTTCACACGCATTATCTCTCAGAACTGAGAATGTGGAGAGTCGTTCATTCATCTAGCACAAAGGGAAAGGGTTGCATTTGAAACTTTTACTCTGTTTTCTCAGTGTGTTTCCTAGAGCCGGTTAGAATTTCCTGCAGTTTTCACTGTAAAACCGAGTTTGAGCTAGAACCTCCCCACTTATATGAATGTTGTTGAATTTGAAACTGAAAAGAAACATTGTGTTTCCAACAAGCTAGGTGAAAGACGGCTTTCACACACACTTAACTCTCAGAACTGAGCATGTGGAGAGTCTTTTGTTCACCTTGCACAAAGGGAACAGTTTGCAGGAGAAACATTTACTCTGGTTTATCACTGTGTTTCCTAGTGCCGGTTGAAGTTCCTGCAGTTTTCACTGTAAAACCGAGTTGGATCTGGTACGTCGCCTTATATATGTATGGAGTGGAGTTTTCAACGGAAAAGAAACTTTGTTTTCCCAACAAGGAAGGTGAAGATCGGCTTTCACACACACTTATCTCTCAGAAATGAGCATGTTTAAAGACGTTCGTTCATCTAGCACAAAGGGAACGGGTTGCAGGAGAAACTTTTACTCTGGTTTCTCAGTGTGTTTCCTAGTGCCGTTTTGAAGTTCCAACATTTTTCACTGTAAAACCGAGTTGGAGCTGGTACCTCCTCATATATATGTATGGAGTGGAGTTTGCAACTGAAAAGAAACTTTGTGTTCCCAACAAGCTAGGAGAAGGACGGCTTTCACACACACTTAACTCTCAGAAATCAGCATGTGGAGTGACTTTCGTTCATCAAGCACAAAGGAATGGGTTGCTGGAGATACGTTTACTCTGGTGTCTCGGTGAGTTTCCTAGTGTCGTTTTGAAGTTCCTAAAATTTTCACTGTAAAACCGAATTGGAGCTTGTACCTCCCCATATATAAGTATGGAGTGGAGTTTGCAACTGAAAAGAAACTTTGTGTTCCCAACAAGCTAGGTGAAGGACGGCTTTCACACATACTTATCTCTGAGAAATGAGCATGTGCAGAGAAGTTTGTTCACCTAGCACAGAGAGAACAGGTTGCAGGAGAAATTTTACTCTTGTTTCTCATTATGTTTCCTAGTACCGGTTTGAAGTTCCTGCAGTTTTCACTGTAAAACAGAGTTGGAGCTGGTACCTACCAATATATATGTATGGAGTGGAGATTGCAACTGAAAAGAACCTTTGTGTTCCCAAGAAGCTAGGTAAAGGACAGCTTTCCCCCACACTTATCTCTCAGAACTGAGCATGTGGAGAGTAGTTCGTTCACTAGCACCAATGGAGCGGGTTGTAGGAGAAACTTTTACTCTGGTTCTCACTGTGTTTCCTAGTGCCGGTTTGAAGTTCCTGCAGTTTTCAGTGTAAAACCGAGTTGGAGCTAGTATCTTACCATATATATGTATGGAGTGTAGTTTGCATCTTAAAAGAAACTTTGTGTTCCCAACATGCTAGGTGAAAGACGGCTACCACACACACATATCTCTCAGAACTGAGCATTTGGAGACTCATTCGTTCATCTAGAACAAAGGGAACTGTTTGCAGGTGAAAATTTTACTCTGGTTTCTCACTTTCTTTCCTAGTTCCGGGTTGAAGTTCCTGCAGTTTTCACTGTAAAACCGAGTTGGGGCTAGTACCTCGCCATATATATTTATGGAGTGGAGTTTTCAACTGAAAAGAAACTTTGTGTTCCCAACAAGATAGTTGAAGTACGGCTTTCACTCACACGTATCTCTCAGAACAGAGCATATGGAGGGAATTTCGTTCATCTAGCTCAAAGGGAACGGGAAGCAAGAGAAATTTTACTCTGGTTTCTCACTGTGTTTCCTAGTGCCGGTTTTAAGTTCCTTCAGTTTTCACTGTAAAACCGAGTTGGAGCTTTTACCTCCCCATATATATGTATAGAGTGGAGTTTGCAACTGAAAAGAAACTATTTGTTCCCAACAAGCTAGGTGAAGGACAGCTTTCACACGCACTTGTCTCTCAGAATTGAGCATGTGGAGAGAATTTTGTTCACCTAGCACAAAAAGAACAGTTTGCAGGAGAAACTTTTACTCTGTTTTCTCACTGTGTTTCCTAGTGCCGGTTTGAAGTTCCTGCAGTTTTCACTGTAAAACCGAGTTGGATCTGGTACCTCCACTTATATATGTATGGAGTGGAGTTGGCAACTGAAAAGAACCTTTGTGTTCCCAATAAGATAGTTGAAGGACGGCTTTCACACACACTGATCTCTTAGAACTGAGCATGTGGAGAGAAGTTGGTTCACCTAACACAAAGGGAACAGAATGCAGGAGAAACTTTTACTCTGGTTTATCACTGTGTTTCCTAGTGCCAGTTTGAAGTTCCTGCAGTTTTCACTGTAAAACCGAGTTGGATCTGGTACCTCCCCTTATATATGTATGGAGTGGAGTTTGCAATTAAAAGAAACTTTGTGTTCCCAACAAGCGAGGTGAAGGACTGCTTTCACACACACTTATCTCTCAGAACTGATCATGTGGAGAGTCGATTGTTCATCTAGCGCAAATGGAACGGGTTGCAGGGGAAACTTTTACTTTGGTTTCTCAGTGTGTTTCCTCTTGCAGTTTTGATGTTCCTGCTGTTTTCACTGTAAAACTGAGTTGGAGCTAGTACTTCCTCATATATATATGGAGTGGAGTATGCAACTGAAAACAAACTTTGTGTTCCCAACAAGCTAGGTGAAGGACGGCTTAACACAAACTTATTTCTGAGGACTGAGCATGTGGAGAGACATTTGTTCATTTAGCTCAAAAGGATCGGGAAGCAGGAGAAACCTTTACTCTATTTTCTCACTGTGTTTCCTAGTGCCGGTTTGAAGTTCCTGCAGTTTTCACTGTAAAACAGTGTTGGAGCTAGTAACTCCCAATATATATGTATGGAGTGGAGTTTGCAATTAAAAGAAACTTTGTGTTCCCAACAAGCGAGTTGAAGGACTGCTTTCACACACACTTATCTCTCAGAACTGAGCATGAGGAGAGTCGTTCATTCATCTTGCACAAAGGGAACGGTTTGCAGGAAAAACTTTTACTCTGGTTTCTCAGTTTTTTTCCTAGTTCCTGTTTTAATATCCTGCAGTTTTCACTGTAAAACCGAGTTGGAGATAGTAACTCCCCATATATAAGTATAAGTGGAGTTTGCATCTTAAAAGAAACTTTGTGTTCCCTACATGCTAGGTGAAGGACGGCCATCACACACACATATCTCTCAGAACTGAGCATTTGGAGACTCGTTCGTTCATCTAGCACAAAGGGAACTGTATGCAGGGGAAACTTTTACTCTGGTTCCTCACATTGTTTCCTAGTTCCGGTTTGAAGTTCCTGCAGTTTTCACTGTATAACCGAGTTGGAGCTAGTACCTCCCCATATATATTTATGGAGTGGAGTTTGCACTGAAAAGAATCTTTGTGTTCCCAACAAGATAGGTGAATGACGGCTTTCACACACACTTATCTCTCAGAAATGAGCATGTGGAGGGAATTTCGTTCATCTTGCTCAAAGGGAACTGGAAGCAGGAGAAACTTTTACTCTGGTTTCTCACTGTGTTTCCTAGTGCCGGTTTGAAGTTCCTGCAATTTTCACTGTAAAACCGAGTTTGAGCTGGTACCTCCACTTATATATGCATGGAGTGGAGTTTGCAACGGAAAAGAAACTTTTTGTTCCCAACAAGCTAGGTGAAGGACGGCTTTCACACGCAATTATCTCTCAGAACTGAGCATGTGGAGAGTCGTCCGTTCATCTAGCACAAAGGAACGGGAAACAGGAGAAACTTTTACTCTGGTTCTCACTGTGTTTCCTAGTACCGGTTTGAAGTTCCTGCAGTTTTCACTGTAAAACCGAGTTGGAGCTATTACCTCCCCATATATATGTATGGAGTGGAGTATGCAACTGAAAATAAACTTTGTGTTCCCAACAATCTAGGTGAAGGACGGCTTTCAAACACACTTATCTCTCAGAACTGACCATGTGGAGAGACGTTCGATCATTTTGCTAAAAGGGAACGGGAAGCAGGAGAAACTTACTCTATATACTCACTGTGTTTCCTAGTGCCGGTTTGATGTTCCTACAGTTTTCACTGTAAAACCGGGTTGGAGCTGGTACCACCTCATGTATATGTATGGATTGGAGTTTGCACCTGAAAAGAAACTTTGTGTTCCCAACAAGCTAGGTGAAAGACGGCTTTCACACCCACTTATCTCTCAGAACAGAGCATGAGGAGAGTCCTTCGTTCAACTTGCACAAAGGGAACGGGTTGCAGGTGAAATTTTACTCTGTTTCTCAGTGTGTTTCCTAGGGCCGGTTTAAATTTCCTGCAGTTTTCACTGTAAAACCGAGTGGGAGCTAGTACCTCCCCGCAAATATGAATGTAGTGGAGTTTGCAACTGAAAAGAAACTTTGTGTTCCCTACAAGCTAGGTGAAGGACGGCTTTCACACTCACTTATCTCTCAGAACTGAGCATGTGGAGAGAATTTTGTTCACCTAGCACAAAAGGAACAGTTTGCAGGAGAAACATTTACTCTGGTTTCTCACTGTGTTTCCTAGTGCCGGTTTGAAATTCCTGCAGTTTTCACTGTAAAACAGATTTGGAGCTGGTACCTCTCCTTATATATGTATGGATTGGAGTTTGCAACGGAAAAGAAAGTATGTGTTCCCAACAAGCAAAGTGAAGGACGGCTTTCACACACACTTATATCTCAGAACTGAGCATGTGGAGAGTCGATTGTTCATCTAGCACAAAGGGAACGGGTTGCAGGAGAAACTTTTACTGTGGTTTCTCAGTGTGTTTCCTCTTGCCGTTTTGAAGTTCCTGCTGTTTACCCTGTAAAACCGAGTTGGAGCTAGTACTTCCTCATATATATATGGAGTGGAGTATGCAACTGAAAACAAACTTTGTGTTCCCAACAAGCTAGGTGAAGGACGGCTTAACACAAACTTATATCTGAGGACAGAGCATGTGGAGAGACGTTCGTTCATTTAGCTCAAAAGGATCGGGAAGCAGGAGAAACTTTTACTCTATTTTCTCACTGTGTTTCCTAGTGCCGGTTTGAAGTTCCTGCATTTATCACGGTAAAACCGAGTTGGAGCTAGTAACTCCCAATATATATGTATGGAGTGGAGTTTGCAATTGAAAACAAACTTTGAGTTCCCAACAAGTGAGGTGAAGGACTGCTTTCACACACACTTTTCTCTCAGAACTGAGCATGAGGAGAGTCGTTCATTCATCTTGCACAAAGGGAACGGATTGCAGGAGAAACTTTTACTCTGGTTTCTCAGTTTTTTTCCTAGTTCCTGTTTTAATATCCTGCAGTTTTCATTGTAAAATCGAGTTGGAGCTAGTACCGCCCCATATATATGTATGGAGTGGAGTTTGCAAGTGAAAAGAAGCTATGTGTTATCAACAAACTAGGTGAAGGACTGCTTTCACACACAATTATCTCTGAGAAATGATCATGTGCAGAGAATTTGTTCACCTAGCACAGAGAGAACAGGTTGCAGGAGAAACTTTTACTCTGGTTTCTCATTATGTTTACTAGTTCCGGTTTGAAGTTCCTGCAGTTTTCACTGTAAAACCGAGTTAGAGCTGGTACCTACCCATATATATGTATGGAGTGGAGTTTGCAACTGAAAAGAACCTTTATGTTCCCAACAATCTAGGTGAAGTACGGCTTTCACATGCACTTATCTCTCAGAACTGAGCATGTGGAGAGTCGTTCGTTCATCTAGCACAGAGGGAACGGGTTGCATTTGAAACTTTTACTCTGGTTTCTCAGTGTGTTTCCTAGAGCCGGTTTGAATTTCCTGCATTTTTCACTGCAAAACCAAGTTCGAGCTAGTACCTCCCCACTTATATGAAAGTTGTGGAATATGATACTGAAAAGAAACATTGTGTTTCCAACAAGCTAAGTGAAGGAAGGCTTTCACACACACTTAACTCTCAGAACTGAGCATGTGGAGAGTCGTTTTTCACCTAGCACAAAGGGAAGAGTTTGCAGGAGGAACTTTTACTCTGGTTTATCACTGTGTTTCCTAGTGCCGGTTTGATGTTCCTGCATTTTTCACTGTAAAACCGAGATGGATATTGTACCTCGCCTTATATATGTATGGAGTGGAGTTTGCAACTGAAAAGAATCTTTGTTTTCCCAACAAGGACGGTGTAGATCGGCTTTCACACACAATTTCTCTCAGAAATGAGCATGTGTAAAGACGTTCGTTCATCTAGCACAAAGGGAACGGGTTGCTGGAGAAACTTATTCTCTGGTTTCTCAGTGTGTTTCCTAGTGCCGTTTTGAAGTTCCGACAATTTTCACTGAAAACCCGAGTTGGAGCTTGTACCTCCCCATATATATGTATGGAGTGGAGTTTGAAACTGAAAAGAAATTTGTGTTCCCAACAAGCAAGGTGAAGAACGGCTTTCACACAAACTTCTCTCTCAGAACTGAGCATGTGGAAAGTCGTTCGTTCATCAAGAACAAAGGGAACGTTTTGCAGGAGAACCTATTACCCTGGTTTCTCAGTTTGTTTCCTAGTGCCGTTTTGAAGTTCCTACAGATTTCACTGTAAAACCGAGTTGTAGCTTGTACATCCCCATATATATGTATGGAGTGGAGTTTTCAACTTAAAAGAAACTTTGTTTTCCCAACAAGAAAGTTGAAGAACGGCTTTCACACACACTTATCTCTCAGAACTGAGCATGTGGAGAGAGGTTCGTTCACTAGCACAAAGGGAACGGGTTGCATGGGAAAATTTTACTCTTCATTCTCAGTTTGTTTCCTAATTCCGGTTTGAATTTCCGGCAGTTTTAACTGTAAAACCGACTTGGAGTTAGTATATCCCCATATATATGTATGGAATGGAGTTTGCAACGTAAATGAAACTTTGTGTTCCGAACAAGCCAGGTGAGGGACGGCTTTCACACACACTTGTCTCTGAGAACTTAGCATGTGGAGAGTCTTTCGTTCATCTAGTACAAAGGGAAAGGTTTGCAGGAGAAACTTTTAATCTGGTTTCTCAGTGTGTTTCCTAGTGCCGGTTTGAAGTTCCTGCAGTTTTCAATGTAAAACTGAGTTGGAGCTATTACCTCCCCACATATATGAATATAGTGGAGTTTGAAACTTAAAAGAAACTTTGTGTTCCCAACAAGATATGTGAAGGACGGCTTTCACACACACTGATCTCTTAGAACTGCGCATGTGGAGAGAAGATTTTTCACCTAGCACAAAGTGAACAGGTTGCATCAGAAACTTTAACTCAGGTTTCTCACTGTGTTTCCTAGTGCCGGTTTGAAGTTCCTGCAGTTTTCACTGTAAAACCGAGTTGAAGCTATTACCTCCCCACATATATGAATGTTGTGGAAATTCAAACTGAAAAGAAACATTGTGTTTCCAACATGCTAGTTGAAGGAAGGCTTTCACACACACTTAACACTCAGAACTGAGCATCTGGAGAGCCGTTTGTTCACATAGCACAAAGGGAGAAATTTGCAGGAGAAACTTTTACTCTGGTTTATCACTGTGTTTCCTAGTGCCGGTTTGAAGTTCCTGCAGTTTTCACTGTAAAACCGAGTTGGATCTGGTACGTCGCCTTATATATGTATGGAGTGGAGTTGGCAACGGAAAAGAAACTTTGTTTTCCCAACAAGGAAGGTGAAGATTGGCTTTCACACACACTTATCTCTCAGAAATGAGCATGTGTAAAGACGTTCGTTCATCTAGCACAAAGGGAACGGGTTGCAGGAGAAACTTTTACTCTGGTTTCTCAGTGTGTTTCCTAGTGCCGTTTTGAAGTTCCAACATTTTTCACTGTAAAACCGAGTTGGAGCTGGTACCTCCTCATATATATGTATGGAGTGGAGTTTGCATCTGAAAAGACACTTTGTGTTCCCAACAAGCTAAATGAAGGACGGTTTCACACACAATTAACTCTCAGAAATCAGCATGTGGAGAGACTTTCGTTCATCAACACAAAGGAATGGGTTGCTGGAGATACTTTTACTCTGGTGTCTCGGTGATTTTCCTAATGCCGTTTTGAAGTTCCTACAGTTTTCACTGTAAAACCGAATTGGAGCTTGTACCTCCCCATATATAAGTATGGAGTGGAGTTTGCAACTGAAAAGAAACTTTGTGTTCCCTCAAGCAAGGTGAAGAACGGCTTTCACACACACTTATCTCTCAGAACTGAGCATGTGGAAAGACTTTCGTTCATCAAGAACAAAGGGAACGGGTTGCAGGAGAAATTTTACTCTGGTTTCTCATTATGTTTCCTAGTGCCGGTTTGAAGTTCCTGCAGTTTTCACTGTAAAACAGAGTTGGACCTGGTACCTACCCATATATATGTATGGAGTGGAGTTTGCAACTGAAAAGAACCTTTGTGTTCCCAAAAAGCTAGGTAAAGGACGGCTTTCCCCCACACATATCTCTCAGAAATGAGCATGTGGAGAGTAGTTCGTTCACTAGCACCAATGGAACGGGTTGCAGGAGAAACTTTTACTATGGTTCTCACTGTGTTTCCTAGTGCCGGTTTGAAGTTCCTGCAGTTTTCAGTGTAAAACCTAGTTGGAGGTAGTATCTTCCCATATATATGTATGGAGTGTAGTTTGCATCTTAAAAGAAACTTTGTGTTCCCATCATACTAGGTGAAAAACGGCTATCACACACACATATCTCTCAGAACTGAGCATTTGGAGACTCGTTCGTTCATCTAGCACAAAGGGAACTGTTTGCAGGTGAAACTTTTACTCTGGCTTCTCATTTTGTTTCCTAGTTCCGGGTTGAAGTTCCTGCAGTTTTCACTGTAAAACCGAGTTGGGGCTAGTACCTCGCCATATATAATTATGGAGTGGGGTTTGCAACTGAAAAGAAACTTTGTGTTCCCAACAAGATAGTTGAAGAACGGCTTTCACACACACGTATCTCTCAGAACTGAGCATATGGAGCGAATATCGTTCATCTAGCTCAAAGGGAACGGGAAGCAGGAGAAACTTTTACTCTGGTTTCTCACTGTGTTTCCTAGTGCCGGTATTAAGTTCCTGCAGTTTTCACTGTAAAACCGAGTTGGAGCTTTTGCCTCCCAATATATATGTATGGAGTGGAGTTTGCAACTGAAAAGAAACTTTTTGTTCCGAACAAGCTAGGTGAAGGACAGCTTTCACACGCACTAGTCTCTCAGAACTGAGCATGTGGAGAGAATTTTGTTGACCTAGCACAAAAGGAACAGGTTGCAGGAGAAACATTTACTCAGTTTTCTCACTGTGTTTCCTAGTGCCGATATGAAGTTCCTGCAGTTTTCTCTGTAAAACAGAGTTGGAGCTGGTTCCTCCCCTTATATATGTATGGATTGGAGTTTGCAACGGAAAAGAAACTTTGTGTTCCCAATAAGCTAGGTGAAGGACGGCTTTCACACACACTTATATCTCAGAACTGAGCATGTGGGGTGTCGATTGTTCATCTAGCACAAAGGGAACGGGTTGCAGGAGAAACTTTTACTCTGGTTTCTCAGTGTGTTCCTCTTGCAGTTTTGAAGTTCCTGCTGTTTTCACTGTAAAACCGAATTGGAGCTAGTACTTCCCCATATATATATGGAGTGGAGTATGCAACTGAAAACAAACTTTGTGTTCCCAACAAACTAGGTGAAGGACGGCTTAACACAAACAAATCTCTGAGAAATGAGCATGTGGAGAGGAGTTCGCTCATTTAGATCAAAAGGAACGGGAAGCAGGAGAAACTTTTACTATATTTTCTCAATGTGTTTCCTAGTGCCGGTTTGAAGTTCCTGCAGATTTCACTGTAAAACCGAGTTGGAGCTAGTAATTCCCAATATATATGTATGGAGTGGATTTTGCAATTGAAAAGAAACTTTGTGTTCCCAACAAGCGAGGTGAAGTACTGCATTCACACACAATTATCTTTCAGAACTGAGCATGAGGAGAGTCTTTCATTCATCTTGCACAAATGGAACGGATTGCAGGAGAAACTTTTACTCTGGTTTCTCAGTTTTTTTCCTAGTTCCTGTTTAAATATCCTGCAGTTTTCTTTGTAAAATCGAGTTGGAGCTAGTACCTCCCCATATATATATATGGAGAGGAGTTTGCAAGTGAAAAGAAGCTTTGTGTTCCCAACAAGCTAGGTGAAGGACTGCTTTCAAACACACTTATCTCTCAGAACTGAGCATGAGGAGAGACGTTCATTCATTTAGCACAAAGGTAACGGGTTGCAGGAGAAACTTTTACTCTGGATTCTCATTTTTTTCCTAGTTCATGTTTAAATATCCTGCAGTTTTCACTGTAAAACTGAGTTGGAGATAGTAACTACCCATATATATGTATGGAGTGTAGTTTGCATCTTAAAGGGAACGGGAAGCAGGAGAAACTTACTCTATATACTCACTGTGTTTCCTAGTGCCGGTTTGATGTTCCTACAGTTTTCACTGTAAAACCGGGTTGGAGCTGGTACCACCTCATGTATATGTATGGATTGGAGTCTGCACCTGAAAAGAAAGTTTGTTTTCCCAACAAGCTAGGTGAAAGAAGGCTTTCACACCCACTTATCTCTCAGAACAGAGCATGAGGAGAGTCCTTCGTTCAACTTGCACAAAGGGAACGGGTTGCAGGTGAAATTTTACTCTGTTTCTCAGTGTGTTTCCTAGGGCCGGTTTAAATTTCCTGCAGTTTTCACTGTAAAACCGAGTGGGAGCTAGTACCTCCCCGCAAATATGAATGTAGTGGAGTTTGCAACTGAAAAGAAACTTTGTGTTCCCTACAAGCTAGGTGAAGGACGGCTTTCACACTCACTTGTCTCTCAGAACTGAGCATGTGGAGAGAATTTTGTTCACCTAGCACAAAAGGAACAGTTTGCAGGAGAAACATTTACTCTGGTTTCTCACTGTGTTTCCTAGTGCCGGTTTGAAATTCCTGCAGTTTTCACTGTAAAACAGATTTGGAGCTGGTACCTCTCCTTATATATGTATGGATTGGAGTTTGCAACGGAAAAGAAACTATGTGTTCCCAACAAGCAAGGTGAAGGACGGCTTTCACACACACTTATATCTCAGAACTGAGCATGTGGAGAGTCGATTGTTCATCTAGCACAAAGGGAACGGGTTGCAGGAGAAACTTTTACTCTGGTTTCTCAGTGTGTTTCCTCTTGCCGTTTTGAAGTTCCTGCTGTTTACCCTGGAAAACCGAGTTGGAGCTAGTACTTCCTCATATATATATGGAGTGGAGTATGCAACTGAAAACAAACTTTGTGTTCCCAACAAGCTAGGTGAAGGACGGCTTAACACAAACATATCTCTGAGGACAGAGCATGTGGAGAGACGTTCGTTCATTTAGCTCAAAAGGATCGGGAAGCAGGAGAAACTTTTACTCTATTTTCTCACTGTGTTTCCTAGTGCCGTTTTGAAGTTCCTGCATTTATCACGGTAAAACCGAGTTGGAGCTAGTAACTCCCAATATATATGTATGGAGTGGAGTTTGCAATTGAAAACAAACTTTGAGTTCCCAACAAGTGAGGTGAAGGACTGCTTTCACACACACTTTTCTCTCAGAACTGAGCATGAGGAGAGTCGTTCATTCATCTTGCACAAAGGGAACGGATTGCAGGAGAAACTTTTACTCTGGTTTCTCAGTTTTTTTCCTAGTTCCTGTTTTAATATCCTGCAGTTTTCATTGTAAAATCGAGTTGGAGCTAGTACCGCCCCATATATATGTATGGAGTGGAGTTTGCAAGTGAAAAGAAGCTATGTGTTATCAACAAACTAGGTGAAGGACTGCTTTCACACACAATTATCTCTCAGAACTGAGCATGAGGACAGTCGTTCGTTCATCTAGCACAAAGGGAACGGGTTGCAGGAGGAACTTTTACTCTGGATTCTCAGGGTGTTTCCTAGTGCCGGTTTGAATTTCCTGCAGTTTTCACTGTAAAATCGAGTTGGAGCTAGTACCTCCCCACATATATGAATATACTGGAGTTTTAAACTGAAAAGAAAATTTGTGTTCCCAACAAGCTAGGTGAAGGACAGCTTCACACACACTTATCTCTGAGAAATGATCATGTGCAGAGAATTTGTTTACCTAGCACAGAGAGAACAGGTTGCAGGAGAAACTTTTACTCTGGTTTCTCATTATGTTTACTAGTTCCGGTTTGAAGTTCCTGCAGTTTTAACTGTAAAACCGAGTTAGAGCTGGTACCTACCCATATATATGTATGGAGTGGAGTTTGCAACTGAAAAGAACCTTTATGTTCCCAACAATCTAGGTGAAGTACGGCTTTCACATGCACTTATCTCTCAGAACTGAGCATGTGGAGAGTCGTTCGTTCATCTAGCACAGAGGGAACGGGTTGCATTTGAAACTTTTACTCTGGTTTCTCAGTGTGTTTCCTAGAGCCGGTTTGAATTTCCTGCAGTTTTCACTGCAAAACCAAGTTCGAGCTAGTACCTCCCCACTTATATGAATGTTGTGGAATATGATACTGAAAAGAAACATTGTGTTTCCAACAAGCTAAGTGAAGGAAGGCTTTCACACACAACTCTCAGAACTGAGCATGTGGAGAGTCGTTTTTCACCTAGCACAAAGGGAAGAGTTTGCAGGAGGAACTTTTACTCTGGTTTATCACTGTGTTTCCTAGTGCCGGTTTGATGTTCCTGCATTTTTCACTGTAAAACCGAGATGGATATTGTACCTCGCCTTATATATGTATGGAGTGGAGTTTGCAACTGAAAAGAAACTTTGTTTTCCCAACAAGGACGGTGTAGATCGGCTTTCACACACAATTTCTCTCAGAAATGAGCATGTGTAAAGACGTTCGTTCATCTAGCACAAAGGGAACGGGTTGCTGGAAAAACTTATTCTCTGGTTTCTCAGTGTGTTTCCTAGTGCCGTTTTGAAGTTCCGACAATTTTCACTGAAAACCCGAGTTGGAGCTTGTACCTCCCCATATATATGTATGGAGTGGAGTTTGAAACTGAAAAGAAATTTGTGTTCCCAACAAGCAAGTTGAAGAACGGCTTTCACACACACTTATCTCTCAGAACTTAGCATGTGGAAAGACTTTCGTTCATCAAGAACAAAGGGAACGGGTTGCAGAAGAAATTTTACTCTGGTTTCTCATTATGTTTCCTAGTGCCGGTTTGTAGTTCCTGCAGTTTTCACTGTAAAACCGAGTTGGAGCTTGTACATCCCCATATATATGTATGGAGTGGAGTTTGCAACTGAAAAGAACCTTTGTGTTCCCAAAAAGCTAGGTAAAGGACGGCTTTCCCCCACACATATCTCTCAGAAATGAGCATGTGGAGAGTAGTTCGTTCACTAGCACCAATGGAACGGGTTGCAGGAGAAACTTTTACTATGGTTCTCACTGTGTTTCCTAGTGCCGGTTTGAAGTTCCTGCAGTTTTCAGTGTAAAACCGAGTTGGAGGTAGTATCTTCCCATATATATGTATGGAGTGTAGTTTGCATCTTAAAAGAAACTTTGTGTTCCCAACAAGCGAGGTGAAGTACTGCATTCACACACAATTATCTCTCAGAACTGAGCATGAGGAGAGTCGTTCATTCATCTTGCACAAATGGAACGGGTTGCAGGAGAAACTTTTACTCTGGTTTCTCAGTTTTTTTCCTAGTTCCTGTTTAAATATCCTGCAGTTTTCTTTGTAAAATCGAGTTGGAGCTAGTACCTCCCCATATATATGTATGGAGTGGTGTTTGCATCTTAAAAGAAACTTTGTGTTCCCAACATTCTAGGTGAAGGACGGCTATCACACACATATATCTCTCAGAACTGAGCATTTGGAGACTCCTTCGTTCATCTAGCACAAAGGGAACTGTATGCAGGGGAAACTTTTACTCTGGTTTCTCACATTGTTTCCTCATTCCGGTTTGAAGTTCATGCAGTTTTCACTGTATAACCGAGTTGGAGCTAGTACCTCCCCATATATATTTATGGAGCGGAGTTTGCACTGAAAAGAATCTTTGTGTTCCCAACAAGATAGGTGAATGACGGCTTTCACACACACTTATCTCTCAGAAATGAGCATGTGGAGGGAATTTCGTTCATCTTGCTCAAAGGGAACTGGAAGCAGGGAAACTTTTACTCTGGTTTCTCACTGTGTTTCCTAGTGCCGGTTTGAAGTTCCTGCAGTTTTCACTGTAAAACCGAGTTTGAGCTGGTACCTCCACTTATATATGCATGGAGTGGAGATTGCAACGGAAAAGAAACTTTTTGTTCCCAACAAGCTAGGTGAAGGACGGCTTTCACACGCACTTATCTCTCAAAACTGAGCATGTGGAGAGTCGTCCGTTCATCTAGCACAGAGGAACGGGAAACAGGACAAACTTTTACTCTGGTTCTCACTGTGTTTCCTAGTGCCGATATGAAGTTCCTGCAGTTTTCTCTGTAAAACAGAGTTGGAGCTGGTTCCTCCCCTTATATTTGTATGGATTGGAGTTTGCAACGGAAAAGAAACTTTGTGTTCCCAATAAGCTAGGTGAAGGACGGCTTTCACACACACTTATATCTCAGAACTGAGCATGTGGGGTGTCGATTGTTCATCTAGCACAAAGGGAACGGTTTGCAGGAGAAACTTTTACTCTGGTTTCTCAGTGTGTTCCTCTTGCAGTTTTAAAGTTCCTGCTGTTTTCACTGTAAAACCGAATTGGGGCTAGTACTTCCCCATATATATATGGAGTGGAGTATGCAACTGAAAACAAACTTTGTGTTCCCAACAAGCTAGGTGAAGGACGGCTTAATACAAACCAATCTCTGAGAAATGAGCATGTGGAGAGGTGTTCGTTCATTTAGCTCAAAAGGAACGGGAAGCAGGAGAAACTTTTACTATACTTTCTCACTCTGTTTCCTAGTGCCGGTTTGAAGTTCCTGCAGTTTTCACTGTAAAACCGAGTTGGAGCTAGTAATTCCCAATATATATGTATGGAGTGGATTTTGCAATTGAAAAGAAACTTTGTGTTCCCAACAAGCGAGGTGAAGTACTGCATTCACACACAATTATCTCTCAGAACTGAGCATGAGGAGAGTCGTTCATTCATCTTGCACAAATGGAACGGATTGCAGGAGAAACTTTTACTCTGGTTTCTCAGTTTTTTTCCTAGTTCCTGTTTAAATATCCTGCAGTTTTCTTTGTAAAATCGAGTTGGAGCTAGTACATCCCCATATATATATATGGAGTGGAGTTTGCAAGTGAAAAGAAGCTTTGTGTTCCCAACAAGCTAGGTGAAGGACTGCTTTCAAACACACTTATCTCTCAGAACTGAGCATGAGGAGAGTCGTTCATTCATTTAGCACAAAGGTAACGATTTGCAGGAGAAACTTTTACTCTGGATTCTCAGTTTTTTTCCTAGTTCCTGTTTAAATATCCTGCAGTTTTCACTGTAAAACTGAGTTGGAGATAGTAACTCCCCATATATATGTATGGAGTGGAGTTTGCATCTTAAAAGAAACTTTGTGTTCCCAACATGCTAGGTGAAGGACGGCTATCACACACATATATCTCTCAGAACTGAGCATTTGGAGACTCGTTCGTTCATCTAGCACAAAGGGAACTGTATGCAGTTGAAACTTTTACTCTGGTTTCTCACATTGTTTCCTCGTTCCGGTTTGAAGTTCATGCAGTTTTCACTGTATAACCGAGTTGGAGATAGTACCTCCCCATATATATTTATGGAGAGGTGCTTGCAAATGAAAAGGAACTTTGTGTTCCCAACAAGCTAGGTGAAGGACGGCTTTCACACGCACTTATCTCTCAAAACTGAGCATGTGGAGAGTCGTCCGTTCATCTAGCACAAAGGAACGGGAAACAGGAGAAACTTTTACTCTGGTTCTCACTGTGTTTCCTAGTGCCGATATGAAGTTCCTGCAGTTTTCTCTGTAAAACAGAGTTGGAGCTGGTTCCTCCCCTTATATTTGTATGGATTGGAGTTTGCAACGGAAAAGAAACTTTGTGTTCCCAATAAGCTAGGTGAAGGACGGCTTTCACACACACTTATATCTCAGAACTGAGCATGTGGGGTGTCGATTGTTCATCTAGCACAAAGGGAACGGTTTGCAGGAGAAACTTTTACTCTGGTTTCTCAGTGTGTTCCTCTTGCAGTTTTGAAGTTCCTGCTGTTTTCACTGTAAAACCGAATTGGAGCTAGTACTTCCCCATATATATATGGAGTGGAGTATGCAACTGAAAACAAACTTTGTGTTCCCAACAAGCTAGGTGAAGGACGGCTTAACACAAACCAATCTCTGAGAAATGAGCATGTGGAGAGGCGTTCGTTCATTTAGCTCAAAAGGAACGGGAAGCAGGAGAAACTTTTACTATACTTTCTCACTGTGTTTCCTAGTGCCGGTTTGAAGTTCCTGCAGTTTTCACTGTAAAACCGAGTTGGAGCTAGTAATTCCCAATATATATGTATGGAGTGGATTTTGCAATTGAAAAGAAACTTTGTGTTCCCAACAAGCGAGGTGAAGTACTGCATTCACACACAATTATCTCTCAGAACTGAGCATGAGGAGAGTCGTTCATTCATCTTGCACAAATGGAACGGATTGCAGGAGAAACTTTTACTCTGGTTTCTCAGTTTTTTTCCTAGTTCCTGTTTAAATATCCTGCAGTTTTCTTTGTAAAATCGAGTTGGAGCTAGTACATCCCCATATATATATATGGAGTGGAGTTTGCAAGTGAAAAGAAGCTTTGTGTTCCCAACAAGCTAGGTGAAGGACTGCTTTCAAACACACTTATCTCTCAGAACTGAGCATGAGGAGAGTCGTTCATTCATTTAGCACAAAGGTAACGGTTTGCAGGAGAAACTTTTACTCTGGATTCTCAGTTTTTTTCCTAGTTCCTGTTTAAATATCCTGCAGTTTTCACTGTAAAACTGAGTTGGAGATAGTAACTCCCCATATATATGTATGGAGTGGAGTTTGCATCTTAAAAGAAACTTTGTGTTCCCAACATGCTAGGTGAAGGACGGCTATCACACACATATATCTCTCAGAACTGAGCATTTGGAGACTCGTTCGTTCATCTAGCACAAAGGGAACTGTATGCAGGGGAAACTTTTACTCTGGTTTCTCACATTGTTTCCTCGTTCCGGTTTGAAGTTCATGCAGTTTTCACTGTATAACCGAGTTGGAGCTAGTACCTCCCCATATATATTTATGGAGAGGAGTTTGCACTGAAAAGAATCTTTGTGTTCCCAACAAGATAGGTGAATGACGGCTTTCACACACAATTATCTCTCAGAAATGAGCATGTGGAGGGAATTTCGTTCATATTGCTCAAAGGGAACTGGAAGCAGGAGAAACATTTACTCTGGTTTCTCACTGTGTTTCCTAGTGCCGGTTTGAAGTTCCTGCAGTTTTCACTGTAAAACCGAGTTTGAGCTGGTACCTCCACTTATATATGCATGGAGTGGAGTTTGCAACGGTAAAGAAACTTTATGTTCCCAACAAGCTAGGTGAAGGACGGCTTTCACACGCAATTATCTCTCAAAACTGAGCATGTGGAGAGTCGTCCGTTCATCTAGCACAAAGGAACGGGAAACAGGAGAAACTTTTACTCTGGTTCTCACTGTGTTTCCTAGTGCCGGTTTGATGTTCCTGCAGTTTTCTCTGTAAAACCGAGATGGATCTATTACCTCCCCATATATATGTATGGAGTGGAGTTTGCAACTGAAAATAAACTTTGTGTTCCCAAATATCTAGGTGAAGGACGGCTTTCACACTCACTTATCTCTCAGAACTGAGCATGTGGAGAGTCGTTCGTTCATCAAGCACAAATGGAATGGGTTGCTGGATAAACTTTACTCTTTTTTCTTGGTGTGTTTCTTAGAGCCGTTTTGAATTTCCTACAGTTTTCACTGTAAAAGCGAGTTGGAGCTTTTACCTCCCCATATATATGTATGGATTGGAGTTTGCTACTGAAAAGAAACTTTGTGTTCCCATCAAGCAATGTGAAGAACGGCATTCACAAACAATTATCTCTCAGAACTGAGCATGAGGAGAGTCGTTTGTTCATCTTGCACAAAGGGAACGGGTTACAGGAAAAACTTTTACTCTGGTTTCTCAGTTTGTATCCTAGTTCCGGTTTGAATTTCCTGCAGTTTTCACTGTATAACCGAGTAGGAGCTAGTACCTCCCCATATATATTTATGGAGTGGAGTTTGCAAATGAAAAGAAACTTTGTGTTCCCAACAAGATAGATGAAGAACAGCTTTCACACACACATATCTCTCAGAACTGAGCATGAGGATATAAGTTCATTCATTTAACACAAAGGGAACAGGTTGCAGGAGGAACTATTACTCTGTTTTCTCAGTGTGTTTCCTAGTGCCGGGTTGAATTTCCTGCAGTTTTCACTGTAAAACCGGGTTGGAGCTTGTACCTCCCCATATATATGTATGGAGTGGAGTTGGCAACTTAAAAGAAACTTTGTGTTCCCAAAAGGCTAGGTGAAGGACGGCCTTCAAACACACTTATCTCTCAGAACTGAGCATTTGGAGACTCGTTCGTTCATCTAGAACAAAGGGAACGGGTTGCAGGGGAATCTTTTACTCTAGATTCTCAGTTTTTTTCCTAGTTCCGGTTTGAATTTCCTGCAGTTTTCACTGTAAAATCGAGTTGGAGCTAGTACCTCCCCATATATATATTTGGAGTGGAGTTTGCAACTGAAAAGAAACTTTGTGTTCCCAACAAGATAGGTGAAGGACGGCTTTCACTCTCACGTATCTCTCAGAACTGAGCATGCGGAGAGAAGTTCGTTCATCTAGCTCAAAGGGAACGGGAAGCAGGAGAAACTATTACTCTGGTTTCTCACTGTGTTTCCTAGTGCCGGTTTGAAGTTCCTGCAGTTTTCACTGTAAAACCGAGTTGGAGCTAGTTCCTCCCCATATATATGTATGGAGTGGAGTTTGCAAATAAAAAGAAACTTTGTGTTCCCAACAAGCTAGATGAAGTTCGGCTTTAACACACACTTATCTCTCAGAACTGAGCATGTGGAGAGAATTTTTTTCACGTAGCACATAGGGAACAGGTTGCAGGAGAAACTTTTACTCTAGATTCTCACTGTGTTTCCTAGTGTCGGTTTGAAGTTCCTGCAGTTTTCACTGTAAAACCGAGTTGGATCTGGTACCTCCCCTTATATATGTATGGAGTGCCGTTTGCAACGTAAAAGTAACTTTGTGTTCCCAACAAGATAGTTGAAGAACGGCAATCACACACACTTATCTCTCAGAAATGAGCATGTGGAGAGTCGATCGTTAATCTAGCACAAACAGAATGGGTTGCTGTTGAAACTTTTACTGGTTTCTCAGTGTGTTTCCTAGTGCCGGTTTGAACTTCCTACAGTTATCCCTGTAAAACCGAGTTGGAGCTGGTACCTCCACTTATATATGCATGGAGTGGAGTTTGCAACGGTAAAGAAACTTTATGTTCCCAACAAGCTAGGTGAAGGACGGCTTTCACACGCAATTATCTCTCAAAACTGAGCATGTGGAGAGTCGTCCGTTCATCTAGCACAAAGGAACGGGAAACAGGAGAAACTTTTACTCTGGTTCTCACTGTGTTTCCTAGTGCCGGTTTGATGTTCCTGCAGTTTTCTCTGTAAAACCGAGATGGATCTATTACCTCCCCATATATATGTATGGAGTGGAGTTTGCAACTGAAAATAAACTTTGTGTTCCCAAATATCTAGGTGAAGGACGGCTTTCACACTCACTTATCTCTCAGAACTGAGCATGTGGAGAGTCGTTTGTTCACCTAGCACAAAGGGAACAGTTTGCAGGAGAAACTTTTACCCTGGTTTATCACTGTGTTTCCTAATGCCGGTTTGAATTTCCTGCAGTTTTCACTGTAAAACCCAGTTGGATCTAGTACTTCCCCATATATATATGGAGTGGAGTATGCAACTGAAAACAAACTTTGTGTTCCCAACAAGCTAGGTGAAGGGCGGCTTAAAACAAACAAATATCTGAGAAATGAGCATGTGGAGGGATGTTCGTTCATTTAGCTCAAAATGAACGGGAAGCAGGAGAAACTTTTACTCTATTTTCTCACTGTGTTTCCTAGTGCCGGTTTGAAGTTCCTGCAGTTTTCAATGTAAAACCGAGTGAAAGCTAGTAACTCCCAATATATATGTATGGAGTGGAGTTTGCAACTGAAAAGAAACTATTTGTTCCCAACAAGCTAGGTGAAGGACCTCTTTCACACGCACGTATCTCTCAGAACTGAGCATGGGGTGACTCGTTCATTCATGTAGCACAAAGGGACTGGTTCCTTTTTAAACTTTTACTCTGGTTTCTCAGTGTGTTACCTAGAACCGTTTAGAATTTCCTGCAATTTTCACTGTAAAACCGAGTTTGAGCTGGTACATCCCCACTTATATGAATGTTGTGGAATTTGAAACTGAAAAGAAACGTTGCGTTTCCAACAAGCTAGGTGAAGGACGGCTTTCACACACACTTAACTCTAAGAACTGAGCATGTGGAGAATCGTTTGTTCACCTAGCACAAAGGGAACAGTTTGCAGGAGAAACTTTTACTCTGGTTTATCACTGTATTTCCTACTGCCGGTTTGAACTTCCTGCAGTTTTCACAGAAAAACCGAGTTCGATCTGTTACCTCGCCTTATATATGTATGGATTGGAGTTTGCAACTGAAAAGAAACTATGTTTTCCGAACAAGGAAGGTGAAGATCGTTTTTCACACACACTTATCTATCAGAAATGTCATGTGTAAAGACGTTCGTTCATCTAGCACAAAGGGAACGGGTTGCAGGAGAAAGTTTTACTCTGGTTTCTCAGTGTGTTTCCTAGTGCCGTTTTGAATTTCCTGCAGTTTTCACTGTAAAACCGAGTTAGAACTGGTACCTCCCTTTATATATGTATGGAGTGGAGTATGCAACGGAAAAGAAACTTTGTGTTCCCAACAAGCTAGGTGAAGGACGGCTTTCACAACCACTTAACACTCAGAACTGATCATGTGGAGAGACGTTCTTTCATCAAGCACAAAAGGAAAAGTTTGCTGGAGAAACTTTTATTCTGGTTTTTCGTTGTGTTTCCTAGTGCCGTTTTGAGATCCTACAATTATCACTGTAAAAGCGAGTTGGAGATTTTACACCCCCCTATATATATATGGAGTGGGGTTTGCAACTGAAAAGAAACTTTTTGTTCCCAACAAGCTAGGTGAAGGACGGCTTTCACACGCACGTATCTCTCAGGACTGAGCATGTGTTGAGTCGTTCGTTCATCTAGCACAAAGGGAACGGGTTGCATTTGAAATTTTTACTCTGGTTTCTCAGTGTTTTTCCTAGAGCCGGTTAGAATTTCCTGCAGTTTTCACTGTAAAACCGAGTTTGAGCTAGTACATCCCCACTTATATGAATGTTGTGGAATTTGAAACTGAAAAGAAACATTGTGTTTCCAACAAGCTAGGTGAAGGACGGCTTTCACACACACTTAACTCTCAGAATATAGCATGTGGAGAGTCGATTGTTCACCTAGCACAAAGGGAAAAGTTTGCAGGAGAAACTTTTACTCTGGTTTATCACTGTGTTTCCTACTGCCGGTTTGAATTTCCTGCAGTTTTCACTGTAAAACCGAGTTGGATTTGGTACCTCACCTTATATATGTATGGAGTGGAGTTTGCAACTGAAAATAAACTTTGTGTTCCAAGCAAGCTAGCTGAAGGACGGCTTTCACACGCACTTATCTCTCAGAATTTACCATGTGCAGAGACGTTCGATCATTAAGCTAAAAGGGAACGGGAAGCAGGAGAAACTTACTCTATATTCTCACTGTGTTTCCAAGTGCCGGTTGGATGTTCCTACAGTTTTCACTGTAAAACCGAGTTTGAGCTAGTACCTCCCCATACATATGTATGGAGTGGAGTTAGCAACTGGAAAGAAACTTTGTGTTCCCAATAATCTAGGTGAAGGAAGGTTTCACACACAATTATCTTTCAGAACTTAGCATAAGGAGAGTCGTTCGTTCATCCAGCACAAAGGGAACGGGTTGCAGGAGAAACTTTTACTCTGGTTTCTCCGTTTTTTTCCTAGTGCCGGTTTGAATTTCCTGCAGTTTTCACTGTAAAACTGATTTGGAGCTACTACCTCCCAACATATATGAATGTAGTGGAGTTTGAAACTGAAAAGAAAATTTGTGTTCCCAACATGCTAGGTGAAGAACGGCATTCACACTCACTTATCTCTCAGAACTGAGCATGTGGAGAGAATTTTGTTCACCTAGCACAAAAGGAACAGGTTGCAGGAGAAACTTTTACTCTGGATTCTCACTGTGTTTCCTAGTGCCTGTTTGAAGTTTCTACATTTTTCAATGTAAAACCGAATTGGAGCTGGTACCTCCTCATATATATGTATGGAGTGGATTTTGCAACTGTAAAGAAACTTTGTGTTCCCAACAAGCTAGTTGAAGGACGGCTTTCACACACACTTATCTCTCAGAACTGAGCATGTGGAGAGTCGTTCGTTCATCTAGCACAAAAGGAACTGGTTGCAGGAGAAAATTTTTACTCTGGTTTCTCAGTGTGTTTCCTAGTTCCGGTATGAAGTTCCTGCAGTTATAACTGTAAAACCGATTTGGAGCTTGTACTTTACCATATATATGTATGGAGTGGAGTTTGCAATGGAAAATTAACTTTGTGTTCCCAAAAAGATAGGTGAAGGACGGCTTTCACACACAAATATCTGTCAGAAATTATCATGTGGAGAGTGGTTCGTTCATCTAGCACAAATGGAACGGGTTGCAGGGGAAACTTTTACTCTGGTTTCTTACTTTGTTTCCTAGTGCCGGTTGGATATTCCTGCAGTTTTCATTGTTAAACCGTGTTGGAGCTAGTATTTCCTTATATATGTATGAAGTGGAGTATGCAACGGAAACGAAACTTTGTGTTCCCAACAAGCAAGTTGAAGGACGGCTTTCACACACACTTATCTCTCAGAACTGAGCATGTGGAAAGAAGTTCGTTCATCAAGCAGAAAGGGAACGGGATGCAGAGAAACTTTTACTCTGGTTTCTCAGTGTGTTTCCTAGTGCCGGTTTGACGTTCCTGCCGTTTTCTCTGTAAAACCGAGTTGGAGCTTGTACCTCCCCATATATATGTATTGAGTGGAGTTTGCAACGGAAAAGAAACTTTGTGTTCCCAACAAGCAAAGTGAAGGACGGCTTACACACACACTTAAATCTCAGAACTGAGCATGTGGAGAGTCGTTTGTTCATCAAGAACAAAGGGAATGGGTTGATGGAGAAACTTTTACTCTGGTATCTCAGTGTGTTTGCTAGTGCCGGTTTGAATTTCCTGCAGTTTTCACTGTAAAACCGAGTTGGAGTTTTACTTCCCCATATATATGTATGGAGTGGAGTTTGCAACTGAAAAGAAACTTTGTTTTCCCAACAAGCAAAGTGAAGGACAGCTTTACACACACTTATCTCTCAGAACTGAGCATGTGGAGAGTAGTTCGTTCACTAGCACAAAGGGAACAGGTTGCAGGAGAAACTCTTACTCTAGTTCTCACTGTGTTTCCAAGTCCCGGTGTGAAGTTCCTTCTGTTTTCAGTGTAAAACAAAGTTGGATCTGGTACCTCCTCTTATATATGTATGGAGTTGAGTTTGCAACGGAAAAGAAACTTTGTATTCCCAACAAGCTAGGTGAAGGACGGCTTTCACACAAAATTAACTCTCAGAACTGAGCATGTGGAGAGCCTTTCGTTCATCAAGCACAAAGAATGGGTTGCTGGAGGAATTTTTACTCTGGTTTCTCAGTGTGTATCCTAGTGCCGGTTTGAAGTTCCTACAGTTTTCACTGTAAAACCGAGTTGGATCTAGGGCCACCCCATATATATGTATGGAGAGTTATTTGCAACTGAAAAGAAACTTTGTGTTCCCATCAAGCTATGTGAAGGACGGCTTTCACACACAATTATCTTTCAGAACTGAGCATGTGGAGAGACGTTGTTTCATCTAGCACAAATGGAACGGGTTGCAGTCGAAACTTTTAATCTGGATTCTCAGTCTGTTTCCTAGTACCGGTTAGAATTTCCTGCAGTTTCACTGTAAAACCGAGTTGGAGTTAGTACCTCCCCATATATATTTATGGAGTGGAGTATGCAACTGAAAAAGAACTTTGTGTTCCCAACAACCTTGGTGAAGTACGGCTTTCACACACACTTTTCTCTCAGAACTGAGCATGTGGAGAGACTTTCTTTCATCTCGCACAAAGAGAACGGGTTACAGGAGAAGCATTTTCTCTGGTTTCTCAGTCTATTTCCTAGTGCCGGTTGGAAGTACTGCAGTTTTCACTGTAAAACCGAGTTGGAGCTAGTACCTCCCCATATATATATAAGGAGAGGTGTTTGCAACTGAAAAGAAACTTTGTGTTCCCAACAAGCTAGGTGAAGTACGGCATTCACTCACAATTATATCCCAGAAGTAAGCATGTGGAGAGAATTTGTTTCATCTAGCACAAAGGGAATGGGTTGCTGCAGAATCTTTTACTCTGTTTTCTCAGTGTGTTTCCTAGTGCCGTTATGAAGTTTCTGCAGTATTCACTGTTAAACCGAGTTGAGCTAGTACCTCCCCTTATATATGTATGGAGTGGAGTTTGCAACGGAAAAGAAACTTTATGTTCCCAACAAGCTATGTGAAGGACGGCTTTCACAAACACTTAACTCTCAGAACTGAGCATGTGGAGAGACGTTCGTTCATCAAGCACAAATGGAATGGGTTGCTGGAGAAACTTTTACTCTGGCTTCTCAGTGTGTTTCCTAGTGCCGGTTTGAAGTTCCTGCAGTTTTCACTGTAAAACCATATTGGAGCTAGTACCTCCCCACATATATGAATGTAGTGGAGTTTGAAACTGAAAAGAATGTTTGTGTTCCCAACAAGACAGGTGAAGGACAGCTTTCACACACACTGATCTCTTATAACTGAGCTTGTGAAGAGAAGTTTGTTCACCTAGCACTAAGGGAACAGGTTGCAGGAGAAACATTTACTCTTGTTTATCACTGTGTTTACTATTGCCGGTTTGTAGTTCCTGTAGTTTTCACTGTAAAACAGAGTTGGATCTGGTGCTTCCCCTTATATATGTATGGAGTGGAGTTTGCAACGGAAATGAAACTTTGTGTTCCCAACAAGGTAGGTGAAGGACGGCTTTCACACACACTTAACTCTCAGAATTGGGCATGTGGAGAGACGTTCGTTCATCAAGCACAAAGGGAATGGGTTGCTGGAGAAACTTTTACTCTGGTGTCTCATTGTGTTTCCTAGTGCCGTTTTGAAGTTCCTACATTTTACACTCTAAAACAGATTTGGAGCTGGTACCTCCTCATATATATGTATGGAGTGGAGTTTTCAACTGAAAACAAACTTTGTGTTCCCAACAAGCTAGGTAAAGGACGGCTTTCACTCACAATTAACCCTCAGAACTGAGCATGTGGTGAGACGTTCGTTCATCAAGCACAAAGGGAATGGGTTGCTGCATAAAATTAACTCTTTTTTCTTGGTGTGTTTCCTACATCCGTTTTGAAGTTCCTACAGTTTTCACTGTAAAACCGAGTTGGAGCTTGTTCCTCCCCATATATATGTATGGATTGGAGTTTGCTACTGAAAAGAAACTTTGTGTTCCCATCAAGCAATGTGAAGAATGGCATTCACACACAATTATCTCTCAGAACTGAGCATGTGGAAAGACGTTCATTCATGTAGCACAATGGGAACGGGTTGTAGGAGAAACTTTTACTCTGGTTTCTCAGTGTGTTTCCTAGTGGCGGTTTGAAGTTCCTACATTTTTCACTGTAAAACCGAGTTGGAGCTGGTACCTCCTCATGTATATATATGGATTGGAGTTTGCATCTGAAAAGAAACTTTGTGTTCCCAACAAGCTAGGTCAAAGACGGCATTCACACACACTTATCTCTCATAACTGAGCATGTGGACAGTCGTTCGTTCACTAGCACAATGGGAACAGTTTGCAGGAGAAACTTTTACTCTGGTTCTCACTGTGTTTCCTAGTTCCGGTTTGATGTTCCTGCAGTTTTCACTGTAAAACCGAGTTGGAGCTATTACCTCCCCATATAGATGTATGGAGTGGAGTTTGCAACTGAAAATAAACTTTGTGTTCCCAACAAGCTAGGTGAAGGACGGCTTCACACACACTTATCTCTCAGAAATGAGCATGTGGAGAGACGTTCGATCATTTAGCTCAAAGGGAACGGGAAGCAAGGAAAACAATTACTCTATATTCTCACTTTGTTTCCCAGTGCCGTTTTGAATTTCCTGCAGTTTTCACTGTAAAACCGAGTTAGAGCTAGTACCTACCCATATATATGTATGGGGTGGAGTTTGCATCTTAAAAGAAACTTTGTGTTCCCAAAATGCTAGTTGAAGGACGGCTTTCACACACACTCATCTCTCAGAAGTGAGCATTTGGAGACTCGTACGTTCATCTAGCACAAAGGGAACGGGTTGGAGGTGAAACTTTTACTCTGGATTCTCAGTTTGTTTGCTAGTTCCGGTTTGAAGTTCCTGCAGTTTTCACTGTAAAACCGAGTTGGAGCTAGTACCTCCCCATATATATTTATGGAGTGGAGTTTGCAACTGAAAAGAAACTTTGTGTTCCCAACAAGGTAGGTGAAGGACGGCTTTCAAACACACGTATATCTCAGAACTGAGCATGTGGAGTGAAGTTCGTTCATCTAGCTCAAATTGAACAGGAAGCAGGAGAAACTTTTACTCTGGTTTCTCAGTATGTTTCCTAGTGCCGTTTTGATGTTCCTACATTTTTCACTGTAAAACAGATTTGGAGCTGTTACCTCCTCATATATATGTATATAGTGGAGTTTGCAAATTAAAAGAAACTTTGTGTTCCCAACAAGCTAGGTGAAGGACGGCTTTCACTCACAATTAATCCTCAGAACTGAGAATGTGGAGAGACGTTCGTTCAACAAGCACAAAAGGAATGGGTTGCTGGATAAAATTTACTCTTTTTTCTTGGTGTGTTTCCTAGAGCCGTTTTGAAGTTCCTACATTTTTCACTGTAAAACCGAGTTGGAGCTTGTACCTCCCCATATATATGTATGGATTGGAGTTTGCTACTGAAGAGAAACTTTGTGTTCCCATCAAGCAATGTGAAGAACGGCATTCACACACAATTATCTCTCAGAACTGAGCATGAGGAAAGACGTTCGTTCATGTAGCACAAAGGGAATGGGTTGTAGGAGAAACTTTTACTCTGATTTCTGAGTGTGTTTCCTAGTGGCGGTTTGATGTTCCTACATTTTTCACAGTAAAACCGAGTTGGAGCTATTACCTTCTCATGTATATATATGGATTGGTGTTTGCAACTGAAAAGAAACTTTGTGTTCCCAACAAGCTAGGTGAAAGACGGCTTTCACACACAATTATCTCTCAGAAATGAGCATGTGGAAAGTCGTTCGTTCACTAGCACAATGGGAACAGTTTGCAGGAGAAACTTTTACTCTGGTTCTCACTGTGTTTCCTAGTGCCGGATTGATGTTCCTGCAGTTTTCACTGTAAAACCGAGTTGGAGCTATTACCTCCCCATATATATGTATGGGGTGGTGTTTGCAACTTAAAAGAAATTTTGTTTTCCCAACATGCTATTTGAAGGCGGCCTTCACACACACACATCTCTCAGAACTGAGCATTTGGAGACTCGTACGTTTATCTAGCACAAAGGGAACGGGTTGGAGGTGAAACTTTTACTCTGGATTCTCAGTTTGTTTGCTAGTTCCGGTTTGAAGTTCCTGCAGTTTTCACTGTAAAACCGAGTTGGGGCTAGTACCTCCCCATATATATTTATGGAGTGGAGTTTGCAACTGAAAAGTATCTTTGTGTTCCCAACAAGATATGTGAAGGACGGCTTTCACACACACGTATATCTCAGAACTGAGCATGTGGAGTGAAGTTCGTTCATCTAGCTCAAATTGAACAAGAAGCAGGAGAAACTTTACTCTGGTATTTCAGTTTGTTTCCTAGTGCCGATTTGAAGTTCCTACATTTTTCACTGTAAAACAGATTTGGAGCTGGTACCTCCTCATATATATGTATATAGTGGAGATTGCAACTGAAAAGAAACTTTGTGTTCCCAACAAGCTAGTTGAAGGACGACTTTCACTCACAATTAACCCTCAGACCTGAGCATGTGGAGAGACGTTCGTTCATCAAGCACAAATGGAATGGGTTGCTGGATAAACTTTACTCTTTTTTCTTGGTGTGTTTCTTAGAGCCGTTTTGAATTTCCTACAGTTTTCACTGTAAAAGCGAGTTGGAGCTTTTACCTCCCCATATATATGTATGGATTGGAGTTTGCTACTGAAAAGAAACTTTGTGTTCCCATCAAGCAATGTGAAGAACGGCATTCACAAACAATTATCTCTCAGAACTGAGCATGAGGAGAGTCGTTTGTTCATCTTGCACAAAGGGAACGGGTTACAGGAAAAACTTTTACTCTGGTTTCTCAGTTTGTATCCTAGTTCCGGTTTGAATTTCCTGCAGTTTTCACTGTATAACCGAGTAGGAGCTAGTACCTCCCCATATATATTTATGGAGTGGAGTTTGCAAATGAAAAGAAACTTTGTGTTCCCAACAAGATAGATGAAGAACAGCTTTCACACACACATATCTCTCAGAACTGAGCATGAGGATATAAGTTCATTCATTTAACACAAAGGGAACGGGTTGCAGGAGGAACTATTACTCTGTTTTCTCAGTGTGTTTCCTAGTGCCGGGTTGAATTTCCTGCAGTTTTCACTGTAAAACCGGGTTGGAGCTTGTACCTCCCCATATATATGTATGGAGTGGAGTTGGCAACTTAAAAGAAACTTTGTGTTCCCAAAAGGCTAGGTGAAGGACGGCTTTCAAACACACTTATCTCTCAGAACTGAGCATTTGGAGACTCGTTCGTTCATCTAGAACAAAGGGAACGGGTTGCAGGGGAATCTTTTACTCTAGATTCTCAGTTTCTTTCCTAGTTCCGGTTTGAATTTCCTGCAGTTTTCACTGTAAAATCGAGTTGGAGCTAGTACCTCCCCATATATATATTTGGAGTGGAGTTTGCAACTGAAAAGAAACTTTGTGTTCCCAACAAGATAGGTGAAGGACGGCTTTCACTCTCACGTATCTCTCAGAACTGAGCATGCGGAGAGAAGTTCGTTCATCTAGCTCAAAGGGAACGGGAAGCAGGAGAAACTATTACTCTGGTTTCTCACTGTGTTTCCTAGTGCCGGTTTGAAGTTCCTGCAGTTTTCACTGTAAAACCGAGTTGGAGCTAGTTCCTCCCCATATATATGTATGGAGTGGAGTTTGCAAATAAAAAGAAACTTTGTGTTCCCAACAAGCTAGATGAAGTTCGGCTTTAACACACACTTATCTCTCAGAACTGAGCATGTGGAGAGAATTTTTTTCACGTAGCACATAGGGAACAGGTTGCAGGAGAAACTTTTACTCTAGATTCTCACTGTGTTTCCTAGTGTCGGTTTGAAGTTCCTGCAGTTTTCACTGTAAAACCGAGTTGGATCTGGTACCTCCCCTTATATATGTATGGAGTGCCGTTTGCAACGTAAAAGTAACTTTGTGTTCCCAACTAGATAGTTGAAGAACGGCAATCACACACACTTATCTCTCAGAAATGAGCATGTGGAGAGTCGATCGTTAATCTAGCACAAACAGAATGGGTTGCTGTTGAAACTTTTACTGGTTTCTCAGTGTGTTTCCTAGTGCCGGTTTGAACTTCCTACAGTTATCCCTGTAAAACCGAGTTGGAGCTAGAACCTCCCAATATATATGTATGGAGTGGAGTTTCCAACTGAAATGAAACTTTGTGTTCCCAAAAAGCTAGGTGAATTACTCCTTTCACACACACTTATCTCTCTGAACTGAGCATGTGGAGAGTCGTTCGTTCATCTAGCACAAATGGAATGGGTTGCAGGAGAAACTTTAACTCTGGCTTCTCAGTGTGTTTCCTAGTGCCAGTTTGATGTTCCTGCAGTTTTCACTGTAAAACCGAATTGGAGGTAGTACCTCCCCACATATATGAATGTAACGGTGTTTGAAACTGAAAAGAAACTTAGTGTTCCCAACAAGATAGGTGAAAGACGGCTTTCACACACACTTATCTCTCAGAACTGAGCATGTGGAGAGTCGTTCATTCACTAGCACAAAGGGAACAGTTTGCAGGAGAAATTTTACTCTGGTTCTCACTGTGTTTCCTAGTGCCGGTTTGAAGTTCCTGAAGTTTTCACTGTAAAACCGAGTTGGAGCTATTACCTCAACATATATATGTATGGAGTGGAGTTTGCAACTGAAAATAAACTTTGTGTTCCCAACAAGCTAGGTGAAGGACGGCTTCACACACACTTATCTCTCAGAACTGAGCATGTGGTGAGACGTTTTATCATTAACTCAACTGGAACGGGAAGCAAGGGAAACTATTACTCTAAATTCTCACTTTGTTTCCCAGTGCCGTTTTGAATTTCCTGCAGTTTTCACTGTAAAACCGAGTTAGAGCTAATACCTCCCTATATATATTTATGGAGTGGGGTTTGCAACTGAAAAGAAAATTTGTGTTCCCAACAAGATAGGTGAAGTTCGGCTTTCACACACACGTATATCTCAGAATTGAGCATGTGGAGTGAAGTTCGTTCATCTAGCTCAAATTGAACAGGAAGCAGGAGAAACTTTTACTCTGGTGTCTCACTGTGTTTCCTTGTGCCGGTTTGAATTTCCTGCAGTTTTCACTGTAAAACCGAGTTGAAGCTAGTACCTCCCCATATATATGTATGGAGTTGTGTTTGCAACTGTTAAGAAACTTTGTGTTCCCAACAAGCTATTTGAAGGACGGCTTTCACACACACTTATCTGTCAGAACTGAGCATGTGGAGAGACGTTCTTTCATCTAGCACAAAGGGAACGGGTTGAAGGAGAAACTTTTACTCTGGTTTCTCAGTGTGTTTCCTAGTGCCTGTTTGAATTTCCTGCTGTTTTCACTGTAAAACTGTGTTGGAGCTAGTACTTCCCCATATATATGTATGGAGTGGAGTATGCAAATGAGAAGAAACTTTGTGTTCCCAACAATCTAGTTGAAGGACGTCTTTAACACAAACTTATCTCTGAGAACTGAGCATGTGGAGTGACGTTCATTCATTTAGCCCAAAGGGAACACTATGCATGAGAAACATTTACTCTATTTTCTCACTGTGTTTTCTAGTGCCGGTTTGAAGTTCCTGCAGTTTTCACTGTAAAACAGAGTTGGAGCTAGTACCTCCCCATATATATGTATGGAGTGGAGTTTGCAAGTGAAAAGAAACTTTGTGTTCCCAACAAGCAAGGTGAAGTACTGCGTTCACATTCACTTATCTCTCAGAACTGAGCATGAGGAGAGTCTTTTGTTCATCTTGCACAAATGGAACAGGCTTCAGGAGAAAATTTATCTCTGGTTTCTCAGTTTGTTTCCTAGTTCCGGTTTGAAGTTCCTGCAGTTTTTACTGTAAAATTGAGTTGGTGCTAGAACCACCCCATATATATTTATGGAGTGGAGTTTGCAACTGAAAAGAAACTTTGTGTTCCCAACAAGATAGATGAAGGACGGCATTCAAACACACGTATATCTCAGAACTGAGCATGTGGAGAGAAGTTCGTTCGTTTAGCACAAAGGAACGTTTTGCAAGAGAACCTATTACTGTGTTATCTTAGTGTGTTTCCTAGTGCCGGGTTGAAGTTCCTGCAGTTTTCACTGTAAATCCGAGTTGGAGCAAGTACCTCCAAATATATATGTATGGAGTGGAGTTGGCAACTTAAAAGAAACTTTGGGTTCCCAACATGCTAGGTGAAGTACGGCTTTCACACACAATTATCTCTCAGATCTGAGCATTTGGAGACTCGTTGGTTCATCTAGCACAAAGGGAACGGGTTGCAGTGGAATCTTTTACTCTGGTATCTCAGTTTGTTTCCTAGTTCCTGTTTTAAGTTACTGCAGTTTTTACTGTAAAATTGAGTTGGTTCTAGAACCACCCCATATATATTTATGGAGTGGAGTTTGCAACTGAAAAGAAACTTTGTGTTCCCAACAAGATAGGTGAAGGATGGCTTTCACACACACGTATCTCTCAGAACTGAGAATGTGGAGAGAAGTTCGTTCATCTAGCTCAAAGGGAATGGGAAGCAGGAGAAACTATTACACTGGATTCTCACTGTGTTTCCTAGTGCCGTTTTGAAGTTCCTGCAGTTTTCACTGTAAAATCGAGTTGGAGCTAGTACCTCCCCATATATATGTATGGAGTGGTGTTTGCAAGTGAAAAGAAAGTTTGAGTTCCCAACAAGCTATGTGAAGGACTGCTTACATACACACATTTCTCTCAGAACTGAGCATGAGTAGAGTTGTTCATTCATCTTGCACAAATGGAACGGGTTGCAGGAGAAACTTTTTCTCTGTTTTCTAAGTTTGTTTCCTAGTTCCGGTTTGAAGTTCCTGCAGTTTTCACTGTAAAACCGAGTTGGGGCTAGAACCTCCCCATATATATTTATTGAGTGGAGTTTGCAACTGAAAAGAAACTTTGTGTTCCCAACAACATAGATGAAGGACGGCTTTCACACACACTTATCTCTCAGAACTGACCATGTGGAGAGATGTTCGTTCATTTAGCACAAAGGGTACAGGTTGCAGGATAATTTTTTACTCTGTTTTCTCAGTGTGTTTCCTAGTGCAGTTTTGAAGTTTCTGCAGTATTCAATGTTAAACCAACTTGAGCTAGTACCTCCCCATATATATGAATGGAGTGGAGTTTAAACTGAAAAGAAACTTTGTGTTCCCAACAAGCTAGGTGAAGGACGGCTTTCACAGACACTTAACTTTCAGAACTGGGCATGTGGAGAGACTTTCGTTCATCAAGCACAAAGGGAATGGTTTGCTGGAGAAACTTTACTCTGGTTTCTCGGTGTGTTTCCTAGTGCCGTTTTGAAGTTCCTACAGTTTTCACTGTAAAACCGAGTAGGAGCTTGTACCTCCCATTATATATGTATGGATTGGATTTTGCTACTGAAAAGAAACTTTGTGTTCCCATCAAGCAATGTGAAGAACGGCTTTCACACACACTTATCTCTCAGAAATGAGCATGTGGAGAGTCGTTCGTTCACTAGCACAAATGGAACAGTTTGCACGAGAAACTTTTACTCTGGTTCTCACTGTGTTTCCTAGTGCCGGTTTGAAGATCCTGCAGTTTTCACTGTAACCTGAGTTGGAGCTACTACCTCGCCATATATATGTATGGAGTGGAGTTTGCAACGTAAAAGAAACTTTGTGTTCCCAACAAGCTAGGTGAAGGACGGCTTTCACACACACTTATCTCTCAGAAGTGAGCATGTGGAGAGTCGTTCGTTCATCTAGCACAAATGCAATGGGTTGCAGGAAAAACTTTAACTCTGGTTTCTCAGTGTGTTTCCTAGTGCCGGTTTGATGTTCCTGCAGTTTTCACTGTAAAACCGAATTGAAGCTAGTACCTCCCCACATATATGAATGTAATGGAGTTTGAAACTTAAAAGAAACTTTGTGTTCCCAATAAGATAGGTGAAGGACGGCTTTCACACACACTGATCTCTTAGAACAGAGCATGTGGAGAGATGTTGGTTCACCTAGCACAAAGGGAACAGGATGTACGAGAAACTTTTACTCTGGTTTATCACTGTGTTTCCTAGTGCCGGTTTGAAGTTCCTGCAGGTTTCACTGTAAAAACGTGTTGGATCTGGTACCTCCCCTAATATATGTAAGGATTGGGGTTTTCAAAGGAAAAGAAACTTTGTATTCCCAACAAGCTATGTGAAGGACGGCTTTCACACACACTTAACTCTCAGAACTGTGCATATGGAGGGACGTTCGTTCATCAAGCACAAAGGGAATGGGTTGCTGGAGAAACATTTACTCTGGTTTCACGATGTGTTTCCTAGTGCCGTTTTGAAGTTCCTACTTTTTTCACTGTAAAACCGAGTTGGAGCTTGTACCTCCCCATATGTATGTATGGAGTGGAGTTTGCAACTGAAAGAAACTTTGTGTTCCCAACAAGCAATGTGAAGAACGGCTTTCACACAGAATTATCTCTCAGAAATGAGCATGTGGAAAGACGTTCGTTCATGTAACACAAAGGGAACGGGTTGTAGGAGAAACATTTACTCTGGTTTCTCAGTGTGTTTCCTAGTGCCGTTTTTAAATTCCTACATTTTTCACTGTAAAACCGACTTGGAGCTGGTACCTCCTCATGTATATGTATGGATTGGAGTTTGCGACTGAAAAGAAACTTTGTGTTCCAAACGAGCTTGGTGAAGGACGGCTTCCACACACACTTATCTCTCAGAACTGAGCATGTGGAGAGTCTTTTGTTCACTAGTACCAAGGGAACACTTTGCAGGAGAAACTTTTACTCTGCTTCTCACTGTGTTTCCTACTGCCGGTTTGAAGTTCCTGCAGTTTTCACTGTAAAACCGAGTTGGAGCTATTACCTCCCCATATATATGTATGGAGTGGAGTTTGCACCTGAAAATACACTTTGTGTTCTCAACAAGCTAGGTGAAGGACGACTTTCAAACACACTTATCTCTCAGAACTGACCATGAGGAGAGACGTTCGATCATTTAGCTCAAAGGGAACGGGAAGTAGGAGAAACTTACTCTATATTCTCACTGTGTTTCCTAGTGCCGGTTTGATATTCCTACAGTTTTCACTGTAAAACCGAGTTGGAGCTGGTACCTCCTCATGTATATGTATGGATTGGAGTTTGCAAATGAAAAGAAACTTTGTGTTCCCAACAAGCTAGGTGAAGGACGGCTTTCACACACACTTATCTCTCAGAACTGAGCATGAGGAGAGTCGTTCGTTCATTTTGCAAAAAGGGAACGGGTTGCAGGTGAAACTTTTACTCTGGTTTCTCAGTGTGTTTCCAAGGGCCGGTTTGAAGTTCCTGCAGTTTTCACTGTAAAACCGAGTGGGAGCTAGTACCTCCCCGCATATATGAATGTTGTGGAATTTGAAACTGAAAAGAAACATTGTGTTTCCAACAAGCTAGGTGAAGGACGTTTTCATACACAATTATCTATCAGAACTGAGCATGTGGAAAGACGTTCGTTCATCTACCACAAAGGGAAAGGTTTGCAGGAGAAACTTTTACTCTGGTTTCTCAGTGTGTTTCCTAGTGCCGTTTTGAAGTTCCTACATTTTTCACTGTAAAACAGAGTTGGAGCTGGTACCTCCTCATATAAATGTATGCAGTGGAGTTTGCAACTGAAAAGTAACTTTGTTTTCCCAACAATCTAGGTGAAGGACGGCTTCACTCACACTAAACTCTCAGAACTGAGCATGTGGAAAGACGTTCTTTCATCAAGCACAAAGTGAATGGGTTGCTGGAGAAACTTTTACTCTGGTTTCTTGGTGTGTTTCCTAGTGCCGTTTTGAAGTTTCTACAGTTTTCACTGTAAAACCGAGTTGGAGCTTGTATCACCCCATATATATGTATGAATTGGAGTTTGCTACTGAAAAGAAAATTCGTGTTCCCATCAAGCAATTTGAAGTACGGCATTCACACACACTTATCTCACAGAACTTAGCATGTGGAAAGACGTTCATTCATGTAGCACAATGGGAACGTGTTGTAGGGAAACTTTACTCTGGTTTCTCAGTGTGTTTCCTAGTGCCGGTTTGAAGTTCCTAAATTTTTCACTGTAAAACCGAGTTGGATCTGGTACCTCTTTATGTATATGTATGGATTGGAGTTTGCAAATGAAAAGAACCTTTTTTGTTCCCAACAAGCTATGTGAAGGATGGCTTTCACACACAGTTATCTCTCAGAACTGAGCATGTGGAGATTCGTTTGTTCATGTAGCACAAATGGAATGGGTAGCAGGAGAAAATTTAACTCTGGTTTCTCAGTGTGTTTCCTAGTGCCGGTTTGAAGTTCCTGCAGTTTTCACTGTAAAACCGAGTAGGAGTTAGTACCTCCCCACATATATGAATATAATGGAGTTTGAATCTGAAAAGAACCTTTGTGTTCCCAATAAGATAGGTGAAGGACGGCTTTCACACACACTGATCTCTTAGAACTGAGCATGTGGAGAGAAGTTGGTTCACCTAGCACAAAGGGAACAGGATGCAGGAGAAACTTTTACTCTGGTTTATCACAGTGTTTCCTAGTGCCGGTTTGAAGTTCCTGCAGTTTTCACTGTAAAACCGAGTTGGATCTGGTACTTCCCCTTATATATGTATGGAGTGGAGTTGGCAACGGAAAAGAAACTTTGTGTTCCCAACAAGCTAGGTGAATGACGGCTTTCACACACACTTATCTCTCAGAACTGAGCATGTGGAGTGTCTTTTGTTCACTAGTACCAAGGGTTCACTTTGCAGGAGAAACTTTTACTCTGCTTCTCACTGTGTTTCCTAGTGCCGGTTTGAAGTTCCTGCAGTTTTCACTGTAAAACCGAGTTGGAGCTATTACCTCCCCATATATATGTATGGAGTGGAGTTTGCACCTGAAAATAAACTTTGTGTTCTCAACAAGCTAGGTGAAGGACGGCATTCAAACACACTTATCTCTCAGAACTGACCATGAGGAGAGACGTTCGATCATTTAGCTCAAAGGGAACGGGAAGTAGGAGAAACTTACTCTATATTCTCACTGTGTTTCCTAGTGCCGGTTTGATATTCCTACAGTTTTCACTGTAAAACCGAGTTGGAGCTGGTACCTCCTCATGTATATGTATGGATTGGAGTTTGCAAATGAAAAGAAACTTTGTGTTCCCAACAAGCTAGGTGAAGGACGGCTTTCACACACACTTATCTCTCAGAACTGAGCATGAGGAGAGTCGTTCGTTCATTTTGCAAAAAGGGAACGGGTTGCAGGTGAAACTTTTACTCTGGTTTCTCAGTGTGTTTCCAAGGGCCGGTTTGAAGTTCCTGCAGTTTTCACTGTAAAACCGAGTGGGAGCTAGTACCTCCCCGCATATATGAATGTTGTGGAATTTGAAACTGAAAAGAAACATTGTGTTTCCAACAAGCTAGGTGAAGGACGTTTTCATACGCAATTATCTATCAGAACTGAGCATGTGGAAAGACGTTCGTTCATCTACCACAAAGGGAAAGGTTTGCAGGAGAAACTTTTACTCTGGTTTCTCAGTGTGTTTCCTAGTGCCGTTTTGAAGTTCCTACATTTTTCACTGTAAAACAGAGTTGGAGCTGGTACCTCCTCATATAAATGTATGCAGTGGAGTTTGCAACTAAAATGTAACTTTGTGTTCCCAACAATCTAGGTGAAGGACGGCTTCATTCACACTAAACTCTCAGAACTGAGCATGTGGAAAGACGTTCTTTCATCAAGCACAAAGTGAATGGGTTGCTGGAGAAACTTTTACTCTGGTTTCTTGGTGTGTTTCCTAGTGCCGTTTTGAAGTTTCTACAGTTTTCACTGTAAAACCGAGTTGGAGCTTATATCACCCCATATATATGTATGGATTGGAGTTTGCTACTGAAAAGAAAATTCGTGTTCCCATCAAGCAATTTAAAGAACGGCATTCACACACACTTATCTCACAGAACTTAGCATGTGGAAAGACGTTCATTCATGTAGGACAATGGGAACGTGTTGTAGGGAAACTTTACTCTGGTTTCTCAGTGTGTTTCCTAGTGCCGGTTTGAAGTTCCTAAATTTTTCACTGTAAAACCGAGTTGGAGGTGGTACCTACTTATGTATATGTATGGATTGGAGTTTGCAAATGAAAAGAATCTTTATGTTCCCAACAAGCTAGGTGAAGGATGGCTTTCACACACAGTTATCTCTCAGAACTGAGCATGTGGAGATTCGTTTGTTCATGTAGCACAAATGGAATGGGTAGCAGGAGAAAATTTAACTCTGGTTTCTCAGTGTGTTTCCTAGTGCCGGTTTGAAGTTCCTGCAGTTTTCACTGTAAAACCGAGTTGGAGCTAGTACCTCCCCACATATATGAATATAATGGAGTTTGAATCTGAAAAGAACCTTTGTGTTCCCAATAAGATAGGTGAAGGACGGCTTTCACACACACTGATCTCTTAGAACTGAGCATGTGGAGAGAAGTTGGTTCACCTAGCACAAAGGGAACAGGATGCAGGAGAAACTTTTACTCTGGTTTATCACTGTGTTTCCTAGTGCCGGTTTGAAGTTCCTGCAGTTTTCACTGTAAAACCGAGTTGGATCTGGTACCTCCCCTTATATATGTATGGAGTGGAGTTGGCAACAGAAAAGAAACTTTGTGTTCCCAACAAGCTGGGTGAATTACGGCTTTCACACACACTTATCTCTCAGAACTGAACATGTGGATAGTCGATTGTTCATCTAGCACAAAGGGAACGGGTTGCAGGAGAAACTTTTACTCTGGTTTCTCAGTGTGTTTCCTCTTGCAGTTTTGAAGTTCCTGCTGTTTTCACTGTAAAACCGAGTTGGAGCTAGTACTTCCTCATATATATATGGAGTGGAGTATGCACTGAAAACAAACTTTGTGTTCCCAACAAGCTAGGTGAAGGACGGCTTAAAAAAAACTTATCTCTGAGGACTGAGCATGTGGAGAGACGTTTGTTCATTTAGCTAAAAAGGATCGGGAAGCAGGAGAAACCTTTACTCTATTTTCTCACTGTGTTTCCTAGTGCCGGTTTGAATTACCTGCAGTTTTCACTGTAAAACCGAGTTGGATCTGATACCTCCCCTTATATATGTATGGAGTGGATTTTTCAACTGAAAAGAACCTTTGTTTTCCCAAGAAGCTAGGTAAAGGATGGCTTTCCCCCACAATTATCTCTCAGAACTGAGCATGTGGAGAGTATTTCGTTCATTAGCACAAATGGAACGGGTTGCAGGAGAAACTTTTACTCTGGTTCTCACTGTGTTTCCTAGTGCCGGTTTGAAGTTCCTGCAGTTTTCACTGTAAAACCGAGTTGGAGCTAGTATCTTCCCATATATATGTATGGAGTGTAGTTTGCATCTTAAAAGAAACTTTGTGTTCCCAACATGCTAGGTGAAAGACGGCTATCACACACACATATCTCTCAGAACTGAGCATTTGGAGACTCGTTTGTTCATCTAGCACAAAGGGAACTGTTTGCAGGTGAAATTTTACTCTGGTTTCTCACTTTGTTTCCTAGTTCCGGGTTGAATTTCCTGCAGTTTTCACTGTAAAACCGAGTTGGGGCTAGTACCTCGCCATATATATTTATGGAGTGGAGTTTGCAACTGAAAAGAAACTTTGTGTTCCCAACAAGATAGGTGAAGGACGGCTTTCACACACACGTATCTCTCAGAACTGAGCATATGTAGGGAATTTCGTTCATCTAGCTCAAAGGGAACGGGAAGCAGGAGAAACTTTTGCTCTGGTTTCTCACAGTGTTTCCTAGTGCCGGTTTGAAGTTCCTGCAGTTTTCAGTGTAAAAACGAGTTGGATCTGTTACCTCCCCTTATATATGTATGGAGTGGAGTTGGCAACTGAAAAGAACCTTTGTGTTCCCATTAAGATAGTTGAAGGACGGCTTTCACACACACTGATCTCTTAGAACTGAGCATGTGGAGAAAAGTTGGTTCACCTAGCACAAAGGGAACAGGATGCAGGAGAAACTTTTACTCTGGTTTATCACTGTGTTTCCTAGTGCCAGTTTGAATTTCCTGCAGTTTTCACTGTAAAACCGAGTTGGATCAGGTACCTCCCCTTATATATGTATGGAGTGGAGTTGGCAACGGAAAAGAAACTTTGTGTTCCCAACAAGCTAGGTGAATGACGGCTTTCTCACACACTTATCTCTCAGAACAGAGCATGTGGAGAGTCGATTGTTCATCTAGCACAAAGGGAACGGGTTGCAGGGGCAACATTTACTCTGGTTTCTCAGTGTGTTTCCTCTTGCCGTTTTGATGTTCCTGTTGTTTTCACTGTAAAACCGAGTTGGAGCTTGTACTTCCTCATATATATATGGAGTGGAGTATGCAACTGAAAACAAACTTTGTGTTCCCAACAAGCTAGGTGAAGGACGGCTTAACACAAACTTATTTCTGAGGACTGAGTATGTGGAGAGACGTTTGTTCATTCAGCTCAAAAGGATCGGGAAGCAGGAGAAACCTTTACTCTATTTTCTCACTGTGTTTCCTAGTGCCGGTTTGAAGTTCCTGCAGTTTTCACTGTAAAAGAGTGTTGGAGCAAGTAACTCCCAATATATATGTATGGAGTGGAGTTTGCAAGTGAAAAGAAGCTTTGTGTTCCCCACAAGCTAGGTGAAGGACTGCTTCACACACACTTATCTCTCAGAACTGAGCATGAGGACAGTCGTTTGTTCATCTAGCAAAAAAGGAACGGGTTGCAGGAGAAACTTTTACTCTGGTTTCTCAGGGTGTTTCCTAGTGCCGGTTTGAATTTCCTGCAGTTTTCACTGTAAAAGCGAGTTGGAGCTAGTACCACCCCATATATATTTATGGAGTGGAGTTTGCAACTGAAAAGAAACTTTGTGTTCCCAACAAGATAGGTGAAGGGCGGCTTTCAGACACACGTATCTCTCAGAAATGAGCATGTGGAGGGAATTTCGTTCATCTTGCTCAAAGGGAACGGAAAGCAGGAGAAATTTTTACTCTGGTTTCTCACTGTGTTTCCAAGTGCTGGTTTGAAGTTCCTGCAGTTTTCACTGTAAAACCGAGTTTGAGCTGGTACCTCCCCTTATATATACATGGAGTGGAGTTTGCAACGGAAAAGAAACTATTTGTTCCCAACAAGGTAGGTGAAGGATGGCTTTCACACGCACTTATCTCTCAGAACTGAGCATGTGGAGAGACGTTCATTCATCTAGCACAAAGGGAACGGGTTGCATTTGAAACTTTTACTCTGGTTTCTCATTGTGTTTCCTAGAGCCTGTTAGAATTTCCTGCAATTTTCACTGTAAAACCAAGTTGGAGCTAGTACCTCCCCACTTATATGAATGTTGTTGAATTTGAAACTGAAAAGAAACATTGTGTTTCCAACAAGCTAGGTGAAGGACGGCTTTCACACACACTTAACTCTCAGAACTGAGCATGAGGACAGTCGTTCGTTCATCTAGCACAATAGGAACGGGTTGCAGGAGAAACTTTTTCTCTGGTTTCTCAGGGTGATTCCTAGTTACAGTTTGAAATTCCTGCAGTTTTCACTGTAAAACCGAGTTGGAGCTAGTACCTACCCATATATATTTATGGAGTGGAGTTTGCAACTGAAAAGAAACTTTGTGTTCCCAACAAGATAGTTGAAGTGCGGCTTTCACACACACGTATCTCTCAGAAATGAGCATGTGGAGGGAATTTCGTTCATCTTGCTCAAAGGGAACGGGAAGCAGGAGAACATTTTACTCTGGATTCTCACTGTTTTTCCTAGTGCCGGTTTTAAGTTCCTGCAGTTTTCACTGTAAAACCAAGTTGGAGATTTTACCTCCTCATATATATGTATGGAGTGGAGTTTGCAACTGAAAAGAAACTTTGTGTTCCCAACAAGCTAGGTGAATTACGGCTTTCACACACAATTAACTCTCAGAAATCAGCATGTGGAGAGACTTTCGTTCATCAACACAAAGGAATGGGTTGCTGGAGATACTTTTACTCTGGTGTCTTGGTGAGTTTCCTAGTGCTGTTATGAAGTTCCTACAGTTTTCACTGTAAAAACGAATTGGAGCTTGTACCTCCACATATATAAGTATGGAGTGGAGTTTGCAACTGAAAAGAAACTTTGTGTTCCCCTCAAGCAAGGTGAAGAACGGCTTTCACAAACACATATCTCTCAGAACTGAGCATGTGAAAAGACGTTCGTTCATCAAGAACAAAGTGAACGGGTTGCAGGAGAAACTTTTACTATGGTTTCTCAGTGTGTTTCCTAGTGCCGGTTTGAAGTTCCTACATTTTTCACTGTAAAATCGAGTTGGAGCTGGTACCTTCCCATATATATGTATGGAGTGGAGTTTGCAACTTAAAAGAAACTTTGTGTTCCCAACAAGCTAGGTGAAGGACGGCTTTCACACACACTTATCTCTGAGAAATGAGCATGTGCAGAGAAGTTTGTTCACCTAGCACAGAGAGAACAGGTTGCAGGAGAAATTTTACTCTGGGTTCTCATTATGTTTCCTAGTTCCGGTTTGAAGTTCCTGCAGTTTTCACTGTAAAACAGAGTTGGAGCTGGTACCTAACCATATATATGTATGGAGTGGTGTTTGCAACTGAAAAGAACCTTTGTGTTCCCAAGAAGCTAGGTAAAGGACGGCTTTCCCCCACACATATCTCTCAGAACTGAGCATGTGGAGAGTAGTTCGTTCACTAGCACCAATGGAACGGGTTGCAGGAGAAACTTGAACTCTGGATCTCACTGTGTTTCCTAGTGCCGGTTTGAAGTTCCTGCAGTTTTCACTGTAAAACCGAGTGGGAGCTAGTATCTTCCCATATATATGTATGGAGTGTAGTTTGCATCTTGAAAGAAACTTTGTGTTCCCATCATGCTAGGTGAAAAACGGCTATCACACACACATATCTCCCAGAACTGAGCATTTGGACTCGTTCGTTCATCTAGCACAAAGGGAACTGTTTGCAGGTGAAACTTTTACTCTGGTTTCTCAATTTGTTTCCTAGTTCCGGGTTGAAGTTCCTGCAGTTTTCACTGTAAAACCGAGTTGGGGCTAGTACCTCGCCATATATATTTATGGAGTGGAGTTTGCAACTGAAAAGAAACTTTGTGTTCCCAACAAGATAGTTGAAGGACGGCTTTCACACAAACGTATATCTCAGAACTGAGCATGTGGGGTGTCGATTGTTCATCTAGCACAAAGGGAACGGGTTTCAGGAGAAACTTATACTCTGGTTTCTCAGTGTGTTCCTCTTGCCGTTTTGAAGTTCCTGCTGTTTTCACTGTAAAACCGAATTGGAGCTAGTACTTCCCCATATATATATGGAGTGGAGTATGCAACTGAAAACAAACTTTGTGTTCCCAACAAGCTAGGTGAAGGACGGCTTAACACAAACAAATCTCTGAGAAATGAGCATGTGGAGAGACGTTCGTTAATTTAGCTCAAAAGGAACGGGAAGCAGGAGAAACTTTTACTATATTTTCTCACTGTGTTTCCTAGTGCCGGGTTGAATTTCTTGCAATTTTCACTGTAAAACAGAGTTGGAGATAGTAATTCCCAATATATATGTATGGAGTGGAGTTTGCAATTGAAAAGAAACTTTGTGTTCCCAACAAGCTAGGTGAAGTACTGCTTTCACACACACATATCTCTCAGAACTGAGCATGAGGAGAGTCGTTCATTCATCTTGCACAAAGGGAACGGATTGCAGGAGAAACTTTTACTCTGGTTTCTCAGTTTTTTTCCTAGTTCCTGTTTTAATATCCTGCAGTTTTCATTGTAAAATTGAGTTGGAGCTAGTACCTCCCCATATATATATATGGAGTGGAGTTTGCAAGTGAAAAGAAGCTTTGTGTTCCCAACAAGCTAGGTGAAGTACTGCTTTCACACACACTTATCTCTCAGAACTGAGCATGAGGAGAGTCGTTCATTCATCTAGCACAAAGGGAACTGTATGCAGGAGAAACTTTTACTCTGGATTCTCAGGGTGTTTCCTAGTGCCGGTTTGAATTTCCTGCAGTTTTCACTGTAAAATCGAGTTGGAGCTATTACCTCCCCACATATATGAACGTACTGGAGTTTTAAACTGAAAGAAAATTTGTGTTCCCAACAAGTTAGGTGAAGGACGGCTTTCACACACACTTATCTCTGAGAAATGATCATGTGCAGAGAATTTGTTCACCTAGCACAGAGTGAAGAGGTTGCAGGAGAAACTTTTACTCTGGTTTCTCATTATGTTTACTAGTTCCTGCTTGAAGTTCCTGCAGTTTTCACTGTAAAACCGAGTTAGAGCTGGTACCTACCCATATATATGTATGGAGTGGAGTTTGCAACTGAAAAGAACCTTCATGTTTTAAACAAGCTATGTGAAGGACGGCTTTCACATGCACTTATCTCTCAGAACTGAGCATGTGGAGAGTCGTTCGTTCATCTAGCACAAAGGGAACGGGTTGCATTTGAAATTTTACTCTGGTTTCTCAGTGTGTTTCCTAGAGCCGGTTTGAATTTCCTGCAGATTTCACTGTAAAACCGAGTTCGAGCTAGTACCTCCCCAATTATATGAATGTTGTGGAATATGATACTGAAAAGAATCATTGTGTTTCCAACAAGCTAAGTGAAGGAAGGCTTTCACACACACTTAACTCTCAGAACTGAGCATGTGGAGAGTCGTTTTTCACCTAGCACAAAGGGAACACTTTGCAGGAGGAACTTTTACTCTGGTTTATCACTGTGTTTCCTAGTGCCGGTTTGAATTTCCTGCATTTTTCACTGTAAAACCGAGATGGATCTTGTACCTCGCCTTATATATGTATGGAGTGGAGTTTGCAACTGAAAAGAAACTTTGTTTTCCCAACAAGGACGGTGTAGATCGGCTTTCACACACAATTTCTCTCAGAAATGAGCATGTTTAAAGACGTTCGTTCATCTAGCACAAAGGGAACGGGTTGCTGGAGAAACTTATTCTCTGGTTTCTCAGTGTGTTTCTTAGTTCTGTTATGAAGTTCCTACAATTTTCACTGAAAAACCGAGTTGGAGCTTGTACCTCCCCATATATATGTATGGAGTGGAGTTTGAAGCTGAAAAGAAATTTGTGTTCCCAACAAGCAAGGTGAAGAACGGCTTTCACACACACTTATCTCTCAGAACTGAGCATGTGGAGAGTCGTTCGTTCATCTAGCACAAAGGGAACGGGTTGCATTTGAAATTTTACTCTGGTTTCTCAGTGTGTTTACTAGTTCCTGCTTGAAGTTCCTGCAGTTTTCACTGTAAAACCGAGTTAGAGCTGGTACCTACCCATATATATGTATGGAGTGGAGTTTGCAACTGAAAAGAACCTTTATGTTTCCAACAAGCTATGTGAAGGACGGCTTTCACATGCACTTATCTCTCAGAACTGAGCATGTGGAGAGTCGTTCGTTCATCTAGCACAAAGGGAACGGGTTGCATTTGAAATTTTACTCTGGTTTCTCAGTGTGTTTCCTAGAGCCGGTTTGAATTTCCTGCAGATTTCACTGTAAAACCGAGTTCGAGCTAGTACCTCCCCAATTATATGAATGTTGTGGAATATGATAATGAAAAGAATCATTGTGTTTCCAACAAGCTAAGTGAAGGAAGGCTTTCACACACACTTAACTCTCAGAACTGAGCATGTGGAGAGTCGTTTTTCACCTAGCACAAAGGGAACACTTTGCAGGAGGAACTTTTACTCTGGTTTATCACTGTGTTTCCTAGTGCCGGTTTGAATTTCCTGCATTTTTCACTGTAAAACCGAGATGGATCTTGTACCTCGCCTTATATATGTATGGAGTGGAGTTTGCAACTGAAAAGAAACTTTGTTTTCCCAACAAGGACGGTGTAGATCGGCTTTCACACACAATTTCTCTCAGAAATGAGCATGTTTAAAGACGTTCGTTCATCTAGCACAAAGGGAACGGGTTGCTGGAGAAACTTATTCTCTGGTTTCTCAGTGTGTTTCTTAGTTCTGTTATGAAGTTCCTACAATTTTCACTGAAAAACCGAGTTGGAGCTTGTACCTCCCCATATATATGTATGGAGTGGAGTTTGAAGCTGAAAAGAAATTTGTGTTCCCAACAAGCAAGGTGAAGAACGGCTTTCACACACACTTATCTCTCAGAACTGAGCATGTGGAAAGTCGTTCGTTCATCAAGAACAAAGGGAAAGTTTTGCAGGAGAAACTATTACCCTAGTTTATCAGTTTGTTTCCTAGTGCCGTTTTGACGTTCCTACAGATTTCACTGTAAAACCGAGTTGGAGCTTGTACATCCCCATATATATGTATGGAGTGGAGTTTTCAAATTAAAAGAAACTTTGTGTTCCCAACAAGAAAGTTGAAGAACGGCTTTCACACACACTTATCTCTCAGATCTGAGCATGTGGAGAGACGTTCGTTCACTAGCACAAAGTTAACGGGTTGCATGCGAAAATTTTACTCTTCATTCTGTTTGTTTCCTAGTTCCTGTTTGAATTTCCTGCAGTTTTAACTGTAAAACCGACTTGGAGTTAGTATATACCCATATATATGTATGGAGTAGAGTTTGCAACGTAAAAGAATCTTTGTGTTCCGAACAAGCTAGGTGAAGAACGGCTTTCACACACACTTGTCTCTGAGAACTTAGCATGTGGAGAGTCGTTCGTTCATCTAGCACAAAGGGAAAGGGTTGCAGGAGAAACTATTAATCTGGTTTCTCAGTGTGTTTCCTAGTGCCGGTTTGAAGTTCCTGCAGTTTTCACTGTAAAACCGAGTTGGAGCTATTACCTCCCCACATATATGAATATAATGGAGTTTGCAACTGAAAAGAAACTTTGTGTTCCCAACAAGATATGTGAAGGACGGCTTTCACACACACTTATCTCTTAGAACTGAGCATGTGGAGAGAAGTTTGTTCACCTAGCACAAAGGGAACAGGTTGCATGAGAAACTTTAACTCAGGTTTCTCACTGTGTTTCCTAGTGCCGGTTTGAAGTTCCGGCAGTTTTAACTGTAAAACCGAGTTGGGGCTAGTACCTCCCCACATATATGAATGTAGTGGAGTTTGAAACTGAAAAGAAACTTTGTGTTCCCTACAAGCTAGTTGAAGGACGGCTTTCACACTCAAATATCTCTCAGAACTGAGCATGAGGAGAGTCGTTCGTTCATCTTGCACAAAGGGATCGGGTTGCAGGAGAAACTTTTACTCTGTTTTCTCAGTGTGTTTCCTAGTGCCGGTTTGAAGTTCCTGCAGTTTTCACTGTAAAACCGAGTTGGATCTAGTACTTCCCCATATATATATGGAGTGGAGTATGCAAATGAAAACAAACTTTGTGTTCCCAAAAAGCTAGGTGAAGGACGGCTTAAAACAAACAAATCTCTGGGAACTGAGCATGTGGAGAGATGTTCGTTCATTTAGCTCAAAATGAACGGGAAGCAGGAGAAACATTTACTCTATTTTCTCACTGTGTTTCCTAGTGCCGGTTTGAAGTTCCTGCAGTTTTCAGTGTAAAACCGAGTTGAAGCTAGTAACTCCCAATATATATGTATGGAGTGGAATTTGCAACTGAAAAGAAACTATTTGCTCCCAACAAGCTAGGTGAAGGACGGCTTTCACACGCACGTATCTCTCAGAACTGAGCATGTGGAGACTCGTTCGTTCATCTAGCACAAAGGGAACGGGTTGCATTTGAAACTTTTACTCTGGTTTCTCAGTGTGTTTCCTAGAACCGGTTAGAATTTCCTGCAATTTTCACTGTAAAACCGAGTTTGAGCTGGTACATCCCCACTTATATGAATGTTGTGGAATTTGAAACTGAAAAGAAACATTGTGTTTCCAACAAGCTAGGTGAAGGACGGCTTTCACACACACTTAACTCTCAGAACTGAGCATGTGGAGAGTCGTTTGTTCACCTAGCACAAAGGGAACAGTTTGCAGGAGAAACTTTTACTCTGGTTTATCACTGTGTTTCCTACTGCCGGTTTGAAGTTCCTGCAGTTTTCACTGAAAAACCGAGTTGGATCTGTTACCACGCCTTATATATGTATGGATTGGAGTTTGCAACTGAAAAGAAACTTTGTTTTCCGAACAAGGAAGGTGAAGATAGTCTTTCACACACACTTATCTCTCAGAAATGAGCATGTGTACAGACGTTCGTTCATCTAGCACAAAGGGAACGGGTTGCAGGAGAAAGTTTTACTCTGGTTTCTCAGTGTGTTTCCTAGTGCCGTTTTGAAGTTCCAACATTTTTCACTGCAAAACCGAGTTGGAGCTTGTACCTCCCCATATATATGTATGGAGTGGAGTTTGCAACTTAAAAGAAACTTTGTGTTCCCAACAAGAAATGTGAAGAACGGCTTTCACACACACTTATCTCTCAGAACTGAGCATGTGGAGAGTCGTTCGTTCACTAGCACAAAGGGAACGGGTTGCATGGGAAATATTTACTCTTCATTCTCTTTGTTTCCTAGTTCCAGTTTGAATTTCCTGCAGTTTTAACTGTAAAATCGAGTTGGAGCTCGTATATCCACATATATATGTATGGAGTGGAGTTTGCAACGTAAAAGAATCTTTGTGTTCCCAACAAGCTAGTTGAAGGACGGCTTTCACACACACTTACCTCTCACAAATTAGCATGTGGAGAGTCGTTCGTTCATCTAGTACAAAGGGAACGTGTTGCCGAGGAAACTTTTACTCTGGTTTCTCACTGTGTTTCCTAGTGCCGTTTTGAAGTTCCTGCAGTTTTCACTGTAAAACCGAGTTGGAGCTAGTACCTCCCCACATATATGAATGTAGTGGAGTTTGAAACTTAAAAGAAACTTTGTGTTCCCAACAAGATAGGTAAAGGACAGCTTTCACACACACTGAACTCTTAGAACTGAGCATGTGGAGAGAAGTTTATTCACCTAGCAAAAAGTTAACAGGTTGCAGGAGAAACTTTTACTCTGGTTTCTCACTGTGTTTCCTAGTGCCGTTTTGAAGTTCCTGCAGTTTTCACTGTAAAACCGAGTTAGAGCTGGTACCTCCCCTTATATATGTATGGAGTGGAGTTTGCAACAGAAAAGAAACTTTGTGTTCCCAACAAGCTAGGTGAAGGACGGCTTTCACACACACTTAACACTCAGAACTGATCATGTGGAGAGACGTTCTTTCATCAAGCACAAAAGGAAAATTTTGCTGGAGAAACATTTATTCTGGTTTTTCATTGTGTTTCCTAGTGCCGTTTTGAGTTCCTACAGTTTTCACTGTAAAAGCGAGTTGGAGATTTTACCCCCCAATATATATGTATGGAGTGGGGTTTGCAACTGAAAAGAAACTTTTTGTTCCCAACAAGCTAGGTGAAGGACGGCTTTCACACGCACGTATCTCTCAGGACTGAGCATGTGTTGAGTCGTTCGTTCATCTAGCACAAAGGGAACGGTTTTCATTTGAAATTTTTACTCTGGTTTCTCAGTGTTTTTCCTAGAGCCGGTTAGAATTTCCTGCAGTTTTCACTGTAAAACCGAGTTTGAGCTAGTACATCCCCACTTATATGAATGTTGTGGAATTTGAAACTGAAAAGAAACATTGTGTTTCCAACAAGCTAGGTGAAGGACGGCTTTCACACACACTTAACTCTCAGAACTTAGCATGTGGAGAGTCGATTGTTCACCTAGCACAAAGGGAAAAGTTTGCAGGAGAAACTTTTACTCTGGTTTATCACTGTGTTTCCTACTGCCGGTTTGAAGTTCCTGCAGTTTTCACTGTAAAACCGAGTTGGATTTTGTACCTCACCTTATATATGTATGGAGTGGAGTTTGCAACTGAAAATAAACTTTGTGTTCCAAGCAAGCTAGCTGAAGGACGGCTTTCACACGCACTTATCTCTCAGTACTTACCATGTGGAGAGACGTTCGATCATTAAGCTAAAAGGGAACGGGAAGCAGGAGAAACTTACACTATATTCTCACTGTGTTTCCAAATGCCGGTTGGATGTTCCTACAGTTTTCACTGTAAAACCGAGTTTGAGCTAGTACCTCCCCATACATATGTATGGAGTGGAGTTAGCAACTGGAAAGAAACTTTGTGTTCCCAACATGCTAGGTGAAGAACGGCATTCACAGTCACTTATCTCTCAGAACTGAGCATGTGGAGAGTCGTTCGTTCATCTAGAACAAATGGAACGGTTTGCAGGGGAAACTTTTACTCTGGTTTCTTACTTTGTTTCCTAGTGCCGGTTGGATATTCCTGCAGTTTTCATTGTAAAACCATGTTGGAGCTAGTATTTCCTTATATATGTATGAAGTGGAGTATGCAACGGAAACGAAACTTTGTGTTCCCAACAAGCAAGTTGAAGGACGGCTTTCACACACACTTATCTCTCAGAACTGAGCATGTGGAAAGAAGTTCGTTCATCAAGCAGAAAGGGAACGGGATGCAGAGAAACTTTTACTCTGGTTTCTCAGTGTGTTTCCTAGTGCCGGTTTGACGTTCCTGCTGTTTTCTCTGTAAAACCGAGTTGGAGCTTGTACCTCCCCATATATATGTATTGAGTGGAGTTTTCAACTGAAAAGAAACTTTGTGTTCCCAAAAAGCTAGGTGAACGAAGGCTTTCACACACACTTATCTCTCAGAACTGAGCATGTGGAGAGAACTTCGCTCACTAGCATATAGGGAACAAGTTGCAGGAGAAACTCTTACTCTGGTTCTCACTGTGTTTCCTAGTGCCGGTTTGAAGTCCCTACCGTTTTCACTGTAAAACCGAGTTGGAGCTGGTTCCTCCCCTTATATATGTATGGAGTGGAGTTTGCAACGGAAAAGAAACTTTGTGTTCCCAACAAGAAAAGTGAAGGACGGCTTACACACACACTTAAATCTCAGAACTGAGCATGTGGAGAGTCGTTTGTTCATCAAGAACAAAGGGAATGGGTTGCTGGAGAAACTTTTACTCTGGTATCTCAGTGTGTATGCTAGTGCCGGTTTGAAGTTCCTGCAGTTTTCACTGTAAAACCTAGTTGGAGTTTTACTTCCCCATATATATGTATGGAGTGGAGTTTGCAACTGAAAGAAACTTTGTTTTCCCAACAAGCAAAGTGAAGGATGGCTTTACACACACTTATCTCTCAGAACTGAGCATGTGGAGAGTAGTTCGTTCACTAGCACAAAGGGAACAGGTTGCAGGAGAAACTCTTACTCTGGTTCTCACTGTGTTTCCAAGTCCCGGTGTGAAGTTCCTTCAGTTTTCACTGTAAAACCAATTTGGATCTGGTACCTCCTCTTATATATGTATGGAGTTGAGTTTGCAACGGGAAAGAAACTATGTATTCCCAACAAGCTAGGTGAAGGACGGCTTTCACACAAAATTAACTCTCAGAACTAAGCATGTGGAGAGACTTTCGTTCATCAAGCACAAAGAATGGGTTGCTGGAAAATTTTTACTCTGGTTTCTCAGTGTGTTTCCTAGTGCCGGTTTGAAGTTCCTACAGTTTTCACTGTAAAACCGAGTTGGATCTAGGGCCACCCCATATATATGTATGGAGTGGAGTTTGCAACTGAAAAGAAACTTTGTGTTCCCAACAAGCAATGTGAAGGACGGCTTTCACACACACTTATCTCTCAGAATTGTGCATGTGGAGAGACTTTAGATGATTTAGCTCAAAAGGAACGGGAAGCAGGAGAAACGTTTACTCTATTTTCTCACTTTGTTTCCCAGTGCCGTTTTGAAGTTCCTGCAGTTTTCACTGTAAAACCGAGTTGGATCTAGTACTTCCCCATATATATATGGAGTGGAGTATGCAACTGAAAACAAACTTTGTGTTCCCAAAAAGCTAGCTGAAGGACGGCTTAAAACAAACAAATCTCTGAGAACTGAACATGTGGAGAGATGTTCGTTCATTTAGCTCAAAATGAACGGGAAGCAGGAGAAACATTTACTCTATTTTCTCACTGTGTTTCCTAGTGCCGGTTTGAAGTTCCTGCAGTTTTCAGTGTAAAAACGGGTTGAAGCTAGTAACTCCCAATATATATGTATGGAGTGGAATTTGCAACTGAAAAGAAACTATTTGCTCCCAACAAGCTAGGTGAAGGACGGCTTTCACACGCACGTATCTCTCAGAACTGAGCATGTGGAGACTCGTTCGTTCATCTAGCACAAAGGGAACGGGTTGCATTTGAAACTTTTACTCTGGTTTCTCAGTGTGTTTCCTAGAACCGGTTAGAATTTCCTGCAATTTTCACTGTAAAACCGAGTTTGAGCTGGTGCATCCCCACTTATATGAATGTTGTGGAATTTGAAACTGAAAAGAAACATTGTGTTTCCAACAAGCTAGGTGAAGGACGGCTTTCACACACACTTAACTCTCAGAACTGAGCATGTGGAGAGTCGTTTGTTCACCTAGCACAAAGGGAACAGTGCAGGAGAAACTTTTACTCTGGTTTATCACTGTGTTTCCTACTGCCGGTTTGAAGTTCCTGCAGTTTTCACAGAAAAACCGAGTTGGATCTGTTACCTCGCCTTATATATGTATGGATTGGAGTTTGCAACTGAAAAGAAACTTTGTTTTCCGAACAAGGAAGTGAAGATCGTCTTTCACACACACTTACCTCTCAGAAATGAGCATGTGTACAGACGTTCGTTCATCTAGCACAAAGGGAACGGGTTGCAGGAGAAAGTTTTACTCTGGTTTCTCAGTGTGTTTCCTAGTGCCGTTTTGAAGTTCCAATATTTTTCACTGCAAAACCGAGTTGGAGCTTGTACCTCCCCATATATATGTATGGAGTGGAGTTTGCAACTTAAAAGAAACTTTGTGTTCCCAACAAGAAATGTGAAGAACGGCTTTCACACACACTTATCTCTCAGAACTGAGCATGTGGAGAGTCGTTCGTTCACTAGCACAAAGGGAACGGGTTGCATGTGAAATATTTACTCTTCATTCTCTTTGTTTCCTAGTTCCAGTTTGAATTTCCTGCAGTTTTAACTGTAAAATCGAGTTGGAGCTCGTATATCCACATATATATGTATGGAGTGGAGTTTGCAACGTAAAAGAATCTTTGTGTTCCCAACAAGCTAGTTGAAGGACGGCTTTCCCACACACTTACCTCTCACAAATTAGCATGTGGAGAGTCGTTCGTTCATCTAGTACAAAGGGAACGTGTTGCCGAGGAAACTTTTACTCTGGTTTCTCACTGTGTTTCCTAGTGCCGTTTTGAAGTTCCTGCAGTTTTCACTGTAAAACCGAGTTGGAGCTAGTACCTCCCCACATATATGAATGTAGTGGAGTTTGAAACTTAAAAGAAACTTTGTGTTCCCAACAAGATAGGTAAAGGACAGCTTTCACACACACTGAACTCTTAGAACTGAGCATGTGGAGAGAAGTTTATTCACCTAGCACAAAGTTAACAGGTTGCAAGAGAAACTTTTACTCTGGTTTCTCACTGTGTTTCCTAGTGCTGATTTGAAGTTCCTGCAGTTTTCACTGTAAAACCGAGTTAGAGCTGGTACCTCCCCTTATATATGTATGGAGTGGAGTTTGCAACAGAAAAGAAACTTTGTGTTCCCAACAAGCTAGGTGAAGGACGGCTTTCACACACACTTAACACTCAGAACTGATCATGTGGAGAGACGTTCTTTCATCAAGCACAAAAGGAAAAGTTTGCTGGAGAAACATTTATTCTGGTTTTTCGTTGTGTTTCCTAGTGCCGTTTTGAGTTCCTACAGTTTTCACTGTAAAAGCGAGTTGGAGATTTTACCCCCCCCATATATATGTATGGAGTGGGGTTTGCAACTGAAAAGAAACTTTTTGTTCCCAACAAGCTAGGTGAAGGACGGCTTTCACACGCACGTATCTCTCAGGACTGAGCATGTGTTGAGTCGTTCGTTCATCTAGCACAAAGGGAACGGTTTGCATTTGAAATTTTTACTCTGGATTCTCAGTGTTTTTCCTAGAGCCGGTTAGAATTTCCTGCAGTTTTCACTGTAAAACCGAGTTTGAGCTAGTACATCCCCACTTATATGAATGTTGTGGAATTTGAAACTGAAAAGAAACATTGTGTTTCCAACAAGCTAGGTGAAGGACGGCTTTCACACACACTTAACTCTCAGAACTTAGCATGTGGAGAGTCGATTGTTCACCTAGCACAAAGGGAAAAGTTTGCAGGAGAAACTTTTACTCTGGTTTATCACTGTGTTTCCTACTGCCGGTTTGAAGTTCCTGCAGTTTTCACTGTAAAACCGAGTTGGATTTGGTACCTCACCTTATATATGTATGGAGTGGAGTTTGCAACTGAAAATAAACTTTGTGTTCCAAGCAAGATAGCTGAAGGACGGCTTTCACAGGCACTTATCTCTCAGAACTTACCATGTGGAGAGACGATCGATCATTAAGCTAAAAGGGAACGGGAAGCAGGAGAAACTTACTCTATATTCTCACTGTGTTTCCAAATGCCGGTTGGATGTTCCTACAGTTTTCACTGTAAAACCGAGTTTGAGCTAGTACCTCCCCATACATATGTATGGAGTGGAGTTAGCAACTGGAAAGAAACTTTGTGTTCCCAATAATCTAGGTGAAGGACGGTTTCACACACACTTATCTCTCAGAACTGAGCATGAGGAGAGTCGTTCGTTCATCCAGCACAAAGGGAACGGGTTGCAGGAGAAACTTTTACTCTGGTTTCTCAGTTTTTTTCCTAGTGCCGGTTTGAAATTCCTGCAGTTTTCACTGTAAAACTGATTTGGAGCTACTACCTCCCAACATATATGAATGTAGTGGAGTTTGAAACTGAAAAGAAACTTTGTGTTCCCAACATTCTAGGTGAAGAACGGCATTCACAGTCACTTATCTCTCAGAACTGAGCATGTGGAGAGTCGTTCGTTCATCTAGAACAAATGGAACGTGTTGCAGGGGAAACTTTTACTCTGGTTTCTTACTTTGTTTCCTAGTGCCGGTTGGATATTCCTGCAGTTTTCATTGTAAAACCATGTTGGAGCTAGTATTTCCTTATATATGTATGAAGTGGAGTATGCAACGGAAACGAAACTTTGTGTTCCCAACAAGCAAGTTGAAGGACGGCTTTCACACACTCTTATCTCTCAGAACTGAGCATGTGGAAATAAGTTCGTTCATCAAGCAGAAATGGAACGGGATGCAGAGAAACTTTTACTCTGGTTTCTCAGTGTGTTTCCTAGTGCCGGTTTGAAGTTCCTGCAGTTTTCACTGTAAAACCTAGTTGGAGTTTTACTTCCCCATATATATGTATGGAGTGGAGTTTGCAACTGAAAGAAACTTTGTTTTCCCAACAAGCAAAATGAAGGATGGCTTTACACACACTTATCTCTCAGAACTGAGCATGTGGAGAGTAGTTCGTTCACTAGCACAAAGGGAACAGGTTGCAGGAGAAACTCTTACTCTGGTTCTCACTGTGTTTCCAAGTCCCGGTGTGAAGTTCCTTCAGTTTTCACTGTAAAACCAATTTGGATCTGGTACCTCCTCTTATATATGTATGGAGTTGAGTTTGCAACGGGAAAGAAACTATGTATTCCCAACAAGCTAGGTGAAGGACGGCTTTCACACAAAATTAACTCTCAGAACTAAGCATGTGGAGAGACTTTCGTTCATCAAGCACAAAGAATGGGTTGCTGGAAAATTTTTACTCTGGTTTCTCAGTGTGTTTCCTAGTGCCGGTTTGAAGTTCCTACAGTTTTCACTGTAAAACCGAGTTGGATCTAGGGCCACCCCATATATATGTATGGAGTGGAGTTTGCAACTGAAAAGAAACTTTGTGTTCCCAACAAGCTATGTGAAGGAGGGCTTTCACACACACTTATCTCTCAGAACTGTGCATGTGGAGAGACTTTAGGTGATTTAGCTCAGAAGGAACGGGAAGCAGGAGAAACGTTTACTCTATTTTCTCACTTTGTTTCCCAGTGCCGTTTTGAAGTTCCTGCAGTTATCACTGTAAAACCGATTTGGAGCTAGTACCTCCCCATATATATGTATGGATTGGAGTTTGCAACTGAAAAGAAACTTTGTGTTCCCAACAAGCAAGGTAAAGGACGGCTTTCACACACACTTATCTCTCAGAACTGAGCATGTGAAGAGTCGTTCGATGATTTAGCTCAAAGGGAACCTGAAGCAGGTGAAACTTTTGCTCTATTTTCTCACTTTGTTTCCCAGTGCCGTTTTGAAATTCCTGCATTTTTCACTGTAAAACCGATTTGGAGCTAGTACCTCCCCATATATATGTATGGATTGGAGTTTGCAACTTAAAAGAAACTTTGTGTTCTCAACAAGCTAGTTTAAGGACGGCTTTCACACACACTTATCTCTCAGAACTGAGCATGTGGAGACTCGTTCGTTCATCTAGCACAAAGGGAACGGGTTGCATTTGAAACTTTTACTCTGGTTTCTCAGTGTGTTTCCTAGAACCGGTTAGAATTTCCTGCAATTTTCACTGTAAAACCGAGTTTGAGCTGGTACATCCCCACTTATATGAATGTTGTGGAATTTGAAACTGAAAAGAAACATTGTGTTTCCAACAAGCTAGGTGAAGGACGGCTTTCACACACACTTAACTCTCAGAACTGAGCATGTGGAGAGTCGTTTTTTCACCTAGCACAAAGGGAACAGTTTGCAGGAGAAACTTTTACTCTGGTTTATCACTGTGTTTCCTACTGCCGGTTTGAAGTTCCTGCAGTTTTCACTGAAAAACCGAGTTGGATCTGTTACCTCGCCTTATATATGTATGGATTGGAGTTTGCAACTGAAAAGAAACTTTGTTTTCCGAACAAGGAAGGTGAAGATCGTCTTTCACACACACTTATCTCTCAGAAATGAGCATGTGTACAGACGTTCGTTCAACTAGCACAAAGGGAACGGGTTGCAGGTGAAAGTTTTACTCTGGTTTCTCAGTGTGTTTCCTAGTGCCGTTTTGAAGTTCCAACATTTTTCACTGCAAAACCGAGTTGGAGCTTGTACCTCCCCATATATATGTATGGAGTGGAGTTTGCAACTTAAAAGAAACTTTGTGTTCCCAACAAGAAATGTGAAGAACGGCTTTCACACACACTTATCTCTCAGAACTGAGCATGTGGAGAGTCGTTCGTTCACTAGCACAAAGGGAACGGGTTGCATGGGAAATATTTACTCTTCATTCTCTTTGTTTCCTAGTTCCAGTTTGAATTTCCTGCAGTTTTAACTGTAAAATCGAGTTGGAGCTCGTATATCCACATATATATGTATGGAGTGGAGTTTGCAACGTAAAAGAATCTTTGTGTTCCCAACAAGCTAGTTGAAGGACGGCTTTCACACACACTTACCTCTCACAAATTAGCATGTGGAGAGTCGTTCGTTCATCTAGTACAAAGGGAACGTGTTGCCGAGGAAACTTTTACTCTGGTTTCTCACTGTGTTTCCTAGTGCCGTTTTGAAGTTCCTGCAGTTTTCACTGTAAAACCGAGTTGGAGCTAGTACCTCCCCACATATATGAATGTAGTGGAGTTTGAAACTTAAAAGAAACTTTGTGTTCCCAACAAGATAGGTAAAGGACAGCTTTCACACACACTGAACTCTTAGAACTGAGCATGTGGAGAGAAGTTTATTCACCTAGCAAAAAGTTAACAGGTTGCAGGAGAAACTTTTACTCTGGTTTCTCACTGTGTTTCCTAGTGCCGGTTTGAAGTTCCTGCTGTTTTCACTGTAAAACCGAGTTAGAGCTGGTACCTCCCCTTATATATGTATGGAGTGGAGTTTGCAACAGAAAAGAAACTTTGTGTTCCCAACAAGCTAGGTGAAGGACGGCTTTCACACACACTTAACACTCAGAACTGATCATGTGGAGAGACGTTCTTTCATCAAGCACAAAAGGAAAAGTTTGCTGGAGAAACATTTATTCTGGTTTTTCGTTGTGTTTCCTAGTGCCGTTTTGAGTTCCTACAGTTTTCACTGTAAAAGCGAGTTGGAGATTTCCCCCCCCATATATATGTATGGAGTGGGGTTTGCAACTGAAAAGAAACTTTTTGTTCCCAACAAGCTAGGTGAAGGACGGCTTTCACACGCACGTATCTCTCAGGACTGAGCATGTGTTGAGTCGTTCGTTCATCTAGCACAAAGGGAACGGTTTGCATTTGAAATTTTTACTCTGGTTTCTCAGTGTTTTTCCTAGAGCCGGTTAGAATTTCCTGCAGTTTTCACTGTAAAACCGAGTTTGAGCTAGTACATCCCCTCTTATATGAATGTTGTGGAATATGAAACTGAAAAGAAACATTGTGTTTCCAACAAGCTAGGTGAAGGACGGCTTTCACACACACTTAACTCTCAGAACTTAGCATGTGGAGAGTCGATTGTTCACCTAGCACAAAGGGAAAAGTTTGCAGGAGAAACTTTTACTCTGGTTTATCACTGTGTTTCCTACTGCCGGTTTGAAGTTCCTGCAGTTTTCACTGTAAAACCGAGTTGGATTTGGTACCTCACCTTATATTTGTATGGAGTGGAGTTTGCAACTGAAAATAAACTTTGTGTTCCAAGCAAGATAGCTGAAGGACGGCTTTCACACGCACTTATCTCTCAGAACTTACCATGTGGAGAGACGTTCGATCATTAAGCTAAAAGGGAACGGGAAGCAGGAGAAACTTACTCTATATTCTCACTGTGTTTCCAAATGCCGGTTGGATGTTCCTACAGTTTTCACTGTAAAACCGAGTTTGAGCTAGTACCTCCCCATACATATGTATGGAGTGGAGTTAGCAACTGGAAAGAAACTTTGTGTTCCCAATAATCTAGGTGAAGGACGGTTTCACACACACTTATCTCTCAGAACTGAGCATGAGGAGAGTCGTTCGTTCATCCAGCACAAAGGGAACGGGATGCAGAGAAACTTTTACTCTGGTTTCTCAGTTTTTTTCCTAGTGCCGGTTTGAAATTCCTGCAGTTTTCACTGTAAAACTGATTTGGAGCTACTACCTCCCAACATATATGAATGTAGTGGAGTTTGAAACTGAAAAGAAACTTTGTGTTCCCAACATGCTAGGTGAAGAACGGCATTCACAGTCACTTATCTCTCAGAACTGAGCATGTGGAGAGTCGTTCGTTCATCTAGAACAAATGGAACGGGTTGCAGGGGAAACTTTTACTCTGGTTTCTTACTTTGTTTCCTAGTGCCGGTTGGATATTCCTGCAGTTTTCATTGTAAAACCATGTTGGAGCTAGTATTTCCTTATATATGTATGAAGTGGAGTATGCAACGGAAACGAAACTTTGTGTTCCCAACAAGCAAGTTGAAGGACGGCTTTCACACACTCTTATCTCTCAGAACTGAGCATGTGGAAAGAAGTTCGTTCATCAAGCAGAAAGGGAACGGGATGCAGAGAAACTTTTACTCTGGTTTCTCAGTGTGTTTCCTAGTGCCGGTTTGACGTTCCTGCCGTTTTCTCTGTAAAACCGAGTTGGAGCTTGTACCTCCCCATATATATGTATTGAGTGGAGTTTTCAACTGAAAAGAAACTTTGTGTTCCCAAAAAGCTAGGTGAAGGAAGGCTTTCACACACACTTATCTCTCAGAACTGAGCATGTGGAGAGAAGTTCGCTCACTAGCATATAGGGAACAAGTTGCAGGAGAAACTCTTACTCTGGTTCTCACTGTGTTTCCTAGTGCCGGTTTGAAGTCCCTACCGTTTTCACTGTAAAACCGAGTTGGAGCTGGTTCCTCCCCTTATATATGTATGGAGTGGAGTTTGCAACGGAAAAGAAACTTTGTGTTCCCAACAAGAAAAGTGAAGGACGGCTTACACACACACTTAAATCTCAGAACTCAGCATGTGGAGAGTCGTTTGTTCATCAAGAACAAAGGGAATGGGTTGCTGGAGAAACTTTTACTCTGGTATCTCAGTGTGTTTGCTAGTGCCGGTTTGAAGTTCCTGCAGTTTTCACTGTAAAACCTAGTTGGAGTTTTACTTCCCCATATATATGTATGGAGTGGAGTTTGCAACTGAAAGAAACTTTGTTTTCCCAACAAGCAAAGTGAAGGATGGCTTTACACACACTTATCTCTCAGAACTGAGCATGTGGAGAGTAGTTCGTTCACTAGCACAAAGGGAACAGGTTGCAGGAGAAACTCTTACTCTGGTTCTCACTGTGTTTCCAAGTCCCGGTGTGAAGTTCCTTCAGTTTTCACTGTAAAACCAATTTGGATCTGGTACCTCCTCTTATATATGTATGGAGTTGAGTTTGCAACGGGAAAGAAACTATGTATTCCCAACAAGCTAGGTGAAGGACGGCTTTCACACAAAATTAACTCTCAGAACTAAGCATGTGGAGAGACTTTCGTTCATCAAGCACAAAGAATGGGTTGCTGGAAAATTTTTACTCTGGTTTCTCAGTGTGTTTCCTAGTGCCGGTTTGAAGTTCCTACAGTTTTCACTGTAAAACCGAGTTGGATCTAGGGCCACCCCATATATATGTATGGAGTGGAGTTTGCAACTGAAAAGAAACTTTGTGTTCCCAACAAGCTATGTGAAGGAGGGCTTTCACACACACTTATCTCTCAGAACTGTGCATGTGGAGAGACTTTAGATGATTTAGCTCAAAAGGAACGGGAAGCAGGAGAAACGTTTACTCTATTTTCTCACTTTGTTTCCCAGTGCCGTTTTGAAGTTCCTGCAGTTATCACTGTAAAACCGATTTGGAGCTAGTACCTCCCCATATATATGTATGGATTGGAGTTTGCAACTGAAAAGAAACTTTGTGTTCCCAACAAGCAAGGTAAAGGACGGCTTTCACACACACTTATCTCTCAGAACTGAGCATGTGGAGAGTCGTTCGATGATTTAGCTCAAAGGGAACCTGAAGCAGGTGAAACTTTTGCTCTATTTTCTCACTTTGTTTCCCAGTGCCGTTTTGAAATTCCTGCATTTTTCACTGTAAAACCGATTTGGAGCTAGTACCTCCCCATATATATGTATGGATTGGTGTTTGCAACTTAAAAGAAACTTTGTGTTCTCAACAAGCTAGTTTAAGGACGGCTTTCACACACACTTATCTCTCAGAACTGAGCATGTGGAGACTCGTTCGTTCATCTAGCACAAAGGGAACGGGTTGCATTTGAAACTTTTACTCTGGTTTCTCAGTGTGTTTCCTAGAACCGGTTAGAATTTCCTGCAATTTTCACTGTAAAACCGAGTTTGAGCTGGTACATCCCCACTTATATGAATGTTGTGGAATTTGAAACTGAAAAGAAACATTGTGTTTCCAACAAGCTAGGTGAAGGACGGCTTTCACACACACTTAACTCTCAGAACTGAGCATGTGGAGAGTCGTTTGTTCACCTAGCACAAAGGGAACAGTTTGCAGGAGAAACTTTTACTCTGGTTTATCACTGTGTTTCCTACTGCCGGTTTGAAGTTCCTGCAGTTTTCACTGAAAAACCGAGTTGGATCTGTTACCTCGCCTTATATATGTATGGATTGGAGTTTGCAACTGAAAAGAAACTTTGTTTTCCGAACAAGGAAGGTGAAGATCGTCTTTCACACACACTTATCTCTCAGAAATGAGCATGTGTACAGACGTTCGTTCAACTAGCACAAAGGGAACGGGTTGCAGGTGAAAGTTTTACTCTGGTTTCTCAGTGTGTTTCCTAGTGCCGTTTTGAAGTTCCAACATTTTTCACTGCAAAACCGAGTTGGAGCTTGTACCTCCCCATATATATGTATGGAGTGGAGTTTGCAACTTAAAAGAAACTTTGTGTTCCCAACAAGTAATGTGAAGAACGGATTTCACACACACTTATCTCTCAGAACTGAGCATGTGGAGAGTCGTTCGTTCACTAGCACAAAGTGAACGGGTTGCATGGGAAATATTTACTCTTCATTCTCTTTGTTTCCTAGTTCCAGTTTGAATTTCCTGCAGTTTTAACTGTAAAATCGAGTTGGAGCTCGTATATCCCCATATATATGTATGGAGTGGAGTTTGCAACGTAAAAGAATCTTTGTGTTCCCAACAAGCTAGTTGAAGGACGGCTTTCACACACACTTACCTCTCACAAATTAGCATGTGGAGAGTCGTTCGTTCATCTAGTACAAAGGGAACGTGTTGCCGAGGAAACTTTTACTCTGGTTTCTCACTGTGTTTCCTAGTGCCGTTTTGAAGTTCCTGCAGTTTTCACTGTAAAACCGAGTTGGAGCTAGTACCTCCCCACATATATGAATGTAGTGGAGTTTGAAACTTAAAAGAAACTTTGTGTTCCCAACAAGATAGGTAAAGGACAGCTTTCACACACACTGAACTCTTAGAACTGAGCATGTGGAGAGAAGTTTATTCACCTAGCACAAAGTTAACAGGTTGCAGGAGAAACTTTTACTCTGGTTTCTCACTGTGTTTCCTAGTGCCAGTTTGAAGTTCCTGCAGTTTTCACTGTAAAACCGAGTTAGAGCTGGTACCTCCCCTTATATATGTATGGAGTGGAGTTTGCAACAGAAAAGAAACTTTGTGTTCCCAACAAGCTAGGTGAAGGACGGCTTTCACACACACTTAACACTCAGAACTGATCATGTGGAGAGACGTTCTTTCATCAAGCACAAAAGGAAAAGTTTGCTGGAGAAACATTTATTCTGGTTTTTCGTTGTGTTTCCTAGTGCCGTTTTGAGTTCCTACAGTTTTCACTGTAAAAGCGAGTTGGAGATTTCCCCCCCCATATATATGTATGGAGTGGGGTTTGCAACTGAAAAGAAACTTTTTGTTCCCAACAAGCTAGGTGAAGGACGGCTTTCACACGCACGTATCTCTCAGGACTGAGCATGTGTTGAGTCGTTCGTTCATCTAGCACAAAGGGAACGGTTTGCATTTGAAATTTTTACTCTGGTTTCTCAGTGTTTTTCCTAGAGCCGGTTAGAATTTCCTGCAGTTTTCACTGTAAAACCGAGTTTGAGCTAGTACATCCCCACTTATATGAATGTTGTGGAATTTGAAACTGAAAAGAAACATTGTGTTTCCGACAAGCTAGGTGAAGGACGGCTTTCACACACACTTAACTCTCAGAACTTAGCATGTGGAGAGTCGATTGTTCACCTAGCACAAAGGGAAAAGTTTGCAGGAGAAACTTTTACTCTGGTTTATCACTGTGTTTCCTACTGCCGGTTTGAAGTTCCTGCAGTTTTCACTGTAAAACCGAGTTGGATTTGGTACCTCACCTTATATATGTATGGAGTGGAGTTTGCAACTGAAAATAAACTTTGTGTTCCAAGCAAGCTAGCTGAAGGACGGCTTTCACACGCACTTATCTCTCAGAACTTACCATGTGGAGAGACGTTCGATCATTAAGCTAAAAGGGAACGGGAAGCAGGAGAAACTTACTCTATATTCTCACTGTGTTTCCAAATGCCGGTTGGATGTTCCTACAGTTTTCACTGTAAAACCGAGTTTGAGCTAGTACCTCCCCATACATATGTATGGAGTGGAGTTAGCAACTGGAAAGAAACTTTGTGTTCCCAATAATCTAGGTGAAGGACGGTTTCACACACACTTATCTCTCAGAACTGAGCATGAGGAGAGTCGTTCGTTCATCCAGCACAAAGGGAACGGGTTGCAGGAGAAACTTTTACTCTGGTTTCTCAGTTTTTTTCCTAGTGCCGGTTTGAAATTCCTGCAGTTTTCACTGTAAAACTGATTTGGAGCTACTACCTCCCAACATATATGAATGTAGTGGAGTTTGAATCTGAAAAGAAACTTTGTGTTCCCAACATGCTAGGTGAAGAACGGCATTCACAGTCACTTATCTCTCAGAACTGAGCATGTGGAGAGTCGTTCGTTCATCTAGAACAAATGGAACGTGTTGCAGGGGAAACTTTTACTCTGGTTTCTTACTTTGTTTCCTAGTGCCGGTTGGATATTCCTGCAGTTTTCATTGTAAAACCATGTTGGAGCTAGTATTTCCTTATATATGTATGAAGTGGAGTATGCAACGGAAACGAAACTTTGTGTTCCCAACAAGCAAGTTGAAGGACGGCTTTCACACACTCTTATCTCTCAGAACTGAGCATGTGGAAAGAAGTTCGTTCATCAAGCAGAAAGGGAACGGGATGCAGAGAAACTTTTACTCTGGTTTCTCAGTGTGTTTCCTAGTGCCGGTTTGACGTTCCTGCCGTTTTCTCTGTAAAACCGAGTTGGAGCTTGTACCTCCCCATATATATGTATTGAGTGGAGTTTTTAACTGAAAAGAAACTTTGTGTTCCCAAAAAGCTAGGTGAAGGAAGGCTTTCACACACACTTATCTCTCAGAACTGAGCATGTGGAGAGAAGTTCGCTCACTAGCATATAGGGAACAAGTTGCAGGAGAAACTCTTACTCTGGTTCTCACTGTGTTTCCTAGTGCCGGTTTGAATTCCCTACCGTTTTCACTGTAAAACCGAGTTGGAGCTGGTTCCTCCCCTTATATATGTATGGAGTGGAGTTTGCAACGGAAAAGAAACTTTGTGTTCCCAACAAGAAAAGTGAAGGACGGCTTACACACACACTTAAATCTCAGAACTGAGCATGTGGAGAGTCGTTTGTTCATCAAGAACAAAGGGAATGGGTTGCTGGAGAAACTTTTACTCTGGTATCTCAGTGTGTTTGCTAGTGCCGGTTTGAAGTTCCTGCAGTTTTCACTGTAAAACCTAGTTGGAGTTTTACTTCCCCATATATATGTATGGAGTGGAGTTTGCAACTGAAAGAAACTTTGTTTTCCCAACAAGCAAAGTGAAGGATGGCTTTACACACACTTATCTCTCAGAACTGAGCATGTGGAGAGTAGTTCGTTCACTAGCACAAAGGGAACAGGTTGCAGGAGAAACTCTTACTCTGGTTCTCACTGTGTTTCCAAGTCCCGGTGTGAAGTTCCTTCAGTTTTCACTGTAAAACCAATTTGGATCTGGTACCTCCTCTTATATATGTATGGAGTTGAGTTTGCAACGGGAAAGAAACTAAGTATTCCCAACAAGCTAGGTGAAGGACGGCTTTCACACAAAATTAACTCTCAGAACTAAGCATGTGGAGAGACTTTCGTTCATCAAGCACAAAGAATGGGTTGCTGGAAAATTTTTACTCTGGTTTCTCAGTGTGTTTCCTAGTGCCGGTTTGAAGTTCCTACAGTTTTCACTGTAAAACCGAGTTGGATCTAGGGCCACCCCATATATATGTATGGAGTGGAGTTTGCAACTGAAAAGAAACTTTGTGTTCCCAACAAGCTATGTGAAGGAGGGCTTTCACACACACTTATCTCTCAGAACTGTGCATGTGGAGAGACTTTAGATGATTTAGCTCAAAAGGAACGGGAAGCAGGAGAAACGTTTACTCTATTTTCTCACTTTGTTTCCCAGTGCCGTTTTGAAGTTCCTGCAGTTATCACTGTAAAACCGATTTGGAGCTAGTACCTCCCCATATATATGTATGGATTGGAGTTTGCAACTGAAAAGAAACTTTGTGTTCCCAACAAGCAAGGTAAAGGACGGCTTTGACACACACTTATCTCTCAGAACTGAGCATGTGGAGAGTCGTTCGATGATTTAGCTCAAAGGGAACCTGAAGCAGGTGAAACTTTTGCTCTATTTTCTCACTTTGTTTCCCAGTGCCGTTTTGAAATTCCTGCATTTTTCACTGTAAAACCGATTTGGAGCTAGTACCTCCCCATATATATGTATGGATTGGAGTTTGCAACTTAAAAGAAACTTTGTGTTCTCAACAAGCTAGTTTAAGGACGGCTTTCACACACACTTATCTCTCAGAACTGAGCATGTGGAGACTCGTTCGTTCATCTAGCACAAAGTGAACGGGTTGCATTTGAAACTTTTACTCTGGTTTCTCAGTGTGTTTCCTAGAACCGGTTAGAATTTCCTGCAATTTTCACTGTAAAACCGAGTTTGAGCTGGTACATCCCCACTTATATGAATGTTGTGGAATTTGAAACTGAAAAGAAACATTGTGTTTCCAACAAGCTAGGTGAAGGACGGCTTTCACACACACTTAACTCTCAGAACTGAGCATGTGGAGAGTCGTTTGTTCACCTAGCACAAAGGGAACAGTTTGCAGGAGAAACTTTTACTCTGGTTTATCACTGTGTTTCCTACTGCCGGTTAGAAGTTCCTGCAGTTTTCACTGAAAAACCGAGTTGGATCTGTTACCTCGCCTTATATATGTATGGATTGGAATTTACAACTGAAAAGAAACTTTGTTTTCCGAACAAGGAAGGTGAAGATCGTCTTTCACACACACTTATCTCTCAGAAATGAGCATGTGTACAGACGTTCGTTCAACTAGCACAAAGGGAACGGGTTGCAGGAGAAAGATTTACTCCGGTTTCTCAGTGTGTTTCCTAGTGCCGTTTTGAAGTTCCAACATTTTTCACTGCAAAACCGAGTTGGAGCTTGTACCTCCCCATATATATGTATGGAGTGGAGTTTGCAACTTAAAAGAAACTTTGTGTTCCCAACAAGAAATGTGAAGAACGGCTTTCACACACACTTATCTCTCAGAACTGAGCATGTGGAGAGTCGTTCGTTCACTAGCACAAAGGGAACGGGTTGCATGGGAAATATTTACTCTTCATTCTCTTTGTTTCCTAGTTCCAGTTTGAATTTCCTGCAGTTTTAACTGTAAAATCGAGTTGGAGCTCGTATATCCCCATATATATGTATGGAGTGGAGTTTGCAACGTAAAAGAATCTTTGTGTTCCCAACAAGCTAGTTGAAGGACGGCTTTCACACACACTTACCTCTCACAAATTAGCATGTGGAGAGTCGTTCGTTCATCTAGTACAAAGGGAACGTGTTGCCGAGGAAACTTTTACTCTGGTTTCTCACTGTGTTTCCTAGTGCCGTTTTGAAGTTCCTGCAGTTTTCACTGTAAAACCGAGTTGGAGCTAGTACCTCCCCACATATATGAATGTAGTGGAGTTTGAAACTTAAAAGAAACTTTGTGTTCCCAACAAGATAGGTAAAGGACAGCTTTCACACACACTGAACTCTTAGAACTGAGCATGTGGAGAGAAGTTTATTCACCTAGCACAAAGTTAACAGGTTGCAGGGGAAACTTTTACTCTGGTTTCTCACTGTGTTTCCTAGTGCCGGTTTGAAGTTCCTGCAGTTTTCACTGTAAAACCGAGTTAGAGCTGGTACCTCCCCTTATATATGTATGGAGTGGAGTTTGCAACAGGAAAGAAACTTTGTGTTCCCAACAAGCTAGGTGAAGGACGGCTTTCACACACACTTAACACTCAGAACTGATCATGTGGAGAGACGTTCTTTCATCAAGCACAAAAGGAAAAGTTTGCTGGAGAAACATTTATTCTGGTTTTTCGTTGTGTTTCCTAGTGCCGTTTTGAGTTCCTACAGTTTTCACTGTAAAAGCGAGTTGGAGATTTCCCCCCCCCATATATATGTATGGAGTGGGGTTTGCAACTGAAAAGAAACTTTTTGTTCCCAACAAGCTAGGTGAAGGACGGCTTTCACACGCACTTATCTCTCAGGACTGAGCATGTGTTGAGTCGTTCGTTCATCTAGCACAAAGGGAACGGTTTGCATTTGAAATTTTTACTCTGGATTCTCAGTGTTTTTCCTAGAGCCGGTTAGAATTTCCTGCAGTTTTCACTGTAAAACCGAGTTTGAGCTAGTACATCCCCACTTATATGAATGTTGTGGAATTTGAAACTGAAAAGAAACATTGTGTTTCCAACAAGCTAGGTGAAGGACGGCTTTCACACACACTTAACTCTCAGAACTTAGCATGTGGAGAGTCGATTGTTCACCTAGCACAAAGGGAAAAGTTTGCAGGAGAAACTTTTACTCTGGTTTATCACTGTGTTTCCTACTGCCGGTTTGAAGTTCCTGCAGTTTTCACTGTAAAACCGAGTTGGATTTGGTACCTCACCTTATATATGTATGGAGTGGAGTTTGCAACTGAAAATAAACTTTGTGTTCCAAGCAAGCTAGCTGAAGGACGGCTTTCACACGCACTTATCTCTCAGAACTTACCATGTGGAGAGACGTTCGATGATTAAGCTAAAAGGGAACGGGAAGCAGGAGAAACTTACTCTATATTCTCACTGTGTTTCCAAATGCCGGTTGGATGTTCCTACAGCTTTCACTGTAAAACCGAGTTTGAGCTAGTACCTCCCCATACATATGTATGGAGTGGAGTTAGCAACTGGAAAGAAACTTTGTGTTCCCAATAATCTAGGTGAAGGACGGTTTCACACACACTTATCTCTCAGAACTGAGCATGAGGAGAGTCGTTCGTTCATCCAGCACAAAGGGAACGGGTTGCAGGAGAAACTTTTACTCTGGTTTCTCAGTTTTTTTCCTAGTGCCGGTTTGAAATTCCTGCAGTTTTCACTGTAAAACTGATTTGGAGCTACTACCTCCCAACATATATGAATGTAGTGGAGTTTGAAACTGAAAAGAAACTTTGTGTTCCCAACATTCTTGGTGAAGAACGGCATTCACAGTCACTTATCTCTCAGAACTGAGCATGTGGAGAGTCGTTCGATGATTTAGCTCAAAGGGAACCTGAAGCAGGTGAAACTTTTGCTGTATTTTCTCACTTTGTTTCCCAGTGCCGTTTTGAAGTTCCTGCAGTTTTCACTGTAAAACCGATTTGGAGCTAGTACCTCCCCATATATATGTATGGAATGGAGTTTGCAACTTAAAAGAAACTTTGTGTTCCCACCAAGCTAGGTTAAGGACGGCTCTCACACACACATAACTCTCAGAACTGAGCATGTGGAGACTCGTTCGTTCATCTACCACAAAGGGAACGGGTTGCAGGGGAAACTTTTATTCTGTATTCTCAGTTTGTTTCCTAGTTCCGGTTTGAAGTTCCTGCAGTTTTAACTGTAAAACAGGGTAGGAACTAGTGCCCCCCATATATTTGTATGGATTGGAGTTTGCAACGGAAAAGAAACTTTGAGTTCCCAACAAGCGAGTTGAAAGACGGCTTTCACACACACTTATCTCTCAGAATTGAGCATGTGGAGTGTCGTTTTTTCATCTAACACAAAGGGATCGGGTTGCAGGAAAAACATTTACTCTGGTTTCTCTGTGTGTTTCCTAGTGCCGGTTTGAATTTCCTGCAGTTTTCACTGTAAAACCGAGTTGGAGCTAGTACCTCCCCACATATATGAAAGTACTGGTGTTTGAAACTGAAAAGAAACTTTGTGTTCCCAACAGGATATGTGAAGGACGGCTTTCACACATCATGATCTCTCAGATCTGAGCATGTCGAGAGAAGTTTGTTCACCTAGCACAAAGGGAACAGGTTGCAGGAGAAATTTTACTCTGGTTTCTCACTGTGTTTCCTAGTGCCGGTTTGAATTTCCTGCAATTTTCACTGTAAAACCGAGTTGGAGCTGGTACCACCTAATATAAATTTATGGAGTGGAGTTTGCAACTGAAAAGAAACTTTGTGTTCCCAACAAGCTGGGTGAAGGGCGGCTTTCACAGAAACTTAACTCTCAGAAATTAGCATGTGGATAGTCGTTCGTTCATCAAGCATAAATGGAATGGGTTGATGGAGAAAATTTTACTATGGTTTCTCAATGTGTTTCCTAGGGCCGGTTTGAAGTCCTACATTTTTCACTGTAAAACAGAGTTGGAGCTTTTACCTCCACATATATATGTATGGAGTGGAGTTTGCAACTGAAAAGAAACTTTGTGTTCCCAACAAGCTAGCTGAAGGACGGCTTTCACACACACTTATCTCTCAGAACTGAGCATGTGGAAAGACGTTCGTTCATCTAGCACAAAGGGAACAGGTTGCATGAGAAACTCTTACTCTGGTTCTCACTGTGTTTCCCAGTGCCGGTTTGAAGTTCCTGCTGTTTTCACTGTAAAACCGAGTTTTAGCTGGTGCCTACCCTTATATATGTATGGAGTGGATTTTGCAACAGAAAAGAAACTTTGTGTTCCTAACAAGCTAGGTGAAGGACGGCTTTCACACAAATTTTACTCTCAGAACTAACATTGTGGAGAGTCGTTCGTTCATCAAGCACAAAGGGAATGGGTTGCTGGAGAAACTATTACTCTGGTTTCTAAGTGTGTTTCCCAGTGCCGGTTTGAATTTCCTACAGTTTTCACTGTAAAACCGTTTTGGAGCTAGTACCTCCCCATATATTTGTATGGAGTGGAGGTTGCAAATTAAAAGAAATTATGTGTTCCCAACAAGCAAGGTGAAGGACGGCTTTCACACACAGTTATCTCTCAGAACTGAGCATGTGGAGAGACGTCGTTCATCTAGCACAAAAGGAACGGGTTTCAGCAGAAACTGTTTCTCTGGTTTCTCAGTGTGTTTCCTTGTGCCGTTTTGAATTTCCTGCAGTTTTCACTGTAAAACGGAGTTTGGAATGGTACCTACCCATATATAAGTATGGAGTGGAGTTTGCATCTGAAAAGAATCTTTGTGTTCCCAAGAAGCTAGGTGATGGACGGCTTTCACACAATTATCTCTCAGAACTGAGCATGAGAAGAGTCTTTCGTTCATCTTGCACAATGGGAACGGGTTGCAGGGGAAAGTATTACTCTGGTTTCTCAGTGTGTTTCCTAGTGCCGGTTTGAATTTCCTGCAGTTTTCACTGTAAAACCGAGTTGGAGCTAGTACCTCCCCACATATATCAATGTAGTGGAGTTTGAAACTGAAAAGAAACATTGTGTTCCCAACAAGATATGTGAAGTACGGCTATCACACACACTGATCTCTCAGATCTTAGCATGTGGAAAGACGTTCGTTCATCAAGCACAAAGGGAATGGGTTGCTGGAGAAACTTTTACTCTGGTTTCTCACTGTGTTTCCTAGTGCCGGTTTGAATTTCCTGCAGTTTTCATTGTAAAAACTAGTTGGAGCTGATACCTCGCCTTATATATGTATGGAGTGGAGTTTGCAACGGAAAAGGACCTTTGTGTTCCCAACAAGCAAGGTGAAGTATGGCTTTCACACACACTTATCTCTCAGAAATGAGCATGTGGAAAGACGTTCGTTCATGTAGCACAAAGGGAACTGGTTGTAGGAGAAACTTTTACTCTGGTTTCTCAGTGTGTTTCCTAGTGCCTGTTTGAAGTTCCTACATTTTTCACTTTAAAACCAAGTTGGAGCTGGTACCTCTTCATATATATGTATGGAGTGGAGTTTGCAAATGAAAAGAAACTTTGTGTTCCCAACAAGCTATTTGAAGGACGGCTTTCACACACACTTATCTCTCAGAACTGAGCATGTGGAGACTCGTTCGTTCATCTACCACAAATGGAACGTTTTGCAGGTGAAACTTTTACCCTGGTTTCTCAGTGTGCTTACTATTGCCGGTGTGAAATTCCTGCAGTTCTCACTGTAAACCGAGTTGGAGCTAGTACCTCCCCATATATATGTATGGAGTGGAGTTTGCATGTGAAAAGAAACTTTGTGTTCCCAACAAGCTAGGTGAAGCACGGCTTTCACACACACTTAAGTCTCAGAACTGAGCATGTGGAGACTCGTTCGTTCATCAAGAACAAAGGGAATAGGTTGCTGAAGAAATTTTTACTCTGGTTTCTCAGTGTGTTTCCTAGTGCCGGTTTGAAGTTCCTACAGTTTTCACTGTAAAACCGAGTTGGAGCTTTTACTTCCCCATATATATGTATGGATTGGAGTTTGCAACTGAAAAGGAACATTTTTTTCCCAACAAGCAAGGTGAAGGACGGCTTTACACGCACTTATCTCTCAGTACTGAGCTTGTGGAGAGTAGTTCCTTCACTAGCACAAAGGGAAAAGGTTGCAGGAAAAACTCTTACTCTGGTTCTCACTGTGTTTCCTAGTGCCGGTGTGAAGTTCCTGCTGTTTTCAATGTAAAACCGAGTTGGAGCTGGTACCTCCTCTTATATATGTATGGAGTTGATTTTGCAACCGAAAAGAAACTTTGTGTTCAGAACAAGCTAGTTGAAGGAAGGCTTTCACACAAAATTAACTCTCAGAACTGATCATGTGGAGAGACATTCATTCATTAAGCACAAGGGAATGGGTTGCTGGAGAAATTTTTACTCTGGTTTTTCAGTGTGTTTCCTAGTGCCTGTTTGAAGTTCCTACAGTTTTCACTGTAAAACAGAGTTGGAGCTAGTACCTCCCCATATATATGTATGGAGTGGATTTTGCAAATGAAAAGGACATTTGTGTTCCCAACAAGCTAGGTAAAGGACGGCTTTCACACACACTTATCTCTCAGAACTGAGCATGTGGAGAGTATTTCGTTCACTAGCACAAAGGGAACGGGTTGCAGGAGAAACTTTTACTCTGGTTCTCACTGTGTTTCCTAGTGCCGGTTTGAATTTCCTGCAGTTTTCACTGTAAAACCGATTTGGATCTAGTGCCACCCCATATATATGTATGGAGTGGAATTTGCAACTGAAAAGAAAATTTGTGTTCCCAACAAGCTAGGTGAAGGACAGCTTTCACACACACTTATCTCTCAGAACTGAGCATGTGGAGACTCGTTCGATGACTTAGCTCAAAGGGAACCTGAAGCAGGAGAAACTTTTACTCTATTTTCTCACTTTGTTTCCCAGTGCCGTTTTGATGTTCCTGCAGTTTTCACTGTAAAACCGATTTGGAGCTAGTACCTCCCCATATATATGTATGGAATGGAGTTTGCAACTTAAAAGAAACTTTGTGTTCCCAACAAGCTAGGTTAAGGACGGCTCTCACACACACATAACTCTCAGAACTGAGCATGTGGAGACTCGTTCGTTCATCTACCACAAAGGGAACGGGTTGCAGGGGAAACTTTTATTCTGTATTCTCAGTTTGTTTCCTAGTTCCGGTTTGAAGTTCCTGCAGTTTTCACTGTAAATTCGAGTTGGAACTAGTGCCTCCCCATATATATTTATGGAGTGGAGTTTGCAACTGAAAAGAAACTTTGTGTTCCCAACAACCTAGTTTAAGGACTGCTTTCACACACACGTATGTCTGAGAACTGAGCATGTGGAGACTCGTTCGTTCATCTAGCACAAAGTGAACGGGTTGTAGGTGAAAATTTTACTCTGGTTTCTCAGTGTGATTCCTAGTGCCGGTTTGAAGTTCCTGCAGTTTTCACTGTAAAATCGAGTTGGAGCTGGTACCTAACCATATATCTGTATGGATTGGAGTTTGCATCTGAAAAGAACTTTGTGTTCCCAAGAAGCTAGGTGAAGGACGGCTTTCACACACAATTATCTCTCAGAACTGAGCATGAGGAGAGTCTTTCGTTCATCTTGCACAAAGGGAACGGGTTGCAGGAGAAATTTTACTCTTCTTTCTCTGTTTGTTTCCTAGTTCCGGTTTGAAGTTCCTGCAGTTTTCTCTGTAAAATCGAGTTGGAGCTGGTACCTCCCCATATATCTCTATGGATTGGAGTTTGCATCTGAAAAGAAACTTTGTGTTCCCAAGAAGCTAGGTGAAGGACGGCTTTCACACACAATTATCTCTCAGAACTGAGCATGAGGAGAGTCGTTCGTTCATCTAGCACAATGGGAACGGGTTGCAGGAGAAACTTTTACTCTTCTTTCTCTGTTTGTTTCCTAGTTCCTGTTTGAAGTTCCTGCAGTTTTAACTGTAAAACAGGGTAGGAACTAGTGCCCCCCATATATTTGTATGGATTGGAGTTTGCAACGGAAAAGAAACTTTGAGTTCCCAACAAGCGAGTTGAAAGACGGCTTTCACACACACTTATCTCTCAGAACTGAGCATGTGGAGTGTCGTTTTTTCATCTAACACAAAGGGATCGGGTTGCAGGAAAAACATTTACTCTGGTTTCTCTGTGTGTTTCCTAGTGCCGGTTTGAATTTCCTGCAGTTTTCACTGTAAAACCGAGTTGGAGCTAGTACCTCCCCACATATATGAAAGTACTGGTGTTTGAAACTGAAAAGAAACTTTGTGTTCCCAACAGGATATGTGAAGGACGGCTTTCACACATCATGATCTCTCAGATCTGAGCATGTGGAGAGAAGTTTGTTCACCTAGCACAAAGGGAACAGGTTGCAGGAGAAATTTTACTCTGGTTTCTCACTGTGTTTCCTAGTGCCGGTTTGAATTTCCTGCAATTTTCACTGTAAAACCGAGTTGGAGCTGGTACCACCTAATATAAATTTATGGAGTGGAGTTTGCAACTGAAAAGAAACTTTGTGTTCCCAACAAGCTGGGTGAAGGGCGGCTTTCACAGAAAATTAACTCTCAGAAATTAGCATGTGGATAGTCGTTCGTTCATCAAGCACAAATGGAATGGGTTGATGGAGAAAATTTTACTATGGTTTCTCAATGTGTTTCCTAGGGCCGGTTTGAAGTCCTACATTTTTCACTGTAAAACAGAGTTGGAGCTTTTACCTCCACATATATATGTATGGAGTGGAGTTTGCAACTGAAAAGAAACTTTGTGTTCCCAACAAGCTAGCTGAAGGACGGCTTTCACACACACTTATCTCTCAGAACTGAGCATGTGGAAAGACGTTCGTTCATCTAGCACAAAGGGAACAGGTTGCATGAGAAACTCTTACTCTGGTTCTCACTGTGTTTCCCAGTGCCGGTTTGAAGTTCTTGCTGTTTTCACTGTAAAACCGAGTTGGAGCTGGTTCCTACCCTTATATATGTATGGAGTGGATTTTGCAACAGAAAAGAAACTTTGTGTTCCTAACAAGCTAGGTGAAGGACGGCTTTCACACAAATTTTACTCTCAGAACAAACATTGTGGAGAGTCGTTCGTTCATCAAGCACAAAGGGAATGGGTTGCTGGAGAAACTATTACTCTGGTTTCTAAGTGTGTTTCCCAGTGCCGGTTTGAATTTCCTACAGTTTTCACTGTAAAACCGTGTTGGAGCTAGTACCTCCCCATATATTTGTATGGAGTGGAGGTTGCAAATTAAAAGAAATTATGTGTTCCCAACAAGCAAGGTGAAGGACGGCTTTCACACACAGTTATCTCTCAGAACTGAGCATGTGGAGAGACGTCGTTCATCTAGCACAAAAGGAACGGGTTTCAGCAGAAACTGTTTCTCTGGTTTCTCAGTGTGTTTCCTTGTGCCGTTTTGAATTTCCTGCAGTTTTCACTGTAAAACGGAGTTTGGAATGGTACCTACCCATATATAAGTATGGAGTGGATTTTGCATCTGAAAAGAATCTTTGTGTTCCCAAGAAGCTAGGTGATGGACGGCTTTCACACAATTATCTCTCAGAACTGAGCATGAGAAGAGTCTTTCGTTCATCTTGCACAATGGGAACGGGTTGCAGGGGAAAGTATTACTCTGGTTTCTCAGTGTGTTTCCTAGTGCCGGTTTGAATTTCCTGCAGTTTTCACTGTAAAACCGAGTTGGAGCTAGTACATCCCCATATATATCAATGTAGTGGAGTTTGAAACTGAAAAGAAACATTGTGTTCCCAACAAGATATGTGAAGTAAGGCTATCACACACACTGATCTCTCAGATCTTAGCATGTGGAAAGACGTTCGTTCATCAAGCACAAAGGGAATGGGTTGCTGGAGAAACTTTTACTCTGGTTTCTCACTGTGTTTCCTAGTGCCGGTTTGAATTTCCTGCAGTTTTCATTGTAAAAACTAGTTGGAGCTGATACCTCGCCTTATATATGTATGGAGTGGAGTTTGCAACGGAAAAGGACCTTTGTGTTCCCAACAAGCAAGGTGAAGTATGGCTTTCACACACACTTATCTCTCAGAAATGAGCATGTGGAAAGACGTTCGTTCATGTAGCACAAAGGGAACTGGTTGTAGGAGAAACTTTTACTCTGGTTTCTCAGTGTGTTTCCTAGTGCCTGTTTGAAGTTCCTACATTTTTCACTTTAAAACCGATTTGGATCTAGTGCCACCCCATATATATGTATGGAGTGGAGTTTGCAACTGAAAAGAAACTTTGTGTTCCCAACAACCTAGTTTAAGGACGGCTTTCACACACACGTATGTCTGAGAACTGAGCATGTGGAGAGTCGTTCGTTCATCTAGCACAAAGTGAACGGGTTGTAGGTGAAAATATTACTCTGGTTTCTCAGTGTGATTCCTAGTGCCGGTTTGAAGTTCCTGCAGTTTTCACTGTAAAATCAAGTTGGAGCTGGTACCTAACCATATATCTGTATGGATTGGAGTTTGCATCTGAAAAGAACTTTGTGTTCCCAAGAAGCTAGGTGAAGGACGGCTTTCACACACAATTATCTCTCAGAACTGAGCATGAGGAGAGTCGTTCGTTCATCTTGCACAAAGGGAACGGGTTGCAGGTGAAACATTAACTCTTCTTTATCAGTTTGTTTCCTAGTTCTGGTTTGAAATTCCTGCAGTTTTAACTGTAAATCCGTGTTGGAGCTTGTACCTCCCCATATATATTTATGGATTGGAGTTTGCAACTGAAAAGAAACTTTGTGTTCCCAACAAGCAAGGTAAAGGACGGCTTTCACACACACTTATCTCTCAGAACTGAGCATGTGGAGACTCGTTCGTTCATCTACCACAAATGGAACGTTTTGCAGGTGAAACTTTTACCCTGGTTTCTCAGTGTGCTTACTATTGCCGGTGTGAAATTCCTGCAGTTCTCACTGTAAAACCGAGTTAGAGCTGGTATCTCCCCATATATATGTATGGAGTGGATTTTGCATCTGAAAAGAAACTTTGTGTTCCCAAGAATCTAGGTGAAGGATACCTTTCACACACAATTATCTCTCAGGTCTGAGCATGAGGAGAGTCGTTCGTTCATCTTGCACAAAGGGAACGGTTTGCAGGTGAAACATTAACTCTTCTTTATCAGTTTGTTTCCTAGTTCTGGTTTGAAATTCCTGCAGTTTTAACTGTAAATCCGTGTTGGAGCTTGTACCTCCCCATATATATTTATGGATTGGGGTTTGCAACTGAAAAGAATCTTTGTGTTCCCAACAAGCAAGTTGAAGAACGGCTTTCACACACAATTATCTCTCAGAACTGAGCATGTGGAAAGACGTTCGTTCATCACGCATAAAGGGAATGGGTTGCTGGAGAAACTTTTACTATGGTTTCTCACTGTGTTTCCTAGTGCCGGTTTGAATTTCCTGTTGTTTTCATTGTAAAATCTTGTTGGAGCTGATACCTCACCTTATATATGTATGGAGTGGAGTTTGCAACGGAAAAGGACCTTTGTGTTCCCAACAAGCAATGTGAAGTACGGCTTTCACACACACTTATCTCTCAGAACTGAGCATGTGGAGAGACGTTCGCTCATCTAGCACAAAGGGAACGGGTTGAAGGAGAAACTTTTTCTCTGGTTTTTCAGTCTGTTTCCAAGTGCCGGTTTGAATTTCCTGCAGTTTTCACTGTAAAACCGAGTTGGAGCTAGTACCTCCCTATATATATGTATGGAGTGGAGTTTGCAAGTGAAAAGAAACTTTGTGTTCCCAACAAGCTAGGTGAAGGACGGCTTTCACACCCACTTGTCTCTCAGTACTGAGCATGTGGAGAGACGTTCGTTCATCTAGCACAAAGGGAACGGGTTGCAGGAGAAACATTTTCTCTGGTTTCTCAGTGTGTTTCCTAGTGCCGGTTTGAAGTTCTTGCAGTTTTCACTGTAAAACCGAGTTGGAGCTAGTACCTCCCCATATATATGTATGGAGTGGAGTTTGCATGTGAAAAGAAACTTTGTGTTCCCAACAAGCTAGGTGAAGCACGGCTTTCACACACACTTAAGTCTCAGAACTGAGCATGTGGAGACTCGTTCGTTCATCAAGAACAAAGGGAATAGGTTGCTGAAGAAATTTTTACTCTGGTTTCTCAGTGTGTTTCCTAGTGCCGGTTTGAAGTTCCTACAGTTTTCACTGTAAAACCGAGTTGGAGCTTTTACTTCCCCATATATATGTATGGATTGGAGTTTGCAACTGAAAAGGAACATTTTTTTCCCAACAAGCAAGGTGAAGGACGGCTTTACACGCACTTATCTCTCAGTACTGAGCTTGTGGAGAGTAGTTCCTTCACTAGCACAAAGGGAAAAGGTTGCAGGAAAAACTCTTACTCTGGTTCTCACTGTGTTTCCTAGTGCCGGTGTGAAGTTCCTGCTGTTTTCAATGTAAAACCGAGTTGGAGCTGGTACCTCCTCTTATATATGTATGGAGTTGATTTTGCAACCGAAAAGAAACTTTGTGTTCAGAACAAGCTAGTTGAAGGAAGGCTTTCACACAAAATTAACTCTCAGAACTGATCATGTGGAGAGTCATTCATTCATTAAGCACAAGGGAATGGGTTGCTGGAGAAATTTTTACTCTGGTTTTTCAGTGTGTTTCCTAGTGCCTGTTTGAAGTTCCTACAGTTTTCACTGTAAAACAGAGTTGGAGCTAGTACCTCCCCATATATATGTATGGAGTGGATTTTGCAACTGAAAAGGACATTTGTGTTCCCAACAAGCTAGGTAAAGGACGGCTTTCACACACACTTATCTCTCAGAACTGAGCATGTGGAGAGTATTTCGTTCACTAGCACAAAGGGAACGGGTTGCAGGAGAAACTTTTACTCTGGTTCTCACTGTGTTTCCTAGTGCCGGTTTGAATTTCCTGCAGTTTTCAATGTAAAACCGATTTGGATCTAGTGCCACCCCATATATATGTATGGAGTGGAGTTTGCAACTGAAAAGAAAATTTGTGTTCCCAACAAGCTAGGTGAAGGACAGCTTTCACACACACTTATCTCTCAGAACTGAGCATGTGGAGACTCGTTCGATGACTTAGCTCAAAGGGAACCTGAAGCAGGAGAAACTTTTACTCTATTTTCTCAATTTGTTTCCCAGTGCCGTTTTGATGTTCCTGCAGTTTTCACTGTAAAACCGATTTGGAGCTAGTACCTCCCCATATATATGTATGGAATGGAGTTTGCAACTTAAAAGAAACTTTGTGTTCCCAACAAGCTAGGTTAAGGACGGCTTTCACACACACATAACTCTCAGAACTGAGCATGTGGAGACTCGTTCGTTCATCTACCACAAAGGGAACGGGTTGCAGGGGAAACTTTTATTCTGTATTCTCAGTTTGTTTCCTAGTTCCGGTTTGAAGTTCCTGCAGTTTTCACTGTAAATTCGAGTTGGAACTAGTGCCTCCCCATATATATTTATGGAGTGGAGTTTGCAACTGAAAAGAAACTTTGTGTTCCCAACAACCTAGTTTAAGGACTGCTTTCACACACACGTATGTCTGAGAACTGAGCATGTGGAGACTCGTTCGTTCATCTAGCACAAAGTGAACGGGTTGTAGGTGAAAATTTTACTCTGGTTTCTCAGTGTGATTCCTAGTGCCGGTTTGAAGTTCCTGCAGTTTTCACTGTAAAATCGAGTTGGAGCTGGTACCTAACCATATATCTGTATGGATTGGAGTTTGCATCTGAAAAGAACTTTGTGTTCCCAAGAAGCTAGGTGAAGGACGGCTTTCACACACAATTATCTCTCAGAACTGAGCATGAGGAGAGTCGTTCGTTCATCTTGCACAAAGGGAACGGGTTGCAGGAGAAATTTTACTCTTCTTTCTGTGTTTGTTTCCTAGTTCCGGTTTGAAGTTCCTGCAGTTTTCTCTGTAAAATCGAGTTGGAGCTGGTACCTCCCCATATATCTGTATGGATTGGAGTTTGCATCTGAAAAGAAACTTTGTGTTCCCAAGAAGCTAGGTGAAGGACGGCTTTCACACACAATTATCTCTCAGAACTGAGCATGAGGAGAGTCGTTCGTTCATCTAGCACAATGGGAACGGGTTGCAGGAGAAACTTTTACTCTTCTTTCTCTGTTTGTTTCCTAGTTCCTGTTTGAAGTTCCTGCAGTTTTAACTGTAAAACAGGGTAGGAACTAGTGCCCCCCATATATTTGTATGGATTGGAGTTTGCAACGGAAAAGAAACTTTGAGTTCCCAACAAGCGAGTTGAAAGACGGCTTTCACACACACTTATCTCTCAGAACTGAGCATGTGGAGTGTCGTTTTTTCATCTAACACAAAGGGATCGGGTTGCAGGAAAAACATTTACTCTGGTTTCTCTGTGTGTTTCCTAGTGCCGGTTTGAATTTCCTGCAGTTTTCACTGTAAAACCGAGTTGGAGCTGGTACCTCCCCACATATATGAAAGTACTGGTGTTTGAAACTGAAAAGAAACTTTGTGTTCCCAACAGGATATGTGAAGGACGGCTTTCACACATCATGATCTCTCAGATCTGAGCATGTGTAGAGAAGTTTGTTCACCTAGCACAAAGGGAACAGGTTGCAGGAGAAATTTTACTCTGGTTTCTCACTGTGTTTCCTAGTGCCGGTTTGAATTTCCTGCAATTTTCACTGTAAAACCGAGTTGGAGCTGGTACCACCTAATATAAATTTATGGAGTGGAGTTTGCAACTGAAAAGAAACTTTGTGTTCCCAACAAGCTGGGTGAAGGGCGGCTTTCACAGAAAATTAACTCTCAGAAATTAGCATGTGGATAGTCGTTCGTTCATCAAGCACAAATGGAATGGGTTGATGGAGAAAATTTTACTATGGTTTCTCAATGTGTTTCCTAGGGCCGGTTTGAAGTCCTACATTTTTCACTGTAAAACAGAGTTGGAGCTTTTACCTCCACATATATATGTATGGAGTGGAGTTTGCAACTGAAAAGAAACTTTGTGTTCCCAACAAGCTAGCTGAAGGACGGCTTTCACACACACTTATCTCTCAGAACTGAGCATGTGGAAAGACGTTCGTTCATCTAGCACAAAGGGAACAGGTTGCATGAGAAACTCTTACTCTGGTTCTCACTGTGTTTCCCAGTGCCGGTTTGAAGTTCTTGCTGTTTTCACTGTAAAACCGAGTTGGAGCTGGTTCCTACCCTTATATATGTATGGAGTGGATTTTGCAACAGAAAAGAAACTTTGTGTTCCTAACAAGCTAGGTGAAGGACGGCTTTCACACAAATTTTACTCTCAGAACTAACATTGTGGAGAGTCGTTCGTTCATCAAGCACAAAGGGAATGGGTTGCTGGAGAAACTATTACTCTGGTTTCTAAGTGTGTTTCCCAGTGCCGGTTTGAATTTCCTACAGTTTTCACTGTAAAACCGTGTTGGAGCTAGTACCTCCCCATATATTTGTATGGAGTGGAGGTTGCAAATTAAAAGAAATTATGTGTTCCCAACAAGCAAGGTGAAGGACGGCTTTCACACACAGTTATCTCTCAGAACTGAGCATGTGGAGAGACGTCGTTCATCTAGCACAAAAGGAACGGGTTTCAGCAGAAACTTTTTCTCTGGTTTCTCAGTGTGTTTCCTTGTGCCGTTTTGAATTTCCTGCAGTTTTCACTGTAAAACGGAGTTTGGAATGGTACCTACCCATATATAAGTATGGAGTGGAGTTTGCATCTGAAAAGAATCTTTGTGTTCCCAAGAAGCTAGGTGATGGACGGCTTTCACACAATTATCTCTCAGAACTGAGCATGAGAAGAGTCTTTCGTTCATCTTGCACAATGGGAACGGGTTGCAGGGGAAAGTATTACTCTGGTTTCTCAGTGTGTTTCCTAGTGCCGGTTTGAATTTCCTGCAGTTTTCACTGTAAAACCGAGTTGGAGCTAGTACCTCCCCACATATATCAATGTAGTGGAGTTTGAAACTGAAAAGAAACATTGTGTTCCCAACAAGATATGTGAAGTAAGGCTATCACACACACTGATCTCTCAGATCTTAGCATGTGGAAAGACGTTCGTTCATCAAGCACAAAGGGAATGGGTTGCTGGAGAAACTTTTACTCTGGTTTCTCACTGTGTTTCCTAGTGCCGGTTTGAATTTCCTGCAGTTTTCATTGTAAAAACTAGTTGGAGCTGATACCTCGCCTTATATATGTATGGAGTGGAGTTTGCAACGGAAAAGGACCTTTGTGTTCCCAACAAGCAACGTGAAGTATGGCTTTCACACACACTTATCTCTCAGAAATGAGCATGTGGAAAGACGTTCGTTCATGTAGCACAAAGGGAACTGGTTGTAGGAGAAACTTTTACTCTGGTTTCTCAGTGTGTTTCCTAGTGCCTGTTTGAAGTTCCTACATTTTTCACTTTAAAACCGATTTGGATCTAGTGCCACCCCATATATATGTATGGAGTGGAGTTTGCAACTGAAAAGAAACTTTGTGTTCCCAACAACCTAGTTTAAGGACGGCTTTCACACACACGTATGTCTGAGAACTGAGCATGTGGAGACTCGTTCGTTCATCTAGCACAAAGTGAACGGGTTGTAGGTGAAAATATTACTCTGGTTTCTCAGTGTGATTCCTAGTGCCGGTTTGAAGTTCCTGCAGTTTCCACTGTAAAATCAAGTTGGAGCTGGTACCTAACCATATATCTGTATGGATTGGAGTTTGCATCTGAAAAGAACTTTGTGTTCCCAAGAAGCTAGGTGAAGGACGGCTTTCACACACAATTATCTCTCAGAACTGAGCATGAGGAGAGTCGTTCGTTCATCTTGCACAAAGGGAACGGGTTGCAGGAGAAATTTTACTCTTCTTTCTGTGTTTGTTTCCTAGTTCCGGTTTGAAGTTCCTGCAGTTTTCTCTGTAAAATCGAGTTGGAGCTGGTACCTCCCCATATATCTGTATGGAGTGGAGTTTGCATCTGAAAAGAAACTTTGTGTTCCCAAGAAGCTAGGTGAAGGACGGCTTTCACACACAATTATCTCTCAGAACTGAGCATGAGGAGAGTCGTTCGTTCATCTAGCACAATGGGAACGGGTTGCAGGAGAAACTTTTACTCTTCTTTCTCTGTTTGTTTCCTAGTTCCTGTTTGAAGTTCCTGCAGTTTTAACTGTAAAACAGGGTAGGAACTAGTGCCCCCCATATATTTGTATGGATTGGAGTTTGCAATGGAAAAGAAACTTTGAGTTCCCAACAAGCGAGTTGAAAGACGGCTTTCACACACACTTATCTCTCAGAACTGAGCATGTGGAGTGTCGTTTTTTCATCTAGCACAAAGGGATCGGGTTGCAGGAAAAACATTTACTCTGGTTTCTCTGTGTGTTTCCTAGTGCAGGTTTGAATTTCCTGCAGTTTTCACTGTAAAACCGAGTTGGAGCTAGTACCTCCCCACATATATGAAAGTAGTGGTGTTTGAAACTGAAAAGAAACTTTGTGTTCCCAACAGGATATGTGAAGGATGGCTTTCACACACCATGATCTCTCAGATCTGAGCATGTGGAGAGAAGTTTGTTCACCTAGCACAAAGGGAACAGGTTGCAGGAGAAATTTTACTCTGGTTTCTCACTGTGTTTCCTAGTGCCGGTTTGAATTTCCTGCAATTTTCACTGTAAAACCGAGTTGGAGCTGGTACCACCTAATATAAATTTATGGAGTGGAGTTTGCAACTGAAAAGAAACTTTGTGTTCCCAACAAGCTGGGTGAAGTGCGGCTTTCACAGAAACTTAACTCTCAGAAATTAGCATGTGGATAGTCATTCGTTCATCAAGCACAAATGGAATGGGTTGATGGAGAAAATTTTACTATGGTTTCTCAATGTGTTTCCTAGGGCCGGTTTGAAGTCCTACATTTTTCACTGTAAAACAGAGTTGGAGCTTTTACCTCCACATATATATGTATGGAGTGGAGTTTGCAACTGAAAAGAAACTTTGTGTTCCCAACAAGCTAGCTGAAGGACGGCTTTCACACACACTTATCTCTCAGAACTGAGCATGTGGAAAGACGTTCGTTCATCTAGCACAAAGGGAACAGGTTGCATGAGAAACTCTTACTCTGGTTCTCACTGTGTTTCCCAGTGCCGGTTTGAAGTTCCTGCTGTTTTCACTGTAAAACCGAGTTGGAGCTGGTTCCTACCCTTATATATGTATGGAGTGGATTTTGCAACAGAAAAGAAACTTTGTGTTCCTAACAAGCTAGGTGAAGGACGGCTTTCACACAAATTTTACTCTCAGAACTAACATTGTGGAGAGTCGTTCGTTCATCAAGCACAAAGGGAATGGGTTGCTGGAGAAACTATTACTCTGGTTTCTAAGTGTGTTTCCCAGTGCCGGTTTGAATTTCCTACAGTTTTCACTGTAAAACCGTGTTGGAGCTAGTACCTCCCCATATATTTGTATGGAGTGGAGGTTGCAAATTAAAAGAAATTATGTGTTCCCAACAAGCAAGGTGAAGGACGGCTTTCACACACAGTTATCTCTCAGAACTGAGCATGTGGAGAGACGTCGTTCATCTAGCACAAAAGGAACGGGTTTCAGCAGAAACTTTTTCTCTGGTTTCTCAGTGTGTTTCCTTGTGCCGTTTTGAATTTCCTGCAGTTTTCACTGTAAAACGGAGTTTGGAATGGTACCTACCCATATATAAGTATGGAGTGGAGTTTGCATCTGAAAAGAATCTTTGTGTTCCCAAGAAGCTAGGTGATGGACGGCTTTCACACAATTATCTCTCAGAACTGAGCATGAGAAGAGTCTTTCGTTCATCTTGCACAATGGGAACGGGTTGCAGGGGAAAGTATTACTCTGGTTTCTCAGTTTGTTTCCTAGTGCCGGTTTGAATTTCCTGCAGTTTTCACTGTAAAACCGAGTTGGAGCTAGTACCTCCCCACATATATCAATGTAGTGGAGTTTGAAACTGAAAAGAAACATTGTGTTCCCAACAAGATATGTGAAGTACGGCTATCACACACACTGATCTCTCAGATCTTAGCATGTGGAAAGACGTTCGTTCATCAAGCACAAAGGGAATGGGTTGCTGGAGAAACTTTTACTCTGGTTTCTCACTGTGTTTCCTAGTGCCGGTTTGAATTTCCTGCAGTTTTCATTGTAAAAACTAGTTGGAGCTGATACCTCGCCTTATATATGTATGGAGTGGAGTTTGCAACGGAAAAGGACCTTTGTGTTCCCAACAAGCAAGGTGAAGTATGGCTTTCACACACACTTATCTCTCAGAAATGAGCATGTGGAAAGACGTTCGTTCATGTAGCACAAAGGGAACTGGTTGTAGGAGAAACTTTTACTCTGGTTTCTCAGTGTGTTTCCTAGTGCCTGTTTGAAGTTCCTACATTTTTCACTTTAAAACCAAGTTGGAGCTGGTACCTCTTCATATATATGTATGGAGTGGAGTTTGCAAATGAAAAGAAACTTTGTGTTCCCAACAAGCTATTTGAAGGACGGCTTTCACACACACTTATCTCTCAGAACTGAGCATGTGGAGACTCGTTCGTTCATCTACCACAAATGGAACGTTTTGCAGGTGAAACTTTTACCCTGGTTTCTCAGTGTGCTTACTATTGCCGGTGTGAAATTCCTGCAGTTCTCACTGTAAAACCGAGTTAGAGCTGGTATCTCCCCATATATATGTATGGAGTGGATTTTGCATCTGAAAAGAAACTTTGTGTTCCCAAGAATCTAGGTGAAGGATACCTTTCACACACAATTATCTCTCAGGTCTGAGCATGAGGAGAGTCGTTCGTTCATCTTGCACAAAGGGAACGGTTTGCAGGTGAAACATTAACTCTTCTTTATCAGTTTGTTTCCTAGTTCTGGTTTGAAATTCCTGCAGTTTTAACTGTAAATCCGTGTTGGAGCTTGTACCTCCCCATATATATTTATGGATTGGAGTTTGCAACTGAAAAGAATCTTTGTGTTCCCAACAAGCAAGTTGAAGAACGGCTTTCACACACAATTATCTCTCAGAACTGAGCATGTGGAAAGACGTTCGTTCATCACGCATAAAGGGAATGGGTTGCTGGAGAAACTTTTACTATGGTTTCTCACTGTGTTTCCTAGTGCCGGTTTGAATTTCCTGTTGTTTTCATTGTAAAATCTTGTTGGAGCTGATACCTCACCTTATATATGTATGGAGTGGAGTTTGCAACGGAAAAGGACCTTTGTGTTCCCAACAAGCAATGTGAAGTACGGCTTTCACACACACTTATCTCTCAGAACTGAGCATGTGGAGAGACGTTCGCTCATCTAGCACAAAGGGAACGGGTTGAAGGAGAAACTTTTTCTCTGGTTTTTCAGTCTGTTTCCAAGTGCCGGTTTGAATTTCCTGCAGTTTTCACTGTAAAACCGAGTTGGAGCTAGTACCTCCCTATATATATGTATGGAGTGGAGTTTGCAAGTGAAAAGAAACTTTGTGTTCCCAACAAGCTAGGTGAAGGACGGCTTTCACACCCACTTGTCTCTCAGTACTGAGCATGTGGAGAGACGTTCGTTCATCTAGCACAAAGGGAACGGGTTGCAGGAGAAACATTTTCTCTGGTTTCTCAGTGTGTTTCCTAGTGCCGGTTTGAAGTTCTTGCAGTTTTCACTGTAAAACCGAGTTGGAGCTAGTACCTCCCCATATATATGTATGGAGTGGAGTTTGCATGTGAAAAGAAACTTTGTGTTCCCAACAAGCTAGGTGAAGCACGGCTTTCACACACACTTAAGTCTCAGAACTGAGCATGTGGAGACTCGTTCGTTCATCAAGAACAAAGGGAATAGGTTGCTGAAGAAATTTTTACTCTGGTTTCTCAGTGTGTTTCCTAGTGCCGGTTTGAAGTTCCTACAGTTTTCACTGTAAAACCGAGTTGGAGCTTTTACTTCCCCATATATATGTATGGATTGGAGTTTGCAACTGAAAAGGAACATTTTTTTCCCAACAAGCAAGGTGAAGGACGGCTTTACACGCACTTATCTGTCAGTACTGAGCTTGTGGAGAGTAGTTCCTTCACTAGCACAAAGGGAAAAGGTTGCAGGAAAAACTCTTACTCTGGTTCTCACTGTGTTTCCTAGTGCCGGTGTGAAGTTCCTGCTGTTTTCAATGTAAAACCGAGTTGGAGCTGGTACCTCCTCTTATATATGTATGGAGTTGATTTTGCAACCGAAAAGAAACTTTGTGTTCAGAACAAGCTAGTTGAAGGAAGGCTTTCACACAAAATTAACTCTCAGAACTGATCATGTGGAGAGTCATTCATTCATTAAGCACAAGGGAATGGGTTGCTGGAGAAATTTTTACTCTGGTTTTTCAGTGTGTTTCCTAGTGCCTGTTTGAAGTTCCTACAGTTTTCACTGTAAAACAGAGTTGGAGCTAGTACCTCCCCATATATATGTATGGAGTGGATTTTGCAACTGAAAAGGACATTTGTGTTCCCAACAAGCTAGGTAAAGGACGGCTTTCACACACACTTATCTCTCAGAACTGAGCATGTGGAGAGTATTTCGTTCACTAGCACAAAGGGAACGGGTTGCAGGAGAAACTTTTACTCTGGTTCTCACTGTGTTTCCTAGTGCCGGTTTGAATTTCCTGCAGTTTTCAATGTAAAACCGATTTGGATCTAGTGCCACCCCATATATATGTATGGAGTGGAGTTTGCAACTGAAAAGAAAATTTGTGTTCCCAACAAGCTAGGTGAAGGACAGCTTTCACACACACTTATCTCTCAGAACTGAGCATGTGGAGACTCGTTCGATGACTTAGCTCAAAGGGAACCTGAAGCAGGAGAAACTTTTACTCTATTTTCTCACTTTGTTTCCCAGTGCCGTTTTGATGTTCCTGCAGTTTTCACTGTAAAACCGATTTGGAGCTAGTACCTCCCCATATATATGTATGGAATGGAGTTTGCAACTTAAAAGAAACTTTGTGTTCCCAACAAGCTAGGTTAAGGACGGCTTTCACACACACATAACTCTCAGAACTGAGCATGTGGAGACTCGTTCGTTCATCTACCACAAAGGGAACGGGTTGCAGGGGAAACTTTTATTCTGTATTCTCAGTTTGTTTCCTAGTTCCGGTTTGAAGTTCCTGCAGTTTTCACTGTAAATTCGAGTTGGAACTAGTGCCTCCCCATATATATTTATGGAGTGGAGTTTGCAACTGAAAAGAAACTTTGTGTTCCCAACAACCTAGTTTAAGGACTGCTTTCACACACACGTATGTCTGAGAACTGAGCATGTGGAGACTCGTTCGTTCATCTAGCACAAAGTGAACGGGTTGTAGGTGAAAATTTTACTCTGGTTTCTCAGTGTGATTCCTAGTGCCGGTTTGAAGTTCCTGCAGTTTTCACTGTAAAATCGAGTTGGAGCTGGTACCTAACCATATATCTGTATGGATTGGAGTTTGCATCTGAAAAGAACTTTGTGTTCCCAAGAAGCTAGGTGAAGGACGGCTTTCACACACAATTATCTCTCAGAACTGAGCATGAGGAGAGTCGTTCGTTCATCTTGCACAAAGGGAACGGGTTGCAGGAGAAATTTTACTCTTCTTTCTCTGTTTGTTTCCTAGTTCCGGTTTGAAGTTCCTGCAGTTTTCTCTGTAAAATCGAGTTGGAGCTGGTACCTCCCCATATATCTGTATGGATTGGAGTTTGCATCTGAAAAGAAACTTTGTGTTCCCAAGAAGCTAGGTGAAGGACGGCTTTCACACACAATTATCTCTCAGAACTGAGCATGAGGAGAGTCGTTCGTTCATCTAGCACAATGGGAACGGGTTGCAGGAGAAACTTTTACTCTTCTTTCTCTGTTTGTTTCCTAGTTCCTGTTTGAAGTTCCTGCAGTTTTAACTGTAAAACAGGGTAGGAACTAGTGCCCCCCATATATTTGTATGGATTGGAGTTTGCAACGGAAAAGAAACTTTGAGTTCCCAACAAGCGAGTTGAAAGACGGCTTTCACACACACTTATCTCTCAGAACTGAGCATGTGGAGTGTCGTTTTTTCATCTAGCACAAAGGGATCGGGTTGCAGGAAAAACATTTACTCTGGTTTCTCTGTGTGTTTCCTAGTGCCGGTTTGAATTTCCTGCAGTTTTCACTGTAAAACCGAGTTGGAGCTGGTACCTCCCCACATATATGAAAGTACTGGTGTTTGAAACTGAAAAGAAACTTTGTGTTCCCAACAGGATATGTGAAGGACGGCTTTCACACATCATGATCTCTCAGATCTGAGCATGTGTAGAGAAGTTTGTTCACCTAGCACAAAGGGAACAGGTTGCAGGAGAAATTTTACTCTGGTTTCTCACTGTGTTTCCTAGTGCCGGTTTGAATTTCCTGCAATTTTCACTGTAAAACCGAGTTGGAGCTGGTACCACCTAATATAAATTTATGGAGTGGAGTTTGCAACTGAAAAGAAACTTTGTGTTCCCAACAAGCTGGGTGAAGGGCGGCTTTCACAGAAAATTAACTCTCAGAAATTAGCATGTGGATAGTCGTTCGTTCATCAAGCACAAATGGAATGGGTTGATGGAGAAAATTTTACTATGGTTTCTCAATGTGTTTCCTAGGGCCGGTTTGAAGTCCTACATTTTTCACTGTAAAACAGAGTTGGAGCTTTTACCTCCACATATATATGTATGGAGTGGAGTTTGCAACTGAAAAGAAACTTTGTGTTCCCAACAAGCTAGCTGAAGGACGGCTTTCACACACACTTATCTCTCAGAACTGAGCATGTGGAAAGACGTTCGTTCATCTAGCACAAAGGGAACAGGTTGCATGAGAAACTCTTACTCTGGTTCTCACTGTGTTTCCCAGTGCCGGTTTGAAGTTCTTGCTGTTTTCACTGTAAAACCGAGTTGGAGCTGGTTCCTACCCTTATATATGTATGGAGTGGATTTTGCAACAGAAAAGAAACTTTGTGTTCCTAACAAGCTAGGTGAAGGACGGCTTTCACACAAATTTTACTCTCAGAACTAACATTGTGGAGAGTCGTTCGTTCATCAAGCACAAAGGGAATGGGTTGCTGGAGAAACTATTACTCTGGTTTCTAAGTGTGTTTCCCAGTGCCGGTTTGAATTTCCTACAGTTTTCACTGTAAAACCGTGTTGGAGCTAGTACCTCCCCATATATTTGTATGGAGTGGAGGTTGCAAATTAAAAGAAATTATGTGTTCCCAACAAGCAAGGTGAAGGACGGCTTTCACACACAGTTATCTCTCAGAACTGAGCATGTGGAGAGACGTCGTTCATCTAGCACAAAAGGAACGGGTTTCAGCAGAAACTTTTTCTCTGGTTTCTCAGTGTGTTTCCTTGTGCCGTTTTGAATTTCCTGCAGTTTTCACTGTAAAACGGAGTTTGGAATGGTACCTACCCATATATAAGTATGGAGTGGAGTTTGCATCTGAAAAGAATCTTTGTGTTCCCAAGAAGCTAGGTGATGGACGGCTTTCACACAATTATCTCTCAGAACTGAGCATGAGAAGAGTCTTTCGTTCATCTTGCACAATGGGAACGGGTTGCAGGGGAAAGTATTACTCTGGTTTCTCAGTGTGTTTCCTAGTGCCGGTTTGAATTTCCTGCAGTTTTCACTGTAAAACCGAGTTGGAGCTAGTACCTCCCCACATATATCAATGTAGTGGAGTTTGAAACTGAAAAGAAACATTGTGTTCCCAACAAGATATGTGAAGTAAGGCTATCACACACACTGATCTCTCAGATCTTAGCATGTGGAAAGACGTTCGTTCATCAAGCACAAAGGGAATGGGTTGCTGGAGAAACTTTTACTCTGGTTTCTCACTGTGTTTCCTAGTGCCGGTTTGAATTTCCTGCAGTTTTCATTGTAAAAACTAGTTGGAGCTGATACCTCGCCTTATATATGTATGGATTGGAGTTTGCAACGGAAAAGGACCTTTGTGTTCCCAACAAGCAACGTGAAGTATGGCTTTCACACACACTTATCTCTCAGAAATGAGCATGTGGAAAGACGTTCGTTCATGTAGCACAAAGGGAACTGGTTGTAGGAGAAACTTTTACTCTGGTTTCTCAGTGTGTTTCCTAGTGCCTGTTTGAAGTTCCTACATTTTTCACTTTAAAACCGATTTGGATCTAGTGCCACCCCATATATATGTATGGAGTGGAGTTTGCAACTGAAAAGAAACTTTGTGTTCCCAACAACCTAGTTTAAGGACGGCTTTCACACACACGTATGTCTGAGAACTGAGCATGTGGAGACTCGTTCGTTCATCTAGCACAAAGTGAACGGGTTGTAGGTGAAAATATTACTCTGGTTTCTCAGTGTGATTCCTAGTGCCGGTTTGAAGTTCCTGCAGTTTCCACTGTAAAATCAAGTTGGAGCTGGTACCTAACCATATATCTGTATGGATTGGAGTTTGCATCTGAAAAGAACTTTGTGTTCCCAAGAAGCTAGGTGAAGGACGGCTTTCACACACAATTATCTCTCAGAACTGAGCATGAGGAGAGTCGTTCGTTCATCTTGCACAAAGGGAACGGGTTGCAGGAGAAATTTTACTCTTCTTTCTGTGTTTGTTTCCTAGTTCCGGTTTGAAGTTCCTGCAGTTTTCTCTGTAAAATCGAGTTGGAGCTGGTACCTCCCCATATATCTGTATGGAGTGGAGTTTGCATCTGAAAAGAAACTTTGTGTTCCCAAGAAGCTAGGTGAAGGACGGCTTTCACACACAATTATCTCTCAGAACTGAGCATGAGGAGAGTCGTTCGTTCATCTAGCACAATGGGAACGGGTTGCAGGAGAAACTTTTACTCTTCTTTCTCTGTTTGTTTCCTAGTTCCTGTTTGAAGTTCCTGCAGTTTTAACTGTAAAACAGGGTAGGAACTAGTGCCCCCCATATATTTGTATGGATTGGAGTTTGCAACGGAAAAGAAACTTTGAGTTCCCAACAAGCGAGTTGAAAGACGGCTTTCACACACACTTATCTCTCAGAACTGAGCATGTGGAGTGTCGTTTTTTCATCTAGCACAAAGGGATCGGGTTGCAGGAAAAACATTTACTCTGGTTTCTCTGTGTGTTTCCTAGTGCCGGTTTGAATTTCCTGCAGTTTTCACTGTAAAACCGAGTTGGAGCTAGTACCTCCCCACATATATGAAAGTAGTGGTGTTTGAAACTGAAAAGAAACTTTGTGTTCCCAACAGGATATGTGAAGGATGGCTTTCACACACCATGATCTCTCAGATCTGAGCATGTGGAGAGAAGTTTGTTCACCTAGCACAAAGGGAACAGGTTGCAGGAGAAATTTTACTCTGGTTTCTCACTGTGTTTCCTAGTGCCGGTTTGAATTTCCTGCAATTTTCACTGTAAAACCGAGTTGGAGCTGGTACCACCTAATATAAATTTATGGAGTGGAGTTTGCAACTGAAAAGAAACTTTGTGTTCCCAACAAGCTGGGTGAAGTGCGGCTTTCACAGAAACTTAACTCTCAGAAATTAGCATGTGGATAGTCATTCGTTCATCAAGCACAAATGGAATGGGTTGATGGAGAAAATTTTACTATGGTTTCTCAATGTGTTTCCTAGGGCCGGTTTGAAGTCCTACATTTTTCACTGTAAAACAGAGTTGGAGCTTTTACCTCCACATATATATGTATGGAGTGGAGTTTGCAACTGAAAAGAAACTTTGTGTTCCCAACAAGCTAGCTGAAGGACGGCTTTCACACACACTTATCTCTCAGAACTGAGCATGTGGAAAGACGTTCGTTCATCTAGCACAAAGGGAACAGGTTGCATGAGAAACTCTTACTCTGGTTCTCACTGTGTTTCCCAGTGCCGGTTTGAAGTTCCTGCTGTTTTCACTGTAAAACCGAGTTGGAGCTGGTTCCTACCCTTATATATGTATGGAGTGGATTTTGCAACAGAAAAGAAACTTTGTGTTCCTAACAAGCTAGGTGAAGGACGGCTTTCACACAAATTTTACTCTCAGAACTAACATTGTGGAGAGTCGTTCGTTCATCAAGCACAAAGGGAATGGGTTGCTGGAGAAACTATTACTCTGGTTTCTAAGTGTGTTTCCCAGTGCCGGTTTGAATTTCCTACAGTTTTCACTGTAAAACCGTGTTGGAGCTAGTACCTCCCCATATATTTGTATGGAGTGGAGGTTGCAAATTAAAAGAAATTATGTGTTCCCAACAAGCAAGGTGAAGGACGGCTTTCACACACAGTTATCTCTCAGAACTGAGCATGTGGAGAGACGTCGTTCATCTAGCACAAAAGGAACGGGTTTCAGCAGAAACTTTTTCTCTGGTTTCTCAGTGTGTTTCCTTGTGCCGTTTTGAATTTCCTGCAGTTTTCACTGTAAAACGGAGTTTGGAATGGTACCTACCCATATATAAGTATGGAGTGGAGTTTGCATCTGAAAAGAATCTTTGTGTTCCCAAGAAGCTAGGTGATGGACGGCTTTCACACAATTATCTCTCAGAACTGAGCATGAGAAGAGTCTTTCGTTCATCTTGCACAATGGGAACGGGTTGCAGGGGAAAGTATTACTCTGGTTTCTCAGTTTGTTTCCTAGTGCCGGTTTGAATTTCCTGCAGTTTTCACTGTAAAACCGAGTTGGAGCTAGTACCTCCCCACATATATCAATGTAGTGGAGTTTGAAACTGAAAAGAAACATTGTGTTCCCAACAAGATATGTGAAGTACGGCTATCACACACACTGATCTCTCAGATCTTAGCATGTGGAAAGACGTTCGTTCATCAAGCACAAAGGGAATGGGTTGCTGGAGAAACTTTTACTCTGGTTTCTCACTGTGTTTCCTAGTGCCGGTTTGAATTTCCTGCAGTTTTCATTGTAAAAACTAGTTGGAGCTGATACCTCGCCTTATATATGTATGGAGTGGAGTTTGCAACGGAAAAGGACCTTTGTGTTCCCAACAAGCAAGGTGAAGTATGGCTTTCACACACACTTATCTCTCAGAAATGAGCATGTGGAAAGACGTTCGTTCATGTAGCACAAAGGGAACTGGTTGTAGGAGAAACTTTTACTCTGGTTTCTCAGTGTGTTTCCTAGTGCCTGTTTGAAGTTCCTACATTTTTCACTTTAAAACCAAGTTGGAGCTGGTACCTCTTCATATATATGTATGGAGTGGAGTTTGCAAATGAAAAGAAACTTTGTGTTCCCAACAAGCTATTTGAAGGACGGCTTTCACACACACTTATCTCTCAGAACTGAGCATGTGGAGACTCGTTCGTTCATCTACCACAAATGGAACGTTTTGCAGGTGAAACTTTTACCCTGGTTTCTCAGTGTGCTTACTATTGCCGGTGTGAAATTCCTGCAGTTCTCACTGTAAAACCGAGTTAGAGCTGGTATCTCCCCATATATATGTATGGAGTGGATTTTGCATCTGAAAAGAAACTTTGTGTTCCCAAGAATCTAGGTGAAGGATACCTTTCACACACAATTACCTCTCAGGTCTGAGCATGAGGAGAGTCGTTCGTTCATCTTGCACAAAGGGAACGGTTTGCAGGTGAAACATTAACTCTTCTTTATCAGTTTGTTTCCTAGTTCTGGTTTGAAGTTCCTGCAGTTTTAACTGTAAATCCGTGTTGGAGCTTGTACCTCCCCATATATATTTATGGATTGGAGTTTGCATCTGAAAAGAATCTTTGTGTTCCCAACAAGCAAGTTGAAGAACGTCTTTCACACACAATTATCTCTCAGAACTGAGCATGTGGAAAGACGTTCGTTCATCACGCATAAAGGGAATGGGTTGCTGGAGAAACTTTTACTATGGTTTCTCACTGTGTTTCCTAGTGCCGGTTTGAATTTCCTGTTGTTTTCATTGTAAAATCTTGTTGGAGCTGATACCTCACCTTATATATGTATGGAGTGGAGTTTGCAACGGAAAAGGACCTTTGTGTTCCCAACAAGCAATGTGAAGTACGGCTTTCACACACACTTATCTCTCAGAACTGAGCATGTGGAGAGACGTTCGCTCATCTAGCACAAAGGGAACGGGTTGAAGGAGAAACTTTTTCTCTGGTTTTTCAGTCTGTTTCCAAGTGCCGGTTTGAATTTCCTGCAGTTTTCACTGTAAAACCGAGTTGGAGCTAGTACCTCCCTATATATATGTATGGAGTGGAGTTTGCAAGTGAAAAGAAACTTTGTGTTCCCAACAACCTAGGTGAAGGACGGCTTTCACACCCACTTGTCTCTCAGTACTGAGCATGTGGAGAGACGTTCGTTCATCTAGCACAAAGGGAACGGGTTGCAGGAGAAACATTTTCTCTGGTTTCTCAGTGTGTTTCCTAGTGCCGGTTTGAAGTTCTTGCAGTTTTCACTGTAAAACCGAGTTGGAGCTAGTACCTCCCCATATATATGTATGGAGTGGAGTTTGCATGTGAAAAGAAACTTTGTGTTCCCAACAAGCTAGGTGAAGCACGGCTTTCACACACACTTAAGTCTCAGAACTGAGCATGTGGAGACTCGTTCGTTCATCAAGAACAAAGGGAATAGGTTGCTGAAGAAATTTTTACTCTGGTTTCTCAGTGTGTTTCCTAGTGCCGGTTTGATGTTCCTACAGTTTTCACTGTAAAACCGAGTTGGAGCTTTTACTTCCCCATATATATGTATGGATTGGAGTTTGCAACTGAAAAGGAACAATTTTTTCCCAACAAGCAATGTGAAGGACGGCTTTACACGCACTTATCTCTCAGTACTGAGCTTGTGGAGAGTAGTTCCTTCACTAGCACAAAGGGAAAAGGTTGGAGGAAAAACTCTTACTCTGGTTCTCACTGTGTTTCCTAGTGCCGGTGTGAAGTTCCTGCTGTTTTCAATGTAAAACCGAGTTGGAGCTGGTACCTCCTCTTATATATGTATGGAGTTGTTTTTGCAACCGAAAAGAAACTTTGTGTTCAGAACAAGCTAGTTGAAGGAAGGCTTTCACACAAAATTAACTCTCAGAACTGATCATGTGGAGAGACATTCATTCATTAAGCACAAGGGAATGGGTTGCTGGAGAAATTTTTACTCTGGTTTTTCAGTGTGTTTCCTAGTGCCTGTTTGAAGTTCCTACAGTTTTCACTGTAAAACAGAGTTGGAGCTAGTACCTCCCCATATATATGTATGGAGTGGATTTTGCAACTGAAAAGGACATTTGTGTTCCCAACAAGCTAGGTAAAGGACGGCTTTCACACACACTTATCTCTCAGAACTGAGCATGTGGAGAGTATTTCGTTCACTAGCACAAAGGGAACGGGTTGCAGGAGAAACTTTTACTCTGGTTCTCACTGTGTTTCCTAGTGCCGGTTTGAATTTCCTGCAGTTTTCAATGTAAAACCGATTTGGATCTAGTGCCACCCCATATATATGTATGGAGTGGAGTTTGCAACTGAAAAGAAAATTTGTGTTCCCAACAAGCTAGGTGAAGGACAGCTTTCACACACACTTATCTCTCAGAACTGAGCATGTGGAGACTCGTTCGATGACTTAGCTCAAAGGGAACCTGAAGCAGGAGAAACTTTTACTCTATTTTCTCACTTTGTTTCCCAGTGCCGTTTTGAAGTTCCTGCAGTTTTCACTGTAAAACCGATTTGGAGCTAGTACCTCCCCATATATATGTATGGAATGGAGTTTGCAACTTAAAAGAAACTTTGTGTTCCCAACAAGCTAGGTTAAGGACGGCTCTCACACACACATAACTCTCAGAACTGAGCATGTGGAGACTCGTTCGTTCATCTACCACAAAGGGAACGGGTTGCAGGGGAAACTTTTATTCTGTATTCTCAGTTTGTTTCCTAGTTCCGGTTTGAAGTTCCTGCAGTTTTCACTGTAAATTCGAGTTGGAACTAGTGCCTCCCCATATATATTTATGGAGTGGAGTTTGCAACTGAAAAGAAACTTTGTGTTCCCAACAACCTAGTTTAAGGACTGCTTTCACACACACGTATGTCTGAGAACTGAGCATGTGGAGACTCGTTCGTTCATCTAGCACAAAGTGAACGGGTTGTAGGTGAAAATTTTACTCTGGTTTCTCAGTGTGATTCCTAGTGCCGGTTTGAAGTTCCTGCAGTTTTCACTGTAAAATCGAGTTGGAGCTGGTACCTAACCATATATCTGTATGGATTGGAGTTTGCATCTGAAAAGAACTTTGTGTTCCCAAGAAGCTAGGTGAAGGACGGCTTTCACACACAATTATCTCTCAGAACTGAGCATGAGGAGAGTCGTTCGTTCATCTTGCACAAAGGGAACGGGTTGCAGGAGAAATTTTACTCTTCTTTCTCTGTTTGTTTCCTAGTTCCGGTTTGAAGTTCCTGCAGTTTTCTCTGTAAAATCGAGTTGGAGCTGGTACCTCCCCATATATCTGTATGGATTGGAGTTTGCATCTGAAAAGAAACTTTGTGTTCCCAAGAAGCTAGGTGAAGGACGGCTTTCACACACAATTATCTCTCAGAACTGAGCATGAGGAGAGTCGTTCGTTCATCTAGCACAATGGGAACGGGTTGCAGGAGAAACTTTTACTCTTCTTTCTCTGTTTGTTTCCTAGTTCCTGTTTGAAGTTCCTGCAGTTTTAACTGTAAAACAGGGTAGGAACTAGTGCCCCCCATATATTTGTATGGATTGGAGTTTGCAACGGAAAAGAAACTTTGAGTTCCCAACAAGTGAGTTGAAAGACGGCTTTCACACACACTTATCTCTCAGAACTGAGCATGTGGAGTGTCGTTTTTTCATCTAGCACAAAGGGATCGGGTTGCAGGAAAAACATTTACTCTGGTTTCTCTGTGTGTTTCCTAGTGCCGGTTTGAATTTCCTGCAGTTTTCACTGTAAAACCGAGTTGGAGCTAGTACCTCCCCACATATATGAAAGTAGTGGTGTTTGAAACTGAAAAGAAACTTTGTGTTCCCAACAGGATATGTGAAGGATGGCTTTCACACACCATGATCTCTCAGATCTGAGCATGTGGAGAGAAGTTTGTTCACCTAGCACAAAGGGAACAGGTTGCAGGAGAAATTTTACTCTGGTTTCTCACTGTGTTTCCTAGTGCCGGTTTGAATTTCCTGCAATTTTCACTGTAAAACCGAGTTGGAGCTGGTACCACCTAATATAAATTTATGGAGTGGAGTTTGCAACTGAAAAGAAACTTTGTGTTCCCAACAAGCTGTGTGAAGTGCGGCTTTCACAGAAAATTAACTCTCAGAAATTAGCATGTGGATAGTCGTTCGTTCATCAAGCACAAATGGAATGGGTTGATGGAGAAAATTTTACTATGGTTTCTCAATGTGTTTCCTAGGGCCGGTTTGAAGTCCTACATTTTTCACTGTAAAACAGAGTTGGAGCTTTTACCTCCACATATATATGTATGGAGTGGAGTTTGCAACTGAAAAGAAACTTTGTGTTCCCAACAAGCTAGCTGAAGGACGGCTTTCACACACACTTATCTCTCAGAACTGAGCATGTGGTAAGACGTTCGTTCATCTAGCACAAAGGGAACAGGTTGCATGAGAAACTCTTACTCTGGTTCTCACTGTGTTTCCCAGTGCCGGTTTGAAGTTCCTGCTGTTTTCACTGTAAAACCGAGTTGGAGCTGGTTCCTACCCTTATATATGTATGGAGTGGATTTTGCAACAGAAAAGAAACTTTGTGTTCCTAACAAGCTAGGTGAAGGACGGCTTTCACACAAATTTTACTCTCAGAACTAACATTGTGGAGAGTCGTTCGTTCATCAAGCACAAAGGGAATGGGTTGCTGGAGAAACTATTACTCTGGTTTCTAAGTGTGTTTCCCAGTGCCGGTTTGAATTTCCTACAGTTTTCACTGTAAAACCGTGTTGGAGCTAGTACCTCCCCATATATTTGTATGGAGTGGAGGTTGCAAATTAAAAGAAATTATGTGTTCCCAACAAGCAAGGTGAAGGACGGCTTTCACACACAGTTATCTCTCAGAACTGAGCATGTGGAGAGACGTCGTTCATCTAGCACAAAAGGAACGGGTTTCAGCAGAAACTTTTTCTCTGGTTTCTCAGTGTGTTTCCTTGTGCCGTTTTGAATTTCCTGCAGTTTTCACTGTAAAACGGAGTTTGGAATGGTACCTACCCATATATAAGTATGGAGTGGAGTTTGCATCTGAAAAGAATCTTTGTGTTCCCAAGAAGCTAGGTGATGGACGGCTTTCACACAATTATCTCTCAGAACTGAGCATGAGAAGAGTCTTTCGTTCATCTTGCACAATGGGAACGGGTTGCAGGGGAAAGTATTACTCTGGTTTCTCAGTGTGTTTCCCAGTGCCGGTTTGAATTTCCTGCAGTTTTCACTGTAAAACCGAGTTGGAGCTAGTACCTCCCCACATATATCAATGTAGTGGAGTTTGAAACTGAAAAGAAACATTGTGTTCCCAACAAGATATGTGAAGTACGGCTATCACACACACTGATCTCTCAGATCTTAGCATGTGGAAAGACGTTTGTTCATCAAGCACAAAGGGAATGGGTTGCTGGAGAAACTTTTACTCTGGTTTCTCACTGTGTTTCCTAGTGCCGGTTTGAATTTCCTGCAGTTTTCATTGTAAAAACTAGTTGGAGCTGATACCTCGCCTTATATATGTATGGAGTGGAGTTTGCAACGGAAAAGGACCTTTGTGTTCCCAACAAGCAAGGTGAAGTATGGCTTTCACACACACTTATCTCTCAGAAATGAGCATGTGGAAAGACGTTCGTTCATGTAGCACAAAGGGAACTGGTTGTAGGAGAAACTTTTACTCTGGTTTCTCAGTGTGTTTCCTAGTGCCTGTTTGAAGTTCCTACATTTTTCACTTTAAAACCAAGTTGGAGCTGGTACCTCTTCATATATATGTATGGAGTGGAGTTTGCAAATGAAAAGAAACTTTGTGTTCCCAACAAGCTATTTGAAGGACGGCTTTCACACACACTTATCTCTCAGAACTGAGCATGTGGAGACTCGTTCGTTCATCTACCACAAATGGAACGTTTTGCAGGTGAAACTTTTACCCTGGTTTCTCAGTGTGCTTACTATTGCCGGTGTGAAATTCCTGCAGTTCTCACTGTAAAACCGAGTTAGAGCTGGTATCTCCCCATATATATGTATGGAGTGGATTTTGCATCTGAAAAGAAACTTTGTGTTCCCAAGAATCTAGGTGAAGGATAACTTTCACACACAATTATCTCTCAGGTCTGAGCATGAGGAGAGTCGTTCGTTCATCTTGCACAAAGGGAACGGTTTGCAGGTGAAACATTAACTCTTCTTTATCAGTTTGTTTCCTAGTTCTGGTTTGAAGTTCCTGCAGTTTTAACTGTAAATCCGTGTTGGAGCTTGTACCTCCCCATATATATTTATGGATTGGAGTTTGCAACTGAAAAGAATCTTTGTGTTCCCAACAAGCAAGTTGAAGAACGGCTTTCACACACAATTATCTCTCAGAACTGAGCATGTGGAAAGACGTTCGTTCATCACGCATAAAGGGAATGGGTTGCTGGAGAAACTTTTACTATGGTTTCTCACTGTGTTTCCTAGTGCCGGTTTGAATTTCCTGTTGTTTTCATTGTAAAATCTTGTTGGAGCTGATACCTCACCTTATATATGTATGGAGTGGAGTTTGCAACGGAAAAGGACCTTTGTGTTCCCAACAAGCAATGTGAAGTACGGCTTTCACACACACTTATCTCTCAGAACTGAGCATGTGGAGAGACGTTCGCTCATCTAGCACAAAGGGAACGGGTTGAAGGAGAAACTTTTTCTCTGGTTTTTCAGTCTGTTTCCAAGTGCCGGTTTGAATTTCCTGCAGTTTTCACTGTAAAACCGAGTTGGAGCTAGTACCTCCCTATATATATGTATGGAGTGGAGTTTGCAACTGAAAAGGAACTTTGTGTTCCCAACAAGCTAGGTGAAGGACGGCTTTCACACCCACTTGTCTCTCAGAACTGAGCATGTGGAGAGACGTTCGTTCATCTAGCACAAAGGGAATGGGTTGCAGGAGAAACATTTTCTCTGGTTTCTCAGTGTGTTTCCTAGTGCCGGTTTGAAGTTCTTGCAGTATTCACTGTAAAACCGAGTTGGAGCTAGTACCTCCCCATATATATGTATGGAGTGGAGTTTGCATGTGGAAAGAAACTTTGTGTTCCCAACAAGCTAGGTGAAGCACGGCTTTCACACACACTTAAGTCTCAGAACTGAGCATGTGGAGACTCGTTCGTTCATCAAGAACAAAGGGAATAGGTTGCTGAAGAAATTTTTACTCTGGTTTCTCAGTGTGTTTCCTAGTGCCGGTTTGAAGTTCCTACAGTTTTCACTGTAAAACCGAGTTGGAGCTTTTACTTCCCCATATATATGTATGGATTGGAGTTTGCAACTGAAAAGGAACATTTTTTTCCCAACAAGCAATGTGAAGGACGGCTTTACACGCACTTATCTCTCAGTACTGAGCTTGTGGAGAGTAGTTCCTTCACTAGCACAAAGGGAAAAGTTTGCAGGAAAAACTCTTACTCTGGTTCTCACTGTGTTTCCTAGTGCCGGTGTGAAGTTCCTGCTGTTTTCAATGTAAAACCGAGTTGGAGCTGGTACCTCCTCTTATATATGTATGGAGTTGTTTTTGCAACCGAAAAGAAACTTTGTGTTCAGAACAAGCTAGTTGAAGGAAGGCTTTCACACAAAATTAACTCTCAGAACTGATCATGTGGAGAGTCATTCATTCATTAAGCACAAGGGAATGGGTTGCTGGAGAAATTTTTACTCTGGTTTTTCAGTGTGTTTCCTAGTGCCTGTTTGAAGTTCCTACAGTTTTCACTGTAAAACAGAGTTGGAGCTAGTACCTCCCCATATATATGTATGGAGTGGATTTTGCAACTGAAAAGGACATTTGTGTTCCCAAAAAGCTAGGTAAAGGACGGCTTTCACACACACTTATCTCTCAGAACTGAGCATGTGGAGAGTATTTCGTTCACTAGCACAAAGGGAACGGGTTGCAGGAGAAACTTTTACTCTGGTTCTCACTGTGTTTCCTAGTGCCGGTTTGAATTTCCTGCAGTTTTCAATGTAAAACCGATTTGGATCTAGTGCCACCCCATATATATGTATGGAGTGGAGTTTGCAACTGAAAAGAAAATTTGTGTTCCCAACAAGCTAGGTGAAGGACAGCTTTCACACACACTTATCTCTCAGAACTGAGCATGTGGAGACTCGTTCGATGACTTAGCTCAAAGGGAACCTGAAGCAGGAGAAACTTTTACTCTATTTTCTCACTTTGTTTCCCAGTGCCGTTTTGAAGTTCCTGCAGTTTTCACTGTAAAACCGATTTGGAGCTAGTACCTCCCCATATATATGTATGGAATGGAGTTTGCAACTTAAAAGAAACTTTGTGTTCCCAACAAGCTAGGTTAAGGACGGCTCTCACACACACATAACTCTCAGAACTGAGCATGTGGAGACTCGTTCGTTCATCTACCACAAAGGGAACGGGTTGCAGGGGAAACTTTTATTCTGTATTCTCAGTTTGTTTCCTAGTTCCGGTTTGAAGTTCCTGCAGTTTTCACTGTAAATTCGAGTTGGAACTAGTGCCTCCCCATATATATTTATGGAGTGGAGTTTGCAACTGAAAAGAAACTTTGTGTTCCCAACAACCTAGTTTAAGGACTGCTTTCACACACACGTATGTCTGAGAACTGAGCATGTGGAGACTCGTTCGTTCATCTAGCACAAAGTGAACGGGTTGTAGGTGAAAATTTTACTCTGGTTTCTCAGTGTGATTCCTAGTGCCGATTTGAAGTTCCTGCAGTTTTCACTGTAAAATCGAGTTGGAGCTGGTACCTAACCATATATCTGTATGGATTGGAGTTTGCATCTGAAAAGAACTTTGTGTTCCCAAGAAGCTAGGTGAAGGACGGCTTTCACACACAATTATCTCTCAGAACTGAGCATGAGGAGAGTCGTTCGTTCATCTTGCACAAAGGGAACGGGTTGCAGGAGAAATTTTACTCTTCTTTCTGTGTTTGTTTCCTAGTTCCGGTTTGAAGTTCCTGCAGTTTTCTCTGTAAAATCGAGTTGGAGCTGGTACCTCCCCATATATCTGTATGGATTGGAGTTTGCATCTGAAAAGAAACTTTGTGTTCCCAAGAAGCTAGGTGAAGGACGGCTTTCACACACAATTATCTCTCAGAACTGAGCATGAGGAGAGTCGTTCGTTCATCTAGCACAATGGGAACGGGTTGCAGGAGAAACTTTTACTCTTCTTTCTCTGTTTGTTTCCTAGTTCCTGTTTGAAGTTCCTGCAGTTTTAACTGTAAAACAGGGTAGGAACTAGTGCCCCCCATATATTTGTATGGATTGGAGTTTGCAACGGAAAAGAAACTTTGAGTTCCCAACAAGCGAGTTGAAAGACGGCTTTCACACACACTTATCTCTCAGAACTGAGCATGTGGAGTGTCGTTTTTTCATCTAGCAAAAAGGGATCGGGTTGCAGGAAAAACATTTACTCTGGTTTCTCTGTGTGTTTCCTAGTGCCGGTTTGAATTTCCTGCAGTTTTCACTGTAAAACCGAGTTGGAGCTAGTACCTCCCCACATATATGAAAGTAGTGGTGTTTGAAACTGAAAAGAAACTTTGTGTTCCCAACAGGATATGTGAAGAATGGCTTTCACACACCATGATCTCTCAGATCTGAGCATGTGGAGAGAAGTTTGTTCACCTAGCACAAAGGGAACAGGTTGCAGGAGAAATTTTACTCTGGTTTCTCACTGTGTTTCCTAGTGCCGGTTTGAATTTCCTGCAATTTTCACTGTAAAACCGAGTTGGAGCTGGTACCACCTAATATAAATTTATGGAGTGGAGTTTGCAACTGAAAAGAAACTTTGTGTTCCCAACAAGCTGGGTGAAGGGCGGCTTTCACAGAAAATTAACTCTCAGAAATTAGCATGTGGATAGTCGTTCGTTCATCAAGCACAAATGGAATGGGTTGATGGAGAAAATTTTACTATGGTTTCTCAATGTGTTTCCTAGGGCCGGTTTGAAGTCCTACATTTTTCACTGTAAAACAGAGTTGGAGCTTTTACCTCCACATATATATGTATGGAGTGGAGTTTGCAACTGAAAAGAAACTTTGTGTTCCCAACAAGCTAGCTGAAGGACGGCTTTCACACACACTTATCTCTCAGAACTGAGCATGTGGAAAGACGTTCGTTCATCTAGCACAAAGGGAACAGGTTGCATGAGAAACTCTTACTCTGGTTCTCACTGTGTTTCCCAGTGCCGGTTTGAAGTTCCTGCTGTTTTCACTGTAAAACCGATTTGGAGGTGGTTCCTACCCTTATATATGTATGGAGTGGATATTGCAACAGAAAAGAAACTTTGTGTTCCTAACAAGCTAGGTGAAGGACGGCTTTCACACAAATTTTACTCTCAGAACTAACATTGTGGAGAGTCGTTCGTTCATCAAGCACAAAGGGAATGGGTTGCTGGAGAAACTATTACTCTGGTTTCTAAGTGTGTTTCCCAGTGCCGGTTTGAATTTCCTACAGTTTTCACTGTAAAACCGTGTTGGAGCTAGTACCTCCCCATATATTTGTATGGAGTGGAAGTTGCAAATTAAAAGAAATTATGTGTTCCCAACAAGCAAGGTGAAGGACGGCTTTCACACACAGTTATCTCTCAGAACTGAGCATGTGGAGAGACGTCGTTCATCTAGCACAAAAGGAACGGGTTTCAGCAGAAACTTTTTCTCTGGTTTCTCAGTGTGTTTCCTTGTGCCGTTTTGAATTTCCTGCAGTTTTCACTGTAAAACGGAGTTTGGAATGGTACCTACCCATATATAATTATGGAGTGGAGTTTGCATCTGAAAAGAATCTTTGTGTTCCCAAGAAGCTAGGTGATGGACGGCTTTCACACAATTATCTCTCAGAACTGAGCATGAGAAGAGTCTTTCGTTCATCTTGCACAATGGGAACGGGTTGCAGGGGAAAGTATTACTCTGGTTTCTCAGTGTGTTTCCTAGTGCCGGTTTGAATTTCCTGCAGTTTTCACTGTAAAACCGAGTTGGAGCTAGTACCTCCCCACATATATCAATGTAGTGGAGTTTGAAACTGAAAAGAAACATTGTGTTCCCAACAAGATATGTGAAGTACGGCTATCACACACACTGATCTCTCAGATCTTAGCATGTGGAAAGACGTTCGTTCATCAAGCACAAAGGGAATGGGTTGCTGGAGAAACTTTTACTCTGGTTTCTCACTGTGTTTCCTAGTGCCGGTTTGAATTTCCTGCAGTTTTCATTGTAAAAACTAGTTGGAGCTGATACCTCGCCTTATATATGTATGGAGTGGAGTTTGCAACGGAAAAGGACCTTTGTGTTCCCAACAAGCAAGGTGAAGTATGGCTTTCACACACACTTATCTCTCAGAAATGAGCATGTGGAAAGACGTTCGTTCATGTAGCACAAAGGGAACTGGTTGTAGGAGAAACTTTTACTCTGGTTTCTCAGTGTGTTTCCTAGTGCCTGTTTGAAGTTCCTACATTTTTCACTTTAAAACCAAGTTGGAGCTGGTACCTCTTCATATATATGTATGGAGTGGAGTTTGCAAATGAAAAGAAACTTTGTGTTCCCAACAAGCTATTTGAAGGACGGCTTTCACACACACTTATCTCTCAGAACTGAGCATGTGGAGACTCGTTCGTTCATCTACCACAAATGGAACGTTTTGCAGGTGAAACTTTTACCCTGGTTTCTCAGTGTGCTTACTATTGCCGGTGTGAAATTCCTGCAGTTCTCACTGTAAAACCGAGTTAGAGCTGGTATCTCCCCATATATATGTATGGAGTGGATTTTGCATCTGAAAAGAAACTTTGTGTTCCCAAGAATCTAGGTGAAGGATAACTTTCACACACAATTATCTCTCAGGTCTGAGCATGAGGAGAGTCGTTCGTTCATCTTGCACAAAGGGAACGGTTTGCAGGTGAAACATTAACTCTTCTTTATCAGTTTGTTTCCTAGTTCTGGTTTGAAGTTCCTGCAGTTTTAACTGTAAATCCGTGTTGGAGCTTGTACCTCCCCATATATATTTATGGATTGGAGTTTGCAACTGAAAAGAATCTTTGTGTTCCCAACAAGCAAGTTGAAGAACGGCTTTCACACACAATTATCTCTCAGAACTGAGCATGTGGAAAGACGTTCGTTCATCACGCATAAAGGGAATGGGTTGCTGGAGAAACTTTTACTATGGTTTCTCACTGTGTTTCCTAGTGCCGGTTTGAATTTCCTGTTGTTTTCATTGAAAAATCTTGTTGGAGCTGATACCTCACCTTATATATGTATGGAGTGGAGTTTGCAACGGAAAAGGACCTTTGTGTTCCCAACAAGCAATGTGAAGTACGGCTTTCACACACACTTATCTCTCAGAACTGAGCATGTGGAGAGACGTTCGCTCATCTAGCACAAAGGGAACGGGTTGAAGGAGAAACTTTTTCTCTGGTTTTTCAGTCTGTTTCCAAGTGCCGGTTTGAATTTCCTGCAGTTTTCACTGTAAAACCGAGTTGGAGCTAGTACCTCCCTATATATATGTATGGAGTGGAGTTTGCAAGTGAAAAGGAACTTTGTGTTCCCAACAAGCTAGGTGAAGGACGGCTTTCACACCCACTTGTCTCTCAGAACTGAGCATGTGGAGAGACGTTCGTTCATCTAGCACAAAGGGAACGGGTTGCAGGAGAAACATTTTCTCTGGTTTCTCAGTGTGTTTCCTAGTGCCGGTTTGAAGTTCTTGCAGTTTTCACTGTAAAACCGAGTTGGAGCTAGTACCTCCCCATATATATGTATGGAGTGGAGTTTGCATGTGAAAAGAAACTTTGTGTTCCCAACAAGCTAGGTGAAGCACGGCTTTCACACACACTTAAGTCTCAGAACTGAGCATGTGGAGACTCGTTCGTTCATCAAGAACAAAGGGAGTAGGTTGCTGAAGAAATTTTTACTCTGGTTTCTCAGTGTGTTTCCTAGTGCCGGTTTGAAGTTCCTACAGTTTTCACTGTAAAACCGAGTTGGAGCTTTTACTTCCCCATATATATGTATGGATTGGAGTTTGCAACTGAAAAGGAACATTTTTTTCCCAACAAGCAATGTGAAGGACGGCTTTACACGCACTTATCTCTCAGTACTGAGCTTGTGGAGAGTAGTTCCTTCACTAGCACAAAGGGAAAAGGTTGCAGGAAAAACTCTTACTCTGGTTCTCACTGTGTTTCCTAGTGCCGGTGTGAAGTTCCTGCTGTTTTCAATGTAAAACCGAGTTGGAGCTGGTACCTCCTCTTATATATGTATGGAGTTGTTTTTGCAACCGAAAAGAAACTTTGTGTTCAGAACAAGCTAGTTGAAGGAAGGCTTTCACACAAAATTAACTCTCAGAACTGATCATGTGGAGAGTCATTCATTCATTAAGCACAAGGGAATGGGTTGCTGGAGAAATTTTTACTCTGGTTTTTCAGTGTGTTTCCTAGTGCCTGTTTGAAGTTCCTACAGTTTTCACTGTAAAACAGAGTTGGAGCTAGTACCTCCCCATATATATGTATGGAGTGGATTTTGCAACTGAAAAGGACATTTGTGTTCCCAACAAGCTAGGTAAAGGACGGCTTTCACACACACTTATCTCTCAGAACTGAGCATGTGGAGAGTATTTCGTTCACTAGCACAAAGGGAACGGGTTGCAGGAGAAACTTTTACTCTGGTTCTCACTGTGTTTCCTAGTGCCGGTTTGAATTTCCTGCAGTTTTCAATGTAAAACCGATTTGGATCTAGTGCCACCCCATATATATGTATGGAGTGGAGTTTGCAACTGAAAAGAAAATTTGTGTTCCCAACAAGCTAGGTGAAGGACAGCTTTCACACACACTTATCTCTCAGAACTGAGCATGTGGAGACTCGTTCGATGACTTAGCTCAAAGGGAACCTGAAGCAGGAGAAACTTTTACTCTATTTTCTCACTTTGTTTCCCAGTGCCGTTTTGAAGTTCCTGCAGTTTTCACTGTAAAACCGATTTGGAGCTAGTACCTCCCCATATATATGTATGGAATGGAGTTTGCAACTTAAAAGAAACTTTGTGTTCCCAACAAGCTAGGTTAAGGACGGCTCTCACACACACATAACTCTCAGAACTGAGCATGTGGAGACTCGTTCGTTCATCTACCACAAAGGGAACGGGTTGCAGGGGAAACTTTTATTCTGTATTCTCAGTTTGTTTCCTAGTTCCGGTTTGAAGTTCCTGCAGTTTTCACTGTAAATTCGAGTTGGAACTAGTGCCTCCCCATATATATTTATGGAGTGGAGTTTGCAACTGAAAAGAAACTTTGTGTTCCCAACAACCTAGTTTAAGGACTGCTTTCACACACACGTATGTCTGAGAACTGAGCATGTGGAGACTCGTTCGTTCATCTAGCACAAAGTGAACGGGTTGTAGGTGAAAATTTTACTCTGGTTTCTCAGTGTGATTCCTAGTGCCGGTTTGAATTTCCTGCAGTTTTCACTGTAAAATCGAGTTGGAGCTGGTACCTAACCATATATCTGTATGGATTGGAGTTTGCATCTGAAAAGAAACTTTGTGTTCCCAAGAAGCTAGGTGAAGGACGCCTTTCACACACAATTATCTCTCAGAACTGAGCATGAGGAGAGTCGTTCGTTCATCTAGCACAATGGGAACGGGTTGCAGGAGAAACTTTTACTCTTCTTTCTCTGTTTGTTTCCTAGTTCCTGTTTGAAGTTCCTGCAGTTTTAACTGTAAAACAGGGTAGGAACTAGTGCCCCCCATATATTTGTATGGATTGGAGTTTGCAACGGAAAAGAAACTTTGAGTTCCCAACAAGCGAGTTGAAAGACGGCTTTCACACACACTTATCTCTCAGAACTGAGCATGTGGAGTGTCGTTTTTTCATCTAGCACAAAGGGATCGGGTTGCAGGAAAAACATTTACTCTGGTTTCTCTGTGTGTTTCCTAGTGCCGGTTTGAATTTCCTGCAGTTTTCACTGTAAAACCGAGTTGGAGCTAGTACCTCCCCACATATATGAAAGTAGTGGTGTTTGAAACTGAAAAGAAACTTTGTGTTCCCAACAGGATATGTGAAGGATGGCTTTCACACACCATGATCTCTCAGATCTGAGCATGTGGAGAGAAGTTTGTTCACCTAGCACAAAGGGAACAGGTTGCAGGAGAAATTTTACTCTGGTTTCTCACTGTGTTTCCTAGTGCCGGTTTGAATTTCCTGCAATTTTCACTGTAAAACCGAGTTGGAGCTGGTACCACCTAATATAAATTTATGGAGTGGAGTTTGCAACTGAAAAGAAACTTTGTGTTCCCAACAAGCTGGGTGAAGTGCGGCTTTCACAGAAACTTAACTCTCAGAAATTAGCATGTGGATAGTCATTCGTTCATCAAGCACAAATGGAATGGGTTGATGGAGAAAATTTTACTATGGTTTCTCAATGTGTTTCCTAGGGCCGGTTTGAAGTCCTACATTTTTCACTGTAAAACAGAGTTGGAGCTTTTACCTCCACATATATATGTATGGAGTGGAGTTTGCAACTGAAAAGAAACTTTGTGTTCCCAACAAGCTAGCTGAAGGACGGCTTTCACACACACTTATCTCTCAGAACTGAGCATGTGGAAAGACGTTCGTTCATCTAGCACAAAGGGAACAGGTTGCATGAGAAACTCTTACTCTGGTTCTCACTGTGTTTCCCAGTGCCGGTTTGAAGTTCCTGCTGTTTTCACTGTAAAACCGATTTGGAGCTGGTTCCTACCCTTATATATGTATGGAGTGGATTTTGCAACAGAAAAGAAACTTTGTGTTCCTAACAAGCTAGGTGAAGGACGGCTTTCACACAAATTTTACTCTCAGAACTAACATTGTGGAGAGTCGTTCGTTCATCAAGCACAAAGGGAATGGGTTGCTGGAGAAACTATTACTCTGGTTTCTAAGTGTGTTTCCCAGTGCCGGTTTGAATTTCCTACAGTTTTCACTGTAAAACCGTGTTGGAGCTAGTACCTCCCCATATATTTGTATGGAGTGGAAGTTGCAAATTAAAAGAAATTATGTGTTCCCAACAAGCAAGGTGAAGGACGGCTTTCACACACAGTTATCTCTCAGAACTGAGCATGTGGAGAGACGTCGTTCATCTAGCACAAAAGGAACGGGTTTCAGCAGAAACTTTTTCTCTGGTTTCTCAGTGTGTTTCCTTGTGCCGTTTTGAATTTCCTGCAGTTTTCACTGTAAAACGGAGTTTGGAATGGTACCTACCCATATATAAGTATGGAGTGGAGTTTGCATCTGAAAAGAATCTTTGTGTTCCCAAGAAGCTAGGTGATGGACGGCTTTCACACAATTATCTCTCAGAACTGAGCATGAGAAGAGTCTTTCGTTCATCTTGCACAATGGGAACGGGTTGCAGGGGAAAGTATTACTCTGGTTTCTCAGTGTGTTTCCTAGTGCCGGTTTGAATTTCCTGCAGTTTTCACTGTAAAACCGAGTTGGAGCTAGTACCTCCCCACATATATCAATGTAGTGGAGTTTGAAACTGAAAAGAAACATTGTGTTCCCAACAAGATATGTGAAGTACGGCTATCACACACACTGATCTCTCAGATCTTAGCATGTGGAAAGACGTTCGTTCATCAAGCACAAAGGGAATGGGTTGCTGGAGAAACTTTTACTCTGGTTTCTCACTGTGTTTCCTAGTGCCGGTTTGAATTTCCTGCAGTTTTCATTGTAAAAACTAGTTGGAGCTGATACCTCGCCTTATATATGTATGGAGTGGAGTTTGCAACGGAAAAGGACCTTTGTGTTCCCAACAAGCAAGGTGAAGTATGGCTTTCACACACACTTTTCTCTCAGAAATGAGCATGTGGAAAGACGTTCGTTCATGTAGCACAAAGGGAACTGGTTGTAGGAGAAACTTTTACTCTGGTTTCTCAGTGTGTTTCCTAGTGCCTGTTTGAAGTTCCTACATTTTTCACTTTAAAACCAAGTTGGAGCTGGTGCCTCTTCATATATATGTATGGAGTGGAGTTTGCAAATGAAAAGAAACTTTGTGTTCCCAACAAGCTATTTGAAGGACGGCATTCACACACACTTATCTCTCAGAACTGAGCATGTGGAGACTCGTTCGTTCATCTACCACAAATGGAACGTTTTGCAGGTGAAACTTTTACCCTGGTTTCTCAGTGTGCTTACTATTGCCGGTGTGAAATTCCTGCAGTTCTCACTGTAAAACCGAGTTAGAGCTGGTATCTCCCCATATATATGTATGGAGTGGATTTTGCATCTGAAAAGAAACTTTGTGTTCCCAAGAATCTAGGTGAAGGATACCTTTCACACACAATTATCTCTCAGGTCTGAGCATGAGGAGAGTCGTTCGTTCATCTTGCACAAAGGGAACGGTTTGCAGGTGAAACATTAACTCTTCTTTATCAGTTTGTTTCCTAGTTCTGGTTTGAAGTTCCTGCAGTTTTAACTGTAAATCCGTGTTGGAGATTGTACCTCCCCATATATATTTATGGATTGGAGTTTGCAACTGAAAAGAATCTTTGTGTTCCCAACAAGCAAGTTGAAGAACGGCTTTCACACACAATTATCTCTCAGAACTGAGCATGTGGAAAGACGTTCGTTCATCACGCATAAAGGGAATGGGTTGCTGGAGAAACTTTTACTATGGTTTCTCACTGTGTTTCCTAGTGCCGGTTTGAATTTCCTGTTGTTTTCATTGAAAAATCTTGTTGGAGCTGATACCTCACCTTATATATGTATGGAGTGGAGTTTGCAACGGAAAAGGACCTTTGTGTTCCCAACAAGCAATGTGAAGTACGGCTTTCACACACACTTATCTCTCAGAACTGAGCATGTGGAGAGACGTTCGCTCATCTAGCACAAAGGGAACGGGTTGAAGGAGAAACTTTTTCTCTGGTTTTTCAGTCTGTTTCCAAGTGCCGGTTTGAATTTCCTGCAGTTTTCACTGTAAAACCGAGTTGGAGCTAGTACCTCCCTATATATATGTATGGAGTGGAGTTTGCAAGTGAAAAGGAACTTTGTGTTCCCAACAAGCTAGGTGAAGGACGGCTTTCACACCCACTTGTCTCTCAGAACTGAGCATGTGGAGAGACGTTCGTTCATCTAGCACAAAGGGAACGGGTTGCAGGAGAAACATTTTCTCTGGTTTTTCAGTGTGTTTCCTAGTGCCGGTTTGAAGTTCTTGCAGTTTTCACTGTAAAACCGAGTTGGAGCTAGTACCTCCCCATATATATGTATGGAGTGGAGTTTGCAACTGAAAAGAAAATTTGTGTTCCCAACAAGCTAGGTGAAGGACAGCTTTCACACACACTTATCTCTCAGAACTGAGCATGTGGAGAGACGTTCGCTCATCTAGCACAAAGGGAACGGGATGAAGGAGAAACTTTTTCTCTGGTTTTTCAGTCTGTTTCCAAGTGCCGGTTTGAATTTCCTGCAGTTTTCACTGTAAAACCGAGTTGGAGCTAGTACCTCCCTATATATATGTATGGAGTGGAGTTTGCAAGTGAAAAGGAACTTTGTGTTCCCAACAAGCTAGGTGAAGGACGGCTTTCACACCCACTTGTCTCTCAGAACTGAGCATGTGGAGAGACGTTCGTTCATCTAGCACAAAGGGAACGGGTTGCAGGAGAAACATTTTCTCTGGTTTCTCAGTGTGTTTCCTAGTGCCAGTTTGAAGTTCTTGCAGTTTTCACTGTAAAACCGAGTTGGAGCTAGTACCTCCCCATATATATGTATGGAGTGGAGTTTGCAACTGAAAAGAAAATTTGTGTTCCCAACAAGCTAGGTGAAGGACAGCTTTCACACACACTTATCTCTCAGAACTGAGCATGTGGAGACTCGTTCGATGAGTTAGCTCAAAGGGAACCTGAAGCAGGAGAAAATTTTACTCTAATTTCTCACTTTGTTTCCCAGTGCCGTTTTGAAGTTCCTGCAGTTTTCACTGTAAAACCGATTTGGAGCTAGTACCTCCCCATATATATGTATGGAATGGAGTTTGCAACTTAAAAGAAACTTTGTGTTCCCAACAAGCTAGGTTAAGGACGGCTCTCACACACACATAACTCTCAGAACTGAGCATGTGGAGACTCGTTCGTTCATCTACCACAAAGGGAACGGGTTGCAGGGGAAACTTTTATTCTGTATTCTCAGTTTGTTTCCTAGTTCCGGTTTGAAGTTCCTGCAGTTTTCACTGTAAATTCGAGTTGGAACTAGTGCCTCCCCATATATATTTATGGAGTGGAGTTTGCAACTGAAAAGAAACTTTGTGTTCCCAACAACCTAGTTTAAGGACTGCTTTCACACACACGTATGTCTGAGAACTGAGCATGTGGAGACTCGTTCGTTCATCTAGCACAAAGTGAACGGGTTGTAGGTGAAAATTTTACTCTGGTTTTCAGTGTGATTCCTAGTGCCGGTTTGAATTTCCTGCAGTTTTCACTGTAAAATCGAGTTGGAGCTGGTACCTAACCATATATCTGTATGGATTGGAGTTTGCATCTGAAAAGAAACTTTGTGTTCCCAAGAAGCTAGGTGAAGGACGCCTTTCACACACAATTATCTCTCAGAACTGAGCATGAGGAGAGTCGTTCGTTCATCTAGCACAATGGGAACGGGTTGCAGGAGAAACTTTTACTCTTCTTTCTCTGTTTGTTTCCTAGTTCCTGTTTGAAGTTCCTGCAGTTTTAACTGTAAAACAGGGTAGGAACTAGTGCCCCCCATATATTTGTATGGATTGGAGTTTGCAACGGAAAAGAAACTTTGAGTTCCCAACAAGCGAGTTGAAAGACGGCTTTCACACACACTTATCTCTCAGAACTGAGCATGTGGAGTGTCGTTTTTTCATCTAGCACAAAGGGATCAGGTTGCAGGAAAAACATTTACTCTGGTTTCTCTGTGTGTTTCCTAGTGCCGGTTTGAATTTCCTGCAGTTTTCACTGTAAAACCGAGTTGGAGCTAGTACCTCCCCACATATATGAAAGTAGTGGTGTTTGAAACTGAAAAGAAACTTTGTGTTCCCAACAGGATATGTGAAGGATGGCTTTCACACACCATGATCTCTCAGATCTGAGCATGTGGAGAGAAGTTTGTTCACCTAGCACAAAGGGAACAGGTTGCAGGAGAAATTTTACTCTGGTTTCTCACTGTGTTTCCTAGTGCCGGTTTGAATTTCCTGCAATTTTCACTGTAAAACCGAGTTGGAGCTGGTACCACCTAATATAAATTTATGGAGTGGAGTTTGCAACTGAAAAGAAACTTTGTGTTCCCAACAAGCTGGGTGAAGGGCGGCTTTCACAGAAAATTAACTCTCAGAAATTAGCATGTGGATAGTCGTTCGTTCATCAAGCACAAATGGAATGGGTTGATGGAGAAAATTTTACTATGGTTTCTCAATGTGTTTCCTAGGGCCGGTTTGAAGTCCTACATTTTTCACTGTAAAACAGAGTTGGAGCTTTTACCTACACATATATATGTATGGAGTGGAGTTTGCAACTGAAAAGAAACTTTGTGTTCCCAACAAGCTAGCTGAAGGACGGCTTTCACACACACTTATCTCTCAGAACTGAGCATGTGGAAAGACGTTCGTTCATCTAGCACAAAGGGAACAGGTTGCATGAGAAACTCTTACTCTGGTTCTCACTGTGTTTCCCAGTGCCGGTTTGAAGTTCCTGCTGTTTTCACTGTAAAACCGATTTGGAGCTGGTTCCTACCCTTATATATGTATGGAGTGGATTTTGCAACAGAAAAGAAACTTTGTGTTCCTAACAAGCTAGGTGAAGGACGGCTTTCACACAAATTTTACTCTCAGAACTAACATTGTGGAGAGTCGTTCGTTCATCAAGCACAAAGGGAATGGGTTGCTGGAGAAACTATTACTCTGGTTTCTAAGTGTGTTTCCCAGTGCCGGTTTGAATTTCCTACAGTTTTCACTGTAAAACCGTGTTGGAGCTAGTACCTCCCCATATATTTGTATGGAGTGGAAGTTGCAAATTAAAAGAAATTATGTGTTCCCAACAAGCAAGGTGAAGGACGGCTTTCACACACAGTTATCTCTCAGAACTGAGCATGTGGAGAGACGTCGTTCATCTAGCACAAAAGGAACGGGTTTCAGCAGAAACTTTTTCTCTGGTTTCTCAGTGTGTTTCCTTGTGCCGTTTTGAATTTCCTGCAGTTTTCACTGTAAAACGGAGTTTGGAATGGTACCTACCCATATATAAGTATGGAGTGGAGTTTGCATCTGAAAAGAATCTTTGTGTTCCCAAGAAGCTAGGTGATGGACGGCTTTCACACAATTATCTCTCAGAACTGAGCATGAGAAGAGTCTTTCGTTCATCTTGCACAATGGGAACGGGTTGCAGGGGAAAGTATTACTCTGGTTTCTCAGTGTGTTTCCTAGTGCCGGTTTGAATTTCCTGCAGTTTTCACTGTAAAACCGAGTTGGAGCTAGTACCTCCCCACATATATCAATGTAGTGGAGTTTGAAACTGAAAAGAAACATTGTGTTCCCAACAAGATATGTGAAGTACGGCTATCACACACACTGATCTCTCAGATCTTAGCATGTGGAAAGACGTTCGTTCATCAAGCACAAAGGGAATGGGTTGCTGGAGAAACTTTTACTCTGGTTTCTCACTGTGTTTCCTAGTGCCGGTTTGAATTTCCTGCAGTTTTCATTGTAAAAACTAGTTGGAGCTGATACCTCGCCTTATATATGTATGGAGTGGAGTTTGCAACGGAAAAGGACCTTTGTGTTCCCAACAAGCAAGGTGAAGTATGGCTTTCACACACACTTTTCTCTCAGAAATGAGCATGTGGAAAGACGTTCGTTCATGTAGCACAAAGGGAACTGGTTGTAGGAGAAACTTTTACTCTGGTTTCTCAGTGTGTTTCCTAGTGCCTGTTTGAAGTTCCTACATTTTTCACTTTAAAACCAAGTTGGAGCTGGTGCCTCTTCATATATATGTATGGAGTGGAGTTTGCAAATGAAAAGAAACTTTGTGTTCCCAACAAGCTATTTGAAGGACGGCATTCACACACACTTATCTCTCAGAACTGAGCATGTGGAGACTCGTTCGTTCATCTACCACAAATGGAACGTTTTGCAGGTGAAACTTTTACCCTGGTTTCTCAGTGTGCTTACTATTGCCGGTGTGAAATTCCTGCAGTTCTCACTGTAAAACCGAGTTAGAGCTGGTATCTCCCCATATATATGTATGGAGTGGATTTTGCATCTGAAAAGAAACTTTGTGTTCCCAAGAATCTAGGTGAAGGATACCTTTCACACACAATTATCTCTCAGGTCTGAGCATGAGGAGAGTCGTTCGTTCATCTTGCACAAAGGGAACGGTTTGCAGGTGAAACATTAACTCTTCTTTATCAGTTTGTTTCCTAGTTCTGGTTTGAAGTTCCTGCAGTTTTAACTGTAAATCCGTGTTGGAGATTGTACCTCCCCATATATATTTATGGATTGGAGTTTGCAACTGAAAAGAATCTTTGTGTTCCCAACAAGCAAGTTGAAGAACGGCTTTCACACACAATTATCTCTCAGAACTGAGCATGTGGAAAGACGTTCGTTCATCACGCATAAAGGGAATGGGTTGCTGGAGAAACTTTTACTATGGTTTCTCACTGTGTTTCCTAGTGCCGGTTTGAATTTCCTGTTGTTTTCATTGAAAAATCTTGTTGGAGCTGATACCTCACCTTATATATGTATGGAGTGGAGTTTGCAACGGAAAAGGACCTTTGTGTTCCCAACAAGCAATGTGAAGTACGGCTTTCACACACACTTATCTCTCAGAACTGAGCATGTGGAGAGACGTTCGCTCATCTAGCACAAAGGGAACGGGTTGAAGGAGAAACTTTTTCTCTGGTTTTTCAGTCTGTTTCCAAGTGCCGGTTTGAATTTCCTGCAGTTTTCACTGTAAAACCGAGTTGGAGCTAGTACCTCCCTATATATATGTATGGAGTGGAGTTTGCAAGTGAAAAGGAACTTTGTGTTCCCAACAAGCTAGGTGAAGGACGGCTTTCACACCCACTTGTCTCTCAGAACTGAGCATGTGGAGAGACGTTCGTTCATCTAGCACAAAGGGAACGGGTTGCAGGAGAAACATTTTCTCTGGTTTTTCAGTGTGTTTCCTAGTGCCGGTTTGAAGTTCTTGCAGTTTTCACTGTAAAACCGAGTTGGAGCTAGTACCTCCCCATATATATGTATGGAGTGGAGTTTGCAACTGAAAAGAAAATTTGTGTTCCCAACAAGCTAGGTGAAGGACAGCTTTCACACACACTTATCTCTCAGAACTGAGCATGTGGAGAGACGTTCGCTCATCTAGCACAAAGGGAACGGGATGAAGGAGAAACTTTTTCTCTGGTTTTTCAGTCTGTTTCCAAGTGCCGGTTTGAATTTCCTGCAGTTTTCACTGTAAAACCGAGTTGGAGCTAGTACCTCCCTATATATATGTATGGAGTGGAGTTTGCAAGTGAAAAGGAACTTTGTGTTCCCAACAAGCTAGGTGAAGGACGGCTTTCACACCCACTTGTCTCTCAGAACTGAGCATGTGGAGAGACGTTCGTTCATCTAGCACAAAGGGAACGGGTTGCAGGAGAAACATTTTCTCTGGTTTCTCAGTGTGTTTCCTAGTGCCAGTTTGAAGTTCTTGCAGTTTTCACTGTAAAACCGAGTTGGAGCTAGTACCTCCCCATATATATGTATGGAGTGGAGTTTGCAACTGAAAAGAAAATTTGTGTTCCCAACAAGCTAGGTGAAGGACAGCTTTCACACACACTTATCTCTCAGAACTGAGCATGTGGAGACTCGTTCGATGACTTAGCTCAAAGGGAACCTGAAGCAGGAGAAAATTTTACTCTAATTTCTCACTTTGTTTCCCAGTGCCGTTTTGAAGTTCCTGCAGTTTTCACTGTAAAACCGATTTGGAGCTAGTACCTCCCCATATATATGTATGGAATGGAGTTTGCAACTTAAAAGAAACTTTGTGTTCCCAACAAGCTAGGTTAAGGACGGCTCTCACACACACATAACTCTCAGAACTGAGCATGTGGAGACTCGTTCGTTCATCTACCACAAAGGGAACGGGTTGCAGGGGAAACTTTTATTCTGTATTCTCAGTTTGTTTCCTAGTTCCGGTTTGAAGTTCCTGCAGTTTTCACTGTAAATTCGAGTTGGAACTAGTGCCTCCCCATATATATTTATGGAGTGGAGTTTGCAACTGAAAAGAAACTTTGTGTTCCCAACAACCTAGTTTAAGGACTGCTTTCACACACACGTATGTCTGAGAACTGAGCATGTGGAGACTCGTTCGTTCATCTAGCACAAAGTGAACGGGTTGTAGGTGAAAATTTTACTCTGGTTTTCAGTGTGATTCCTAGTGCCGGTTTGAATTTCCTGCAGTTTTCACTGTAAAATCGAGTTGGAGCTGGTACCTAACCATATATCTGTATGGATTGGAGTTTGCATCTGAAAAGAAACTTTGTGTTCCCAAGAAGCTAGGTGAAGGACGCCTTTCACACACAATTATCTCTCAGAACTGAGCATGAGGAGAGTCGTTCGTTCATCTAGCACAATGGGAACGGGTTGCAGGAGAAACTTTTACTCTTCTTTCTCTGTTTGTTTCCTAGTTCCTGTTTGAAGTTCCTGCAGTTTTAACTGTAAAACAGGGTAGGAACTAGTGCCCCCCATATATTTGTATGGATTGGAGTTTGCAACGGAAAAGAAACTTTGAGTTCCCAACAAGCGAGTTGAAAGACGGCTTTCACACACACTTATCTCTCAGAACTGAGCATGTGGAGTGTCGTTTTTTCATCTAGCACAAAGGGATCAGGTTGCAGGAAAAACATTTACTCTGGTTTCTCTGTGTGTTTCCTAGTGCCGGTTTGAATTTCCTGCAGTTTTCACTGTAAAACCGAGTTGGAGCTAGTACCTCCCCACATATATGAAAGTAGTGGTGTTTGAAACTGAAAAGAAACTTTGTGTTCCCAACAGGATATGTGAAGGATGGCTTTCACACACCATGATCTCTCAGATCTGAGCATGTGGAGAGAAGTTTGTTCACCTAGCACAAAGGGAACAGGTTGCAGGAGAAATTTTACTCTGGTTTCTCACTGTGTTTCCTAGTGCCGGTTTGAATTTCCTGCAATTTTCACTGTAAAACCGAGTTGGAGCTGGTACCACCTAATATAAATTTATGGAGTGGAGTTTGCAACTGAAAAGAAACTTTGTGTTCCCAACAAGCTGGGTGAAGTGCGGCTTTCACAGAAACTTAACTCTCAGAAATTAGCATGTGGATAGTCATTCGTTCATCAAGCACAAATGGAATGGGTTGATGGAGAAAATTTTACTATGGTTTCTCAATGTGTTTCCTAGGGCCGGTTTGAAGTCCTACATTTTTCACTGTAAAACAGAGTTGGAGCTTTTACCTCCACATATATATGTATGGAGTGGAGTTTGCAACTGAAAAGAAACTTTGTGTTCCCAACAAGCTAGCTGAAGGACGGCTTTCACACACACTTATCTCTCAGAACTGAGCATGTGGAAAGACGTTCGTTCATCTAGCACAAAGGGAACAGGTTGCATGAGAAACTCTTACTCTGGTTCTCACTGTGTTTCCCAGTGCCGGTTTGAAGTTCCTGCTGTTTTCACTGTAAAACCGAGTTGGAGCTGGTTCCTACCCTTATATATGTATGGAGTGGATTTTGCAACAGAAAAGAAACTTTGTGTTCCTAACAAGCTAGGTGAAGGACGGCTTTCACACAAATTTTACTCTCAGAACTAACATTGTGGAGAGTCGTTCGTTCATCAAGCACAAAGGGAATGGGTTGCTGGAGAAACTATTACTCTGGTTTCTAAGTGTGTTTCCCAGTGCCGGTTTGAATTTCCTACAGTTTTCACTGTAAAACCGTGTTGGAGCTAGTACCTCCCCATATAATTGTATGGAGTGGAGGTTGCAAATTAAAAGAAATTATGTGTTCCCAACAAGCAAGGTGAAGGACGGCTTTCACACACAGTTATCTCTCAGAACTGAGCATGTGGAGAGACGTCGTTCATCTAGCACAAAAGGAACGGGTTTCAGCAGAAACTTTTTCTCTGGTTTCTCAGTGTGTTTCCTTGTGCCGTTTTGAATTTCCTGCAGTTTTCACTGTAAAACGGAGTTTGGAATGGTACCTACCCATATATAAGTATGGAGTGGAGTTTGCATCTGAAAAGAATCTTTGTGTTCCCAAGAAGCTAGGTGATGGACGGCTTTCACACAATTATCTCTCAGAACTGAGCATGAGAAGAGTCTTTCGTTCATCTTGCACAATGGGAACGGGTTGCAGGGGAAAGTATTACTCTGGTTTCTCAGTTTGTTTCCTAGTGCCGGTTTGAATTTCCTGCAGTTTTCACTGTAAAACCGAGTTGGAGCTAGTACCTCCCCACATATATCAATGTAGTGGAGTTTGAAACTGAAAAGAAACATTGTGTTCCCAACAAGATATGTGAAGTACGGCTATCACACACACTGATCTCTCAGATCTTAGCATGTGGAAAGACGTTCGTTCATCAAGCACAAAGGGAATGGGTTGCTGGAGAAACTTTTACTCTGGTTTCTCACTGTGTTTCCTAGTGCCGGTTTGAATTTCCTGCAGTTTTCATTGTAAAAACTAGTTGGAGCTGATACCTCGCCTTATATATGTATGGAGTGGAGTTTGCAACGGAAAAGGACCTTTGTGTTCCCAACAAGCAAGGTGAAGTATGGCTTTCACACACACTTATCTCTCAGAAATGAGCATGTGGAAAGACGTTCGTTCATGTAGCACAAAGGGAACTGGTTGTAGGAGAAACTTTTACTCTGGTTTCTCAGTGTGTTTCCTAGTGCCTGTTTGAAGTTCCTACATTTTTCACTTTAAAACCAAGTTGGAGCTGGTACCTCTTCATATATATGTATGGAGTGGAGTTTGCAAATGAAAAGAAACTTTGTGTTCCCAACAAGCTATTTGAAGGACGGCTTTCACACACACTTATCTCTCAGAACTGAGCATGTGGAGACTCGTTCGTTCATCTACCACAAATGGAACGTTTTGCAGGTGAAACTTTTACCCTGGTTTCTCAGTGTGCTTACTATTGCCGGTGTGAAATTCCTGCAGTTCTCACTGTAAAACCGAGTTAGAGCTGGTATCTCCCCATATATATGTATGGAGTGGATTTTGCATCTGAAAAGAAACTTTGTGTTCCCAAGAATCTAGGTGAAGGATACCTTTCACACACAATTACCTCTCAGGTCTGAGCATGAGGAGAGTCGTTCGTTCATCTTGCACAAAGGGAACGGTTTGCAGGTGAAACATTAACTCTTCTTTATCAGTTTGTTTCCTAGTTCTGGTTTGAAGTTCCTGCAGTTTTAACTGTAAATCCGTGTTGGAGCTTGTACCTCCCCATATATATTTATGGATTGGAGTTTGCAACTGAAAAGAATCTTTGTGTTCCCAACAAGCAAGTTGAAGAACGGCTTTCACACACAATTATCTCTCAGAACTGAGCATGTGGAAAGACGTTCGTTCATCACGCATAAAGGGAATGGGTTGCTGGAGAAACTTTTACTATGGTTTCTCACTGTGTTTCCTAGTGCCGGTTTGAATTTCCTGTTGTTTTCATTGTAAAATCTTGTTGGAGCTGATACCTCACCTTATATATGTATGGAGTGGAGTTTGCAACGGAAAAGGACCTTTGTGTTCCCAACAAGCAATGTGAAGTACGGCTTTCACACACACTTATCTCTCAGAACTGAGCATGTGGAGAGACGTTCGCTCATCTAGCACAAAGGGAACGGGTTGAAGGAGAAACTTTTTCTCTGGTTTTTCAGTCTGTTTCCAAGTGCCGGTTTGAATTTCCTGCAGTTTTCACTGTAAAACCGAGTTGGAGCTAGTACCTCCCTATATATATGTATGGAGTGGAGTTTGCAAGTGAAAAGGACCTTTGTGTTCCCAACAAGCTAGGTGAAGGACGGCTTTCACACCCACTTGTCTCTCAGAACTGAGCATGTGGAGAGACGTTCGTTCATCTAGCACAAAGGGAATGGGTTGCAGGAGAAATAATTTCTCTGGTTTCTCAGTGTGTTTCCTAGTGCCGGTTTCAAGTTCTTGCAGTTTTCACTGTAAAACCGAGTTGGAGCTAGTACCTCCCCATATATATGTATGGAGTGGAGTTTGCATGTGAAAAGAAACCTTGTGTTCCCAACAAGCTAGGTGAAGCACGGCTTTCACACACACTTAAGTCTCAGAACTGAGCATGTGGAGACTCGTTCGTTCATCAAGAACAAAGGGAATAGGTTGCTGAAGAAATTTTTACTCTGGTTTCTCAGTGTGTTTCCTAGTGCCGGTTTGAAGTTCCTACAGTTTTCACTGTAAAACCGAGTTGGAGCTTTTACTTCCCCATATATATGTATGGATTGGAGTTTGCAACTGAAAAGGAACATTTTTTTCCCAACAAGCAAAGTGAAGGACGGCTTTACACGCACTTATCTCTCAGTACTGAGCTTGTGGAGAGTAGTTCCTTCACTAGCACAAAGGGAAAAGGTTGCAGGAAAAACTCTTACTCTGGTTCTCACTGTGTTTCCTAGTGCCGGTCTGAAGTTCCTGCTGTTTTCAATGTAAAACCGAGTTGGAGCTGGTACCTCCTCTTATATATGTATGGAGTTGTTTTTGCAACCGAAAAGAAACTTTGTGTTCAGAACAAGCTAGTTGAAGGAAGGCTTTCACACAAAATTAACTCTCAGAACTGATCATGTGGAGAGTTATTCATTCATTAAGCACAAGGGAATGGGTTGCTGGAGAAATTTTTACTCTGGTTTTTCAGTGTGTTTCCTAGTGCCTGTTTGAAGTTCCTACAGTTTTCACTGTAAAACAGATTTGGAGCTAGTACCTCCCCATATATATGTATGGAGTGGATTTTGCAACTGAAAAGGACATTTGTGTTCCCAACAAGCTAGGTAAAGGACGGCTTTCACACACACTTATCTCTCAGAACTGAGCATGTGGAGAGTATTTCGTTCACTAGCACAAAGGGAACGGGTTGCAGGAGAAACTTTTACTCTGGTTCTCACTGTGTTTCCTAGTGCCGGTTTGAATTTCCTGCAGTTTTCAATGTAAAACCGATTTGGATCTAGTGCCACCCCATATATATGTATGGAGTGGAGTTTGCAACTGAAAAGAAAATTTGTGTTCCCAACAAGCTAGGTGAAGGACAGCTTTCACACACACTTATCTCTCAGAACTGAGCATGTGGAGACTCGTTCGATGACTTAGCTCAAAGGGAACCTGAAGCAGGAGAAACTTTTACTCTATTTTCTCACTTTGTTTCCCAGTGCCGTTTTGAAGTTCCTGCAGTTTTCACTGTAAAACCGATTTGGAGCTAGTACCTCCCCATATATATGTATGGAATGGAGTTTGCAACTTAAAAGAAACTTTGTGTTCCCAACAAGCTAGGTTAAGGACGGCTCTCACACACACATAACTCTCAGATCTGAGCATGTGGAGACTCGTTCGTTCATCTACCACAAAGGGAACGGGTTGCAGGGGAAACTTTTATTCTGTATTCTCAGTTTGTTTCCTAGTTCCGGTTTGAAGTTCCTGCAGTTTTCACTGGAAATTCGAGTTGGAACTAGTGCCTCCCCATATATATTTATGGAGTGGAGTTTGCAACTGAAAAGAAACTTTGTGTTCCCAACAACCTAGTTTAAGGACTGCTTTCACACACACGTATGTCTGAGAACTGAGCATGTGGAGACTCATTCGTTCATCTAGCACAAAGTGAACGGGTTGTAGGTGAAAATTTTACTCTGGTTTCTCAGTGTGATTCCTAGTGCCGGTTTGAAGTTCCTGCAGTTTTCACTGTAAAATCGAGTTGGAGCTGGTACCTAACCATATATCTGTATGGATTGGAGTTTGCATCTGAAAAGAACTTTGTGTTCCCAAGAAGCTAGGTGAAGGACGGCTTTCACACACAATTATCTCTCAGAACTGAGCATGAGGAGAGTCGTTCGTTCATCTTGCACAAAGGGAACGGGTTGCAGGAGAAATTTTACTCTTCTTTCTCTGTTTGTTTCCTAGTTCTGGTTTGAAGTTCCTGCAGTTTTCTCTGTAAAATCGAGTTGGAGCTGGTACCTCCCTATATATCTGTATGGATTGGAGTTTGCATCTGAAAAGAAACTTTGTGTTCCCAAGAAGCTAGGTGAAGGACGGCTTTCACACACAATTATCTCTCAGAACTGAGCATGAGGAGAGTCGTTCGTTCATCTAGCACAATGGGAACGGGTTGCAGGAGAAACTTTTACTCTTCTTTCTCTGTTTGTTTCCTAGTTCCTTTTTGAAGTTCCTGCAGTTTTAACTGTAAAACAGGGTAGGAACTAGTGCCCCCCATATATTTGTATGGATTGGAGTTTGCAACGGAAAAGAAACTTTGAGTTCCCAACAAGCGAGTTGAAAGACGGCTTTCACACACACTTATCTCTCAGAACTGAGCATGTGGAGTGTCGTTTTTTCATCTAGCACAAAGGGATCGGGTTGCAGGAAAAACATTTACTCTGGTTTCTCTGTGTGTTTCCTAGTGCCGGTTTGAATTTCCTGCAGTTTTCACTGTAAAACCGAGTTGGAGCTAGTACCTCCCCACATATATGAAAGTAGTGGTGTTTGAAACTGAAAAGAAACTTTGTGTTCCCAACAGGATATGTGAAGAATGGCTTTCACACACCATGATCTCTCAGATCTGAGCATGTGGAGAGAAGTTTGTTCACCTAGCACAAAGGGAACAGGTTGCAGGAGAAATTTTACTCTGGTTTCTCACTGTGTTTCCTAGTGACGGTTTGAATTTCCTGCAATTTTCACTGTAAAACCGAGTTGGAGCTGGTACCACCTAATATAAATTTATGGAGTGGAGTTTGCAACTGAAAAGAAACTTTGTGTTCCCAACAAGCTGGGTGAAGGGCGGCTTTCACAGAAAATTAACTCTCAGAAATTAGCATGTGGATAGTCGTTCGTTCATCAAGCACAAATGGAATGGGTTGATGGAGAAAATTTTACTATGGTTTCTCAATGTGTTTCCTAGGGCCGGTTTGAAGTCCTACATTTTTCACTGTAAAACAGAGTTGGAGCTTTTACCTACACATATATATGTATGGAGTGGAGTTTGCAACTGAAAAGAAACTTTGTGTTCCCAACAAGCTAGCTGAAGGACGGCTTTCACACACACTTATCTCTCAGAACTGAGCATGTGGAAAGACGTTCGTTCATCTAGCACAAAGGGAACAGGTTGCATGAGAAACTCTTACTCTGGTTCTCACTGTGTTTCCCAGTGCCGGTTTGAAGTTCCTGCTGTTTTCACTGTAAAACCGAGTTGGAGCTGGTTCCTACCCTTATATATGTATGGAGTGGATTTTGCAACAGAAAAGAAACTTTGTTTTCCTAACAAGCTAGGTGAAGGACGGCTTTCACACAAATTTTACTCTCAGAACTAACATTGTGGAGAGTCGTTCGTTCATCAAGCACAAAGGGAATGGGTTGCTGGAGAAACTATTACTCTGGTTTCTAAGTGTGTTTCCCAGTGCCGGTTTGAATTTCCTACAGTTTTCACTGTAAAACCGTGTTGGAGCTAGTACCTCCCCATATATTTGTATGGAGTGGAGGTTGCAAATTAAAAGAAATTATGTGTTCCCAACAAGCAAGGTGAAGGACGGCTTTCACACACAGTTATCTCTCAGAACTGAGCATGTGGAGAGACGTCGTTCATCTAGCACAAAAGGAACGGGTTTCAGCAGAAACTTTTTCTCTGGTTTCTCAGTGTGTTTCCTTGTGCCGTTTTGAATTTCCTGCAGTTTTCACTGTAAAACGGAGTTTGGAATGGTACCTACCCATATATAAGTATGGAGTGGAGTTTGCATCTGAAAAGAATCTTTGTGTTCCCAAGAAGCTAGGTGATGGACGGCTTTCACACAATTATCTCTCAGAACTGAGCATGAGAAGAGTCTTTCGTTCATCTTGCACAATGGGAACGGGTTGCAGGGGAAAGTATTACTCTGGTTTCTCAGTGTGTTTCCTAGTGCCGGTTTGAATTTCCTGCAGTTTTCACTGTAAAACCGAGTTGGAGCTAGTACCTCCCCACATATATCAATGTAGTGGAGTTTGAAACTGAAAAGAAACATTGTGTTCCCAACAAGATATGTGAAGTACGGCTATCACACACACTGATCTCTCAGATCTTAGCATGTGGAAAGACGTTCGTTCATCAAGCACAAAGGGAATGGGTTGCTGGAGAAACTTTTACTCTGGTTTCTCACTGTGTTTCCTAGTGCCGGTTTGAATTTCCTGCAGTTTTCATTGTAAAAACTAGTTGGAGCTGATACCTCGCCTTATATATGTATGGAGTGGAGTTTGCAACGGAAAAGGACATTTGTGTTCCCAACAAGCAAGGTGAAGTATGGCTTTCACACACACTTATCTCTCAGAAATGAGCATGTGGAAAGACGTTCGTTCATGTAGCACAAAGGGAACTGGTTGTAGGAGAAACTTTTACTCTGGTTTCTCAGTGTGTTTCCTAGTGCCTGTTTGAAGTTCCTACATTTTTCACTTTAAAACCAAGTTGGAGCTGGTACCTCTTCATATATATGTATGGAGTGGAGTTTGCAAATGAAAAGAAACTTTGTGTTCCCAACAAGCTATTTGAAGGACGGCTTTCACACACACTTATCTCTCAGAACTGAGCATGTGGAGACTCGTTCGTTCATCTACCACAAATGGAACGTTTTGCAGGTGAAACTTTTACCCTGGTTTCTCAGTGTGCTTACTATTGCCGGTGTGAAATTCCTGCAGTTCTCACTGTAAAACCGAGTTAGAGCTGGTATCTCCCCATATATATGTATGGAGTGGATTTTGCATCTGAAAAGAAACTTTGTGTTCCCAAGAATCTAGGTGAAGGATACCTTTCACACACAATTATCTCTCAGGTCTGAGCATGAGGAGAGTCGTTCGTTCATCTTGCACAAAGGGAACGGTTTGCAGGTGAAACATTAACTCTTCTTTATCAGTTTGTTTCCTAGTTCTGGTTTGAAGTTCCTGCAGTTTTAACTGTAAATCCGTGTTGGAGCTTGTACCTCCCCATATATATTTATGGATTGGAGTTTGCAACTGAAAAGAATCTTTGTGTTCCCAACAAGCAAGTTGAAGAACGGCTTTCACACACAATTATCTCTCAGAACTGAGCATGTGGAAAGACGTTCGTTCATCACGCATAAAGGGAATGGGTTGCTGGAGAAACTTTTACTATGGATTCTCACTGTGTTTCCTAGTGCCGGTTTGAATTTCCTGTTGTTTTCATTGTAAAATCTTGTTGGAGCTAATACCTCACCTTATATATGTATGGAGTGGAGTTTGCAACGGAAAAGGACCTTTGTGTTCCCAACAAGCAATGTGAAGTACGGCTTTCACACACACTTATCTCTCAGAACTGAGCATGTGGAGAGACGTTCGCTCATCTAGCACAAAGGGAACGGGTTGAAGGAGAAACTTTTTCTCTGGTTTTTCAGTCTGTTTCCAAGTGCCGGTTTGAATTTCCTGCAGTTTTCACTGTAAAACCGAGTTGGAGCTAGTACCTCCCTATATATATGTATGGAGTGGAGTTTGCAAGTGAAAAGGAACTTTGTGTTCCCAACAAGCTAGGTGAAGGACGGCTTTCACACCCACTTGTCTCTCAGAACTGAGCATGTGGAGAGACGTTCGTTCATCTAGCACAAAGGGAATGGGTTGCAGGAGAAACATTTTCTCTGGTTTCTCAGTGTGTTTCCTAGTGCCGGTTTGAAGTTCTTGCAGTTTTCACTGTAAAACCGAGTTGGAGCTAGTACCTCCCCATATATATGTATGGAGTGGAGTTTGCATGTGAAAAGAAACTTTGTGTTCCCAACAAGCTAGGTGAAGCACGGCTTTCACACACACTTAAGTCTCAGAACTGAGCATGTGGAGACTCGTTCGTTCATCAAGAACAAAGGGAATAGGTTGCTGAAGAAATTTTTACTCTGGTTTCTCAGTGTGTTTCCTAGTGCCGGTTTGAAGTTCCTACAGTTTTCACTGTAAATCCGAGTTGGAGCTTTTACTTCCCCATATATATGTATGGATTGGAGTTTGCAACTGAAAAGGAACAATTTTTTCCCAACAAGCAAAGTGAAGGACGGCTTTACACACACTTATCTCTCAGTACTGAGCTTGTGGAGAGTAGTTCCTTCACTAGCACAAAGGGAAAAGGTTGCAGGAAAAACTCTTACTCTGGTTCTCACTGTGTTTCCTAGTGCCGGTGTGAAGTTCCTGCTGTTTTCAATGTAAAACCGAGTTGGAGCTGGTACCTCCTCTTATATATGTATGGAGTTGTTTTTGCAACAGAAAAGAAACTTTGTGTTCAGAACAAGCTAGTTGAAGGAAGGCTTTCACACAAAATTAACTCTCAGAACTGATCATGTGGAGAGTCATTCATTCATTAAGCACAAGGGAATGGGTTGCTGGAGAAATTTTTACTCTGGTTTTTCAGTGTGTTTCCTAGTGCCTGTTTGAAGTTCCTACAGTTTTCACTGTAAAATCGAGTTGGAGCTGGTACCTAACCATATATCTGTATGGATTGGAGTTTGCATCTGAAAAGAACTTTGTGTTCCCAAGAAGCTAGGTGAAGGACGGCTTTCACACACACTTATCTCTCAGAACTGAGCATGTGGAGACTCGTTCGATGACTTAGCTCAAAGGGAACCTGAAGCAGGAGAAACTTTTACTCTATTTTCTCACTTTGTTTCCCAGTGCCGTTTTGAAGTTCCTGCAGTTTTCACTGTAAAACCGATTTGGAGCTAGTACCTCCCCATATATATGTATGGATTGGAGTTTGCAACTTAAAAGAAACTTTGTGTTCCCAACAAGCTAGGTTAAGTACGGCTTTCACACACACTTATCTCTCAGAACTGAGCATGTGGAGTGTCGTTTTTTCATCTAGCACAAAGGGATCGGGTTGCAGGAAAGACATTTACTCTGGTTTCTCTGTGTGTTTCCTAGTGCCGGTTTGAAGTTCCTGCATTTTTCACTGTAAAAGCAAGTTGGAGCTAGTACCTCCCCACATATACGAAAGTAGTGGTGTTTGAAACTGAAAAGAATCTTTGTGTTCCCAACAGGATATGTGAAGGACGGCTTTCACACACCATGATCTCTCAGATCTGAGCATGTGGAGAAAAGTTTGTTCACCTAGCACAAAGGGAACAGGTTGCAGGAGAAATTTTACTCTGGTTTCTCACTGTGTTTCCTAGTGCCGGTTTGAATTTCCTGCAATTTTCACTGTAAAACCGAGTTGGAGCTGGTACCACCTCATATAAATTTATGGAGTGGAGTTTGCAACTGAAAAGAAATTTTGTGTTCCCAACAAGCTGGGTGAAGGGCGGCTTTCACACAAACTTAACTCTCAGAAATTAGCATGTGGATAGTCGTTCGTTCATCAAGCACAAATGGAATGGGTTGATGGAGAAAATTTTACTATGGTTTCTCAGTGTGTTTCCTAGTGCCGGGTTAAATTCCTGCAGTTTTCACTGTAAAACAGAGTTGGAGCTTTTACCTCCACATATATATGTATGGAGTGGAGTTTGCAACTGAAAAGAAACTTTGTGTTCCCAACAAGCTAGGTGAAGGACGGCTTTCACACACACTTATCTCTCAGTACTGAGCATGTGGAAAGACGTTCGTTCATCTAGCACAAACGGAACAGGTTGCATGAGAAACTCTTACTCTGGTTCTCACTGTGTTTCCCAGTGCCGGTTTGAAGTTCCTGCTGTTTTCACTGTAAATCCGAGTTGGAGCTGGTTCCTACCCTTATATATGTATGGAGTGGATTTTGCAACGGAAAAGAACTTTGTGTTCCTAACAAGCTAGGTGAAGGACGGCTTTCACACAAATTTTACTCTCAGAACTAACATTGTGGAGAGTCGTTCGTTCATCAAGCACAAAGGGAATGGGTTGCTGGAGAAACTTTTACTCTGGTATCTCAGTGTGTTTGCTAGTGCCGGTTTGAAGTTCCTGCAGTTTTCACTGTAAAACCTAGTTGGAGTTTTACTTCCCCATATATATGTATGGAGTGGAGTTTGCAACTGAAAGAAACTTTGTTTTCCCAACAAGCAAAGTGAAGGATGGCTTTACACACACTTATCTCTCAGAACTGAGCATGTGGAGAGTAGTTCGTTCACTAGCACAAAGGGAACAGGTTGCAGGAGAAACTCTTACTCTGGTTCTCACTGTGTTTCCAAGTCCCGGTGTGAAGTTCCTTCAGTTTTCACTGTAAAACCAATTTGGATCTGATACCTCCTCTTATATATGTATGGAGTTGAGTTTGCAACGGGAAAGAAACTATGTATTCCCAACAAGCTAGGTGAAGGACGGCTTTCACACAAAATTAACTCTCAGAACTAAGTATGTGGAGAGACTTTCGTTCATCAAGCACAAAGAATGGGTTGCTGGAAAATTTTTACTCTGGTTTCTCAGTGTGTTTCCTAGTGCCGGTTTGAAGTTCCTACAGTTTTCACTGTAAAACCGAGTTGGATCTAGGGCCATCCCATATATATGTATGGAGTGGAGTTTGCAACTGAAAAGAAACTTTGTGTTCCCAACAAGATATGTGAAGGACGGCTTTCACACACACTTATCTCTCAGAACTGTGCATGTGGAGAGACTTTAGATGATTTAGCTCAAAAGGAACGGGAAGCAGGAGAAACGTTTTCTCTATTTTCTCACTTTGTTTCCCAGTGCCGTTTTGAAGTTCCTGCAGTTATCACTGTAAAACCGAGTTGGAGCTAGTACCTCCCCATATATATGTATGGATTGGAGTTTGCAACTGAAAAGAAACTTTGTGTTCCCAACAAGCAAGGTAAAGGACGGCTTTCACACACACTTATCTCTCAGAACTGAGCATGTGGAGAGTCGTTCGATGATTTAGCTCAAAGGGAACCTGAAGCAGGTGAAACTTTTGCTGTATTTTCTCACTTTGTTTCCCAGCGCCGTTTTGAAATTCCTGCATTTTTCACTGTAAAACCGATTTGGAACTAGTACCTCCCCATATATATGTATGGATTGGTGTTTGCAACTTAAAAGAAACTTTGTGTTCTCAACAAGCTAGTTTAAGGACGGCTTTCACACACACTTATCTCTCAGAACTGAGCATGTGGAGACTCGTTCGTTCATCTACCACAAATGGAACGTGTTGCAGGTGAAACTTTTACCCTGGTTTCTCAGTGTGCTTACTAGTGCCGGTGTGAAATTCCTGCAGTTCTCACTGTAAAATCGAGTTAGAGCTGGTATTTCCCCATATATATGTATGGAGTGGATTTTGCATCTGAAAAGAAACTTTGTGTTCCCAAGAATCTAGGTGAAGGATACCTTTCACACACAATTATCTCTCAGGTCTGAGCATGAGGAGAGTCGTTCGTTCATCTTGCACAAAGGGAACGGTTTGCAGGTGAAACATTAACTCTTCTTTATCAGTTTGTTTCCTAGTTCTGGTTTGAAGTTCCTGCAGTTTTAACTGTAAATCCGTGTTGGAGCTTGTACCTCCCCATATATATTTATGGATTGGAGTTTGCAACTGAAAAGAAACTTTGTGTTCCCAACAAGCAAGGTAAAGGACGGCTTTCACACACACTTATCTCTCAGAACTGAGCATGTGGAGAGTCGTTCGATGATTTAGCTCAAAGGGAACCTGAAGCAGGTGAAACTTTTGCTGTATTTTCTCACTTTGTTTCCCAGTGCCGTTTTGAAATTCCTGCATTTTTCACTGTAAAACCGATTTGGAGCTAGTACCTCCCCATATATATGTATGGATTGGAGCTTGCAACTGAAAAGAAACTTTGTGTTCCCAACAAGCAAGGTAAAGGACGGCTTTCACACACACTTATCTCTCAGAACTGAGCATGTGGAGAGTCGTTCGATGATTTAGCTCAAAGGGAACCTGAAGCAGGTGAAACTTTTGCTGTATTTTCTCAATTTGTTTCCCAGTGCCGTTTTGAAGTTCCTGCAGTTTTCACTGTAAAACCGATTTGGAGCTAGTACCTCCCCATATATATGTATGGAATGGAGTTTGCAACTTAAAAGAAACTTTGTGTTCCCAACAAGCTAGGTTAACGACGGCTGTCACACACACATAACTCTCAGAACTGAGCATGTGGAGACTCGTTCGTTCATCTACCACAAACGGAACGGGTTGCAGGGGAAACTTTTTTTCTGTATTCTCAGTTTGTTTCCTAGTTCCGGTTTGAAGTTCCTGCAGTTTTCACTGTAAATCCGATTTGGAACTAGTGCCTCCCCATATATATTTATGGAGTGGAGTTTGCAACTGAAAAGAAACTTTGTGTTCCCAACAACCTAGTTTAAGGACTGCTTTCACACACACGTATGTCTGAGAACTGAGCATGTGGAGACTCGTTCGTTCATCTAGCACAAAGTGAACGGGTTGTAGGTGAAAATTTTACTCTGGATTCTCAGTGTGATTCCTAGTGCCGTTTTGAATTTCCTGCAGTTTTCACTGTAAAACGGAGTTTGGAATGGTACCTACCCATATATAAGTATGGAGTGGAGTTTGCATCTGAAAAGAATCTTTGTGTTCCCAAGAAGCTAGGTGATGGACGGCTTTCACACAATTATCTCTCAGAACTGAGCATGAGAAGAGTCTTTCGTTCATCTTGCACAATGGGAACGGGTTGCAGGGGAAAGTATTACTCTGGTTTCTCAGTGTGTTTCCTAGTGCCGGTTTGAATTTCCTGCAGTTTTCACTGTAAAACCGAGTTGGAGCTAGTACCTCCCCACATATATCAATGTAGTGGAGTTTGAAACTGAAAAGAAACATTGTGTTCCCAACAAGATATGTGAAGTACGGCTATCACACACACTGATCTCTCAGATCTTAGCATGTGGAAAGACGTTCGTTCATCAAGCACAAAGGGAATGGGTTGCTGGAGAAACTTTTACTCTGGTTTCTCACTGTGTTTCCTAGTGCCGGTTTGAATTTCCTGCAGTTTTCATTGTAAAAACTAGTTGGAGCTGATACCTCGCCTTATATATGTATGGAGTGGAGTTTGCAACGGAAAAGGACCTTTGTGTTCCCAACAAGCAAGGTGAAGTATGGCTTTCACACACACTTATCTCTCAGAAATGAGCATGTGGAAAGACGTTCGTTCATGTAGCACAAAGGGAACTGGTTGTAGGAGAAACTTTTACTCTGGTTTCTCAGTGTGTTTCCTAGTGCCTGTTTGAAGTTCCTACATTTTTCACTTTAAAACCAAGTTGGAGCTGGTACCTCTTCATATATATGTATGAAGTGGAGTTTGCAAATGAAAAGAAACTTTGTGTTCCCAACAAGCTATTTGAAGGACGGCTTTCTCACACACTTATCTCTCAGAAATGAGTATGTTGAGAGAATTTTGTTCACCTAGCACAAAGGGAACAGGTTGCAGGAGAAACTTTTACTCTGGTTTCTTACTATGTTTCCTAGTGCTGGTTGGATGTTCCTGCAGTTTTCACTGTAAAACCGAGTTGGAGCTGGTACTTCCCCTTATATATGTATGGAGTGGAGTTTGCAATGGAAAAGAAACTTTGTGTTCCCAACAAGCTAGTTGAAGGACGGCTTTCAAACACACTTTTCTCTCAGAACTGAGCATGTGGATAGTCGTACGTTCATCTAGCACAAATGGAACAGGTTGCAGGAGAAACTCTTACTCTTGTTCTCACTGTGTTTCCTAGTGCCGGTTTGAAGTTCCTGCAATTTTCACTGTAAAACCGAGTTGGAGCTGGTACCACCTCATATAAATTTATGGAGTGGAGTTTGCAACTGAAAAGAAATTTTGTGTTCCCAACAAGCTGGGTGAAGGGCGGCTTTCACACAAAATTAACTCTCAGAAATTAGCATGTGGATAGTCGTTCGTTCATCAAGCACAAATGGAATGGGTTGATGGAGAAAATTTTACTATGGTTTCTCAGTGTGTTTCCTAGTGCCGGGTTAAATTCCTGCAGTTTTCACTGTAAAACAGAGTTGGAGCTTTTACCTACACATATATATGTATGGAGTGGAGTTTGCAACTGAAAAGAAACTTTGTGTTCCCAACAAGCTAGGTGAAGGACGGCTTTCACACACACTTATCTCTCAGTACTGAGCATGTGGAAAGACGTTCGTTCATCTAGCACAAACGGAACAGGTTGCATGAGAAACTCTTACTCTGGTTCTCACTGTGTTTCCCAGTGCCGGTTTGAAGTTCCTGCTGTTTTCACTGTAAATCCGAGTTGGAGCTGGTTCCTACCCTTATATATGTATGGAGTGGATTTTGCAACGGAAAAGAATCTTTGTGTTCCTAACAAGCTAGGTGAAGGACGGCTTTCACACAAATTTTACTCTCAGAACTAACATTGTGGAGAGTCGTTCGTTCATCAAGCACAAAGGAATGGGTTGCTGGAGAAACTATTACTCTGGTTTCTTAGTGTGTTTCCCAGTGCCGGTTTGAATTTCCTACAGTTTTCACTGTAAAACCGTGTTGGAGCTAGTACCTTCCCATATATTTGTATGGAGTGGAATTTGCAAATTAAAAGAACTATGTGTTCCCAACAAGCAAGGTGAAGGACGGCTTTCACACACAGTTATCTCTCAGAACTGAGCATGTGGAGAGACGTCATTCATCTAGGACAAAAAGAACGGGTTTCAGCTGAAACTTTTTCTCTGGTTTCTCAGTGTGTTTCCTAGTGCCGGTTTGAATTTCCTGCATTTTTCACTGTAAAACGGAGTTGGGAATGCTACCTACCCATATATAAGTATGGAGTGGAGTTTGCATCCTAAAAGAATGTTTGTGTTCCCAAGAAGCTAGGTGATGGACGGCTTTCACACAATTATCTCTCAGAACTGAGCATGAGAAGAGTCTTTCGTTCATCTTGCACAATGGGAACGTGTTGCAGGGGAAAGTATTACTCTGGTTTCTCAGTGTGTTTCCTAGTGCCGGTTTGAATTTCCTGCAGTTTTCACTGTAAAACCGAGTTGGAGCTAGTACCTTCCCACATATATCAATGTAGAGGAGTTTGAAACTGAAAAGAATCATTGTGTTCCCAACAAGATATGTGAAGTGCGGCTATCACACACACTGATCTCTCAGAAATGAGCATGTGGACAGAAGTTTGTTCACCTAGCACAAAGTGAACTGGTTGTAGGAGAAACTTTTACTCAGGTTTCTCAGTGTGTTTCCTAGTGCCGAATTGAAGTTCCTGCAGTTTTCACTGTAAATCCGATTTGGAGCTAGTACCTCCCCACATATATGAATGTAGAGGAATTTGAAACTGAAAAGAAAATATGTGTTCCCAACAAGGTAGGTGGAGGACGGCTTTCACACACACTGATCTCACAGAACTGAGCATGTGGAGAGAAGTTTGTTTACCTAGCACAAATGGAACATGTTGAAGGAGATACTATTACTCTGGTTTCTCACTGTGTTTCCTAGTTCCGGTTTGAATTTCCTGCAGTTTACACTGTAAAACCGAGTTGGAGCTGGTACCTCCCCTTATATATGTATGGAGTGGATTTTGCAACTTAAAAGAAACTTTGTGTTCCCAACAAGGAAGGTGAAGTACGGCTTTCACACTCATTTATCTCTCAGAACTGAGCATGTGGAAAGACTTTCGTTCATCTAGCTCAAAGGGAACTGGTTGCAGAGAAACTTTTACTCTGGTTTCTCATTGTGTTTCCTAGTGCCAGTTTGAAGTTCCTGCCGTTTTCACTGTAAAACCGATTTGGAGCTGGTACATCCCCATATATATGTATTGAGTGGAGATTGCAACTGAAAAGAAACTTTGTGTTCCCAAAAAGATAGGTGAATTACGGCTTTCACACACACTTATCTCTCAGAACTGAGCATGTGGAGAGTAGTTCGTTCACTAGCACAAAGGGAACAGGTTGCATGAGAAACTCTTACTCTGGTTCTCACTGTGTTTCCTAGTGCCGGTTTGAAGTTCCTGCAGTTTTCACTGTAAAACCGAGTTGGAGCTGGTTCCGACCCTTATATATGTATGGAGTGGATTTTACAACGTAAAAGTAACTATGTGTTCCCAACAAGCTAGGTGAAGGACGGCTTTAACACACAATTATCTCTCAGAACTGAGCATGAGGAGAGTCGTTCGTTCATCTTGCAAAAAGGAAACGGGTTGCCGGAGAAACTTTTATTCTTCTTTCTCAGTTTGTTTCCTAGTTACTGTTTGAAGTTACTTCAGTTTTAACTGTAAAACCGAGTTGGATTTGGTACCTCACCTTATATATGTATGGAGTGGAGTTTGCAACTGAAAATAAACTTTGTGTTCCAAGCAAGCTAGCTGAAGGACGGCTTTCACACGCACTTATCTCTCAGAATTTACCATGTGCAGAGACGTTCGATCATTAAGCTAAAAGGGAACGGGAAGCAGGAGAAACTTACTCTATATTCTCACTGTGTTTCCAAATGCCGGTTGGATGTTCCTACAGTTTTCACTGTAAAACCGAGTTTGAGCTAGTACCTCCCCATACATATGTATGGAGTGGAGTTAGCAACTGGAAAGAAACTTTGTGTTCCCAATAATCTAGGTGAAGGACGGTTTCACACACACTTATCTCTCAGAACTGAGCATGAGGAGAGTCGTTCGTTCATCCAGCACAAAGGGAACGGGTTTCAGGAGAAACTTTTACTCTGGTTTCTCAGTTTTTTTCCTAGTGCCGGTTTGAAATTCCTGCAGTTTTCACTGTAAAACTGATTTGGAGCTACTACCTCCCAACATATATGAAGGTAGTGGAGTTTGAAACTGAAAAGAAACTTTGTGTTCCCAACATGCTAGGTGAAGAACGGCATTCACAGTCACTTATCTCTCAGAACTGAGCATGTGGAGAGTCGTTCGTTCATCTAGAACAAATGGAACGGGTTGCAGGGGAAACTTTTACTCTGGTTTCTTACTTTGTTTCCTAGTGCCGGTTGGATATTCCTGCAGTTTTCATTGTAAAACCATGTTGGAGCTAGTATTTCCTTATATATGTATGAAGTGGAGTATGCAACGGAAACGAAACTTTGTGTTCCCAACAAGCAAGTTGAAGGACGGCTTTCACACACACTTATCTCTCAGAACTGAGCATGTGGAAAGAAGTTCGTTCATCAAGCAGAAAGGGAACGGGATGCAGAGAAACTTTTACTCTGGTTTTTCAGTGTGTTTCCTAGTGCCGGTTTGACGTTCCTGCCGTTTTCTCTGTAAAACAGAGTTGGAGCTTGTACCTCCCCATATATATGTGTTGAGTGGAGTTTTCAACTGAAAAGAAACTTTGTGTTCCCAAAAAGCTAGGTGAAGGAAGGCTTTCACACACACTTATCTCTCAGAACTGAGCATGTGGAGAGAAGTTCGCTCACTAGCATATAGGGAACAAGTTGCAGGAGAAACTGTTACTCTGGTTCTCACTGTGTTTCCTAGTGCCGGTTTGAAGTCCCTACCGTTTTCACTGTAAAACCGAGTTGGAGCTGGTTCCTCCCCTTATATATGTATGGAGTGGAGTTTGCAACGGAAAAGAAACTTTGTGTTCCCAACAAGAAAAGTGAAGGACGGCTTACACACACACTTAAATCTCAGAACTGAGCATGTGGAGAGTCGTTTGTTCATCAAGAACAATGGAATGGGTTGCTGGAGAAACTTTTACTCTGGTATCTCAGTGTGTTTGCTAGTGCCGGTTTGAAGTTCCTGCAGTTTTCACTGTAAAACCTAGTTGGAGTTTTACTTCCCCATATATATGTATGGAGTGGAGTTTGCAACTGAAAGAAACTTTGTTTTCCCAACAAGCAAATTGAAGGATGGCTTTACACACACTTATCTCTCAGAACTGAGCATGTGGAGAGTAGTTCGTTCACTAGCACAAAGGGAACAGGTTGCAGGAGAAACTCTTACTCTGGTTCTCACTGTGTTTCCAAGTCCCGGTGTGAAGTTCCTTCAGTTTTCACTGTAAAACCAATTTGGATCTGGTACCTCCTCTTATATATGTATGCAGTTGAGTTTGCAACGGGAAAGAAACTATGTATTCCCAACAAGCTAGGTGAAGGACGGCTTTCACACAAAATTAACTCTCAGAACTAAGCATGTGGAGAGACTTTCGTTCATCAAGCACAAAGAATGGGTTGCTGGAAAATTTTTACTCTGGTTTCTCAGTGTGTTTCCTAGTGCCGGTTTGAAGTTCCTACAGTTTTCACTGTAAAACCGAGTTGGATCTAGGGCCACCCCATATATATGTATGGAGTGGAGTTTGCAACTGAAAAGAAACTTTGTGTTCCCAACAAGCTATGTGAAGGACGGCTTTCACACACACTTATCTCTCAGAACTGTGCATGTGGAGAGACTTTAGATGATTTAGCTCAAAAGGAACGGGAGGCAGGAGAAACGTTTTCTCTATTTTCTCACTTTGTTTCCCAGTGCCGTTTTGAAGTTCCTGCAGTTATCACTGTAAAACCGAGTTGGAGCTAGTACCTCCCCATATATATGTATGGATTGGAGTTTGCAACTGAAAAGAAACTTTGTGTTCCCAACAAGCAAGGTAAAGGACGGCTTTCACACACACTTATCTCTCAGAACTGAGCATGTGGAGAGTCGTTCGATGATTTAGCTCAAAGGGAACCTGAAGCAGGTGAAACTTTTGCTCTATTTTCTCACTTTGTTTCCCAGTGCCGTTTTGAAATTCCTGCATTTTTCACTGTAAAACCGATTTGGAGCTAGTACCTCCCCATATATATGTATGGATTGGAGTTTGCAACTTAAAAGAAACTTTGTGTTCTCAACAAGCTAGTTTAAGGACGGCTTTCACACACACTTATCTCTCAGAACTGAGCATGTGGAGACTCGTTCGTTCATCTACCACAAATGGAACGTGTTGCAGGTGAAACTTTTACCCTGGTTTCTCAGTGTGCTTACTAGTGCCGGTGTGAAATTCCTGCAGTTCTCACTGTAAAATCGAGTTAGAGCTGGTATCTCCCCATATATATGTATGGAGTGGATTTTGCATCTGAAAAGAAACTTTGTGTTCCCAAGAATCTAGGTGAAGGATACCTTTCACACACAATTATCTCTCAGGTCTGAGCATGAGGAGAGTCGTTCGTTCATCTTGCACAAAGGGAACGGTTTGCAGGTGAAACATTAACTCTTTTTATCAGTTTGTTTCCTAGTTCTGGTTTGAAATTCCTGCAGTTTTAACTGTAAATCCGTGTTGGAGCTTGTACCTCCCCATATATATTTATGGAGTGGAGTTTGCAACTGAAAAGAAACTTTGTGTTCCCAACAACCTAGTTTAAGGACTGCTTTCACACACACGTATGTCTGAGAACTGAGCATGTGGAGACTCGTTCGTTCATCTAGCACAAAGTGAACGGGTTGTAGGTGAAAATTTTACTCTGGTTTCTCAGTGTGATTCCTAGTGCCGGTTTGAAGTTCCTGCAGTTTTCACTGTAAAATCGAGTTGGAGCTGGTACCTAACCATATATCTGTATGGATTGAAGTTTGCATCTGAAAAGAACTTTGTGTTCCCAAGAAGCTAGGTGAAGGACGGCTTTAACACACAATTATCTCTCAGAACTGAGCATGAGGAGAGTCGTTCGTTCATCTTGCACAAAGGGAACGGGTTGCAGGAGAAATTTTACTCTTCTTTCTCTGTTTGTTTCCTATTTCCGGTTTGAAGTTCCTGCAGTTTTCTCTGTAAAATCGAGTTGGATCTGGTACCTCTCCATATATCTGTATGGATTGGAGTTTGCATCTGAAAAGAAACTTTGTGTTCCCAAGAAGCTAGGTGAAGGACGGCTTTCACACACAATTATCTCTCAGAACTGAGCATGAGGAGAGTCGTTCGTTCATCTAGCACAATGGGAACGGGTTGCAGGAGAAACTTTTACTCTTCTTTCTCTGTTTGTTTCCTAGTTCCTGTTTGAAGTTCCTGCAGTTTTAACTGTAAAACATGGTAGGAACTAGTGCCCCCCATATATTTGTATGGATTGGAGTTTGCAACGGAAAAGAAACTTTGAGTTCCCAACAAGCGAGTTGAAAGACGGCTTTCACACACACTTATCTCTCAGAACTGAGCAAGTGGAGTGTCGTTTTTTCATCTAGCACAAAGGGATCGGGTTGCAGGAAAAACATTTACTCTGGTTTCTCTGTGTGTTTCCTAGTGCCGGTTTGAAGTTCCTGCAGTTTTCACTGTAAAACCGAGTTGGAGCTAGTACCTCCCCACATATATGAAAGTAGTGGTGTTTGAAAATGAAAAGAAACTTTGTGTTCCCAACAGGATATGTGAAGGACGGCTTTCATACACCATGATCTCTCAGATCTGAGCATGTGGAGAGAAGTTTGTTCACCTAGCACAAAGGGAACAGGTTGCAGGAGAAATTTTACTCTGGTTTCTCACTGTGTTTCCTAGTGCCGGTTTGAATTTCCTGCAATTTTCACTGTAAAACCGAGTTGGAGCTGGTACCACCTCATATAAATTTATGGAGTGGAGTTTGCAAATGAAAAGAAACTTTGTGTTCCCAACAAGCTGGGTGAAGGGCGGCTTTCACAGAAACTTAACTCTCAGAAATTAGCATGTGGATAGTCGTTCGTTCATCAAGCACAAATGGAATGGGTTGATGGACAAAATTTTACTATGGTTTCTCAGTGTGTTTCCTAGTGCCGGGTTAAATTCCTGCAGTTTTCATGTAAAACAGAGTTGGAGCTTTTACCTCCACATATATATGTATGGAGTGGAGTTTGCAACTGAAAAGAAACTTTGTGTTCCCAACAAGCTAGCTGAAGGACGGCTTTCACACACACTTATCTCTCAGTACTGAGCATGTGGAAAGACGTTCGTTCATCTAGCACAAAGGGAACAGGTTGCATGAGAAACTCTTACTCTGGTTCTCACTGTGTTTCCCAGTGCCGGTTTGAAGTTCCTGCTGTTTTCACTGTAAAACCGAGTTGGAGCTGGTTCCTACCCTTATATATGTATGGAGTGGATTTTGCAACAGAAAAGAAACTTTGTGATCCTAACAAGCTAGGTGAAGGACGGCTTTCACACAAATTTTACTCTCCGAACTAACATTGTGGAGAGTCGTTCGTTCATCAAGCACAAAGGGAATGGGTTGCTGGAGAAACTATTACTCTGGTTTCTAAGTGTGTTTCCCAGTGCCGGTTTGAATTTCCTACAGTTTTCACTGTAAAACCGTGTTGGAGCTAGTACCTCCCCATATATTTGTATGGAGTGGAGGTTGCAAATTAAAAGAAATTATGTGTTCCCAACAAGCAAGGTGAAGGACGGCTTTCACACACAGTTATCTCTCAGAACTGAGCATGTGGAGAGACGTCGTTCATCTAGCACAAAAGGAACGGGTTTCAGCAGAAACTTTTTCTCTGGTTTCTCAGTGTGTTTCCTTGTGCCGTTTTGAATTTCCTGCAGTTTTCACTGTAAAACGGATTTTGGAATGGTACCTACCCATATATATGTATGGAGTGGAGTTTGCATCTGAAAAGAATCTTTGTGTTCCCAAGAAGCTAGGTGATGGACGGCTTTCACACAATTATCTCTCAGAACTGAGCATGAGAAGAGTCTTTCGTTCATCTTGCACAATGGGAACGGGTTGCAGGGGAAAGTATTACTCTGGTTTCTCAGTGTGTTTCCTAGTGCCAGTTTGAATTTCCTGCAGTTTTCACTGTAAAACCGAGTTGGAGCTAGTACCTCCCCACATATATCAATGTAGTGGAGTTTGAAACTGAAAAGAAACATTGTGTTCCCAACAAGCTATTTGAAGGACGGCTTTCACACACACTTATCTCTCAGAAATGAGTATGTTGAGAGAATTTTGTTCACCTAGCACAAAGGGAACAGGTTGCAGGAGAAACTTTTACTCTGGTTTCTTACTATGTTTCCTAGTGCTGGTTGGATGTTCCTGCAGTTTTCACTGTAAAACCGAGTTGGAGCTGGTACTTCCCCTTATATATGTATGGAGTGGAGTTTGCAATAGAAAAGAAACTTTGTGTTCCCAACAAGCTAGGTGAAGGACGGCTTTCAAACACACTTATCTCTCAGAACTGAGCATGTGGATAGTCGTACGTTCATCTAGCACAAAGGGAACAGGTTGCAGGAGAAACTCTTACTCTTGTTCTCACTGTGTTTCCTAGTGCCGGTTTGAAGTTCCTGCTGTTTTCACTGTAAAACCGAGTTGGAGCTGGTACCTCCCCTTATATATGTATGGAGTGGAGTTTGCAACGGAAAAGAAACTTTGTGTTCCCAACAAGCAAAGTGAAGGACGGCTTTCACACACACTTAAGTCTCAGAATTGAGCATGTGGAGACTCGTTCGTTCATCAAGAACAAAGGGAATAGGTTGCTGAAGAAATTTTTACTCCGGTTTCTCAGTGTGTTTCCTAGTGCCGGTTTGAAGTTCCTACAGTTTTCACTGTAAAACCGAGTTGGAGCTTTTACTTCCCCATATATATGTATGGGTTGGAGTTTGCAACTGAAAGGAACATTGTTTTCCCAACAAGCAAGGTGAAGGACGGCTTTACACACACTTATCTCTCAGTACTGAGCTTGTGGAGAGTAGTTCCTTCACTAGCACAAAGGGAAAAGGTTGCAGGAAAAACTCTTACTCTGGTTCTCACTGTGTTTCCTAGTGCCGGTGTGAAGTTCCTGCTGTTTTCAATGTAAAACCGAGTTGGAGCTGGTACCTCCTCTTATATATGTATGGAGTTGATTTTGCAACCGAAAAGAAACTTTGTGTTCAGAACAAGCTAGTTGAAGGAAGGCTTTCACACAAAATTAACTCTCAGAACTGATCATGTGGAGAGTCATTCATTCATTAAGCACAAGGGAATGGGTTGCTGGAGAAATTTTTACTCTGGTTTCTCAGTGTGTTTCCTAGTGCCTGTTTGAATTTCCTGCAGTTTTCACTGTAAAACAGAGTTGGAGCTAGTACCTCCCCATATATATGTATGGAGTGGAGTTTGCAACTGAAAAGGACATTTGTGTTCCCAACAAGCTAGGTAAAGGACGGCTTTCACACACACTTATCTCTCAGAACTGAACATGTGGAGAGTATTTCGTTCACTAGCACAAAGGGATCGGGTTGCAGGAGAAACTTTTACTCTGGTTCTCACTGTGTTTCCTAGTGCCGGTTTGAATTTCCTGCAGTTTTCACTGTAAAACCGATTTGGATCTAGTGCCACCCCATATATATGTATGGAGTGGAATTTGCAACTGAAAAGAAAATTTGTGTTCCCAACAAGCTAGGTGAAGGACAGCTTTCACACACACTTATCTCTCAGAACTGAGCATGTGGAGACTCGTTCGATGACTTAGCTCAAAGGGAACCTGAAGCAGGAGAAACTTTTACTCTATTTTCTCACTTTGTTTCCCAGTGCCGTTTTGAAGTTCCTGCAGTTTTCACTGTAAAACCGATTTGGTGCTAGTACCTCCCCATATATATGTATGGAATGGAGTTTGCAACTTAAAAGAAACTTTGTGTTCCCAACAAGCTAGATTAACGACGGCTCTCACACACACATAACTCTCAGAACTGAGCATGTGGAGACTCGTTCGTTCATCTACCACAAAGGGAACGGGTTGCAGGGGAAACTTTTATTCTGTATTCTCAGTTTGTTTCCTAGTTCCGGTTTGAAGTTCCTGCAGTTTTCACTGTAAATCCGAGTTGGAACTAGTGCCTCCCCATATATATTTATGGAGTGGAGTTTGCAACTGAAAAGAAACTTTGTGTTCCCAACAACCTAGTTTAAGGGCTGCATTCACACACACGTATGTCTGAGAACTGAGCATGTGGAGACTCGTTCGTTCATCTAGCACAAAGTGAACGGGTTGTAGGTGAAAATTTTACTCTGGTTTCTCAGTGTGATTCCTAGTGCCGGTTTGAAGTTCCTGCAGTTTTCACTGTAAAATCGAGTTGGAGCTGGTACCTAACCATATATCTGTATGGATTGGAGTTTGCATCTGAAAAGAACTTTGTGTTCCCAAGAAGCTAGGTGAAGGACGGCTTTCACACACAATTATCTCTCAGAACTGAGCATGAGGAGAGTCGTTCGTTCATCTTGCACAAAGGGAACGGGTTGCAGGAGAAATTTTACTCTTCATTCTCTGTTTGTTTCCTAGTTCCGGTTTGAAGTTCCTGCAGTTTTCTCTGTAAAATCGAGTTGGAGCTGGTACCTCCCCATATATCTGTATGGATTGGAGTTTGCATCTGAAAAGAAACTTTGTGTTCCCAAGAAGCTAGGTGAAGGACGGCTTTCACACACAATTATCTCTCAGAACTGAGCATGAGGAGAGTCGTTCGTTCATCTAGCACAATGGGAACGGGTTGCAGGAGAAACTTTTACTCTTCTTTCTCTGTTTGTTTCCTAGTTCCTGTTTGAAGTTCCTGCAGTTTTAACTGTAAAACAGGGTAGGAACTAGTGCCCCCCATATATTTGTATGGATTGGAGTTTGCAACGGAAAAGAAACTTTGAGTTCCCAACAAGCGAGTTGAAAGACGGCTTTCACACACACTTATCTCTCAGAACTGAGCATGTGGAGTGTCGTTTTTTCATCTAGCACAAAGGGATCGGGTTGCAGGAAAAATATTTACTCTGGTTTCTCTGTGTGTTTCCTAGGGCCGGTTTGAATTTCCTGCAGTTTTCACTGTAAAAACGAGTTGGAGCTAGTACCTCCCCACATATATGAAAGTACTGGTGTTTGAAACTGAAAAGAAACTTTGTGTTCCCAACAGGATATGTGAAGGACGGCTTTCACACACCATGATCTCTCAGATCTGAGCATGTGGAGAGAAGTTTGTTCACCTAGCACAAAGGGAACAGGTTGCAGGAGAAATTTTACTCTGGTTTCTCACTGTGTTTCCTAGTGCCGGTTTGAATTTCCTGCAATTTTCACTGTAAAACCGAGTTGGAGCTGGTACCACCTAATATAAATTTATGGAGTGGAGTTTGCAAATGAAAAGAAACTTTGTGTTCCCAACAAGCTGGGTGAAGTGCGGCTTTCACAGAAACTTAACTCTCAGAAATTAGCATGTGGATAGTCGTTCGTTCATCAAGCACAAATGGAATGGGTTGATGGAGAAAATTTTACTATGGTTTCTCAATGTGTTTCCTAGGGCCGGTTTGAAGTCCTACATTTTTCACTGTAAAACAGAGTTGGAGCTTTTACCTCCACATATATATGTATGGAGTGGAGTTTGCAACTGAAAAGAAACTTTGTGTTCCCAACAAGCTAGCTGAAGGACGGCTTTCACACACACTTATCTCTCAGAACTGAGCATGTGGAAAGACGTTCGTTCATCTAGCACAAAGGGAACAGGTTGCATGAGAAACTCTTACTCTGGTTCTCACTGTGTTTCCCAGTGCCGGTTTGAAGTTCCTGCTGTTTTCACTGTAAAACCGAGTTGGAGCTGGTTCCTACCCTTATATATGTATGGAGTGGATTTTGCAACAGAAAAGAAACTTTGTGTTCCTAACAAGCTAGGTGAAGGACGGCTTTCACACAAATTTTACTCTCAGAACTAACATTGTGGAGAGTCGTTCGTTCATCAAGCACAAAGGGAATGGGTTGCTGGAGAAAATATTACTCTGGTTTCTAAGTGTGTTTCCCAGTGCCGGTTTGAATTTCCTACAGTTTTCACTGTAAAACCGTGTTGGAGCTAGTACCTCCCCATATTTTTGTATTGAGTGGAGGTTACAAATTAAAAGAAATTATGTGTTCCCAACAAGCAAGGTGAAGGACGGCTTTCACACACAGTTATCTCTCAGAACTGAGCATGTGGAGAGACGTCGTTCATCTAGCACAAAAGGAACGGGTTTCAGCAGAAACTTATTCTCTGGTTTCTCAGTGTGTTTCCTTGTGCCGGTTTGAATTTCCTGCAGTTTTCATTGTAAAAACTAGTTGGAGCTGATACCTCGCCTTATATATGTATGGAGTGGAGTTTGCAACGGAAAAGGACCTTTGTGTTCCCAACAAGCAAGGTGAAGTATGGCTTTCACACACACTTATCTCTCAGAAATGAGCATGTGGAAAGACGTTCGTTCATGTAGCACAAAGGGAACTGGTTGTAGGAGAAACTTTTACTCTGGTTTCTCAGTGTGTTTCCTATTGCCTGTTTGAAGTTCCTACATTTTTCACTTTAAAACCAAGTTGGAGCTGGTACCTCTTCATATATATGTATGGAGTGGAGTTTGCAAATTAAAAGAAACTTTGTGTTCCCAACAAGCTATTTGAAGGACGGCTTTCACACACACTTATCTCTCAGATTTGAGTATGTTGAGAGAATTTTGTTCACCTAGCACAAAGGGAACAGGTTGCAGGAGAAACTTTTACTCTGGTTTCTTACTATGTTTCCTAGTGCTGGTTGGATGTTCCTGCAGTTTTCACTGTAAAACCGAGTTGGAGCTGGTACTTCCCCTTATATATGTATGGAGTGGAGTTTGCAATGGAAAAGAAACTTTGTGTTCCCAACAAGCTAGGTGAAGGACGGCTTTCAAACACACTTATCTCTCAGAACTGAGCATGTGGATAGTCGTACGTTCATCTAGCACAAAGGGAACAGGTTGCAGGAGAAACTCTTACTCTTGTTCTCACTGTGTTTCCTAGTGCCGGTTTGAAGTTCCTGCTGTTTTCACTGTAAAACCGAGTTGGAGCTGGTACCTCCCCTTATATATGTATGGAGTGGAGTTTGCAACGGAAAAGACACTTTGTGTTCCCAACAAGCAAAGTGAAGGACGGCTTTCACACACACTTAAGTCTCAGAACTGTGCATGTGGAGACTCGTTCGTTCATCAAGAACAAAGGGAATAGGTTGCTGAAGAAATTTTTACTCCGGTTTCTCAGTGTGTTTCCTAGTGCCGGTTTGAAGTTCCTACAGTTTTCACTGTAAAACCGAGTTGGAGCTTTTACTTCCCCATATATATGTATGGATTGGAGTTTGCAACTGAAAGGAACATTGTTTTCCCAACAAGCAAGGTGAAGGACGGCTTTACACACACTTATCTCTCAGTACTGAGCTTGTGGAGAGTAGTTCCTTCACTAGCACAAAGGGAAAAGGTTGCAGGAAAAACTCTTACTCTGGTTCTCACTGTGTTTCCTAGTGCCGGTGTGAAGTTCCTGCTGTTTTCAATGTAAAACCGAGTTGGAGCTGGTACCTCCTCTTATATATGTATGGAGTTGATTTTGCAACCGAAAAGAAACTTTGTGTTCAGAACAAGCTAGTTGAAGGAAGGCTTTCACACAAAATTAACTCTCAGAACTGATCATGTGGAGAGTCATTCATTCATTAAGCACAAGGGAATGGGTTGCTGGAGAAATTTTTACTCTGGTTTCTCAGTGTGTTTCCTAGTGCCTGTTTGAAGTTCCTACAGTTTTCACTGTAAAACAGAGTTGGAGCTAGTACCTCCCCATATATATGTATGGAGTGGAGTTTGCAACTGAAAAGGACATTTGTGTTCCCAACAAGCTAGGTAAAGGACGGCTTTCACACACACTTATCTCTCAGAACTGAACATGTGGAGAGTATTTCGTTCACTAGCACAAAGGGATCGGGTTGCAGGAGAAACTTTTACTCTGGTTCTCACTGTGTTTCCTAGTGCCGGTTTGAATTTCCTGCAGTTTTCACTGTAAAACCGATTTGGATCTAGAGCCACCCCATATATATGTATGGAGTGGAATTTGCAACTGAAAAGAAAATTTGTGTTCCCAACAAGCTAGGTGAAGGACAGCTTTCACACACACTTATCTCTCAGAACTGAGCATGTGGAGAGTCGTTTGATGACTTAGCTCAAAGGGAACCTGAAGCAGGAGAAACTTTTACTCTATTTTCTCACTTTGTTTCCCAGTGCCGTTTTGAAGTTCCTGCAGTTTTCACTGTAAAACCGATTTGGAGCTAGTACCTCCCCATATATATGTATGGATTGGAGTTTGCAACTTAAAAGAAACTTTGTGTTCCTAACAAGCTAGGTTAAGTACGGCTTTCACACACACTTATCTCTCAGAACTTAGCATGTGGAGTGTCGTTTTTTCATCTAGCAAAAAGGGATCGGGTTGCAGGAAAAACATTTACTCTGGTTTCTCTGTGTGTTTCCTAGTGCCGGTTTGAAGTTCCTGCAGTTTTCACTGTAAAACCGAGTTGGAGCTAGTACCTCCCCACATATACGAAAGTAGTGGTGTTTGAAACTGAAAAGAAACTTTGTGTTCCCAACAGGATATGTGAAGGACGGCTTTCACACACCATGATCTCTCAGAACTGAGCATGTGGAGAGAAGTTTGTTCACCTATCACAAAGGGAACAGGTTGCAGGAGAAATTTTACTCTGGTTTCTCACTGTGTTTCCTAGTGCCGGTTTGAATTTCCTGCAATTTTCACTGTAAAACCGAGTTGGAGCTGGTACCACCTCATATAAATTTATGGAGTGGGGTTTGCAACTGAAAAGAAATTTTGTGTTCCCAACAAGCTGGGTGAAGTGCGGCTTTCACACAAACTTAACTCTCAGAAATTAGCATGTGGATAGTCGTTCGTTCATCAAGCACAAATGGAATGGGTTGATGGAGAAAATTTTACTATGGTTTCTCAGTGTGTTTCCTAGTGCCGGGTTAAATTCCTGCAGTTTTCACTGTAAAACAGAGTTGGAGCTTTTACCTACACATATATATGTATGGAGTGGAGTTTGCAACTGAAAAGAAACTTTGTGTTCCCAACAAGCTAGGTGAAGGACGGCTTTCACACACACTTATCTCTCAGTACTGAGCATGTGGAAAGACGTTCGTTCATCTAGCACAAAGGGAACAGGTTGCATGTGAAACTCTTACTCTGGTTCTCACTGTGTTTCCTAGTGCCGTTTTGAAGTTCCTTCTGTTTTCACTGTAAAACCGAGTTGGAGCTGGTTCCTACCCTTATATATGTATGGAGTGGATTTTGCAACGGAAAAGAAACTTTGTGTTCCTAACAAGCTAGGTGAAGGACGGCTTTCACACAAATTTTACTCTCAGAACTAACATTGTGGAGAGTCGTTCGTTCATCAAGCACAAAGGAATGGGTTGCTGGAGAAACTATTACTCTGGTTTCTAAGTGTGTTTCCCAGTGCCGGTTTGAATTTCCTACAGTTTTCACTGTAAAACCGTGTTGGAGCTAGTAACTTCCCATATATTTGTATGGAGTGGAATTTGCAAATTAAAAGAACTATGTGTTCCCAACAAGCAAGGTGAAGGACGGCTTTCACACACAGTTATCTCTCAGAACTGAGCATGTGGAGAGACGTCGTTCATCTAGGTCAAAAAGAACGGGTTTCTGCTGAAACTTTTTCTCTCGTTTCTCAGTGTGTTTCCTAATGCCGGTTTGAATTTCCTGCAGTTTTCACTGTAAAACCGAGTTGGAGCTAGTACCTTCCCACATATATCAATGTAGAGGAGTTTGAAACTGAAAAGAAACATTGTGTTCCCAACAAGATATGTGAAGTACTGCTATCACACACACTGATCTCTCAGAAATGAGCATGTGGACAGAAGTTTGTTCACCTAGCACAAAGTGAACTGGATGTAGGAGAAACATTTACTCAGGTTTCTCAGTGTGTTTCCTAGTGCCGAATTGAAGTTCCTGCAGTTTTCACTGTAAAACCGATTTGGAGCTAGTACCTCCCCACATATATGAAAGTAGAGGAATTTGAAACTGAAAAGAAACTATGTGTTCCCAACAAGGTAGGTGAAGGACGGCTTTCACACACACTGATCTCTCAGAACTGAGCATGTGGAGAGAAGTTTGTTTACCTAGCACAAATGGAATATGTTGAAGGAGATACTATTACTCTGGTTTCTCACTGTGTTTCCTAGTGCCGGTTTGAATTTCCTGCAGTTTACACTGTAAAACCGAGTTGGAGCTGGTACCTCCCCTTATATATGTATGGAGTGGATTTTGCAACTTAAAAGAAACTTTGTGTTCCCAACAAGGAAGGTGAAGAACGGCTTTCACACTCATTTATCTCTCAGAACTTAGCATGTGGAAAGACTTTCGTTCATCTAGCTCAAAGGGAACTGGTTGCAGAGAAACTTTTACTCTGGTTTCTCAGTGTGTATCCTAGTGCCAGTTTGAAGTTCCTGCCGTTTTCACTGTAAAACCGATTTGGAGCTGGTACATCCCCATATATATGTATTGAGTGGAGATTGCAACAGAAAAGAAACTTTGTGTTCCCAAAAAGATAGGTGAATTACGGCTTTCACACACACTTATCTCTCAGAACTGAGAATGTAGAGAGTAGTTCGTTCACTAGCACAAAGGGAACAGGTTGCATGAGAAACTCTTACTCTGGTTCTCACTGTGTTTCCTAGTGCCGGTTTGAAGTTCCTGCTGTTTTCACTGTAAAACCGAGTTGGAGCTGGTTCCGACCCTTATATATGTATGGAGTGGATTTTACAACGTAAAAGAAACATTGTGTTCCCAACAAACTAGGTGAAGGACGGCTTTAACACACAATTATCTCTCAGAACTGAGCATGAGGAGAGTCGTTCGTTCATCTGGCAAAAAGGGAACGGGTTGCCGGAGAAACTTTTACTCTTCTTTCTCAGTTTGTTTCCTAGTTACTGTTTGAAGTTCCTGCAGTTTTAACTGTAAAACCGAGTTGGAGCTAGTGCCTCCCAATATAAAAGTATGGATTGGATTTTGCAACGGAAAAGAAACTTCGTGTTCCCAACAAGCTAGGTGAAGTACGGCTTTCACAAACACATATCTCTCAGATCTGAGCATGTGGAGAGTCGTTCGTTCATCTAGCACAAAGAGAACGGGTTGCAGGAAAACTATTACTCTGGTTTCTTAGTTTGTTTCCAAGTACTGTTTGAATTTCCTGCAGTTTTCACTGTAAAACCGAATGGGAGCTGTTACCTCACCTTATATATCTATATAGTGGAGTTTGCAACGGAAAAGGAACTTTGTGTTACCAACAAGCTAGGTGAAGTTCGGCTTTCACACACACTTATCTCTCAGAACAGAGCATGTGGAGAGACTTTCGTTCATCAAGCACAAAGGAATGGGTTGCTGGAGAAACTTTTACTCTGGTTTCTCGGTGTGTTTCCTAGTGACGTTTTGAAGTTCCTACCGTTTTCACTGTAAAACCGTGTTGTAGCTTGTAACTCCCCATTTATATGTATGGAGTGGAGTTTGCAACTGAAAAGAATCTTTGTGTTCCCAACAAGCAAGTTGAAGGAAGGCTTTTACACACACTTATCTCTCAGAACTGAGCATGTGGAAAGACGTTCGTTCATCTAGCACAAAGGGAACGGTTTGCAGGGGAAACTTTTACTCTGGTTTCTCAGTGTGTTTCCTAGTTCCAGTTTGAAGTTCCTACATTTTACACTGAAAAACCGAGTTGAAGCTGGTACCTCCTCTTATATATGTATGGAGTGATTTTGCAAATGAAAAGATACTTTGTGTTCCCAACAAGCTAGGTGAAGTACGGCTTTCACACACACTCAACCCTCAGAATTGAGCATGTGGAGAGACGTTCGTTCATAAAGCACAAATGGATTGGGTTGCTGGAGAAACTTTTACTCTGGTTTCTCAGTGTGTTTCCTAGTGCCGATTTGAAGTTACTACAGTTTTCATGTAAAACAGTGTTGGAGCTTGTACCTCCCCATATATATGTATGGAGTGGGGTTTTCAACTGAAAAGAAATTTGTGTTCCCAACAAGCAAGGTGAAGAACGGCTTTCACACACACTTTTCTCTCAGAACTGAGCGTGAGGATAGACGTTCGTTCATGTAGCACAAAGGGAACTGGTTGTAGGAGAAATTTTACTCTGTGTTCTCAGTGTGTTTCCTAGTGCCGGTTTGAGTTTCCTGCAGTTTTCACTGTAAAACCGAGTTGGAGCTAGTACGTACCCACATATTTGAATGTAGTGGAGTTTGAAACTGAAAAGAAACTTTGTGTTCCCAACAAGATATGTGAAGGACGTCTTTCACACACACAGATCTCTCAGAACTGAGCATGTGGAGAGAAGGTTATTCACCTAGCACAAAGGGAACACGTTACAGGAGAAACTTTTACTCTGGTTTCTCACTGTGTTTCCTAGTGCCGGTTTGTATTTCCTGCAATTTTCACTGTAACACCGAGTTGGTGCTAGTACCTACTGATAAATATGTATGGAGTGGAGTTTGCAACTGAAAAGAAACTTTGTGTTCCCAACAAGATATGTGAAGGACGTCTTTCACACACACTTATCTCTCAGAAATGAGCATGTGGCGAGACGTTCGTTCATCTAGCACAAAGGGAACGGGTTGCAGCAGAAAGTTTTACTCTGGTTTCTCAGGGTTTTTCCTAGTGCCGGTTTGAATTTCCTGCATATTTCACTGTAAAACAGAGTTGGAGCTTGTACCTCCCCACATATATGAATATAGTGGAATTTGAAACTGAAAAGTAACTTTGTGTTCCCAACAAGCAAGGTGAAGAAAGGCTTTCACTCACACTTATCTCTCAGAACTGAGCATGTGGAAAGACGTTCGTTCATCTTGCACAAATTGAACAGTTTGCAGGGGAAACTTTTACACTTGTTTCTCAGTGTGTTTCCTAGTTCCGGTTTGAAGTTCCTACATTTTTCACTGTAAAACCGAGTTGGAACTGGTACCTCCTCTTATATATGTATGGAGTGGTTTTTGCAACTGAAAAGATACTTTGTGTTCCCAATAAGCTAGGTGAAGGACGGCTTTCACACACACTCAACCCTCAGAACTGAGCATGTGGAGAGACGTTCGTTCGTAAAGCACAAAGGGATTGGGTTGCTGGAGAAACATTTACTCTGTTTTCTCGGTGTGTTTCCTAGTGCCGATTTGAAGTTACTACAGTTTTTATGTAAAAGAGTTTTGGAGCTTGTACCTCCCCATATATATGTATGGAGTGGAGTTTGCAACTGAAAATAAACTTTGTGTTCCCAACAAGCTATGTGAAGGACGGCTTTCAAATACATTTATCTCTCAGAACTTAGCATGTGGAGAGTCTTTTCTTCATCTAGCACAAAGGGAACGGGTTGCAGGAGAAACTTTTACTCTGGTTTCTCAGTGTGTTTCCTAGTGCCGGTATGAATATCCTGCAGTTTCAACTGTAAAACCGAGTTGGAGCTATTACCTCCCCACATATATGAATGTAGTGGGTTTTGAAACTGAAAAGAAACTTTGTGTTCCCAAAAAGCTATGTGAAGGACGGCTTTCACACTCACTTATCTCTCAGAACTGAGCATGTGGAGAGAATTTTGTTCACCTAGCACAACGGGAACAGGTTGCTTGAGAAACTCTTACTCTGGTTCTCACTGTGTTTCCTAGTGCCGGTTTGAAGTTCCTGCTGTTTTCACTGTAAAACCGAGTTGGAGCTGGTTCCGACCCTTATATATGTATGGAGTGGATTTTGCAACGTAAAAGAAAATTTGTGTTCCCAACAAGCTAGGTGAAGTACGGCTTTCACACACAATTATCTCTCAGAACTGAGCATGAAGAGAGTCGTTCGTTCATCTTGCAAAAAGGGAACGGGTGGCCAGAAAAACTTTTACTTTTCTTTCTCAGTTGGTTTCCTAGTTACTGTTTGAAGTTCCTGCAGTTTTAATTGTAAAACCGAGTTGGAGCTAGTGCCTCCCCATATAAATATATGGATTGGATTTTGCAACGGAAAAGAAACTTTGTGTTCCCAACAAGCTAGGTGAAGTACGGCTTTCACACACATATATCTCTCAGATCTGAGCATGTGGAGAGTCGTTCGTTCATCTAGCACAAAGGGAACGGGTTGCAGGAGAAACTATTATTCTGGTTTCTCAGTGTGTTTCCTAGTGCCGGTTTGAATTTCCTGCAGTTTTCACTGTAAAACCGAGTTGGGGCTAGTACGTACCCACATATATGAATGTAGTGGAGTTTGAAACTGAAATGAAACTTTGTGTTCCCAACAAGATATGTGAAGGACGTCTTTCACACACACAGATCTCTCAGAACTGAGCATGTGGAGAGAAGTTTATTCACCTAGCACAAAGGGAACACATTACAGGAGAAACTTTTACTCTGGTTTCTCACTGTGTTTCCTAGTGCCGGTTTGTATTTCCTGCAATTTTCACTGTAACACCGAGTTGGAGCTAGTACCTACTCATATATATGTATGGAGTGGAGTTTGCAACTGAAAAGAAACTTTGTGTTCCCAACAAGCTAGGTGAAGAACGGCTTTCACACACACTTAACTCTCAGAACTGAGCATGTGGAGAGACGTTCGTTCATCAAGCACAAAGGGAATAGGTTGCTGGGGAAACATTTACTCTGGTTTCTAAGTGTGTTTCCTAGTGCCAGTTTGAATTTCCTACAGTTTTCACTGTAAAATCGAGTTGGAGCTAGTACCTCCCCATATATATGTATGGAGTGGAATTTGCAAATTAAAAGAAACTTTGTGATCCCAACAAGCAAGGTAAAGGACGGCTTTCACACACACTTATCTCTCAGAAATGAGCATGTGGAGAGACGTTCGTTCATCTAGCACAAAGGGAACGGGTTGCAGCAGAAAGTTTTACTCTGGTTTCTCAGGATGTTTCCTAGTGCCGGTTTGAATTTCCTGCATATTTCACTGTAAAACCGAGTTGGAGCTAGTACTTCCCCACATATATGAATATAGTGGAGTTTGAAACTGAAAAGTAACTTTGTGTTCCCAACAAGCAAGGTGAAGAAAGGCTTTCACTCACACTTATCTCTCAGAACTGAGCATGTGGAAAGACGTTCGTTCATCTTGCACAAAGGGAACGGTTTGCAGGGGAAACTTTTACACTGGTTTCTCAGTGTGTTTCCTAGTTCCGGTTTGAAGTTCCTACATTTTTCACTGTAAAACCGAGTTGGAGCTGGTACCTCCTCTTATATACGTATGGAGTGGTTTTTGCAACTGAAAAGATACTTTGTGTTCCCAACAAGCTAGGTGAAGGACCGCTTTCACACACACTCAACCCTCAGAACTGAGCATGTGGAGAGACGTTCGTTCGTAAAGCACAAAGGGATTGGGTTGCTGGAGAAACATTTACTCTGTTTTCTCGGTGTGTTTCCTAGTGCCGATTTGAAGTTACTACAGTTTTTATGTAAAAGAGTTTTGGAGCTTGTACCTACCCATATATATGTATAGAGTGGAGATTGCAACTGAAAAGAAACTTTGTGTTCCCAACAAGCTAGGTGAAGGACGGCTTTCACACACACTTATCTCTCAGAACTCAGCATGTGGAGAGCCGTTCGTTCACTAGCACAAAGGGAATAGGTTGCAGGAGAAACTTTTACTCTGGTTCTCACTGTGTTTCCTAGTTCCGGTTTTATGTTCCTGCAGTTTCCACTGTAAAACCGAGTTGGAGCTAATACCTCCCCATATATATGTATGGAGTGGAGTTTGCAACTGAAAATAAACTTTGTGTTCCCAACAAGCTATGTGAAGGACGGCTTTCAAACACATTTGTCTCTCAGATCTGAGCATGTGGAGAGTCGTTTCTTCATCTAGCACAAAGGGAACGGGTTGCAGGAGAAACTTTTACTCTGGTTTCTCAGTGTGTTTCCTAGTGCTGGTTTGAATATCCTGCAGTTTTCACTGTAAAACCGAGTTGGAGCTATTACCTCCCTACATATATGAATGTAGTGGGTTTTGAAACAGAAAAGAATCTTTGTGTTCCCAAAAAACTATGTGAAAGACGGCTTTCACAATCACTTATCTCTCAGAACTGAGCATGTGTAGAGAATTTTGTTCACCTAGCACAACGGGAACAGGTTGCAGGATAAACTTTTAATCTGGTTTCTCACTGTGTTTCCTAGTGCCGGTTTGAAGTTCCTGCAGTTTTCACTGTAAAATCGAGTTGGAGCTAGTACCTCCCCATATATATGTATGGAGTGGAATTTGCAAATTAAAAGAAACTTTGTGTTCCCAACAAGCAAGGTAAAGGACGGCTTTCACACACACTTATCTCTCAGAAATGAGCATGTGGAGAGACGTTCGTTCATCTAGCACAAAGGGAACGGGTTGCAGCAGAAAGTTTTACTCTGGTTTCTCAGGATGTTTCCTAGTGCCGGTTTGAATTTCCTGCATATTTCACTGTAAAACCGAGTTGGAGCTAGTACTTCCCCACATATATGAATATAGTGGAGTTTGAAACTGAAAAGTAACTTTGTGTTCCCAACAAGCAAGGTGAAGAAAGGCTTTCACTCACACTTATCTCTCAGAACTGAGCATGTGGAAAGACGTTCGTTCATCTTGCACAAAGGGAACGGTTTGCAGGGGAAACTTTTACACTGGTTTCTCAGTGTGTTTCCTAGTTCCGGTTTGAAGTTCCTACATTTTTCACTGTAAAACCGAGTTGGAGCTGGTACCTCCTCTTATATACGTATGGAGTGGTTTTTGCAACTGAAAAGATACTTTGTGTTCCCAACAAGCTAGGTGAAGGACCGCTTTCACACACACTCAACCCTCAGAACTGAGCATGTGGAGAGAATTTTGTTCACCTAGCACAACGGGAACAGGTTGCTTGAGAAACTCTTACTCTGGTTCTCACTGTGTTTCCTAGTGCCGGTTTGAAGTTCCTGCTGTTTTCACTGTAAAACCGAGTTGGAGCTGGTTCCGACCCTTATATATGTATGGAGTGGATTTTGCAACGTAAAAGAAAATTTGTGTTCCCAACAAGCTAGGTGAAGTACGGCTTTCACACACAATTATCTCTCAGAACTGAGCATGAAGAGAGTTGTTCGTTCATCTTGCAAAAAGGGAACGGGTTGCCAGAAAAACTTTTACTTTTCTTTCTCAGTTGGTTTCCTAGTTACTGTTTGAAGTTCCTGCAGTTTTAATTGTAAAACCGAGTTGGAGCTAGTGCCTCCCCATATAAATATATGGATTGGATTTTGCAACGGAAAAGAAACTTTGTGTTCCCAACAAGCTAGGTGAAGTACGGCTTTCACACACATATATCTCTCAGATCTGAGCATGTGGAGAGTCGTTCGTTCATCTAGCACAAAGGGAACGGGTTGCAGGAGAAACTATTATTCTGGTTTCTCAGTGTGTTTCCTAGTGCCGGTTTGAATTTCCTGCAGTTTTCACTGTAAAACCGAGTTGGGGCTAGTACGTACCCACATATATGAATGTAGTGGAGTTTGAAACTGAAAAGAAACTTTGTGTTCCCAACAAGATATGTGAAGGACGTCTTTCACACACACAGATCTCTCAGAACTGAGCATGTGGAGAGAAGTTTATTCACCTAGCACAAAGGGAACACATTACAGGAGAAACTTTTACTCTGGTTTCTCACTGTGTTTCCTAGTGCCGGTTTGTATTTCCTGCAATTTTCTCTGTAACACCGAGTTGGAGCTAGTACCTACTCATATATATGTATGGAGTGGAGTTTGCAACTGAAAAGAAACTTTGTGTTCCCAACAAGCTAGTTGAAGAACGGCTTTCACACACACTTAACTCTCAGAACTGAGCATGTGGAGAGACGTTCGTTCATCAAGCACAAAGGGAATAGGTTGCTGGGGAAACATTTACTCTGGTTTCTAAGTGTGTTTCCTAGTGCCAGTTTGAATTTCCTACAGTTTTCACTGTAAAATCGAGTTGGAGCTAGTACCTCCCCATATATATGTATGGAGTGGAATTTGCAAATTAAAAGAAACTTTGTGTTCCCAACAAGCAAGGTAAAGGACGGCTTTCACACACACTTATCTCTCAGAAATGAGCATGTGGAGAGACGTTCGTTCATCTAGCACAAAGGGAACGGGTTGCAGCAGAAAGTTTTACTCTGGTTTCTCAGGATGTTTCCTAGTGCCGGTTTGAATTTCCTGCATATTTCACTGTAAAACCGAGTTGGAGCTAGTACTTCCCCACATATATGAATATAGTGGAGTTTGAAACTGAAAAGTAACTTTGTGTTCCCAACAAGCAAGGTGAAGAAAGGCTTTCACTCACACTTATCTCTCAGAACTGAGCATGTGGAAAGACGTTCGTTCATCTTGCACAAAGGGAACGGTTTGCAGGGGAAACTTTTACACTGGTTTCTCAGTGTGTTTCCTAGTTCCGGTTTGAAGTTCCTACATTTTTCACTGTAAAACCGAGTTGGAGCTGGTACCTCCTCTTATATACGTATGGAGTGGTTTTTGCAACTGAAAAGATACTTTGTGTTCCCAACAAGGTAGGTGAAGGACCGCTTTCACACACACTCAACCCTCAGAACTGAGCATGTGGAGAGACGTTCGTTCGTAAAGCACAAAGGGATTGGGTTGCTGGAGAAACATTTACTCTGTTTTCTCGGTGTGTTTCCTAGTGCCGATTTGAAGTTACTACAGTTTTTATGTAAAAGAGTTTTGGAGCTTGTACCTACCCATATATATGTATAGAGTGGAGATTGCAACTGAAAAGAAACTTTGTGTTCCCAACAAGCTAGGTGAAGGACGGCTTTCACACACACTTATCTCTCAGAACTCAGCATGTGGAGAGCCGTTCGTTCACTAGCACAAAGGGAATAGGTTGCAGGAGAAACTTTTACTCTGGTTCTCACTGTGTTTCCTAGTTCCGGTTTTATGTTCCTGCAGTTTCCACTGTAAAACCGAGTTGGAGCTAATACCTCCCCATATATATGTATGGAGTGGAGTTTGCAACTGAAAATAAACTTTGTGTTCCCAACAAGCTATGTGAAGGACGGCTTTCAAACACATTTGTCTCTCAGATCTGAGCATGTGGAGAGTCGTTTCTTCATCTAGCACAAAGGGAACGGGTTGCAGGAGAAACTTTTACTCTGGTTTCTCAGTGTGTTTCCTAGTGCTGGTTTGAATATCCTGCAGTTTTCACTGTAAAACCGAGTTGGAGCTATTACCTCCCTACATATATGAATGTAGTGGGTTTTGAAACAGAAAAGAATCTTTGTGTTCCCAAAAAACTATGTGAAAGACGGCTTTCACAATCACTTATCTCTCAGAACTGAGCATGTGTAGAGAATTTTGTTCACCTAGCACAACGGGAACAGGTTGCAGGATAAACTTTTAATCTGGTTTCTCACTGTGTTTCCTAGTGCCGGTTTGAAGTTCCTGCAGTTTTCACTGTAAAATCGAGTTGGAGTTGGTACCTCCCCTTATATATGTATGGAGTGGAATTTGCAACAGAAAAGAAACTTTGTGTTCCCAACAAGCTAGGTGAAGGACGGCTTTCACACTCTAAACTCTCTGAACTGAGCATGTGGAGAGTCGTACGTTCATCTATCACAAAGGGAACGGGTTGCAGGAAAAACTTTTTCTCTGGTTTCTCAGTCTGTTTCCTAGTGCCGGTATGAAGTTCCTGCAGTTTTCTCTGTAAAGCAGAGTTGGAGCTAGTACCTCCCCACATATATGAATGTTGAGGGTTTTGAAACAGAAAAGAAACCTTGTGTTCCCAACAAGCTACGTGAAGGATGGCTTCCACACACTCGTATCTCTCAGAAATGAGCATGTGGAGAGAAATTTGTTCACCTAGCACAAAGTGAACAGGTTGAAGTAGAAACTTTTAATCTGGTTCTCATTGTGTTTCTTAGTGCTGGTTTGAATTTCCTGCAGTTATCACTGTAAAACCGAGTTGGAGCTGGTACCTCCCCATATATATGTACTGAGTGGAGTTTGCAACTGTAAAGAATCTTTGTGTTCCCAAAAAGCTAGGTGAAGGACGGCTTTCACACACACTAATCTCTCAGAACTGAGCATGTGGAGAGTAGTTCGTTCACTAGCACAAAGGGAACAGCTTGCAGGAAAAACTCTTACTCTGGTTCTCACTGTGTTTCCTGTTGCCGGTTTGAAGTTACTGCTGTGTTCACTGTAAAACCGAGTTGGAAATGGTACCTACACTTATATATGTATGGAGTGGGGTTTGCACGGAAAAGAAACTTTGTGTTCCCAACAAGCTAGGTGAAGGACGGCATTCACACACACTTAACACTCAGAACTGAGCATGTGGACAGTCGTTCGTTCATCAAGCACAAAGGGAATGGTTTGCTAGAGAAACTTTTACTCTGGTTTCTCATTGTGTTTCCTAATGCCGGTTTGAAATTCCTACAGTTTTCACTGTAAAACCGAGTTGGAGCTAGTACCTCCCCACATATATGAATGTTGTGGAGTTTGAAACTTAAAAGAAACATTGTGTTCCAAACAAGCTAGGTGAAGGACGGCTTTCACACACAATTATCTCTCAGAACAGAGCATGTGGGGAGAAGTTTGTTCACCTAGCACAAAGGGAACAGGTTGCAGGAGAAACTCTTACTCTGGTTCTCACTCTGTTTCCTAGTGCCTGTATGAAGTTCCTGCTGTTTTCACTGTAAAACCGAGTTGGAGCTGTTACCTACCCTTATATATGTATGGAGTGGAGTATGCAATGGAAAAGAAACTTTGTGTTCCCAACAAGAAAGCTGAAGAACGGCTTTCACACACACTTATCTCTCAGAACTGAGCATGTGGAAAGACGTTCGTTCATCAAGAACAAAGGGAACGGGTTGCAGGAGAAACTTTTACTCTGGTTTCTCAGTGTGTTTCCTAGTGCCGTTTTGAAGTCCCTACAGTTTTCACTGCAAAACCGAAATGGAGCTTACCTCCCCATATATATGTATGGAGTGGAGTTTGCAACTTAAAAGAAACTTTGTGTTCCCAACAAGAAATTTGAAGAACGGCTTTAACACACACTTATCTCTCAGAACTGAGCATGTGGAGAGTCGTTCGTTCACTCGTACAAGGGGAACGGTTTGCATGGGAAACTTTTACTCTTCATTCTCTGTTTGTTTCCTAGTTCCGGTTTGAATTTCCTGCAGTTTTAACTGTAAAACAGATTTGGAGCTAGTACATCCCCATATATATGTATGGAGTGGAGTTTGCAACGTAAAAGAAACTTTGTGTTCCCAACAAGCTAGGTGAAGGACGGCTTTCACACACACTTATTTCTCAGAAATTAGCATGTGGAGAGTAGTTCGTTCATCTAGTACAAAGGGAACGTGTTGCAGGAGAAACTTTTACTCTGGTTTCTCACTGTGTTTTGTAGTGCCGGTTTGAAGTTCCTGCAGTTTTCACTGTAAAACCGAGTTGGAGCTAGTACCTCCCCACATATATGAATGTTGTGGAATTTGAAACTTAAAAGAAACATTGTGTTTCCAACAAGCTAGCTGAAGGAAGGCTTTCACACACATTTACCGCTCAGAACTGAGCATGTGGAGAGCCGTTTGTTCACCTCGCACAAAGGGAAAAGTTTGCAGGAGAAACTTTTTCTCTGATTTAACACTCTGTTTCCTAGTGCCGTTTTGAAGTTCCTGCAGTTTTCACTGTAAAACCGATTTGGAGCTGGAACCTCCCCTTATATATGTATGGAGTGGAGTTTGCAATGGAAAAGAAACTTTGTGTTCCCAACAATCTAGGTGAAGGACGGCTTTCACACACACTTAACACTCAGAACTGAGCATGTAGAGAGACGTTCGTTCATCAAGCACAAAGGGAAAAGTTTGCTGGAGAAAATTTTACTCTGGTTTTTCGTTGTGTTTCCTAGTGCCGTTTTGAGTTCCTACAGTTTTCACTGTAAAAGGGAGTTGGAGCTTTTACCTCCCCATACATATGTAAGGTGTGGAGTTTGCAACTGAAAAGAAACTATTTGTTCCCAACAAGATAGGTGAAGGACGGCTTTCTCACGCACGTATCTCTCAGAACTGAGCATGAGGAGAGTCGTTCGTTCATCTAGCACAAAGGGAACGGGTTGCATTTGAAACTTTTACTCTGGTTTCTCAGTGTGTTTCCTAGAACCGGTTAGAATTTCCTGCAATTTTCACTGTAAAACCGAGTTTTGGCTAGTACATCCCCACTTATATGAATGTTGTAGAATTTGAAACTGAAAAGAAACATTGAGTTTCCAACAAGCTAGGTGAAGGACGGCTTTCACACACACTTAACTCTCAGAACTGAGCATGTGGAGAGTCGTTTGTTCACCTAGCACAAAGGGAACAGTTTGCAGGAGAAACTTTTACTCTGGTTTATCACTGTGTTTCCTACTGCTGGTTTGAAGTTCCTGCAGTTTTCACTGTAAAACCGAGTTGGATCTGGTACCTCGCCTTATATATGTATGGAGTGGAGTTTACAACTGAAAAGAAACTTTGTTTTCCGAACAAGGAAGGTGAAGATCGTCTTTCACACACACTTATCTCTCAGAAATGAGCATGTGTAAAGACGTTCCTTCATCTAGCACAAAGGAACGGGTTGCAGGAGAAAGTTTTACTCTGGTTTCTCAGTGTGTTTCCTAGTGCCGTTTTGAAGTTCCAACATTTTTCACTGCAAAACCGAGTTGGAGCTTGTACCACCCCATATATATGTATGGAGTGGAGTTTGCAACTTAAAAGAAACTTTGTGTTCCCAACAAGAAAGGTGAAGAACGGCTTTCACACACACTTATCTCTCAGAACTGAGCATGTGGAGAGTGGTTCGTTCACTAGCACAAAGGGAACGGTTTGCATGGGAAACTTTTACTCTTCATTCTCTTTGTTTCCTAGTTCCAGTTTGAATTTCCTGCAGTTTTCACTGTAAAACCGAGTTAGAGCTGGTACCTCCCCTTATATATGTATGGAGTGGAGTTTGCAACGGAAAAGAAACTTTGTGTTCCCAACAATCTAGGTGAAGGACGGCTTTCACACACACTTAACACTCAGAACTGATCATGTGGAGAGACGTTCTTTCATCAAGCACAAAAGGAAAAGTTTGCTGGAGAAACTTTTATTCTGGTTTTTCGTAGTGTTTCCTAGTGCCGTATTGAGTTCCTACAGTTTTCACTGTAAAAGCGAGTTGGAGCTTTTACCCCCCCATATATATGTATGGAGTGGAGTTTGCAACTGAAAAGAAACTTTTTGTTCCCAACAAGCTAGGTGAAGGACGGCTTTCACACGCACGTATCTCTCAGGACTGAGCATGTGTTGAGTCGTTCGTTCATCTAGCACAAAGGGAACGGTTTTCATTTTAAACTTTTACTCTGGTTTCTCAGTGTTTTTCCTAGAGCCGGTTAGAATTTCCTGCAATTTTCACTGTGAAACCGAGTTTGAGCTAGTACATCCCCACTTATATGAATGTTGTGGAATTTGAAAGTGAAAAGAACATTGTGTTTCCAACAAGCTAGGTGAAGGACGGCTTTCACACACACTTATCTCTAAGAAATGAGTATGTTGAGAGAATTATGTTCACCTAGCACAAATGGAACAGGTTGCAGGAGAAACTTTTACTCTGGTTACTTGCTATGTTTCCTAGTGCTGGTTGGATGTTCCTGCAGTTTTCAATGTAAAACCGAGTTGGAGCTGGTTCTTCCCCTTATATATGTATGGAGTGGAGTTTGCAATGGAAAAGAAACTTTGTGTTCCCAACAAGCTAGGTGAAGGACGGCTTTCAAATACATTTATCTCTCAGAACTTAGCATGTGGAGAGTCTTTTCTTCATCTAGCACAAAGGGAACGGGTTGCAGGAGAAACTTTTACTCTGGTTTCTCAGTGTGTTTCCTAGTGCCGGTATGAATATCCTGCAGTTTCAACTGTAAAACCGAGTTGGAGCTATTACCTCCCCACATATATGAATGTAGTGGGTTTTGAAACTGAAAAGAAACTTTGTGTTCCCAAAAAGCTTTGTGAAGGACGGCTTTCACACTCACTTATCTCTCAGAACTGAGCATGTGGAGAGAATTTTGTTCACCTAGCACAACGGGAACAGGTTGCTTGAGAAACTCTTACTCTGGTTCTCACTGTGTTTCCTAGTGCCGGTTTGAAGTTCCTGCTGTTTTCACTGTAAAACCGAGTTGGAGCTGGTTCCGACCCTTATATATGTATGGAGTGGATTTTGCAACGTAAAAGAAAATTTGTGTTCCCAACAAGCTAGGTGAAGTACGGCTTTCACACACAATTATCTCTCAGAACTGAGCATGAAGAGAGTCGTTCGTTCATCTTGCAAAAAGGGAACGGGTTGCCAGAAAAACTTTTACTTTTCTTTCTCAGTTGGTTTCCTAGTTACTGTTTGAAGTTCCTGCAGTTTTAATTGTAAAACCGAGTTGGAGCTAGTGCCTCCCCATATAAATATATGGATTGGATTTTGCAACGGAAAAGAAACTTTGTGTTCCCAACAAGCTAGGTGAAGTACGGCTTTCACACACATATATCTCTCAGATCTGAGCATGTGGAGAGTCGTTCGTTCATCTAGCACAAAGGGAACGGGTTGCAGGAGAAACTATTATTCTGGTTTCTCAGTGTGTTTCCTAGTGCCGGTTTGAATTTCCTGCAGTTTTCACTGTAAAACCGAGTTGGGGCTAGTACGTACCCACATATATGAATGTAGTGGAGTTTGAAACTGAAATGAAACTTTGTGTTCCCAACAAGATATGTGAAGGACGTCTTTCACACACACAGATCTCTCAGAACTGAGCATGTGGAGAGAAGTTTATTCACCTAGCACAAAGGGAACACATTACAGGAGAAACTTTTACTCTGGTTTCTCACTGTGTTTCCTAGTCCCGGTATGTATTTCCTGCAATTTTCACTGTAACACCGAGTTGGAGCTAGTACCTACTCATATATATGTATGGAGTGGAGTTTGCAACTGAAAAGAAACTTTGTGTTCCCAACAAGCTAGGTGAAGAACGGCTTTCACACACACTTAACTCTCAGAACTGAGCATGTGGAGAGACGTTCGTTCATCAAGCACAAAGGGAATAGGTTGCTGGGGAAACATTTACTCTGGTTTCTAAGTGTGTTTCCTAGTGCCAGTTTGAATTTCCTACAGTTTTCACTGTAAAATCGAGTTGGAGCTAGTACCTCCCCATATATATGTATGGAGTGGAATTTGCAAATTAAAAGAAACTTTGTGTTCCCAACAAGCAAGGTAAAGGACGGCTTTCACACACACTTATCTCTCAGATATGAGCATGTGGAGAGACGTTCGTTCATCTAGCACAAAGGGAACGGGTTGCAGCAGAAAGTTTTACTCTGGTTTCTCAGGATGTTTCCTAGTGCCGGTTTGAATTTCCTGCATATTTCACTGTAAAACCGAGTTGGAGCTAGTACTTCCCCACATATATGAATATAGTGGAGTTTGAAACTGAAAAGTAACTTTGTGTTCCCAACAAGCAAGGTGAAGAAAGGCTTTCACTCACACTTATCTCTCAGAACTGAGCATGTGGAAAGACGTTCGTTCATCTTGCACAAAGGGAACGGTTTGCAGGGGAAACTTTTACACTGGTTTCTCAGTGTGTTTCCTAGTTCCGGTTTGAAGTTCCTACATTTTTCACTGTAAAACCGAGTTGGAGCTGGTACCTCTTCTTATATACGTATGGAGTGATTTTTGCAACTGAAAAGATACTTTGTGTTCCCAACAAGGTAGGTGAAGGACGGCTTTCACACACACTCAACCCTCAGAACTGAGCATGTGGAGAGACGTTCGTTCGTAAAGCACAAAGGGATTGGGTTGCTGGAGAAACATTTACTCTGTTTTCTCGGTGTGTTTCCTAGTGCTGATTTGAAGTTACTACAGTTTTTATGTAAAAGAGTTTTGGAGCTTGTACCTCCCCATATATATGTATAGAGTGGATACTGCAACTGAAAAGAAACTTTGTGTTCCCTACAAGAAAGCTGAAGAACGGCTTTCACACACACTTATCTCTCAGAACTCAGCATGTGGAGAGTCGTTCGTTCACTAGCACAAAGGGAATAGGTTGCAGGAGAAACTTTTACTCTGGTTCTCACTGTGTTTCCTAATTCCGGTTTTATGTTCCTGCAGTTTCCACTGTAAAACCGAGTTGGAGCTAATACCTCCCCATATATATGTATGGAGTGGAGTTTGCAACTGAAAATAAACATTGTGTTCCCAACAAGCTATGTGAAGGACGGCTTTAAAACACATTTGTCTCTCAGATCTGAGCATGTGGAGAGTCGTTTCTTCATCTAGCACAAAGGGAACGGTTTGCAGGAGAAACTTTTACTCTGGTTTCTCAGTGTGTTTCCTAGTGCCGGTTTGAATATCCTGCAGTTTTCACTGTAAAACCGAGTTGGAGCTATTACCTCCCTAAATATATGAATGTAGTGGGTTTTGAAACAGAAAAGAATCTTTGTGTTCCCAAAAAGCTATGTGAAAGACGGCTTTCACAATCACTTATCTCTCAGAACTGAGCATGTGTAGAGAATTTTGTTCACCTAGCACAACGGGAACAGGTTGCAGGATAAACTTTTAATCTGGTTTCTCACTGTGTTTCCTAGTGCCGTTTTGAAGTTCCTGCAGTTTTCACTGTAAAATCGAGTTGGAGTTGGTACCTCCCCTTATATATGTATGGAGTGGAATTTGCAACGGAAAAGAAACTTTGTGTTCCCAACAAGCTAGGTGAAGGACGGCTTTCACACTCTAAACTCTCTGAACTGAGCATGTGGAGAGTCGTACGTTCATCTATCACAAAGGGAACGGGTTGCAGGAAAAACTTTTTCTCTGGTTTCTCAGTCTGTTTCCTAGTGCCGGTATGAAGTTCCTGCAGTTTTCTCTGTAAAGCAGAGTTGGAGCTAGTACCTCCCCACATATATGAATGTTGAGGATTTTGAAACAGAAAAGAAACCTTGTGTTCCCAACAAGCTACGTGAAGGATGGCTTCCACACACTCGTATCTCTCAGAAATGAGCATGTGGAGAGAAATTTGTTCACCTAGCACAAAGTGAACAGGTTGAAGTAGAAACTTTTAATCTGGTTTCTCATTGTGTTTCTTAGTGCTGGTTTGAATTTCCTGCAGTTATCACTGTAAAACCGAGTTGGAGCTGGTACCTCCCCATATATATGTACTGAGTGGAGTTTGCAACTGTAAAGAAACTTTGTGTTCCCAAAAAGCTAGGTGAAGGACGGCTTTCACACACACTAATCTCTCAGAACTGAGCATGTGGAGAGTAGTTCGTTCACTAGCACAAAGGGAACAGCTTGCAGGAAAAACTCTTACTCTGGTTCTCACTGTGTTTCCTGTTGCCGGTTTGAAGTTACTGCTGTGTTCACTGTAAAACCGAGTTGGAGATGGTACCTACACTTATATATGAATGGAGTGGGGTTTGCACGGAAAAGAAACTTTGTGTTCCCAACAAGCTAGGTGAAGGACGGCATTCACACACACTTAACACTCAGAACTGAGCATGTGGACAGTCGTTCGTTCATCAAGCACAAAGGGAATGGTTTGCTAGAGAAACTTTTACTCTGGTTTCTCATTGTGTTTCCTAATGCCGGTTTGAAATTCCTACAGTTTTCACTGTAAAACCGAGTTGGAGCTAGTACCTCCCCACATATATGAATGTTGTGGAGTTTGAAACTTAAAAGAAACATTGTGTTCCAAACAAGCTAGGTGAAGGACGGCTTTCACACACAATTATCTCTCAGAACAGAGCATGTGGAGAGAAGTTTGTTCACCTAGCACAAAGGGAACAGGTTGCAGGAGAAACTCTTACTCTGGTTCTCACTCTGTTTCCTAGTGCCTGTATGAAGTTCCTGCTGTTTTCACTGTAAAACCGAGTTGGAGCTGTTACCTACCCTTATATATGTATGGAGTGGAGTATGCAACGGAAAAGAAACTTTGTGTTCCCAATAAGAAAGCTGAAGAACGGCTTTAACACACACTTAACTCTCAGAACTGAGCATGTGGAAAGACGTTCGTTCATCAAGAACAAATGGAACGGGTTGCAGGAGAAACTTTTACTCTGGTTTCTCAGTGTGTTTCCTAGTGCCGTTTTGAAGTCCCTACAGTTTTCACTGCAAAACCGAAATGGAGCTTACCTCCCCATATATATGTATGGAGTGGAGTTTGCAACTTAAAAGAAACTTTGTGTTCCCAACAAGAAATTTGAAGAACGGCTTTAACACACACTTATCTCTCAGAACTGAGCATGTGGAGAGTCGTTCGTTCACTCGTACAAGGGGAACGGTTTGCATGGGAAACTTTTACTCTTCATTCTCTGTTTGTTTCCTAGTTCCGGTTTGAATTTCCTGCAGTTTTAACTGTAAAACAGAGTTGGAGCTAGTACATCCCCATATATATGTATGGAGTGGAGTTTGCAACGTAAAAGAACCTTTGTGTTCCCAACAAGCTAGGTGAAGGACGGCTTTCACACACACTTATTTCTCAGAAATTAGCATGTGGAGAGTAGTATGTTCATCTAGTACAAAGGGAACGTGTTGCAGTAGAAACTTTTACTCTGGTTTCTCACTGTGTTTTGTAGTGCCGGTTTGAAGTTCCTGCAGTTTTCACTGTAAAACCGAGTTGGAGCTAGTACCTCCCCACATATATGAATGTTGTGGAATTTGAAACTTAAAAGAAACATTGTGTTTCCAACAAGCTAGCTGAAGGAAGGCTTTCACACACATTTACCGCTCAGAACTGAGCATGTGGAGAGCCGTTTGTTCACCTCGCACAAAGGGAAAAGTTTGCAGGAGAAACTTTTTCTCTGATTTAACACTCTGTTTCCTAGTGCCGTTTTGAAGTTCCTGCAGTTTTCACTGTAAAACCGATTTGGAGCTGGTACCTCCCCTTATATATGTATGGAGTGGAGTTTGCAACGGAAAAGAAACTTTGTGTTCCCAACAAGCTAGGTGAAGGACGGCTTTCACACACACTTAACACTCAGAACTGAGCATGTAGAGAGACGTTCGTTCATCAAGCACAAAGGGAAAAGTTTGCAGGAGAAACTTTTTCTCTGATTTAACACTCTGTTTCCTAGTGCCGTTTTGAGTTCCTACAGTTTTCACTGTAAAAGGGAGTTGGAGCTTTTACCTCCCCATACATATGTAAGGTGTGGAGTTTGCAACTGAAAAGAAACTATTTGTTCCCAACAAGATAGGTGAAGGACGGCTTTCTCACGCACGTATCTCTCAGAACTGAGCATGAGGAGAGTCGTTCGTTCATCTAGCACAAAGGGAACGGGTTGCATTTGAAACTTTTACTCTGGTTTCTCAGTGTGTTTCCTAGAACCGGTTAGAATTTCCTGCAATTTTCACTGTAAAACCGAGTTTTGGCTAGTACATCCCCACTTATATGAATGTTGTGGAATTTGAAACTGAAAAGAAACATTGAGTTTCCAACAAGCTAGGTGAAGGACGGCTTTCACACACACTTAACTCTCAGAACTGAGCATGTGGAGAGTCGTTTGTTCACGTAGCACAAAGGGAACAGTTTGCAGGAGAAACTTTTACTCTGGTTTATCACTGTGTTTCCTACTGCTGGTTTGAAGTTCCTGCAGTTTTCACTGTAAAACCGAGTTGGATCTGGTACCTCGCCTTATATATGTATGGAGTGGAGTTTACAACTGAAAAGAAACTTTGTTTTCCGAACAAGGAAGGTGAAGATCGTCTTTCACACACACTTATCTCTCAGAAATGAGCATGTGTAAAGACGTTCCTTCATCTAGCACAAAGGAACGGGTTGCAGGAGAAAGTTTTACTCTGGTTTCTCAGTGTGTTTCCTAGTGCCGTTTTGAAGTTCCAACATTTTTCACAGCAAAACCGAGTTGGAGCTTGTACCACCCCATATATATGTATGGAGTGGAGTTTGCAACTTAAAAGAAACTTTGTGTTCCCAACAAGAAAGGTGAAGAACGGCTTTCACACACACTTATCTCTCAGAACTGAGCATGTGGAGAGTCGTTCGTTCACTAGCACAAAGGGAACGGGTTGCATGTGAAACTTTTACTCTTCATTCTCTTTGTTTCCTAGTTCCAGTTTGAATTTCCTGCAGTTTTCACTGTAAAACCGAGTTAGAGCTGGTACCTCCCCTTATATATGTATGGAGTGGAGTTTGCAACGGAAAAGAAACTTTGTGTTCCCAACAATCTAGGTGAAGGACGGCTTTCACACACACTTAACACTCAGAACTGATCATGTGGAGAGACGTTCTTTCATCAAGCACAAAAGGAAAAGTTTGCTCGAGAAACTTTTATTCTGGTTTTTCATAGTGTTTCCTAGTGCCGTATTGAGTTCCTACAGTTTTCACTGTAAAAGCGAGTTGGAGCTTTTACCCCCCCATATATATGTATGGAGTGGAGTTTGCAACTGAAAAGAAACTTTTTGTTCCCAACAAGCTAGGTGAAGGACGGCTTTCACACGCACGTATCTCTCAGGACTGAGCATGTGTTGAGTCGTTCGTTCATCTAGCACAAAGGGAACGGTTTTCATTTTAAACTTTTACTCTGGTTTCTCAGTGTTTTTCCTAGAGCCGGTTAGAATTTCCTGCAGTTTTCACTGTGAAACCGAGTTTGAGCTAGTACATCCCCACTTATATGAATGTTGTGGAATTTGAAAGTGAAAAGAACATTGTGTTTCCAACAAGCTAGGTGAAGGACGGCTTTCACACACACTTATCTCTAAGAAATGAGTATGTTGAGAGAATTATGTTCACCTAGCACAAATGGAACAGGTTGCAGGAGAAACTTTTACTCTGGTTACTTACTATGTTTCCTAGTGCTGGTTGGATGTTCCTGCAGTTTTCACTGTAAAACCGAGTTGGAGCTGGTTCTTCCCCTTATATATGTATGGAGTGGAGTTTGCAATGGAAAAGAAACTTTGTGTTCCCAACAAGCTAGGTGAAGGACGGCTTTCAAACACACTTATCTCTCAGAACTGAGCATGTGGATAGTCGTACGTTCATCTAGCACAAAGGGAACGGGTTGCAGGTGAAACTTTTACTCTGGTTTCTCAGTGTGTTTCCTAGTGCCGGTTTGAATTTCCTGCAGTTTTCACTGTAAAACCGAGTTGGTGCTAGTACCTCTCCACATATATGAATGTTGTATTGTTTGAAACTGAAAACAAACTTTGTGTTCCCAACAATCTATATGAAGAACGGCTTTCACACCCACTTTACACTCAGAACTGAGCATGTGGAGAGACGTTCGTTCATCAAGCACAAAGGGAACTCGTTGCAGGAGAAACTTTACTCTGGTTTCTCAGTGTGTTTCCTAGTGCCGTTTTGAAGTTCCTAAAGTTTTCACTGTAAATCCGAGTTGGAGCTTGTACCTCCCCATATATATGTATGGATTGGAGTTAGCAACGGAAAAGAAACTTTGTGTTCCCAAAAAGCTAGGTGAAGGACGGCTTTCACACACACTTATCTCTCAGAACTGAGCATGTGGATACTCGTTCTTTATTCTACCACAAAGAGAACGGGTTGCAGGGGAAACTTTTATTCTGGATTCTCAGTTTGTTTCCTAGTTCCGGTTTGAAGTTCCTGCAGTTTTCAATGTAAAACCGAGTTTGAACTACTGCCTCCCCATATATCTGTATGGATTGGAGTTTGCATCTGAAAAGAAACTTTGTGTTCCCAACAAGCAATGTGAAGGACGGCTTTACACACACTTATCTCTCAGAACTGAGCTTGTGGAGAGTAGTTCCTTCACTAGCACAAAGGGAACAGGTTGCAAGGGAAAATCTTACTCTGGTTCTCACTGTGTTTCCTAGTGCCGGTGTGAATTTCCTGCTGTTTTCAATGTAAAACCGAGTTGGTGCTGGTACCTACTCTTATGTATGTATGGAGTTGTGTTTGCAACCGAAAAGAAACTTTGTGTTCAGAACAAGCTAGTTGAAGGACGGCTTTCACACAAAATTAACTCTCAGAACTGAGCATGTGGAGAGTCGTTCATTCATTAAGCACAATGGGAATGGGTTGCTGGAGAAATTTTTACTCTGGTTTCTCAGTGTTTTTCCTAGTGCCTGTTTGAATTTCCTACAGTTTTCACTGTAAAACCGAGTTGGAGCTAGTACCTCCCCATATATATGTATGGAGTGGAGTTTGCAACTGAAAAGGACATTTGTTTTCCCAACAAGCTAAGTAAAGGACGGCTTTCACACACACTTATCTCTCAGAACTGAGCATGTGGAGAGTATTTCGTTCACTAGCACAAAGGGAACGGGTTGGAGGAGAAACGTTTACACTGGTTCTCACTGTGTTTCCTAGTGCCGGTTTGAAATTCCTGCAGATTTCACTGTAAAACCGATTTGGATCTAGTGCCACCCCATATATATTTATGGAGTGGAGTTTGCAACTGAAAAGAAAATTTGTGTTCCCAACAAGCTAGGTGAAGGATGGCTTTCACACACACTTATCTCTCAGAACTGAGCATGTGGAGTGTCGTTCGATGACTTAGCTCAAAGGGAACCTGAAGCAGGAGAAACTTTTACTCTATTTTCTCACTTTGTTTCCCAGTGCCGTTTTGAAGTTCCTGCAGTTTTCACTGTAAAACCGAGTTGGAGCTATTACCTCCCCATATATATGTATGGATTGGTGTTTGCAACTGAAAAGAAACTTTGTGTCCCAACAAGCAAGGTAAAGGACGGCTTTCACACACACTTATCTCTCAGAACTGAGCATGTGGAGAGTCGTTCGATGATTTAGCTCAAAGGGAACCTGAAGCAGGTGAAACTTTTACTCTATTTTCTCACTTTGTTTCCCAGTGCCGTTTTGAACTTCCTGCATTTTTCACTGTAAAACCGATTTGGAGCTAGTACCTCCCCATATATATGTATGGATTGGAGTTTGCAACTTAAAAGAAACTTTGTGTTCTCAAGAAACTAGGTTAAGGACGGCTTTCACACACACTTATCTCTCAGAACTGAGCATGTTGAGACTCGTTCGTTCATCTACCACAAATGAAACGGGTTGCAGGGGAAACTTTTATTCTGGATTCTCAGTTTGTTTCCTAGTTCCGGTTTGAAGTTCCTGCAGTTTTCACTGTAAAACCGAGTTGGAACTAGTGCCTCCCCATATATATTTATGGAGTGGAGTTTGCAACTGAAAAGAAACTTTGTGTTCCCAACAACCTAGTATAAGGGCTGCTTTCACACACACGTATGTCTGAGAACTGAGCATGTGGAGACTCGTTCGTTCATCTAGCACAAAGGGAACGGGTTGCAGGTGAAACTTTTACTATGGTTTCTCAGTGTGATTCCTAGTGCCGGTTTGAAGTTCCTGCAGTTTTCACTGTAAAATCGAGTTGGAGCAGGTACCGCCCCATATATCTGCATGGATTGGAGTTTGCATCTGAAAAGAAACTTTGTGTTCCCAAGAAGCTAGGTGAAGGACGGCTTTCACACACAATTATCTCTCAGAACTGAGCATGAGGAGAGTCGTTCGTTCATCTTGCACAATGTTAACGCGTTGCAGGTGAAACTTTTACTCTTCTTTCTCTGTTTGTTTCCTAGTTCCGGTTTGAAGTTCCTGCAGTTTTAACTGTAAAACCGAGTAGGATATAGTGCCCCCCATATATTTGTATTATTGGAGTTTGCAACGGAAAAGAAACTTTGAGTTCCCAACAAGCGAGTTGAAGGACGGCTTGAACACACACATATCTCTCAGAACTGAGCATGTGGAGTGTCGTTTTTTCATCTAGCTCAAAGGGATCGGGTTGCAGGAAAAACATTTACTTTGGTTTCTCTGTGTGTTTCCTAGTGCCGGTTTGAATTTCCTTCAGTTTTCACTGTAAAACCGAGTTGGAGCTAGTACCTCCCCACATATATGAAAGTAGTGGAGTTTGAAACTGAAAAGAAACTTTGTGTTCCCAACAAGATATGTGAAGTACGGCTTTCACACACAAAGATCTCTCAGAACTGAGCATGTGGAGAGAAGTTTGTACACCTAGCACAAAAGGAACAGGTTGCAGGAGAAATTTTACTCTGGTTTCTCACTGTGTTTCCTAGTGCCATTTTGAATTTCCTGCAATTTTCACTGTAAAACCGAGTTGGAGCTGGTACCACCTCATATAAATCTATGGAGTGGAGTTTGCAACTGAATAGAAACTTTGTGTTCCCAACAAGCTAGGTGAAGGACTGCTTTCACACAAACTTAACTCTCAGAAATTAGCATGTGGATAGTCGTTCGTTCATCAAGCACAAATGGAATGGGTTGCTGGAGAAAATTTTACTATGGTTTCTCAGTGTGTTTCCTAGGGCCGGTTTGAAGTTCCTACATTTTTCACTGTAAACCAGAGTTGGAGCTTTTACCTCCACATATATATGTATGGAGTGGAGTTTGCAATTAAAAAGAAACTTTGTGTTCCCAACAAGCAAGGTGAAGGACGGCTTTCACACACACTTTCTCTCAGAACTGAGCATGTGGAAAAACGTTCGTTCATCTAGCACAAAGGGAACAGGTTGCATGAGTAACTCTTACTCTGGTTCTCCCTGTGTTTCCTAGTGCCGGTTTGAAGTTCCTTCTTTTTTCACTGTAAAACCGAGTTGGAGCTGGTTCCTACCCTTATATATGTATGGAGTTAATTTTGCAACGGAAAAGTAACTTTGTGTTCCCAACCAACTAGGTGAAGGACGGCTTTCACACAAATTTAACTCTCGGAACTAACATTGTGGAGAGTCTTTTGTTCATCAAGCACAAAGGATCGGGTTGCTAGAGAAAGTATTACTGTGGTTTCTTAGTGTGTTTCCTAGTTCCGGTTTGAAGTTCCTGCAGTTTTCACTGTAAAACAGAGTTTGAGCTAGTACTTCTCCATGTAAAGGTATGGAGTGGTGTTTGCCACTAAAATGAAACTTTGTGTTCCGAACAAGCTATGTGACGGACGGCTTTAAACAAACTTATCTCTCAGAACTAAGCATGTGGAGAGACGTTCGTTCATCTAGCTCAAAGGGAACGGGAAGCAGGATAAACTTTTACTCTATTTTCTCAGTGTGTTTCCTAGTGCCGGTTTGAAGTTTCTGCAGTTTTCACTGTAAAACCGGGTTGGAGCTATTAGCTCCCCATATAAATGTATGGAGTGGAGTTTGCAACTGAAAAGAAACTTTGTGTTCCCAACAAGCTAGGTGAAGGACGGCTTTCACACACAATTATCTCTCAGATCTGAGCATGTGGAGAGTCGTAAGTTCATCTAGCACAAAAGGAACGTTTTGCAGGAGGAACTTTTACTCTGGATTCTCAGTGTGTTTCCTAGTGTCGGTTTGAATTTCCTGCAGTTTTTACTGTAAAACCGAGTTGGAGCTAGTACTTCCCCTTATATATGTATGGATTGGAGTATGCAACTTAAAAGGAACTTTGTGTTCCCAACAAGCTAGGTGAAGGACGGCTTTAACACAAATTTATCTCTCAGAACTGAGCATGTGGAGAGTCGTTCGTTCATCTAGCTCAAAGGGAACGGAAAGCAGGAGAAACTTTTACTATATTTTCTCAGTGTGTTCCCTAGTGCTGGTTTGAATTTCCTGCAGTTTACACTGTAAAACCGAGTTGGAGCTAGTACCTCCCCATATATATGTATGGAGTGGAATTTGCAACTGAAAAGAAACTTTGTGTTCCCAACAAGCTAGGTGAAGGACGGCTTTCACACAAACTTATCTCTCAGAACTGAGCATGTGGAGAGTCGTTCGTTCATCTAGCACAAAGGGAACGGGTTGCATGAGAAACTTTTACTCTGGTTTCTAAGTGTGTTTCCTAGTTCCGTTTTGAATTTCCTGCATTTTTCACTGTAAAACCGAGTTGGAGATTGTACCTCCCCATATATATGTATGGAGTGGAGTATGCAACTGAAAAGAAACTTTTTGTTCCCAACAAGCTAGGTGAAGGACGGCTTTCACACACACATATCTCTCAGAACTGAGCATGTGGAGAGACGTTCCTTCATCTAGCACAAATGGAATGGGTTGCAGGAGAAACTTTAACTCTGGTTTCTCAGTGTGTATCCTAGTGCCGGTTTGAAGATCCTGCAATTTTCAGTGTAAAACCGAGTTTGAGCTGGTAACTTCCCATATATATGTATGGAGAGGAGATTGCAACTAAAAAGAAACTTTGTGTTTCCAACAAGCTAGATGAAGGGCGGGTTTCACACACACTTATCTCTCAGAACTGAGCATGTGGAGAGTCTTTCGTTCATCTAGCACAAAGGAAATGGGTTGCAGGAGAAAATTTTACTCTGGTTTCACAGTGTGTATCCCAGTGCCGGTTTGAAGTTCCTGCAGTTTTCACTGTAAAACCGAGTTGGAGCTAGTACCTCCCCATATATATGTATGGGGTGAGTTTGCAACTGAAAAGAAACTTTGTGTTCCAAACAAGTAAGGTGAAGCACGGCTTTCACACAAAATTATCTGTCAGAACTGAGCATGTGGAGAGACTTTAGTTCATCTAGCACAAAGGGAAAGGGTTGCAGGTGTAACTTTTACTCTTTTTCCTTATTGATTTTCCAAGTTCCGTTTTGATATTCCTGCAGTTTTCACTGTAAAACATAGTTGGAGCTTGTATCTCCCCATATATATGTACAGACTGGAGTTTGCAACTGAAAAGAAACTATCTGTTCCCAACAAGCTAGGTGAACGACGGGTTTAACACACACTTATCTCTCAGAACTGAGTATGTGGCGAGAGGTTCATTCATCTAGCACAAAGGGAACGGTTTGCAGTAGAAAATTTTACTCTGGTTTCTCAGTGTGCTTCCTAGTGCCGATTTGAATTTCCTGCAGTTTTCACTGTAAAAGAGATTTGGAGGTGGTCCCTGCCCATATATATGTATGGAGTGGAGTTTGCAACTGAAAAGAAACTTTGTGTTCCCAACAAGCTAGGTGAAGGACGGCTTTCACACACACTGATCTCTCAGAACTGAGCATGTGGAGAGAAGTTTGTTCACCTAGCACAAATGGAACAGGATGTAGTGGAAACTTTTACTGTGGATTCTCACTGTGTTTCCTAGTTCCGTTTTGAAATTCCTGCAGTTTTCACTGTAAAAACGTGTTGGATCTGGAACCTCCCCTTATATATGTATGGAGTGGAGTTTGCAACTGAAAAGAAACTTTGTGTTCCCAACAATCTATATGAAGAACGGCTTTCACACACACTTTACACTCAGAACTGAGCATGAGGAGAGACGTTCGTTCATCAAGCACAAAGGGAACTCGTTGCAGGAGAAACTTTACTCTGGTTTCTCAGTGTGTTTCCTAGTGCCGTTTTGAAGTTCCTGCAGTTTTCACTGTAAAACCGAGTTGGAACTAGTGCCTCCCCATATATCTGTATGGATTGGAGTTTGCATCTGAAAAGAAACTTTGTGTTCCCAACAAGCAATGTGAAGGACGGCTTTACACACACTTATCTCTCAGAACTGAGCTTGTGGAGAGAAGTTCCTTCACTAGCACAAAGGGAACAGGTTGCAGGGGAAACTCTTACTCTGGTTCTCACTGTGTTTCCTAGTGCCGGTGTGAATTTCCTGCTGTTTTCAATGTAAAACCGAGTTGGAGCTGGTACCTCCTCTTATGTATGTATGGAGTTGTGTTTGCAACCGAAAAGAAACTTTGTGTTCAGAACAAGCTAGTTGAAGTACGGCTTTCACACAAAATTAACTCTCAGAACTGAGCATGTGGATAGTCGTTCATTCATTAAGCACAATGGGAATGCGTTGCTGGAGAAATTTTTACTCTGGTTTCTCAGTGTGTTTCCTAGTGCTTGTTTGAAGTTCCTACAGTTTTCACTGTAAAACCGAGTTGGAGCCAGTACCTCCCCATATATATGTGTGGAGTGGAGTTTGCAACTGAAAAGGACCTTTGTGTTCCCAACAAGCTAGGTAAAGGACGGCTTTCACACACACTTATCTCTCAGAACTGAGCATGTGGAGAGTATTTCGTTCAGTAGCACAAAGGGAACGGGTTGGAGGAGAAACTTTTACTCTGGTTCTCACTGTGTTTCCTAGTGCCGGTTTGAAATTCCTGCAGATATCACTGTAAAACCAAGTTGGATCTAGTGCCACCCCATATATATTTATGGAGTGGAGTTTGCAACTGAAAAGAAAATTTGTGTTCCCAACAAGCTAGGTGAAGGATGGCTTTCACACACACTTATTTCTCAGAACTGAGCATGTGGAGAGTCTTTCGATGACTTAACTCAAAGGGAACCTGAAGCAGGAGAAACTTTTACTCTATTTTCTCACTTTGTTTCCCAGTGCCGTTTTGAAGTTCCTGCAGTTTTCACTGTAAAACCGAGTTGGAGCTAGTACCTCCCCATATATATGTATGGATTGGAGTTTGCATCTGAAAAGAAACTTTGTGTTCCCAAGAAGCTAGGTGAAGTACGGCTTTCACACACAATTATCTCTCAGAACTGAGCATGAGGAGAGTCGTTCGTTCATCTTGCACAAAGGGAACGGGTTGCAGGAGAAACTTTTACTCTTCTTTCTCTGTTTGTTTCCTAGTTCCGGTTTGAAGTTCCTGCAGTTTTCACTGTAAAATCGAGTTGGAGTTGGTACCTCCCCATATAACTGTATGGATTGGAGTTTGCATCTGAAAAGAAACTTTGTGTTCCCAACAAGCTAGGTGAAGGACGGCTTTCACACACAATTATCTCTCAGAACTGAGCATGAGGAGAGTCGTTCGTTCATCTTGCACATAGTTAACGGGTTGCAGGTGAAACTTTTACTCTTCTTTCTCTGTTTGTTTCCTAGTTCCGGTTTGAAGTTCTTGCAGTTTTAACTGTAAAACCGTTAGGAACTAGTGCCCCCCATATATTTGTATTATTGGAGTTTGCAACGGAAAAGAAACTTTGAGTTCCCAACAAGCGAGTTGAAGTACGGCTTTCACACACACTTATCTCTCAGAACTGAGCATGTGGTGTGTCGTTTTTTCATCTAGCTCAAAGGGATCGGGTTGCAGGAAAAACATTTACTCTGGTTTCTCTGTGTGTTTCCTAGTGCCGGTTTGAATTTCCTGCAGTTTTCACTGTAAAACCGAGTTGGAGCTAGTACCTCCCCACATATATGAAAGTAGTGGAGTTTGAAACTGAATAGAAACTTTGTGTTCCCAACAAGCTAGGTGAAGGACGGCTTTCACACAAATTTAACTCTCAGAAATTAGTATGTGGATAGTCGTTCGTTCATCAAGCACAAATGGAATGGGTTGCTGGGGAAAATTTTACTATGGTTTCTCAGTGTGTTTCCTAGGGCCGGTTTGAAGTTCCTACATTTTTCACTGTAAACCAGAGTTGGAGCTTTTACCTCCACATATATATGTATTGAGTGGAGTTTGCAAGTGAAAAGAAACTTTGTGTTCCCAACAAGCTAGGTGAAGGACGGCTTTCACACACACATATCTCTCAGAACTGAGCATGTGGAAAAACGTTCGTTCATCTAGCACAAAGGGAACAGGTTGCATGAGGAACTCTTACTCTCGTTCTCACTGTGTTTCCTAGTGCCGGGTTGAAGTTCCTTCTTTTTTCACTGTAAAACCGAGTTGGATCTGGTTCCTACCCTTATATAAGTATGGAGTTAATTTTGCAACGGAATAAAAACTTTGTGTCCCAACCAACTAGGTGAAGGACGGCTTTCACACAAATTTAACTCTCAGATCTAACATTGTGGAGAGTCGTTTGTTCCTCAAGCACAAAGGGATCGGGTTGATAGAGAAAGTATTACTGTGGTTTCTTAGTGTGTTTCCTAGTTCCGGGTTGAAGTTTCTGCAGTTTTCACTGTAAAACAGAGTTTCAGCTAGTACTTCTCCATATAAAAGTATGGAGTGGTGTTTGCCACTAAAATGAAACTTTGTGTTCCGAACAAGCTATGTGATGGACGGCTTTAAACAAATTTATCTTTCAGAACTGAGCATGTGGAGAGTCGTAAGTTCATCTAGCACAAAAGGAACGTTTTGCAGGAGGAACTTTTACTCTGGATTCTCAGTGTGATTCCTAGTGTCGGTTTGAATTTCCTGCAGTTTTTACTGTAAAACCGAGTTGGAGCTAGTACTTCCCCTTATATATGTATGGATTGGAGTATGCAACTTAAAAGAAACTTTGTGTTCCCAACAAGCTAGGTGAAGGACGGCTTTAACACAAATTTATCTCTCAGAACTGAGCATGTGGAGAGTCGTTCGTTCATCTAGCTCAAAGGGAACGGAAAGCAGGAGAAACTTTTACTTTATTTTCTCAGTTTGTTCCCTAGTGCTGGTTTGAATTTCCTGCAGATTACACTGTAAAACCGAGTTGGAGCTAGTACCTCCCCATATATATGTATGGAGTGGAATTTGCAACTGAAAAGAAACTTTGTGTTCCCAACAAGCTAGGTGAAGGACGGCTTTCACACAAACTTATCTCTCAGAACTGAGCATGTGGAGAGTCGTTCGTTCATCTAGCACAAAGGGAACGGGTTGCATGAGAAACTTTTACTCTGGTTTCTAAGTGTGTTTCCTAGTTCCGTTTTGAATTTCCTGCATTTTTCACTGTAAAACCGAGTTGGAGCTTGTACCTCCCCATATATATGTATGGATTGGAGTATGCAACTGAAAAGAAACTTTTTGTTCCCAACAAGCTAGGTGAAGGACGGCTTTCACACACACATATCTCTCAGAACTGAGCATGTGGAGAGACGTTCCTTCATCTAGCACAAAGGAAACGGATTGCAGGTGAAACTTTTACTCTGGTTTCTCAGTGTGTATCCTAGTGCCGGTTTGAAGATCCTGCAATTTTCAGTGTAAAACCGAGTTTGAGCTGGTAACTTCCCATATATATGTATGGAAAGGAGATTGCAACTAAAAAGAAACTTTGTGTTTCCAACAAGCTAGATGAAGGGCGGGTTTCACACACACTTATCTCTCAGAACTGAGCATGTGGAGAGTCTTTCGTTCATCTAGCACAAAGGAAATGGGTTGCAGGAGAAAATTTTACTCTGGTTTCACAGTGTGTATCCCAGTGCCGGTTTGAAGTTTCTGCAGTTTTCACTGTAAAACCGAGTTGGAGCTAGTACCTCCCCATATATATGTATGGGGTGAGTTTGCAACTGAAAAGAAACTTTGTGTTCCAAACAAGTTAGGTGAAGCACGGCTTTCACACAAAATTATCTGTCAGAACTGAGCATGTGGAGAGACTTTAGTTCATCTAGCACAAAGGGAAAAGTTTGCAGGTGTAACTTTTACTCTTTTTCCTTATTGATTTTCCAAGTTCCGTTTTGATATTCCTGCAGTTTTCACTGTAAAACCTAGTTGGAGCTTGTATCTCCCCATATATATGTACAGACTGGAGTTTGCAACTGAAAAGAAACTATCTGTTCCCAACAAGATAGGTGAAGGGCGGCTTTCACACAAACTTATCTCTCAGAACTGAGCATGTGGAGAGTCGTTCGTTCATCTAGCACAAAGAGAACGGTTTGCAGTAGAAACTCTTACTCTGGTTTCTCAGTGTGCTTCCTAGTGCCGGTTTGAAGTTCCTGCAGTTTTCACTGTAAAAGGGATTTGGAGGTGGTACCTCCCCATATATATGTATGGAGTGGAGTTTGCAACTGAAAAGAAACTTTGTGTTCCCAACAAGCTAGGTGAAGGACGGCTTTAACACAAATTTACCTCTCAAAACTGAGCATGTGGATAGATGTTCATTCATCTAGCTCAAAGGGCACGGGAAGCAGGAGAACCTTTTACTCTATATTCTCAGTGTGTTTCCTAGTGACGGTTTGAAGTTCCTGCAGTTTTCTCTGTAAAACCGTGTTTTAGTTAGTACTTCCCCATATATATGTATGGAGTGGAGTTAGCAACAGAAAAGAAACTTTGTGTTCCCAACAAGCTAGTTGAAAGACGGCTTTCACACACACGTATCTCTCAGAACTGAACATGTGGAGAGTCGTAAGTTCATCTAGCACAAATGGAACGGTTTGTAGGAGGAACTTTTAGTCTGGAATCTCAGTGTTTTTCCTAGTGTGGGTTTGAATTTCCTGCAGTTTTTACTGTAAAACCGAGTTGGAGCTAGTACTTCCCCTTATATATGTATGGATTAGAGTATGCAACTGAAAAGAAACTTTGTGTTCCCAACAAGCTAGTTGAAGGACGGCTTTAACACAAATTTATCTCTCAGAACTGAGCATGTGGAAAGACGTTCGTTCATCATGCTCAAAGGGAAAGGGAAGCAGGAGAAACTTTTTCTATATTTTCTCAGTGTGTTCCCTAGTGCTGGTTTGAATTTCCTGCAGTTTACACTGTAAAACCGAGTTGGAGCTAGTACCTCCCCATATATATGTATGGATTGGAGTATGCAACTGAAAAGAAACTTTTTGTTCCCAACAAGCTAGGTGAAGGACGGCTTTCACACACACTTATCTCTCAGAACTGAGCATGTGGAGAGTCGTTCGTTCATCTAGCACAAAGGGAATGGGTTGCATGAGAAACTTTTACTCTGGTTTCTAAGTGTGTTTCCTAGTTCCGATTTGAAGTTCCTGCATTTTTCACTGTAAAACCGAGTTGGAGCTTGTACCTACCCATATATATGTACGGAGTGGAGTAAGCAACTTAAAAGAAACTTTGTGTTCCCAACAAGCTAGGTGAAGGACGGCTTTCACACACACATATCTCTCAGAACTGAGCATGTGGAGAGACGTTCCTTCATCTAGCACAAAGGGAACGGAATGCAGGAGAAACTTTTACTCTGGTTTCTCAGTGTTTATCCTAGTGCCGGTTTGAAGATCCTGCAATTTTCAATGTAAAACCGAGTTTAAGCTGGTACCTTCCCATATATATGTATGGAGAGGAGATTGCAACTAAAAAGAATCTTTGTGTTTCCAACAAGCTAGATGAATGGCGGGTTTCACACACACTTATCTCTCAGAACTGAGCATGTGGAGAGTCGTTCGTTCATCTAGCACAAAGGGAATGGTTTGCAGGAGAAACTTTTACTCTGGTTTCACAGTGTGTTTCCTAGTGCCGGTTTGAAGTTCCTGCAGTTTTCACTTAAAAGAGATTTGGAGGTGTTACCTCCCCATATATATGTATGGAGTGGAGTTTACAACTGAAAAGAAACTTTGTGTTCCCAACAAGCTAGGTGAAGGACGGCTTTAACACAAATTTAACTCTCAGGACTGAGCATGTGGATAGACGTTCATTCATCTAGCTCAAAGGGCATGGGAAACAGGAGAACCTTTTACTCTATATTCTCAGTGTGTTTCCTAGTGCCGGTTTGAAGTTCCTGCAGTTTTCACTATAAAAACGATTTGGAGCTTGTGCCTCCCTATATATATTTGTGGAGTGGAGTTTGCAACTGAAAAGAAACTATGTGTTCCCAACATGCTAGTTTAAGGACGGCTTTCACACACTCTTATTTCTCAGAACTGAGCAAGTGGAGAGAATTTCGTTCATCTAACACAATGTTAACAGGTTGCAAGAGAAAATTTTACTCTGGTTTCTCAGTCTGTTTCCTAGTGCTGTTTTGATGTTCTTGCAGTTTTCACTGTAAAACGGTGTTGAGTTATTACCTCCCCATTTATATGTATGGAATGGAGTTTACAACTGAAAAGAAATTTTGTGTTCCCAACAAGCAATGTGAAAGACGGCTTTCACACACACTTATCTCTCAGAATTCAGCATGTGCAGAGACGATCGTTCATCTAGCACAAAGTAACGTGTTGCAGGAGAAACTTTTTCTCTGGCTTCTCAGTGTGTTTCCTTGTGCTGGGATGAAGTTCCTGCAGTTTTCACTGTAAAATCATGTTGGAGCTAGTACTTCCGTATATATATGTATGGAGTGGTGTTTGCAACTGAATAGAAACTATGTGTTCCCAAGAAGTTAGGTTAAGGACGGCTTTCACACACACTTATATGTCAGTATTGAGCGTGTGGAAAGACGTTCGTTCATCTAGCACAAAGGGAATGGTTTGCAGGAGAACCTGTTCCTCTGGTTTCTCAGTGTGTTTCCTAGTGCCGGTTTGATGTTCCTGCAGTTTTCTCTGTAAAACCGAGTTCGAGCTAGTACCTCCCCATATTTTTGTAAGGATTGGAGTTTTCAACTGAAAAAAACTTTGTGTTCCCTACAAGCTAGGTGAAGGACGGCTTTCACACACACACATCTCTCAGGACTGAGCATGTGGAGAGAAGTTCATTCATCTAGTACAATGGGAACGGGTTTCAAGGGATACTTTTTCTCTTGTTTCTCCGTTTGTTTCCTTGTGCTGGTTTCAATTTCCTTCACTTTTCACTGTAAAACGGAGTTGGATCTAGTACCTACCCATATTTATGTATGGTGTGGAGTTTGCAACTGAAAAGAAACTTTGTTTTTTCAACAAGCTAAGTGAAGGTCGGCTTTCAAACACACTTATCTCTCAGAATTCAGCATGTGCAGAGACTTTCGTTCATCTAGCACAAAGTAACGGGTTGCAGGAGAAACATTTACTCTGTGTTCTCAGTGTGTTTCTTAGTGCCGGTTTGAAGTTCCTGCAGTTTTCACTGTAGAACTGATTTGGAGCTAGTACTTCCCCATATATATGTATGGATTGGCGTTTGCAAGTGAAAAGAAAGTATGTGTTCCCAAGAAGCTATGTGAAGTACGGCTTTCACACACACTTATCTCTCAGAACTGAGCATGTGTAGAGATGTTGTTTCATCTAGCACAAAGTAACGGGTTGCAGGAGAAACATTTACCCTGGTTTCTCAGTTTATATCTTACTGCCGGTTTGAATTTTCTGCAGTTTTCACTGTAAAAATGTGTTGGAGGTAGAACATCCCCTTATATATGTAAGGGGTGGAGTTTGGAACTGAAAAGAAAATTTATGTTCCCAGCAAGCTGTGTGAATGTCGAGTTTCACACACACATATGTCTCAGTACTGAGCAAGTGGAGAGACGTTCGTTCATCTAGCACAAATGGATCAGGTTGCAGGAGAAACTTTTACTCTGGTTTCTCAGTGTTTTTCCTAGTGCCAGATTGAAGTTCCTGCAGTTTTCACTGTAAAAACGAGTTGGAGCTAGTGCCTAGCCATATATATGTATGGAGTGGAGTTTACAACTGAAAGAAACTTTGTGTTCCCAACAAGCTATGAGAAGGTCGGCTTTAACACACACTTTTTTCTCAGAACTTAGCAAGTGGGGAGACGTTCGTTCATCTAGCACAAAGGGAACAGTTTGCAGGAGAAACTATTACTCTGATTTCTCATTGTGTTACCTAGTGCCGGTTTGAATTTCCTTCAGTTTTCACTGTAAAACCGGGTTGGAGTATGTGCCTCCCCATATATATGTATGGATTGGTTTTGGCATCAGAAAAGAAACTTTGTGTTCCCAACAAGCTAGGTGATGTACGGATTTCACACACATATATCTCTCAGAACTGAGCATGTGGAGAGATGTTCGTTCATCTTGTACAAAGGGATCAGGTTGCAAGGGAAAATTTTACTCTGATTTCTCAGTCTGTTTCCTAGTGCAGGTTTGAAGTTCCTGCATTTTTCACTGTAAAACGGAGTTTGAGCAAGAATCTCCAAATATATATATATGAAATGTGGTTTGAAACTGAAAAGAAATTTTGTGTCCCCAACAAGTTAGTTGAAGGAAGTCTTTCACACACTGTTATCTCTCAGACCTGAGCATGTGGAGAGAAGTACGTTCATCTAGCACAAAGTAATGTGTTGCAGGACAAACTTTTACTCTGGTTTCTCAGTGTTTTTCCTACTGCCAGATCGAATTTCCTGCAGTTTTCCCTGTAAAAATGTTTTGGAGCTAGAACATCCCCATATATATGTAAGGGGTGGATTTTGGAACTGAAAAGAAAATTTATCTTCCCAACAAGCTGGTTTAAAAACGGCTTTCACACACACATAACTCTCAGTACTGAGCAAGTGGAGAGACGTTCGTTCATCTAGCACAAATGGATCAGGTTGCAGGAGAAACTTTACTCTGGATTCTAAGTGTGTTTCCTAGTGCCAGTTTGAATTTCCTACAGTTTTCACTGTAAAATCGAGTTGGAGCTAGTACCTCTCCCTATAAATGTATGGAATGGAGTTTGCAACTGAAAAGAAATTTTGTGTCCTCAACAAGCTAGTTGAAAGACGTCATTCACACACAATTATCTCTCAGAACTGAGCATGTGGAGAGAAGTACGTTCATCTAGCACAAAGAATGTGTTGCAGGAGAAACTTTTAGTCTGGTTTCTCAGTCTGTTTCCTAGTGCCTGTTTGAAGTTCCTGCAGTTTTCACTGTAAAACTGAGTTGGATCTATTAAATCCCCATATATACGTTTGGATTGGGGTTTGCAAGTGAAATGAAAATTTATGTTTCCAATAAGCTAGGTGAAGTACGGCTTTCACACACACTTATCTCTCAGAACTGAGCAAGTGGAGAGACGTTCGTTCATCTAGCACAATGGGAACTTGTTGCAAGGGAAATTTTTCTCTTGTTTCTCCGTGTGTTTCCTAGTTCCGGATTAAAGTTCCTGCAGTTTTCACTGTAAAACTGTGTTGGATCTATTTTCTACCCATATATATGTATGGACTGGAGTTTGAAACTGAAATGAAAGTTTCTTTTCCCAACAAGCTAGGTAATGTACGGCTTTCACACATGTATATCTCTCAGAACTGAGCATGTTGAGAGACGTTCATCTAGCACAAAGGAACGGATTCCAGGAGAAACATTTACTCTGGTTTCTCAGTGTGTTTCCTAGTGCCGGTTTGAAGTTCCTGCAATTTTCATCGTAAAAAAGCTTTGGAGGTAGTGCCTCCCCATATATATTTATGGAGTGGAATTTGCAATTTAAAAGAAGCTTTGTGATCCCAACAAGCTAGTTGAAGTTTGGCTTTCACACACACTTATCTCTCAGAACTGATTATGTGAAGAGACGATCGTTCATCTAGCACAATAGGAACGGGTTGCAGGAGAAAATTTTTTTCTGGTTTCTCAGTGTGTTTCCTAGTGCCAGTTTGAAGTTCCTGCTGTTTTCACTGTAAAGCCAATTGGAGCTAGTACCACCCTATATATATGTATAGAGTGGAGTTTGAAACTGAAAAGAACCTTTGTCTTCAAAACAAGTTATGTGAAGGACGGCTTTCAAACACACCTATCTCTCAGAACTGAGCATGTGTATAGACGTTCATTCATCTAGCACAAAGGGAAAGGTTTGTAGGTGAAACTATTACTCTGGTTTCTCACAATGTTTCCTAGAGCCGGTTGGAATTTCCTGCAGTTTTCACTGTAAATCTTATTTGGAGCTAGTTCCTCCCAATATATATATATGTAAAGGAGATAGCAACTGAAAAGAAACTTTGTGTTCCCAACAAGCTGTTTGAAGAAAGGTTTTCAAACACACTTATCTCTCAGAATTGAACATGTGGAGAGACGTTCCTTCATCTAGCAAAAAGGGAACGGATTGCAGGAGAAACATTTACTCTGCTTTCTCAGTGGGTTTCCTAGTGCCGGTTTGATGTTCCTGCAGTTTTCACTGTAAAACAGATTTGGAGCTAGAACGTTCCCATATATATGTATGGAGTGGTGCTAGCAACTGAATAGAAACTTTGTGTTCCCAACAAGCTAGTTGAAGGACGGCTTTGACACACACTCATCTCTCCGAACAAAGCATGTGGAAACATGTTCGTTCATCTAGCACAATGGGAAAGGTTTTCAAGGAAAACTTTTACTCTGGATTCTCAGTCTGTTTCCTAGTGCCGGTTTGAAGATCCTGCAGTTTTCACTGTAAAACCGAGTTGGAGCTCGTACCTCCCCATATTTTTGTATGGAGTGGAGTTTGCAACTGAAAAGAAACTTTGTGTTCCCAAAAAGCTAGGTGAAGGAAGGCTTTCACACACACTTATCTCTCAGAACTGAGCAAGTGGAGAGACGTTCGTTCATCTAGCACAATTGGAATGGCTTGCAAGGGAAACTTTTTCTCTTGTTTCCCCGTTTGCTTCCTAATGCCGGATACAAGTTCCTGAAGTTTTCACTGTAAAACAGTGTTGGATCTATTTCCTACCTATATATATGTATGGAGTGGGGTTTGAAACTGAAATGAAACTTTGTTTTCCCAACAAGCTAGGTAATGGACGGCTTTCACACATATATATCTCTCAGAACTGAGCATGTGGAGAGATGTTCGTTCATCTAGCACAAAGGGAACAGGATGCAGAGAAACTTTTTTCTGATTTCTCAGTCTGTCTCCTAGTGCCGGTTTGAAGTTCCTGCAGTTTTCACTGTAAAACGGAGTTGGAGATTGTACCTTCCCCTATATATGTATGGATTGGAGTTTGCAACCAAAAAAAATTTTGTGTCCCCAACAAGTTAGGTGAAGGACGTGTTTCACACACACTTAACTCTCAGAACTGAGCTTGTGGAGAGATGTTTGTTCATCTAGCACAAAGGGAACGGTTTCCAGGTGAAACGTTTACTCTGGTTTCTCAGTGTGTTTCCTACTGCCGGTTTGAAGTTCCTGCAATTTTCACTGTAAAACAGGTTTGGAGGTAGTGTCTCCCCATATATATGTATGGAATGAAGTTTGCAAATTAAAAGAAGCTTTGTGATCCCAACAAGCTAGGTGAACAATGGCTTTCACACACACTTATATCTCAGAACTGATTATGTGAAGAGACGTTCGTTCATCTAGCACAATAGGAACGGGTTGCTGGAGAAACTTTATTTCTGATTTCTCACTGTGTTTCCTAGTGCCGGTTTGAAGTTCCTGCAGTTTTCAATGTAAAGCCGATTTGGAGCTAGTACCACCCTATATATAAGTATGGAGTGGAGTTTGCAACTTAAAAGAATCTTTGTCTTCAAAACAAGCTATGTGAAGGACGGCTTTCAAACACACCTATCTCTCAGAACTGAGCATGTGTATAGACGTTCTTTCATCTAGCACAAAGGGAAGGGTTTGTAGGAGAAACTATTACTCTGGTTTCTAACACTGTTTACAAGTGCCGGTTTGAAGTTCCTGCAGTTTGCACTGTAAATCTTTGTTGGAGCTAGTTCCTCCCCATATATATATATGGAGTGGAGTTTGCAACTGAAAAGAAACTTTGTATTCCCAACAAGTTATTTGAATAAAGGTTTTTGCACACACTTATCTCTCAGACCTGAGCATGTGGAGAGACGTTTTTTCATCTAGTACAAAGGGAACGGGTTGCAGGAGAAACATTTACTCTGCTTTCTCAGTGGGTTTCCTAGTGCCTGTTTGAAGATCCTGCTGTTTTCTCTGTAAAAGAGTGTTGGAGCTAGTACCTCCCCTTATATATGTATGGATTGGAGTTTGCAACTGAAAACAAACTTTATGTTCCCATCCAGCTAGGTGAAGGAAGGCTTTCACACTCACTTATCTCTCCGAACTGAGCATGTGGAGAGACGTTCTTTCATCTAGCACGAAGGGAACGGTTTTGAGGAGAAACTATTTCTCTGGGTTTTCAGTGTGTTTCCTAGTGCCGGTTTGAAGTTCCTGCAGTTTTCACTGTAAAACAGAGTTGGAGCTAGTGCCTCCCCTTATATACTTATGGTGTGGTGTTTGCAACTGAAAAGAAATTTGTGTTCCCATGATAGGTGATGGACGGCTTTCACAAACACATATCTTTCAGAACAGAGCTTGTGGAGTAATGTTCGTTCATCTAGCACAAAGGGAACAGGTTGCAGGAGAAAATTCACTCTGGTTTCTCAGTCTGTTTCCTAGTGCCGTTTTGAAGTTCCTGCAATTTTCACTGTAAAACTGTGTTGGAGCTAGTAACTCCCCTCATATATGTATGGAATGGAGTTTGCAACTGAAAAGAAATTTTGTGTTCCCAACAAGCTAGGTGAAGGTTGTCATTCAAACAAACTTATCTCTCAGAACTGAGCATGTGGAGTGTCGTTCGTTCATCTAGCACAAATGTAACGGTTTGCAGGAGAAACATTTAATCTGGTTTCTCAGTTTGTTTCCTTGTGCCGGTTTGAAGTTCCTGCAAATTTCACTGTAAAATCGAGATGGAGCTTTTACCTCCCCTTTTATATATATGGACTGGAGTTTGCAAATGAAAACAAACTTTGTGTTCCCAACAAGTTTGTTGAAGGACGTCTATCACACACACTTATCTCTCAGAACTGAGCATGTGGAGAATATTTCGTTCATCTAGCACAAAGGAATGTGTTGCAGGAAAAACTTTTAATCTGGTTTCTCAGTGTGTTTCCTACTTCCGGATTGAATTTCTTTCAGTTTTCACTGTAAAACCGATTTGGAGCTAGTTCCTCCCCATGTATATGTATGGAGTGGATTTTGCCACTGAAAAGAAACTTTATTTTCCCAAGCAGCTATGTGAAGCCCGGCATTCACACACACACATCTCTCAGTACTGAGCATGTTTAAAGACGTTCGTGCATCTAGCACACAGGGAACGGGTTGCAGAAAAAACTTTTACCCTTGTTTCTCAGTGTGTTTCCTAGTGCTGGTTTGAAATTCCTGCAGTTTTCATTGTAAAACAGAGTTGGAGCTAGTACCTCACCATATATATGTATGCAGTGGAGTTTGCAAGTGAAAAGGAACTTTGTGTTCCCAACAAGCTTGGTGAATGAGGTCTGTCACACACACTTATCTCTCAGTACTGAACATGTGGAGAGAATTTCGTTCATCTTGCACAAAGAATGTGTTGCAGGAGAAACTTTTACTCTGGTTTCTCAGTGTGTTTCCTATTGCCGGTTTGAATTTCCTTCAGTTTTCACTGTAAAACCGAGTTGGATCTAGTTCCTCCCCATATATATGTATTTAGTGGTGTTTGCAATTGAAAAAAACTTTAATTTCCCAACCAGCTAGGTGAAGTCCGGCTTTCACACACACACATCTCTCAGTAGTTAGCATGTGGAAAGACGTTCGTTCATCTAGCACAAAGTGAACGGGTGGCAGAAAAATCTTTACTCTTGTTTCTCAGTGTGTTTCCTAGTGCCGGTTTGAAGTTCCTACAGTTTTCACTGTAAAACCGAGTTGGAGCTGGTACCTTCCCATATATATGTATGGAGTGGAGTTTGCAACTTAAAAGAATCTTTGTGTTCCCAACAAGCTAGGTGAAGGACGGCTTTAACACACAATTATCTCTCAGAACTGAGCATGAGGAGAGTCGTTCGTTCATCTGGCAAAAAGGGAACGGGTTGCCGGAGAAACTTTTACTCTTCTTTCTCAGTTTGTTTCCTAGTTACTGTTTGAAGTTCCTGCAGTTTTAACTGTAAAACCGAGTTGGAGCTAGTGCCTCCCAATATAAAAGTATGGATTGGATTTTGCAACGGAAAAGAAACTTCGTGTTCCCAACAAGCTAGGTGAAGTACGGCTTTCACAAACACATATCTCTCAGATCTGAGCATGTGGAGAGTCGTTCGTTCATCTAGCACAAAGAGAACGGGTTGCAGGAAAACTATTACTCTGGTTTCTTAGTTTGTTTCCAAGTACTGTTTGAATTTCCTGCAGTTTTCACTGTAAAACCGAATGGGAGCTGTTACCTCACCTTATATATCTATATAGTGGAGTTTGCAACGGAAAAGGAACTTTGTGTTACCAACAAGCTAGGTGAAGTTCGGCTTTCACACACACTTATCTCTCAGAACAGAGCATGTGGAGAGACTTTCGTTCATCAAGCACAAAGGAATGGGTTGCTGGAGAAACTTTTACTCTGGTTTCTCGGTGTGTTTCCTAGTGACGTTTTGAAGTTCCTACCGTTTTCACTGTAAAACCGTGTTGTAGCTTGTAACTCCCCATTTATATGTATGGAGTGGAGTTTGCAACTGAAAAGAATCTTTGTGTTCCCAACAAGCAAGTTGAAGGAAGGCTTTTACACACACTTATCTCTCAGAACTGAGCATGTGGAAAGACGTTCGTTCATCTAGCACAAAGGGAACGGTTTGCAGGGGAAACTTTTACTCTGGTTTCTCAGTGTGTTTCCTAGTTCCAGTTTGAAGTTCCTACATTTTACACTGAAAAACCGAGTTGAAGCTGGTACCTCCTCTTATATATGTATGGAGTGATTTTGCAAATGAAAAGATACTTTGTGTTCCCAACAAGCTAGGTGAAGTACGGCTTTCACACACACTCAACCCTCAGAATTGAGCATGTGGAGAGACGTTCGTTCATAAAGCACAAATGGATTGGGTTGCTGGAGAAACTTTTACTCTGGTTTCTCAGTGTGTTTCCTAGTGCCGATTTGAAGTTACTACAGTTTTCATGTAAAACAGTGTTGGAGCTTGTACCTCCCCATATATATGTATGGAGTGGGGTTTTCAACTGAAAAGAAATTTGTGTTCCCAACAAGCAAGGTGAAGAACGGCTTTCACACACAGTTTTCTCTCAGAACTGAGCGTGAGGATAGACGTTCGTTCATGTAGCACAAAGGGAACTGGTTGTAGGAGAAATTTTACTCTGTGTTCTCAGTGTGTTTCCTAGTGCCGGTTTGAGTTTCCTGCAGTTTTCACTGTAAAACCGAGTTGGAGCTAGTACGTACCCACATATTTGAATGTAGTGGAGTTTGAAACTGAAAAGAAACTTTGTGTTCCCAACAAGATATGTGAAGGACGTCTTTCACACACACAGATCTCTCAGAACTGAGCATGTGGAGAGAAGGTTATTCACCTAGCACAAAGGGAACACGTTACAGGAGAAACTTTTACTCTGGTTTCTCACTGTGTTTCCTAGTGCCGGTTTGTATTTCCTGCAATTTTCACTGTAACACCGAGTTGGTGCTAGTACCTACTGATAAATATGTATGGAGTGGAGTTTGCAACTGAAAAGAAACTTTGTGTTCCCAACAAGATATGTGAAGGACGTCTTTCACACACACTTATCTCTCAGAAATGAGCATGTGGCGAGACGTTCGTTCATCTAGCACAAAGGGAACGGGTTGCAGCAGAAAGTTTTACTCTGGTTTCTCAGGGTTTTTCCTAGTGCCGGTTTGAATTTCCTGCATATTTCACTGTAAAACAGAGTTGGAGCTAGTACCTCCCCACATATATGAATATAGTGGAATTTGAAACTGAAAAGTAACTTTGTGTTCCCAACAAGCAAGGTGAAGAAAGGCTTTCACTCACACTTATCTCTCAGAACTGAGCATGTGGAAAGACGTTCGTTCATCTTGCACAAATTGAACAGTTTGCAGGGGAAACTTTTACACTTGTTTCTCAGTGTGTTTCCTAGTTCCGGTTTGAAGTTCCTACATTTTTCACTGTAAAACCGAGTTGGAACTGGTACCTCCTCTTATATATGTATGGAGTGGTTTTTGCAACTGAAAAGATACTTTGTGTTCCCAATAAGCTAGGTGAAGGACGGCTTTCACACACACTCAACCCTCAGAACTGAGCATGTGGAGAGACGTTCGTTCGTAAAGCACAAAGGGATTGGGTTGCTGGAGAAACATTTACTCTGTTTTCTCGGTGTGTTTCCTAGTGCCGATTTGAAGTTACTACAGTTTTTATGTAAAAGAGTTTTGGAGCTTGTACCTCCCCATATATATGTATGGAGTGGAGTTTGCAACTGAAAATAAACTTTGTGTTCCCAACAAGCTATGTGAAGGACGGCTTTCAAATACATTTATCTCTCAGAACTTAGCATGTGGAGAGTCTTTTCTTCATCTAGCACAAAGGGAACGGGTTGCAGGAGAAACTTTTACTCTGGTTTCTCAGTGTGTTTCCTAGTGCCGGTATGAATATCCTGCAGTTTCAACTGTAAAACCGAGTTGGAGCTATTACCTCCCCACATATATGAATGTAGTGGGTTTTGAAACTGAAAAGAAACTTTGTGTTCCCAAAAAGCTATGTGAAGGACGGCTTTCACACTCACTTATCTCTCAGAACTGAGCATGTGGAGAGAATTTTGTTCACCTAGCACAACGGGAACAGGTTGCTTGAGAAACTCTTACTCTGGTTCTCACTGTGTTTCCTAGTGCCGGTTTGAAGTTCCTGCTGTTTTCACTGTAAAACCGAGTTGGAGCTGGTTCCGACCCTTATATATGTATGGAGTGGATTTTGCAACGTAAAAGAAAATTTGTGTTCCCAACAAGCTAGGTGAAGTACGGCTTTCACACACAATTATCTCTCAGAACTGAGCATGAAGAGAGTCGTTCGTTCATCTTGCAAAAAGGGAACGGGTTGCCAGAAAAACTTTTACTTTTCTTTCTCAGTTGGTTTCCTAGTTACTGTTTGAAGTTCCTGCAGTTTTAATTGTAAAACCGAGTTGGAGCTAGTGCCTCCCCATATAAATATATGGATTGGATTTTGCAACGGAAAAGAAACTTTGTGTTCCCAACAAGCTAGGTGAAGTACGGCTTTCACACACATATATCTCTCAGATCTGAGCATGTGGAGAGTCGTTCGTTCATCTAGCACAAAGGGAACGGGTTGCAGGAGAAACTATTATTCTGGTTTCTCAGTGTGTTTCCTAGTGCCGGTTTGAATTTCCTGCAGTTTTCACTGTAAAACCGAGTTGGGGCTAGTACGTACCCACATATATGAATGTAGTGGAGTTTGAAACTGAAAAGAAACTTTGTGTTCCCAACAAGATATGTGAAGGACGTCTTTCACACACACAGATCTCTCAGAACTGAGCATGTGGAGAGAAGTTTATTCACCTAGCACAAAGGGAACACATTACAGGAGAAACTTTTACTCTGGTTTCTCACTGTGTTTCCTAGTGCCGGTTTGTATTTCCTGCAATTTTCACTGTAACACCGAGTTGGAGCTAGTACCTACTCATATATATGTATGGAGTGGAGTTTGCAACTGAAAAGAAACTTTGTGTTCCCAACAAGCTAGGTGAAGAACGGCTTTCACACACACTTAACTCTCAGAACTGAGCATGTGGAGAGACGTTCGTTCATCAAGCACAAAGGGAATAAGTTGCTGGGGAAACATTTACTCTGGTTTCTAATTGTGTTTCCTAGTGCCAGTTTGAATTTCCTACAGTTTTCACTGTAAAATCGAGTTGGAGCTAGTACCTCCCCATATATATGTATGGAGTGGAGTTTGCAACTGAAAAGAAACTTTGTGTTCCCAACAAGAAATTTGAAGAACGGCTTTAACACACACTTATCTCTCAGAACTGAGCATGTGGAGAGTCGTTCGTTCACTCGTACAAGGGGAACGGTTTGCATGGGAAACTTTTACTCTTCATTCTCTGGTTGTTTCCTAGTTCCGGTTTGAATTTCCTGCAGTTTTAACTGTAAAACAGAGTTGGAGCTAGTACATCCCCATATATATGTATGGAGTGGAGTTTGCAACGTAAAAGAAACTTTGTGTTCCCAACAAGCTAGGTGAAGGACGGCTTTCACACACACTTATTTCTCAGAAATTAGCATGTGGAGAGTAGTTCGTTCATCTAGTACAAAGGGAACGTGTTGCAGGAGAAACTTTTACTCTGGTTTCTCACTGTGTTTTGTAGTGCCGGTTTGAAGTTCCTGCAGTTTTCACTGTAAAACCGAGTTGGAGCTAGTACCTCCCCACATATATGAATGTTGTGGAATTTGAAACTTAAAAGAAACATTGTGTTTCCAACAAGCTAGCTGAAGGAAGGCTTTCACACACATTTACCGCTCAGAACTGAGCATGTGGAGAGCCGTTTGTTCACCTCGCACAAAGGGAAAAGTTTGCAGGAGAAACTTTTTCTCTGATTTAACACTCTGTTTCCTAGTGCCGTTTTGAAGTTCCTGCAGTTTTCACTGTAAAACCGATTTGGAGCTGGTACCTCCCCTTATATATGTATGGAGTGGAGATTGCAACTGAAAAGAAACTTTGTGTTCCCAACAAGCTAGGTGAAGGACGGCTTTCACACACACTTAACACTCAGAACTGAGCATGTAGAGAGACGTTCGTTCATCAAGCACAAAGGGAAAAGTTTGCTGGAGAAAATTTTACTCTGGTTTTTCGTTGTGTTTCCTAGTGCCATTTTGAGTTCCTACAGTTTTCACTGTAAAAGGGAGTTGGAGCTTTTACCTCCCCATACATATGTAAGGTGTGGAGTTTGCAACTGAAAAGAAACTATTTGTTCCCAACAAGATAGGTGAAGGACGGCTTTCTCACGCACGTATCTCTCAGAACTGAGCATGAGGAGAGTCGTTCGTTCATCTAGCACAAAGGGAACGGGTTGCATTTGAAACTTTTACTCTGGTTTCTCAGTGTGTTTCCTAGAACCGGTTAGAATTTCCTGCAATTTTCACTGTAAAACCGAGTTTTGGCTAGTACATCCCCACTTATATGAATGTTGTAGAATTTGAAACTGAAAAGAAACATTGAGTTTCCAACAAGCTAGGTGAAGGACGGCTTTCACACACACTTAACTCTCAGAACTGAGCATGTGGAGAGTCGTTTGTTCACCTAGCACAAAGGGAACAGTTTGCAGGAGAAACTTTTACTCTGGTTTATCACTGTGTTTCCTACTGCTGGTTTGAAGTTCCTGCAGTTTTCACTGTAAAACCGAGTTGGATCTGGTACCTCGCCTTATATATGTATGGAGTGGAGTTTACAACTGAAAAGAAACTTTGTTTTCCGAACAAGGAAGGTGAAGATCGTCTTTCACACACACTTATCTCTCAGAAATGAGCATGTGTAAAGACGTTCCTTCATCTAGCACAAAGGAACGGGTTGCAGGAGAAAGTTTTACTCTGGTTTCTCAGTGTGTTTCCTAGTGCCGTTTTGAAGTTCCAACATTTTTCACTGCAAAACCGAGTTGGAGCTTGTACCACCCCATATATATGTATGGAGTGGAGTTTGCAACTTAAAAGAAACTTTGTGTTCCCAACAAGAAAGGTGAAGAACGGCTTTCACACACACTTATCTCTCAGAACTGAGCATGTGGAGAGTCGTTCGTTCACTAGCACAAAGGGAACGGTTTGCATGGGAAACTTTTACTCTTCATTCTCTTTGTTTCCTAGTTCCAGTTTGAATTTCCTGCAGTTTTCACTGTAAAACCGAGTTAGAGCTGGTACCTCCCCTTATATATGTATGGAGTGGAGTTTGCAACTGAAAAGAAACTTTGTGTTCCCAACAATCTAGGTGAAGGACGGCTTTCACACACACTTAACACTCAGAACTGATCATGTGGAGAGACGTTCTTTCATCAAGCACAAAAGGAAAAGTTTGCTGGAGAAACGTTTATTCTGGTTTTTCGTAGTGTTTCCTAGTGCCGTATTGAGTTCCTACAGTTTTCACTGTAAAAGCGAGTTGGAGCTTTTACCCCCCCATATATATGTATGGAGTGGAGTTTGCAACTGAAAAGAAACTTTTTGTTCCCAACAAGCTAGGTGAAGGACGGCTTTCACACGCACGTATCTCTCAGGACTGAGCATGTGTTGAGTCGTTCGTTCATCTAGCACAAAGGGAACGGTTTTCATTTTAAACTTTTACTCTGGTTTCTCAGTGTTTTTCCTAGAGCCGGTTAGAATTTCCTGCAGTTTTCACTGTGAAACCGAGTTTGAGCTAGTACATCCCCACTTATATGAATGTTGTGGAATTTGAAAGTGAAAAGAACATTGTGTTTCCAACAAGCTAGGTGAAGGACGGCTTTCACACACACTTATCTCTAAGAAATGAGTATGTTGAGAGAATTATGTTCACCTAGCACAAATGGAACAGGTTGCAGGAGAAACTTTTACTCTGGTTACTTACTATGTTTCCTAGTGCTGGTTGGATGTTCCTGCAGTTTTCACAGTAATCCGAGTTGGAGCTGGTTCTTCCCCTTATATATGTATGGAGTGGAGTTTGCAACTGAAAATAAACTTTGTGTTCCCAACAAGCTAGGTGAAGGACGGCTTTCAAATACATTTATCTCTCAGAACTTAGCATGTGGAGAGTCTTTTCTTCATCTAGCACAAAGGGAACGGGTTGCAGGAGAAACTTTTACTCTGGTTTCTCAGTGTGTTTCCTAGTGCCGGTATGAATATCCTGCAGTTTCAACTGTAAAACCGAGTTGGAGCTATTACCTCCCCACATATATGAATGTAGTGGGTTTTGAAACTGAAAAGAAACTTTGTGTTCCCAAAAAGCTATGTGAAGGACGGCTTTCACACTCACTTATCTCTCAGAACTGAGCATGTGGAGAGAATTTTGTTCACCTAGCACAACGGGAACAGGTTGCTTGGGAAACTCTTACTCTGGTTCTCACTGTGTTTCCTAGTGCCGGTTTGAAGTTCCTGCTGTTTTCACTGTAAAACCGAGTTGGAGCTGGTTCCGACCCTTATATATGTATGGAGTGGATTTTGCAACGTAAAAGAAAATTTGTGTTCCCAACAAGCTAGGTGAAGTACGGCTTTCACACACAATTATCTCTCAGAACTGAGCATGAAGAGAGTCGTTCGTTCATCTTGCAAAAAGGGAACGGGTTGCCAGAAAAACTTTTACTTTTCTTTCTCAGTTGGTTTCCTAGTTACTGTTTGAAGTTCCTGCAGTTTTAATTGTAAAACTGAGTTGGAGCTAGTGCCTCCCCATATAAATATATGGATTGGATTTTGCAACGGAAAAGAAACTTTGTGTTCCCAACAAGCTAGGTGAAGTACGGCTTTCACACACATATATCTCTCAGATCTGAGCATGTGGAGAGTCGTTCGTTCATCTAGCACAAAGGGAACGGGTTGCAGGAGAAACTATTATTCTGGTTTCTCAGTGTGTTTCCTAGTGCCGGTTTGAATTTCCTGCAGTTTTCACTGTAAAACCGAGTTGGGGCTAGTACGTACCCACATATATGAATGTAGTGGAGTTTGAAACTGAAAAGAAACTTTGTGTTCCCAACAAGATATGTGAAGGACGTCTTTCACACACACAGATCTCTCAGAACTGAGCATGTGGAGAGACGTTCGTTCGTAAAGCACAAAGGGATTGGGTTGCTGGAGAAACATTTACTCTGTTTTCTCGGTGTGTTTCCTAGTGCCGATTTGAAGTTACTACAGTTTTTATGTAAAAGAGTTTTGGAGCTTGTACCTACCCATATATATGTATAGAGTGGAGATTGCAACTGAAAAGAAACTTTGTGTTCCCAACAAGCTAGGTGAAGGACGGCTTTCACACACACTTATCTCTCAGAACTCAGCATGTGGAGAGCCGTTCGTTCACTAGCACAAAGGGAATAGGTTGCAGGAGAAACTTTTACTCTGGTTCTCACTGTGTTTCCTAGTTCCGGTTTTATGTTCCTGCAGTTTCCACTGTAAAACCGAGTTGGAGCTAATACCTCCCCATATATATGTATGGAGTGGAGTTTGCAACTGAAAATAAACTTTGTGTTCCCAACAAGCTATGTGAAGGACGGCTTTCAAACACATTTGTCTCTCAGATCTGAGCATGTGGAGAGTCGTTTCTTCATCTAGCACAAAGGGAACGGGTTGCAGGAGAAACTTTTACTCTGGTTTCTCAGTGTGTTTCCTAGTGCTGGTTTGAATATCCTGCAGTTTTCACTGTAAAACCGAGTTGGAGCTATTACCTCCCTACATATATGAATGTAGTGGGTTTTGAAACAGAAAAGAATCTTTGTGTTCCCAAAAAACTATGTGAAAGACGGCTTTCACAATCACTTATCTCTCAGAACTGAGCATGTGTAGAGAATTTTGTTCACCTAGCACAACGGGAACAGGTTGCAGGATAAACTTTTAATCTGGTTTCTCACTGTGTTTCCTAGTGCCGGTTTGAAGTTCCTGCAGTTTTCACTGTAAAATCGAGTTGGAGCTAGTACCTCCCCATATATATGTATGGAGTGGAATTTGCAAATTAGAAGAAACTTTGTGTTCCCAACAAGCAAGGTAAAGGACGGCTTTCACACACACTTATCTCTCAGAAATGAGCATGTGGAGAGACGTTCGTTCATCTAGCACAAAGGGAACGGGTTGCAGCAGAAAGTTTTACTCTGGTTTCTCAGGATGTTTCCTAGTGCCGGTTTGAATTTCCTGCATATTTCACTGTAAAACCGAGTTGGAGCTAGTACTTCCCCACATATATGAATATAGTGGAGTTTGAAACTGAAAAGTAACTTTGTGTTCCCAACAAGCAAGGTGAAGAAAGGCTTTCACTCACACTTATCTCTCAGAACTGAGCATGTGGAAAGACGTTCGTTCATCTTGCACAAAGGGAACGGTTTGCAGGGGAAACTTTTACACTGGTTTCTCAGTGTGTTTCCTAGTTCCGGTTTGAAGTTCCTACATTTTTCACTGTAAAACCGAGTTGGAGCTGGTACCTCCTCTTATATACGTATGGAGTGGTTTTTGCAACTGAAAAGATACTTTGTGTTCCCAACAAGCTAGGTGAAGGACCGCTTTCACACACACTCAACCCTCAGAACTGAGCATGTGGAGAGACGTTCGTTCGTAAAGCACAAAGGGATTGGGTTGCTGGAGAAACATTTACTCTGTTTTCTCGGTGTGTTTCCTAGTGCCGATTTGAAGTTACTACAGTTTTTATGTAAAAGAGTTTTGGAGCTTGTACCTACCCATATATATGTATAGAGTGGAGATTGCAACTGAAAAGAAACTTTGTGTTCCCAACAAGCTATGTGAAGGACGGCTTTCACACACACTTATCTCTCAGAACTCAGCATGTGGAGAGCCGTTCGTTCACTAGCACAAAGGGAATAGGTTGCAGGAGAAACTTTTACTCTGGTTCTCACTGTGTTTCCTAGTTCCGGTTTTATGTTCCTGCAGTTTCCACTGTAAAACCGAGTTGGAGCTAATACCTCCCCATATATATGTATGGAGTGGAGTTTGCAACTGAAAATAAACTTTGTGTTCCCAACAAGCTATGTGAAGGACGGCTTTCAAACACATTTGTCTCTCAGATCTGAGCATGTGGAGAGTCGTTTCTTCATCTAGCACAAAGGGAACGGGTTGCAGGAGAAACTTTTACTCTGGTTTCTCAGTGTGTTTCCTAGTGCTGGTTTGAATATCCTGCAGTTTTCACTGTAAAACCGAGTTGGAGCTATTACCTCCCTACATATATGAATGTAGTGGGTTTTGAAACAGAAAAGAATCTTTGTGTTCCCAAAAAACTATGTGAAAGACGGCTTTCACAATCACTTATCTCTCAGAACTGAGCATGTGTAGAGAATTTTGTTCACCTAGCACAACGGGAACAGGTTGCAGGATAAACTTTTAATCTGGTTTCTCACTGTGTTTCCTAGTGCCGGTTTGAAGTTCCTGCAGTTTTCACTGTAAAATCGAGTTGGAGCTAGTACCTCCCCATATATATGTATGGAGTGGAATTTGCAAATTAGAAGAAACTTTGTGTTCCCAACAAGCAAGGTAAAGGACGGCTTTCACACACACTTATCTCTCAGAAATGAGCATGTGGAGAGACGTTCGTTCATCTAGCACAAAGGGAACGGGTTGCAGCAGAAAGTTTTACTCTGGTTTCTCAGGATGTTTCCTAGTGCCGGTTTGAATTTCCTGCATATTTCACTGTAAAACCGAGTTGGAGCTAGTACTTCCCCACATATATGAATATAGTGGAGTTTGAAACTGAAAAGTAACTTTGTGTTCCCAACAAGCAAGGTGAAGAAAGGCTTTCACTCACACTTATCTCTCAGAACTGAGCATGTGGAAAGACGTTCGTTCATCTTGCACAAAGGGAACGGTTTGCAGGGGAAACTTTTACACTGGTTTCTCAGTGTGTTTCCTAGTTCCGGTTTGAAGTTCCTACATTTTTCACTGTAAAACCGAGTTGGAGCTGGTACCTCCTCTTATATACGTATGGAGTGGTTTTTGCAACTGAAAAGATACTTTGTGTTCCCAACAAGCTAGGTGAAGGACCGCTTTCACACACACTCAACCCTCAGAACTGAGCATGTGGAGAGAATTTTGTTCACCTAGCACAACGGGAACAGGTTGCTTGAGAAACTCTTACTCTGGTTCTCACTGTGTTTCCTAGTGCCGGTTTGAAGTTCCTGCTGTTTTCACTGTAAAACCGAGTTGGAGCTGGTTCCGACCCTTATATATGTATGGAGTGGATTTTGCAACGTAAAAGAAAATTTGTGTTCCCAACAAGCTAGGTGAAGTACGGCTTTCACACACAATTATCTCTCAGAACTGAGCATGAAGAGAGTTGTTCGTTCATCTTGCAAAAAGGGAACGGGTTGCCAGAAAAACTTTTACTTTTCTTTCTCAGTTGGTTTCCTAGTTACTGTTTGAAGTTCCTGCAGTTTTAATTGTAAAACCGAGTTGGAGCTAGTGCCTCCCCATATAAATATATGGATTGGATTTTGCAACGGAAAAGAAACTTTGTGTTCCCAACAAGCTAGGTGAAGTACGGCTTTCACACACATATATCTCTCAGATCTGAGCATGTGGAGAGTCGTTCGTTCATCTAGCACAAAGGGAACGGGTTGCAGGAGAAACTATTATTCTGGTTTCTCAGTGTGTTTCCTAGTGCCGGTTTGAATTTCCTGCAGTTTTCACTGTAAAACCGAGTTGGGGCTAGTACGTACCCACATATATGAATGTAGTGGAGTTTGAAACTGAAAAGAAACTTTGTGTTCCCAACAAGATATGTGAAGGACGTCTTTCACACACACAGATCTCTCAGAACTGAGCATGTGGAGAGAAGTTTATTCACCTAGCACAAAGGGAACACATTACAGGAGAAACTTTTACTCTGGTTTCTCACTGTGTTTCCTAGTGCCGGTTTCTATTTCCTGCAATTTTCTCTGTAACACCGAGTTGGAGCTAGTACCTACTCATATATATGTATGGAGTGGAGTTTGCAACTGAAAAGAAACTTTGTGTTCCCAACAAGCTAGTTGAAGAACGGCTTTCACACACACTTAACTCTCAGAACTGAGCATGTGGAGAGACGTTCGTTCATCAAGCACAAAGGGAATAGGTTGCTGGGGAAACATTTACTCTGGTTTCTAAGTGTGTTTCCTAGTGCCAGTTTGAATTTCCTACAGTTTTCACTGTAAAATCGAGTTGGAGCTAGTACCTCCCCATATATATGTATGGAGTGGAATTTGCAAATTAAAAGAAACTTTGTGTTCCCAACAAGCAAGGTAAAGGACGGCTTTCACACACACTTATCTCTCAGAAATGAGCATGTGGAGAGACGTTCGTTCATCTAGCACAAAGGGAACGGGTTGCAGCAGAAAGTTTTACTCTGGTTTCTCAGGATGTTTCCTAGTGCCGGTTTGAATTTCCTGCATATTTCACTGTAAAACCGAGTTGGAGCTAGTACTTCCCCACATATATGAATATAGTGGAGTTTGAAACTGAAAAGTAACTTTGTGTTCCCAACAAGCAAGGTGAAGAAAGGCTTTCACTCACACTTATCTCTCAGAACTGAGCATGTGGAAAGACGTTCGTTCATCTTGCACAAAGGGAACGGTTTGCAGGGGAAACTTTTACACTGGTTTCTCAGTGTGTTTCCTAGTTCCGGTTTGAAGTTCCTACATTTTTCACTGTAAAACCGAGTTGGAGCTGGTACCTCCTCTTATATACGTATGGAGTGGTTTTTGCAACTGAAAAGATACTTTGTGTTCCCAACAAGCTAGGTGAAGGACCGCTTTCACACACACTCAACCCTCAGAACTGAGCATGTGGAGAGACGTTCGTTCGTAAAGCACAAAGGGATTGGGTTGCTGGAGAAACATTTACTCTGTTTTCTCGGTGTGTTTCCTAGTGCCGATTTGAAGTTACTACAGTTTTTATGTAAAAGAGTTTTGGAGCTTGTACCTACCCATATATATGTATAGAGTGGAGATTGCAACTGAAAAGAAACTTTGTGTTCCCAACAAGCTATGTGAAGGACGGCTTTCAAACACATTTGTCTCTCAGATCTGAGCATGTGGAGAGTCGTTTCTTCATCTAGCACAAAGGGAACGGGTTGCAGGAGAAACTTTTACTCTGGTTTCTCAGTGTGTTTCCTAGTGCCGGTTTGAATATCCTGCAGTTTTCACTGTAAAACCGAGTTGGAGCTATTACCTCCCTACATATATGAATGTAGTGGGTTTTGAAACAGAAAAGAATCTTTGTGTTCCCAAAAAGCTATGTGAAAGACGGCTTTCACAATCACTTATCTCTCAGAACTGAGCATGTGTAGAGAATTTTGTTCACCTAGCACAACGGGAACAGGTTGCAGGATAAACTTTTAATCTGGTTTCTCACTGTGTTTCCTAGTGCCGTTTTGAAGTTCCTGCAGTTTTCACTGTAAAATCGAGTTGGAGTTGGTACCTCCCCTTATATATGTATGGAGTGGAATTTGCAACGGAAAAGAAACTTTGTGTTCCCAACAAGCTAGGTGAAGGACGGCTTTCACACTCTAAACTCTCTGAACTGAGCATGTGGAGAGTCGTACGTTCATCTATCACAAAGGGAACGGGTTGCAGGAAAAACTTTTTCTCTGGTTTCTCAGTCTGTTTCCTAGTGCCGGTATGAAGTTCCTGCAGTTTTCTCTGTAAAGCAGAGTTGGAGCTAGTACCTCCCCACATATATGAATGTTGAGGATTTTGAAACAGAAAAGAAACCTTGTGTTCCCAACAAGCTACGTGAAGGATGGCTTCCACACACTCGTATCTCTCAGAAATGAGCATGTGGAGAGAAATTTGTTCACCTAGCACAAAGTGAACAGGTTGAAGTAGAAACTTTTAATCTGGTTTCTCATTGTGTTTCTTAGTGCTGGTTTGAATTTCCTGCAGTTATCACTGTAAAACCGAGTTGGAGCTGGTACCTCCCCATATATATGTACTGAGTGGAGTTTGCAACTGTAAAGAAACTTTGTGTTCCCAAAAAGCTAGGTGAAGGACGGCTTTCACACACACTAATCTCTCAGAACTGAGCATGTGGAGAGTAGTTCGTTCACTAGCACAAAGGGAACAGCTTGCAGGAAAAACTCTTACTCTGGTTCTCACTGTGTTTCCTGTTGCCGGTTTGAAGTTACTGCTGTGTTCACTGTAAAACCGAGTTGGAGATGGTACCTACACTTATATATGAATGGAGTGGGGTTTGCACGGAAAAGAAACTTTGTGTTCCCAACAAGCTAGGTGAAGGACGGCATTCACACACACTTAACACTCAGAACTGAGCATGTGGACAGTCGTTCGTTCATCAAGCACAAAGGGAATGGTTTGCTAGAGAAACTTTTACTCTGGTTTCTCATTGTGTTTCCTAATGCCGGTTTGAAATTCCTACAGTTTTCACTGTAAAACCGAGTTGGAGCTAGTACCTCCCCACATATATGAATGTTGTGGAGTTTGAAACTTAAAAGAAACATTGTGTTCCAAACAAGCTAGGTGAAGGACGGCTTTCACACACAATTATCTCTCAGAACAGAGCATGTGGAGAGAAGTTTGTTCACCTAGCACAAAGGGAACAGGTTGCAGGAGAAACTCTTACTCTGGTTCTCACTCTGTTTCCTAGTGCCTGTATGAAGTTCCTGCTGTTTTCACTGTAAAACCGAGTTGGAGCTGTTACCTACCCTTATATATGTATGGAGTGGAGTATGCAACGGAAAAGAAACTTTGTGTTCCCAATAAGAAAGCTGAAGAACGGCTTTAACACACACTTAACTCTCAGAACTGAGCATGTGGAAAGACGTTCGTTCATCAAGAACAAAGGGAACGGGTTGCAGGAGAAACTTTTACTCTGGTTTCTCAGTGTGTTTCCTAGTGCCGTTTTGAAGTCCCTACAGTTTTCACTGCAAAACCGAAATGGAGCTTACCTCCCCATATATATGTATGGAGTGGAGTTTGCAACTTAAAAGAAACTTTGTGTTCCCAACAAGAAATTTGAAGAACGGCTTTAACACACACTTATCTCTCAGAACTGAGCATGTGGAGAGTCGTTCGTTCACTCGTACAAGGGGAACGGTTTGCATGGGAAACTTTTACTCTTCATTCTCTGTTTGTTTCCTAGTTCCGGTTTGAATTTCCTGCAGTTTTAACTGTAAAACAGAGTTGGAGCTAGTACATCCCCATATATATGTATGGAGTGGAGTTTGCAACGTAAAAGAAACTTTGTGTTCCCAACAAGCTAGGTGAAGGACGGCTTTCACACACACTTATTTCTCAGAAATTAGCATGTGGAGAGTAGTTTGTTCATCTAGTACAAAGGGAACGTGTTGCAGGAGAAACTTTTACTCTGGTTTCTCACTGTGTTTTGTAGTGCCGGTTTGAAGTTCCTGCAGTTTTCACTGTAAAACCGAGTTGGAGCTAGTACCTCCCCACATATATGAATGTTGTGGAATTTGAAACTTAAAAGAAACATTGTGTTTCCAACAAGCTAGCTGAAGGAAGGCTTTCACACACATTTACCGCTCAGAACTGAGCATGTGGAGAGCCGTTTGTTCACCTCGCACAAAGGGAAAAGTTTGCAGGAGAAACTTTTTCTCTGATTTAACACTCTGTTTCCTAGTGCCGTTTTGAAGTTCCTGCAGTTTTCACTGTAAAACCGATTTGGAGCTGGTACCTCCCCTTATATATGTATGGAGTGGAGTTTGCAACGGAAAAGAAACTTTGTGTTCCCAACAAGCTAGGTGAAGGACGGCTTTCACACACACTTAACACTCAGAACTGAGCATGTAGAGAGACGTTCGTTCATCAAGCACAAAGGGAAAAGTTTGCAGGAGAAACTTTTTCTCTGATTTAACACTCTGTTTCCTAGTGCCGTTTTGAGTTCCTACAGTTTTCACTGTAAAAGGGAGTTGGAGCTTTTACCTCCCCATACATATGTAAGGTGTGGAGTTTGCAACTGAAAAGAAACTATTTGTTCCCAACAAGATAGGTGAAGGACGGCTTTCTCACGCACGTATCTCTCAGAACTGAGCATGAGGAGAGTCGTTCGTTCATCTAGCACAAAGGGAACGGGTTGCATTTGAAACTTTTACTCTGGTTTCTCAGTGTGTTTCCTAGAACCGGTTAGAATTTCCTGCAATTTTCACTGTAAAACCGAGTTTTGGCTAGTACATCCCCACTTATATGAATGTTGTGGAATTTGAAACTGAAAAGAAACATTGAGTTTCCAACAAGCTAGGTGAAGGACGGCTTTCACACACACTTAACTCTCAGAAATGAGCATGTGGAGAGTCGTTTGTTCACGTAGCACAAAGGGAACAGTTTGCAGGAGAAACTTTTACTCTGGTTTATCACTGTGTTTCCTACTGCTGGTTTGAAGTTCCTGCAGTTTTCACTGTAAAACCGAGTTGGATCTGGTACCTCGCCTTATATATGTATGGAGTGGAGTTTACAACTGAAAAGAAACTTTGTTTTCCGAACAAGGAAGGTGAAGATCGTCTTTCACACACACTTATCTCTCAGAAATGAGCATGTGTAAAGACGTTCCTTCATCTAGCACAAAGGAACGGGTTGCAGGAGAAAGTTTTACTCTGGTTTCTCAGTGTGTTTCCTAGTGCCGTTTTGAAGTTCCAACATTTTTCACTGCAAAACCGAGTTGGAGCTTGTACCACCCCATATATATGTATGGAGTGGAGTTTGCAACTTAAAAGAAACTTTGTGTTCCCAACAAGAAAGGTGAAGAACGGCTTTCACACACACTTATCTCTCAGAACTGAGCATGTGGAGAGTCGTTCGTTCACTAGCACAAAGTGAACGGGTTGCATGTGAAACTTTTACTCTTCATTCTCTTTGTTTCCTAGTTCCAGTTTGAATTTCCTGCAGTTTTCACTGTAAAACCGAGTTAGAGCTGGTTCTTCCCCTTATATATGTATGGAGTGGAGTTTGCAATGGAAAAGAAACTTTGTGTTCCCAACAAGCTAGGTGAAGGACGGCTTTCAAACACACTTATCTCTCAGAACTGAGCATGTGGATAGTCGTACGTTCATCTAGCACAAAGGGAACGGGTTGCAGGTGAAACTTTTACTCTGGTTTCTCAGTGTGTTTCCTAGTGCCGGTTTGAATTTCCTGCAGTTTTCACTGTAAAACCGAGTTGGTGCTAGTACCTCTCCACATATATGAATGTTGTATTGTTTGAAACTGAAAACAAACTTTGTGTTCCCAACAATCTATATGAAGAACGGCTTTCACACCCACTTTACACTCAGAACTGAGCATGTGGAGAGACGTTCGTTCATCAAGCACAAAGGGAACTCGTTGCAGGAGAAACTTTACTCTGGTTTCTCAGTGTGTTTCCTAGTGCCGTTTTGAAGTTCCTAAAGTTTTCACTGTAAATCCGAGTTGGAGCTTGTACCTCCCCATATATATGTATGGATTGGAGTTAGCAACGGAAAAGAAACTTTGTGTTCCCAAAAAGCTAGGTGAAGGACGGCTTTCACACACACTTATCTCTCAGAACTGAGCATGTGGATACTCGTTCTTTATTCTACCACAAAGAGAACGGGTTGCAGGGGAAACTTTTATTCTGGATTCTCAGTTTGTTTCCTAGTTCCGGTTTGAAGTTCCTGCAGTTTTCAATGTAAAACCGAGTTTGAACTACTGCCTCCCCATATATCTGTATGGATTGGAGTTTGCATCTGAAAAGAAACTTTGTGTTCCCAACAAGCAATGTGAAGGACGGCTTTACACACACTTATCTCTCAGAACTGAGCTTGTGGAGAGTAGTTCCTTCACTAGCACAAAGGGAACAGGTTGCAAGGGAAAATCTTACTCTGGTTCTCACTGTGTTTCCTAGTGCCGGTGTGAATTTCCTGCTGTTTTCAATGTAAAACCGAGTTGGTGCTGGTACCTACTCTTATGTATGTATGGAGTTGTGTTTGCAACCGAAAAGAAACTTTGTGTTCAGAACAAGCTAGTTGAAGGACGGCTTTCACACAAAATTAACTCTCAGAACTGAGCATGTGGAGAGTCGTTCATTCATTAAGCACAATGGGAATGGGTTGCTGGAGAAATTTTTACTCTGGTTTCTCAGTGTGTTTCCTAGTGCCTGTTTGAATTTCCTACAGTTTTCACTGTAAAACCGAGTTGGAGTTAGTACCTCCCCATATATATGTATGGAGTGGAGTTTGCAACTGAAAAGGACATTTGTTTTCCCAACAAGCTAAGTAAAGGACGGCTTTCACACACACTTATCTCTCAGAACTGAGCATGTGGAGAGTATTTCGTTCACTAGCACAAAGGGAACGGGTTGGAGGAGAAACGTTTACACTGGTTCTCACTGTGTTTCTTAGTGCCGGTTTCAAATTCCTGCAGATTTCACTGTAAAACCGATTTGGATCTAGTGCCACCCCATATATATTTATGGAGTGGAGTTTGCAACTGAAAAGAAAATTTGTGTTCCCAACAAGCTAGGTGAAGGATGGCTTTCACACACACTTATCTCTCAGAACTGAGCATGTGGAGTGTCGTTCGATGACTTAGCTCAAAGGGAACCTCAAGCAGGAGAAACTTTTACTCTATTTTCTCACTTTGTTTCCCAGTGCCGTTTTGAAGTTCCTGCAGTTTTCACTGTAAAACCGAGTTGGAGCTATTACCTCCCCATATATATGTATGGATTGGTGTTTGCAACTGAAAAGAAACTTTGTGTCCCAACAAGCAAGGTAAAGGACGGCTTTCACACACACTTATCTCTCAGAACTGAGCATGTGGAGAGTCGTTCGATGATTTAGCTCAAAGGGAACCTGAAGCAGGTGAAACTTTTACTCTATTTTCTCACTTTGTTTCCCAGTGCCGTTTTGAACTTCCTGCATTTTTCACTGTAAAACCGATTTGGAGCTAGTACCTCCCCATATATATGTATGGATTGGAGTTTGCAACTTAAAAGAAACTTTGTGTTCTCAAGAAACTAGGTTAAGGACGGCTTTCACACACACTTATCTCTCAGAACTGAGCATGTTGAGACTCGTTCGTTCATCTACCACAAATGAAACGGGTTGCAGGGGAAACTTTTATTCTGGATTCTCAGTTTGTTTCCTAGTTCCGGTTTGAAGTTCCTGCAGTTTTCACTGTAAAACCGAGTTGGAACTAGTGCCTCCCCATATATATTTATGGAGTGGAGTTTGCAACTGAAAAGAAACTTTGTGTTCCCAACAACCTAGTATAAGGGCTGCTTTCACACACACGTATGTCTGAGAACTGAGCATGTGGAGACTCGTTCGTTCATCTAGCACAAAGGGAACGGGTTGCAGGTGAAACTTTTACTATGGTTTCTCAGTGTGATTCCTAGTGCCGGTTTGAAGTTCCTGCAGTTTTCACTGTAAAATCGAGTTGGAGCAGGTACAAACCCATATATCTGCATGGATTGGAGTTTGCATCTGAAAAGAAACTTTGTGTTCCCAAGAAGCTAGGTGAAGGACGGCTTTCACCCACAATTATCTCTCAGAACTGAGCATGAGGAGAGTCGTTCGTTCATCTTGCACAATGTTAACGCGTTGCAGGTGCAACTTTTACTCTTCTTTCTCTGTTTGTTTCCTAGTTCCGGTTTGAAGTTCCTGCAGTTTTAACTGTAAAACCGAGTAGGAAATAGTGCCCCCCATATATTTGTATTATTGGAGTTTGCAACGGAAAAGAAACTTTGAGTTCCCAACAAGCGAGTTGAAGGACGGCTTGAACACACACATATCTCTCAGAACTGAGCATGTGGAGTGTCGTTTTTTCATCTAGCTCAAAGGGATCGGGTTGCAGGAAAAACATTTACTTTGGTTTCTCTGTGTGTTTCCTAGTGCCGGTTTGAATTTCCTTCAGTTTTCACTGTAAAACCGAGTTGGAGCTAGTACCTCCCCACATATATGAAAGTAGTGGAGTTTGAAACTGAAAAGAAACTTTGTGTTCCCAACAAGATATGTGAAGTACGGCTTTCACACACAAAGATCTCTCAGAACTGAGCATGTGGAGAGAAGTTTGTTCACCTAGCACAAAAGGAACAGGTTGCAGGAGAAATTTTACTCTGGTTTCTCACTGTGTTTCCTAGTGCCATTTTGAATTTCCTGCAATTTTCACTGTAAAACCGAGTTGGAGCTGGTACCACCTCATATAAATCTATGGAGTGGAGTTTGCAACTGAATAGAAACTTTGTGTTCCCAACAAGCTAGGTGAAGGACTGCTTTCACACAAACTTAACTCTCAGAAATTAGCATGTGGATATTCGTTCGTTCATCAAGCACAAATGGAATGGGTTGCTGGAGAAAATTTTACTATGGTTTCTCAGTGTGTTTCCTAGGGCCGGTTTGAAGTTCCTACATTTTTCACTGTAAACCAGAGTTGGAGATTTTACCTCCACATATATATGTATGGAATGGAGTTTGCAATTAAAAAGAAACTTTGTGTTCCCAACAAGCAAGGTGAAGGACGGCTTTCACACACACTTTCTCTCAGAACTGAGCATGTGGAAAAACGTTCGTTCATCTAGCACAAAGGGAACAGGTTGCATGAGTAACTCTTACTCTGGTTCTCCCTGTGTTTCCTAGTGCCGGTTTGAAGTTCCTTCTTTTTTCACTGTAAAACCGAGTTGGAGCTGGTTCCTACCCTTATATATGTATGGAGTTAATTTTGCAACGGAAAAGTAACTTTGTGTTCCCAACCAACTAGGTGAAGTACGGCTTTCACACAAATTTAACTCTCAGAACTAACATTGTGGAGAGTCTTTTGTTCATCAAGCACAAAGGATCGGGTTGCTAGAGAAAGTATTACTGTGGTTTCTTAGTGTGTTTCCTAGTTCCGGTTTGAAGTTCCTGCAGTTTTCACTGTAAAACAGAGTTTGAGCTAGTACTTCTCCATGTAAAGGTATGGAGTGGTGTTTGCCACTAAAATGAAACTTTGTGTTCCGAACAAGCTATGTGACGGACGGCTTTAAACAAACTTATCTCTCAGAACTAAGCATGTGGAGAGACGTTCGTTCATCTAGCTCAAAGGGAACGGGAAGCAGGAGAAACTTTTACTCTATTTTCTCAGTGTGTTTCCTAGTGCCGGTTTGAAGTTTCTGCAGTTTTCACTGTAAAACCGGGTTGGAGCTATTAGCTCCCCATATAAATGTATGGAGTGGAGTTTGCAACTGAAAAGAAACTTTGTGTTCCCAACAAGCTAGGTGAAGGACGGCTTTCACACACAATTATCTCTCAGATCTGAGCATGTGGAGAGTCGTAAGTTCATCTAGCACAAAAGGAACGTTTTGCAGGAGGAACTTTTACTCTGGATTCTCAGTGTGTTTCCTAGTGTCGGTTTGAATTTCCTGCAGTTTTTACTGTAAAACCGAGTTGGAGCTAGTACTTCCCCTTATATATGTATGGATTGGAGTATGCAACTTAAAAGGAACTTTGTGTTCCCAACAAGCTAGGTGAAGGACGGCTTTAACACAAATTTATCTCTCAGAACTGAGCATGTGGAGAGTCGTTCGTTCATCTAGCTCAAAGGGAACGGAAAGCAGGAGAAACTTTTACTATATTTTCTCAGTGTGTTCCCTAGTGCTGGTTTGAATTTCCTGCAGTTTACACTGTAAAACCGAGTTGGAGCTAGTACCTCCCCATATATATGTATGGAGTGGAATTTGCAACTGAAAAGAAACTTTGTGTTCCCAACAAGCTAGGTGAAGGACGGCTTTCACACAAACTTATCTCTCAGAACTGAGCATGTGGAGAGTCGTTCGTTCATCTAGCACAAAGGGAACGGGTTGCATGAGAAACTTTTACTCTGGTTTCTAAGTGTGTTTCCTAGTTCCGTTTTGAATTTCCTGCATTTTTCACTGTAAAACCGAGTTGGAGATTGTACCTCCCCATATATATGTATGGAGTGGAGTATGCAACTGAAAAGAAACTTTTTGTTCCCAACAAGCTAGGTGAAGGACGGCTTTCACACACACATATCTCTCAGAACTGAGCATGTGGAGAGACGTTCCTTCATCTAGCACAAATGGAATGGGTTGCAGGAGAAACTTTAACTCTGGTTTCTCAGTGTGTATCCTAGTGCCGGTTTGAAGATCCTGCAATTTTCAGTGTAAAACCGAGTTTGAGCTGGTAACTTCCCATATATATGTATGGAGAGGAGATTGCAACTAAAAAGAAACTTTGTGTTTCCAACAAGCTAGATGAAGGGCGGGTTTCACACACACTTATCTCTCAGAACTGAGCATGTGGAGAGTCTTTCGTTCATCTAGCACAAAGGAAATGGGTTGCAGGAGAAAATTTTACTCTGGTTTCACAGTGTGTATCCCAGTGCCGGTTTGAAGTTCCTGCAGTTTTCACTGTAAAACCGAGTTGGAGCTAGTACCTCCCCATATATATGTATGGGGTGAGTTTGCAACTGAAAAGAAACTTTGTGTTCCAAACAAGTAAGGTGAAGCACGGCTTTCACACAAAATTATCTGTCAGAACTGAGCATGTGGAGAGACTTTAGTTCATCTAGCACAAAGGGAAAGGGTTGCAGGTGTAACTTTTACTCTTTTTCCTTATTGATTTTCCAAGTTCCGTTTTGATATTCCTGCAGTTTTCACTGTAAAACATAGTTGGAGCTTGTATCTCCCCATATATATGTACAGACTGGAGTTTGCAACTGAAAAGAAACTATCTGTTCCCAACAAGCTAGGTGAACGACGGGTTTAACACACACTTATCTCTCAGAACTGAGTATGTGGCGAGAGGTTCATTCATCTAGCACAAAGGGAACGGTTTGCAGTAGAAAATTTTACTCTGGTTTCTCAGTGTGCTTCCTAGTGCCGATTTGAATTTCCTGCAGTTTTCACTGTAAAAGAGATTTGGAGGTGGTCCCTGCCCATATATATGTATGGAGTGGAGTTTGCAACTGAAAAGAAACTTTGTGTTCCCAACAAGCTAGGTGAAGGACGGCTTTCACACACACTGATCTCTCAGAACTGAGCATGTGGAGAGAAGTTTGTTCACCTAGCACAAATGGAACAGGATGTAGTGGAAACTTTTACTGTGGATTCTCACTGTGTTTCCTAGTTCCGTTTTGAAATTCCTGCAGTTTTCACTGTAAAAACGTGTTGGATCTGGAACCTCCCCTTATATATGTATGGAGTGGAGTTTGCAACTGAAAAGAAACTTTGTGTTCCCAACAATCTATATGAAGAACGGCTTTCACACACACTTTACACTCAGAACTGAGCATGAGGAGAGACGTTCGTTCATCAAGCACAAAGGGAACTCGTTGCAGGAGAAACTTTACTCTGGTTTCTCAGTGTGTTTCCTAGTGCCGTTTTGAAGTTCCTGCAGTTTTCACTGTAAAACCGAGTTGGAACTAGTGCCTCCCCATATATCTGTATGGATTGGAGTTTGCATCTGAAAAGAAACTTTGTGTTCCCAACAAGCAATGTGAAGGACGGCTTTACACACACTTATCTCTCAGAACTGAGCTTGTGGAGAGTAGTTCCTTCACTAGCACAAAGGGAACAGGTTGCAGGGGAAACTCTTACTCTGGTTCTCACTGTGTTTCCTAGTGCCGGTGTGAATTTCCTGCTGTTTTCAATGTAAAACCGAGTTGGAGCTGGTACCTCCTCTTATGTATGTATGGAGTTGTGTTTGCAACCGAAAAGAAACTTTGTGTTCAGAACAAGCTAGTTGAAGTACGGCTTTCACACAAAATTAACTCTCAGAACTGAGCATGTGGATAGTCGTTCATTCATTAAGCACAATGGGAATGCGTTGCTGGAGAAATTTTTACTCTGGTTTCTCAGTGTGTTTCCTAGTGCTTGTTTGAAGTTCCTACAGTTTTCACTGTAAAACCGAGTTGGAGCCAGTACCTCCCCATATATATGTGTGGAGTGGAGTTTGCAACTGAAAAGGACCTTTGTGTTCCCAACAAGCTAGGTAAAGGACGGCTTTCACACACACTTATCTCTCAGAACTGAGCATGTGGAGAGTATTTCGTTCAGTAGCACAAAGGGAACGGGTTGGAGGAGAAACTTTTACTCTGGTTCTCACTGTGTTTCCTAGTGCCGGTTTGAAATTCCTGCAGATATCACTGTAAAACCAAGTTGGATCTAGTGCCACCCCATATATATTTATGGAGTGGAGTTTGCAACTGAAAAGAAAATTTGTGTTCCCAACAAGCTAGGTGAAGGATGGCTTTCACACACACTTATTTCTCAGAACTGAGCATGTGGAGAGTCTTTCGATGACTTAACTCAAAGGGAACCTGAAGCAGGAGAAACTTTTACTCTATTTTCTCACTTTGTTTCCCAGTGCCGTTTTGAAGTTCCTGCAGTTTTCACTGTAAAACCGAGTTGGAGCTAGTACCTCCCCATATATATGTATGGATTGGAGTTTGCATCTGAAAAGAAACTTTGTGTTCCCAAGAAGCTAGGTGAAGTACGGCTTTCACACACAATTATCTCTCAGAACTGAGCATGAGGAGAGTCGTTCGTTCATCTTGCACAAAGGGAACGGGTTGCAGGAGAAACTTTTACTCTTCTTTCTCTGTTTGTTTCCTAGTTCCGGTTTGAAGTTCCTGCAGTTTTCACTGTAAAATCGAGTTGGAGTTGGTACCTCCCCATATAACTGTATGGATTGGAGTTTGCATCTGAAAAGAAACTTTGTGTTCCCAACAAGCTAGGTGAAGGACGGCTTTCACACACAATTATCTCTCAGAACTGAGCATGAGGAGAGTCGTTCGTTCATCTTGCACATAGTTAACGGGTTGCAGGTGAAACTTTTACTCTTCTTTCTCTGTTTGTTTCCTAGTTCCGGTTTGAAGTTCCTGCAGTTTTAACTGTAAAACCGTTAGGAACTAGTGCCCCCCATATATTTGTATTATTGGAGTTTGCAACGGAAAAAAAACTTTGAGTTCCCAACAAGCGAGTTGAAGTACGGCTTTCACACACACTTATCTCTCAGAACTGAGCATGTGGTGTGTCGTTTTTTCATCTAGCTCAAAGGGATCGGGTTGCAGGAAAAACATTTACTCTGGTTTCTCTGTGTGTTTCCTAGTGCCGGTTTGAATTTCCTGCAGTTTTCACTGTAAAACCGAGTTGGAGCTAGTACCTCCCCACATATATGAAAGTAGTGGAGTTTGAAACTGAATAGAAACTTTGTGTTCCCAACAAGCTAGGTGAAGGACGGCTTTCACACAAATTTAACTCTCAGAAATTAGTATGTGGATAGTCGTTCGTTCATCAAGCACAAATGGAATGGGTTGCTGGGGAAAATTTTACTATGGTTTCTCAGTGTGTTTCCTAGGGCCGGTTTGAAGTTCCTACATTTTTCACTGTAAACCAGAGTTGGAGCTTTTACCTCCACATATATATGTATTGAGTGGAGTTTGCAAGTGAAAAGAAACTTTGTGTTCCCAACAAGCTAGGTGAAGGACGGCTTTCACACACACATATCTCTCAGAACTGAGCATGTGGAAAAACGTTCGTTCATCTAGCACAAAGGGAACAGGTTGCATGAGGAACTCTTACTCTCGTTCTCACTGTGTTTCCTAGTGCCGGGTTGAAGTTCCTTCTTTTTTCACTGTAAAACCGAGTTGGATCTGGTTCCTACCCTTATATAAGTATGGAGTTAATTTTGCAACGGAATAAAAACTTTGTGTCCCAACCAACTAGATGATGGACGGCTTTCCCACAAATTTAACTCTCAGAACTAACATTGTGGAGAGTCGTTTGTTCCTCAAGCACAAAGGGATCGGGTTGATAGAGAAAGTATTACTGTGGTTTCTTAGTGTGTTTCCTAGTTCCGGGTTGAAGTTTCTGCAGTTTTCACTGTAAAACAGAGTTTCAGCTAGTACTTCTCCATATAAAAGTATGGAGTGGTGTTTGCCACTAAAATGAAACTTTGTGTTCCGAACAAGCTATGTGATGGACGGCTTTAAACAAATTTATCTTTCAGAACTGAGCATGTGGAGAGTCGTAAGTTCATCTAGCACAAAAGGAACGTTTTGCAGGAGGAACTTTTACTCTGGATTCTCAGTGTGATTCCTAGTGTCGGTTTGAATTTCCTGCAGTTTTTACTGTAAAACCGAGTTGGAGCTAGTACTTCCCCTTATATATGTATGGATTGGAGTATGCAACTTAAAAGAAACTTTGTGTTCCCAACAAGCTAGGTGAAGGACGGCTTTAACACAAATTTATCTCTCAGAACTGAGCATGTGGAGAGTCGTTCGTTCATCTAGCTCAAAGGGAACGGAAAGCAGGTGAAACTTTTACTATATTTTCTCAGTTTGTTCCCTAGTGCTGGTTTGAATTTCCTGCAGATTACACTGTAAAACCGAGTTGGAGCTAGTACCTCCCCATATATATGTATGGAGTGGAATTTGCAACTGAAAAGAAACTTTGTGTTCCCAACAAGCTAGGTGAAGGACGGCTTTCACACAAACTTATCTCTCAGAACTGAGCATGTGGAGAGTCGTTCGTTCATCTAGCACAAAGGGAACGGGTTGCATGAGAAACTTTTACTCTGGTTTCTAAGTGTGTTTCCTAGTTCCGTTTTGAATTTCCTGCATTTTTCACTGTAAAACCGAGTTGGAGCTTGTACCTCCCCATATATATGTATGGATTGGAGTATGCAACTGAAAAGAAACTTTTTGTTCCCAACAAGCTAGGTGAAGGACGGCTTTCACACACACATATCTCTCAGAACTGAGCATGTGGAGAGACGTTCCTTCATCTAGCACAAAGGAAACGGATTGCAGGTGAAACTTTTACTCTGGTTTCTCAGTGTGTATCCTAGTGCCGGTTTGAAGATCCTGCAATTTTCAGTGTAAAACCGAGTTTGAGCTGGTAACTTCCCATATATATGTATGGAAAGGAGATTGCAACTAAAAAGAAACTTTGTGTTTCCAACAAGCTAGATGAAGGGCGGGTTTCACACACACTTATCTCTCAGAACTGAGCATGTGGAGAGTCTTTCGTTCATCTAGCACAAAGGAAATGGGTTGCAGGAGAAAATTTTACTCTGGTTTCACAGTGTGTATCCCAGTGCCGGTTTGAAGTTTCTGCAGTTTTCACTGTAAAACCGAGTTGGAGCTAGTACCTCCCCATATATATGTATGGGGTGAGTTTGCAACTGAAAAGAAACTTTGTGTTCCAAACAAGTTAGGTGAAGCACGGCTTTCACACAAAATTATCTGTCAGAACTGAGCATGTGGAGAGACTTTAGTTCATCTAGCACAAAGGGAAAAGTTTGCAGGTGTAACTTTTACTCTTTTTCCTTATTGATTTTCCAAGTTCCGTTTTGATATTCCTGCAGTTTTCACTGTAAAACCTAGTTGGAGCTTGTATCTCCCCATATATATGTACAGACTGGAGTTTGCAACTGAAAAGAAACTATCTGTTCCCAACAAGATAGGTGAAGGGCGGCTTTCACACAAACTTATCTCTCAGAACTGAGCATGTGGAGAGTCGTTCGTTCATCTAGCACAAAGAGAACGGTTTGCAGTAGAAACTCTTACTCTGGTTTCTCAGTGTGCTTCCTAGTGCCGGTTTGAAGTTCCTGCAGTTTTCACTGTAAAAGGGATTTGGAGGTGGTACCTCCCCATATATATGTATGGAGTGGAGTTTGCAACTGAAAAGAAACTTTGTGTTCCCAACAAGCTAGGTGAAGGACGGCTTTAACACAAATTTACCTCTCAAAACTGAGCATGTGGATAGATGTTCATTCATCTAGCTCAAAGGGCACGGGAAGCAGGAGAACCTTTTACTCTATATTCTCAGTGTGTTTCCTAGTGACGGTTTGAAGTTCCTGCAGTTTTCTCTGTAAAACCGTGTTTTAGTTAGTACTTCCCCATATATATGTATGGAGTGGAGTTAGCAACAGAAAAGAAACTTTGTGTTCCCAACAAGCTAGTTGAAAGACGGCTTTCACACACACGTATCTCTCAGAACTGAACATGTGGAGAGTCGTAAGTTCATCTAGCACAAATGGAACGGTTTGTAGGAGGAACTTTTAGTCTGGAATCTCAGTGTTTTTCCTAGTGTGGGTTTGAATTTCCTGCAGTTTTTACTGTAAAACCGAGTTGGAGCTAGTACTTCCCCTTATATATGTATGGATTAGAGTATGCAACTGAAAAGAAACTTTGTGTTCCCAACAAGCTAGTTGAAGGACGGCTTTAACACAAATTTATCTCTCAGAACTGAGCATGTGGAAAGACGTTCGTTCATCATGCTCAAAGGGAAAGGGAAGCAGGAGAAACTTTTTCTATATTTTCTCAGTGTGTTCCCTAGTGCTGGTTTGAATTTCCTGCAGTTTACACTGTAAAACCGAGTTGGAGCTAGTACCTCCCCATATATATGTATGGATTGGAGTATGCAACTGAAAAGAAACTTTTTGTTCCCAACAAGCTAGGTGAAGGACGGCTTTCACACACACTTATCTCTCAGAACTGAGCATGTGGAGAGTCGTTCGTTCATCTAGCACAAAGGGAATGGGTTGCATGAGAAACTTTTACTCTGGTTTCTAAGTGTGTTTCCTAGTTCCGATTTGAAGTTCCTGCATTTTTCACTGTAAAACCGAGTTGGAGCTTGTACCTACCCATATATATGTACGGAGTGGAGTAAGCAACTTAAAAGAAACTTTGTGTTCCCAACAAGCTAGGTGAAGGACGGCTTTCACACACACATATCTCTCAGAACTGAGCATGTGGAGAGACGTTCCTTCATCTAGCACAAAGGGAACGGAATGCAGGAGAAACTTTTACTCTGGTTTCTCAGTGTGTATCCTAGTGCCGGTTTGAAGATCCTGCAATTTTCAATGTAAAACCGAGTTTAAGCTGGTACCTTCCCATATATATGTATGGAGAGGAGATTGCAACTAAAAAGAATCTTTGTGTTTCCAACAAGCTAGATGAATGGCGGGTTTCACACACACTTATCTCTCAGAACTGAGCATGTGGAGAGTCGTTCGTTCATCTAGCACAAAGGGAATGGTTTGCAGGAGAAACTTTTACTCTGGTTTCACAGTGTGTTTCCTAGTGCCGGTTTGAAGTTCCTGCAGTTTTCACTGTAAAAGAGATTTGGAGGTGTTACCTCCCCATATATATGTATGGAGTGGAGTTTACAACCTAAAAGAAACTTTGTGTTCCCAACAAGCTAGGTGAAGGACGGCTTTAACACAAATTTAACTCTCAGAACTGAGCATGTGGATAGACGTTCATTCATCTAGCTCAAAGGGCATGGGAAACAGGAGAACCTTTTACTCTATATTCTCAGTGTGTTTCCTAGTGCCGGTTTGAAGTTCCTGCAGTTTTCACTATAAAAACGAATTGGAGCTTGTGCCTCCCTATATATATTTGTGGAGTGGAGTTTGCAACTGAAAAGAAACTATGTGTTCCCAACATGCTAGTTTAAGGACGGCTTTCACACACTCTTATTTCTCAGAACTGAGCAAGTGGAGAGAATTTCGTTCATCTAACACAATGTTAACAGGTTGCAAGAGAAAATTTTACTCTGGTTTCTCAGTCTGTTTCCTAGTGCTGTTTTGATGTTCTTGCAGTTTTCACTGTAAAACGGTGTTGAGTTATTACCTCCCCATTTATATGTATGGAATGGAGTTTACAACTGAAAAGAAATTTTGTGTTCCCAACAAGCAATGTGAAAGACGGCTTTCACACACACTTATCTCTCAGAATTCAGCATGTGCAGAGACGATCGTTCATCTAGCACAAAGTAACGTGTTGCAGGAGAAACTTTTTCTCTGGCTTCTCAGTGTATTTCCTTGTGCCGGGATGAAGTTCCTGCAGTTTTCACTGTAAAATCATGTTGGAGCTAGTACTTCCGTATATATATGTATGGAGTGGTGTTTGCAACTGAATAGAAACTATGTGTTCCCAAGAAGTTAGGTTAAGGACGGCTTTCACACACACTTATATGTCAGTATTGAGCGTGTGGAAAGACGTTCGTTCATCTAGCACAAAGGGAATGGTTTGCAGGAGAACCTGTTCCTCTGGTTTCTCAGTGTGTTTCCTAGTGCCGGTTTGATGTTCCTGCAGTTTTCTCTGTAAAACCGAGTTCGAGCTAGTACCTCCCCATATTTTTGTAAGGATTGGAGTTTTCAACTGAAAAAAAACTTTGTGTTCCCTACAAGCTAGGTGAAGGACGGCTTTCACACACACACATCTCTCAGGACTGAGCATGTGGAGAGAAGTTCATTCATCTAGTACAATGGGAACGGGTTTCAAGGGATACTTTTTCTCTTGTTTCTCCGTTTGTTTCCTTGTGCTGGTTTCAATTTCCTTCACTTTTCACTGTAAAACGGAGTTGGATCTAGTACCTACCCATATTTATGTATGGTGTGGAGTTTGCAACTGAAAAGAAACTTTGTTTTTTCAACAAGCTAAGTGAAGGTCGGCTTTCAAACACACTTATCTCTCAGAATTCAGCATGTGCAGAGACTTTCGTTCATCTAGCACAAAGTAACGGGTTGCAGGAGAAACATTTACTCTGTGTTCTCAGTGTGTTTCTTAGTGCCGGTTTGAAGTTCCTGCAGTTTTCACTGTAGAACTGATTTGGAGCTAGTACTTCCCCATATATATGTATGGATTGGCGTTTGCAAGTGAAAAGAAAGTATGTGTTCCCAAGAAGCTATGTGAAGTACGGCTTTCACACACACTTATCTCTCAGTCCTGAACATGTGGTGAGACGTTCGTTCATCTAGCACAAAGTAACGGGTTGCAGGAGACACTTTTACTCCGGTTTCTCAGTGTGTTTCCTACTGCCGGTATGAATTTCCTTCAGTTTTCACTGTAAAACCAAGTTGGAGCTAGTACCACCCCATATATATGTATGGAGTGGAGTTTGCAACTGAAAAGAATCTTTATTTTCTAAACCAGCTAGGTGAAGGGCGGCTTTCACACACACATATCTCTCAGAACTGAGCATGTGGAAAGACGTTCGTTCATCTACCACAAAGGGAAAGGTTTGCAGGAAAAACGTTTACTCTTGATTCTCAGTGTGTTTCATAGTGCTGGTTTGAAGTTGCTGCAGTTTTCACTGTAAAAGATTTTTGGAGCTATTAACTCACCATATATTCCTATGGAGTGGAATTTGCAACTGAAAAGTTTCTTTGTGTTCCCAACAATCTAGGTGAAGGACGGCTTTCACACACAATTTTCTCTGAGAACGGAGCATGTGGAGAGACGTTCATTCATCTAGCACAAATGGAACGGTTTGCAGGAGAAACTGTTACTCTGGATTCTAAGTCTGTTTCATAGTGCATATTTGAAGTTCCTGCAGGTTTCACAGTAAAACCGAGTTGGAGATAAAACCACCCCATATATATGTACGGAGTTGACTTTGCAACTGAAAAGAATCTTTATGTTCTTAACAAGCTAGGTGAAGGACGGCTTTCACACACACTTATCTCTCAGTACTGAGCATGTGGAAAGACGTTCGTTCATCAAGCACAAAGGGAACCGGTTGCAGGAGAAACTTCTGCTATGGTTTCTTAGTTTGTTTCTAGTGCCTGTTTGAAATTCCTGCAGTATTTACAGTAAAACCGATTTGGAGCTATTACCACCTCATATATATATATGGAATGGAGATTGCAACTGAAAAGAAACTTTGTGTTCCCAACAAACTAGGTGAAGTACGGCTTTCAGACACACATATCTCTCAGGACTGAGCATGTGGGGAGACGTTCGTTCATCTAGCACAAAGTAACGGGTTGCAGGAGAAAGTTTTACTCTAGTTTCTCAGTCTGTTTCCTAGTGCCGATTTGAATTTCCTGCAGTTTTCACTGTAAAATCGAGTTGGAGATAGTACCTCGCCATTTATATGTATGAAGTGGAGTTTGTAACTCAAAAGAAACATTATGTTCCCAAGAAGATAGGAGAAGTGCTACTTTCGCACATACTTTACTCTCAGAACTGAGCATGAGGAGAGACGTTCCTTCATCTAGCACAATTGGAACTGGTTGCAGGAGAAACTTTTTCTCTTTTTTCTCAGTGTGTTTCCTAGTGCCTGTTTGAAGTTCCTGCAGTTTTCACTGTAAAACCGAGTTGGAGCTAATACCTCCCCATATATATGTATGGAGTGGAATTAGCAACTGAAAAGAATCTTTGTGTTCCCAACAAGATATTTATAGGACGGCTTTCACACACCCTTCTATCTCAGAACAGAGCATGTGGAGAGACTTCATTCATCCTGCAAAAATGGAACGGTTTGCAGGAGCAACTTTTTCTCTGGTTTCTCAGTGTGTTTCCTTGTGTTGGTTTGAAGTTCCTACAGTTTTCACTGTAAAACCGAGTTGGAGCTAGAACCTCCTCACGTATATGTATGGAGTGGAGTTTGCCACTGAAAAGAAACTTTGTGTTCCCAAAAAGCTAAATGAAGGACGTCTTTCACACACACTTATCTCTCAGTCCTGAGCATGTGGTGAGACGTTCGTTCATCTAGCACAAAGCGAACGGGTTGCAGGAGAAACTTTTACTCCGGTTTTTCAGTGTGTTTCCTACTGCCGGTATGAATTTCCTCCAGTTTTCACTGTAAAACCGAGTTGGAGCTAGTACCTCCCCATATAAATTTATGGAGTGGTGTTTGCAACTGAAAAGAATCTTTATTTTCCCAACCAGCTAGGTGAAGGGTGGCTTTCACACACATATATCTTTCAGAACTGAGCATGTGGAAAGACGTTCGTTCATCTAGCACAAAGGGAAAGTTTTGCAGGAAAAACTTTTCTTTCTCAGTGTGTTTCATAGTGCCGGTTTGAAGTTGCTGCAGTTTTCACTGTAAAAGATTGTTGGAGCTATTAACTCACCATATATTCCTATGGAGAGAAAATGGCAACTGAAAAATTTCTTTGTGTTCCCAACAAGCTAGGTGAAGGGCGGCTTTCACACACAATTTTCTCTGAGAACGGAGCATGTGGAGAGACGTTCGTTCATCTAGCACAAATGGAACGGGTTGCAGGAGAAACAGTTACTCTGGATTCTAAATCTGTTTCATAGTGCATATTTGAAGTTCCTGCAGGTTTCACAGTAAAACCGAGTTGGAGATAAAACCACCCCATATATATGTACGGAGTGGAGTTTGCAACTGAAAAGAATCTTTATGTTCTTAACAAGCTAGTTGAAGGACTGCTTTCACACACATTTATCTCTCAGTATGGAGCATGTGGAAAGACGTTCGTTCATCTTGCACAAAGGGATCGGGTTGCAGGAGAAAAGTTTTCTCTGGATTCTCAGTGTGTTTCCTAGTGCGTCTTTGAAGTTCCTTCAGTTTTCACTGTAAAATCGAGTTGGAGCTAGTACCACCCCATATATATATATGAAGTGGAGTTTGCAACTGAAAAGAATCTTTATGTTCTTAACAAGCTAGGTGAAGGACGGCTTTCACACACAATTATCTCTCAGTACTGAGCATGTGGAAAGACGTTCGTTCATCTAGCACAAATGGAATGGGTTGCAGGAAAACCTTTTACTCTTGTTTCTCAGTGTGTTTCCTAGTCCCGGTTTTAAGTTCCTGCAGTTTTCACTGTAAAACAGATTTGGAGCTAGTACCTCAGCATATATTTGTATGGAGTGGAGTTTGCAACTGAAAAGAATCTTTGTGTTCCCAACAAGCTGGATGAAGGATGGCTTTTACACACTTTTCTCTCAGAATGGAGCATGTGGAGAGACGTTCTTTCATCTAGCACAAAGGGAACGGGTTGCAGGAGAAACTGTTTCTCTGGATTCTACGTCTGTTTCATAGTGCATGTTTGAAGTTCCTGCAGTTTTCACTGTAAAACCGAGTTGGAGCTAGAACCTCCCCATATATATGTACGGAGTGGTGTTTGCAACTGAAAAGAAACTTTATGTTCTTAACAAGCTAGGTGAAGGACAGCTTTCACAGACACTTATCTCTCAGTTCTGAGCATGTGGAAATACGTTCGTTCATCTAGCACAAATGGAACCGTTTGCAGGAGAAACTTCTACTCAGGTTTCTCAGTTTCTTTCTAGTGCTGGTTTGATATTCCTGCAGTATTTACAGTAAAACCGATTTGGAGCTACTACCTACACATATATATGTATGGAATAGAGTTTGCAACTGGAAAGAAACTTTATGTTCCCAACAAGCTACGTGAAGTACGGCTTTCAGACACACATATCTCTCAGTACTGTGCATGTGGAGAGACGTTCGTTCATCTAGCACAAAGTAACGGGTTGCTGGAGAAACTTTTACTCTGGTTTCACAGTCTGTTTCCTAGTGCCGGTTTGAAGTTCCTGCAGTTTTCACTGTAAAATCGAGTTGGAGCTTGTACCTCCCCATATATATATATGAAGTGGAGTTTGCAAATGAAAAGAAACTTTTTGTTCCCAAAAAGCAAGGTGAAAGACTGATTTCACCCACACTTATATCTCAGTACTGAGCATGTGGAGAGACGTTCTTTTATCTAGCACACAGTAACGGGTTTCTGGAGAATCTTTTACTCTGGTTTCTCAGTCGGCTTCTTAGGGCCGGTTTGAATTTCCTGCAGTTTTCAATGTAAAACCGATTTGGAGTTAGTAACTCCCCATATATAAGTATGGAGTGGAGTTTGCAACTGAAAAGAATCTTTATGTTCCCAACCAGGTTGGTGAAGGACGGCTTTCACACACAATTATATCTCAGAACTGAGCAAGTATAGAGACGTTCGTTCATCTTTTTCAAAGGGAACAGGTTGCAGGAGAAACTTTTACCATGGATTCTCATTGTTTATCCTTGTGCCGGTTAGAAGTTCCTGCAATTTTCACTGTAAAACCGAGTTGGAGATAGTGCCTCCCCATATATATGTGTGGACTGTTGTTTGCAACTGAAAGGAGAATTTGTGTTCCAAACAAGCTAGGTGAAGGACGTCTTCCACACACACTTATCTCTCAGTACTGAGCATGTGGAGAGACGTTCGTTCATCTAGCACAAAGTGAAAAGTTTGCAGGGGTAACTTTTCTCTGGTTTCTCAGTCTGTTTCCTAGTGCCGGTTTGAATTTCCTGCAGTTTTCACTGTAAAAACGAGTTGGAGCTAGTACCTCCCCATATATATGTAAGGGGCGGAATTTGCAATTGAAAAGAAGCTTTGTGTTCCCAACAAGCTACGTGAAGGATGGCTTCCTCACACAATTAACTCTCCGAACTGAGCATGTGGAGACACGTTCATTCATCTATTACAAAAGGAACGGGATGCAGTAGAATCTTTTACTCTGTTTTCTCAGTCTTTTTCCTAGTGCCGGTTTGAATTTCCTGCAGTTTTCACTGTAAAATCTAGTTGGAGATAGTACTTCCCCATATATATGTATGGAGTGGAGTTTGCAACTCAAAAGAATCTTTGTGTTCCCAAGAAGCTAGGAGAAGGGCTGCTTTCACACATAAGTTTTTCTCAGAAAGGAGCATGTGGAGAAACGTTCGTTCATCTGGCACAAATGGAACTGGTTGTAGGAGACAATTTTTCTCTGGTTTCTCAGTGTGTTTCCTAGTGCTGGTTTGAAGTTCCTACAGTTTTCACTGTAAAACCGAGTTGGAGCAAGAACCTCTTCATATATATGTATGGAGTGGAGTTTGCCACTGAAAAGAAACTTTGTGTTCCCAAAAAGCAAAGTGATGTTCGGCCTTCACACACACTTATCTCTCAAAACTGAGCATGTGGAGAGATGTTCGTTCATCAAGCACAAACGGAACGGGCTGCAGGGGAAACAATTTCTCTGGGTTCTCAGCCTGTTCCCTAGTGCCGGTTTGAAATTCCTGCAGTTTTCACTGTAAAACTCAGTTGGAGCTAGAACCTCCCCATATATAAGTATGAACTGGAGTTTGTTTTTGAAAATAATCTATGTGTTCCCTATAAGCTAGATGAAGGACGGCTTTCACACACACTTATCTCTCAGAACTTAGCATGTGGAGAGACTTTCGTTCATCTAGCAATAAGGGATCGGGTTGCAGGAGAAACGTTTTCTCTGGATTCTCAGTGTGTTTCGTAGTGCCTTTTTGAAGTTCATGCAGTTTTCACTGTAAAATTGTTTTGGAGCTAGTCCCTCCCCATATATATATATGAATTGGAGTTTGCAACTGGAAAGAAACTTTGTTTTCCCAACAAGCTAATTGAAGTACAGCATTCATACACAGTTATCTCTCAGAACTGAGCATGTGGAGAGACTTTCGTTCATCAAGCACAATGGGAACGGGTTGAAGGAGAAACTTTAACTCTGGTTTCACAGTCTGTTTCCTTGTGCCTGTTTGAAGTTCCTGCAGTTTTCACTGTAAAACCGATTTGGAGCTAGTACCTCCACATAAATATTTATGGAGTGGAGTTTGAAACTGAAATGAAACTATGTGTTCCAAACAAGCTATGAGAAAGACGGCTTTCACACACACTAATATGTCAGAACTGAGCATGTGGAGAGACGTTTGTTCATCTAGCCCAAATGATCGTTTTGCATGAGAAAATTTTACTCTGTTTTCTCATTCTGTTTCCTAGTGCCGGTTTGAAGTTCCTGCAGTTTTCACTGTAAAACCGAGTTGGACCTAGTACCTCCCCATATATATATATGCAGTGGAGTTTGCAACTGAAAAGAAACTATGTGTTCCCAACAAGCTAGGCGAAAGACGGCTTTCACTAACACTTATCTCTCAGAACTGAGCATTTGGAGAGACATTTATTCATCTAGCACTTAGGGAAATGCTTGCAGGAGAAATTTAACTCTGGTTTTTCAGACTGTTTCCTAGTGCCGTTTTGAAGTTATTGCAGTTTTCACAGTAAAATAGAGTTTTAGCAACTACCTCCCCATATATATGTATGGAGTAGAGTTTGCAACTGAAAAGAAGCTTTGTGTTCCCAACAAGTTAGATGAAGTTCGGCTTTCACACAGACATATCTCTCAGAACTGAGCATGTGGAGAGACGTTCGTTCATCTAGCACAAATGGAACTGGTTGCAGGAGAAACTTTTTCTCTGGTTTTCAGTGTGTTTCCTATTACCTGTTTTAAGTTCCCGCAGTATTCACTGTAAAACCGATTTGGTGCTTGTACCTACCAGTATATATGTATGGAAATGAGATTGCAATTTAAAAGAAACTTAGTCTTCCCAATAAGATAGATATAGGACGGCTTTCAGACACACTTATGTCTGAGAAATTAGCATGTGGAGATACTTTCGTTCAACCTGCAAAAAGGGATCGGGTTGCAGGAGCAACTTTTTCTCTGATTTCTCAGTGTGATTCCTAGAGCTGGTTTGAAGTTCCTCCAGTTTTACCTGTAAAACCGAGTTGGTGCTTTTACCTCCCCATATATAAGTATGGAGTGGAGTTTGCAACAGAAAAGAAACTTTGTGTTCCCAACAAGCTAGGTGAAGGATGGCATTCACACACACATAACTCTCAGAACAGAGCATTTGGAAAGACGATCGTTCATGTAGCCCAAAGGGAATGGGATGCAGTAGAAACATTTACTCGGGGTTCTCAGCCTGTTTCCTAGTGCCGGTTTGAGTTTCCTGCAGTTTTCACTGTAAAAGCGAGTTGGAGCTAGTATTTCCCCATATATATGTATGGATTGGAGTTTGAATCTAAAAAGAAACTTTGTGTTCCCAACAAGATAGGTAAAGGACGGCTTTAACACGCAATTATGTCTCAGAACAGACTATGTGGAGAGACGTTCGTTCATCAAGCACAAAGGCAACGAGTTGCAGGAGAAACAATTTCCCTGGTTTCTCAGTGTGTTTCCTAGTGCCGGTTTCAAGTTCCTGCAATTTTCACTAAAAATCGTGATGGATCTTGTACCACCCCATATATATTTACGGAGTGGTGTTTGCAACTGGAGAGAAACTTTGTGTTCCCAAAAAGCTAAGTGAAGGACGTCTTTCACACACACTTATCTCTCAGTCCTGAGCATGTGGTGAGACGTTCGTTCATCTAGCACAAAGTAACGGGTTGCAGGAGAAACTTTTACTCCGGTTTCTCAGTGTGTTTCCTACTGCCGGTATGAATTTCCTTCAGTTTTCACTGTAAAACCGAGTTGGAGCTAGTACCTCCCCATATATATGTATGGAGTGGAGTTTGCAACTGAAAAGAATCTTTATTTTCCCAACCAGCTAGGTGAAGGGCGGCTTTCACACACACATATCTCTCAAAACTGAGCATGTGGAAAGACGTTCGTTCATCTAGCACAAAGGGAAAGGGTTGCAGGAAAAACGTTTACTCTTCTTTCTCAGTGTGTTTCAGAGTGCCGGTTTGAAGTTCCTGCAGTTTTCACTGTAAAAGATTGTTGGAGTATTAAATCACCATATATTCCTATGGAGTGGAATTTGCAACTGAAAAGTTTCTTTGTGTTCCCAACAAGCTAGGTGAAGGACGGCTTTCACACACAATTTTCTCTGAGAACGGAGCATGTGGAGAGACGTTCGTTCATCTAGCACAAATGGAACGGTTTGCAGGAGAAACTGTTTCTCTGGATTCTAAGTCTGTTTCATAGTGCATATTTGAAGTTCCTGCAGGTTTCACAGTAAAACCGAGTTGGAGATAAAACCACCCCATATATATGTACGGAGTGGAGTTTGCAACTGAAAAGAATCTTTATGTTCTTAACAAGCTAGGTGAAGGATGGCTTTCACACACACTTATCCCTCAGTACTGAGCATGTGGAAAGACGTTCGTTCATCTAGCACAAACGGATCGGGTTGCAGGAGAAAAGTTTTCTCTGGATTCTCAGTGTGTTTCCTAGTGCGTGTTTGAAGTTCCTTCTGTTTTCACTGTAAAATCGAGTTGGAGCTAGTACCAGCCCATATATATATATGAAGTGGAGTTTGCAACTGTAAAGAAACTTTATTTTCCCTACCAGCTATGTGAAGGACGGCTTTCACACACAAATATCTCTCAGTACTGAGCATGTGGAAAAACGTTCGTTCATCTAGCACAAATGGAATGGGTTGCAGGAAAACCTTTTACTCTTGTTTCTCAGTGTGTTTCCTAGTCCCGGTTTTAAGTTCCTGCAGTTTTCACTGTAAAACAGATTTGGAGCTAGTACCTCACCATATATTTGTATGGAGTGGAGTTTGCAACTGAAAAGAATCTTTGTGTTCCCAACAAGCTAGGTGAAGGACGGCTTTTACACACTTTTCTCTCAGAATGGAGCATGTGGAGAGACGTTCTTTCATCTAGCACAAAGGGAACGGGTTGCAGGAGAAACTGTTTCTCTGGATTCTACGTCTGTTTCATAGTGCATGTTTGAAGTTCCTGCAGTTTTCACTGTAAAACCGAGTTGGAGCTAGAACCTCCCCATATATATGTACGGAGTGGTGTTTGCAACTGAAAAGAAACTTTATGTTCTTAACAAGCTAGGTGAAGGACGGCTTTCACAGACACTTATCTCTCAGTTCTGAGCATGTGGAAATACGTTCGTTCATCTAGCACAAATGGAACCGTTTGCAGGAGAAACTTCTACTCTGGTTTCTCAGTTTCTTTCTAGTGCTGGTTTGATATTCCTGCAGTATTTACAGTAAAACCGATTTGGAGCTACTACCTACGCATATATATGTATGGAATAGAGTTTGCAACTGAAAAGAAACTTTATGTTCCCAACAAGCTACGTGAAGTACGGCTTTCAGACACACATATCTCTCAGTACTGTGCATGTGGAGAGACGTTCGTTCATCTAGCACAAAGTAACGGGTTGCTGGAGAAACTTTTACTCTGTTTTCACAGTCTGTTTCCTAGTGCCGGTTTGAAGTTCCTGCAGTTTTCACTGTAAAATCGAGTTGGAGCTTGTACCTCCCCATATATATATATGAAGTGGAGTTTGCAAATGAAAAGAAACTTTTTGTTCCCAAAAAGCAAGGTGAAAGACTGATTTCACCCACACTTATATCTCAGTACTGAGCATGTGGAGAGACGTTCTTTTATCTAGCACAATGTAACGGGTTTCTGGAGAATCTTTTACTCTGGTTTCTCAGTCGGCTTCTTAGGGCCGGTTTGAATTTCCTGCAGTTTTCAATGTAAAACCGAGTTGGAGTTAGTACCTCCCCATATATAAGTATGGAGTGGAGTTTGCAACTGAAAAGAATCTTTATGTTCCCAACCAGGTTGGTGAAGGACGGCTTTCACACACAATTATATCTCAGAACTGAGCAAGTGTAGAGACGTTCGTTCATCTTTTTCAAAGGGAACAGGTTGCAGGAGAAACTTTTACCATGGATTCTCATTGTTTTTCCTTGTGCCGGTTAGAAGTTCCTGCAATTTTCACTGTAAAACCGAGTTGGAGATAGTGCCTCCCCATATATATGTGTGGACTGTTGTTTGCAACTGAAAGGAGAATTTATGTTCCAAACAAGCTAGGTGAAGGACGTCTTCCACACACACTTATCTCTCAGTACTGAGCATGTGGAGAGACGTTCGTTCATCTAGCACAAAGTGAAAAGTTTGCAGGGGTAACTTTTCTCTGGTTTCTCAGTCTGTTTCCTAGTGCCGGTTTGAATTTCCTGCAGTTTTCACTGTAAAAACGAGTTGGAGCTAGTATCTCCCCATATATATGTAAGGGGCGGAATTTGCAATTGAAAAGAAGCTTTGTGTTCCCAACAAGCTGCGTGAAGGATGGCTTCCTCACACAATTAACTCTCCGAACTGAGCATGTGGAGGCACGTTCATTCATCTAGTACAAAGGGAACGGGATGCAGTAGAAACTTTTACTCTGTTTTCTCAGTCTTTTTCCTAGTGCCGGTTTGAATTTCCTGCAGTTTTCACTGTAAAATCTAGTTGGAGATAGTACTTCCCCATATATATGTATGGAGTGGAGTTTGCAACTCAAAAGAATCTTTGTGTTCCCAAGAAGCTAGGAGAAGGGCTGCTTTCACACATAAGTTTTTCTCAGAAAGGAGCATGTGGAGAAACGTTCGTTCATCTGGCACAAATGGAACTGGTTGTAGGAGACAATTTTTCTCTGGTTTCTCAGTGTGTTTCCTAGTGCTGGTTTGAAGTTCCTACAGTTTTCACTGTAAAACCGAGTTGGAGCAAGAACCTCTTCATATATATGTATGGAGTGGAGTTTGCCACTGAAAAGAAACTTTGTGTTCCCAAAAAGCAAAGTGATGTTCGGCCTTCACACACACTTATCTCTCAAAACTGAGCATGTGGAGAGATGTTCGTTCATCAAGCACAAACGGAACGGGCTGCAGGGGAAACAATTTCTCTGGGTTCTCAGCCTGTTCCCTAGTGCCGGTTTGAAATTCCTGCAGTTTTCACTGTAAAACCCAGTTGGAGCTAGAACCTCCCCATATATAAGTATGAACTGGAGTTTGTTTTTGAAAATAATCTATGTGTTCCCTATAAGCTAGATGAAGGACGGCTTTCACACACACTTATCTCTCAGAACTTAGCATGTGGAGAGACTTTCGTTCATCTAGCAATAAGGGATCGGGTTGCAGGAGAAACGTTTTCTCTGGATTCTCAGTGTGTTTCATAGTGCCTTTTTGAAGTTCATGCAGTTTTCACTGTAAAATTGTTTTGGAGCTAGTCCCTCCCCATATATATATATGAATTGGAGTTTGCAACTGGAAAGAAACTTTGTTTTCCCAACAAGCTAATTGAAGTACAGCATTCATACACAGTTATCTCTCAGAACTGAGCATGTGGAGAGACTTTCGTTCATCTAGCACAAAGGGAATGGGTTGCAGGAAAAATTTTACTCTGTTTTCTAAGACTTTTTCCTAGTGCCGTTTTTAATTTCTTGCAGTTTTCACTGTAAAACCGAGTTGGATCTAGTACCTCCCAATACCTATGTATGGAGTTAGTTTGCAACTAAAAAGAAACTTTGAGTTCCCAACAATCTAGGTGAAGGACGGCTTTCACTCACACTTATCACTCTGAACTGAGCATGTGGAGAGACTTTCGTTCATGAAGCACAATGGGAACGGGTTGAAGGAGAAACTTTAACTCTGGTTTCACAGTCTGTTTCCTTGTGCCTGTTTGAAGTTCCTGCAGTTTTCACTGTAAAACCGATTTGGAGCTAGTACCTCCACATAAATATTTATGGAGTGGAGTTTGAAACTGAAATGAAACTATGTGTTCCAAACAAGCTATGAGAAAGACGGCTTTCACACACACTAATATGTCAGAACTGAGCATGTGAAGAGACGTTTGTTCATCTAGCCCAAATGATCGTTTTGCATGAGAAACTTTTACTCTGTTTTCTCATTCTGTTTCATAGTGCCGGTTTGAAGTTCCTGCAGTTTTCACTGTAAAACCGAGTTGGAGCTTGTACCTCCCCATATGTATATATGCAGTGGAGTTTGCAACTGAAAAGAAACTATGGGATCCCAACAAGCTAAGTGAAAGACGGCTTTCACTAACACTTATCTCTCAGAACTGAGCATGTGGAGAGACATTTATTCATCTAGCACTTAGGGAACTGCTTGCAGGGGAAATTTAACTCTGGTTTTTCAGACTGTTTCCTAGTGCCGTTTTGAAGTTATTGCAGTTTTCACAGTAAAATAGAGTTTTAGCAACTACCTCCCCATATATATGTATGGAGTAGAGTTTGCAACTGAAAAGAAGCTTTGTGTTCCCAACAAGTTAGATGAAGTTCGGCTTTCACACAGACATATCTCTCAGAACTGAGCATGTGGAGAGACGTTCGTTCATCTAGCACAAATGGAACTGGTTGCAGGAGAAACTTTTTCTCTGGTTTTCAGTGTGTTTCCTATTACCTGTTTTAAGTTCCCGCAGTATTCACTGTAAAACCGATTTGGTGCTTGTACCTACCAGTATATATGTATGGAAATGAGATTGCAATTTAAAAGAAACTTAGTCTTCCCAATAAGATAGATATAGGACGGCTTTCAGACACACTTATGTCTGAGAAATTAGCATGTGGAGATACTTTCGTTCAACCTGCAAAAAGGGATCGGGTTGCAGGAGCAACTTTTTCTCTGATTTCTCAGTGTGATTCCTAGAGCTGGTTTGAAGTTCCTCCAGTTTTACCTGTAAAACCGAGTTGGTGCTTTTACCTCCCCATATATAAGTATGGAGTGGAGTTTGCAACAGAAAAGAAACTTTGTGTTCCCAACAAGCTAGGTGAAGGATGGCATTCACACACACATAACTCTCAGAACAGAGCATTTGGAAAGACGATCGTTCATGTAGCCCAAAGGGAATGGGATGCAGTAGAAACATTTACTCGGGGTTCTCAGCCTGTTTCCTAGTGCCGGTTTGAGTTTCCTGCAGTTTTCACTGTAAAAGCGAGTTGGAGCTAGTATTTCCCCATATATATGTATGGATTGGAGTTTGAATCTAAAAAGAAACTTTGTGTTCCCAACAAGATAGGTAAAGGACGGCTTTAACACGCAATTATGTCTCAGAACAGACTATGTGGAGAGACGTTCGTTCATCAAGCACAAAGGCAACGAGTTGCAGGAGAAACAATTTCCCTGGTTTCTCAGTGTGTTTCCTAGTGCCGGTTTCAAGTTCCTGCAATTTTCACTAAAAATCGTGATGGATCTTGTACCACCCCATATATATTTACGGAGTGGTGTTTGCAACTGGAGAGAAACTTTGTGTTCCCAAAAAGCTAAGTGAAGGACGTCTTTCACACACACTTATCTCTCAGTCCTGAGCATGTGGTGAGACGTTCGTTCATCTAGCACAAAGTAACGGGTTGCAGGAGAAACTTTTACTCCGGTTTCTCAGTGTGTTTCCTACTGCCGGTATGAATTTCCTTCAGTTTTCACTGTAAAACCGAGTTGGAGCTAGTACCTCCCCATATATATGTATGGAGTGGAGTTTGCAACTGAAAAGAATCTTTATTTTCCCAACCAGCTAGGTGAAGGGCGGCTTTCACACACACATATCTCTCAAAACTGAGCATGTGGAAAGACGTTCGTTCATCTAGCACAAAGGGAAAGGGTTGCAGGAAAAACGTTTACTCTTCTTTCTCAGTGTGTTTCAGAGTGCCGGTTTGAAGTTCCTGCAGTTTTCACTGTAAAAGATTGTTGGAGTATTAAATCACCATATATTCCTATGGAGTGGAATTTGCAACTGAAAAGTTTCTTTGTGTTCCCAACAAGCTAGGTGAAGGACGGCTTTCACACACAATTTTCTCTGAGAACGGAGCATGTGGAGAGACGTTCGTTCATCTAGCACAAATGGAACGGTTTGCAGGAGAAACTGTTTCTCTGGATTCTAAGTCTGTTTCATAGTGCATATTTGAAGTTCCTGCAGGTTTCACAGTAAAACCGAGTTGGAGATAAAACCACCCCATATATATGTATGGAGTGGAGTTTGCAACTGAAAAGAATCTTTATGTTCTTAACAAGCTAGGTGAAGGATGGCTTTCACACACACTTATCTCTCAGTACTGAGCATGTGGAAAGACGTTCGTTCATCTAGCACAAACGGATCGGGTTGCAGGAGAAAAGTTTTCTCTGGATTCTCAGTGTGTTTCCTAGTGCGTGTTTGAAGTTCCTTCTGTTTTCACTGTAAAATCGAGTTGGAGCTAGTACCAGCCCATATATATATATGAAGTGGAGTTTGCAACTGTAAAGAAACTTTATTTTCCCTACCAGCTATGTGAAGGACGGCTTTCACACACAAATATCTCTCAGTACTGAGCATGTGGAAAGACGTTCATTCATCTAGCACAAATGGAATGGGTTGCAGGAAAACCTTTTACTCTTGTTTCTCAGTGTGTTTCCTAGTGCCGGTTTTAAGTTCCTGCAGTTTTCACTGTAAAACAGATTTGGAGCTAGTACCTCCACATAAATATTTATGGAGTGGAGTTGAAACTGAAATGAAACTATGTGTTCCAAACAAGCTATGAGAAAGACGGCTTTCACACACACTAATATGTCAGAACTGAGCATGTGGAGAGACGTTTGTTCATCTAGCCCAAATGATCGTTTAGCATGAGAAACTTTTACTCTGTTTTCTCATCCTGTTTCATAGTGCCGGGTTGAAGTTCCTGCAGATTTCACTGTAAAACAGAGTTGGAGCTAGTACCTCCCCATATATATATATGGAGTGGGGTTTGCAACTGAAAAGAAACTATGTGTTCCCAACAAGCTAGGCGAAAGACGGCTTTCACTAACACTTATCTCTCAGAACTGAGCATGTGGAGAGACATTTATTCATCTAGCACATAGGGAACTGCTTGCAGGAGAAATTTAACTCTGGTTTCTCAGACTGTTTCCTAGTGCCGTTTTGAAGTTATTGCAGTTTTCACAGTAAAATAGAGTTTTAGCTACTACCTCCCCATATATATGTATGGAGTAGAGTTTGCAACTGAAAAGAAGCTTTGTTTTCCCAACAAGTTAGATGAAGTTCGGCTTTCACACAGACATATCTCTCAGAACTGAGCATGTGGAGAGACGTTTGTTCATCTAGCACAAATGGAACTGGTTGCAGGAGAAACTTTTTCTCTGATTTCTCAGTGTGATTCCTAGTGCTGGTTTGAAGTTCCTCCAGTTTTACCTGTAAAACCGGGTTGGTGCTATTACCTCCTCATATATATGTATGGAGTGGAATTTGCAACAGAAAAGAAACTTTGTGTTCCCAACAAGCTAGGTGAAGGATGGCATTCACACACACATAACTCTCAGAACAGAGCATTTGGAGAGACGATCGTTCATGTAGCCCAAAAGGAACGGGATGCAGGAGAAACATTTACTTGGGGTTCTCAGCCTGTTTCCTAGTGCCGGTTTGAGTTTCCTGCAGTTTTCACTGTAAAAGCGAGTTGGAGCTAGTACTTCCCCATATATATGTATGGATTGGAGTTTGCATCTAAAAAGAAACTTTGTGTTCCCAACAAGATAGGTAAAGGACAGCTTTCACACGCAATTATGTCTCAGAACAGAATATGTGGAGAGACGTTCGTTCATCAAGCACAAAGGCAACGAGTTGCAGGAGAAACTATTTCTCTGGTTTCTCAATGTGTTTCCTAGTGCCGGTTTCAAGTTCCTGCAATTTTCACTGTAAAATCGTGATGGATCTTGTACCACCCCATATATATTTACGGAGTGGTGTTTGCAACTGGAGAGAAACTTTATGTTCCCCACAAGCTAGTTAAAGGACGGCATTCACATACACATATCTCTCAGAATTGAGTATGTGGAGAGACGTTCGTTCATCTAGCACAAATAGAATGTGTTGCAGGAGAAACTTTTACTCTAGGTTCTCAGCCTGTTTATTACTGCCGGTTTGAATTTCCTGCAGTTTTCACTGTAAAACAGAGTTGGAGCAACAACCTCACCATATATAAGTATGGAGTGGAGTTTGCAACTGAAAAGAAACTATGTGTTCCCAACAAGCTAGTGAAGGACGGCTTTCACACACACTTATCTCTCAGAACTGAAAATGTATAGACACGTTCGTTCATCTAGAAGAAAGTGAATGTGTTGCTGAGAAAAATTTACTCTTTTTTCTAAGACTGTTTTCTAGTACCGTTTTGAAGTTTTTGCAGTTTTCATTGCAAAGCCGAGTTGGAGCTAGTACTTCCCCATATAAATGTATGGAGTGGGGTTTGCAAATGAAAAGAACTTTTGTGTTCCCACGAAGCCAAGTGTAGGGCTGCTTTCGCACACACATATCTCTCAGAACTGAGCATTTGGAGAGACATTCGTTCATCTAGCACAAAGGGAACGGGTTGCAGGAGAAAAATTTTCTCCTGTATCTCAGTCTGTTTCCTAGTGCCAGTTTTAAATTCCTGCAGTTTTCACTATAAAACCGTGTTGGAGCTAGAACCTCCCCATATAAATGTATGGAGTGGAGTTTGCAACTGAAAAGAAACTTTGTGTTCCCAACAAGCTAGGTGAAGGACGGCTTTCACACACACTTATCTCTCAGAATTGAGCATGTGGAGAGACTTTCATTCATCTAGCTCAAAGGGAATAGGTTGAAGTGGTAACTTTACTCTGGTTTCTCAGGCTGTTTCTTAGTGCCTGTTTGAAGTTCCTGCAGTTTTCACTAAAAACCGAGTTGGAGCTAGTACCTACCCATATATATGTATGGAGTGGAGTTTGCAACTGAAAAGAAACTATGTGTTCCCTACAAGCAAGTTGAAATTCGGCTTTCACACACACTTAACTCTCAGAACGTAGCATGTGGAGAGATTTTCTTCCATCTTGCACAAATGGTACAGGTTGCAGGAGTAACTATTTCTCTGGTTTCTCAGTGTGTTTCCTTGTGCTTGTTTGAAGTTAGTGCAGTTTTCCCTGTAAAACCGCGTTGGAGCTAGTACCTCCACATATATATATATGGAGTGGAGTTTCCAACTGAAAATAAACTTTGTTTTCCCAACAAGCTAAATGAAGTACGGCATTCACACACAGTTATCTCTCAGAACTGAGCATGTGGAGAGACGTCATTCATTTAGCACAAAGGGAATGGGTTGCAGGAAAAATTTTACTCTGATTTCTAAGTCTGTTACCTAGTGCCGGTTTGAAATTCCTGCAATTTTCAGTGTAAAACCGAGTTGGAGCTAGTAATTCACCATAACTATGTATGGAGTTAATTTGCAAATAAAAAGAAACTTTGTGTTCCCAACAAGCTAGGAGAAGGGCTGCTTTCACACACACTTGCCTCTCACAACTGAGCATGTGGAGAGACGTTCGTTCATCTAGCACAAATAGAACTGGTTGCAGGAGAAACATTTTCTCTGGATTCTAAGTGTGTTTCCTATTGCCTGTTTGAAGTTCCTGCAGTTTTCACTGTTTAATATAGTTTTAGCTTCTACCTCCCCATATATATGTATGGAGTAGTTTTCACAACTGAAAAGAAGCTTTGTGTTTCCAACAAGCTAGTTGAAGGACAGCTTTCACACACACTTATCTCTCACAACTGAGCATGTGGAGAGACGTTCATTCATCTAGCACAAATGGAACTGTTTGCAGGAGAAACATTTTCTCTGGTTTCTAAGTGTGTTTCCTATTGCCTGTTTGAAGTTCCTGCAGTTTTCACTGTAAAACCAATTTGGAGCTAGTACCTCTCAATATATATGTATGGAGTGGAGTTTGCAAGTGAAAAGGAATTTTGTGTTCCCAACAAGATAGTTATAGGATGGCTTTCCCACACATTATGTCTCAGAATTACGCATGTGGAGATACATTCGTTCATCCTGCACAAAGGGAACGGGGTGCAGGAGCAACTTTTTCTATGGTTTCTCAGTGTGTTTTCTAGTGCTTATTTGAAGTTCCTGCAGATATACCTGTAAAACCGAGTTGGTGCTAGTACCTCCACATATATATGTATGGAGTGGAATTTGCAACAGAACAGAAACTCTGTGTTCCCAACAAACTAAGTGAAGGATGGCATTCACACACACATATCTCTCAGAACTGTGCATGTGGAGAGACGATCGTTCATGTAGCACAATTGAACGGGTTGCAGGAGAAACTTATACTCTGTGTTCTCAGCCTGTTTCCTAGTGCCGGTTTGAATTTCCGGCAGTTTTCAGTGTAAAACCGAGTTGGAGCTAGTACCTCCCCATATAAATGTATGGAGTGGAGTTTGCAAATATAAAGAAACTATGTGTTTCCAGCAAGCCAGGTGAAGAACGGCTTTCACACACACTTAAGTCTCAGAACTGAGCATGTGGAGAGACTTTCGTTCATCTAGCACAAAGGGAACAGGTTGCAGGAGAAATATTTTCTCTGGTTTCTCAGTGTGTTTCCCAGTGCCGGTTTGAAATTCCTGCTGTTTTCACTGTAAAACTGAGATGGATCTTGTATCACCCCGTATATATTTACAGAATGGTGTTTGCAACTGGAAAGAATCTTTTTTTTCCCAACAAGCTAGGTGAAGTACGACATTAACACACACATATCTCTCAGAAATTAGTATGTGGAGAGACGTTCGTTCATCTAGCACAAAGGGAACGGGTTGCAGTACAAACATTTTCTCTGGTTTCTCAGTGTGTTTCCTAGTTCCGGTTTGAAATTCCTGCAGTTAACACTGTAAAATCGAGTTGGATCTTGTACCTCCCCATATATATTTACGAAGTGGAGTTTGCAACTGAGAAGAAGCTATGTGTTCCGAACAAGCTAAATGAAAAACGGTTTCACACACACTTACCTCTCAGAATTCAGCATGTGGAGAGACGTTCATTCATCTAGGACAAAGGTAACGTGTTGCAGGAGGAATTTTACTCTAGGTTCTCAGTCTGTTTCCTAGTGCCTGTTTGAAGTTCCTGCAGTTTTCACTGTAAAACTGAGTTGGAGATAGTACCTCCACATATATATATATGAAGTGGAATTTGCAACTGAAAAGAAACTATGTGTTCCCTACTAGCTATGTGAAAGACGGTTTCACACACACTTATCTCTCAGAACTAAGCATGTGGAGAGACTTTCGTTCATATAGCACAAAGGGAACGGGATGCGGGAGAAACATTTACTGTGGTTTCTCAATATGTTTCCTAGTGCCAGATTGATGTTCCTGCAGTTTCCACTGTAAAACCGAGGTGGAGCTAGTTCCTCCCCATATATATGTATGGATTGGATTATGCAACTGAAAAGAAACTTTGTGTTCCCAACAATCAAAGTGAAGTACGGCATTCACACACACTTATCCCTCAGAACTAAGCATGTGGAGAGACTTTCGTTCACGTAGCACAAAGGGAAATGGTTGCAGGAGGAACTTTTACTGTGGTTTCTAAGTCTGTTTCCTAGTTCCGGTTTGAAATACCTTCATTTTTCACTGTAAAACTGACTTGGAGCTAGTACCTCCACATATATATATATGGAGTGGTGTTTGCAACTGAAAATAAACTTTGAGTTCCCAAGAAGCTAGAAGAAGGATGGCTTTCACACAAAATTATCTCTCAGAAATTAGCATGTGGAGAGACGTTTGTTCATCCAGCACAAAGGGAACGATTTGCAGGGGCAAATTATACTGTGGTTTCACATTCTGTTTCCTAGTGCTGGTTATAAGTTCTTGCAGTTTTCACTGTAAAACCGAGTTGGAGCTAGGACCTCCCCATATATATATATGGATTGGAGTTTGCAACAGAAAAGAAACTATGTGTTCCCAAAAAGCTTGTTGAAGGACGGCTTTCACACAAAGTTATCTATCGAAAATGAGCATGTGGAGAGATGTTCGTTCATCTAGCTCAAAGGGAACGGGTTGCAGGAGAAACTTTTACTCTGGGTTCTCAGTCTGTTTCCTAGTGCCGTGTTGAAGTTCCTTCATTTTTCACAGTAAAACCGAGTTGGAGCTTGTACATACCCATATATATGTATGGAGTGGAGTTGGCAACTAAAAAGAAACTTTGTGTTCCCAACAAGCTAGGTGAAGGACGGCTTTCAACCACACTTATCCCACAGAACTGAGCATTTGGAGACACTTTCGTTCATGTAGCACAAAGGGAACGTTTTGAAGGGGAAATATTTACTGTGGTTTCACAGTCTGTCTCCTAGTGCCGGTTTGAATTTCCTGCAGTATTCACTATACAACAGAGTTGGAGCTAGTATCTCCCCATATATATGTATGGAGTTGAGACTGCAACTTAAAAGTAACTATGTGTTCCCTACAAGATAGGTAAAGTATGGCTTTCACACACACTTATATATCAGAACAGAGCATGTGGAGAGACGATCGTTCATCTAGCTCAAAAGGATCAGGTTGCAAGAGAAACTTTTTCTCTGGTTTCTCAGTGTGTTTCCTAGTGCCGGTTTGAAGTTCCTGCAGTTTTCACTGTAAAACAGTGTTGGATCTTGTACCTCCCCATATAAAAGTAAGGATTTAAGTTTGAAACTGGAAAGGATCTTTGTGTTCCCAACAAGATAGGTGAAGGAATGCATTCACACACAAATATCTCTCAGAACTGAGCATGTGGAGAGACGTTTGTTCATCCAGCACAAAGGGAACGTTTTGCAGGAGCAACTTATACTCTGGTTTCTCAGTCTGTTTCCTAGTGCCGGTTTTAAGTTCCTGCAGTTTTCACTGTAAAACCGAGTTGGAGCTAGGACCTCCCCATATATACCTATGGATTGGAGTTTGCAACAGAAAAGAATCTATGTGTTCCCAAAAAGCTTGTTTAAGGACGGCTTTCACACACAGTTTTCTATAAGATATGAGCAGGTGGAGCGACGTTCGTTCATCTAGCTCAAAGGGAACGGGTTGCAGGAGAAACTTTTCCTCTGGGTTCTCATTGTTTTTCCTAGTGCCGGTTTGAAGTTCCTTCATATTTCACTGTAAAACCGAGTTGGTGCTAGTATATCCCAGTATATAGGTAAGGTTTGCTGTTGGAAACTGAAAAGAAACTTTGTGTTCCCAACAATTTAGGTGAAGGACGGCTTTCACCAACTCTAATCTCTCAAAAATGAGCATGTGGAGAGACTTTCGTTCACCTAGCACAAAGGAAAAACGTTGCAGGAGATACTATTACTGTGGTTTCTCAGTATGATACCTAGTGTCGTTTTGAAGTTCCTGCAGTTTTCACTGTAAAACGGAGTTGGCGCTAGTACCGCCCCAAATTTATGTATGGAGTGGAGATAGCAATTAAAAAGAAACTTTGTGTTCCCAAGAACTTAGAATAAGGACAGCGTTCGCACCTACTTATCTCTCAGAACTAAGCATGTGGAGAGAAGTTCGTTCATCTAACACAAAGGAAAGAGTTTCAGGAGCAATATTTACTCTGTTTTCTCAATCTTTTTCCTTGTGCAGGTTTGAATTTCCTGCAGATTTCACTATAAAACAGTGTTGGAGCTAGTACCTCCCCATATATATGTATGGAGTGGAGTTTGCAACTAAAAAGAAACTTTGTGTTCCCAACAAGATAGGTAAAGGACGGCTTTCACACACAATTTTGTCTCAGAACTGAGTATGTGGATAGACGTTCGTTCATCTAGCACAATGGGAACGGGTTGCAGGAGTAACATTTTCTCTGGTTTCTCAGTGTGTTTCCCAAGTTCCGGTTTGAAATTCCTGCAGTTTTCACTGTAAAACCGAGATGGATCTTGTACCTCCCCGTATATATTTACGGAGTGGTGTTTGCAAATGGAAAGAAACTTTGTGTTCCAAACCAGATATGTGAAGGACGGCATTAACACACACATATCTCTCAGAAATTAGTATGTGGAGAGACGTTCGTTCATCTAGCACAAAGGGAACGGTTTAATTAGAAACATTTTCTCTGGTTTCTCAGTGTGTTTCCAAGTTCCGGTTTGAAATTCCTGCAGTTTTCACTGTAAAACCGAGATGGATCTAGTACCTCCCCATATATATTTATGAAGTGGAGTTAGCAACTAAAAAGAAACTATGTGTTCCGAACAAGCTATGTGAAAGACGGTTTCACCAACACTTACCTCTCAGAATTGAGCATGTGGAGAGACGTTCGTTCATGTAGGACAAAGGGAAAGGGTTGCAGGAGAAACATTTACTCTGGGTTCTCAGTCTGTTTCCTAGTGCCGGATTGATGTTCCTTCAGTTTTCACTGTAAAACTGAGTTGGAGCTAGTACCTCCACATATATATATATGGAGGGGAAATTGCAACTGAAAAGAATCTATGTGTTCCCAACAAGCTATGTGAAAGACGGGTTCACACACACTTATCTCTCAGAAATAAGCATGTGGAGAGACTTCCGTTAACATAGCACAAAGCGAACGGGATGCGGGAGAAACTTTTTCAGTGGTTTCTGAATCTGTTAACTAGTGCCAGTTTGAAGTTCCTGCAGTTTCCACAGTAAAACCGAGGTGGAGCTATTTCCTCCCCATATATATGTATGGATTGGAGTATGCACCTGAAAAGAAACTTTGTGTTCCCAACAATCAAAGTGAAGTACGGCTTACACACACACTTATCCCTCAGAACTAAGCATGTGGATAGACGTTCGTTCATCTAGCAAGAAGGGAATGGGTTGCAGGGGGAACTTTTACTGTGGTTTCTCAGTCTGTTTCCTAGTGCCGGTTTGAAGTACCTTCATTTTTCACTGTAAAACCGAGTTGGAGCTAGTACCCCCACATATATATACATGGAGTGGGGTTTGCAACTGAAAACAAAATTTGTGTTCCCAAGAACCTAGGAGAAGTATGGCTTTCGCACACACTTATATTTCAGAACTGAGCATGTGGATAGATTTTCGTTCATCTAGCAAAATGGAACGGGTTCCAGGAGAAATTTTACTCTAGGTTCTCAGTCTGTTTCCTAGTTCCGGTTTGAATTTCCAGCAGTTTTCACTTTAAAACTAGTTGGAGCTAGTATCTCCCCATATATATGTATGGATTGGGGTTTGCAAATGAAAAGGAACTATGTGTTCCCAACCAGCAAGGTGAATGATGGCTTTCACACACACTTATCCCTCAGAACTGAGCATGTGGGGAGACGTTCGTTCATCTAGCACAAAGGGAACGGGTTGCAGGAGGAACATTTATTGTGGTTTCTCAGTCTGTTTCCTAGTGCTGGTTTGAAGTTCCTTCATTTTTCACTGTAAACCCGAGTTGGAGCTAGTACCTCCACATATATATATATGGAGTGAACTTTGCAACTGAAAAGAACCTATGTGTTCGGAACAAGCTATGTTAAATACGGTTTCACACACACTTACCTCTCAGTATTGAGCATATGGAGAGACGTTCGTTCAGCTAGCACAAAGGGAATGGGTTTCAGGAGAAACTTTTTCGCTGGGTTCTCAGTTTGTTTCCTAGTGCCGGTTTGAAGTTTCTGCAGTTTTCAATTTAAAAACGGGTTGGAGATAGTAACTCCACATATATATATATAGGAGTGGACTTTGCAACTGAAAAGAATCTATGTGTTCCCAACAAACTATGTGAAAGACGGTTTCACACACACTTATCTCTCAGAACTAAGCATGTTGAGAGACGTTTGTTCATCTAGCACAAAGGGAACGGTTGCTGGAGAAATTTTTACTCTTGTTTCTCAGTCTGTTTCCTAGTGCCGGTTGGAATTTCCTGCAGTTTTCACTGTAAAACCGAGAAGGAGCTTGTACCAAACAATATATATTTATGAAGTGCAGTTTGCAAATGAAAAGAAACTTTGTGTTCAAAACAAGCTATGTGAAGGACGGCTTTGAAACACAAATATCAGTCAGAAATGAGCATGTGGAGAGACATTCGTTCATCTTGCACAAAGGGAAAAATCTGCAGGGGAAACTTTTACTCTGGTTTCTTATTCTGTTTCCTAGCACCGGTTTGAAGTTCCTGCATTTTTCACTGTAAAACATATTTTTAGCTAGTACCTCCCGATATATATGTAAGGAGTGGAGTTAGCAACTGAAAGAAAATTTTGTGTTCCCAACAAGATATGTGAAGCACGGTTTTCACACACACATATATCTCACAACTGAGCATGTGGAGAGACGTTCATTCATTTAGCACAAAGGGAACCGTTTTCAGGAGAAATTTTTACTCTGTTATCTCAGTATGTTTCCTAGTGCCGGGTTGAACTTCCTCCAGTTTTCACTATAAAACCGAGAAGGAACTAGCACCAACCCATATATATGTATGGAGTGGAGTTTGCAACTGAAATAAACTCTGTGTTCCCAACAAGCTAGGTGAAGGACGGCTTTAACCCACAGTTACCTCTCAGAACTGAGCATGAGGAGAGACGTTCATTCATCTAGCACAAAGGCAATGGGTTGCAGGAGAAATTATTTCTGTGGATTCTCAGTATGTTTCCTAGTGCCAGTTTGAGGTTCCTGCAGTTTTCACTGTAAAACCGAGTTGGTTCTATTACCGCCCCATATATATGTATGGATTGGAGTTTGCAACTGAAAACTAACTGTATGTTCCCAAGAACCTAGGAGAAGGACGGGTTTCGCACACAATTATATCTCAGAACTGAGCATGTGGATAGACGTTCGTTCATCTAGCACAAAGGGAACGGGATTCAGGAGCAACTTTTAGTGTGTTTTCTCAGTCTGTTTCCTAGTGCCGGTTTGAAGTTCCTGCAGTTTTCACTATAAAACAGAGTTGGAGCTAGTACCTCCCCTTATATATTTATGGAGTGGTGTTGGCAAATGAAAGGAATCTATGTGTTCCCAACAAGATAGTTAAAGTATGGCTTTCACACACACATATGTCTCAGAAGAGAGCATGTGGAGAGACGTTCGTTCCTCTAGCACAAAGGGAACGGGTTGCAGGGGAAACTGTTTTTCTTTTTTCTCAGTGTGTTTCCTAGTGCCGTTGTGAAGTTCCTGCATTTTTCACTGTAAAACAGAGTTGGATCTAGTACTTCCCGATATAAATGTAAGGATTAGTGTTTGAAACTGAAAAGAGACTTTGTGTTCCCAAGAATATAGTTGAAGGAATGCATTCACACACACATATCTCTCAGAACTGAGCATGTGGAGAGACGTTCGTTCATCCAGCACCAAGGGAACGGGTTGCAGGAGCAACTTATACTCTGGTTTCACAGTCTGTTTCCCAGTGCCGGTTTTAAGTTCCTGCAGTTTTCACTGTAAAACCGAGTTGGAGCTAGTACCTCCACATATATATATATGGAGTGAAATTTGCAACTGAATAGAACCTATGTGTTTGGAACAAGCTATGTGAAATACGGTTTCACACACACTTACCTATCAGAACTAAGCATGTTGAGAGACGTTCGTTCATCTAGCACAAAGGGAACGGTTGCTGGAGAAATTTTTACTCTGGTTTCTCAGTCTGTTTCCTAGTGCCGGTTGGAATTTCCTGCTGTTTTCACTGTAAAACCGAGAAGGAGCTTATACCAAACAATATATATGTATGAAGTGCAGTTTGCAAATGAAAAGAAACTTTGTGTTCACATCAAGCTATGTGAAGGACGGCTTTGACACACAAATATCTGTCAGAAATGAGCATATAGAGAGACGTTCGTTCAGCTTGCACAAAAGGATCGGCTTGCAGGGGAAACTATTACTCTGCTTTCTAAGTCAGTTTCCTTGTTCCGTTTTGATATTCCTGCAGTTTTCACTGTAACACCGAGTTTGAGCTAGTACCTCCCCATATATATGTATGGGGTGTAATATGTAACTGAAAATAAACTTTGTGTTCCCATCAAGCTAGCTGAAATACGGCTTTCACACACACTTATCTCTCAGAAAAGAGCATGTGGAGAGACGTTCATTCATCTAGCACTATGTAACGGTATTTGGAGGAATTTTACTCTGGATTTCAGTCTGTTTCCTAGTGCCGGTTTGAATTTCCTGCAGTTTTTACATTAAAACCATGTTGGAAATAGTACTGCCCATGTATACGTATGGAGTGGAATTTGCAACTGAATGGAAAATTTGTGTTCCCATCAAGCTAATTGAAGGACAGATTTCCCACAAAATTATCTCTCTAAACTGAGCATGTGGAGAGACATTCTTTCATCTAGCACAAAGGGAACGATCTGCAGGAGAAACTTTTACTCTGGTTTCTTATTCTGTTTCCTAGCGCCGGTTTGAAGTTCCTGCATTTTTCACTGTAAAACAGATTTTTAGCTAGTACGTCCCGATATATATGTAAGGAGTGGAGTTAGCAACTGAAAGAAAACTTTGTGTTCCCAACAAGATATGTGAAGCACGGTTTTCACACACACATATCTCTCACAACTGAGCATGTGGAGAGACTTTCATTCATTTAGCACAAGGGAACCGTTTTCAGGAGAAATTTTTACTCTGTTATCTCAGTATGTTTCCTAGTGCCGGGTTGAACTTCCTCCAGTTTTCACTATAAAACCGAGAAGGAGCTAGCACCAACCCATATATATGTATGGAGAGGAGTTTGCAACTGAAATAAACTTTTTGTTCCCAAAAAGCTAGGTGAAGTAAGGCTTTAACCCACAGTTATCTCTCAGAACTGAGCATGAGGAGAGACGTTCATTCATCTAGCACAAAGGCAACGGGTTGCAGGAGAAACTATTTCTGTGGATTCTCAGTATGTTTCCTAGTGCCAGTTTGAAGTTCCTGCAGTTTTCACTGTAAAACCGAGTTGGTTCTATTACCGCCCCATATATATGTATGGATTGGAGTTTGCAACTGAAAAGAAACTGTGTGTTCCCAAGAACCTAGGAGAAGGACGGGTTTTGCACACAATTATATCTCAGAACTGAGCATGTGGATAGACTTTCGTTCATCTAGCACAAAGGGAACGGGTTGCAGGAGCATCTTTAATGTGTTTTCTCAGTCTGTTTCCTAGTGCCATTTTGAAGTTTCTGCAGTTTTCACTATAAAACAGAGTTGGAGCTAGTACCTCCCCATATATATTTATGGAGTGGTGTTGGCAACTGAAAAGAATCTATGTGTTCCCAACAAGATAAATAAAGTATGGCTTTCACACACACATATGTCTCAGAAGAGAGCATGTTGAGAGACATTCGTTCCTCTAGCACAATGGGAACGTGTTGCAGGAGAAACTTTTTCTCTTTTATCTAAGTGTGTTTCCTAGTGCCGGTGTGAAGTTCCTGCAGTTTTCACTGTAAAACAGAGTTGGATCTAGTACTTCCCGATATAAATGTAAGGAGTGGTGTTTGAAACTGAAAAGAAACTTTGTGTTCCCAACAAGATAGTTGAAGGAATGCATTCACACACACATATCTCTCAGAACTGAACATGTGGAGAGACGTTCGTTCATCCAGCACAAAGGGAATGGGTTGCAGGTGCAACGTATACTCTGGTTTCACAGTCTGTTTCCTAGTGCCGGTTTTAAGTTCCTGCAGTTTTCACTGTAAAACCGAGTTGGAGCTAGGACCTCCCCATATATATCTATAGATTGGATTTGCAACAGAAAAGAAACTATGTGTTCCCAACAAACTAGGTGAAGGACGGATTTCACACACAGTTATCTATCGAAAATGAGCATGTGGAGAGATGTTCGTTCATCTAGCTCAAAGGGAACGGGTTGCAGGAGAAACTTTTCCTCTGGGTTCTCAGTCTGTTTCCTAGTGCCATGTTGAATTTCCTTCATTTTTCACAGTAAAACCGAGTTGGAGCTTGTACATCCCCATATATATGTATGGAGTGGAGTGGCAACTGAAAAGAAACTTTGTGTTCCCAACAAGCTAGGTGGGGGACGGCTTTCAACCACACTTATCTCACAGAGCTGAGCATTTGGAGACACTTTCGTTCATCTAGCCCAAAGGGAACGGGTTGCTGAGGAAAATTTTACTCTGGTTTCTCAGTCTTTTCCCTAGTGCCGGTTTGAAGTTCCTGCAGTTTTCACTGTAAAACAGAGTTGGATCTTGTACCTCCCCATATAAATGTAAGGAGTGGGGTTTGAAACTGAAAAGAATCTTTGTGTTCCCAACAAGATAGGTGAAGGAATGCATTCACACACAAATATTTCTCAGAACTGAGCATGTGGAGAGACGTTCGTTCATCCAGCAAAAAGGGAACATTTTGCAGGAGCGACTTATACTCTGGTTTCTCAGTCTGTTTCCTAGTGCCGGTTTCAAGTTCCTGCAGTTTTCACTGTAAAACCGAGTTGGAGCTAGGACCTCCCCATATATATCTATGGATTGGAGTTTGCAACAGAAAAGAAACTATGTGTTCCCTATAAGATTGTTGAAGGACGGCTTTCACACACAGTTTTCTATAAGATATGAGCAGGTGGAGAGACGTTCGTTCATCTAGCTCAAAGGGAACGGGTTGCAGGAGAAACTTTTCCTCTGGGTTCTCATTCTTTTTCCTAGTACCGGTTTGAAGTTCCTTCATTTTTCACAGTAAAACCGAGTTGGTGCTAGTATATCCCAGTATATATGTATGGAGTGCAGTTGGCAACTGAAAAGAAACTTTGTGTTCCCAACAATTTAGGTGAAGGAACGCTTTCACCCACACTAATCTCTCAGAAATGAGCATGTCGAGAGACGTTCGTTCACCTAGCACAAAGGAAAAACTTTGTAGGAGGTACTATTACTGTGGTTTCTCAGTATGATTCCTAGTGTCGTTTTGAAGTTCCTGCAGTTTTCACTGTAAAACCGAGTTGTCGCTAGTACCACCCCATATATATGTATGGAGTGGAGATTGCAACTAAAAAGAAACTTTGTGTTCCCAAGAACTTAGGATAAGGACGGCGTTCGCACCTAATTATCTCTCAGAACTAAGCATGTGGAGAGAAGTTCGTTCATCTAACACAAAGGAAGGAGTTTCAGGAGCAATCTTTACTCTGTTTTCTCAGTCTTTTTCTTTGTTCAGGTTTGAATTTCCTGCAGAATTCACTATAAAACAGTGTTGGAGCTAGTACCTGCCCATATATATGTATGGAGTGGAGTTTGCAACTAAAAAGAAACTTTGTGTTCCCAACAAGATAGGTAAAGGACGGCTTTCACACACAATTATGTCTCAGAACTGAGTATGTGGATAGACGTTCGTTCATCTAGCACAATGGGAACGGGTTGCAGGAGTAACATTTTCTCTGGTTTCTCAGTGTGCTTCCCAAGTGCCGGTTTGAAATTCGTGCAGTTTTCACTGTAAAACCGAGATGGATCTAGTACCTCCCCGTATATATTAACGGAGTGGTGTTTGCAACTGGAAAGAAACTTTGTGTTCCAAACCAGCTATGTGAAGGACGGCATTAACACACACATATCTCTCAGAAATTAGTATGTGGAGAGACGTTCGTTCATCTAGCACAAAGGGAACGGGTTAAGTAGAAACATTTTCTCTGGTTTCCCAGTGTGTTTCCTAGTTCCGGTTTGAAATTCCTGAAGTTTTCACTGTAAAACCGAGATGGATCTAGTACCTCCCCATATATATTTACGAAGTGGAGTTTGCAACTGAAAAGAATCTATGTGTTCCGAACAAGCTATGTGAAAGACGGATTCACACACACTTACCTCTCAGAATTGAGCATGTGGAGAGACGTTCGTTCATCTTGGACAAATGGAACGGGTTGCAGGAGAAACTTTTACTCTGGGTTCTCAGTCTGTTTCCTAGTGCCGGATTGATGTTCCTGCAGTTTTCACTGTAAAACTGAGTTGGAGCTAGTACCTACACATATATATATACATATGGAGTGGAATTTGCAACTGAAAAGAATCTATGTGTTCCCAACAAGCTATGTGAAAGACGGTTTCACACACACTTATCTCTCACAACTAAGCATGTGGAGAGACTTCCGTTCATATAGCAAAAAGCGAACGGGATGCGGGAGAAACTTTTACTGTGGTTTCTGAATCTGTTTCCTAGTGCCAGTTTGAAGTTCCTGCAGTTTCCACAGTAAAACCGAGGTGGAGCTATTTCCTCCCCATATATATGTATGGATTGGAGTATGCAACTGAAAAGAAACTTTGTGTTCCCAACAATCAAAGTGAAGTACGGCTTTCACACACACTTATCCCTCAGAACTAAGCATGTGGATAGACGTTCGTTCATCTAGCAAGAAGGGAATGGGTTGCAGGGGGAACTTTTACTGTGGTTTCTCAGTCTGTTTCCTAGTGCCGGTTTGAAGTACCTTCATTTTTCACTGTAAAACCGAGTTGGAGCTAGTACCTCCACATATATATATATGGAGTGGGGTTTGCAACTGAAAACAAAATTTGTGTTCCCAAGAACCTAGGAGAAGGATGGCTTTCGCACACACATATCATTCAGAACTGAGTATGTGGATAGACGTTCGTTCATCTAGCAAAAATGGAACGGGTTTCAGGAGAAACTTTTACTCTAGGTTCTCAGTCTGTTTCCTAGTTCCGGTTTGAATTTCCAGCAGTTTTCACTTTAAAACTAGTTGGAGCTAGTAACTCCCCATATATATGTATGGATTGGGGTTTGCAAATGAAAAGGAACTATGTGTTCCCAACCAGCAAGGTGAATGATGGCTTTCACACACACTTATCTCTCAGAACTGAGCATGTGGGGAGACGTTCGTTCATCTAGCACAAAGGGAACGGGTTGCAGGAGGAACATTTATTGTGGTTTCTCAGTCTGTTTCCTAGTGCTGGTTTGAAGTTCCTTCATTTTTCACTATAAACCCGAGTTGGAGCTAGTACCTCCACATATATATATATGGAGTGAACTTTGCAACTGAAAAGAACCTATGTGTTTGGAACAAGCTATGTGAAATACGGTTTCACACACACTTACCTCTCAGTATTGAGCATATGGAGAGACGTTCGTTCAGCTAGCACAAAGGGAATGGGTTTCAGGAGAAACTTTTTCTCTGGGTTCTCAGTTTGTTTCCTAGTGCCAGTTTGAAGTTCCTGCAGTTTTCACTTTAAAACTGGGTTGGAGCTAGTAACTCCACATATATATATATAGGAGTGGACTTTGCAACTGAAAAGAATCTATGTGTTCCCAACAAACTATGTGAAAGACGGTTTCACACACAATTATCTCTCAGAACTAAGCATGTTGAGAGACGTTCGTTCATCCAGCACAAAGGGAACAGGTTGCAGGTGCAACTTATACTCTGGTTTCACAGTCTGTTTCCTAGTGCCGGTTTTAAATTCCTGCAGTTTTCACTGTAAAACCGAGTTGGAGCTAGTACCTCAACATATATATATATGGAGTGAACTATGCAACTGAATAGAACCTATGTGTTCGGAAGAAGCTATGTGAAATACGGTTTCACACACACTTACCTCTCAGAACTAAGCATGTTGAGAGACGTTCGTTCATCTAGCACAAAAGGAACGGTTGCTGGAGAAATTTTTACTCTGGTTTCTCAGTCTGTTTCCTAGTGCCGGTTGGAAATTCCTGCAGTTTTCACTGTAAACCCGAGAAGGAGCTTGTAACAAACTATAAATATGTATGAAATGCAGTTTGCAAATGAAAAGAAACTTTGTGTTCACATCAAGCTATGTGAAGGACGGTTTGACACACAAATATCTGTCAGAAATGAGCATGTGGAGAGACGTTCGTTCAGCTAGCACAAAGGGATCGGCTTGCCGGAGAAACTATTACTCTGCTTTCTAAGTCAGTTTCCTTGTTCCGTTTTGATATTCCTGCAGTTTTCACTGTAACACCGAGTTTGAGCTAGTACCTCCCCATATATATGTATGGGGTGTAATATGTAACTGAAAATAAACTTTGTGTTCCCATCAAGCTAGCTGAAATACGGCTTTCACACACACTTATCTCTCAGAAAATAGCATGTGGAGAGACGTTCATTCATCTAGCACATTGGAACGGTTTTTGGAGTAATTTTACTCTGGATTTCAGTCTGTTTCCTAGTGCCGGTTTGAATTTCCTGCAGTTTTCACATTAAAACCATGTTGGAAATAGTACTGCCCATGTATACGTATGGAGTGGAGTTTGCAACTGAATGGAAAATTTGTGTTCCCATCAAGCTAAGTGAAGGACAGATTTCACACAAAATTATCTCTCTAAACTGAGCATGTGGAGAGACATTCTTTCATCTAGCACAAAGGGAACGATCTGAAGGAGAAACTTTTACTCTGGTTTCTTATTCTGTTTCCTAGCGCCGGTTTGAATTTCCTGCATTTTTCACTGTAAAACTGATTTTTAGCTAGTACGTCCCGATATATATGTAAGGAGTGGAGTTAGCAACTGAAAGAAAACTTTGTGTTCCCAACAAGATATGTGAAGCACGGTTTTCACACACACATATCTCTCACAACTGAGCATGTGGAGAGACGTTCATTCATTTAGCACAAGGGAACCGTTTTCAGGAGAAATTTTTACACAGTTATCTCAGTATGTTTCCTAGTGCCGGGTTGAACTTCCTCCAGTTTTCACTATAAAACCGAGAAGGAGCTAGCACCAACCCATATATATGTATGGAGAGGAGTTTGCAACTGAAATAAACTTTGTGTTCCCAACAAGCTAGGTGAAGTACGGCTTTAACCCACAGTAATCTCTCAGAACTGAGCATGAGGAGAGACGTTCATTCATCTAGCACAAAGGCAACGGGTTGCAGGAGCATCTTTAATGTGTTTTCTAAGTCTGTTTCCTAGTGCCGGTTTGAAGTTCCTGCAGTTTTCACTATAAAACCGAGTTGGATCTAGTACCTCCCCATAAATATTTATGGAGTGGTGTTGGCAACGGAAAAGAATCTATGTGTTCCCAACAAGATAGTTAAAGTATGGCTTTCACACACACATATGTCTCAGAAGAGAGCATGTTGAGAGACATTCGTTCCTCTAGCACAATGGGAACGGGTTGCAGGAGAAACTTTTTCTCTTTTTTCTCAGTGTGTTTCCTAGTGCCGGTGTGAAGTTCCTGCAGTTTTCACTGTAAAACAGAGTTGGATCTAGTACTTCCCGATATAAATGTAAGGATTGGTGTTTGAAACTGAAAAGAAACTTTGTGTTCCCAACAAGATAGTTGAAGGAATGCATTCACACACACATATCTCTCAGAACGGAACATGTGGAGAGACGTTCGTTCATCCAGCACAAAGGGAACAGGTTGCAGGTGCAACATATACTCTGGTTTCACAGTCTGTTTCCTAGTGCCGGTTTTAAGTTCCTGCAGTTTTCACTGTAAAACCGAGTTGGAGCTAGGACCTCCCCATATATATCTATGGATTGGATTTGCAACACAAAAGAAACTATGTGTTCCCAACAAGCTTTTTGAAGGACGGATTTCACACACAGTTATCTATCGAAAATGAGCATGTGAAGAGATGTTCTTTCATCTAGCTCAAAGGGAACGGGTTGCAGGAGAAACTTTTACTCTGGGTTCTCTGTCTGTTTCCTAGTGCCGTGTTGAATTTCCTTCATTTTTCATAGTAAAACCGAGTTGGAGCTTGTACATCCCCATATATATATATGGAGTGGAGTTGGCAACTGAAAAGAAACTTTGTGTTCCCAACAAGCTAGGTGAAGGGCGGCTTTCAACCTCACTTCTCTCACAGAGCTGAGCATTTGGAGACACTTTCGTTCATCTAGCCCAAAGGGAACGGGTTGCTGAGGCAAATTTTACTCTGGTTTCTCAGTCTGTTCCGTAGAGCCGGTTTGAAGTTCCTGCCGTTTTCACTGTAAAACCGAGTTGGAGCTAGTACCTCCACATATATATATATGGAGTGGGGTTTGCAACTGAAAACAAAATTTGTGTCCCCAAGAACCTAGGAGAAGGATGGCTTTTGCACACACATATCATTCAGAACTGAGTATGTGGATAGACGTTCGTTCATCTAGCAAAAATGGAACGGGTTTCAGGAGAAACTTTTACTCTAGGTTCTCAGTCTGTTTCCTAGTGCCGGTGTGAAGTTCCTGCAGTTTTCTCTGTAAAACAGAGTTGGATCTAGTACTTCCCGATATAAATGTAAGGAGTGGTGTTTGAAACTGAAAAGAAACTTTGTGTTCCCAACAAGATAGTTGAAGGAATGCATTCACACACACATATCTCTCAGAACGGAACATGTGGAGAGACGTTCGTTCATCCAGCACAAAGGGAACAGGTTGCAGGTGCAACATATACTCTGGTTTCACAGTCTGTTTCCTAGTGCCGGTTTTAAGTTCCTGCAGTTTTCACTGTAAAACAGAGTTGGATCTTGTACCTCCCCATATAAATGTAAGGAGTGGAGTTTGAAACTGAAAAGAATCTTTGTGTTCCCAACAAGATAGGTGAAGGAATGCATTCACACACAAATATTTCTCAGAACTGAGCATGTGGAGAGACGTTCGTTCATCCAGCACAAAGGGAACGTTTTGCAGGAGCAACTTATACTCTGGTTTTTCAGTCTGTTTCCTAGTGCCGGTTTTAAGTTCCTGCAGTTTTCACTGTAAAACCGAGTTGGAGCTAGGACCTCCCCATATATATCTATGGATTGGAGTTTGCAACAGAAAAGAATCTATGTGTTCCCTATAAGCTTGTTGAAGGACGGCTTTCACACACAGTTTTCTATAAGATATGAGCAGGTGGAGAGACGTTCGTTCATCTAGCTCAAAGGGAACGGGTTGCAGGAGAAACTTTTCCTCTGGGTTCTCATTCTTTTTCCTAGTGCCGGTTTGAAGTTCCTTCATTTTTCACAGTAAAACCGAGTTGGTGCTAGTATATCCCAGTATATATGTATGGAGTGCAGTTGGCAACTGAAAAGAAACTTTGTATTCCCAACAATTTACGTGAAGGAATGCTTTCACCCACTCTAATCTCTCAGAAATGAGCATGTCGAGAGACGTTCGTTCACCTAGCACAAAGGAAAAACTTTGTAGGAGGTACTATTACTGTGGTTTCTCAGTATGATTCCTAGTGTCGTTTTGAAGTTCCTGCAGTTTTCACTGTAAAACCGAGTTGGCGCTAGTACCGCCCTATATATATGTATGGAGTGGAGATTGCAACTAAAAAGAAACTTTGTGTTCCCAAGAATTTAGGATAAGGACGGCGTTCGCACCTACTTATCTCTCAGAACTAAGCATGTGGAGAGAAGTTCGTTCATCTAACACAAAGGAAAGAGTTTCAGGAGCAATGTTTACTCTGTTTTCTCAGTCTTTTTCCATGTGCAGGTTTGAATTTCCTGCAGATTTCACTATAAAACAGTGTTGGAGCTAGTACCTCCCCATATATATGTATGGAGTGGTGTTTGCAACTAAAAAGAAACTTTGTGTTCCCAACAAGATAGGTAAAGGACGGCTTTCACACACAATTTTGTCTCAGAACTGAGTATGTGGATAGACGTTCGTTCATCTAGCACAATTGGAACGGGTTGCAGGAGTAACATTTTCTCTGGTTTCTCAGTGTGTTTCCTAGTTCCGGTTTGAAATTCCTGCAGTTTTCACTGTAAAACCGAGATGGATCTAGTACCTCCCCATATATATTTACAAAGTGGAGTTTGCAACTGAAAAGAATCTATGTGTTCCGAACAAGCTATGTGAAAGACGGATTCACACACACTTACCTCTCAGAATTGAGCATGTGGAGAGACGTTCGTTCATCTTGGACAAATGGAACGGGTTGCAGGAGAAACTTTTACTCTGTGTTCTCAGTCTGTTTCCTAGTGCCGGATTGATGTTCCTGCAGTTTTCACTGTAAAACTGAGTTGGAGCTAGTACCTACACATATATATATATATGGAGTGGAATTTGCAACTGAAAAGAATCTATGTGTTCCCAACAAGCTATGTGAAAGACGGGTTCACACACACTTATCTCTCAGAAATAAGCATGTGGAGAGACTTCCGTTCATATAGCACAAAGCGAACGGGATGCGGGAGAAACTTTTACTGTGGTTTCTGAATCTGTTTCCTAGTGCCAGTTTGAAGTTCCTGCAGTTTCCACAGTAAAACCGAGGTGGAGCTATTTCCTCCCCATATATATGTATGGATTGGAGTATGCAACTGAAAAGAAACTTTGTGTTCCCAACAATCAAATTGAAGTACGGCTTTCACACACACTTATCCCTCAGAACTAAGCATGTGGATAGACGTTCGTTCATCTAGCAAGAAGGGAATGGGTTGCAGGGGGAACTTTTACTGTGGTTTCTCAGTCTGTTTCCTAGTGCCGATTTGAAGTACCTTCATTTTTCACTGTAAAACCGAGTTGGAGCTAGTACCTCCACATATATATATATGGAGTGGGGTTTGCAACTGAAAACAAAATTTGTGTTCCCAAGAACCTAGGAGAAGGATGGCTTTTGCACACACATATCATTCAGAACTGAGTATGTGGATAGACATTCGTTCATCTAGCAAAAATGGAACGGGTTTCAGGAGAAACTTTTACTCTAGGTTCTCAGTCTGTTTCCTAGTTCCGGTTTGAATTTCCAGCAGTTTTCACTTTAAAACTATTTGGAGCTACTAACCCCCCATATGTATGTATGGATTGGGGTTTGCAAATGAAAAGGAACTATGTGTTCCCAACCAGCAAGTTGAATGATGGCTTTCACACACACTTATCTCTCAGAACTGAGCATGTGGGGAGACGTTCGTTCATCTAGCACAAAGGGAACGGGTTGCAGGAGGAACATTTATTGTGGTTTCTCAGTCTGTTTCCTAGTGCTGGTTTGAAGTTCCTTCATTTTTCACTGTAAACCCGAGTTGGAGCTAGTACCTCCACATATATATATATGGAGTGAACTTTGCAACTGAAAAGAACCTATGTGTTCGGAACAAGCTATGTGAAATACGGTTTCACACACACTTACCTCTCAGTATTGAGCATATGGAGAGACGTTCGTTCAGCTAGCACAAAGGGAATGGGTTTCAGGAGAAACTTTTTCTCTGGGTTCTCAGTTTGTTTCCTAGTGCCGGTTTGAAGTTCCTGCAGTTTTCACTTTAAAACCGGGTTGGAGCTTGTAACTCCACATATATATATATAGGAGTGGACTTTGCAACTGAAAAGAATCTATGTGTTCCCAACAAACTATGTGAAAGACGGTTTCACACACACTTATCTCTCAGAACTAAGCATGTTTAGAGACGTTCGTTCATCTAGCACAAAGGGAACGGTTGCTGGAGAAATTTTACTCTGGTTTCTCAGTCTGTTTCCTAGTGCCGGTTGGAATTTCCTGCAGTTTCACTGTAAAACCGAGAAGGAGCTTGTACCAAACAATATATATGTATGAAGTGCAGTTTGCAAATGAAAAGAAACTTTGTGTTCACATCAAGCTATGTGAAGGACGGCTTTGACACACAAATATCAGTCAGAAATGAGCATGTGGAGAGACGTTCGTTCAGCTAGCACAAAGGGATCGGCTTGCAGAAGAAACTATTACTCTGCTTTCTAAGTCAGTTTCCTTGTTCCGTTTTGATATTCCTGCAGTTTTCACTGAAACACCGAGTTTGAGCTAGTACCTCCCCATATATATGTATGGGGTGTAATATGTAACTGAAAATAAACTTTGTGTTCCCATCAAGCTAGCTGAAATACGGCTTTCACACACACTTATCTCTCAGAAAAGAGCATGTGGAGAGACGTTCATTCATCTAGCACATTGGAACGGTTTTTGGAGTAATTTTACTCTGGATTTCAGTCTGTTTCCTAGTGCCGTTATGAATTTCCTGCAGTTTTCACTTAAAACCATGTTGGAAACAGTACTGCCCATGTATACGTATGGAGTGGAGTTTACAACTGAATGGAAAATTTGTGTTCCCATCAAGCTAAGTGAAGGACAGATTTCACACAAAAATATCTCTCAAAACTGAGCATGTGGAGAGACATTCGTTCATCTAGCACAAAGGGAACGATCTGCAGGAGAAACTTTTACTCTGGTTTCTTATTCTGTTTCCTAGCGCCGGTTTGAATTTCCTGCATTTTTCACTGTAAAACAGATTTTTAGCTAGTACGTCCCGATATATATGTAAGGAGTGGAGTTAGCAACTGAAAGAAAAATTTGTGTTCCCAACAAGATATGTGAAGCACGGTTTTCACACACACATATCTCTCACAACTGAGCATGTGGAGAGACGTTCATTCATTTAGCACAATGGGAACCGTTTTCAGGAGAAATTTTTACTCTGTTATCTCAGTATGTTTCCTAGTGTCGGGTTGAACTTCCTCCAGTTTTCACTATAAAACCGAGAAGGAGCTAGCACCAACCCATATATATGTATGGAGAGGAGATTGCAACTGAAATAAACTTTGTGTTCCCAACAAGCTAGGTGAAGTACGGCTTTAACCCACAGTTATCTCTCAGAACTGACCATGAGGAGAGACGTTCATTCATCTAGCACAAAGGCAACGGGTTGCAGGAGAAACTATTTCTGTGGATTCTCAGTATGTTTCCTAGTGCCAGTTAGAAGTTCCTGCAGTTTTCACTGTAAAACCGAGTTGGTTCTATTACCGCAACATATATATGTATGGAGTGGAGTTTGCAACTGAAAAGAAACTGTGTGTTCCCAAGAACCTAGGAGAAGGACGGGTTTCACACACAATTATATCTCAGAACTGAGCATGTGGATAGACGTTCGTTCATCCAGCACAAAGGGAACAGGTTGCAGGTGCAACTTATACTCTGGTTTCACAGTCTGTTTCCTAGTGCCGGTTTTAAGTTCCTGCAGTTTTCACTGTAAAACCGTGTTGGAGCTAGTACCTCAACATATATATATATGGAGTGAAATTTGCAACTGAATAGAACCTATGTGTTCGGAACAAGCTATGTGAAATACGGTTTCACACACACTTACCTTTCAGAACTAAGCATGTTGAGAGACGTTCGTTCATCTAGCACAAAAAGAACGGTTGCTGGAGAAATTTTTACTCTGGTTTCTCAGTCTGTTTCCTAGTGCCGGTTGGAAATTCCTGCAGTTTTCACTGTAAACCCGAGAAGGAGCTTGTACCAAACAATAAATATGTATGAAATGCAGTTTGCAAATGAAAAGAAACTTTGTGTTCACATCAAGCTATGTGAAGGACGGCTTTGACACACAAATATCTGTCAGAAATGAGCATGTGGAGAGACGTTCGTTCAGCTAGCACAAAGGGATCGACTTGCCGGAGAAACTATTACTCTGCTTTCTAAGTCAGTTTCCTTGTTCCGTTTTGATATTCCTGCAGTTTTCACTGTAACACCGAGTTTGAGCTAGTATCTCCCCATATATATGTATGGAGTGGAGTTTGCAACTAAAAAGAAACTTTGTGTTCCCAACAAGATAGGTAAAGGACGGCTTTCACACACAATTTTGTCTCAGAACTGAGTATGTGGATAGACGTTTGTTCATCTAGCACAATGGGAACGGGTTGCAGGAGTAACATATTCTCTGGTTTCTCAGTGTGTTTCCCAAGTGCCGGTTTGAAAGTCGTGCAGTTTTCACTGTAAAACCGAGATGGATCTTGTACCTCCCCGTATATATTTATGGAGTGGTGTTTGCAACTGGAAAGAAACTTTGTGTTCCAAACAAGTTATGTGAAGGACGGCATTAACACACACATATCTCTCAGAAATTAGTATGTGGAGAGACGTTCGTTCATCTAGCACAAAGGGAACGGGTTAAGTAGAAACATTTTCTCTGGTTTCTCAGTGTGTTTCCTAGTTCCGGTTTGAAATTCCTGCAGTTTTCACTGTAAAACCGAGATGGATCTAGTACCTCCCCATATATATTTACGAAGTGGAGTTTGCAACTGAAAAGAATCTATGTGTTCCGAACAAGCTATGTGAAAGACGGATTCACACACACTTACCTCTCAAATTGAGCATGTGGAGAGACGTTCGTTCATGTAGGACAAATGGAACGGGTTGCAGGAGAAACTTTTACTCTGGGTTCTCAGTCTGTTTCCTAGTGCCGGATTGATGTTCCTGCAGTTTTCACTGTAAAACTGAGTTGGAGCTAGTACCTACACATATATATGTATAGGGAGTGGAATTTGCAACTGAAAAGAATCTATGTGTTCCCAACAAGCTATGTGAAAGACGGTTTCACACACACTTATCTCTCAGAACTAAGCATGTGGAGAGACTTCCGTTCATATAGCACAAAGCGAACGGGATGCGGGAGAAACTTTTACTGTGGTTTCTGAATCTGTTTCCTAGTGCCAGTTTGAAGTTCCTGCAGTTTCCACAGTAAAACCGAGGTGGAGCTATTTCCTCCCCATATATATGTATGGATTGGAGTATGCAACTGAAAAGAAACTTTGTGTTCCCAACAATCAAAGTGAAGTACGGCTTTCACACACACTTATCCCTCAGAACTAAGCATGTGGATAGACGTTCGTTCATCTAGCAAGAAGGGAATGGGTTGCAGGGGGAACTTTTACTGTGGTTTCTCAGTCTGTTTCCTAGTGCCGGTTTGAAGTACCTTCATTTTTCACTGTAAAACCGAGTTGGAGCTAGTACCTCCACATATATATATATGGAGTGGGGTTTGCAACTGAAAACAAAATTTGTGTTCCCAAGAACCTAGGAGAAGGATGGCTTTCGCACACACATATCATTCAGAACTGAGTATGTGGATAGACGTTCGTTCATCTAGCAAACATGGAACGGGTTTCAGGAGAAACTTTTACTCTAGGTTCTCAGTCTGTTTCCTAGTTCCGGTTTGAATTTCCAGCAGTTTTCACTTTAAAACTAGTTGGAGCTAGTAACTCCCCATATGTATGTATGGATTGGGGTTTGCAAATGAAAAGGAACTATGTGTTCCCAACCAGCAAGGTGAATGATTGCTTTCACACACACTTATCTCTCAGAACTGAGCATGTGGGGAGACGTTCGTTCATCTAGCACAAAGGGAACGGGTTGCAGGAGGAACATTTATTGTGGTTTCTCAGTCTGTTTCCTAGTGCTGGTTTGAAGTTCCTTCATTTTTCACTGTAAACCCGAGTTGGAGCTAGTACCTCCACATATATATATATGGAGTGAACTTTGCAACTGAAAAGAACCTATGTGTTCGGAACAAGCTATGTGAAATACGGTTTCACACACACTTACCTCTCAGTATTGAGCATATGGAGAGACGTTCGTTCAGCTAGCACAAAGGGAATGGGTTTCAGGAGAAACTTTTTCTCTGGGTTCTCAGTTTGTTTCCTAGTGCCGGTTTGAAGTTCCTGCAGTTTTCACTTTAAAACCGGGTTGGAGCTAGTAACTCCACATATATATATATAGGAGTGGACTTTGCAACTGAAAGAATCTATGTGTTCCCAACAAACTATGTGAAAGACGGTTTCACACACACTTATCTCTCAGAACTAAGCATGTTGAGAGACGTTCGTTCATCTAGCACAAAGGGAACGGTTGCTGGAGAAATTTTTACTCTGGTTTCTCAGTCTGTTTCCTAGTGCCGGTTGGAATTTCCTGCAGATTTCACTGTAAAACCGAGAAGGAGCTTGTACCAAACAATATATATGTATGAAGTGCAGTTTGCAAATGAAAAGAAACTTTGTGTTCACATCAAGCTATGTGAAGGACGGCTTTGACACACAAATATCAGTCAGAAATGAGCATGTGGAGAGACGTTCGTTCAGCTAGCACAAAGGGATCGGCTTGCAGGAGAAACTATTACTCTGCTTTCTAAGTCAATTTCCTTGTTCCGTTTTGATACTCCTGCAGTTTTCACTGTAACACCGAGTTTGAGCTAGTACCTCCCCTTATATATGTATGGGGTGTAGTATGTAACTGAAAATAAACTTTGTGTTCCCATCAAGCTAGCTGAAATACGGCTTTCACACACACTTATCTCTCAGAAAAGAGCATGTGGAGAGACGTTCATTCATCTAGCACATTGGAACGGTTTTTGGAGGAATTTTACTCTGGATTTCAGTGTGTTTCCTAGTGCCGGTTTGAATTTCCTGCAGTTTTCACATTAAAACCAAGTTGGAATTACTACTGCCCATGTATACGTATGGAGTGGAGTTTGCAACTGAATGGAAAATTTGTGTTCCCATCAAGCTAAGTGAAGGACAGATTTCACACAAAAATATCTCTCAAAACTGAGCATGTGGAGAGACATTCGTTCATCTAGCACAAAGGGAACGATCTGCAGGAGAAACTTTTACTCTGGTTTCTTATTCTGTTTCCTAGCACCGGTTTGAAGTTCCTGCATTTTTCACTGTAAAACAGATTTTTAGCTAGTACCTCCCGATATATATGTAAGGAGTGGAGTTAGCAACTGAAAGAAAACTTTGTGTTCCCAACAAGATATTTGAAGCACGGTTTTCACACACACATATCTCTCACAACTGAGCATGTGGAGAGACGTTCATTCATTTAGCACAATGGGAACCGTTTTCAGGAGAAATTTTTACTCTGTTATCTCAGTATGTTTCCTAGTGTCGGGTTGAACTTCCTCCAGTTTTCACTATAAAACCGAGAAGGAGCTAGCACCAACCCATATATATGTATGGAGAGGAGATTGCAACTGAAATAAACTTTGTGTTCCCAACAAGCTAGGTGAAGTACGGCTTTAACCCACAGTTATCTCTCAGAACTGACCATGAGGAGAGACGTTCATTCATCTAGCACAAAGGCAACGGGTTGCAGGAGAAACTATTTCTGTGGATTCTCAGTATGTTTCCTAGTGCCAGTTAGAAGTTCCTGCAGTTTTCACTGTAAAACCGAGTTGGTTCTATTACCGCAACATATATATGTATGGAGTGGAGTTTGCAACTGAAAAGAAACTGTGTGTTCCCAAGAACCTAGGAGAAGGACGGGTTTCACACACAATTATATCTCAGAACTGAGCATGTGGATAGACGTTCGTTCATCCAGCACAAAGGGAACAGGTTGCAGGTGCAACTTATACTCTGGTTTCACAGTCTGTTTCCTAGTGCCGGTTTTAAGTTCCTGCAGTTTTCACTGTAAAACCGTGTTGGAGCTAGTACCTCAACATATATATATATGGAGTGAAATTTGCAACTGAATAGAACCTATGTGTTCGGAACAAGCTATGTGAAATACGGTTTCACACACACTTACCTTTCAGAACTAAGCATGTTGAGAGACGTTCGTTCATCTAGCACAAAAAGAACGGTTGCTGGAGAAATTTTTACTCTGGTTTCTCAGTCTGTTTCCTAGTGCCGGTTGGAAATTCCTGCAGTTTTCACTGTAAACCCGAGAAGGAGCTTGTACCAAACAATAAATATGTATGAAATGCAGTTTGCAAATGAAAAGAAACTTTGTGTTCACATCAAGCTATGTGAAGGACGGCTTTGACACACAAATATCTGTCAGAAATGAGCATGTGGAGAGACGTTCGTTCAGCTAGCACAAAGGGATCGACTTGCCGGAGAAACTATTACTCTGCTTTCTAAGTCAGTTTCCTTGTTCCGTTTTGATATTCCTGCAGTTTTCACTGTAACACCGAGTTTGAGCTAGTATCTCCCCATATATATGTATGGAGTGGAGTTTGCAACTAAAAAGAAACTTTGTGTTCCCAACAAGATAGGTAAAGGACGGCTTTCACACACAATTTTGTCTCAGAACTGAGTATGTGGATAGACGTTTGTTCATCTAGCACAATGGGAACGGGTTGCAGGAGTAACATATTCTCTGGTTTCTCAGTGTGTTTCCCAAGTGCCGGTTTGAAAGTCGTGCAGTTTTCACTGTAAAACCGAGATGGATCTTGTACCTCCCCGTATATATTTATGGAGTGGTGTTTGCAACTGGAAAGAAACTTTGTGTTCCAAACAAGTTATGTGAAGGACGGCATTAACACACACATATCTCTCAGAAATTAGTATGTGGAGAGACGTTCGTTCATCTAGCACAAAGGGAACGGGTTAAGTAGAAACATTTTCTCTGGTTTCTCAGTGTGTTTCCTAGTTCCGGTTTGAAATTCCTGCAGTTTTCACTGTAAAACCGAGATGGATCTAGTACCTCCCCATATATATTTACGAAGTGGAGTTTGCAACTGAAAAGAATCTATGTGTTCCGAACAAGCTATGTGAAAGACGGATTCACACACACTTACCTCTCAAATTGAGCATGTGGAGAGACGTTCGTTCATGTAGGACAAATGGAACGGGTTGCAGGAGAAACTTTTACTCTGGGTTCTCAGTCTGTTTCCTAGTGCCGGATTGATGTTCCTGCAGTTTTCACTGTAAAACTGAGTTGGAGCTAGTACCTACACATATATATGTATAGGGAGTGGAATTTGCAACTGAAAAGAATCTATGTGTTCCCAACAAGCTATGTGAAAGACGGTTTCACACACACTTATCTCTCAGAACTAAGCATGTGGAGAGACTTCCGTTCATATAGCACAAAGCGAACGGGATGCGGGAGAAACTTTTACTGTGGTTTCTGAATCTGTTTCCTAGTGCCAGTTTGAAGTTCCTGCAGTTTCCACAGTAAAACCGAGGTGGAGCTATTTCCTCCCCATATATATGTATGGATTGGAGTATGCAACTGAAAAGAAACTTTGTGTTCCCAACAATCAAAGTGAAGTACGGCTTTCACACACACTTATCCCTCAGAACTAAGCATGTGGATAGACGTTCGTTCATCTAGCAAGAAGGGAATGGGTTGCAGGGGGAACTTTTACTGTGGTTTCTCAGTCTGTTTCCTAGTGCCGGTTTGAAGTACCTTCATTTTTCACTGTAAAACCGAGTTGGAGCTAGTACCTCCACATATATATATATGGAGTGGGGTTTGCAACTGAAAACAAAATTTGTGTTCCCAAGAACCTAGGAGAAGGATGGCTTTCGCACACACATATCATTCAGAACTGAGTATGTGGATAGACGTTCGTTCATCTAGCAAACATGGAACGGGTTTCAGGAGAAACTTTTACTCTAGGTTCTCAGTCTGTTTCCTAGTTCCGGTTTGAATTTCCAGCAGTTTTCACTTTAAAACTAGTTGGAGCTAGTAACTCCCCATATGTATGTATGGATTGGGGTTTGCAAATGAAAAGGAACTATGTGTTCCCAACCAGCAAGGTGAATGATTGCTTTCACACACACTTATCTCTCAGAACTGAGCATGTGGGGAGACGTTCGTTCATCTAGCACAAAGGGAACGGGTTGCAGGAGGAACATTTATTGTGGTTTCTCAGTCTGTTTCCTAGTGCTGGTTTGAAGTTCCTTCATTTTTCACTGTAAACCCGAGTTGGAGCTAGTACCTCCACATATATATATATGGAGTGAACTTTGCAACTGAAAAGAACCTATGTGTTCGGAACAAGCTATGTGAAATACGGTTTCACACACACTTACCTCTCAGTATTGAGCATATGGAGAGACGTTCGTTCAGCTAGCACAAAGGGAATGGGTTTCAGGAGAAACTTTTTCTCTGGGTTCTCAGTTTGTTTCCTAGTGCCGGTTTGAAGTTCCTGCAGTTTTCACTTTAAAACCGGGTTGGAGCTAGTAACTCCACATATATATATATAGGAGTGGACTTTGCAACTGAAAGAATCTATGTGTTCCCAACAAACTATGTGAAAGACGGTTTCACACACACTTATCTCTCAGAACTAAGCATGTTGAGAGACGTTCGTTCATCTAGCACAAAGGGAACGGTTGCTGGAGAAATTTTTACTCTGGTTTCTCAGTCTGTTTCCTAGTGCCGGTTGGAATTTCCTGCAGATTTCACTGTAAAACCGAGAAGGAGCTTGTACCAAACAATATATATGTATGAAGTGCAGTTTGCAAATGAAAAGAAACTTTGTGTTCACATCAAGCTATGTGAAGGACGGCTTTGACACACAAATATCAGTCAGAAATGAGCATGTGGAGAGACGTTCGTTCAGCTAGCACAAAGGGATCGGCTTGCAGGAGAAACTATTACTCTGCTTTCTAAGTCAATTTCCTTGTTCCGTTTTGATACTCCTGCAGTTTTCACTGTAACACCGAGTTTGAGCTAGTACCTCCCCTTATATATGTATGGGGTGTAGTATGTAACTGAAAATAAACTTTGTGTTCCCATCAAGCTAGCTGAAATACGGCTTTCACACACACTTATCTCTCAGAAAAGAGCATGTGGAGAGACGTTCATTCATCTAGCACATTGGAACGGTTTTTGGAGGAATTTTACTCTGGATTTCAGTGTGTTTCCTAGTGCCGGTTTGAATTTCCTGCAGTTTTCACATTAAAACCAAGTTGGAATTACTACTGCCCATGTATACGTATGGAGTGGAGTTTGCAACTGAATGGAAAATTTGTGTTCCCATCAAGCTAAGTGAAGGACAGATTTCACACAAAAATATCTCTCAAAACTGAGCATGTGGAGAGACATTCGTTCATCTAGCACAAAGGGAACGATCTGCAGGAGAAACTTTTACTCTGGTTTCTTATTCTGTTTCCTAGCACCGGTTTGAAGTTCCTGCATTTTTCACTGTAAAACAGATTTTTAGCTAGTACCTCCCGATATATATGTAAGGAGTGGAGTTAGCAACTGAAAGAAAACTTTGTGTTCCCAACAAGATATTTGAAGCACGGTTTTCACACACACATATCTCTCACAACTGAGCATGTGGAGAGACGTTCATTTATTTAGCACAAAGGGAACCGTTTTCAGGAGAAATTTTTACTCTGTTATCTCAGTATGTTTCGAAGTGCCGGGTAGAACTTCCTCCAGTTTTCACTATAAAATCGAGAAGTAACTAGCACCAACCCATATATATGTATGGAGAGGAGTTTGCAACTGAAATAAACTATGTGTTCCCAACAAGCTAGGTGAAGTATGGCTTTAACCCACAGTTATCTCTCAGAACCTAGCATGAGGAGAGACGTTCATTCACCTAGCACAAAGGCAACGGGATGCAGGAGAAATTATTTCTGTGGATTCTCAGTATGTTTCCTAGTGCCAGTTTGAAGTTCCTGCAGTTTTCACTGTAAAACCGAGTTGGTTCTATTAACGCCCCATATATATGTATGGAGTGGAGTTTGCAACTGAAAAGAAACTGTGTGTTCCCAAGAACCTAGGAGAAGGAAGGGTATCGCACACAATTATATCTCAGAACTGAGCATGTGGATAGACGTTCGTTCATCTAGCACAAAGGGAACGGGTTGCAGGAGTATCTTTAATGTGTTTTCTCAGTCTGTTTCCTAGTGCCGGTTTGAAGTTCCTGCAGTTTTCACTATAAAACAGAGTTGGAGCTAGTACCTCCCCATATATATTTATGGAGTGGTGTTGGCAACTGAAAAGAATCTATGTGTTCCCAACAAGATAGTTAAAGTATGGCTTTCACACACACATATGTCTCAGAAGAGAGCATGTTGAGAGATGTTCGTTCATCTAGCACAATGGGAACGGGTTGCAGGAGAAACTGTTTCTCTTTTTTCTCAGTGTGTTTCCTAGTGCCGGTGTGAAGTTCCTGCACTTTTCACTGTAAAACAGAGTTGGATCTAGTTCTTCCCGATATAAATGTAAGGAGTGGTGTTTGAAACTGAAAAGAAACTCTGTGTTCCCAAGAACATAGTTGAAGGAATGCATTCACACACACATATCTCTCAGAACTGAACATGTGGAGAGACGTTCGTTCATCCAGCACAAAGGGAAAAGGTTGCAGGTGCAACTTATACTCTGGTTTCACAGTCTGTTTCCTAGTGCCGGTTTTAAGTTCCTGCAGTTTTCACTGTAAAACCGAGTTGGAGCTAGTACCTCCCCAAATATATGTATGGAGTGGAGTTTGCAACTGAAAAGAAACTTTGTGTTCCCAACAAACTAGGTGAAGGACGGCTTTCACACACACTTATCTCTCAGAATTGAGAATGTGGATAGACTTTCGTTCATCTAGCACAAAGGGAAAGGGTTGCAGGAGGAACATTTACTGTGGTTTCTCAGTCTGTTTCCTAGTGCCGGTTTGAAGTTCCTGCAGTTTTCACTATAAAACAGAGTTGGAGCTAGTATTTCCCCATATATATATATGGAGTTGAGATTGCAACTTTAAAGTAACTATGTGTTCCCAACAAGATTGTTAAAGTATGGCTTTCACACACACTTATGTATCAGAACAGAGCATGTGGAGAGACGTTCGTTCATCTAGCTCAAAGGGAACGGGTTGCAAGAGAAACTTTTTCTCTGGTTTCACAGTCTGTTTCCTAGTGCCGGTTTGAATTTCCTGCAGTTTTCACTGTAAAACAGAGTTGGATCTTGTACCTCCCCATATAAATGTAAGGAGTGGAGCTTGAAACTGAAAAGAATCTTTGTGTTCCCAACAAGATAGGTGAAGGAATGCATTCACACACAAATATCTCTCAGAACTGAGCATGTGGAGAGACGTTCGTTCATCCAGCACAAAGGGAACTTTTTGCAGGAGCAACTTATACTCTGGTTTGTCAGTCTGTTTCCTAGTGCCGGTTTTAAGTTCCTGCAGTTTTCACTGTAAAACCGAGTTGGAGCTAGGACCTCCCCATATATATCTATGGATTGGAGTTTGCAACAGAAAAGAATCTATGTGTTCCCTATAAGCTTGTTGAAGGACGGCTTTCACACACAGTTTTCTATAAGATATGAGCAGGTGGAGAGACGTTCGTTCATCTAGTTCAAAGGGAACGGGTTGCAGGAGAAACTTTTCCTCTGGGTTCTCATTCTTTTTCCTAGTGCCGGTTTCAAGTTCCTTCATTTTTCACAGTAATACCGAGTTGGTGCTAGTATATCCCAGTATATATGTATGGAGTGCAGTTGGCAACTGAAAAGAAACTTTGTGTTCCCAACAATTTAGCTGAAGGAATGCTTTAACCCACTCTAATCTCTCAGAAATGAGCATGTGGAGAGACGTTCGTTCACCTAGCACAAAGGAAAAACTTTGTAGGTGGTACTATTACTGTGGTTTCTCAATATGATTCCTAGTGTCGTTTTGAAGTTCCTGCAGTTTTCACTGTAAAACCGAGTTGGCGCTAGTACCGCCCCATTTATATGTATGGAGTGGAGATTGCAACTAAAAAGAAACTTTGTGTTCCCAAGAACTTAGGATAAGGACGGCGTTCGCACCTACTTATCTCTCAGAAATAAGCATGTGGAGAGAAGTTCGTTCATCTAACACAAAGGAAAGAGTTTCAGGAGCAATGTTTACTCTGTTTTCTCAGTCTTTTTCCTTGTGCAGGTTTGAATTTCCTGCAGATTTCACTATAAAACAGTGTTGGAGCTAGTACCTCCCCATATATATGTATGGAGTGGAGTTTGCAACTAAAAAGAAACTTTGTGTTCCCAACAAGATAGGTAAAGGACGGCTTTCACACACAATTTTGTCTAAAAACTGAGTATGTGGATAGACGTTTGTTCATCTAGCACAATGGGAACGGGTTGCAGGAGTAACATATTCTCTGGTTTCTCAGTGTGTTTCCCAAGTGCCGGTTTGAAAGTCGTGCAGTTTTCACTGTAAAACCGAGATGGATCTTGTACTTCCCCGTATACATTTATGGAGTGGTGTTTGCAACTGGAAAGAAACTTTGTGTTCCAAACAAGTTATGTGAAGGACGGCATTAACACACACATATCTCTCAGAAATTAGTATGTGGAGAGACGTTCGTTCATCTAGCACAAAGGGAACGGGTTAAGTAGAAACATTTTCTCTGGTTTCTCAGTGTGTTTCCTAGTTCCGGTTTGAAATTCCTGCAGTTTTCACTGTAAAACCGAGATGGATCAAGCACCTCCCCATATATATTTACGAAGTGGAGTTTGCAACTGAAAAGAATCTATGTGTTCCGAACAAGCTATGTGAAAGACGGATTCACACACACTTACCTCTCAAATTGAGCATGTGGAGAGACGTTCGTTCATGTAGGACAAATGGAACGGGTTGCAGGAGAAACTTTTACTCTGGGTTCTCAGTCTGTTTCCTAGTGCCGGATTGATGTTCCTGCAGTTTTCACTGTAAAACTGAGTTGGAGCTAGTACCTACACATATATATGTATAGGGAGTGGAATTTGCAACTGAAAAGAATCTATGTGTTCCCAACAAGCTATGTGAAAGACGGTTTCACACACACTTATCTCTCAGAACTAAGCATGTGGAGAGACTTCCGTTCATATAGCACAAAGCGAACGGGATGCGGGAGAAACTTTTACTGTGGTTTCTGAATCTGTTTCCTAGTGCCAGTTTGAAGTTCCTGCAGTTTCCACAGTAAAACCGAGGTGGAGCTATTTCCTCCCCATATATATGTATGGATTGGAGTATGCAACTGAAAAGAAACTTTGTGTTCCCAACAATCAAAGTGAAGTACGGCTTTCACACACACTTATCCCTCAGAACTAAGCATGTGGATAGACGTTCGTTCATCTAGCAAGAAGGGAATGGGTTGCAGGGGGAACTTTTACTGTGGTTTCTCAGTCTGTTTCCTAGTGCCGGTTTGAAGTACCTTCATTTTTCACTGTAAAACCGAGTTGGAGCTAGTACCTCCACATATATATATATGGAGTGGGGTTTGCAACTGAAAACAAAATTTGTGTTCCCAAGAACCTAGGAGAAGGATGGCTTTCGCACACACATATCATTCAGAACTGAGTATGTGGATAGACGTTCGTTCATCTAGCAAACATGGAACGGGTTTCAGGAGAAACTTTTACTCTAGGTTCTCAGTCTGTTTCCTAGTTCCGGTTTGAATTTCCAGCAGTTTTCACTTTAAAACTAGTTGGAGCTAGTAACTCCCCATATGTATGTATGGATTGGGGTTTGCAAATGAAAAGGAACTATGTGTTCCCAACCAGCAAGGTGAATGATTGCTTTCACACACACTTATCTCTCAGAACTGAGCATGTGGGGAGACGTTCGTTCATCTAGCACAAAGGGAACGGGTTGCAGGAGGAACATTTATTGTGGTTTCTCAGTCTGTTTCCTAGTGCTGGTTTGAAGTTCCTTCATTTTTCACTGTAAACCCGAGTTGGAGCTAGTACCTCCACATATATATATATGGAGTGAACTTTGCAACTGAAAAGAACCTATGTGTTCGGAACAAGCTATGTGAAATACGGTTTCACACACACTTACCTCTCAGTATTGAGCATATGGAGAGACGTTCGTTCAGCTAGCACAAAGGGAATGGGTTTCAGGAGAAACTTTTTCTCTGGGTTCTCAGTTTGTTTCCTAGTGCCGGTTTGAAGTTCCTGCAGTTTTCACTTTAAAACCGGGTTGGAGCTAGTAACTCCACATATATATATATAGGAGTGGACTTTGCAACTGAAAGAATCTATGTGTTCCCAACAAACTATGTGAAAGACGGTTTCACACACACTTATCTCTCAGAACTAAGCATGTTGAGAGACGTTCGTTCATCTAGCACAAAGGGAACGGTTGCTGGAGAAATTTTTACTCTGGTTTCTCAGTCTGTTTCCTAGTGCCGGTTGGAATTTCCTGCAGATTTCACTGTAAAACCGAGAAGGAGCTTGTACCAAACAATATATATGTATGAAGTGCAGTTTGCAAATGAAAAGAAACTTTGTGTTCACATCAAGCTATGTGAAGGACGGCTTTGACACACAAATATCAGTCAGAAATGAGCATGTGGAGAGACGTTCGTTCAGCTAGCACAAAGGGATCGGCTTGCAGGAGAAACTATTACTCTGCTTTCTAAGTCAATTTCCTTGTTCCGTTTTGATACTCCTGCAGTTTTCACTGTAACACCGAGTTTGAGCTAGTACCTCCCCTTATATATGTATGGGGTGTAGTATGTAACTGAAAATAAACTTTGTGTTCCCATCAAGCTAGCTGAAATACGGCTTTCACACACACTTATCTCTCAGAAAAGAGCATGTGGAGAGACGTTCATTCATCTAGCACATTGGAACGGTTTTTGGAGGAATTTTACTCTGGATTTCAGTGTGTTTCCTAGTGCCGGTTTGAATTTCCTGCAGTTTTCACATTAAAACCAAGTTGGAATTACTACTGCCCATGTATACGTATGGAGTGGAGTTTGCAACTGAATGGAAAATTTGTGTTCCCATCAAGCTAAGTGAAGGACAGATTTCACACAAAAATATCTCTCAAAACTGAGCATGTGGAGAGACATTCGTTCATCTAGCACAAAGGGAACGATCTGCAGGAGAAACTTTTACTCTGGTTTCTTATTCTGTTTCCTAGCACCGGTTTGAAGTTCCTGCATTTTTCACTGTAAAACAGATTTTTAGCTAGTACCTCCCGATATATATGTAAGGAGTGGAGTTAGCAACTGAAAGAAAACTTTGTGTTCCCAACAAGATATGTGAAGCACGGTTTTCACACACACATATCTCTCACAACTGAGCATGTGGAGAGACGTTCTTTCATTTAGCACAATGGGAACCGTTTTCAGGAGAAATTTTTACTCTGTTATCTCAGTATGTTTCGAAGTGCCGGGTTGAACTTCCTCCAGTTTTCACTATAAAACCGAGAAGTACCTAGCACCAACCCATATATATGTATGGAGAGGAGTTTGCAACTGAAATAAACTTTGTGTTCCCAACAAGCTAGGTGAAGTATGGCTTTAACCCACAGTTATCTCTCAGAACCTAGCATGAGGAGAGACGTTCATTCACCTAGCACAAAGGCAACGGGATGCAGGAGAAATTATTTCTGTGGATTCTCAGTATGTTTCCTAGTGCCAGTTTGAAGTTCCTGCAGTTTTCACTGTAAAACCGAGTTGGTTCTATTACCGCCCCATATATATGTATGGAGTGGAGTTTGCAACTGAAAAGAAACTGTGTGTTCCCAAGAACCTAGGAGAAGGAAGGGTATCGCACACAATTATATCTCAGAACTGAGCATGTGGATAGACGTTCGTTCATCTAGCACAAAGGGAACGGGTTGCAGGAGCATCTTTAATGTGTTTTCTCAGTCTGTTTCCTAGTGCCGGTTTGAAGTTCCTGCAGTTTTCACTATAAAACAGATTTGGAGCTAGTACCTCCCCATATATATTTATGGAGTGGTGTTGGCAACTGAAAAGAATCTATGTGTTCCCAACAAGATAGTTAAAGTATGGCTTTCACACACACATATGTCTCAGAAGAGAGCATGTTGAGAGATGTTCGTTCATCTAGCACAATGGGAACGGGTTGCAGGAGAAACTGTTTCTCTTTTTTCTCAGTGTGTTTCCTAGTGTCGGTGTGAAGTTCCTGCACTTTTCACTGTAAAACAGAGTTGGATCTAGTTCTTCCCGATATAAATGTAAGGAGTGGTGTTTGAAACTGAAAAGAAACTCTGTGTTCCCAAGAACATAGTTGAAGGAATGCATTCACACACACATATCTCTCAGAACTGAACATGTGGAGAGACGTTCGTTCATCCAGCACAAAGGGAAAAGGTTGCAGGTGCAACTTATACTCTGGTTTCACAGTCTGTTTCCTAGTGCCGGTTTTAAGTTCCTGCAGTTTTCACTGTAAAACCGAGTTGGAGCTAGTACCTCCCCAAATATATGTATGGAGTGGAGTTTGCAACTGAAAAGAAACTTTGTGTTCCCAACAAACTAGGTGAAGGACGGCTTTCACACACACTTATCTCTCAGAACTGAGAATGTGGATAGACTTTCGTTCATCTAGCACAAAGGGAAAGGGTTGCAGGAGAAACATTTACTGTGGTTTCTCAGTCTGTTTCCTAGTGCCGGTTTGAATTTCCTGCAGTTTTCACTATAAAACAGAGTTGGAGCTAGTATTTCCCCATATATATATATGGAGTTGAGATTGCAACTTTAAAGTAACTATGTGTTCCCAACAAGATTGTTAAAGTATGGCTTTCACACACACTTATGTATCAGAACAGAGCATGTGGAGAGACGTTCGTTCATCTAGCTCAAAGGGAACGGGTTGCAAGAGAAACTTTTTCTCTGGTTTCACAGTCTGTTTCCTAGTGCCGGTTTGAATTTCCTGCAGTTTTCACTGTAAAACAGAGTTGGATCTTGTACCTCCCCATATAAATGTAAGGAGTGGAGCTTGAAACTGAAAAGAATCTTTGTGTTCCCAACAAGATAGGTGAAGGAATGCATTCACACACAAATATCTCTCAGAACTGAGCATGTGGAGAGACGTTCGTTCATCCAGCACAAAGGGAACTTTTTGCAGGAGCAACTTATACTCTGGTTTGTCAGTCTGTTTCCTAGTGCCGGTTTTAAGTTCCTGCAGTTTTCACTGTAAAACCGAGTTGGAGCTAGGACCTCCCCATATATATCTATGGATTGGAGTTTGCAACAGAAAAGAATCTATGTGTTCCCTATAAGCTTGTTGAAGGACGGCTTTCACACACAGTTTTCTATAAGATATGAGCAGGTGGAGAGACGTTCGTTCATCTAGCTCAAAGGGAACGGGTTGCAGGAGAAACTTTTCCTCTGGGTTCTCATTCTTTTTCCTAGTGCCGGTTTGAAGTTCCTTCATTTTTCACAGTAATACCGAGTTGGTGCTAGTATATCCCAGTATATATGTATGGAGTGCAGTTGGCAACTGAAAAGAAACTTTGTGTTCCCAACAATTTAGCTGAAGGAATGCTTTAACCCACTCTAATCTCTCAGAAATGAGCATGTGGAGAGACGTTCGTTCACCTAGCACAAAGGAAAAACTTTGTAGGTGGTACTATTACTGTGGTTTCTCAATATGATTCCTAGTGTCGTTTTGAAGTTCCTGCAGTTTTCACTGTAAAACCGAGTTGGCGCTAGTACCGCCCCATTTATATGTATGGAGTGGAGATTGCAACTAAAAAGAAACTTTGTGTTCCCAAGAACTTAAGATAAGGACGGCATTCGCACCTACTTATCTCTCAGAAATAAGCATGTGGAGAGAAGTTCGTTCATCTAACACAAAGGAAAGAGTTTCAGGAGCAATGTTTACTCTGTTTTCTCAGTCTTTTTCCTTGTGCAGGTTTGAATTTCCTGCAGATTTCACTATAAAACAGTGTTGGAGCTAGTACCTCCCCATATATATGTATGGAGTGGAGTTTGCAACTAAAAAGAAACTTTGTGTTCCCAACAAGATAGATAAAGGACGGCTTTCACACACAATTTTGTCTAAGAACTGAGTATGTGGATAGACGTTTGTTCATCTAGCACAATGGGAACGGGTTGCAGGAGTAACATATTCTCTGGTTTCTCAGTGTGTATCCCAAGTGCCGGTTTGAAAGTCGTGCAGTTTTCACTGTAAAACCGAGATGGATCTTGTACTTCCCCGTATACATTTATGGAGTGGTGTTTGCAACTGGAAAGAAACTTTGTGTTCCAAACAAGTTATGTGAAGGACGGCATTAACACACACATATCTCTCAGAAATTAGTATGTGGAGAGACGTTCGTTCATCTAGCACAAAGGGAACGGGTTAAGAAGAAACATTTTCTCTGGTTTCTCAGTGTGTTTCCTAGTTCCGGTTTGAAATTCCTGCAGTTTTCACTGTAAAACCGAGACGGATCAAGCACCTCCCCATATATATTTACGAAGTGGAGTTTGCAACTGAAAAGAATCTATGTGTTCCGAACAAGCTATGTGAAAGACGGATTCACACACACTTACCTCTCAGAATTGAGCATGTGGAGAGACGTTCGTTCATCTTGGACAAATGGAACGGGTTGCAGGAGAAACTTTTACTCTGGGTTCTCAGTCTGTTTCCTAGTGCCGGATTGATGTTCCTGCAGTTTTCACTGTAAAACTGAGTTGGAGCTAGTACCTACACATATATATATATACGGAGTGGAATTTGCAACTGAAAAGAATCTATGTGTTCCCAACAAGCTATGTGAAAGACGGTTTCACACACACTTATCTCTCACAACTAAGCATGTGGAGAGACTTCCGTTCATATAGCACAAAGCGAACGGGATGCGGGAGAAACTATTACTGTGGTTTCTCAATCTGTTTCCTAGTGCCAGTTTGAAGTTCCTGCAGTTTCCACAGTAAAACCGAGGTGGAGCTATTTCCTCCCCATATATATGTATGGATTGGAGTATGCAACTGAAAAGAAACTTTGTGTTCCCAACAATCAAAGTGAAGTACGGCTTTCACACACACTTATCCCTCAGAACTAAGCATGTGGTTAGACGTTCGTTCATCTAGCAAGAAGGGAATGGGTTGCAGGGGGAACTTTTACTGTGGTTTCTCAGTCTGTTTCCTAGTGCCGGTTTGAAGTACCTTCATTTTTCACTGTAAAACCGAGTTGGAGCTAGTACCTCCACATATATATATATGGAGTGGGGTTTGCAACTGAAAACAAAATTTGTGTTCCCAAGAACCTAGGAGAAGGATGGCTTTCACACACACATATCATTCAGAAATGAGTATGTGGATAGACGTTCGTTCATCTAGCAAAAATGGAACAGGTTTCAGGAGAAACTTTTACTCTAGGTTCTCAGTCTGTTTCCTAGTTCCGGTTTGAATTTCCAGCAGTTTTCACTTTAAAAATAGTTGGAGCTAGTAACTCCCCATATGTATGTATGGATTGGGGTTTGCAAATGAAAAGGAACTATGTGTTCCCAACCAGCAAGATGAATGATGGCTATCACACACACTTATCTCTCAGAACTGAGCATGTGGGGAGACGTTCGTTCATCTAGCACAAAGGGAACGGGTTGCAGGAGGAACATTTATTGTGGTTTCTCAGTCTGTTTCCTAGTGCTGGTTTGAAGTTCCTTCATTTTTCACTGTAAACACGAGTTGGAGCTAGTACCTCCACATATATATATATGGAGTGAACTTTGCAACTGAAAAGAACCTATGAGTTCGGAACAAGCTATGTGAAATACGGTTTCACACACACTTACCTCTCAGTATTGAGCATATGGAGAGACGTTCGTTCAGCTAGCACAAAGGGAATGGGTTTCAGGAGAAACTTTTTCTCTGGGTTCTCAGTTTGTTTCCTAGTGCCGGTTTGAAGTTCCTGCAGTTTTCACTTTAAAACCGGGTTGGAGCTAGTAACTCCACATATATATATATAGGAGTGGACTTTGCAACTGAAAGAATCTATGTGTTCCCAACAAACTATGTGAAAGACGGTTTCACACACACTTATCTCTCAGAACTAAGCATGTTGAGAGACGTTCGTTCATCTAGCACAAAGGGAACGGTTGCTGGAGAAATTTTTACTCTGGTTTCTCAGTCTGTTTCCTAGTGCCGGTTGGAATTTCCTGCAGATTTCACTGTAAAACCGAGAAGGAGCTTGTACCAAACAATATATATGTATGAAGTGCAGTTTGCAAATGAAAAGAAACTTTGTGTTCACATCAAGCTATGTGAAGGACGGCTTTGACACACAAATATCAGTCAGAAATGAGCATGTGGAGAGACGTTCGTTCAGCTAGCACAAAGGGATCGGCTTGCAGGAGAAACTATTACTCTGCTTTCTAAGTCAGTTTCCTTGTTCCGTTTTGATACTCCTGCAGTTTTCACTGTAACACCGAGTTTGAGCTAGTACCTCCCCTTATATATGTATGGGGTGTAGTATGTAACTGAAAATAAACTTTGTGTTCCCATCAAGCTAGCTGAAATACGGCTTTCACACACACTTATCTCTCAGAAAAGAGCATGTGGAGAGACGTTCATTCATCTAGCACATTGGAACGGTTTTTGGAGGAATTTTACTCTGGATTTCAGTGTGTTTCCTAGTGCCGGTTTGAATTTCCTGCAGTTTTCACATTAAAACCAAGTTGGAATTACTACTGCCCATGTATACGTATGGAGTGGAGTTTGCAACTGAATGGAAAATTTGTGTTCCCATCAAGCTAAGTGAAGGACAGATTTCACACAAAAATATCTCTCAAAACTGAGCATGTGGAGAGACATTCGTTCATCTAGCACAAAGGGAACGATCTGCAGGAGAAACTTTTACTCTGGTTTCTTATTCTGTTTCCTAGCACCGGTTTGAAGTTCCTGCATTTTTCACTGTAAAACAGATTTTTAGCTAGTACGTCCCGATATATATGTAAGGAGTGGAGTTAGCAACTGAAAGAAAACTTTGTGTTCCCAACAAGATATGTGAAGCACGGTTTTCACACACACATATCTCTCACAACTGAGCATGTGGAGAGACGTTCATTCATTTAGCACAAAGGGAACCGTTTTCAGGAGA